>NC_071507.1:129348703-130554328 GCF_027887155.1 Malaclemys terrapin pileata
AAAACAAACAAACAAACATACACAAAACAAAAAGAACAGGAGTACTTGTGGCACCTTAGAGACTAACAAATTTATTAGAGCATTGTTAGTCTCTAAGGTGCCACAAGTACTCCTGTTCTTTTTGCGGATACAGACTAACACGGCTGCTACTCTGACACAAAACAAAGTGCATGAACAAGCGCAAACAGTGAAACCATGTACAAGGCAGAATCCCCCTACTGTTGTATGTCCCCTGTCCCACTGTTCTCCTTTCCCTTTTCACTGTGCACTTGGTACCAGGGAAGGGGATTGCGTCATCCGCAGGGGAGGGGGTCAACATGGAAGTTTCCTTGGGGCAAAGTTGCCCTGCCTCATTGCTCAAGGGGCCAGATTGCATGGGTCACCCAGCCACTGAGTTTTCCAAGCTGTCTCTGGACTGCATCGCAACAAGGGATTCAGGCTGTGGTGCAGCAAGAGCCAGTATTCTTGCAGACATTATTAATATCAGCCACTCAAACAGTTCTCTCTGCTGAGCTCTGTCCTCCTCCCTTAGCCTCCGTTCCTGTTCCAGGAACTGCAAAGCAAGTGCCTGCATCTGCACTGAAACCCTGTCCTCAAGCTGTGCAGCCTGAATCTTGCCTCTTGTCATACTTTTCCTGTAGCCGCAATCCCTCTGTCTTCGGTACTGGACCTGCTTGTTGGCCCTGTCCAGAACTTCAAATATCTGTTCATCATGGAAACACTTGCTCTTGGAACTGCCTGTGAAGGTATGTTGAGCCAGGCTTGTGCTGTAGTGTGGGCAAGCTGTGGCGGTATTGCAGCCAGTAGAGGTTGTGTGGCCTGGAACAGGACAAGACACAGAGGGTTATTGTCTCAAATAGCTCAGTACAGGAGCACAGAAAAAATTCTTGTGGCAATTCAAGGACATAAAATGTTTCTTTTCCTACCTGAACTTCAATATAGTGTGAGAAGGAGGTTTCAGATCACAGATGCTCCCTGCAGGCAGCCTGGTTAATCACAGCAAAGGAAGTGCAGAGACAAGGGTAAGTTAAAAATTCAAAGTTTGTTTTTTTCCCCCCTAAAAATTGCAGAACTATTTGGGTTTGCGTGTGTGTGTGCCATCAGTGGTCATACTATAAAAGCTTTTTCTATCATTTCAGACCTTCCATATTTTCAGAGGACATATCAGTCCTTGTGGTGCCCGAGTGGCAAAGGACATGTTGTTCCAAGCTGCTGGTGGGAAATCTTCCAGTTTATGCAGTTAAAGTATTCAAATCGAAGTGACCAAAACAGCACATCAGCTATCGAGGTGGCTCTGGAAAATACTCCCTTCCCCACCATGTGACTATCAATCTGGAGTTGCTGCTTCAGGAAAAGTTTGCACCTATCAGGACCTAGGATTGGGTCAGAATCCATGAGGGGAATCAACAGGATGCTATGTTTGTTTCTACATGGCTCACCTTGTTATGGCAGCATGCGAACACACACAACTTCACAGCCTTCCCCTAATCCCCATCCTCTGCTCCCACATTTCTGGACAAAATTTCAAACTGCATGGGCTACCTGTCACTGAAATGGACTGAGTTGTAAATGGAGAACATTTCCAGCTCTTCCCACCACAGTTCTAGGTGGCTCATTACACAGTTGAGTGGTTGCAGAGCAGCGTACTCACAGGTATGTCAGTGTAAAGTTGTTATTTTAAAGAAACAGGAATGGCCCAAGCAAAAATCTGTGTCTTCTCAAATAAAAAAAAAAAATCACTTTCAAGGCATTTTTACTGTTTACATTTCCCAATTGCCATTTTGAATTCTACATGGTGGAGGATGAGGAGGGGGAGCCAAGCTGCTGGCAAACAATCCACCATTAGCTGATACAGGCTGCTAGCTGGGGCAGCTAGTAACTTTTGCATTCGTTCATAGAGCAGAAATCCCTCATTACTGTATTAATAAACATATGGAGCCAGAAAGGTACTGAACTCAGGGGCAGCTTCTGTCCCATCTGTGATGGCTGCAGGCTCTACAGTGGGCTGTTCCTCGGGGGGACATCAAACAGTGAGTATGGCCCCAAGATGTGCTGCTGCTGCTCCTGTTCCAAAGTCTGCTCTGGGGCCTGTTTCAGGAACAGAGTGACTTCAGTGTCCTCACTCGGTGCCTGTTGCTGGCTCCCATCAGTCCCTGTGCTGGATTCTGAGGACAGCAGGGCTCCATCCTAGCTGACCAGAACATCGTGCACCATTGTTGGCTCTGTGCTGGGCACAGTGCCCAGTATCCAGTCAAACCCCTCATAAAACAGGCATGATATTGACAGTTGTCTGAGGTGTTGTTCTGGTCCCTGGTCTTCCTGTACTCACTCCTGATCTGCTAAATGTGCTCCCTGCACTGGTCACCAGCCTGGTAAATTTGAAAAGCTGCCAGATTCTTTATTTGCTGGTATGCATGGTCATTCCTGGTCCTCTTACTGAAGTCCACTGCTTTGCTGACCTTGCACCAGAGAGTCACCATAATCTGGCTGTGCTCCAATGACCATGAGGCAGCACACTTTGTGAAAGGCTTGTTCTGGACAGTCTCCATTGCAAACACAGAAGGCTCTCGGATGGGGTGTTTGCAGCTCGGTGTTCAGAAGACAGTGGATAGTTTGAACATTGACGCATGGAGCTGCTGCACTGCAACATGGGGGGCTGCTTTCATTTCCCTGGCATCAACTGGAGATTCTTGACATAGAGAGGACAAAGGAAGTTGGCCCATGGGATTGTGGGACTCTTTTGGCGGACTCCTAGGACCCAAGTCGGGGGAGGAGGGGGTCCAAAGTGTTGCATCTACACTGCCAAGTAATGGGGTTCAAACCCAGCTTGACTTGGGTTCAAACCCTCCAGCCCCACAAGGTCCTAGATCTGAGCCCAAGTCTGACAGATTTGTGTGTAGACAGAAGGGGGTTTGGGGCTCAAGCCTGAGTCTGAGGCCAGGCTTACATTGCACATGTAGACAGACAATTAGGGGCCATAAGTGGACAGCACCCTCTGAGCCTCTGAAAGCTGGATCCTCTTGGCCAGAAAGGAAAGAGCTGCTAGAAACTTGATGAAAGTGAGAAACCTGCTTAGACAAAGATTGTAACTTCCTAAAATTAAGTTTTAGTCACTAAAAAGTGGGTTTTGTTTTGTTTGCAACCAGATCTGTCTCATTGATTCTTGCTTCATATCACTTAAATCTCCGCTCTTTATTAATAAACTCATTCTGGTTTTATTACAAAACCATCTTGGCACTGTGTATTGATCATGGAGGGTGAATCCTCAGCTAACCTAACAGGTTGGTGTGTGTTCAGTCTCTTTGGAGGCAGCGAACTTAATGAATTCTGTGGTGAGGCCAGGTTTGCACTGGCAGAGCCCTGAAGAGTTTAGTGGCAAGACAGACAGGCTGGTGTGACAAGGAGCTGACACAGCTTAGCAGCAGCAACACTTACTCTTGTTGAGGCAGAAGGGTAACACTGTGGCTCACAATTCTGGGTGTCCTGAGCACAATGTCACATGACATCTTTCTTTTTATTTTATTTTCTTGTCGGGGGTGGGAAGAGTGTTAGGAAAAGGAAGAGGTTTAAAAAAAAAGTTAACGTGGAACAACTCTCTCAAAAATATGCATTACCATATTCTGTGGCCTTGAAATTATAATATAGACTTTTAATATAACATTTTCAAGACCATTTTCCATTCTGCCTCCAAATGTCAGGCAGCTATGCAGGTAAACGAGCATTCAGTATGGCAATCAAAGCGAAAAAAAAATGTACAGAACCTATATTTTTAGATATTAATTTTATTGATTGAAACATGCTATGATGCAACCCTTTTATTACAGGAAGACTGAAAACGACGCCAGCACCAGAATGGCCCACTGCGCCAAACACTCACTAGTCAGTTTTTACCCCCTTTGCAAGATTACATTTATTTCCGAGTCTATGGCTACTGGTACCTGCTTTTAAATTGGTGATCATTTCTCTCATTGGCCAGCAGCACAGATATGCTAATTTCAGTGGAATCTGAGGAGATGCCTGCTGTTTAAACTGGTGCAGAAACTGGGTGAGCGGGTGTCAGAGAGATTTGCCATGGTGACAGTTGATGATCAGAGAAAGATCAAATTAAAAAGGAATTCTTATCTCCATTAAATCTGTGCAGATTCTACCCGCAAGAATGGACAGTTTTGGTATGCAGCCTCGCCCATCATTTTTTTTTATGCTGTGGCTATTTTAGAATTTAATGACATACATTTTCTTGGTGCATGCATCAAATTAATTTGTGTGTATATGTCTGTTTAAATCTAGCAGGGACTGGGCACTCTATTTGGGTGTTTTCTGCCAATGAGAGTGAAACAATTACTGCAAATGTCAGCTTTAAGTTGTGATATCTTCCTAAAAACAATGATCAGTGGCAGACCAGACATGCTGCATAAGCAGCTGAAGGTGGAATGAGAGTGTGATGGGACATCTGCCCCACACAGGCAGAGATGGGGTTAAAAGCAGCCTAGGGAGGCTGTGCAGCCAATAGAGAGGGGCTTTGAGGAACAGCCAATCAGGGCCATTAAGCACATATAAAAGGAGCTGCAGGGCCAGTAGCAGTCAGTCACTGTCTGCAGCTCAAGGAGCAAAGACTGTGTCTCTAGCAGGCCGAAGGACCTGTAGCACCATGGAGAAAGCAATTGCTGGCAGGAACTGGAGAACAAGAGGAGCTCCTGGCTGACTGCTGGGACTGGGTAGTTGCATGCCCTGAGGAAGGGTGAAGAAGGTGCTAAGGCCATGGGGAGGTGACTCAGGGAGACATAGCAGCAGTGAGAGGAATTTGAGATGCAGCAGGAGGCTGTGATCCACAGGGTCCCTAAGCAGGGACCTGGAGTAGTGGGTGGCTCCAGGTCCCCCACCACTTGCCACTGGGGAATTGGCAACAGAAAGACTTTAAGTGGTAGGTGTAGAGGTCAGAGATAGTTACATAAGAAATAAAAAGTAAAATCAGTCTAAATCCTGAACTTCATCAGACTAAGTAAGATTTGAATCAAGCAAGTTTTGCTCATCCTACGGGATGTTGCAGGAATGTTACAGTTCTTAATACACAGGCTGAATTTCCTTCTCAGTTTGGGACCAGTCTCCTCAGTTCAAAGTCTTTGTCTTCCCAACATCCTTGTTGCCTTCAGCGTAGATGGGGGGGAGGAGAGAGGTGGTCTCATGATGCCATTGTCCCTTACTTTATACTCTAAGTTCATGTCCCAGGAAAGATACTGGCCCAGACATGTCTTGGTAGTCCTTGCTGAGTAACAGAGTTGAGCAATCTCCACTGTGTTGCTTGCACAACTATCTCTTAGGGAATTGTAAATTTCTTGTGGGTCACCTCCTCTGTTGCCACTGGAGAGCCAGCAGTGGGCCCAGACTCTCCACATATTTCAATAACAACCATATCGCAAAATCTTATAACTTCATACACATTAAAGATGTACATATTTTGACAGAACAATGAGTTTCAGCAGATCAGGACCTTCCATATGGTACCTTACAAGGCATGCCTTGTATGAAATATCACAACCATATACAAGGTTATTTCAGGGTGCTACTTTGAGGTACAGTGCATCACAGACTGAAAGGATTATTTGACCACATTTGCTGGGTTTTATGCCTAGGAAAGGAGACACAAGCCCTGCTACAGCTGGCCAGGCTAGTGAGAACAACTGTGGACATTTGTCTTTCATGGTGGCTGTTTCTGCCAGGAAACTAATAGGAGCAGTGCTGCTCAGCCTCAGTGCCCCTCGTTTTGTTATTTCTCAGTCATGGAAAGACTTGCACTTGTCTCCTAGAGCTTTGCTTTTGCAGAGAGCTCAAAACCCTCTTGGGACACAGTCCTGCAGAGAACTCTGTGCAGGGTGATCCCTGTGTCTGTGCAGAGCCATGTTTAAGTTAGTGGGACTCTGCACAGGGGTCCAGCCATGCAGAATTCATTGCAGGATTGTGGTCTTGGATGTCAGTTTGGTGCTGAGAATAGTGTTGGGCATAGCTGTTGTGACGATGCTGCCTGTGGGAGCCAGCTGAGGTCATTCAATTAGGACAAACTGCAGACAGAACAGGGCAGACAAACCCCAAGAGCTGGTGAATATTCCAATATTTATATTTACTAAGCCAGCCCAAAATAGCCTCTGTATTACCTCACTAGTTACTCAGAAGTCCAATCAATGCAGTTCCCTTAAAGTACCCAGCCTCAGGCCTCCATCCAGACACATATGTCAGATATGATGAAGATTACTGAAAATCTTATTTCATCATATAAAAGAAAAGGTTCTTCCAATCCCAAAGGATCAGCCACACACCCAGGTCCAATTATAACTTAGATCTTACCCAAAATACACACTATAGTCAATTCTTGTTAACTAAACTAAAATTTATTTAAAAAGAAAAGAGATAGTGTTGGTTAAAAGATCAATATACATACAGACTTTAATTCTTGAGGTTCAGGTACATAGCAGAGATGAGTTTGTAGTTGCCAAAAGTCCTAGATATAGTCCATAGGTTATAGTCCAAAGTCCATATTCAGGGTGACTCCAGTCAGTGACTGGGGATCTCAAACCTTATGGCTTGAAACCCAAAGCAGATCTGAGATGGAGAAGGATCGTGTCCCAGGGTTTTTATACATTTCCAGGAGCCTTTTGGCCTGAGAAAACAATAGGCTTAACTTCTCTTCTCCCAAACATCATGGCAATTAGCACAGGATAATTTATCCATTAAACAGTTCAGATACAGGTTACCACAACCTTCAAAGAGACATATAGACAATAATACTATTTCACTCAAGTGTCTTCCTAAATATTAATACTCCTTTTTTGATCTTTGAATCAAAGCCACAGCAATAGACAAGACTTGTTTGCTTACATCACAAGACCTGAGCAAACATCTACCCTTCTACCTCTAACAATGCAGGCTTGCATTTCAAAGCTCTATTCATGTACATATTTTCCTAACCAGTCTCTAAAGTTGGCCATGGGTCAGGTCAGTCTGTGAGTTAATTAACTGTTTCTGGCCCTGTCACCTTTCAATGAGATATTATATTACACTCATAATGTCACAGCTGTCAAGTTGTGTTCTGCTTCATGTGGGACATTTTCTACAAATTACATAATGAGGTAATTTGCATATAATCATAAATAAGTTATGGTCAACACACCTCGCCCCAAGCAGTGGCAAGGGTAGGACATGAAGCCGCACAAAACTAGGTGTCTGTGATTGGGTAGGTGCTTGAGTGTCTGAGTGGATATTGAGTGGGTCTACATTGTGGCAGTTGCTGCTGCCTGGGATTAGAGGGTTAATGGGAGGTGCGGAGCCCTGGGATGCAGGGAACTCCTGGGGAGTAGGTGGGTGCTGGGGAGGGAGGCAGTGAGTGCAGGAGCTGCTGGAGGCCAGGAGTCTCCTCAAAGTAGAGGATTCTGGGGTCAGAGTCTTCTCAGGAGGGGGAGGGGGAAGGGAGGGAGTGGGAGGAGATGCTAGGGCTCCTTGGGGGTGGATTCCTGGGAGTAAAAGGTGCTGGTTGGGTACCTAGGAGTAGCCTGCTTTAGCTGGCTGCAGGGTGGAGGGAGTTTAGGGCAACTATTATACCCTTCACTGTTCCCCTAATGCTGCTGTCCCTGCCCTTGCCACCTTCTCTGGCTGCCACCTCCTTCCAGCTGCTGTTTTGGGTCCTGATCTAGGAAGTTGAGCAGAGAGAGGAGGTGCTTGGCTACTTGCTCAGCAGGTGCTTCAGTGGCCAGTAGCCGCCAAACACCTGCAACCCTCCTGTATCACAGCTGGATGTGACATCTCAGCTGAGCTGTAGAAGTATGTGTCAGGACTGCTGGATGCATGACTCTTAGCAGACCTGATTAGAGTTATGAAAAATGAGCCAATGCAATTTTTAGCCTGTAATGTGGCTTGGCTCTAGCCCCCTCCATCTGGCCAAACTGTTTTAACTTGGTTGGGTCACAAACAAATTTAGCCACAAGTGGTCATTTATAGACAGGGCCTGATTTCACAGTACATGCCAGACTCCTTTATGCAGGCAGCTCCATAAGAAATCAAAAGGACTGCATGACTTAATGCTTTTGTACTTGCACTTACTAACAGGGTTGTTTTCTTCACAACTGTTGAAATCTGAATTTGAGTAAATAGGATGGTAGGGGACTATTTCAGTATTTAAAGACAAGATTACAGGCCAATGGGAGCTGCGGGAAGCAGCACAGGCCGAGGGATGTGCTGGCCGCTGCTTCCCGCAGCTCCCATTGGCCTGAAGCGGCAAACTGCGGCCAGTGGGAGCCGTGTTCGGCCAAACCTGTGGACGCGGCAGGTAAACAAATGGTCCCAGCCCGCCAGGGGCTTTCTCTGGTGGGCCGTGTGCCAAGGGTTGCCCATCCCTGATCTACATGATACTTTCCAAACCCTGCATCTATTTAAGTTTGGCTTATTGGAGGTTAGCTTAAATCTGTTAATAATCAATTTAAACTAAACCAGATAGCACCTGTTTAACTAAATTGGTTTAATTCGACCAGTGTGACATTCTTACATTGAGAAGCCCTTAATTAAATCACTGCATCTTGATCTGTAGACAAGCCCCTCCTTTGGGCCATGGACTCAAGTGAGTATCGAGAACTTTTAGCACAGACCTGTGATCATTGACTATATGTAAGGTTAAGATTTTGTCATGGTTTTTTTAAATAAAAGTCACAGACAGGTCACAGGCAATATACAAAAATCATGGGAGCCAGGACCTGTCCATGAATTTTACTAAAAATAATGTGGGGAGAGAGGGCTGTGGGGATGGGAAAGAAAGACAGCTGGAGCCCCATTGGGGGGAGGGGAAGGACTGACAGCCTCAACCCCACTGCCATGCAGGAGGCGCACAGCCCCAGCTTCCAGGGCCGGCTCCAGGCACCAGCGGAGCAAGCAGGTGCCTTGGGCGGCCAATGGAGAGGGGTGGCATGTCCGGCTCTTCGGCGGCAATATGGCGACGGGTCCCTCAGTCCCTCTCAGAGGATAAGACCTGCTGCCGAATTGCCACTGAAGAATGAAGGGATCACGGCTTTTTTTTTTTTTTTTTTTCTGCTTGGGGTGGCAAAAACGCTGGAGCTGGCCCTGCCAGCTTCAGCCCTGTCCAAAGCAGTGGGGTGGGGGCACACAGCAGTGGCTCCAGCTCTTGCTACCACCAAAGCTGAGGCGATGTGTACAGCCCCAGCTCCGGCACTGGCCAAAGCCGTGGGAGGCAGGGGGGTGCACAGCCCAGACTCTGGCAAAGCCACGGGAGATGGAAGGGAGGCCACAGCCCTGGCTCCAGCCCCGGCCAAAGCCATAGGGCACAGCCCTGGCTCCAGCCCCAGCTGAAGCTGTAGGGGACAGAGGGGGCACACAGCTGAAGCCGAAGTCACGGGGGGTCCGGTAAAGTCACAGAATCCATGACTAAATCATATCCTTAACTATATCCAATAGAATTATGTATTCATGCTACTAATGGTTTTTATTAATTGGGTATACTGCATATAATTAACTGAGTATTGCACTATGTTGCATATTTTAAAGATTTATCTTTTGGACATTATCTTGAGTCTTGGAGGCTAGTTCTGTAAGTTGCTAAGCCCTCTCAGGGCCCATTAATTTCAATGGGAGTTGAACATATCCAGAACTTCCTAGGCGATTTTCAGCACTTTACAGGATAAAGCTTATATAACGTCAAAGATTTATGTTGGGAAGATCTGCTCTGAATGAAATGGTCACTACTGATTGATATCAACATAATGAGCCCAGTCCAATTCCTGTTGAAATCAGAGGAAGCAGGATTGGGAATGCAAGTTTTTTGGCCATCTACCTTGAAACACATTCAAAAGATGACTTTGTTTGCAGTTAGATACAATTACTGTAGATGCAAAATACAGCTGTGCATTATAATTCATCGTGTCAGAAAGTTATCTTTACCTAGAAGAAAAAGCCTACCCTTTAATTGTGTCTGACTTGTGTATTGTTAACAAATGACAAGTAAATACCTGCATGCGGTGTTGTAGCCATGACAGTCCCAGAATATTAGAGAGACAAAGTGGGTGAGGTAATTTTTTTTTAATTAGACCTGTGACGTTGTGCAGTCTATATAGTTTTATAAAAACATAATAAGAAGTGAATATAATGTAACTGGAATATGCTTCATGCAAAAGGTCTCTTGTAAGGTATCATTACAAAGCTTATAATCTACTGAGTGTGATCATCCTATTTGTATAAATGTACCACTCTTGTATCTAAAACTAGAAATATGAAATATAACTCTGAGGGCCTATTGTAATTATGTAAAGTGTGGGCCATTAATGATGGTTTGGAATCTTGATGACTCCCATTAACAAGGACCATTGTCTGCAGATGGCCGTGTTTACCTGTTAGTCTTCCTGTATATGTGTGTGCTGGCAAGTGGGCAATGAAGTCTTGCAGTGACATGTGATCATGTCACCTGAACTGGAATCCATCTTTAACCTGGTGCTTTTCCAGTGGGGGCGGGGGGGGTGTGGAAACCCAGAGGGACAAAGGGTTCCCGCCTTATGCAAAAGATATATAAAGGGGTGGAAGAGAACAGAGGGGAGAGAGGAGCCATCATGAAGAATCCCCTAGCTGTCACCTGAGCTGGAACAAAAGCTGTACCAGGGGAAAGAATTGTGCCCAGGCCTGGAAGGTGTCCAGTCTGAGACAAACTTACTGAAGCATCTCTGAGGGTGAGATTATCTGTATTTAGTTTGATTAGGCATAGATTTGTGCATTTTATTTTATTTTGCTTGGTGACTTACTTTGTTCTGTCCGTTACTACTTGGAACCACTGAAATCCTACCGTCTGTATTTAATAAAATCACTTTTTATTTAGTAATTTACTCAGAGTATGTATTAATACCTGGGGGAGCAAACAGCTGTGCATATCTCTCTATCAGTGTTATAGAGGGCGAACAATTTATGAGTTTACTCTGCATAAGCTTTATGCAGGGTAAAATGGATTTATTTGGGTTTAAACCCCATTGGGAGTTGGGCATCTAAGTGCTAAAAACAAGCATACTTCTGTAAGCTGTTTTCAGGTAAACTTGCAGCTTTGGGGCAAGTGCTTCAGACCCTGGGTCTGTGTTGGAGCAGACTAAAGTGTCTGGCTCAGCAAGACAGGGTGCTGCAGTCCTGAGCTGGCAGGGAAAACAGGAACAGGGGTAGTCTTGGTACATCGGGTGGTAGCTCCCAAGGGGGTTTCTGTGATCCAACCCGTCACAGGACCAACTTCTGTTGTTAAGAGACAAACATTCAAGTTTACAGAGCTCTTTTTCAAGTCTAAGGCCTGGTCTGCACTATGAGTTTAGTTCAAATTTAACAGCGTTAAATCAAATTAACCCTGCACCAGTTCACAGAACGAAGCCAATTACTTCGACATAAAGGGCTCTTAAAATCGATTTCTGTACTCCTGC
This sequence comes from Malaclemys terrapin pileata, assembly GCF_027887155.1. NCBI lineage: Eukaryota > Metazoa > Chordata > Testudines > Emydidae > Malaclemys > Malaclemys terrapin. The sequence goes on from NC_071507.1 coordinate 129,360,142, forward strand.
CCGACGAGGGGAGTAACGCTGAAATCAACATTGCCATTTCGAATTACGGTTAGTGTGTCCGCAATTCGATGGTATTGGCCTCTGGGAGCTATCCCACAGTGCACCATTGTGACTGCTCTGGACAGCAATCTGAACTCGGATGCACTGGCCAGGGAGACAGGAAAAGCCCTGCAAACTTTTGAATTTCATTTCCTGTTTGCCCATCGTAGAGAGCTGATCAGCACAGGTGACCATGCAGTCCCAGAATCAAAAAAAGAGCTCCAGCATGGACCGTACGGGAGATACTGAATCTGATCTCTGTATGGGGAGATGAATCTGTTCTATCAGCACTTTGTTCCAAAAAACGAAATGCCAAAACATTTGAAAAAATCTCCAAGGCCATGATGGACAGAGGCCACAACAGGGACTCAACACAGTGCTGTGTGAAACTTAAGGAGCTGAGACAAGCGTATCAGAAAGCCAAAGAATCAAATGGACGCTCACGGAGGGAGTGGTGACCGACGACTGTAGCTATCCCACAGTTCCTGCACTCTCCGAAAACCATTTGAATTCTCACTTGAGCTCCCAATGCCTGAAGGGTCAAAAACATTGTCGCAGGTGGTTCATGGTCTATGTCGTCAGGCCCCCACCCCTCCCTCTGTGAAAGCAAAGGGGAAAAAACCGTTGCTCGCCTTTTTTCACTGTCACTGTATGTCTACTGGATGCTGCTGGCAGACGCGGTGCTGCAGCGCTACACAGCAGCATCCCTTTGCCTTGCCTTGCGGACAGCAAACAGTGCTGCATGACTGGTAACTGTCATCGTCGTCCCATGGGTGCTCCTGGCTGGCCTCGGTGAGGTCGGTCGGGGGCGCCTGGACAAAAAAGGGAATGACTCCAGGTCATTCTCTTCTTTAAGTTTTGTGTAATGGAGATTCAGTCCTGCCTGGAATATCATGCCAGCTGGAGGCTTCTGCCTCAGGCTGCGTTCCCAGTCTGCAGCACCGCGCGGTCACACACACTCCCAGGGCTCACAATCAAATACTTAAACCTCTACATTTTGCTGTAAATAAAAAAATAAAGCTGCCGTTTAGAACTGTCCCCCAACATACATATCCTGGGACATTTTGTATTTTACTAGTGTCAACCAAAGGCCCCCACACAAATGGAGATTCAGTCCTGCCTGTGCTTCTATCCTAGTGCTGATCACAGATTCCCATTTTCAACTATAGGTTGAGCAAGTGCAGAATGGTGGTTCACTCGACTTCGCTGTAAGCCAACCGCCCTCCCTTCCCCCCTTTGATCTCTGCTTGCAGAGGCAATAAAGTCAGTGTTGTTTCAAATTCATGCATTCTTTATTACTTCATCATACAAAAGGGGGGATAACTGCCAAGGTAGCCCGGGAGGGGTGGGGCAGGAGGGAAGCAATGGGTGGGCTTGTTGTAGGGGCACCCCCCTAGAATGGCATGCAGCTCATTATTTCTGCAGGATGTCTGGGGCTCTGACTCGGAGCGGCTATTTGCCTCTCTGGTTCTTTAGTAGGCTTGCCTGATATTCTAGGCAGGACTGACTCTCCATTAGACAAAACTTAAAGAAGAGAATGACCTGGGGAATCATTCCCATTTTTGTCCAGGTGCCCCCGACCGACCACCAAGGCCGGCCAGGAGCACCCATGACAGCAGCAGATGGTACAGTGGTTGGTAACCGTCTTTGCTAACTTGCAAAGGCAAGGGGATGCTGCTGTGTAGCGCTGCAGTACCGCGTCTGTCAGCAGCATCCAGTAGACATACGGTGACAGTGAAAAAAGGCTGAACGGGAGCCGTGCTATGGCGTCTGCCTGGGCAATCCAGGGAAAAGGGCGCAAAATGATTGCCATTGCTTTCACGGAGGGAGGATTGACTGATGACATTTACCCATAACCCCCCGCGACAAATTTTTGGCCCCATCAGGCATTGGGATCTCAACCCAGAATTCCAATGGGCGGGGGAGACTGCGGGAACTATGGGATAGCTATGGGATAGCTACCCACAGTGCAACGCTCCGGAAGTTGACGCTAGCCTCAGTACATGGACACACACAGCCGAATTAATGTGATTAGTGTGGCCGCATGCACTCGACTTTATACAATCGGTTGCCAAAAATCGAATTCTGTAAATTTGGAGGAATCCTGTAGTGTAGACATACACTAAGAAATGTTCTCCGAGCGTCACAGCTAAATACAAGATGGAACTTTGCTTAGCATAAGTAGTTAACATGTTTTTCAAAGGACCATTCAAGGTGAAGTGGTCTGTTAACACCTCTCCAGTCATAGGGGGGAAAGAGGGAAAGAAAAAAGGCTGGAGGGCAGGGTTTTAGTGAGTTACAGATTGTTGCAATAAGCCATAAATCCAGTGTGTCTCTGTTAGCCTGAGTTTTTGGTATTTAGCAAAGTTATGAATTTAAACTCCCAGATTCATCTTTTGGCAGTAGTATGCAGGTTTCCTTGGATGATAAGGACTGTGAGGTGAGATATAGCACGATCATTTTGTGAAAGTGTTCACCCATAGGTGATATGGTGTTTTTGTCTTTTATCATTATGGTGTGAGAGTTCTTTTGAGAGAACTCTCACAGCATAATGATTGTCTTGTTGCACCCACATGGTGGTTATTGGGACATTTAGTGCACTGGACGAGGTACACCACATGTGTACCCCAATGAATCTTGATAGATGTGTTGTGACAGGGTATTGATCATTGTAGCAGTGGAGATATGTCTAGAGGTTTTGCATCTGTTCTGGCAGGATCTGGTGCTGCTTTGAGTTGGTGTATCCTGGTCTGTGGGGAACTTACTTCTGATGATGAGCTTAGAGAGATTGGATGGTTGTTTGAAGGCCAGATGAGGGGGTTCAGGAAAGATTTTTTTCAGGATGCGGTCCCCATCGAATATGGGCTGAAGTTGTTTGATACTCCATATGGGTTCCAGTGTGGGGTGATAGGTGACAACTAGAGGTGTGCGGTGGGACTGGGCTTTATTTCTGTTTTGAAGCAGGTTCTTGGTGTATTTGGGTAACTCATTCCATGATGGGATCTACTTCTCTGGAGTGTCCTTGTTTGTTGAAGGCAGTTTTAAGTGTGTTAAGGTGTATATCCTGGACTTTCTCCTCTGAGCATATTCTGTGTGCCTGGCTATAGATAAACATGTCAAGATATCTGTTGGTGTGGTTATTGGATCTGTGAAGGTAGATGTGATTAGCCATGGGTTTCTTGTTTTTTAGTTGTCTGTAGGGTTCCATTGTTGAAGCCCATCATGGTGTCTAGGAAGCTGACACTAATATGGGAATGTTCTAGAGAGTTTATTGGATGGGAGGTGGCTGTTGAAATTGCAGTGGAAATCTATGAGGGAGTTATAAATCCCTTTCATTTGTGAGTGTCTTTTGCTTTCATTATTGAATATATCGGTTTGGGATGTGATTTTTCGTAAGTAGCATGTTACTAATAATTCTGTATAACATTGTAACGGAATTACAAGTGTTTCTTGGCATGCACACACAACATGTGTGCACACACTCCCAGTCACCAAAGGGAATAGACTCCTGGCTCAGGAAATTAAGGAGTGTTTCTGTTTTTCCAGACTCTGGGGTATGTCTACATTACAGTTACTACAGCAGCACAGCTATGGTGCTGCAGCGCTGACACTGTAGCATAGACACTTCCTATATTGACAGAAGGGGGTTTCTGTTGATATAGTTAATCCACCTCTCTGAGAGGTGGTAGTTTGGTGGAGGGGAGAATTATTCCATCGACCTAGCTATGTCTACATCAGAGACTAGTCTATTTAACGACATTGCACAGGGTATAAAATTTTTCACAGTCCTGAGCAACATAGCTGGGTCAATCTAATTAAGTGTAGACCAGGCCTTGGAGGGAAATTGTGACTGTAATAACAGCATGTGGTAAACTGACTGCATACTCTTCCAGCAATACATTTGGTTTAATAAACCTGTGGTTGCTCACCAATAGATTGAGTGTAAGGTCACATCAAAACAGTATGATACTTTGCACTTGAGTAGCACTTGTTTTGAAAAGAACTCAAAGGGCTTATTACCCTCACATGACTCCTGTGTGGTAGGTAAGTGTTATTAATTTGTAAATTTGATACAGCTAAGACCCAGAGAGGTCAAAGGTGTCAAAGAGTTTTCCTTCCTTTTAGTCTGGTTAGGTGCTCTGGACTCTTGTCTCCAGGAAATTTATTGAAATATCAAAGGTTTCTGCTGTGAAGATGCTGCTTAGAGAACAGAGAAGGCTGTCTTTGGTTCCTCTCCTTTGGCAGAGGGAAGACAACAGTAGGGGTTTTGGAGAGCAGGGATTGATGCTGCAGCATAAGCACAGCCTTTCAGATAGGACCTTTCCTGTCCTCTCAGTTGAAGGAGATCTGCTACAGAAAAGTAGTTTATACTGCTTTTATTGTACAGTTGCAAAGAGGGAAGTGGTTTCAATCTGCATACACTAATCTGTACATTTTAAAATAAGGTTTTAAGAGGACTTTAACAAATGTGGAAGTTTTTAAAATAATCCTCTCACTAGTCTCTCACTTTTTACCTCTCATAAGAAAGTTAGCAAGTCCTCTTTTTATCCCCTGCAGCCCCTTTTAAACTCAATACTTCTCTTCACAGTAAATTGCTTTTCCTCTTGGGGATGGGGAAAGATGAACAACTTATGCAGAGGCAGGTATTCCACAGGTATGTGCCAATAGCTGTGGGGTGGGAGTTCAGATCTGCCAATTCTACCTAGTTCTGAGGCTACACTCCACACTGCTACCATCTCTTGTGGCCTCGTCTACACAAGAAAATTGTACCAATCAGTATAGAAACTGTTTTTTAGGTTAATTTGCTGCAACTCATCTTTGTGCACTTCCCTATGTGTGCATGTGCTTTTCCCCTCTGAGAAATCACACCCACCCTAGAGCAAATGCACATACTCTTATTTATTGGAAGGAAGAACAAGTAGTCTTCTTTACAAGTTTAAAAATCAGGTTCTGATTCTTCTCTAAGTTATACTTGTATTGTTCCTAATTTGAGAAAGTGGATAATTAGGTGCTCAGAATATTGGCATGTTCTATCTCAGGTACATGCATAGCCTCCATTACCATAATATCTGAGCACCTCACAGTCTTTAACATATTTATCTTCTTTTTACAGATGGGAAATTGAGGCGAAGAGTGCAATCCACAAAGGCACTTAAGCACCCAAGTCCCATGTTAGGTGCCACCGCAATCCACAAAACTCCCACTCAGCTGCCGCTTAACCCTGTAGGTGCCTAAATTGACTCTCCATGCTCCTCTCCATCCTTCCCACCCTCTTCCTTCCCCATTCCCATCACTGCTCTCTCCTTAATGGCCCCTGTCCTTTTCTTTTGTCTTCCCTTTTAGCTAATCCTTTCCTGCCTTCCCTCTTTGCCCCATTCCTGTCTTATAATAGATAAAGTAAAATAAATGAAAGTGTACCCCCAAAAGTTTAGAACAAACAAATAATGGAACCAACATGACATTTTCAAACCATCACGCTTGAATATGCTTGATGTTATATACCTTTATTACCTTTTATCTATCTATTTAGACTGAAAATTCTTCAAGGCAGGACCATCTTATGCATGCCCACACATGTATGTGTGCGCATGCAATCCCCAGCACAGTCTTAATTGGGGTCTAATGGAATACAAATGAATAATCAAGTTCTATACCAGAAAAAAGATACATTACTGCTTGATCTGATCCAATACTCACAAATAAAACAGCCTGTGTATATTTAATTTCAGAGTTACTTTTTTTTAAATGGTTTGAATTTTATACAAATCTTTAGGATTTTAACAGTCTCATATGACCAACTGTACTACTAAAAACATAGCCTTATAGATCCAAAATAGCTTAAGTTTGTTGATTGTAAGGACATTCAATAGGCTGTTTGATAGGGTTTTTGGGTAGGGCTGATGGTGTGGGGTTTAGATGAAGTGGGGTACTGGCTAGTATATTAACTTATTGTGTTATGCTGCCGACTGGATCTTAATATGGATTGTGAATTTAATTGTTGCCAGGGTGCCCAGAGACAGTGTATAGGCATAGGTTGTGTATAAATAATGGAAATAAACTAAATGGAATTTTTCTTGTAAGATTCACTGTTGCATGCTAAACATGTATAAAATTCATTCATTTTAGTCTAATGTGTCAGCATTTCTCTCCAACTTCTGGATTGGACTTGGCACAACAGACTATTTTCTACCCTTAGTTATTTCAGAATTAGAAATGCTACCTATAATTCAATTATGCTATTGGTGGGATGTTAAGGCTCAGTCCTGTAAGGTCTTCAGTATCTTCACCTTTGGTAGCAATTGAGGATGGTAAGCACTTTGCTGGTTTGATGCCCAAGTGAGAAAGAAATATGGTTTGACATAATTGACTTGGCTATAGATATGCAATTAAACGGTATTTGAATTGATTTGTTTTTAATATTTTATAGGGCAATTGATATACCATTAGGGTGAATTTTGGCCTTATCAATCACTTAAAGGTTAAGCATAAACAGCATGATGGAGTTTAATGTTTGTCACTCAATGATTTCTCAACCAAATAGGCTCAGTTTACAAATACAAAGATGTTATTTCTACCTACCTAGCACCCAAACCCAAGCTGGAACTGGAAAGTCAATTTGAGTTCTCACCTTCTAATACAGTGTCACAATTCGGTTTTAAAGTACAGTAGAACCTCAGAGTTACAAATACCAGAGTTACAAACTGACCAGTCAACCACACACCTCATTTGGAACCAGAAGTACACAATTGGGCAGCATCAGAGACTAAAATAAGCTAATAAAGTCCAGTACTGTGTTAAATGTAAACTACTATGCAGAAGAAAAATGCTGCTATCCTATAATTATTTTAGTAAAGTTTCAGAGCTGTATTAAGTCAATGTCCAGTTGTAAACTTTTGAAAGAACAACCATAATGTTTTGTTCAGAGTTATGAACATTTCAGAGTTACGAACAACCTCCATTCCCAAGGTGTTTGTAACTCTGAGGTTCTACTGTATACCTCCAGTAGCATACATGTAACCCCATTGCTTTCATTTAGTTAATTCAGAGGTGTCACTGAAAATTATTTATTGAGACTCATAGACGTTAAGGCCAGAAGAGACCATCATGATCATCTTTTGACTTCCTGCACATTGCACAGAACCTAGCTTGCTTGCTTTTGGCTGCAGTGGCTCTGCAGTTCTATGGAGAATTGAAGTTGTCAAAAACACCCTTTAGTCTCTAAAGTCAACTACTATGACCTTCAGCATAAACAGGGAGCAAATCTGTTCAGAGAGATGGTGCAGTTTTTACATTGCCAATTTGCTTAGTAGACTCAGACTTAGGGCTTGATCCTGCTATGCTCATGGAGGTCAATGGCAAAGCTCCTATTGACTTTAATGGTGTGGAATGAGGCACTTATGCCCTTAATGGAAGGTTAATCTGGGTCACAAAGTTTCCCCCTGTGACACTCCCCAGGGGTAGGGTTGTGCAGCACCTTACCTCCACCTTCCCTTAGTGTGAGGAAGTCTCATCTGTGCCTGCCATGGATCCAGCATCCCTCTAGAGTTCTCATCATCTTTCCCCTGAACACTCACAGAATTACCAGGCCTGCTCTTCCCAAAGGAATGTTTTTTCCTCCTACTAAGTCTGGTGGTGAGGCAGTCCAGGTGAATACCAGCCCAAGTGAACCTGCTGTGCCTGCACCTGATGAAAAGGATCCAGGCAAGTGGGATATGACTTCTTAAGATCTCATTGTATATTGGACTGAGAAGGGCCCACAGAAATGCCAGAATCTAGAAGCTGACTTTTCATTGACAAAGAGAGAGTACATCAATCAGAATCGTTATCTGAATCAATATTTGAATATGTGAAGCCTAACAAACAGATTGGCAAATAAGAATGACTCATCTATTCGTCCTCTAAGAAGAAAGTGTACTGTTTTTATTGCTGTCTGTTTTCTGATACCAAAAAGTGGGCAATGTTCTGCGAAGGCTTCAGTGATCGGAAAAATGCTGCATACATTACCCATCATGCAATGGGTGAGCAGCATACATTGTCAACAGCTTGCATGCCTGAAAGAAAGTTAGTGGCAGAATTGATTACCAAATTGAAAACCAGTTTTTGGAAGCTTGTGCTTATTGGAAGAACATTCTCAGACGCGTAGTTCAAACCAGTTTTTCTTGCTGAGCGTGGTCTGTCATTCCGTGTCTCAGATGAGCCTGTTAGATCGAAACACAATGGCAATTACCTTGGTTTCTAGAGCAGGGGTCAGCAACGTTTGGCATGCAGCTCACCAGGGTAAGCACCCTGGTGGGCCGGGCCAGTTTATTTATCTGCTGACGTGGCAGGTTCGGCCGATCGCGGCCCCCACTGGCCGCGGTTCACCGTCCCGGGCCAATGGGGGCAGTGGGAAGCCGCGGCCAGCACATCCCTCGCCCGCGCCTCTTCCCGCTGCCCCTACTGGCCCAGGACAGCAAACTGCGGCCAGTGGGGGCCGCGATTGGCTGAACCTGCCGCGTCAGCAAGTAAATAAACTGGCCCAGCCCACCAGGGTGCTTACCCTGACGAGCCGCGTGCCAAATGTTGCCGACTCCTGTTCTAGAGCTAATCGTTAAGTTCGACCCTTTCTTAGCTCAACACATCAATGAACACGCAAATCGTGGAAAAGGCCATACATCATATGTATCAAAGACTATTTGTGATGAATTCATTGCACTGCAAGCAAAGAAGTCGCTATCAGCCATAGTAGATGAGATCAAAGATGTGGGATATTTTTCAGTGTTCATCGACTCAGCACCAGATGTGTTACAAAAGCCACAAAAGACACAAGACATGCAACGATGCAACTGCCCACTCATTCAGGAGGCCTTCAGAGTTAATACCTTCATCACAATCATCAATAAATTGAAGAGTTCATTAGAACAACAGATCGAGGCTTATAGAAATATTGACAAAACTTTTAGTGTACTGACAAATTTTTCACCTAACATTTCAAGTTCCCAAGTCAGTAAAAGTATCACACATTTGTGTCAGAAGTACCAGATGATCTTCCAGTAGATTTTACTAAAGAATTTCTTCAATTTGTTGAATTCACATCACACTCAGATATAGAGAGAAAAGATGACAAAAGCAAATGTATTTAGATGTATCGAGTTATCACTGAATCCAATGTGATAGAATGTTTCCCAAATGTTGAAACTGCATTATGGCTGTATTTGTCACTAATGATCACTAACTGTAGTGGAGAACATTCCTTCTCTCTTTTAAGAAGGGTAAAAAAATGTCCTCCAATCCACCATGACTCAAGAGCATCTTAGTGCTTTGTCGCTCTTGAGCATTGAGAATGAAATCGTTGGGTTTTTGAATTACAATGATATTATTCATGACTTTGCTACAGCTAAAGCGGGGGGGGGAAACTGTTTGTTTGAAGAATTGAGTGTAGTGAGAGTAGAATAAACTTGTTAAATATACATAAATAATATGTATGTAGATAAATGTTTGATGTCATAATTTTTTTTTTTTGCAATATGTAATTCATACCTAGGCCCTTCCCTCCCATTAGCCTTAGGCCGCTCATAATTTTAATCCAGCCCCGTATAGGCCAATTTGTAAGATTCAACTCAGGATCAGCACTTTGCTTAACACACAGCACTGAGATCTATTTATAGTCCAAACAGTAAGTTTATTATAAAATAAATGAGATTCAAGTGATAGTAAGAATAGTAAGACAGAGTTCTGGGCACTCTGAGAAAGTAAGTCACCTTGCCTCAGTGAGAGAGAGACTTGCTGATGCTAAATGGGTGACAGCTCCCTGTCACTCCAGTTTATTAGCCACCCTATACAAACTTCTTTTGCTCTACCAGACGTTGCTTTTCAGGTAACATGTGGTGCACTTCATCTCCCAAGAAAGAAGAAAGTCCCTTGCTGCAGCTTTTGAAACAGACCAGAGTTACTGAAGATGTGAGCGTCATGTACCTTTCCCAGCCATCCCACGTTGATGTTGGTGAAACGTCCCTTGTGATCCACCAGTGCTTGCAGCACCTTTGAAAAGTACCCCTTTTGGTTTATGTACTCACTGCCTTGGTGCTCCGGTGCCAAGATAGAGATATGGGTTCCATCTATCGCCCCACAGTTAGGGAATCCCATTGCAGCAAAGTCATCCACTATGACCTGCAGATTTCCCAGAGTCACTACCCTTGATATCAGCAGCTCTTTGATTGCATTGGCTACTTGGATCACAGCAGCCCCCACAGTAGATTTGCCCAATCCAAATTGATGCCCGACTGACCGGTAGCTGTCTGGTGTTGCAAGCTTCCACAGGGCTATCACCACTCACTTGTGAACTGTGAGGGCTGCTCTCATCTTGGTATTCTTGCGCTTCAGTGTAGGGGAAAGCAAGTCACAAATTTCCATGAGTGTCCTTACGCATGCGAAAGTTTTGCAGCCACTGGGAATCGTCCCAGACATGCAACAGTATGCAGTCCCACCAGTCTGTGCTTGTTTCCTGGGCCCAGAATCAGCGCTCCATGGCATGAACCTGCCCCATTAACACCATGATGTCCACTCCATCTCTCTTATACACCTTAGGGTGGCAGCAGACGGTGCAGTACGACTGCTAGCTGTCGTCATCTCCTGGGTGCTCGCCAGAAGACGGTGCAGTACGACTGCAGGCAGGACTGAATCTCCATGAGACGAAACTTAAAAAAAGAATGACCTGGAGTCACTCCCATTTATGTCCAGGCGCCTCTGACAGACCTCACCCAGGTCTTCCAGGAGCACCCATGTCTGCCCAGGCGTCCTGACCGACCTCACTGAGGTCGGCTAAAAGAGCACCCAGGAGACGACAACAACGGCTACCAGTCGTAATGCACCATCTGCTGCCAAAAGGCAATGAGCTGCTGCTCTGTAGCAATGCAGTACCACATCTGCCAGCACCCAGGAGACATTCAGTGATGCTGAGCTGAGTGGGCTCCATGCTTGCCGTGGTATGGCGTCTGCACAGGTAACCCAGGAAAAAAGGTGAGAAATGATTGTTTGCCGTTGCTTTCACGGGGGGGGGGGGGGAGGGTTGACGACATGTACCCAGAACCACCCGCGACAATGTTTTTGACGAATCAGGCATTGGGATCTCAACCCAGAATTCCAATGGGCGGTGGAGACTCCGGGAACTGTGGGATAGCTACTCACAGTGCAACGCTCCGGAAGTCAACGCTAGCCTTGGTACTGTGGACACACTCCGTCAGCTTAATGGTTTTAATGGTCTTAAGTAGGGACACACACAATCGACTGTATAAAATTAATTTCTAAAAAATCGACTTCTGTAAATTCGACCTAATTTCGTAGTGTAGACATACCCTAGAGGTGCCAGAGGCTAGAAGGAGGAAGTAGTACAGACTCCAGGGAAGTAGCAAACAGTTTGGGAATTACTCTTGGGGGAATTCTGTGCCACTGTAGGTGTGCAGAATTCATATCCTCTGCAGATTTCTTTGCTTTCCTGAAGTAAAATGACTTCTGATGCGTAAACAAAGGGAAGCCAGAACAGCAGTCATGTGCTCTCTTGCCAGTGGTGTGGGTTTGTCATTTTGGGCACCCGGAGCAGCTGGCAAAGAGATAAATCATGGCAGGGGCTGGAGATGCCCCAGCCAGTGGCTCCTAGGCTGCATGGGGCTCAGCTGCTAGTCCTGGCTGGGCTGAGGATGGGAATGGTTGGGGCCATGTCAGACCCACCCCCATGGCTGTGCATCTCCCCCTCCCCTGCTTCCAGCCCTCATCACTCCTCAGCTGTGGAAAGTTACTGTATGGGGAGCTGCTGCCCCATCTACCCACCCCCCAGGCATGTGCACTCCCCATAGCCAGACCACTCCCTGCACCTGAACCCCCACCCCAAAAAGACTCACCCCCTGAAGCCAGAGCCCCATCCCTGTACCCAGACCACCTGCATTTGAACCCCAACCCTGATAAGCCCCATCCCCCCCTTCACCTGGTCCCCCCACCCCACTGAGCCCTGACCACCTTCACATGGCCCCCCCCGGCAGAGTCCCATTCCCCCTGAACGAACCCCCCCGACCCGACCAAGCCACCCACACCCAGATTGCCCCACACAGAATCCTCTCGCTCCACACTTGGATCCTGTTGGCCTGAGCCTATCTGTCCCACACCTAGCCTTGGGGGCAGGACTGCGTTTGCATGTGAGACTCTGTCCCTCTCTCTTTCTCATTTGTCTTGGTGCACCTGGTGTGAAGGGGCAGGACCCTGGGGTGTTTCTGAGGCAGGCCTGGCCCTTGCGCTGTGTTTGGGGATGGGGAGGGTCTGCAGGGTGATCTCCCACCTCTGTGCACCAGTGACCTGTGCTTCCCACTGTTATGCTGGAGCCTCCACATTTATTTATTGACAAATAAAATATTCAGAATTTTAAAATTGTGTGCACAATTTTTTTTCTTCTGGGTACAGAATTCTCTCAGGAGTAGGGAATAAGTAGACCATATTTGTAGAGCATAGGGTTCCTGCAGTGGATCCCGATGTAGAGGGTGGGACCCGAGTGGGACCCGGTTCCCCTACCAGCCACTGGAACAGTGGTACAGCCTTGAACATAGACTGGAGGAATGACTGGAGTGGAAGAGAGACAGCTTGTCCAGAGGGATGCTGACAGACCCCAGAAGCGGAGGACTATAGTGACCTGACTGGAGGGCCAAATCAGAAAGAGGGAGCAGCCAACTCACAAAAGATGACTATCCAGAGTTCTAGAAGGTGAGATTGAAACAACAGGATAAGTGACTCCAGGAAGAGGTATCCAACCAATGGCAAGCTAATCCCAGATGACTCAGGAGGAGGCATCTTAGTAGTCAGTAGTGAATCCCATTACTATCTCACATGACACTCTACATTTTAGTTCACCAACAAATACCAGACACACAATACCCCAGTAATCCCTATAGGGCCCCTCTCAGCTCCTTGTCAATCGGCACTAAGAGGTTCCTGGGTCACACACCCTTAAATAATTATTTCACAAGGTACAGCTGAAAATCCAGTAGTCTTCAAATACTTTTTTGAAATTCAATGGCATATTTGGTTACATTTGAAAACCAACACATTTAAAATCGACCTTTAATTATGGTAACCATAAGAAAATGCTAGCCTCACATTAGGAATACATTTTATTTGGTTATGATTTAGACTGGTTGTGACTTTTATTGCATGACGTAGTATGCAGTCTCCATCAACACAAAATTCTTCATCTCCTTACTGAAGCCTGATTAAATGAGTTTGAACTAGTTCCTTTGGGGAACTGCAGGCTCAAAAATGATGAATGGCAGACAAGAGAAACAATATAAAACATGTTTCAGAGTATACAGTAGGGGAAAATGGGTTGGGGAAAATGATTAGTTGGGGCTGCAAGGGTGGGTTGAGTAGGAAAGGAAGTACCTTCTTTAAGAGTCTGTGGGTTGATCTGCCGTAGCTGATCTATAGGTTTGCTTTGTTTTTTATCGAAGGCTTTGTCTACACTGCCACTTTACAGCGCTGAAACTTTCTCTCTCTGAGCGATGCAAGTTTCAGAGCTGTAAAGTGACTATGTAGACAGTGCACCAGCGCTGGTAGCTACTCCCCTCCTGGGGGTGGGTTTTTTTACAGCACTGGGAGAGCTCTCCCAGCGCTGGTGCCGCGACTGCACAGCCATGTTAAAGCGCTGCCATAGCTGTGTAGTGAAGACATGCCTTTAGTCATCTGCATAGTCATGAAAAGTAATTAGTCATTTAGATCAGCATTTCTAGTCTATGGGAAAGCATGACAGAAACCGACAATATTTAGAGGGCTTCCCTGTGCCCTCACTGAACTGGAATGTGACACAATTAGAGTAGTCACTTCTAAAGCATTATAAAGCAGTATCACCTTTTATTGCTAATGATGAGTTTAACAGGAACCGATTGAGTGGACCTTTACAGCACTGCAAAAATACACTCAAAGAAAACTGTGTGGCACAGAAAGGGTTACACAACTAGCAGGCTAATTAACCCAAATTCAACCTTTAAAGACATGTTAGAAAAGTATATAAATGGTAATTAGGACTATTCCTTATCAATAGTTAACATAGCCATGTTAAATGGACTAGAGCTTTGAAATGCAAACCTGTATTGTTAGAGAATTAGAGATAATACTAATTGTATGTGTTTACTTATATCTTGTTAGATATTAACCATGTAAACAGATGGTTCCTGTCTGTTTCTATATCTATTAATTCAGAGATCAAAAGGGAATATTAACATTTAGATGAAACTTGGGTGTAATAATGTAAATGTCTATATTTCTCTTAGAACTTTGTAGTAAATAGTCTATGAATTGCTTAATGGATAATTACCTCATGCTGATGAATGCAACTACTTACCTGTGTATACATAGGAAATAGGTAATTCTACCTCAAAGCAACTACACTTCACCCAAAGAACACCTGCTGTCAAGAGACTATCATTGCCAGAAAACTAAAAAACTCCCGGGACCTGAGCCTTTCATCTCGGATCTGCGTAAGCTTCATCAGGGAAAGTGTAAGTCGAAAGACTGAGGTCTCCAGTCCCATTTTGGATCACCTTGATATGGAACATTGGACTGAAGTTATTAGACTGATTCTGAAAGAACTCTTTGCAACTCTACAGCTCACCACCTCTACTATGAAACTGACCTAAGAACTCTATTCATACCTGTATGCATAATCTTTTAACCAATATTATTTTCTGTAATAAATTTTGGTGTAGTTAATAAGAACGGGCTGTGTGTATTTGAGTAAGATCTGAAATATTCATGTACCTGGGAGGTAATATGCCCAATCCTTTGGGATTGGTAGAACTGTTCATATGATGTATAAGATTTTCAGTAATGGTCATCATATTTGACTTTGCTGTCTGGGTGGAAGCCCAAAGGCTGGGTTGCTTTAAGGGAACTGTGTTTTTTGGCTTCTGGGTAACCAATAAGGCATTATAGAAGCTGTTTTGTTGCTAGCTTGGTGGATCCAAGTATTAGAATAACCACCAGTTTTGGAGGATTATCTGCCCCATTCTTTGGGGTTTGCCCTAATTGAGCAATCTCAGCATGACTCCCTTGGGACCCGGGTCACACTTTGTTTTCCCCCAGCCCTTCCTGAACCTCTTCATTTCTAGTTAACTGGAATTCACTCTTAAAGACCGAGATATACTATGCTGCAAGACAGCGGACAAACTCCACTCTGAGCCACTTGAAATGCTGGTAAGGAGAGTGCTGTCTTAGAGGATGGTCTCACTAAATATTTTCCCATAAACTATTAATTAAAAAAAGAAATCCAAAATAATGGTAGCTAAAGCATAGTCTTTTATCTTTTGCCCTGTCTGAATTTTTTTCCAAGTATTTAAGTCATTTTAAACTGAGTCCTATTGTGGATTCTATACTACATTGATTTCTGCCCTCTTTTCAAAATCTGCTGACTCTGAAGTGATCACCTTCCTTTTTCATTTACCTTGTTATGTTTTAGAGGGTTAGTTATTTGTATAGCACCATGTGTGTGCATGGAGACTTACAGGGTCCCTTTTCCAATGTGGTTATCATGTAAATCAGACAGAATACAACACATAACAATAGAAGACCATGGCAGGTGGAGTACAGAAGAAATAAAGGCATCAAAACACAGGGTTCATAAGTGTAAGAAGGTTTAGAATTCAAGGTGTTGGCTTGATTCTTAAATATTGGTCCTTTATGTGCTAAGTATCTTTAACTAATATAAATAAAATAATAATGAAAAGTGGTAAGAAATTATGGGTCTGGTTAAGGTCATGGGAGACAATGAGTTGGCAGAAGGATAAGAGCCCTATGGATCACAAAGGAAGAAAGGGATCAGTGGAAGATAGCACTGATAGCAACTAGCAAGGCAGAATGAGCCACGAAAGGGCACACTGATGGAAAATTAATAGTGGCTCTTCAACTATGTCAAAGGCAAGAAGGACATATGAGTACCCTTAGATGTGGTGGTAAGGAAGAGCTAACTGATGATTCCAAGGGCAGTTCCAGTGGAGTAGAAAGGGCAGGGTATACAGGAAGAAGATAGAGGTGGTGATAGAAAGGGAATAGGGGTCAGGGAAGGACTTCTGCCTTCAAACAATGTTTCCCCTACCCTAAAGAAGGAAAGCAGTTAGAGGAGAGTGATTCCTAAGAGCAGAAAGAGGATTAATGGAGAACAGAGGTAAGGAAGCAGTAGGAAACAGGGCCAAGACAAGGGGCTGAAGACAGATAGAAACCTGATGAACAGAATTCAACATAAGTGTTAGGGGAAATAAAAAAAATCAAGAAGAGGGGAAGTGGGGGAGAGCTCCTCTGATCCTGACAATTTTACCTCTTATGAATTTACCTAGAAAGTCAAAGGCAACAGTCAGTAGCCAAGGATTAAAGGTGTAGGATGGAGAGAGAAGAAATGAGACTGGCTAGCCAGAATAAGAGCAGAACTGAAGGAAGAGAAAAAGGACTTAGTGGAAATGGCAAGGTCTTAGGACTTCCTCCCCAAGTAGCAGAGTGAGAGCAGGAGTGGACATAAATAGATAAGGGGAGAACCAAGTCTGAACATATGGAGAGGGCAGAGTGATAGCTAAAGAGAACAAAATAGGTAAGTGTAGAAGAAAAAGGTAGAGCTGAGAGTAGTAACTATTAGACAGGGTGGAGGGCCTGACGATTGAAAAAGAAAGGGGGTAGAGAGAGTGGCAGAAAAGTCCAGGGTTCCCAAGATTGACAGTCACTGAAGGGATGAGTGATAGGGAAAGAGGAGAAAGTGTGACAATCAGAAAGGGGAAACTGAAATGGAGAGGTTTGAGAATGCCAGGTGAAAGGTGACAAACACAGCAAGTGAGGGAGTCAGAGAGCCAGGAGGAAGTGAGAGGAAAAATGGAGCCACTGGGGTCAGGTGGCTCAGAAGGCAGATGAAAAGCTGGGTATTGAAATGTAAGTATCTAAATAAGTGGCTTGGTTTGAGGGGCTGAGCACCAACACTTTCTTGGTGAGAGCAGCACCTCTGAAAATCATGCCATTTAAGCCCTCAGCCAAATTAATCCCTGCTGTAACTCCATTGCAGCCAATGGAGTTATCCCAGAGATTAATGCAGCCCTCGGATACAACAGTGATGGGAGCTATATAAGTACTTAGACATCTAAATATCAAAGTATATAATGTTAGGCACTGAAGTTTGAAGCTTTTGTCCTTAAACTCTCTGCCTTCCTCCTCCTGCCATGAGGAGAGAGAAATACTTGCTCATCTTCATACAGCATTTTGTACTTTGACAATTCACCTTTCATCTGAGGGAGAACTACAATGTGTATTCTAGCATTTTCTGGAACCCCCAACTCCACTCTGGTTTCCTATAACAACCTCTTATTTTTTAAACAGTGAAAAATTCATTTTGCTCAGAGTTTTTAGAATACAGATCCAAAACTTCAATTTATGCATGAAGAAACTAAACAGTCTTTCCTTTATAATGTTTTATTTATGCTTCAGACTAGGCATGGCTGCTTTTAGTACTCCAGTGCAACAAAGGATCTTTGAGACAGACTTTTATCATTTGTAACAATCTTGTACAAGAATCAAGACATTCTGGGATTGTGTTCCAGGAGGACTTTATGGGAGTTGACGTGATCCAACTTCAGGATTTAAACTCCACCCCACCACTAGGGCCGGCTCTAGGTTTTTTGCCGCCCCAAGCAAAAAACCCCACAACCTTTGAGAGCGCAACTTCCGAAGGAAAAAAAAAAAACGCTCCCGGAATGCCGCCTCTGGAATTGTGCCGCTCCAAGCATGTGCTTGGTTTGCTGCCTAGAGCTGGTCCTACCCCACAATCCAGAGCAAAATCCAGACTAGTAAGGGGTTGTGTCACCACCTGGCCTAAAATCTTGGGTGCCTCACAACGCTTTGCTGCTGCAGCTCCCAAACTGCACTGCTCACAAACAGCCAAAAAGCAAGCAGGTCAGACCCTAAGTGTCCGTGTATGGCTGAAGCCTGCCACCAACATTCCAGTCACATTCTGTCTTCCACCATCCCTAGTTACCACTTGCAGGGTGACCCAAACACACTCCTAGTCCTGGATTTCCCCCCCAAAATATGTGTTCTGTGCTGTCCAGACCTCTCCTGGATAGTTCAGCATTTATAGGTCCTTTGCCCTTCTAAGGGGTCCATGTACAAAAATTTGCTACTTTTATTCCAGAGGGAATTCTGTGCCTAAAAATTCTATACCAAAAAAATAATTATTTGCACAATATTTTAAAAATTTGCAAATGTTATTTGTCAAATAAATGTGGCTTCAGAATGGCAGTGGGGAGCACAGGCCCCTGGCTGCACTGAGGTGGGAGATCACCCTGAAGCACCCACCTCCCCTGGTACAGGGGCGTGGCAGTGGGACTGCATCCGACCCTGATACTGTGCAAGGGCCAGGCCTGCCCCAGAAGCACCCTGTACCCTTCCCCTCTGCACCAGGCCAGGCACACCAGGTGTGGGTGGGCAGGCTCAGCCCAGCAGGATCCAAGTGTGGAGGGGCTTGGTGTGGAGTGAGAGGTTTCTGTGTGGGGCAATTTGGGTGCGGACAGCTCAGTGGGAGATCTGGATGCACGGGTGTTCCGGGTGCAGGGGCAATGGGACTCTGCAGGGGATTGAGGTAAAGGTGGTTGGGGCTCAGCTGGTGGGGATCTGGGTGTAGGGAGATGGGGATCAGCAGGGGGGGAAATCTGAGTGAGAGGGCTCAATGGGGGATCTGGTTGTGGGGTAATAGGGCTCAGCAGGGGGAGATCTGGGTGTGGGGGGTCTGGGTGTAGGGTGATGGAGCTCGGTGGGTGGGGGAGAATCTGGGTGCTGGGGGATTGGGGCTTGATGGGGTGGGGATCCAAGTACAGCTGGTTGGAGCTAAGTGGGGTGGGAGTCTGGGTGTGGGAGATTCATCAAGGGGGTCCAGTATAAAGGCTTGGCAGAGTGAGGATTCAATTGGCCTGCTTAATGGGAAAGCCCCAGCTGCTGCTCAGGGGATGCCACATGTTGGGCTCCTGTTTCCCCCTGTGATTGCCCTATCCACTTTTCTTCCCCATGCCCCATCCCCTACCCTCACCCCCCATTTCCCCCACCACCTCACCCCCCCTTCCCTCATTTCCCGCACCCCCCTTACCCAGCCCCACTGCAGGCACTCACTGTTGCACAGAAAACAGGAAGGATTCCAGCCAGGGGTGAAAGTGAGCCCGTATGGGCCGGTACACTGTACCGGTAAGAAGCCGGTACCAGCCCATACGCAGCCCACGTTAAAGTGCTGCCGCAGCAGTGCTTTAACGTCCCTGCCCCTTTTGTCTCCCCTATCAGCGGCCCTGGCAGTAGGGTCTGTACCGGAAGGGCCACCGATGGGAGGGGCATGGGGTGGCAGGAGGGAAGGGGCAGCAACGTTAAAACGCTGCTGCGGTGCTTTGCCCCTTTTGCCCCCCCAGACTGCTGACGGGATGGGCAAAAAAGCAGCTGCCCCTGGGCCAGCGATTTAAAAAGGCCCGGGGCTCCCAGCCACAACCGCTGCTACCATGGCAGCGGCCAGAGCCCCGGGCAGCTGGGGCCAGGCAGTGCGGATGGGCTGGCTGGGGAAGGCTGATCCCCCCCAGTCCTACCCCTTCCACCTGAGGCCCTGCCTCTTCCAGGGGCCAGAGCCGGCCCCTGGATCGGTAAGAATTTATTATTACTTTCACCCCTGATTCCAGCACACAGAAGGGGAGCACGACTAGCATAGGACCCAGGAGGTGGCGTACAGCTGCAGAGTCAGCCTCTTACAGCAGGGCAGCTCTGCGCTTGCAGAAATGAGGAGGGGCAGTGGCAGGTAACCTGGTGTGCTCCCCCATGCCTTGCCTCTCTTTGGGGGGCCAATCCCCCAAAACAGCACTCATGGTCATCCCCCTTCACCACCTCCTGTGTGGCTTCCCTTTGCTTCCCTGCCATTTTCTTCAGGGAAGCACAGGCATTCTGTGGGTGAGGGGCATGTTTTCTGTGGGCATGCAGTCCTGCAGAATTTCCCCAGGATTATACTTTAATTGGAGTTACCAAACAATTCAGTTTAAACACAGCACTGGATTCATTTTGATTAAAGGATAAAAACAAGTTTAATTACAAAGATTTTAAGTGAGTACAAGTTTTTAAAATCAGAATGTTCACAAGAGAAATGAAGATAGGTACTAAAAAGTATTTTAAGACTTGACTTAAACTAGACTTGGTTCAAGGCAAAATCCTTACCATACGTTCTCAGCAACATGGCTGACCAGCTTCTCAGGTCAGGATCTCTCCCAAAGTAAAATGGCTGCTTCCATTGTCTTGGTGAGAGAGAGAGAGAATATCTGGGGTGTATTTTGCCCATCACTTTTATAGTCCAGTCACCCTCTGAAATGCATTTTCCTGATGGTTCCCCTTAGATAAAGTTCCTTCCAGCTGTGAGGATGGAGACATGGAGTCCCATGGTGAAAGAGGTTCCATATTGTTGTTTGCTAAAATGCAGATTGATCTGTTTCTGCCTCCCTTCCATTGCCAAAGTACAGCCACTTGACCAGTCAATTGCCAATCAACTTTGACACCTGGCTAGAGGTGTCAGCTTTTCCTTTGTCTTTGAGAAACAGGTTTACCCTCTCCCCAGACTTGTTCGGTGAACATACTTCAGTCATTTCAGCTTGTGTTCATGCTACACACATTTCACCATAATATTATGGACCAGTGAGTTGTTAGTTTTCAAATGATACCTCACAAGGCATATTTTGTACAGAGATAATTACATTAGTGTGCAAGGTGTCAATACGGGGGTGCATTTGGTCACCCACCCCCAATTCCCTCAAAGATAAACAAACAAACCCACTTGAATTCATATAACTATAATATGTCATCATAACACTAGCTTTATTTTCATTCATCTGAACCTTCAATGAGCACATGATCCTAAATTTCTTAATTCCAAAGTATTTTACTCTTAGGGGGAAAAAAGATGTAAGCCAAATGGAACCAGATTTCTCCACCCTTTCTCACAGGACACCCATAGTGTAAAGTTTCTACTAAGTGAGTAAGGGGGACTGAATCTGGCCCTTAATGAGTTATTTTAATAAACGCACATGACATTTATTTATTGGCCGTGTCAGTTTATGACCCCAATTAAGCTACTGTTAGCAGGTGACCCACAATTAATGGAAAAGTGCTTATTTCCTGTGGCCCAGTTTTATAAAGGCATTATCATCAGGTTAGGCTAAATGACCCTTATGGTCTCTTCTAGCCCTATGATTTACACATGGATTTTTACACTGGGAACAATTACGTACCCACACTGTCTAATGGAATCAGCTTCAATTACCATGACCTTTGGTCTACTAAACCTTTTGCTTCCATTGTTAATTATATATGCATTGTAGTTAGCTTAGAAGAGGATAATTTGATTACCATTAAAGCCCATCTAGCCTGCTTTCTACTTATGAAGAAATGGAATTACTACATGGGGTGGAGAATCGTTAAACCAAAAAATCCTTGAAAGAAGTAAAGATATGTAACAGTGAAAAAAAGGAGACTAAAATTGGCCAACATACAACCTGAAATGCTAAAGAAAGAGTTACCAAGCAAATAATGGTTAGGACACGAAACAATATACTACAGAGTGAAAGATATGTACTAATGTATGTATAGTTTGAGTTTGCTTTTCTTTGTTTAGTAAGTGAATGTGGTGTTGTTGAAAGGACCCAGACTGACAGCCATTGAAACAGAATCTACTGTAGATTAGAACAATTGCAACATGGATTGTAGCTGTGCCAGGTTCCTCTTACTGAGACAATATGCATCAGTTTTGACCTGGAGGAACCATCTAGGCATCAGAGTGTAGTATGAGAGGAAGTGTGGTCTCTAGGGAATTGTACTGGGATTCAGGAGACCGTGGTTCTATTTCCAGCTCTACCACTGACCAGCGGTGTGACCTTGGGCAAATCTCTTCACCTTTGTGCCTTTTGTTTCTCTCCCTCTTTTTGTCCATCTTGTCAATTTAGATTGTAAGCTCTTCCCAACTGGGACTCTCTCACTGTGTTTACAGTGCCTAGCGCAATGTAGGCATTACTGTAATACAAATAATAATGGTGATGTCTAAGATGTTTCCATATTTGTCCTGTCTACGGATATTCCCAAATTAGTTAGTGCCAGTTGTGATAGGGATTTGTGTCATCTCTTGATGTGTGCCCATTAGGAACAAAGCAGAGATCACTAACTTATTTCATATAGGCATTTCATGTAGGCTGGCAGGATAAGAATTTGACATAACTACCTTTCTGGACTGGATTTTTCATACTAGTTGATAGAAAGATTTCAAACCACTTGGTGAATATTAGACTTGAGCCCATGAGTAACTACACTGCCCTACGCCAGCCTCATCCATCTCAGCAACTAGAAGTACTACTAGGTTGCTGTGGAAAAATTCAAAGGCTCTCAGTTGGAACAATAACCTCTTGGGTAATGGATGCTGACCCCTGCCAAGTGTCACAGATCTTCTACCTCATCCTGTGGTGGTGGTGCTGCTCCTCAGTTTAACTTTCTGGTAACGGTAGTTTAGCTCTCTGGCCAAACTGAATTATGCCCATTCCAGAGTAACAAAGGTCCAAAACAAACAGCCACTCTGGCACAGAGCCCAGGGAAACAAGCCACTTCTTGGTCAGGTTCCTTCTTTACAGGTATTTCTTCTAGGATTCAATTCAACTCAGTAGCTGCTGTACAGAACGTAAGTGACAAACATAAAAGGTTCCCACCAAGTAATACCTGTCCAGATCCTCAGCTACCTGGTCCTAGGATGTCTGCCAGTTTATGACAAGCTCCCCTGCTGACTACAGTGGGAACGTCCTCCATTTGTCTACTAGAAGTGCTAACCCTGCTGGGCCCCTGGAAGGTAGCAAATCTGCACTCCAGGCTCTGTAAGCTCTGTTTCAATGCTCAGGGCCACTTCTTCAACCGGGGGGGAGGGGAGGGGGAATCAATCTTCAAACAAAACCCCATAAACATACCAAACATGAATGAACTCCCCTGCCTGAGATTTCTCTTTCCTATGTGCCTCAACTGTCTAAAACACTTTTTAGTACAGCTCAAACTCCTTCTAGGCCCATCCTGGAGAGATGCCCCAACTACTACTGCTGTATTCACATCTTTATTTTTCTGTGTAGAAACCCACAACAGGTCTAGCTTCTTCTCTCTTATACTGAAAAAATGGAGGAGCTCTTTTATATGTCCACTTTCCCAGCAAGCATTAATCACCAGCCTATACATCCCCTCAGTCCTTCTAAAATACAATCTCAGAATGCCTTGCTATTTGAACAAGATTGTGACAAATCATAAGTCTGCCTCAATGTTCCCTTTGATGCAAAGGGGTTCTAGCCTTTTTTTTTTTTTTTTTTAAACCCTGTGCCATGTCATGTTACTGGGACAGAAATAAAGTCCATTTTCTTACTAGCACTACTTTGTGGCACATGTTTATTGGGGGTAGAAAAAGTAAATTAAATCTTTAGTTAAAAATTGAGCAAATGAAACTATCTGAATTCCTCAGTTTAGAAGGGAACCTGGAAGAGAACTAGAGGTAGAGGCGATGTCTTGGATGTCCAGGATGTTTCCTGGTGTCCTGGACCAGAGCAAGTGGCCTGCCCCTTCTGCCTGCAGTCTTGCCCACAGCCTCACCCCTCTCTGCCCCTTCCCTGGGGCCTGCCCCCATTCTCCCCACTACAGCACTGCAACCCTTTTTGCTCCTTTCTGCCTCCCACCCCCCCACCGTGTGGCCCCTAGAGAAGCTTTGTCCCCCATGCCACAGCCCGGGGTGGAGGCATGCATGAGCACAGTTCAAAAGGGCAAGGATGACTAAATTATCTCTCTGACCACCTCTAAAGCTCTTCTATTTATTATGTTGATTGTTGTTACAGGGTGCCAGCCAGAAGAGAGATGTAGTCCCCCAGCTACACACTAACCAATTACTAATGCTACTTTTCACTTATTACCCATGATGAGGTGTGTACCCAATGCACTAATGTGGGCCTGAGAGGCCAATTAAGTTACCATGCTGCACCTGGAAAGGGAGTCAAGCTTAACTGATCATGAAGCCCAGCTGGGCAGGAGCAGACTGATTATTATGGGGAGAGGAAGTTTGTAGCAGAAAGAGGCTGCAGGGAGAGAGTGACTACAGACTCTCTCGGGGAATAGAAGGGAAGTGAGAAGGAAGCCTGGGGGTGAGGGGAGAATAAACTCTGGGATCCTAGCCAGACTAGAAGGCTGAGAAGAAAAGATGGCCTGCAGAAGAAGGGAACACCCCTCGGCAGTGGGCCCTGCCACTTTATCTCCTCAGAATGAAGGTGTGCTCAGCTGACAAAAGAGTTTAGAGGGGTCCGCAACCTTTGGCCCACGGCCCGCCAGGGTAAGCACCCTGGTGGGCTGGGCCAGTTTGTTTACCTGCCGCGTCCGCAGGTTTGGCTGATCGCGGCTCCCACTGGCTGCGGTTTGCTGCTCCAGGCCAATGGGGGCTGTGGGAAGTGGCGGCCAGCACATCCCTCGGCCTGTGCCGCTTCCCGCAGCCAGTGGGATCTGTGATTGGCGGAACCTGCAGACACGGCAGGTAAACAAACCGGCCCGGCCGCCAGGGGCCGCGTGCCAAAGGTTGCCAATCTCTGGATTAGAACAAGGAATCCTTTGCAAAGTTCACTAGCATCTAGTACAATTCCAATAAACAAACAATAGTCAACAATTTGGGGACAAGTCCAGAAGGAATGGAGGAGAGGCCACCCTCTGCATACACTTTCTCCACTCTAAATGAGAAATATTGGGATTTGCATGCTTCAGCCTGAGTGCATGTCATATGTTTCCATTAACCATTTATAGTGGGTTTTCTCAAAGGCAATGAAATGGAAATGAGATAGTCAGATACCACAGTGATGAGCTTTGCATAAATCCTTATTAGACAAATAAACACTTCCTACCCTTCATCATAACCCTTTCCAGTCCCTTATATCTAATTTGACTTAAATCCATTTGCCATTCAACCATGAACTGGATCTTAATAAGAGGAGGCAAGTCTCATAGAATTCTGCAGAGCCATCCTTTTGTACTATGTGAGAACTGGGAACATCTAAATAAGAGATATTTAAACACTGCTAGCAGTCTAGCGAAAAGAGACCTCTCTCTCCCCCCTTCTTTGTTTAACTAAATAGTCATTAAACTGTGAAGTAGAAAATGACCAAAGGAAAAAAAAAATGAAGAAAGGAGGAGATAAAAGATTTATCCCCTCATTATCTCCAGGATCAAGACACAGTCTGTTGAAGACAGAAGAGACATCCATTTGTGGTCTGAGCTGACCATTCTCCAATTCAGGTCCATTTGCCCTTATTCGCTCTTTGAGTTCTTCTGGTGAGACCCAGGCTGTAGCCACACAAATCTTCCACAAACCTTGTTTCTCTAGGAGGCCTAGAGCCTGCAGGCACAGTCCACAAAGTGAGCAGAACTGACAGAGAATGGGTGAGATAGGACACCTGGAAGATACACTGAGTATTATTATTATTATTATTTGTTATGCTTGTATTACCACAGTGCCCAGTCATGGACCAGATCCTCATTGTGCTAGGCCCTGTACGAAACACTGGACAAAAAGACTAAAAAGCTTACAATCTAAGTATAAGACAAAAGAAAACAGATGGACACAGGCAGATGGGGAAAGGAACAATGAGACAATCTTGGTCAGTATGGTAGGCTGAGATCTCTGCACACCAGCAGAATAGCCATGATCAATTTTTTTGTAGGCATAATGGAGAAGGAGTTTTTTTAATGAGGGATTTGAAGGAAGAAAATGCACGAGTTTTATTAATGGAGCTCCTCCCAAGCATGGGAAAAAGCACAAAGGTCCTTGTCTGAAAATTTAACAAGTGGTCGATGGAGGCTACCATCATTGGCTGATTGGAAGTGAGAGTCAACATCTCATTACTGAATGAGCACATCCACCAAGTTGCCTTAATTGCCTCCTACAGAGCCCTAGTCAGAGTCTGAAGACTCTCTCTCCCAGCAGGAGCACTA
This sequence comes from Malaclemys terrapin pileata, assembly GCF_027887155.1. Classification (NCBI taxonomy): domain Eukaryota; kingdom Metazoa; phylum Chordata; order Testudines; family Emydidae; genus Malaclemys; species Malaclemys terrapin. The sequence goes on from NC_071507.1 coordinate 129,386,218, forward strand.
CTACTACCTGCTCTCCCTTGCTCTGTTATTATGGGGGCGGGGGAACTAGATTGTACCCTTGTGTCTGTGGGAGCAAATCAAGCTCTCTGTTTTTAAAAGAGGTGAGACTGTATTGTCCTTCCACCTCAACAAGGGCCTACCAACCTCCTCCAAATATTGTGTAATGCTAATAGAACTATTTCCCATGCCTCCATGAACTAAATCAGACAATAGTGCCTCCGTCCATCTTCAGCTAGGTCTGCCCTTAGATACCCAAGGGAAGCGAGGAGGCTTTTCTCAACAGATAGAGCTGAGCATCTACACTCTCCTTCCGTATGTACGAATTAGCAAGTAAATATGGGAGGAAGGTGATTAGAAGGTCGTGAGAATGACTCTTCTAACCACCTTCCTCCCATAGTTACTTGCTAATTAGTTGGCAGATACAACTTGCAGGCACTAACAAACATAAAATAAGTAATTGTGGTCATCCAAGTCATTTTTGTCACAAGATCTCTACCATGCCAGGGAAGGACTGCAAGCATATCCACTCTTCTGCCTTATTTTAAACTTGGACAAAAACAGGAAGGAAATTTGACATGGAACAACCATTTTTATGAGGCTGAGAGCCCCAGATGTTTAGGGGCAGATCCTCAGCTGGCATAGTGGTCATTATTCCATTGACTTCCAAAGCAATTAATGGATCAAGCCCCAGCTACATCAAAGACCAGATTTCAATAAACGAACCAAGACAACTATGCTCTTCTAGGACAATGCAGATCACACACAACAAAGCATGTGAGAGCTAGGGACAAAGCCATTCTCTGATACTATGGAATGCATTTCCAGAGGAGATTAGGTGAATTCAGAGTCTGACCATCTTTAGAAAATGCTGCAAAGCCTTTCTCTTTGAGAAAGCCTTTCCATCATAAGTGACAACTAAAACACGTCTTTTATTCCCAACCCTCTACTAACCTCTGTCACTGAGGGGGTTTTCTTATAAGGGGAATTGGGTCCTGCCTCACCTGTGCCTGATCAGCTAAGGTCAGGTGATTATAAAAACCAGCAAGTGGGTTCAGATGGGTGTAGGACTCAATCCAAGTCCAGGCATTATATATGGTGCCTTTATTACAACCCCTTTGTGTGTAACACAGATAGCTGCTGGTAAAATGCTGTAGCGTTAAGAAAGAAATTATTGGACTTAACCTTTAGGTAAGAGTCAGAGGAAATAGAGAAGATGGAAACACTAAACAAATATATGAAGAATGCTGCGAATTTAGTGGGTGGGAAAAACCCCCAAATGCCTCATGTGAATAGGATTAAAATAAGGATAAAGGAATTAAGAGAAAAGAAAGACCTAAAAGAAATTAGCATATATAGTCATGGGAAAATGCATTAGAGGGGGAAAAACACTCCCCCCCCCACATAAATGTGGAACTTTACAACGTAATTAAAAGAGGAAAAGGAAAGCTAAATGTATTAAAATTAATATATATGTGATAAATGGAGAAAACATTGCCAAACCTTTATGGATGGCTTTAAAGATGAGAAAACTGGGAGTGTGGGGACAGCATTCTGTAGCATAAAGAAATCCATTTGACTATCAAATTTTATAGTCTTATAATGTCTGAACTAGCAGGGATAATGTTGGCATTAGACCGAATGTGTGACCTACCTCCATTGTCATCTTGTCAAATTCACTATCAGCACTACCGGAAATCCAAAATGAGAATTCAGATGGCAGAAATTATATAATTAATGAAAATTTGTTAACAGAGTTGGCACAGATGGGAATAAATATTGAAATAGCATAAATCCCAGTCATGTTGGGATAGCAGGAAATGAAGACAGACAAAGTAGCAAAATATGCTGTAAAAATGAAAAAAATTGACAAAGATCCCTATAAGTAAACAGGAGTTAGAAACCTAATTTAAAAACAAACTAGGAGAGTAGTGGCAGGAAATACGGACAGAAGAAAGAAGGGGAGAAAAGTACTTGAAGTAGGCTCTAGAACTGAAAATGCTGACATACAGCAAGAACCTGAGAAAAAAAGTGAGATAGCTCTATTCCAAATACTCACTGGACACTGTGGCTTAAAGAATAATTTGACCTTAATCAATAAACACCAAGATGGGCTGTGTGAAACATGCAAGATCAAAGAAACAGTTGATCACATCTTTTGGGAGTTTATAGGGTGTAACATTGATAGGTGGATTTTGTACAACCTTCAGGCACCGTAAAGAGACAAAGTTTACACTAAAATCCTTGGTCGGAGCATCAGGAAAATGGGGCACCTATTGAGAAAGCAATGTTACAATTAAAAAAAAAAAATACTGGGAAAAGAGACACTGTAACTATACATCATGAAATCCTGCCCCTGACGATTATAGACTTGGGGTATGTCTACACTACGGGATTAATCCGAATTTAGATAATTCGGATTTGAGAAACAGGTTGTATAAAGTCGAAATGAGTGCGGCCACACTAGCACAGTAATTCGGTGGTGTGCGTCCAAGTACCGGGGCTAGCGTCGATTTCTGCACCGTTGCACTGTGGGTAGCAATTCCATAGCTATCCCATAGTTCCCGCAGTCTCCTGCGCCCATTGGGATTGTGGGTTAAGATCCCAGTGCCTGATGGGACAAAAAACATCGTCGCAGGTGGTTCTGGGTACAGCCTCACTTCCTCCCTCCCTCCCTCCCTGCATGAAAGCAACGGACGGCAGACAACCATTTTCGCGCCTTTTTTCCTGGGTGGGTGAACACTGCAGACTCCATACCACGGCAAGCATGGAGCCCGCTGAGGTCAAGACAGCACTCATGAATATTGCAAACACCTCGCGCGTTCTCGTGGAGTTTATGCTCAGCCAGGACCAGAAAAACGAGGCGAGGAGGCAGCGGCGGCGGCAGCGCAGCGACAAGCATGATGAGGACATGGACACGGACACGGACACAGAATTCAGTGAAACCACAGGCCCCGGTGCTTTGGAGATCATGTTGTTAATGGGGCAGATTCTATCCATGGAACGCCGATTCTGGGCAAGGGAAACAAGCACAGACTGGTGGGACCGCATAGTGTTGCAGGTCTGGGACGATTCCCAGTGGCTGCGGAACTTTCGCATGCGTAAGGGCACTTTCATGGAACTTTGTGACTTGCTGTCTCCTGCCCTGAAACGCCAGAATACCAAGATGAGAGCAGCCCTCACAGTTGAGAAGCGCGTGGCGATAGCCCTGTGGAAGCTTGCAACGCCAGACAGCTACCGGTCAGTCGGGAATCAATTTGGAGTGGGCAAATCTACGGTGGGGGCTGCTGTGATGCAAGTAGCCAAAGCAATCACTCAGGTGCTGCTACGAAAGTTAGTGACTCTGGGAAATGTGCAGGCTATAGTGGATGGTTTTGCTGCAATGGGATTCCCTAACTGTGGTGGGGCAATAGACGGAACCCATATCCCTATCTTGGCACCGGAGCACCAAGCCACCGAGTACATAAACCGCAAGGGGTACTTTTCAATGGTTCTGCAAGCACTTGTGGATCACAAGGGACGTTTCACCAACATCAACGCGGGCTGGGCGGGAAGGGTTCATGACGCTCGCGTCTTCAGGAACACTACTCTGTTTAAAGGGCTGCAGCAAGGGACTTACTTTCCGGACCAGAAAATAACCGTTGGGGATGTTGAAATGCCCATAGTTATTCTTGGGGACCCAGCCTACCCCTTAATGCCATGGCTTATGAAGCCATACACAGGCAGCCTGGACAGGAGTCAGGAGCTGTTTAACTACAGGCTAAGCAAGTGCAGAATGGTGGTAGAATGTGCATTTGGCTGTTTAAAAGGTCGCTGGCGTTCATTATTGACTCGCTCTGACCTCAGCCAAAGAAATCTCCCCATTGTTATTTCTGCTTGCTGTGTGCTCCACAATCTCTGTGAAAGTAAGGGGGAGACCTTTATGGCGGGGTGGGAGGCTGAGGCAAATCGCCTGGCTGCTGATTACGCGCAGCCAGACACCAGGGCGATTAGAAGATCACACCATGAAGCGCTGTGCATCAGAGAAGCTTTGAAAACCAGTTTCATGGCTGGCCAGGCTACCGTGTGAAATATCTGTTTGTTTCTCCTTCATGAAAACCCTCCCCCTTTACTGACTGATTTTCTGTAAGGAACCCACCCTGCCCCTTCCCCCAGCTTTCTTTCAAACCAAATAAAGTCACTATCATTTAAAAATCATTTATTCTTTATTAATAGATTAGAAAAAGAGGGAGGGAACCCGGGTGGTATTTGGGAGGAGGATTGCTGGGAAGGAAAAAGCCACAAAGAAAAGGTTAAAAAAATGACAGCCTTTTGCTTGGGCTGTCTACTGGGGTGGAATGGGAAGGTGTACGGAGCCTCCCCCCCCGCGTTCTTACACGTCTGGGTGAGGAGGATACGGAACATGGGGAGGGGGGAGGGTGGAACAGGGGCTGAAGCGGCAGTCTGTTTTCCAGCAGCCGTTCCTGAACCTCCACCAGACGCCGGAGCAGCCCCAGCGTTGCATCCTTCATCCTCTGGTCTTCCTGCCGCCATCTCTCATCTCGATCATCTCTCCTCTCCTCACGTTGGTCCCTCCTGTCCTCACGTTGGTCCCTCCTCTCCTCACGTTCACTGACTTCTTTCCTATACTTTGAAACTGTTTCCTTCCACTCATTCAGATGAGCTCTGTCACTCCTGCTGGATTGCATAATTTCAGAAAACATGTCCTCCCGCGTCTTCTTCTTACGACGCCTTATCTGTGATAACCTTCGGGATGGAGGAGGGAGGCTTGAGGAATTTGCAGCTGCTGTAGGGAGGGGAAAAAAGAGAGAATTGTTTTAAAAGCTACATTTTGCAGAACAATGCTTATACTCTTTCACGGTGACCAACACTGTTCACATTACATAGCACATGTGATTTCTGTGCAAGGTCGCATTTTGCCTCTTAATGCTGAGTGCTTGTGGCTTTGCTGCTAGAGATCACAGGTCTGGGCAACAGAATTCGGCTTGCATGCGGCCATGGTAAGCCATTGTTTTACAGCTTCTGCACCCTCCTTTCCCACATACCAAGCATAGCCTGTAGAGTGCTGCAGAAGCCTGGCCAATCTCAGCCAGTTGGGGGGGGGGGCAGTGTGGGGGGGCTTGTCTGGGCCCCTTCAGGCAAGTAGAGTGCTGCGGTTTTTCTGTTAACATTCAGCAGCACCAGAAAACAAACTAACCCCCCCCCCGCCATGAATTCTCTGGGATGATCACGGTACCCCTCCCCCCACCGCGTGGCTGGTAACAGGGAAGATCCCTGCTAGCCAAACGCGGAAAACTTCAGGGCCAATTTCCCATCTGCGCTTGGCTAACTGCAGGGAAGGATTTATTTTCCGCCACAGGCAAACAGCCCAGTAGGAACGGCCACCTCTGTCCCCTTAATTAAGTTCCCGTATTTCAACCAGGTTACCAGGAGTGATATCACTCTCCTGAGGATTACACAACAAGATAAAGAACGGATGTTGCTTGAATGCCAGCAAACACCGGGACCATACGCTGCCAGGCTTTGTCAGGCAATGATACCAGATTACTTGCTGCAAGCATGGCGTGGTCAAGTGTCCTACCATGGAGGAGGGAATAAGGATGCACTGCCCAGAAACCTTCTGGCAAGGCTTTCGGAGTACCTCCAGGAGAGCTTCATGGAGATGTCCCTGGAGGATTTCCGCTCCATCCCCAGACACGTTAACAGACTTTTCCAGTAGCTACAGACTTTTCCAGTAGCTGAACTGACCGCGAATGCAAAGTCAGGCAAAGTAATCATTAAAAACCGTTTGCTTTTAAAACAAGTTTTATATTTTAAAAGGTAAACTCACCTGAGGTCCCTTCCATGGGGTCAGAGTCTTGGGTACTGGCTTGGGAGGCTTGGGAGGGTACTTCAGTCAGGGTGATAAAAAGATCCTGGCTGTTGGGGAGAATGGAGTGCTGTGTGCTCTCTGCAAGCTCCTCCTCCTCCTCCTCCTCCTCTACCCCATCGGCAGAATCCTCAGGCGTCGAGACTATCCCCGACCCAGAATCCACGAACAAAGGTGGGGTAGTGGTGGCAGCCCCCCCTAGAATTGCATGCAGCTCGGCGTAGTAGCGGCATGTCCGCGGCTCTGACCCGGAGCGACCGTTTGCCTCCTTTGTTTTTTGATAGGCTTGTCTGAGCTCCTTGACCTTCACGCGGCACTGCTCAGAGTCCCTATTGTGGCCTCTCTCCATCATGCCCTTGGAAATTTTTTCAAAAGTTTTTGCATTTCGTCTTTTAGAACGAAGTTCTGCAAGCACTGAATCCTCTCCCCATACAGCGATCAGATCCAGTACCTCCCTCACGGTCCATGCTGGTGCTCTTTTTCGATTATCAGCCTGCATGGTTACCTGTGCTGATGAGGTATCTGTGGTCACCTGTGCTCTCCACGCTGGGCAAACAGGAAATGAAGTTCAAATGTTCGCGGGGCTTTTCCTGTCTACCTGGCCAGTGCATCCGAGTTCGGATTGCTGTCCAGAGCGGTCACAATGATGCACTGTGGGATAGCTCCTGGAGGCCAATACCATCGAATTGAGGCCACACTAACCCTAATTCGAATTGCTAAAATCGATTTTGGCGCTACTCTGCTCGTTGGGGTGGAGTACAGAAATCGATTTAAAGGGCCCTTTACATCGAATTAAATGGCGTCGTTGTGTGGACGGTTACAGGGTTAATTCGAATTAAAGCTGATAAATCCGAATTAAAGTCGTAGTGTAGACCAGGCCTTAGAATGTGAGTCTGCTACACCATACAATACAAGATTCATAAGATGATGATGATGTGGATAGAGAGCTGTCAGAAGCAGGAGGCTCCTGAGTGGGGAAAAAGGGAAGGGAGAGAAGAAAGGTACAGGAAGCAGGTTGGTGTCTCTGGCAGGTCCTGGAACAGGGTGACATACACACATCATAGACTGTTCTAATCTGGGTTGAACGGTCAGTGATGTGCCTAGGTTTGCCCAAATGAAAATTGAATTAGTAAAGCATGATAGATGGAGAGCAGGTTTGGGCCCTTAAGTAGGTCTGTGGTGGGCTGTGCTGACAGCGATAATACTTGTGGCTTTAGAAACCTAAAATGTATATCCTGCTTTGAGACAAATATCTCTAAAGATCTGTATGAAAAATGTGTACTGTTATGAACTGGGTTCAACCTTGTTAGGGATTGAGTTAAAACCTCATTAAAACTGATCTGTGAACATGCCTTTTACTTAAAATGATTGTAAAAGACAGTGAAGGGGCCACACCTAAAAGAAGGCCTAATGAAGTCTGCCCAGAAACTAGCACCATGTACAGAGAGGATTCCACTGGGTATTCTAGAGAGAGAGAGAGAGAGAAAGAGAGACAAAGCTAAGCAAGGGTGAAAACATAGAAACAGACAGAACACACACAGAGTCAGAGACAAAGAGCAAGAATGCCAAGCAGCAGCATTGGATGTGAGCACAGTATGACTCTGGAAAAAGCTAGAGAGGTGTGTTTCGTTGGGGCTTTTTTGGGGTGGGAGGGCCTCTGGTGTTGGCTAATGAGACTTGGGGCTGCAAGCTAAGAAACTATTCTTTTGTTTCTGGTTCCTCCCATTTTTGGAGAATCAGGACTTTGTACATTCCTGTACATAAACAAGATTGCATCAATCAACAACCAAAAAAAGACAAAGTCATCCATTTCTACCCCCAGCTGGAATATCCCCAGGGCCCTGAACTTTGACTAGCTGCTCCAGTTACAAAGGGGGCAATAGTACTTTTGTTAACCAAGCTTTCAAGTGACAGAGAAACACTCTAATTTAAAACTATTTGTACTTGAATAATTCTAGACAGGGTAGTTTTATGCTTGTCAGGCTATCACTGACATATTTAGGGATTGAGGGAAACAAGATAAAGATAAGAAAGACAGCAATTATATAATGGACAAGTTTAAATAACTATGATAAATGTTTTGAATATTAATCACTATATAGGGCTGTCAGGGAAGTATCTCTGGATGCTCATGTAATAAGTAAATCATTTGCTACTGTGTCCAAAACTTGCTACCTCATATAAGGGTCATTCATTGATTTGCAATTCATGTGTTATGGGCCATATACAGCAGAAATGGGGGGCAAAGCTGTGTAAAGTCAAGCTGTCCAACTTGTGTTGCCCAGGCTGGTCAGCAGTTCATTTGGCTGGTCTTCAGACCACTATTCCTTGGAAAGCGATTAAGGGCAGAGTCTTTGTTAGACTATGGCTAGGTCTACACTACCCGCCTGAATCGGCGGGTAGAAATCGACCTCTCGGGGATCGATTTATCGCGTCCCATCGGGACGCGACAATCGATCCCCTAATCGACGCTCTTACTCCACCAGCGGAGGTGGGAGTAAGCGCCGTCGACAGGAAGCCGCGGAGGTCGATTTTGCCGCAGTCCTCAGAGCGGGGTAAGTCGGCTGCGATATGTCCAATTCAGCTACGCTATTCACGTAGCTGAATTTGCGTATCTTAAATCGACTCCCCCCTGTAGTGTAGATGTAGCCTATGTCTCCTTTCTGTGAAACACTAATCCAGATTCTCCAAAGCCAAAACGCACTTTACACAGCCACAGAAGCTATTTTTGGATAGTCCAAGTTAATCCATCTCTCAGCTAGAATATGATGGTATATCCCCTAACACCAGGCATTGAAGCTTTAGGTTGTTCTTATAACACTGGCCCTAATACTCTATTTGAGGCACATGTATCTTTGGCATGTCTGTGTCTGCAATTGTTCTCACTCAGGGCTACATATTGGTTTAAATTTGTTATAGATACAAACCAAAGACTTATTTAGGGTAAGGCTACACTTGAATTTTTAGTTGTATTTTAAGACTGGTTAATTAACATTAATTAACCATCTTGGTTCTAATGTACAGTCGTATAAAGGGATATATAGATCTGGTAAGAAGTCCCTTTTATTTGGAAGATCCCTATCCATTGGCCTGTTTTGACTTTCCTACTTTGGTCCTAGGAGAGAATGATCATGTGTTGATGGAACCATAGATGGTGTGGTTGGAAAGGGACCTCTTGGATCACCTAGCGATGACCAACATTGAATAGTGCAGGATCCATATAATTGTTCTGTAATATTATCAAAGGTATAAAACCAAGTGGGTGCAGTTCTATTGAAGTCAGTGAAATTGCATGTGCTTGTATTAGCTCTGAATTTGGCCAAAGGGAGTAGAAAAAAACATGTCTAGTAATTAATAAAAAAATCTTGGAATCTTTCTGTGTATATTATGGGACAACATAATAGCATAAGAGAATCTGAAATGTATGCCTCATCTATATGAGCTATCTTTTGTATATGTTTATAGAGGAGGATGCCTTCAATTTTTTTTTTAAATAAGTACTGAAGTACATATTATAGGAAGCCAGGAGTAAGATATCAGTGACAGAGAGAGGGAATTTGCTCTTCAGATTTAAGATTGGGGTAATCAAGATTAGATTAAGACACTATACTGTAGAAGTCCACAATTCCCGAAGGGTTAGCATCTGCATTTGTGCTTAGTAGGACATTAGATAATATGCTTAATAGGGCACTAGATAATGCTTATATTAATTGATATGTATTTATCCAGTAAGGAAGAGATTCTTATTCCTTTAATCATGCTGAGTAGTACTTTAATCCACAAGTGGTCCCATTAATTTCAGTGAGGCTTATAAAGTAAGGTACTATTTAACCTGAGTAAGGTGACAGAACCTGTGCATATACTTTTGCTAATTAATATACATACATAATTGTTTTGTGTGTTTATTAATTATTTAAGTGTGCTCTGTGGAAATCAGTTTTAGTTTAAAAATAGCTGAATTGTCCCCTTTTGTAAATGACCTGAAATTATGTCATCATAAGAATTGAAATCGCTACACTGTTTTGTCATATTTTACATGCTGATAGTTTTTAAATGAAATTAGGGACAATTATTGTGGACTTGTTTTACCCTTGCGGTGGAATAGGGGGAGAAATGCAGCAGAACTAGATTTCTCATCAAGATCCTGAAAGCTTGAGCTGAAATGTAAATGTAATGAAATGTAAATACAATATATATAGCAGGTTTATATAAGTTAATGCTAACGTTTCTGTCTGCTCTGTTTCAGAACATAAAATAACTCCTTTATGCCTAGCCAGGATTTCTGAAACATACTGCTCTCAGACAGGAATATCTACAGTCTAATCTATTCTGTTTTTTTTTCCAAAAAAATTTCTATTATCATTGAAGTTTGTGACTAAATGGGTTTAAATTATGAGCTATATATATTTTTTTCATTTTAAACTTTTTTCAGTGAGACTTTTCTTACAATGTAGTTCATTTTGTATTCAATGACTTATTTGCATTATGTTCTGCTAAGAAATGTCTATACATATTATGCATTCCCTATTACCTCTAGACATATTAATACAAAGATTTCAAATAGTTCCAAAACAAACATTAGGAGGTGAACTCTGTTTACTCAGTAAGGTTAGATTCAGATACCCCTATTCATGCTGGGTAGCAGGATGGATAAAAATCTGATTTAAAAAAAATCAATTTAAAAATAAACCCATTTAAAATTGAATTTGAAATTATGACAAATTAAAGACCTAGATTTATTATAATCTATTAATCATTTAAAATAAAAAAATGTTAAGCAGTTCATCTTTGCTGCCAAGTTTTAAAGAAAGTTAAACCACTAAAAGGGTAGTTACTGGCTAAGCACCTGGAACTAGGGTTTGTTGAAACAGCTTTTGACAGCAGTAGCCTCTTCTGCAGGTGCAGAGAATGTTTTCTTCACTTCATTTTATTCAGGTAGTTCAGTTCAATGACTACTTCATTCAAAGTTAAGAAACCAATGGGAGTTGAAAAAAAGCAAGAAAGTTTGTTTTCCTAAAAGTATAAAAACTAAGTGTGAGAGGATGAGATCTACTAGTTCTAAAATCTTGAAGGACATGGGAGACCAGAAACAATCAGCTTAATTCACTAACTACAGATAAACAAAAATAATTAATTAAGCACTTTTACTACAAAATATGTTTTGATGAACTTTTCCCCTTATTTACACAGCAAATTTAAGGCAGTTTTAGTTAACAAATAAACAATTTGAAATGCTGTTTTTGTGCATTTTTAACTGAATTTGAATTTCCATCCAAAAACAGCTTGACAAATCCCAGGTAAAAATATAATAATCATCTAGTAAATAAGAAATGCATCATTCACCATTGTCTAATATAATAAAAATGTAAAAATTAAGAATATAAATAAATCTACGTTATAGTATACACACACTCCTGGTTAACAAAACCAGCATCCAGTTTATATAAAGACTATATTTAGTTGCAATTCAACATGTTTTAATCGTTGCCAGTCAATAAGAATCAACCTTTTTATTTTTAAGGAAAATTTCAAAAGCAGAGTAAATCAGAGTGCAATAGAGTACTTTTAATGCGCAGGAGCAGGGTCCACATGGACAATTAGTATACAGCAATCTAGTACAAGATAGATTTTCACCCCAGCTCTCTGTGAATTAAGGCTTGGTCTACACTACAGAGTTAGGTCAACGTAAAGCAGCGTATGTTGACCTAATTATGTCAGTGTCTACACCAGAGCCTTGCTCCCACCAATGTAAGTGTCCCAGTATACCAACATAATAACTCCACCTCCATGAGGGGCATAGGGCTTATGTTGATGTAGTTAGGGTGATGCAGTGTCTGTGTAGACACTGTGGGTTACTTACATTGGCAGTTGGTGCCTCATTCTTGTCAATTTCAGGGCTCTATGCATGGGTCACTGGTGACCCGGCCGTTGGGGGGAGGCTAGTCCCCAACCCCTTCCCTTGTGCCCATGGCCCCTCCTCCTCCACTTCTGCACCCTCCCCTCCATGTGCCCCCCTCAGGAGTCCAGCACACCCCCAGCCCCAGGCAGTGCAGCCACAGCACCCACAGCCCTGGTGCTCTGGGCAGCCAGGTAGCACAGTCCAAGTGCCAGGCAGGCAGCATGGCCCCAGCGCCAGCCACCCCTGGTCCCTGCGAGAGACAGGCCAGCCAGCCCGGGCCAGGACAGAGTGCTGGGAACTGGAGAAGGGGGCCTGCCTGGGGGGCAGAGCGTGGGTGGGGCCACACTAGGCTGTTTAGGGAGGCACAGCCTCTGCCAGCCTATGATATCTGCCACCCATGGCTCCATGGAACCCTGATATTGACAAGAAAGCTGCTTACTGATCGGGCTGTCACAATGGAGCAGGTGCAGGACTCCTGGCTCCCAGCTGGGCTGCTGCCCAGGCTCCCGGCTTCCAGCCAGGTTATGTTTGCCCAGCTCCCCACTGGGAGCCCGGATGCTGCCCAGGCTTGGGGTGCATAGCTCCTCATTAGGAGCCTGGATGGACGCCCTGCTTCTGCTGGAGAGCGGGGAGCCAAGAGCCTGGGGGAGGGAAGAAGTTAGAATGTGTACCACTGACAGAAGGAGGGCAATGTGGACATGAACCACTGCAGTAATTATTGCAGTGGCTGTAAGTTGACCTAACGTAGGTTTACTTAAGTTTGTAGTGTAGACATGCCTTGTATAGGCAAGTACAAAAAAGTACAAATGCAAAATAAACTTAAAATTGATTATTTAAATCAAGGTTTCCTGCTTGCTGATTTAAATCATGATTAAAATTGGTGATTTAAGTCAATCCACCCTGATGGGTAGTACCTTTCTCCAAATGTAATCCCATTGGTTTCAGTCGGTCTATTTGAAGACTAAGGTGGTACCCTCGGTGAATAAGGGCATGAGAATCTAGCCTATAAGACCCATTGAACATGAAGCAGAGTAGGCTTTTGGCTGAAAGGCTTGCTCACATTCCATTGGGTACTATATACAACCAAAAAACAACACATGGACAAAATCTTATTGTGCTTAGCTCCTGTGATGGAATACACTGGGCAACAAGGGGTTAGGGACCTGCTCTGGGCTCAGCCAGCTCTGCCCAGCCATGCCTGCAAGAGATGCATAGACTGGAGGAGGAATTAAAAAGGAGCAGAACAGCTCACATGTGGGCAGGCCTGGGAAGAGAAAGGACTCTTCCTTACAGCTCCTGAGAAAAGGGCTGAGGGAAGCCAGCCTATCTCCCTCAACAATTGCCTGAAGGTCCCTCTTTGAGGGAAGGGAAGACTGGTTTCTGTGATACCTGGAGAAGGAAGCAACTCCTCCTCTCACCCAGTTTGTGTTCATCCCTTGTGATGTGTTTATGGCCCACCCCTGAAAGGGAGAGACTTGGAACTTACCTAGCTGGAGGGCCAAGGCATGAGAGGAGACAGCTGCTGTCTCAAGAGGGAAAGAGCTTTCATGCCATGCCCGGCTGCAAAGAGGTGCCACATGGTGAGCTGACCCTCTACACGGCCTCCTGTGATAGACTGTGAACTTTGGACAATAGCAGGGTGGTAGGAAGTGGTCCACAGAGGACAGCCTGAACGTGCTCTTAGGTGTCAGACCCTCACTGGGCCCTGGGGTGGAGGTTTGGGCTCCCCTACCACCCTGCTCCTGCATGTTGAAGGGCCTAAGCCCTGACCACGAGGCAACAATTGTCATGAGTAAAGACCATCACAGCCCCCAACGAGCAAAATGGAGTTGACCTAAATGGGACTGAATGGATTTAAAGAGGTTCGTCTCTCACTGTGGAAGAGTCATGGTGGTGGTGAGGCAGAAGGGATTAGAGTCATGATGACTTGGCAGCTCCTAGCCTTTCTGTTTCACTGCTGCCATGTGGTTGGGGCAGTGTTCATGTCCCTCTTAAAGGGGGTCACCCCTGGCCCCCAGGAAGAGCCCCAGCTGGTGTGGGTTAGGTTTAGGTATGGGAGGAATGGAGCCATGATGGTCCAATAACTTCTAGCACTTCTAGCTGCCTCTGGTACTAAGCTGTGGCAAGAGGGGTGGTTGCTTCTCAGAGGGCTCACTTGTCATCATGCAGAAGTCCTGGCTAATGGTGGACACAGGTGGGAGCTATGATGACCTGATGACTCCCCTAGCTCTCCTCCTGTCACTGTTGCTGTTTATATTTAAATGGGTAGAACTAAAGTTTTGCATTCAGTCTTAAGTTTCACATTTTCTTACTTTCGGTAGCGTAACTGTCTAACCTTAACAGTTATTTATGTATTTAATGCCCTAGGTTTTTAACAAAGGGCTGTGTGGGGAGGGTGGGGGGAGAAATCACAATTCTCTAAAAGGCATCAATCAGCCAGCAGGAGTTTAGCAACAACATTAGTAAACTGTGCCCTTTAGATTTAACAGGCACCAGTTGGCCAAAGGTCACCTTGTTTCTGTTAGTTCTCCAGGTTAGATATGCATTTCCTTTCCTCTACATGTTATATGCCCTTGTAAGTGTGCATTTCAGAACATTTTTAAGGCAGTGCAGGTCCATTTCTCCAGCCCCCTTTCTGTTTCCAGAATAGTGTGGATTTTTTGGAGGATGAGTGGAGGGTCAGGTTTTGGGTATTTTTTAGTTTAAAAATAAAAAGGGAGGAGGGTGGGCTTAAAGCAACCTAAGTAGCTTAAACATCTAAAGCTGCTAAACTGAAAATGTTAACAAGCAAACATTCAAAAACAACACTCCGCCCCACCCCCCAAACAATTTGGTGTGGCAACAGAGGACTTAGAGCACAGACCAGGGGACAACTGGCCAACAGACTGATTTCAGGACTGTGGAATGACTTACCTCAAGAACTAAGGGCCATTGCAAACATCACCACTTTCTGTGTCAAGGGCTAGGCATGAGAGTGTCCAGATGTACCGATTTTATAGGGACAGTCCCAATCTTTTTCTTATATAGGCTCCTATTACCCCCCAACCCCTGTCCCGATTTTTCACATTTGCTGTCTGGTCACCATACTAGGCACACTGCCTTGACCTTGCCATCTCTAATATAAACACCTAACAGCTACAATTTTTTTTTTTAAAAGAGCAACTTCTATCAAAACAAAATACTTCCCTGCACATGCTTCTCCTTCTGTGAAGAGGCTGAGAGAACAACATGTGACAGATGTGTAGGCAAGTTGCTTAATGCCCTACTGGATGACATTCAGATGCTACAGTACTGAGTATGGTCTAAAAACATATATAGACTATAAGAGTGATACAGACTGAAAGACTAAGGCAAGAAATAAACATGATGAGCTCAGCTGCAAATAAATAAAATAAAAATTGCACCAGAACTGTCTGTACATTTGCATAAAGAGAACGTGCCAGGTTATATGCAACAGTGTCGTGTAGTGACAACATCATTGTCATCAATCCTATCAAAAAACTAATCAAGTTCACTATTTAATACAGACTTGACAGTTCTGACCAGATTTTTCAGAACATTGGTATTTAATGTGAAATAATATTATTCAAATATTACCTTCATAACAAGCGTTTACAGATTCAGTCTCTCAGGTGGTTTTACCATGCGATCAAGCACAAGTAACAAAATAGATGGCTGTCTTTTGGTTTGCCTGTGGACAAAATTCTAGGTCTATTCAAAGGTGTTGTAAAGTCCTGCTGTTGTGCAAATATACCAGAGAGAAACATCTGTGAAAACGGAGCAGGTTTCAATTATCTATGTGAGTTGGACCACTCTCACATTTGGTATCATCATCTGCTATGAACAAGTACATCAATGTCTGGGTTTCAGCTTTTGTGCAGAAGCTAATTTCATTATTGATTTCAGCTGTGACCTGAAATTTGCCTTGTTAATCTTCACAAGCGGGGATGTAAAGAGTGCATTCACCTCCTGTGGCTGGGATTGGCACAGTAGCTTGTTTGTCATTTAGCACCCCATGCCAACTGCTGTTCCAGCCCTACGGTGATCTCTCTTCCCTTGACTTGGCCTTCCAGCCAAGTCACTGCTTCCATCCACCCCTTTCAGAGTAACAACAGGAAGTTCCCCAAAACGTTCTTCTGTCCCACCTTTGGGCAATTCCTCAGCCCATCCTTGAGGCTCAGGCTGCAGCCTCATACTAGGCTCAACAGTCCTTAAGATGGGCTTGTATGCCCCTCCCTGGTAGGACCCTGTATTAAGCTGTTAGGTCTGCTCCTTCAGATGCACTGTGGTTTTCCACTTCCTGTGCTGATGGGCTTGCAGATCTACCTCAGGGATTGATCTCATCAGTGTAGCCATTTTCAGTCATACTTCTGGAGAGAGAAGGAGCTTTCTACCTTCTCTCCCTAACTGAGCTTGCTCATTCCTTTTATGGGAACCTGTGATGCTTCTTGGGGTACCAAGGACTGTGAATCACCTTGTCACCCCCTGCCTCCAGAGAGAGGTAGTTTTGTTTGTGGCTGGCTGGGTATTAGCTACCTAACACCACCAGCCCATTAGCTACTCAAGCACTCTCCTTTGGGCTATGCCAGCCCCATCTTCGCCTTACAGGTTAACAATAGGTGCATCACAGTCTTCAAGTCCCTTTGAGTCATTCCCCTGTGATATCCAGCCCCTGACATGGGTTACTCTCAGAAATCCCAAATACACTGCACCAAAAGTGCAGTGCATCTCAGTTTACTGGTTTTACCTTAAACTTACCACCACTGTAATCCATACAGTGTTTTGTGAGCACTTATATTAAAACAACAGTATGCTATAGAAGAAAGAATAGAGCGTTAACTAGAACTGAGAGAGTGGTAGAAACAAATGGTTACAATATAAAACAAAATCATAAAACATGACCCTGGGTCTACACTTATCAGTAGTTCCCTTTCCTATTTAATAAAGTAGGTTTCCCCCTCCTGCAAAGTTCAGTCTGTTGCAGAGCTGGCTGATTTCAGGAAAGAGGATCCAATTTTTCATGAGAGCACTTCTGCTGTGCAATATGTCTCCTCAGGGAAAAGATGCAGAGGATCTTTCCCTCTCCTCTGTTATACTGAAACAATCTTTGTCTTTATGCATAGGGTACATCTATACTACCCACTGGATTGGCGGATAGTGTTTGATGTATCGGGGATCGATTTATCGCGTCTCATCTAGACGCAATAAATCGATCCCCAAATCGATGCCTGTACTCTACCTCAGCAGGAGGAGTAAGCGGAGTTGACAGGGGAGCTGCGGTGGTTGACTCGCTGCCGTGAGGATGGCCAGGTAAATCTAATTAATATACTTCAACTTCAGCTACGTGAATAGTGTAGCTTCAGTTGCGTATCTTAGTTCGAAACCTCCCCCTCCCCCACCCCAGTGTAGTCCAGGCCATAGACAGGACAAACCTCTGTCTGTTGTAATGTTCCATTTTTACCTCCAAGTGGTGTCAACTGTTTGCAATTGTGTCTGATGGTTTTCCATTAATAGTCTTGGGGTGGAGCAAAGCTAGACAATTGAGCCTTGCATTACATTTCTGGCTAACCAAGTTGGGGTAGCAACTCCCTCCTGCATGAATGGGTCATCACCGAGACATGTTATCCACTGGTGACTAACTTTTACTCTATGCATATTTTCAATATAGTTACATTATTCCATAAGTATTAGGAATACATGTATTAGAAATACATTTCACCATGATTGAGTCTTGATCAGTTATGAGTTTTCTGTAGATACCTCACTTGCTGTTCTTGATGGATAAATACCCTGCAAGACCTGTGCTTGGTGTAGTGAGTTTGTCAGGCCTGAGGTGAGAGGTGGTTGTAAAGAGCAAAGGACTCTTTGCCAAGGAGCCTCAGGATCACAGAACCTCCTTCCAACTCTTTCTCCAGCTATGCTTTATCATTAATTAGGCCAGGCCCACCCTCCTGGTGCAAGCAGGCAGGTTAATTTGCCTCTCAGGCCCATTTTTACCCTTTTTATGAGGTGTGTGGGGTAAACACCCCATCACAAAGGGAAAATAGTTCTTTGCAGGTGCTCCCAAACACAGTCCTTATTCTGGCAGCACACAAATCTTCCAGTAGGTAATTATAAGATATGGCTAGAACTGAGGCACTTTTAATCAGTTACATGCTGGCTTCTGAGCCATGTCACACTACAGCTCCATTACTTCCATCCACAGATTTTCTGCCACCTTCTCCACATCACTAGTCTGCTGATTCAAAGCCTAAAACAACAGGAACAATTTTGAGTCACCACTTAATGATATTTTGACTGCATTTTTGTTCATTACAATGGCAGGAAAGGGCTGGTTAAATTAATTAATAACTTTTTTACATGAGTACTACTATATGGATATTCAGTGGCAAAAACCTACATTAACATGGAGTTAAGTGTTAGAGATGGAAAGAAGAAGCAGAAGGACCCAGAGGCGGATTGAGTAAACAGACTTCTTTATTGCGGTACTTGTTCCACTCAACCCAATCGTCAAGTAACTCCCGAGTTAATCACATCACACTCTTTTATCTAAGTTAATATGTAAATACCCACATTTACTACAACACCCCCAAAACCCTTATTTAATAATATGAATGCCCATATAATGAATATTAATAGCTATATACTGAATATAATTATACCCGCCCCTGTTTACCGCATTAAACATATTATACATTTTTACCTTGAAGATACATTTCTTTGCAGTAATTGTAGTCACAAGTTCCCTTAATCAGCAGTTCACAGGGGAGGGACTAAGGGGCCATGACTCCGAGCTCGTTTATGTAGCTGGGAGCGGAAGGGAAGGGGGGAGATAACACTTCTTCACACAAAGGGTATCCTTCAGACAACCATATTCCTTATGCAGCTACAATGCTTATCTATCCTTAACAAGCAGAAGGGAAGGGGAAAGAATAGCAACTTTATCTATCAAGCGAAGATATAGTGCTTGCCTGTGCCTTACTCCCTGTTATCATGATAGCGGTTACCCAGGTCTTTACTTAACCCTTACATACCCCAACATTAAGATTGCTTGGTGGTACGTCTTCTCCTTGCAGGATGCTGAGTTGAGCAAAACTCAAACTTTGGAAAACCAGGAAATGTACAGTTAAGGTTGCCCAGGCAACCTTAACTCTGTCCTCTTCCAGCAGTGCCCCAATATGTTTTGTTAATGTGTGTAACTTTACTCTGCCAACCCCACAGTTGTTGAAGTGTACAAATGCCTCCTTCTACAACCCACTCACTCGCACCCACGGAATTCCATCTAACGCTCTTAAAAGACAAAAAGGAAAAAAGAAAAGGTTTCCCATACTACCTTCCCTCTACCTTCTTCGAGCAATGCTTTAATGTGCACATACTCACACTGGCCCTTGGCACTATAAGATTCAGGAGGTTCCAGATTGTGGCATACACTTACAGACTTAGCCAACTCCCCAGAAAATACTGCATGTGAGCAATTTAAGAACCACTCTTATGGCCTTTTACAATGTTCTCACCCTGACAGTACAATCTACATTTGAGCTGGGCTGTGTGATTCCCAGCTTACATAGATGTACCTGTGCTAGCTCTGCTTGAGCTAGCATGCTAAAAATAGCAATGTAGCTGGGGTAGCATGGGCAGCAGCTCAGACTAACTGCTTGAATAGATAAGCAGAGGGGTCTGGGCAGGTTTGTGCCTGGGCAGCTAGCCGAAGCCACTGCCCACGCTACCTTGGTCACACTGGTATTTTTAGGATGCTAGCACAGGTACGTTGATGCAAGCTGGGAATCACACCTCCACAAATGTAGATATACCATTCCTCACAGGATACCATATCAAACTACACTCAATCATCATTAAAGCATTAGAATCCTCTCAGATTCCACTGCTGCCAATACCCTTTGTAATAAAAGCCCTATGCCTTGCTACTGACATTGCCTACACCAGGGATCGACAACCTTTGGCACGCGGCCCATCAGGGAAATTGCTGGCGGGCCGGGATGGTTTGTTTACCTGCCGTATCCGCAGGTTCGGCCGATCGCAGCTCCCGCTGGCTGCAGTTCGCCAATTGATTAAGCTCTTACAATAAGCAAGTATTCTAATTTCTGTGATGGCTACCCTACATCTAACACCAGCAATGTTGTACATTGCTAGACCCACTGACTATGGCACGATGAATATGTGCATTGTATATGTACATGCAATACTGGAATTTCTGATTATACACATGTGATTATCATTATCCTTTACATTCGGGCTATTTATTGTTCCCTTTCTGGAAAGATTTGAACAAGTTGCCTCAATTATTGGAAAAATCTATCAAGTAATACAAGAAATGATATCCTAAAGGCCAAAGGGACGGAAGCAATACAGTTCCTTTCGGTGGATTTGCTTCATTCTTTGCCAATAAAGTAAATTTGTTTGACTAACAGAAAGGAGAAATCCTTCTGTTGAAATAGGCATTTGGAAAACAGTTTATATTAGAGCTCTTCCGAACAGCGAATGAGCCAAAATGATCCCTCATGTAACATCAAGAGCGTTCCATAAAAAGGTCAAACTCTAAGTGTTTTAAATTTACCCCTTGATGAAATATTGACAACCACATTATCCCTTCCCACAGAATGAACAGGAATAAAAAATAAACCCAAACCTCCTATTTTACTCATTTCAAAACCCTTAATGGTATTTTTGTCATCCAAGGAGACTTGATTTTATCTTTCCTTTCAAGTGCTATTGTCTTAATGTCTTGTCAGTACTTGAACACGCTGAACACTGATCTGAATCTGAAATTTTGGAAGACATTTCCAAATGACTTAATCCTTTTTGTCGCTAGCAACTTTTCTTATACAGACACTTCTTCATTCAGTTACTTATTTTTGTTTTAATGAGACTTTCCAACTTACTTGTGAAACATTGGTCTTTAAAAAAAAAATCTATGGGAGATAGAAGAGGATCAGGGTACTGCTGAAAAAGTGTCAGTTGTGCTTTCCAACACATTAAATCCATTATTATTTATAACACACTAGCACTTGAAGGCTTTAATTAGAATAATAGGCCATTCATTGTGCTAAGCACTGTACAAATATGATCTCTGCCTGCAGAGAGGACAAAAGTCACAAAGATCTGATCCAAATCATCCTACCACACAGCCTCCATCACGGTAGTATCTGAGCACCTTCCAAGTCTTTAGAAATAGAAATAAGAATATACATTTCTCTTTTTCTGCCTTCTCCAATGGTAGTATAAGTAGCTTAATGAGAGAGAACATGCATGTGTGTGTGTGAGAGAGAGAGAGAGGGGAATGCACAGAGGGAAAGCTAAGTCAAAGATCTGAGGTTTTAAAAAATAAATAAATAAAAATTCCCAATTAGATCACAATCACTTGTACTGCAAATCTGTCTGGAATAAGACTTACTAGCTAGCTCCAAGCTTACTAATTCTTTCAACTTTTCTTGAAATAACATACTTTTATATCTCTATGAAATAAAGGCTGATAAAAAATAAGTGCAACTTGTCCATTGTTTTAATTGTCCTCTACTATTATCTCTCTGCAAAGAAATGCAATACCCTTTCTGTTCTCTCTAGGATATTCAAGGTTATAGACAATGAACTTACTGTAAAACCCAGGAACACTATCTCTCAGAGCACTAATAACTGACTTGATTTCATTTATTATGAAAGAGAGAAATTTCAACAAACGTTTTAATGCCTGGATAATGACATCTTCAGATATCCTATTGGGTTGGATAGATATATTAATATGTGCTTTTTCTCTGTGCTAAAGAGAAGACTGCTGATTGCATTCACTGTGTAAAAGACTTGGGCTTTTGATAAGCTGTGACTCTCTACCTTTCATTGATACAACAATTTTTCCCTCTGGTAGTTGGCAAGTCTATGAAACTCTGAAATATTGTTGATAAAATTTGCACATTTATCACTTGACATTTGTCATTTATACTCTCCAAAAAGCTTGCACCCTTCAGTCTGTCAGCAATCTAATTAACTCTAATATTTTATTTTGATAAGTTCTTAACAAAGAAGAGCTTGAAATAATATTCAGGTGTTCTGCCTCACTAAAGGTGTAAGAGCTCTATTTCCCTTTCTTATTCCTCAAATAAGTGTATATTAAATACAAATAACTTTGTTCACGAAGCCTTCTAGGGCTTCATTCAAGCCTTCACTCCAAAAACATCAACATTAGCAGGAAGGCAGGGGTGGTGAATTCAGGTTATGTCAGGATCCTGCTCTTCTGTCAGACCTGCATGATCAGCAGGAGCTGTTCTACGGTACTGGATTAAGGCCTGGTCTACGCTGGGGAGGGGATCGATCTAAGTTACGTAACTTCAGCTACGTGAAGAACATAGCTGAAGTCAACAGACTTAGGTTGACTTACCATGGTGTCTTCACCACGGTGAGTCGACTGCTGCCGCTCCCCTGTCAACTCTGCCTGCGTCTCTCGCGGCGCTGGATACAGGAGTTGACACGTCTGGACACGATAAATCTACCCCCGCTGGATCGATCGCTGCCCGCCAATCCGGTGGGTAATGTAGACATACCCTAAGTGACTTACTGGGGCAGCAACAGTCACATGGACTCTTCAGGTCTCACCAACCAAGTGGGGAGAGAACATAAAGACCCAGCAACTCAGGGCAGCTCTGCTTTCTTCTTCTCCCTACCTCATGTAAAGTGGGTCAGCTCTCCTCTGTTCCTCCCATTCTGGTCTTATCCTCCCTACAACCCAAGTTAAAACTGCCTGGGGGAGAAGGAGGTGGTGGTGGTGGTGGTGGTAAAGGGCTGCCTCTCCCCTCCCCCGAAAGATAGTGGGAGGTTTGAGTGAAAAGTCTGGGGTTGCTTTTCAGGCTTGGGAGGAGGGAAAAAACTGCCACAACTGCAGGAGGAGCAGTGGTGCTTGGGGACAATGAGAAGATCAAAGGCTGGGGGCAGGGGCAGTGCAGAATTGATGGGGATTGGAACAGAGGTGAGGGGTGGGGAGAGTACAGAATTAATTGACTTGTTGCTGGGAGGTGGAGAATTGATTTAAGGCAGTGAGTGGAGAGTTGGTATGGGGTGTGTGTGTGCAGAATTGATTGCTGTGAGCAGATATTGGGCTGGAGAGACACATAATTAATTAATTGGTAGTTTGGAGTTTCCAATCAAGAATCCTTTTATGTAATTTGTGTGATTTTATGCAAAATAAAATCTACTCTTTTGTTTTTTGGCACAGGATGTTGGTAGGTATGACTGGTTAAGTGATGTTTGTAAACAACCAATGATGACTAATTCAAAGATACTTTTAATTGTCAATTTTCTTATTTTAATCTGCATGGTTTATATACTATTTTATCTTCAGAGGCTTTTCTGGCTGGGCTATTTTCCTTAAACAAAATACATACATGGACGGAAGGGACATCCATGGAAATTATATCAGATTAATGTTTTACGAAGAGCCACGTAAATTAAAAATCACAAACAGTTCCTTCCATCTTGTCCGCAAAAAACCCTGACACCTACAGCAGTGCCTGGAAGAGTAGTGAGAGGGAACAGACTTTTTGTTATCTGTTCACTGACTATACCTCCAGCAAGCTTTCTGCCTGACTGACTGCAGGTTACAGACCAGTTATGTTTTAGAAAAACAACATCCTCTGTTTAAAAAGATGTTAGCTAAGGATTTTACACCACTGATGTAACCATCCAGGTATTCTACACGCTAAATGAATGTCTCAAATTCTAAACTCATTTAAAAATGGGTTCTACTATGCTCCTAAAACTGAAAAAAATTCAGTGACAAATGTAACCTTTTGCAGACTATACTATAACTTAAATATCTGTGCCAGTCATGAAGCTTTTCTGCTTCATTCATTGTGTGTTCTTGAAGCGGAATACATAAAAACTTCCACCATAAATCCAGAATAAAAAGAGAGAAGCAATCACTTAATCTTGTGATTTATTAAAAAAAATCCCTTTAAAACTTAACAGAAGAGCTGAATCTTTAAATTCTATCCCACGACTTTATTAATAGTCCCTGTAGCATACACATGGCCTTATTTAACCTCTACATTAAACCATTAGGGCAGATTGTGAGATGCAATGGGCTTTGAGACCAGGAATACGATGATGACACCCAGCTCTCTTTAAAATCTAGTGCAGACAATGCTATTACTTACACCATGCCATTATCTCTTTGTCCCAGTGCTTGTAAGAAATGAACACATACGTGAAAAGTAATTGGCTATAGCAAAACTGGGGGAAGACAGAAATGCTATATATTAACGCTGCTCCCCTGGACACCATACAGCAGCAGCAGTCAATGCCTTTTTCCATCTTCAGTTGGCCAGAAGCCTGCACCATTTGCTTAGGTGAGGAATGCCACATCCCAAATCACTGTGCACAGTTTGCTCAGTGCTTCCATGCTTGCTGGGAACAACAGCCCAGGCAGCTAATGGTGATGGAACAAAGTGGAATGGGGTTGCCAAATGTGGCAAAGTTCAGGAAGCAGAATCAAGTGAATGAGGGAAGAGGAGGGCCTTGGTGCATCTGCTATACTGTAGGAAAGGGGGACTTAGTTCTACCCTCAAGTGAAGCGGTGTTGGACAATGGTGAGACCCAGAAAATCCAGCCCGGAGCATGCAGAGACCTTGTAACCCTTCTGCCAGGTAGTGTCGGCAGGAAAAGGGCTGGGTTCTATATTGAGGGGTTCTTCTTAACATTACAAAACAGAAGAGAATCGAGCCCCAACCCAGCAATCTGGGAAAACTACACACCACCAAGGGGCAATACTGCCCCACTCACAAGCACTTAATCAGTGTATAACAAAAGAAGACTTACTAAGAGCAGAAGGATATAATAATTAATTTAGGAAAACACCTCAACAATTCAAAAGGATGCACATCATAAGTAAACACCTGTCCCACAGCATCTTGGGCAGTGTCCTCTGCTCAGTTTCCCACCTGGCAGCTTGAACGTCTGATGGACTAATGTCCCTTTAACATGCCACTCTCCTTTCCTTCTGCTCCTTACTCACAGTTGGTTGTCCGAGGTCAGCAAAATCTCAGAATTCAGGGGTGCATTCACATGGGTTCACCTCCCATCCCTTGAAGGGGATGTTTGAGTAATGCCTCTGCTGTTGCCATTGCTCACTCTGCTGCTGACTGGTGCCTCTGGCTGTGTTGCTGTGTTCTGAGGTTCTGCACTTAGACCATTTCTTAGTGATTTCACTGAGTAATGGGGGAACTCATTGCTGTTGCAGCCTCTGTGTTTCCTTTCACTGCAATACTATCTCCACACCAGGTCTAAGGTTCATCCTCCCACCCCCAGACCTGCCCATCAGTGTTTTCAGCTCTAGTGATTCGAAACAAGGCTAAGCTGATCCTGATCAGCTCCATCTTTAAGCACTGGAGGAGGGGCAAGGGGTCAAATAGTATCTAGGACTAGGGTGACCAGATGTCCCGATTTTATAGGGACAGTCACGATTTTTGGGTCTTTTTCTTATATAGGCTCCTCTTACCCCCCACCCCCATCCTGATTTTTCACACTTGCTGTCTGGTCACCCTATCTAGGACTGTTTTAACAGATTCCTTATGCCCAGATAAGAACACCTCCTCTGACTTTTACTTGGATTTGCTTAGTGAGGTTCAAGTAGGATGACCCCTCAATTAGAGCATATTAAGTATAGTTCTGCTCCCTTTAGTTGTACAATGAGGATAACAACATTTCATAACCCCTGTGCACAATACTAAATGGAATTTAAACCCAAAATGGATCACTTGGACAAAGCTGTTCACCTAGGCATAGTAGGTGTGTCTGTGCACATATGGTCTACTCCTGCGGTCTTTCTCCCCAGTTCATCAATAGATGGCAGGGGAGAGCTCATGCAGACCTTGGCTTACAGGCACAACCTTGATGCTCTCCACAATTCACTCTGGCACCACAGATGTCCAAGTGCTGAGCCTCCTCTCAAATTCACAATAAAAAACAACTGGTTTTCTTCCTGGCTCCTGAGCATCTGTTTGAGTCCCAGGATTTTTCTGTACCACACTTACAGTGCAGTAAGAAAATCCAAGGCCTCCATCTCAGAATACCTAATACCCATCTGGGCTAGATGCTCAGTCACCGGAGTTCAGCAGGGTCTGGATCTGTATCACCCCAAAGCTGACCACGAGCTTGGGCAAACTAGTAGCACAGTCATAGGAAGGTTTCTTTTGAGAAGTCATGATCACAGCTCCAAAGTTTGCACTAGAAAATAGAGAACACACAGAGTGCTGGTGAAAAATGTGGGCAATGAAAGCTAAGGTTTGTGGGGTCCTCTTTGCATGTGTGAGAGACCCCAAAACAGGACTGCTAAGCATCGCAGTACAGAAACTCAACCAGAGATGCCACCTTGGTGGTGTCCAGTGCACTGTGGGACCACCAACTGAATTGGGGCAATTGCTGTTCCAGAGTTTAATATTTACACTAGCACTGATGCATAGAAGATTCACTCAGGGCAAGTGCAACCACAATAGTGCTGTGAATCCCTGTGCACCACTGCAAGCTCTTTTTGGCTGTGTTGTGTGTTACAATCAAGCTTCGGAATTGTAGCAGTGCTGGCAATACCAACATGTTTAGTAGAAATAATTCCCAGGATGCTTTGGTTTGACAGCCCAGTCAGCCAATAATGCCTCCTGACAGTTCTTAGAATCATGGAATCATAGAACTGGAAGGGACCTCGAGAGGTCATCTAGTACAGTCCCCTGCACTCAAGGCAGGACTAAGTATTATCTAGACCAGGGATCAGCAACCTTTGGCACGTGGCCCACCACGGTAAGAACCCTGGCAGGCCGGGCCGGTTTCTTTACCTGCCATGTCCGCAGGTTCGGCCAATCATGGCTCCAACTGGCTGCGGTTCACCGCTCCAGGCCAATGGGGGCGGCGGGAAGCAGCGGCCCACACATCCCTCGGCCCGCGCCATTTCCCGCCGCCCCCATTGGCCTGGAGCAGCAAACCGCGGCCAGTCGGAGCGGTGATCGGCCGATCCCTGATCTAGAACATCACTGACAGGTGTTTGTCCAACCTGCTCTTAAAAATCCCCAATGATGGAGATTTCTAGGCAATTTATTCCAGTGTTTAACCACTCTGACAGTGAGAAAGTTTTTCCTAATGTTCAACCTAATCCGCCCTTGCTGCAATTTTAGCCCATTGCTTCTTGTCCTATCCTCAGAGGTTAAGAACAATTTTTCTCCCTCCTCCTTGTAACAATCTTTTATGTACTTGAAAACTGTTATCATTTCCCTTATGTCTTCTCTTCTCCCGATTAAACAAACCCAATTTTTTCAATCTTCCCTCATAGGTCATGTTTTCTAGACCTTTAATCATTTTTGTTGCTCTTCTCAGGACTTTCTCCAATTTGTCCACATCTTTCCTGAAATGTGGTGCCCAACTGGACACAATACTCCAGTTGAGACCTAATCAGCGTGGAGTAGAGCAGAAGAATTACTTCTCATGTCTTGCTTACAGTACTCCTGCTAATACATCTTGCTGCTTTCCACTGCATTAGTGTTCTTTTGATGCTGTGACCCTTGTTCATTAATTGAATTAATGTAAAAGTAAAATAACTGTATTTGGTGAAATTTTAATAAGAAAGTTTGTTTTCTTTCCCATTTCAAATATTCAGGCTTTCAAGAGGTGCTCAATTCACTTAACAACTAGAATTGATACTTTTCAAGGCATTTAATCCTCCTTTCTGGATGCATGCGATTTGGGATAACTATAGAAAAATTTGTAAATTTAAACTCCATATTCAGCCCAAGAATTTTAAAATAAGAGCTGAAGTACTTAGAGTGGATAGATAGACTGTTTATCTTTCTGTGATTAACTGTTGTTTCATCATATTTTAGATATTATTATATTTTTGGGCAAATATTTGGAACACAATAATAGCATACATTTAAATACTTAGGGTTTGAATAAAATCAGGAAGTATTTTTCAAATAAGTCCTTAAAGTCATAGATCCACATTCATCCATGTCTATCTAAGGTGAGGTATCTGACCTCCATTATTTCAGTCTCTGAGCACCTTATAATCTTGAATGTATTCATCCTCACAGCACCTGTGAGGTAAGGAAGAAGTGCTGTTGTCCCCCATTTTACAGATAGGGAAGTGAGGTTTGCCCAAGCCACACAACATGGAACTGAACCCACATCTCCTATGCTATGGCTTGGAACCCTAACCACTAGACCATCCTTCCTCTCCCTGCTACAGATCTCTTGAAACGGCCAGTGTTTCCCTTTTTTCTAAGGGCATGTCTTCACTACAATCTTAAGCAGACCTATTGTAACACCGACAGACCGCGGTTGTCGGCGGGTGGGATCAAACCTGGGACCTCTGGAGCCTAGTGTATGAGCCAAGAGCTATGTGGCTCTTAGCTAAAGCCATAGAGCAGACTCATTAAGCACTCTCTCTCTAAGTGGTCTTAGTACCAGTAAATGGGACAGAACATCACAACCAGGAGGTGTATGGGTTACATACTTCCCTTAGCTGAGGAAGCGCATCCCGAGCTTGAGAGACTTCCCAGTTGAAATCCCAGACGAGCACCCAGTTGTAACACCAATAGACCTCGGTCATCGGGATCGAATCTGGGGCCTCTGGAGCTTAGTGCATGAACCTCTACTTCATGAGCTAAAAGCCATGTAGCTCTTAAATAAGGCTGTAGAGCAGACTCATTACTCTCTCTCTAAGTGGTCTCAGTGCCACTACATAGGACAGAACACCACACCCAGGAGCTGTGTGGGTTACACTATGTTAGGTTGACCTACAGCCACCTCAGTATTGACAGCTGTGGCTGATGTCCACACTCCTTCCTTCTGTCAGTGGTGCATGTGTTTACTAGGAACATTTCCACCGACTGAAGAGGAGCAGTGTGGGGGGGCTGAGAGCCAGGGCTCTCAGCTCTGCGCAGCTCCCCACCATGAGCCCAGCTGCTCCCCAGCGTTTCTTGCCTCCCCACTCCCAGCCAGAAGAGAGGTGGAAGGGGGCAGCCGCCCAGGGCTTCTTGTCTCTGGCGGGGAGATCCGTGCCCGGCATCCAACTGGCTGCCGTGCTCCCAGCAGGGAGTGGGTAGCTTGGGGGGCAACAGGGCTCCTAACGAGGAGTGGGGAGCCCGGGTGGCAGCCGAAGCTGGGAGCCTGGGTGGAAGCCTGGCTTGGAGCGGGGAGACCTGGCAGCAGCCCCCCTGGCAGTTGGCTTTCTTGTCAATTCCATGGCTCCTCCAGGGGAGTTGTGAAATTGACAAGACAGCCAGCAGCCTATGTAAGGAATGCAGTGTCTACACAGACACCGTGTCGCCCTAACTACACCAACATAAGCCCTACGCTTATTGTGGAGGTGGAGTTATTATGTCGGTGTAGTAAGCATAGGTGCAGGAGCTAGGGGTGCTGCCACAACCCCTGGCTTGAAGCGGTTTTCATTATATACAAGGCTTACAGTTTGGTTAAATGGCTC
The DNA here is from genome assembly GCF_027887155.1 of Malaclemys terrapin pileata. Classification (NCBI taxonomy): domain Eukaryota; kingdom Metazoa; phylum Chordata; order Testudines; family Emydidae; genus Malaclemys; species Malaclemys terrapin. Next base: position 129,415,456 of record NC_071507.1, read on the forward strand.
TCAGCACCCCCACTATAAAAACTGTTCCAGCACCGCTGGAGGTATGGCACTTACATCGGCAGGAGCAAGGGTGTAGTGTAGACACTGACATAGTTAGGTCGAGATAAGGCAGCTTATGTCGACCTAACTCTGTAGTGTAGACTGAGTATAATCTTTCATTTCATTTCTACCTTTTTTTCTCTTGTTGAAGGCAGCCTTCAGAATTTAAACATCTGCTTTATTTTTATGTTATATGTAAAGGAAAACTGAGCCTTAGAAAGTGTGAATTTCCCTTATTCATCATCAATAGGGTGTTTACTTTATACTCTTGTCTGCGGAATCAGCATCTCAATTACTTTTTAAAAATGTTGTGAATAAACATGACACAAAAACTAGAAGCCATCTGATAACTTCTAAGGGTATGTTTACATGACAAAATTATGTTGACCTAAGTTACATCAACGTACAGCCACGACAGTAATTAAATTGCTTTTGCATGTCCACACTATGTTCCTTGTGTTGTCCTCACCAGGAGTGATTGCACTGATTTTACTGTTGTTGTGGGGCATTGTGGGATGATTTCTGAAAGGTAGCAACAGCTGATGTAAGTAATGCAGTGTCTACACTGACATTGCGTTGACCTAACTACATTAACATTGACTTTACACCTCCCAAGGAGTTGGAGTTATTAAATCAGTGTAGTGGGTGAGTTACATCAGTGGGAGCAACAGTTTAGTGTAGATGCTTACAGAGTTAGGTCAATATAAGCTGCTTTACATCGACCTAATTCTGTAGTGTAGACCAGGGCTAAGAGTTGACTGCAGTCTGGCTATAAACATCCAGAGTTTGGTTGAGTCAGGATTGGATTGACATAGGATACCATAATTTTTCCTCTTTTAGATTGATCAAAAATTTAAACATAATATAGTCAAATATTTAAAGTTGGGCACACAAAACTATGCACTTATAGTTGATCATTCTTAACTTCTTAAAATTAGTGTAAGCATGCTAATCAGTTATATGCAAGTACACAATTGACTAAGAAACAGACCAGCTACTTGTGCATACTTTTAACTAATTCCTTTGAGTCAACAAAATATGTGCTTTGTTAACAGCCATTTCATTTATCGTGTTTATATGTAGCCTTTCATTTATATTTCTATGTGTAATCATCAGGCTGCATCTGTAGATAACTTTGTTAGGACTTTCAAAATAGCTTACATGCTACATAAATTTATTTAAAAATGTATTATACAATTTTTTATAACACTGTGAATATTTTTTAAAATTGCATTTACTTGTACAAAAATGAAGTGGACTTTTCAGCATTGCCAGTACATTTTATCCTTGGTAAATTTCTTTTAATGTCATTTTTCAATATTAAAACTTACTACATCAGTTTAGGTATATGTTTGTGTGGCTCCACATCAATTCTATATTTTCTTTTTTTAACATGATTCCCCCCCCTCAGTTTTTTAGACTTTTATGTATATACAATACTTAGTTCAATGATCCTTGATTGGGACCTCTATTTTCTACTGCAATACAAGAAACAAATAATAGATTTTGAAAGTATGTATTTTCATGTGTTCATCTGTTCTCTACTTCTCATGTCACTCTATTCTCTGGTGCATTATGGTTACTGTTATTAAATCCTGATGGTTTAATCTCTTGTAATAGCTCCCAAATCTGCCCTTAACTCCCCTTTTTCACTGCAGAAATCCTTTTCAAGTCAGTCATCAACGTCATCTTCATACCTGACTACTGCTGCCTCGTTCTCTTCAATATTCTTAATGCTAATATCACTCAAGTTTTCTAATATCCTTTTGTGAAAATAATCTACTTAAAAAGAAGGGACCCACTCAAAGAATTTTAGCAGTATCTTGGGGGTCTGATACTGTTTACACTTACATAAATCTGACCTTTACTGGGAGTAGTTATACTGATTTCAGTTGGATTACTCATAGCAGTAAGGTGTAACTCATGCATATTTGCAGGTTCAGTTCTACATCCAGTAATTGCATAATTCCGTGCAATTTCTTCTGGTGTCCACTATGATCTTTATTCAGTCACCTGATAGCCAAATTCATTTCCTATTCCACAACGCACAATCACCGGGGGACGCAGTCTTCTCGCAACAGCACACAGCGACACAAGCACCCTCCAGTACTTGCGGACATGGGAAGGAAACCGAAGAGTGGGGGGAGGCACTACAGGGATGGCTCAGTATAAGCCTCTTGACAGTTTGCTCCCTCTGCGTTTCTCGGGCCCCAGACTCCAAAGCGAAGGGAGAGAGCAGCATCTGCATCTGCATCTGCACCTTCCTCACTCACTCACTCACTCACTCACTCACTCGCACCCCCAGCTCCTGACACTCCTACCGGGCTCACCCCTCGGCTCCTGCCCCGCCCACAGCTCCTAGCCACGCCCCCGCTCCTCGTCCTCCCCCCGTAGTAGTGTTGGCAACGCTGGGTGGGCGGGGCGCGGTTGCGGGTAAGGGCAGCCACTTCAATGAGGCGCCCTTCCGCTGGTGGGCACGCGCGTAGGAGCGCGCATGCGCCGCGGCTCTGGGACCGTGTAGGTGTGAGCCTGCGCAGAGGGCCGTGGGCTCCGCTCTGGCCTCACACAACCGGCGCCGCGATGGGCTGAGGCGGGTCAGCGGCTCTGGGCGGAGCGGGGCCCCCCGAGGATGGAGAGAGCCATGGAGCAGCTCAACCGTCTCACCAGGTCCCTGCGCCGCGCCCGCACCGTGGAGCTGCCCGAGGGTAAGAGGGGCGCGGGGGGTCCCTCAGTCCAGCGCCATCCCCCGGCGAGGGGCGCCCGTGCCTGCTCAGCAGCGGGAGCTGCGTTCCCCCGGCGGCTCCCCGCGCGGGGTGACTCGCTGCAGCAGCTGGCCCCGGGGCCTGCCCCGCTTCCGAGTACAGAGATTTACAACCCCATGACCCCCCGCCTGGCAGCCCCCGCATCTGCGCCGGGGCGGGGGACACCGGCGGGCGTTTCCCTGCGGCGCCCCTCACCGCAGCCCGGCTTGCCCCGGGGACTGGCTTCTCCTGGCACGTCGCCATCAGTCAGGAGGGGCCTGCCGGCCATGATGCCTGTGCCAACTTCTTGGAAAAACTTGGGACGTGTCCTGCCACCTCGGGCATCAATCTAGGACTCGATGCCCCTATGGGCAATAGCTTGGGATCGCGAGCTAGGACCAGGGTAGAGTCCAGTGAGAAGTCCAGGCCCCACCGAGCTGCTTTTGGGCATGGGAAGGATGACTGGGATTCTGAAACCTGGTCTGCACCTAAAATGTAGGTTAATTTAGCTACGTTGCTCAGGGATGTGAAAAAAGATGTAGTTAGTTGACCCAGGGTGGATACCACTAACTGGATAGAACAATTCTTCTATTGCCCTAGCTAGCACCTCTTGAGGGGATGGATTTACTACAGCAGTGGAAAAAACCCTTCCCTTGCTGTCTACGCTACAAGCATGACAGTGGCATAGCTGTGGCACTGTAGCGCTTGTAGTTTGGACAACCTTACTGAGTACTGTCCCTGGACCCTACTAAGGGGCTTGTTTTACACTGTTCTCTGGCTAGTGGCTTTCCATTCCTCTCTTTTCCTGCTGGAAGGGAGGAAGAATTTCTTTTCCTCTTCCTCCCCCTCACCCTGCCTCAAGCATCCTGGCTACTCTGGGGAGTCTTCCCTCATGCTTTTAGTTACTATGCATCCGAAGAAGTGGGCTGTAGTCCACGAAAGTTTATGCTCTAATAAACTTGTTAGTCTCTAAGGTGCCACAAGTACTCCTGTTCTTCTTTTTGCGGATACAGACTAACACGGCTGCTACTCTGAAACCTTTAGTTACTATGGTAAAACAAATAAAGAATAGTGAGGGGGAAAGGAGTTAACCTCTAGCTTCTGAAGAGCAGCAGTAAAAACTGAATAATCCTTTTAAGCTTGGTCTAAACAGGAAGTTGTACTGACATCAAATCATATAACCTTCAATTATACTGACTTTGTTAAACTGTTGCAACTTTGCGTGGACAATACGCAGGTGTGCTCTGAATTGACATAAACAGTTCTATGCAATGTTGTCTTAATTGGTTTGGTCCTAGGCATTAGAGAGACAAGATGTGTGAGGGAATATTTTTTTCTTGAACCAACTTCTGTTGATGAGAGAGACAAGCTTTCAAGGTTACAAAGAGCCCTTCTTCGCGTCAGTTATAAATTGATACAAAAGAGTTCAGGTGCATAAGTTGTACTGATTTAAACCAGGTTATGTTAAACTGATGCAATGTCTGTGTGCAGACAAGCCCTTATTTTCATTCTGCAGCTGTTTGGGAAATCTGTGCAGAGGCATGAGTTTTTTTTTTTCATCTGCAGACTCAGGAAGATACTATGTGTTCATGTTTAGAATGTTGTTGTAATCTGTAATGGATAGAAACTTCATTTTTAAATGAAAGCTTTAATTCTCAGAAGCTAATGGGTTAGGCCCCCTCAGCTTGGCAGGAAAAAGACTTCCACTCATCAGTAATGAGTAGGCAGATATCTCTTTAAACAGTTTTAATGCAAGGCTTTGTGTCTACTCTGACTTGTCACTCCTTAATTAAAAAAAAAAAAGACATTGTAGGGCTTTGTTCATTGCTTAATTTTGTTACAAAATATTCACACTTTACAAGTAAATCAGTGTTTTGTTTTTTAATAACTGACAGCCCTGCAAACTCAACCAGGGCTTTGAGTCAAATTGCGTTTTCATCTCCAGCATCATCACTAGTAATAATGACAGGTTTCAGAGCAGCAGCTGTGTTAGTCTGTATCCGCAAAAAGAACAGGAGTACTTGTGGCACCTTAGAGACTAACAATAAGCTTATGCTCTAATAACTTTGTTAGTCTCTAAGGTGCCACAAGTACTCCTGTTCTTTTTACTAGTAATAATGGTTCTTCAGGGAAAATTATGCCCTTAGTGATACTAGAACATCCCCAAAATCTTCAATAGTAAACAAGTTCTGTTGCTGATATGCAAAATGGAAGAGAATCCAGCTCATTCACTCTTAGTTGTGTTGGCTGTGCAGGACTAAACAGAGTTTAAAATATATATACTCTTTGTCTTCAAGCGTATATCACTCTGCACAAAGGTTGAATAAAAAGGTTAATTTCATGGACAAATAAGAGTCACATCGTAAGTTTCATTATTTAGCTAAGTAAAGAAAAGATTTCTCTCTTCTTTGTGCTGTACCTGTTCTTTGAATAAATAGGACTTTGTTTACTAATTCCTCTTAAGGGCTGGATTTACCAAAAACTTCACAAAACCAACCCTAACCCACCCTTTCTAAGAGCTTGTCTATGCACAGTTTTTATAGTGATTTAACTATATTGGTTAATTGTCACAGTTAAATCTGCCCAACCATCTAGTATGGAAGCAGTTACACTGGTATAAAGATGCTTAAGAGAGGTTGTGCAGATTTAATTGCTATATGTCTGTTTCTAAATTGGCACAAACTGTATATGGAGTAAGACCAGTCTTAAGTTTCTGAGCCAAGTTTAAAATTACTAGAGAAAAAGCATTTACAAAGTATATTTCATACTAATTCACCTGTTTCTATTTATATTCTTTTGTTAATGCTGAATATTTTGATTCCTTCATATCTTATAGTATATCAAAAATCAGTTTAGGTATTGCAATAAAATGTTTTGGGTTTTGTTTTGTTTACATTTTCTTAAAAGCATTATCTTTTTAAAACAATAATATTCCCATACTCCTGGGGGAATTCTGCACCACTGCACGTACGCGGAATTAATGTCCCCTGCAGATTTCTTTGCTTCCCTGCAGAAAAAAAAAAAAAGACTTCCGATTGGGAAGCAAAGGGAAGCTGCAAGAGCAGTCACATGCCCCTCCTCAATAGCACGGGTGTGTCATTTTGGGCACCTGGAGCATCTGGTGGCGAGAGAAATCTTGGGGAGGGGGGTTAGGGTTGCCCTGGTCAGTGGCTCCTACCCTGCACCAGGCTCAGCTGCTAGTCCTGGCTGGACTGGGGGCAGGGGAGGACAGGACTTCCTCTTCCCCTGCAAGGAGCGGCTAGGGATGGTTCAGACCCACCCCCAGAAACCTCATAAGGTGTACCCCTCCTCCCGCTTCCTTCCCATATCGTTCTTCAGCTGCTGGGGGAGGGGCCATTGTACTGGGAGTTGCTCCCCAGTCCACCCAACCTCCCCCTCCCAAGTCACCTGCACCCAGAACCCTCCCACTGAGCATCTCCCCCTGCATCTGGACCTCTACCTCCGTTCCCCCTGATGAGCCCACGTCCTCTGCACCTGAACTACCCTGATGAACTCCCTGCACCTGGACCTCCACCCCACTGAGCCACAACCAGCTGCACCTGGACACCAAGCTCCAGTTCCCCAGCATCCAGACTCATCTCCCACTGAGCTTATCCCCTCCATTCCCACCCTGCTGAATCCCCATCCCCTTCTGCTGCACTCAGAACCCCCCCCATGAGTCCCTGTGCATCCAGCTTGCCCCTCACCTGGATCCCACCCATACTAAATCCCTCCACACTTGGATCCTGCCAGGCTGAGCCTGCTTGCCATACACCTGGATTGGAGGCCAAGGCTGGGCGTGCATGTGAGACTCTATTCCTCTTGCTCGCTATCTTGGTGTGGAGGTGCAGGGCCCTAGGGTGTTTCTGGGCCAGGCCCAGACCTTGCACTGTCAGGGTCAGGTACAGCCTCACCGTTGAATCCATGTCGCGGGGCGGGAGGGCTGCAGGGTGATCTCCCATCCATTGACCCATGCTTCCCACTGCCATGTAGGCGCCCCCATATTTATTTGACAAATAAAATATGCAGAATTTTACAGAATTTTAAAATATTGTGTGCTGAATTTTTATATTTTGGTGCAGAATTCCCTCAGCAGTAATTCTACTGCAGTGTTTGAACCCAAACACTGTAGTTTTGTGCTAGTCAGAACCAGAACCAGGTTTTGTCAGAACCAAAAAGAGAGGTCTAGAAACAAAAGGGGGAAATAGACTATTTTTCAGTGTATAAGTTGAGACAAAAAAGTTGACAGCATTAATAGTGTTAAGTAGATTAGATTTGGAAAAAAAATCATTTTTAGTAACATCAGTAACACAACTATAGAAATAATATGTAAATACAGGAAATCTAAAATATCCTTCGCTTTTAAATTAACTTACATGATTCTGAGACAATTCAGTAATTAGAACTTACCAGCAATCAGAAGGATAAAAGGATAGACAAAAAAATTAAAAACTAAAAATAAAATTAGCAACGTACATTTTTCTTATTTAGAAAGAACAGTTTGCTTTCACAGTAATAGCACAACTACATCATAAAATATTATTTTAACATATTTTCCATATAAATGTTAAACAGCAGTAGCTTTTCTTTTAGAATGTTAAGTAATTTATTTCAGTCAGATCTATATATAGATCTGTCATACAGTGTAAATAGTCTATTCATCTACAGTAACTTCTAAAAACAGACAATAACTACTGGATAAATTTACACATAAGATTTTATGGTAACTGAATAATCTAATTTCTGCACAGATAATGAAACTGCTGTCTACACACTAATGCCAATGGTTATGGCTGACCAGCACAGGTGAGTTTCTTCCTACAGGTTTGTGCATAAATTACTATTTTTTTAAATTCCCTTATTTGTAAGGTTGCAAACATAAGTCTGTCTGTAACATCAGTCTAAATGGTAATAACAATAAACATCGTCCATCGTAGCAGTCTACAACTAAATATTTTTAAGGGCATAGAAAGCAACATGTTTAGTAGAGCTGTATTTATTAAAGTAATGTTGGCTCCAGGGTTTCTCTTGCTGAGCTGCCATCCAGGGTCACAAAGGCCAGGTCTGTACTACATACATTCTTTGGAATAACTATGTTGCTTACTGTTGTGGATTTTTCGCACCTCTATCAACGTGGTTAAATTTGTTGATCTGATATCAGCGTGGATGTTGGTCTTTCTCCACAATATGTTCATGCTGACAGGTATACTAGAGTTTCAATTATGCAGCCTCCTGGACAGCATAAACAGAACTGCAAGTCACCAGGTTGTTTCAGCCTGAGCCTAATTTGAAATGTGTGTATCTTGTAGTCAGACTTCTTGCATAATAATGGCAATTCAGTCTAACAATCTTCCTTAAATTTCATTATACTGTCACTTTTTCCTTCTAAACTTGGTGTATGCATAGGGAACTTGCCAGAAATGTGGAAGGGAACATGTAGCGGAGTGGGGAGAAGTATTGGCATACATTTATTTATAATTGCCCAAAGCAAAGTTAGTATAGTGCTTAGCACGGTAAAGAAATGTCTTGAACATCTTGTCCTAGTCCACATTAATGAACATTCAAAATAATGACACAATATGGCATATTTGCTGATGTCAGTTTGAACTAGGAAGTGGAAGAGCAAGGGCGTTGCAGGTTAGTATTCAGGTATTTTAACAGAGCTGTGGAGCCCTGCCTTTTTTTATAGGCTGTAAGGGAGAAAAATGGTACCCTGAGATGATTGTAAAATGGATAAAGTATTCAGTCATGCAAATAAAATGTATGTGTGACGAACTGGGCCTGTTCTTACTGTGGTCTGTGAATGCTGACAGGGGAGTGTGGCTAGGATAGTCTGCATCGGGGGATGGGAGTCTGCCCGAAGGCGAATACCTGAGCGTGTAACATGAGAACCCAGGAAGGGGTTGGAGGCCAGGTGACATCTTGGCCCGGGAGACTGAACAAAGGGCGTGGGAGGGGTTGCTGAAGGCAGAGTGCTGGAAGCGGGCTGGAGAGATGGCTGGGAGGCAGAGATGGCTCTGACCCCCCAAAGGGGGGTGGGCTGGGATGCCCTGGGACCCCAAGCTGGACCTAACTGAGGGGGGCCCTGTTGTCTGTGCCTGCAAGACCTGTCTTGGACTGTATTCCTGTCATCCAAATAAACCTTCTGCTTTACTGGCTGGCTGAGAGTCATGGTGAATCGCAGGAAGCCGGGGGTGCAGGGCCCTGAGTCCCCCAATACTCCGTGACAGTATGTTGTGATGCATATCTGAAAGTGGGTGAAACTATCTTTGGACTTTTTTCCCTAACGCACAGTTTTATTTGCTTAAGGTCTGTTTCAGAGCTACTGTCAAATTCAAAATTTGATGTGAATTATGCATTTGGACGTGTGAAGAGGAGCTTGCTTCATATTGCGGCAAAGTAAGATTTAGCACTTTTGAGTAATCAGGGAGATGACTTAAAGGATTACATTACCACAGAAATCTAGAGCATTAAACTGGAAAAACCTTCAGTGCATATTTGTTGCTATATTTTTTCTCACGTTTCTTGAATTAATTACCAGTGTGCACACTTGCCCCTTCAAGAATAACTTTTAACACAAAACCAGACAGCTTACACTCAGGATTTCAAGTGGCCTTCCATATCCTAACAAGCTTGTGTATAGGAAACATTAACTACTGATGGTTGCTTTTTCATCCTTTTTTAAATAAGACTGCTGTGGGAGGAATACAGCCTGTTTACGGTGTATGTTAGTTAAAGAGTTACCTCTGCCATTGCTAGCTGCCTGAGCTTTGCTATTCCAGACTTGCTTTCTCCCTCTCTAGTAAACAGTTTTGCTTTTTTTTTGGAAGCTTTCAGTCATTTTGTACCATGGTAATGACATCACGGAAGTGGGAAGTACTCCTCTACTGATTAGGTGCTTTGCTGTCATGTAGTACCTGTATGGTGGGCATGTACTTCTCTGTTCAGTTACGAGCAGACAGGGAAGAATTTGAGGCTGTGTACTGAATATTTCTAATGCTTTTAGATCCTGGCTGAAGTCCTTGCCTGTAAATATGAAACAGGTGATGTCAAATTATTTTGAATCTGTCAGGTAGTAAAAATAGGCTTGTCCCCTGACCACCCCCTCCTGGGACCCCCCCACCCCCTGACTGCCCTCCTCAGAACCCCCCACCCATCCAACCCCCCCCCCCCGCCCCGCTCCTTGTCTCCTAACCACCCCCTCCCGGGACCACCCACCCCTATCCGCCCCCCGGGACTCCCCCTCCAAGCGCCCCTGTCCCCTGACTGCCCCGACCCCTATCCACACTCCCGGCCCCTGACAGGCCCCCTGGGACTCCCACGCCTATTCAACCACCCCTCTTCCCCATCCCCTTACCATGCCACTCAGAGCATCAGGACTGGCAGCCTTAAGGGAAGGAGGATAGCTTAGTGGTTTGAGCATTAGCCTGCTAAACCCAGGGTTGTGAGTTCAATCCTTGAGGGGGCCATTTAGAGATCTGGGGCAAAAATCTGTCTGGGGATTGGTCCTGCTTTGAGCAGGGGGTTGGACTAGATGACCTCCTGAGGTCCCTTCCAACCCAGATATTCTATGATTCTATAAGTAGTACACAGTAAGTAGGTTTCAGAGTAGCAGCCGTTTTAGTCTGTATCTGCAAAAAGAACAGGAGTACTTGTGGCACCTTAAAGACTAACAAATTTATTAGAGCATAAGCGTTCGTGGGCTACAGCCCACTTCTTTGGATGCATAGAATGGAACATATATTGAGGAGATATATATATATACACACATGCAGAGAGCATGAACAGGTGGGAGTATTCAATGAATCTATCTCCCCTTGTAAGTATTCTCACACTTCTTATCAACCTGTCTGTACTGGGCTATCTTGATTATCACTTCAAAAGTTTTTTTTCACTTACTTAATTGGCCACTCAGAGTTGGTAAGAGAACTCCCACCTGTTCATGCTCTCTGTATGTGTGTATATATATCTCCTCAATATATGTTCACTTCTATGCATCCGAAGAAGTGGGCTGTAGCCCACGAAAGCTTATGCTCTAATAAATTTGTTAGTCTCTAAGGTGCCACAAGTACTCCTGTTCTTTTTACAGTAAGTAGCACATTCCTATGGGGAGCAATTTAATACACTACACTCAGCTCGCTGATGGTCTGGAGTTCTCAAAATATGTTCTCGCACCCCTTATCAAAAATTACATTACAATTAGCTTAAAAACTTAAACTTTGTATATTACAGTAATCGTTAAAAATGTATAATGTTAATAAATACATAGGTTTGATGAAACAAAGTAGTTGTACTTATGTGCCTGTGCTTAATTTGTGTTTTTGATGATTTACCTTCTAAAAAAATCTTGCATGTCTCACACCCTCCAGGAAGGGCATCTCACACCCCCAGGGGGTGCGTGCACCCCAGGTTAAGAACCACTGCACTAAACTGATAAGATCTGCATTTTAATTTAATTTTAAATGAAGCTTCTTAAACATTTTAAAAACCTTGTTTACTTTACGTACAACAATAGTTTAGGTATATAATATTGACTTATAGAAAGAGACCTTCTAAAAATGTTAGTGTATTACTGGCACGCAAAACCTTAAATTAGAGTGAATAAATGAAGACTTGGCACACCACTTCTGAAAGGTTGCTGATCCCCGCTCTAAAGTTTTATATTGTTTTATTTTTGAATGCAGTTATTTTTTGTAGATACTTCTACATTTGTAAGTTAAACTTTCATTATAAAGAGATTGCACTACAGTACTTGTATTAGGTGAATTGAAATATACTGTTTGTTTTGTTTTTTACAGTTCAAATATTTGTAAGCAAAAATAAATATGAAGTGAGCACTGTACACTTTGTATTCGGTGTTGTAATTAAAATCAATATATTTGAAAATTTAAAAAACATCATAAATATTTAAATGGTATTCTATTGTTTAACAGTGCGATTAATTGAGAATTTTTTTTAAAATCACGCGATTAATAGCGATTAATTTTTTTAATCGCTTGACAGCCCTAATAATGACCAATTAAATTGCAAACAGAAAATAAAGAGAAAGCAGTTATGTAACAAAACTAATGGCAGACTCAGGTATTTGGATGAATCCTGTAACCCTCAGTCTTTATTTTTTCTTTTTGCTGTGCTTACATTTGAGTATCTACCTTCCTTCTGAAAACTAAACCTTTTTAACATATTTTTTTTTAAACAAGTAATGTTGTAATTAAAGTGTGTTAGAGGTTTGATGGCCAGTCCAATGCTGCAAAAGGACAAATTGGTTGAGGGAAACATAAACATAATGCCATGGGTGGGCAAATCCTATATCTTTGAGGTTTCCTTGCACCTGCTTCTGCGATTTGGTCTTGAGTCCATTAAACTAAGATTAGTAAGTCTTTCCCTGTAATGTTAACCAAATATTCTATAATCAGTTCTCACTCCAGTGGAGTGTCCTTTTTTTTTTTTAAAAAGAAGAACAGGAGTACTTGTGGCACCTTAGAGACAGACGCATGAAAAAACTCGTACAGATACAGACAAATTTGTTAGTCTCTAAGGTGCCACAAGTACTCCTGTTCTTCTTTTTGCGGATACAGACTAACACGGCTGTTACTCTGAAACTTTTTTTTTTTAAGCTTTCAAGTTGTAAAAACCTTAATGACATTAGAGACAAATTTTGTGCTGACTTCAACCTATGGAAGTTAATGAAGTTGCATGATAGTGTAAGTCAGTGTAGAATGATGCTTAAAGATGCTCACTGTGGTTTTATCATTAAAAAGCAACAGAGAGTCCTGTGGTACCTTTAAGGCTAACAGATGTATTGGAGCATAAGCTTTCATGGGTGAATGCCCACTTCGTCAGATGAAGTGGGCATTCACCCACGAAAGCTTATGCTCCAATACATCTGTTAGCCTTAAAGGTGCCACAGGACTCTCTGTTGTTTTTTACAGATCCAGACTAACACAGCTACCCCTCTGATATTTATCATTAAAGTTTCACTTTACTGATTTTGCCATTTCCTTTCTTTCTTTCCATACCTCCATCCAAGCTGTGGATCAGTTGAATGTCTAGTTCTGCTGTTAAAAAAGGGAGCAAATCCTAACTACCAAGATATTTCGGGATGTACACCCCTTCATTTGGCAGCTAGAAATGGGTAAGAAAACTTTTACCTTCTCAAAGTATGCTGATTTTGCTTAACACAGATTATAGACCTGTTTTAAGAATGTTTTATAATTTTGGTTTGCATAGTGGTTAAATTATATATTTTGCACTTTTGAAAGTACAAGTAAAACCACAGAAATGTGTACCATGAATTTGTAGGATATTTATTTTTTTAATTTTAGAATATTGATCTATCTAAATACAACCAAGCAATAAACATAAATTTCTATGACTATTTAAGCATTTTTGCTAATTATCAGTTTGATAGTTGGAGAGATTTTATTTAGTGGCTAATAATAAAATTCTTATTGCAATATTGTAATTGTATCTAATTCAACACATGACAACGAACAAGGTAAATACATTAAAGGAGTAAAGCATGGATCTGGAAGATGAAGTTGAAGGGGTTTCACTGTTTGGATTGATATTTAGATATCAAGAAATTAACTGTGTTCCCTGAAGGAATATCTTCTGCAAGACAAAGAAGACTCAGGCCTTGTCTACACTACACAGTTTTGTCAACAAAACTGAGCTTTTGTTGAGTAAACAGTGTAGGTGTAAACACTGAAATGCTCCTCCCGCTGATGTAACTCCCCTGCTATGCTGACATAAGACAACCACCTCAACAAGAGGCTTAGTGTTATGTTGACATAGTTAGGGCGATGCATGTCTGTGCTGACGCTGCAGTCCTTATGTTGGCTGTCACTCTTGGCTGCTGGAGGCATGAAATTGATAAGAAGCAGGTTTCTGGCTCCTGAGCCCTGCTGCTTCCCGGTCTCCGCTCCAAGCTGGGCTGCCACCTGGGTTCCACACTGGGAACCCTGGAGCACAGTAGCTGACTGGACTCTGAGTGTAGATCTTCTGCGCCCCCAACCCTCCCCCCCCACCTCCCCTCCTGGCATGTTTGGCCTGGCTCTGTCTCCCACACTGCCTCTCTTCAGTCGGTGGAAGTGCTCCTGGTGAGGATGTGCACCACTGACAGAACTAGGGTAGTGTGGACATTAGCCACCACAGTAACTAATGCAGTGGCTATAAGTCGACCTAACATAGGTCGACTTACCTGATAGTGTAGACATGTCCTACTAATGCCATACATGTAATATTAGGCTAAGAGGGCTTGGCCTACCTGTGCTCCTTCTTATCTGGTAGTGGATTTCTCTAGCCATCCTGCTGATGGCTGGTTAAGTGTGGGGTTTTTTGGGCATCTTGAGAATAACACCACTTAAGAGCTCTGACTCGCTGCCTCCCATCCGACCCTTTTCTCTGTGTACATGCATGTCTGTTGCTTCTTCACTCTCCACTTTTCTTGTCGTGTGACTGGCAGAAACCGTCTTCAAGGGCCTGGGAAAGAATATACTTCTAAGTTCTCTAGGGCAGCATATGTGAGTGATGTTATGCTAGTGCAGATGATGGGAAATGCAATTAACCATCAGCTGTGTCAAGTAAACAAAGTGAAATGAAAAAGAATGAAGAAAATACTTTTCAGTTATCTTAAGTCAGGGGTAGGCAACCTATGGCACACATGCCAAAGGCGGCATGCGAGCTGATTTTCAGTGGCACTCAAACTCCCTGGGTCCTGGCCACTGATCCGGAGGGCTCTGCATTTTAATTTAATTTTAAATGAAGCTTCTTAAACATTTTAAAATCCTTATTTACTTTACATACAACAATAGTTTAGTTATATATTAAAGACTTATAGAAAGAGACCTTCTAAAAACATTAAAATGTATTACTGGCATGCAAAACCTTAAATTAGAGTGAATAAATGAAGACTTGGCACACCACTTCTGAAAGGTTGCCGACCCCTGTCTTAAGTGATGGTTGTAATGGTAATAGTTACAGAATTTTCAGAAGGAAATCTGACTCTTCAAGTTGCACCTACCTTTAAAGGGACAATATTAGCACTGATTCTAGGACTGTATTATTTTGTTAAAAGAACAGATTATTGCTGTCAACAATCACACTTGCTTGCACTAAAGCAAAAATCCACATGAAATTAACAAGACATGCCTATCACCCTGACCACGTTGCTCTTTGAAGCCTGGGGACGGAGATGGGCTTCAGAGCTCAAGCTCTAGCCTGAGCTGGAACTTGAAAGCACTGTCCCTGCAGCTATTTGTAGTATGAGCCTGAATCTGTTGACCTGAGCTTGGACGCATGCTGTGTTGACATACCCAAGGGACTAAGTGGCTTGCCTAAGGTAACACAGGTAAACTGTGGTGGAGCAGGGAACTTAGCCCAGGTATTCTGAGCATGATGTGCCAGTGGATCATCCTTCCTTCCATATAGAGTAAAAGCTGTTTTATCCAGCACTTCACCAACCGGAAAGCTCTATAAATGGGCATTTCTGATCTTCATTGAAAGTCTGGTTTATAGTCCAGTTGGCACAGGGACAGCAGGGTTTGGGGCGTGGGAGGTGGTGCGGGGCGCGGGACAGGGTGTGGAGTGCTGGATTGAGGGCTGCTCACCTCGGTCAGGTCCTAGGCGGAGGCGCGGCAGGCAGCTCTGTGCGCTGCATCTGGCCACAGGCACTGCCCTCACAGCTCCCATTGGCCGCTGTTTCTGGCTTATGGGAGCTGCAAAGGCAGTGCTCAGAGCAGGGGCAGCGCGCAGAGCCACCTGTTGTGCCTCCGCCTGGGAACAGCCAGGACACGTCGCCGCTTGCAGGGAGCCACCCGAGGTGAGCAGCCCCTGGATCTGTCACCCTGGACCTCTTCCCATGCCCCAAGCCCCCTCCTGCACCCAAACTCCTTCTCAGAGCCTATGTCCCGCACCACCTCATGCACCCAAACTCCCTCCCTCTTAGTTAACCAGCATTTTTTTGCTTATTGGCACCCCCCATTCTACCAACATGCCGTATAAAACAGCGTTTACTGTATTTTGAAATAATGTGTTAGAACAGGACACTTAAGTATTCTGATATTTGTAACATAGAAACCTGTCTAATCAACCCACAGTTCTCCCTCTCCCTCCTATAAGCTAAACTCTTGGCTGTATGTGTCTTCTATGGCATTGGTGAACATTTGCTTTTCTTTAAATATCAGTTAATGGTGTACTGTTATGAAGAAAACTTACTTACTGCAGTTGATGCATGTGATGAATTAGTCTGAAAGGGGCATGGGGAAGATTTGTTTTCTGCAGACCCTTTTTCTTTTTTTATGACTGGAATTGCATATGTTCTTTCCTTTACAGACAGAAGAAATGTATGAGCAAGCTCTTAGAATATAGTGCAGATGTCAACATTTGTAATAATGAAGGTCTGACTGCAGTAAGTGCTATCCATTTTAGTTACTGAAGTGCTTTTCTTGAAATTAATAAACCAGTGATATGCTAACTTTACTGAAAATGCTTATAGCTTGTGCCTGCTAAGTGTTTGACTAGCTCTGCAATCATTAAAACTGGAAGGGTCCCTGTTAATATATAATTGTAAAGTATTGTGGAACTGTTAATTTAGTGACAAAATTGATCAAAATATTTCTAAAACAGTAAAATCTTTGGTTCAAATAAAACACTTTCAGAGATGCAACTTTATATGCTCAGGGTTAATTTTTTCTTTTTTCCACTTCCTTCCTCAGTGACCAGGCAACATAACAAATTTTCATTTTTATACAGAATTTTAACTTTTTTCCATTCCTCTGTGCTGGTATTGTAACAAACTGCTTTGACTTGAAATTAAGGAGGGTAAAGTTGTGGAACCACATGGTATTATATTTGCAACTGCTAGTTTTGCTGGCCTGAACAATGAATGCGGATTTCTGATATCAAGGCAGAGGGCTCCTCCCTCAAACATTCTTGATTGTCTTAGCTGGCACCAATCCCTCTCTTCTTGTGCACCTCATGAGTGTCAAGAATCTAAATTTAACTCTGTCCTCTGGTTGTAGCTCCTATCAGTAGGATATTCAGGCAGTCTACTGGTTATGTTCCTCAGCAGGTACAGTGTTTGAGGCTCCTTTCTTAAACGCATTCTTGTAATTACTCGTGATCAAAGGGAGCTGCTGTGATTTCAGGCACAGATTTAGACTTCTAGATGCATATTTAGGCAGCTAATTCTAGGATCCTATTTATGAAAATCTTGGCCACAGAGCCTTAGGTTTTGTACACTTGTGTTTATGAAATATATGTACGTATTGACTAATAAGAATATTAGTAATTTGATTTTTTTACTTAGATTCACTGGCTTGCTGTCAATGGGCGAACAGAACTACTTCACGATCTTGTACAGCATGTCAATAACGTAGATGTTGAAGATGCAATGGGACAGACAGCACTACACGTGGCTTGCCAAAACGGTCACAAGACTGTAAGTTCATAAAACTCATTTGAACGGACGGTAATTGTTAAAAACTTGGTAATACTTGTCTCAATTTTTTTTTTAATTGAAACTTTGGCTAGTCATACACCTTTATAAAGGTTAAATGATTAGAATTATTCATATGACTATCTTAATACACCTCTACCCTGATATACCTGATATAATGCTGTCCTCGGGAGCCAAGAAATCTTACTGCGTTATAGGTGAAACCGCGTTATATCGAACTTGCTTTGATCCGCCGGAGTGCGCAGTCCCGCCCTATCTTCCTCCCCCTCCCCCGCCCCCGGAGCACTGCTTTACCGTGTTATATCAGAATTTGTATTATATTGGGCCACATTATATCGGGGCAGAGGTGTAATTCTTAACTACATGTACTCGTATAGGAATAAGTGGTTTATTCTTGTGTGGGTGATCCTGCAGTCTCCTTTGAGAGTTTAAATAATTTAATGCGCATCCCACAGCTGTTCATACAGTTGATTAATCTATTATTGCATAGTTGATTGCAGATATTGGTGTAGTGTTTCATTTTCTTGAATATTTTTTCATGCATTACTCACTATAATGTGTAGTATTTTGTGCCATGTTTGTCAGAATGACTACATACAGAAAAGCGTATATGGCAGCTTGGTTACTTTTAATCCGATACAGTTAAGTGTTTATACTCCATCTTGGGGATTGATTTTGCATTAGGATTAAGTATATACACGTAGAATAGATGTGTGCAGATTTGAACCTTTTTTTAAAAAAAAAAAAGGATTTTAAGATCATATGGAACAGTGTGATCCTGTTATCCAGTGATACAGACCACTTTGAGTAAGAAATGGTCTCTAGACTGGTTTCAGAGTAGCAGCCATGTTAGTCTGTATCCTCCAAAAGAACAGGAGTACTTGTGGCGCCTTAGAGGCTAACAAATTTATTTGAGCATAAGCTTTCGTGGGCTACAGCCCACTTCATCAGATGCATGTAGCGGAAAATACAGTAGGAAGATAGATGTAGCGAGAGAGACCACCCCACCCACCCACGAAACAATGGGTGTTACCATCCACACTATAAGGAGAGTGATCAGTTAAGGTGAGCTATTATCAGCAGGAGAGAAAAAGAACTGTTTGTAATGGTAATGAAAATGGCCCATTTCCAGCAATTGACAAGGAGAAGTGAGGAACTGTAGGGAGGGAAAAATAAGCATGGGGAAATAGTTCCCAGCCCAATTCTCCATTTGACCACATTCAAAAAGTTACTCTGTGAACCACCAGAAAGGGCTCCTGATGGCAAGCTGTCAAGGGTAACAAGTTTCAAGACATCAGCTAGCAATCAGACTGATAATTATAGACACATTTACCTCATGTGGATGGGATAGAGTTAAGGTTGTTTAAGTACCTTAGCTCAGCATTTTCGTACTTTACAGTGTTTGTTTTTATTTAGAATTTCCTCTTAATATATTTTTCAAAACTACAATATTTTTTTACCTCAATTTACTGATAAATATTTAAACTTCAATATAAGCTTTTTGGGAGGATCTGATTTCACTGGTCTTACAGAATGGCCAAAGTCCTATAAAAGGTATTTTTATTAAAAAGCCAAGTCCTAGAAATAGAGACTAATGTAAAAGCTTTTCAGGGTGTAACTGTCATAATCCTTTTCCTAATGCTTAGGTACCTTGTTTTTGAGATGTATTACTGGAAATTAAATCTACTCATATAACTGAAGAGAGATGCATAAAACTAAACCGTTTCAAGCCAAGTGATATTTTTGTTAATTTCTTTCTAGTTTTAACACTACTTCTTTTTTCCTTTTCCCAAAAGACAGTGCAGTGTTTATTAGACAATGGTGCAGATATTAACAGGCCAAACGTGTCAGGAGCAACTCCACTCTATTTTGCTTGCAGGTATGCTATGTTTGACTTCCAAATACTGTACAAAATGTAAAATTTTAATTTTTAAATACACAAAACTACACTAATTCAATGCGTAGTAAAGAACCCAAACCAGGAAATATGAAAACTAAGAATGTATTTAGTCTAAACTCTGCCTCTTGCTGGAATGCTGTATGGTATAGTATTTGAATATTTTGTCAACAGTTTTAGACCTGCACATGTATATAAGATTACATATCTGTTAATATTGCAGGCTAAGCACCTTTCTACCAGGGTATACCCTAATAAACTAATGAGTCATAATTTTAGATTTAAAATAAGGAAGCTGTTAAAATAACCAATATTTAACCAGCTTTGCATGCTAGGTCAATATTCTAGGTATACAATATATTCTTGGTATACAATTCTCAAACAACACTGTGGATAAAAAAATCAGACAGTCAAAGGTACTAGTCTTCCAGGAAGGTTATATCCGTGGCAAGTTTAAGACTTCGTTGTAAGGCTAATTTAGTTCCAATTCTGTTTTTAAAACAGTTGTTTGTTAAAAAAATATTTGAGGGAGTTGCAATTTGAGCATGTGAAAAAGGCAGATTATAATGGAAATGGTTTGGAACCATTGCTGTAATGGATGCTAACCTATAATATGGTCAAATGCGCCTTTATAAATCATGCCCTGTTATAAACTAACCAACATAAAGTGAATCCGCTATCTAAACTACTTTGTCATAAAATACACACCCATGTCCTAAAGCAGGGGTGGGCAAACTTTTTGGGCCCAGGGCCACATCTGGGTGGGGAAATTGTATGCAGGGCCGGGGCAGGGGTTGTAGTGCAGGAGGGCGTGCGGAGTGTGGGAGGGGGTGTGGTGTGCAGGAAGGGGCTCAGGGCAAGGGATTGGGACAGAGGAGGGGTGTGAGGTGTATGAGGGGACTCAGGGAAGAGGGTTGGGGTGCAGAGGGGTGTGGAGTGCAAGAGGGTGCTCAGGGCAGGGATGCAGGAGGGGTGTGGAGTGCAGAAGTCCAGATCTATTCCACCCCCAAAAGTCGTCTATTCATTGAACTTTTTGAAACTTTGCACTTCTAGAGAAAGGTAAGGGATTGACTCTGTGCACACAAATTTGCAGAGGGACAATAGAGTTGAGGTCTGTTGTTTGTTTTGTTTGTTAATAAGCAAACATTTTTCCTGTTAACAAGCATGTTACCTCTGGAGACCCAAATCCACAGTTTGAGAACAGCAAAACTAAGCATCTCTGATAGTGCTCCGTTTAGAAGATACTGAGTAGATAGAAAGATTAACCTAAATAATCTATACAGAAGCCTGTGGAATCCCTAATCAATAAAAAAAATCAGATTTAAAAAAAAAATCATTGATTTTTGTCCACCCTGATTCTAATATTGTGTATATCCCCAATAAGACTGCTAAATATTTTCTATTTTTAAGGGCATACAGGGGTTAAGACTAATTATTTTCGGAATGAAATTCATTTAATACACTTAAAGCCACGTTACTTGGGCTTTGTAGGAGATGTTTAAGGGCTGAACAAATCTAGGATTAGGGCATTGGAATGCAGCATAGAGCCTCTGTGGCTGGAGTAGTAATGGAAGCTCTCATGCAGGGTTTTAGGCCAATTGGTTTTGAGTAGTAGTCAACCTAGTAATCCTCTCCTGTGCAACTGCTTCATTTGCAGAGGGTAAAGATTGTCCTTGATTGCTGTAGAAGCCTTTGTGCCAGGTCTTCCTGGAGGGCTGAATTTCACCCATTCTGAATTAAAAACTACTGTAATTGATGGTATATGCCTAAAAATCGAGCATTTGTAAAGGCTAACACCAGTTTATAACATGCTATTATAGTATTCTGGTGACTATAGAAGCACTTATGTCTAATCTTTCCTTTCTCCTTTAAAATTTAATTGGAAAATTAATTTTCTTAAGTGCTGCCATATGGAATGTGTAGCATAATTACCGCTTTTTGGTCTTTAATGGGTCACCACTGGCTGCAACAATAAAGTAGCTGATTATATGTTACATAAAGTAGTTATACTGTTTCCTTGACCCAGAGCTTTGACAATGAGATGTATTAGACTTTGAAATAGTCTCCCAAGGGAAGTAGTAAAGCACATCACTCTGAATACTTTTATCTAGATTAGTCAAAGCACTAAAAACTTATTGTAAAAAAAACCACACACATGCACCACATTATTGCACTGTCAGGATGATGTACTAGGTGACAGAATAGGTCTGTTTTGTCTTTCAAACTCCACTTATGCAAATATAGTATTTAACATTGATGTATTTGACTAAAGTTTTTTTTAATAACAGATAACTTCTGTTTTCTTACTCTTACAGTCTATTGTAAGAACATGGTTAGAGACAAATTATATAAGTGATTCTTTTATTTAAAATGTATTGGATGAAAACTTACTAGGCATCTGGAAACAATCATATCTCATCTTCTCTAAGTACACTTTTCCAATGTAAAAGTAGCATTAAAAATGCTTATATTTTCCCTTGTGCTCTGTATTAAACTCAGGAACCATCAAATGGGCATAGAGTCTACTTCTGGTCAGAGTGTTCTTGCATGAATATGCAAAAAATTCCAACTCGGGCCAGTGCTTGTAATATACCTTTGCAGTAGGCTGGAGAACAGCCACTTAACAGTGTGTCAGAGGGACCAGAAGAGGGGTCATCTTCCATGCTGGGCTTCTACTTATGGATTTCTGTAATGTAACTTTATGCATTTGGTCCCTAGTTTGTATTGATTTGGGAATCAAAGTTTGTGAGGAACACCTATTGCACTGTTAGCTATTTAATGTAGACATATGTACCACTCATGGGCTAAATACTTTTTGGTAAACCTTCTCCTGTGTTTCATGTAGCCATGGTCAAAGAGACACCGCACAAATCCTTTTGATGAGAGGAGCCAAATACTTACCAGACAAAAATGGAGTTACACCACTGGATCTCTGTGTGCAGGTATAAATTTGCTTTACATTAACCAGTGTTTTGTGTAAAATTGATATGAAATGACTTTTTTTTTCTCCTCCTTTGTTTCTGCTGTCTGAAAACAACGACTTCATCCCTAGAGGTCAGAGACCTCTTTTGAGGAGTTTCAGGGAAGCAGCTTCACCTGACTCTTTGGTTTGACTTCTTGAATTAGTTCAGAATAGCAAACATATGCAGTTTTTTGTCTATTAATTCCATTAGAAAATATTTTATTCTTCTTCTCCTGAGTAATTAGGAAGAATGTATATTCTTGCTACTCTCCAGATCAACCAAGATTACCTTCTTATTAGGGTAGGCATATAGAAGATTGATGCTTCTGTCACAAAATGGCTGCTCACAAGATTAGGGTCTTAAAAGAAGTAAACAGACAGCCATTCACTTAGTCTCTTCTTAAAGGCCACATTTATTCAGACCATAATTACATCATCTTGGGGTAACAAATTCTTTTTTAGGTGTTCATGTGCAAACTGCTAAAACAGCTAAGAGCCAAAGGCCTGTATGTAGGAGTAACTTATTACTTCAGATGTTAACTTTTTCAAGGAGATCAAGAAGATTTTGCTGCTGAGCCTTCAGTTTTTCAAAGGTATTGCGATCTCTACATCCAGGCTTCTATTTTAAAAAGGATGAGGATGTTATGACTTCCTGTGCCTACACATTTTCAGCTGGCGTGCAAAACAAAATCTAGTTTTGTCAGACGTCTACGAGGTTTTATAGAATGTAAGTAGATTAGTGAGTATCTTGTAACTCCAGTGACCTGTTTCTTTTTGTTTGGCAAGACAAAGGGTCAAGATTTAGGATATTAAATACACTATTTCCAAGTCATCTTTAAAAGTTAGGAAAGGTCTCTTAGGCAGCAATTCTACTATTCATGCTTCTGGAATCTTTTAAAAAGATGATTCTGAAAGATTTATTTAATAGATTAATCTGTAAAATGTCTTGCTCAATTCACAACACTTTTAGCATCACCTTTGTATCTAATAAGTTTAAGGGTTTTAATTACTATCACTTTGGGCATAGTTCCCTCAGCTCCAGTACACTGCTTTCCCTCAGTCTACATCTTTGCTAGCATTTCTTTTGGTTCTACAAAAACCTTAGGGAGTAACATACCTTTAATATAATTCCAAATCAGGCTTAACCTGTAAAGTGTCTTTTAGTTTATCAATCATGAGATCAAACTGGAAGAACTCATGTAACACCATTTAGCATGTGCAAGATTCTCTGTAAGTGGAAAATGTTGACATTAATTAGAAAAATTAAACAAATAGCTGGTTTGTTTCCAGCACAGTAGGTAGAATCTACACAGTGTAAGTTAGGAAATGAGTAAATGATACATTGATATCCTAGAGATAGGAAAGAGTATTAAGGATGTTGCTGCCTCTAGGACAGTACTAAATAGAACATCTAGAGGCTTTAAGATGCTTTATAAGAACGACCATGGCCCATCTAGTCTGGTATCCTGTCTTATGACAGTGGCAAAGGCCAGACACTTCAGAGAGAAGTGAACAGAACAATTATTGAATGATCCGTCCCCTGTCATCCAGTCCCAGCATTTGGCCATCAGAGGCTTCAGGACACCTAGAGTCTGGGTTGCATCCCTGACCGTTTTGGCTAATAGCGACCTATCCTCCATGAACTTATCCAATTCTTTTTTTAACTCGCTTATACTTTATATCCTTTTAAATACCACACTAGGTCATCCTTAGCATGTGCCTTTCCTATATAGTTATCAAAACTATATTTCCTAACCACTACTGATTTTATATTGCTCACTCCTAATAGTTCTTCATTGGTAGCTCAATTCATTTGTGATGAGACGGGAGTGCTTACTGCTCCTTTGGTGCATGTAATTTTGACTATATCATTCTTCTCACTCTCTTCCCCCTGCCCCTAGTCTGAGAAACCAGATTGCAGAACTGAGACTTGTTTTAGACTCTTATAACAGTCAGCCAGTTAATCTCTGCTGGGATTGTGTTCTGTGCTGAGTGAGCAGTGAAAGAAATGCAAACTGGGGATTCCTCTAATATATATAGCTTCTTATTTTGCATATTTTCTTCATCAGCCAGCATATTCTGGCATGACTCTAGTGTGATACCTGAAGTACTGTCCTCCGTGGACTGACAGGAACTTGGGGTGTGTTTATGCAAGTGCTCAGTTCTGGGGGGATTACACTTGGCTGACTTCTAAAGTGTCATTTACTGGTGCTTAAAGGAGTCCTGTCTAGTGAGCTTTGTCTGTAAAGATGTTTGTGACACAGGACCTTGAAGACGGTGCTGGTGTGAAACTGTTGAGGAAACTGAGGGTTATGGTGACCTATATTAATATTATAATACTTTTAAATATAATTGAAGCATAAGTGCTGTTGACTGGCAGGGAAATCCAAAAAGTCATCTATGGTAGATTTCCTGAAACAAAATTAGAGATGTGATACAATTCAGAACTCCAGATTTTGGGAAGTTCATTTCTAAACCTGGTGTCTTGGGCACATATCTAGTTATAATACTTTGATTTTTTTTCTTGTTCATTTTAATTTAAAAAGTTATACATTGTTTATGGGATTATCCTATTGCCAGGATCTATAAAATAAAAAAAGTGTCCAAAGAGCTTGTGGATTGGGAACCTTTAGCTAAGGCATCTTAACCTTGTTTTGGGGAATTAGTTTTCTGGGTGCAACAAGCTAGATACTCACCAAATGCGAAAGCAGGAGCTAATTCCATTATGATTTTGTATAAATCTATTGTTTTCAGCATTCTTCTTAATTATCAGTTAAAATGGCTGCTGGAATGTAAAGTTATTGTAGTTTCTCAAGGATTAAATTGATTACTTTGAGAAGAGAAACTGAGATTACTAATGATTGACACATGAATGTTCATTTATCTGTATTAACAAAGAATCCACTCAGTACCTAAAGTCCACTTTTTATTTAACTTTCAAATCTTTACTTTGAGATTAGGACTTTAAGAGTCTTTTGCATTTGCTCTTTAGTATCGGTCCCTGAGGATGGGTTGCCTGGCTGTTAATGTAAATATAGCACTTGTTTTTAAAATTGTTTTATAATAGTTGCTTGCTTTAAAAATGCTGTCTTACAGGGTGGGTATGGAGAGACTTGTGAAATTTTAATACAACATCATCCTAGACTCTTCCAGGCAATTATTCAAATGACACAGAATGAAGAGCTACGGGAAAACATGGTAATACATATTTTCTGTGCTGTGTCTACGTGCGTGTGTGTGTCTGTGTCTGTGTGTGTCTCTCTCTCTCCAAGTCCCCTAAGGCCTTGTTCCCTCTGTCTACTTCTGTATCTTTCCCTACAATTTAAACATCTCAAACTTGATGTTTAAACCCAAATTCAGTGAAGTTGAACCCCACATTGTCACATTACAATGTGTCCTTAAACCTGAAATTTTTGTTTGTTTGTTTTACATGCAGCACCTCAATGACAACTGGAGACTTCCAGCAGTTCTGGGGCAGAACCCATTAAACATGGAGAACTGGGGAGGGGGGCGTATGTATGTATATATTGTACAGAACTTCATGTTCTGATAAAGATGTACTGATTTAACATGAAAATGTACAATGAGGTAGTCCAGTGATTGTTAATATGTACTAATTTCTACCATGGAGTGCTTGCCTGAAATTCAGTTTAGATTACAAGTAAATGAGTCTGGATTCTATCTAGAGCCCTGTTAATGTGCTGTCTGATCTGGACAGAATAAGAACTGGAAGAGTAGCCTTTTGTAGGTTCTTAGCAAAAAATCTTTGGTACAGCACTATAAATGCACATTGTACTTCAGAATGAGGAATATTCTCCTTAAATAATAGCTTCTGCAGATACACTCTAAAATGGGTATGTGAGATATGCCCTGAATCATTTGGAAGATAACGATTATTCATGTCCCTCCCTCCCAGATTCTTCTCTAATCTGTACCCACAGTTGATGAATCTTGAAATAATTTCCAGCCCATTTCCTTCTGAATAGTTCTCTACCTTATTCCCTTTACTAGTATAAACAGGGTCAGCCTTAGGGAAAATGGCATCCTGGGCAAACTCGTATTTTGGTGCCCTGCGGGGTCCCCATTCTACCATCAGCCCTGGCCCCCACAGCTCCCTGGGCTCCCCACACCCCTCATCTCCGTGCCCCGCTGCTTCCCCGCAGTGCTTAATTTGTATTGAAAGAGGTGCCAGAGGTCAGCCCCAGCACCAATTAAGCACTGACTGGACAACCTGATGGTGCCCAGCTCTGAAGGCAAAGCCACTGCCAGCAGCAGTGCAGAAATAAGGGTGGCATGGTATATGGTGTATTGCCACCCTTACTTCTGCGCTGTTGCTGTGGTTCGTAGTGCCTGGTGCTCAGCCTGCAGCTCAAGGTGGGCTTTGTGCTGTCACATGGGGGCTGTATCTTACCAAAGCCCACAGCCCTTCTGCAACCCTCTGGCCACTCCTGGCTCACCAGGGGCATCATTTCAGATTTTGTGGGATTGGGGGCTACTTAGACATCTGAAAACTTTAGGTTTTTTTGCAGTTAATAACTTAAGAATTAGCTAACAGGAGCACTGTATCTAATTGCTATATAAAGATAGAAAAATATATACAAACTCAAACTAAAGCCACATTTTAAGTTTATATGTAAATTTAGAACAATGAGGAGCAGCAAGATATTCCCAATTCCAAGCCTTGAGGAGTCCATTCTGGAGCTTTAGTACAGATATCAGAAACACAAGTTTGATATTTTGGACGTTATCTTTAGTAGAGAGAAATAAAATCTGCTTACTTTCTCTAACACACTCTGTGTTACTTCCATTATCTACTGTATTTTAGTCAGTTGTTTTTCACTCCATTAAAAATGTATTTAATTTTAACATATGTGATTAAGGATTCTTCTCTTTTAGTAAAAATGGGAATTCTCCTAATTTATTTTGGAATTTGTTCACCGATGACAATCATGTGCGTGACTCACTAACCTTTGACTCCATCATTGCTATGAGTATCATACTTTGAACTGCATTTATTTTCATACAAATTTTAAGTTATTTTACCGATATAACTAAAAATAAGTGACCTTCCTCTGCACAGTGTCTAAAGTTATGTGTTTAGCTAACTTTTTTTAAACTGGCTCTGCTAAAGTGAATACAAACAAAATTTACATTCTAGAAGGATACCGTTATTTGGTTGTACCACTTTAAATAATGAATTACAAAGCACAATATTGTAATAAAAGTAGTAATGATAAATTATTCCAGCCAGGCATTTTAGAACTCAGTACTTTTAAGCATAGGAGAGAAATAAAATTATGAAATGCGCAGACCAGTAAAAAAACTAAAATAACAGTACTGTAATCCTTAACGAGCTTTGAAAGAATAAAATTACAGAGAATATATGTGCATTGCGCATTTCAACAGGGAAGTACCAAGAAGTAACAACAACAATAATACTAGTATGTGTTGCAGGGAGAGTGTGTGTGTGTGTATATATGAGAGAGGGAGAGAGAGACCGAGACAGTGCGCTATCTCTTTAAGCACAGCGCTCACTAGTCTGAAGTCCAGCAGCTCCCACTCATGACTAGGGCCCTACCAAATTCACAGTTCACTTTGGTCAATTTCATGGCCACAGGGGGCGGAAGCCTCGAGCTTAGGCAGGAGCTGTCGGGGGTGAAAGCCCCGAGTCCTGGCTGGAGCAGCGATGGGTGGCAGCCCCCAGCCGAAGGCTCCGAGTCCAGGTGGGAGCCAAGGAGGTGCGGGGGTCGGCAGCCCTGAGCCTGGCAGGAGTTGCGGGGGCTGGAGCTGTGGGGGTGGCAGCCCCCAACCCAGGTCCTTGAGCCTGGGCAAGAGCTGCAGGGGGTGGAAGCCCCGAGTCCCAGCAGG
Organism: Malaclemys terrapin pileata; assembly: GCF_027887155.1. Classification (NCBI taxonomy): domain Eukaryota; kingdom Metazoa; phylum Chordata; order Testudines; family Emydidae; genus Malaclemys; species Malaclemys terrapin. The sequence continues at coordinate 129,443,424 of NC_071507.1, forward strand.
AGCCGCTGTGGGGGGCAGGGGTGGCAGCCTCAAGTCTGGGAAGGCCAGCCCAGGTGCCCTGAGCTTGAGCAAGAGCTGCAGGGGGAGACAACCCCCAGCCCAGCTCTGGGGCTGCTGCAGTGCAGAAGTGAGGGTGCTGTGGAGGTGTGTCTGATCTCTCTCTGATAACAGCTGTGAAGGGGAAGGACAAATCCTGTCCCTCCCCAGCCCAGCTGATTTCAGGGAGATCAGATTTCACTGGGAAGGGCTTATTTCACAGTCCCTGACAAGTTTTTCAGGTTGTGAAATTGGTAGGGCCCTACTTATGACCCAGAGGCAGCAGCACAGACTCCTGCCCCCCACTCCAGCTCAATGGAAACTGGGTACCCGGGTGGGGAGATGGGGATGCCCCAAAATCAGCCCCCCACCTGTGCCCTGCACAGCAGACAGGATGGTCTCAGGAGCAGCTTGGCCGGGGCAGCTCCAAGCTGAGGTGGAGACAGGAGAAGCAGGTGGCTGCAGATGGCCACGGAGCAGCAGGGGGAGGAGGGGGAGGATACCCTGCTCTGAAAGTGCCCCCCTCAGCAAGGCGCCAGGGTCAGTCACCCAGCCCACCCCAAAGTCGGGTCCTGAGAATAAAGTAGTTGTGGTGGAGTATACAAACCCCATATTGGCCAGGAAGGGGTTAATAAGCTGCAGTGACCCCAGTCAGCCTGGGTGTCAGGCCGGAAGGAGGAGTTGGAAGGAAGAAGCACTGCTCATCTGGATGCTGACCTGGAATGAGAGTAGACTGGCAGCTACCACATCATGCAAGAAACCTGGGTAGGGCTGGAAACTGACTAGAGACTGTAATGTGCCAGAGACTCCCTGCGGGAGGGTAGGTCTGACACAGACGGCTCATTTGAATGGTTACCAGAAATCCCCTGGTGTGCATGAAGGCAAGAAGCTGCAGCTGGGGTCTGTATGAAAAAGAAGAAGGCTGAAAGCTGAGCTCAGCAGGGCTGAAGATTCTTTTGGGTTATGTTTGAGGAAAAGTTTTTTGTTGTTTTTTTTTTTTTTTTTTTTGGTGGGGGGGGGAAATGGATGCAAGAATATGCATGAAGAGAAAGGAATAGGAAAAATAACAAGGGATGACAGCAGGCATAAAAGGATGTAGTGAAGAGCACAGATAGAAGATTTTTGTGACTGGGAAAACTTTCAAGGTCCTGGACAGTGAAGGGTGCAGATGAGGGGTGAAAGGAGGAACTGAAGGTAGAGAAGAGACTTTGGATGTTGACAAGATAAGTCTGCTTGGGAGAAGTAAAGTTGTTTAGCAAGGAAGAGGAGAGAATGAATTTAAAGAGCTGGTGGTTAGCACAATTTGGACTTTGGAGCTCATCACTATTTGAATAAGAATGGAGGTAGTGAAAGGTTGAGATTCAAAATTTGGGATCAGCCAGGCTATCGGTATAACATTATAGGGCAGCAAAGGAACAAATCAAGAAACTTAGTCATATTGGCAGAGTGGTGAAGCTTGTGCTGGACTTGAATTTGCATTCTTACAAAAAAAAAATGGCACTTTGCTTAATGATGAATTTTATTAGTAGTACTTTCAGAGCATTTATTCATGCTATATTCTTAAATCCTTTAATACAAAAACTAACTTCTAAAATATACATTTTTGAATAGATTTTCAGTTTAAAAGATCTTATTGAGTATTATTTGCTAATTATGAAATGGTTGTGCACATACATATTGCTGTTTCTATGGGGTTCCTGCCTCACCTAGCTATGTTATGTTCTAGATTAATCTGTAATAGAACACTTAGTAATATCGCATGTTATCTACTTTATTTTATATCCAGTTGCGGCAAGTTCTAGAACACTTGTCCCAGCAGAGTGAAAGCCAGTACCTTAAGATCCTAACAAGCCTTGCTGAAGTTGCTACAACAAATGGTCACAAACTACTGAGGTAAGTGTCAAAATATGTAAGTAGGTCAGTAATGAAAAATATGTTTAAAGACACTTGTTATATCAAGAACAGAATATTTATTTTCACTTGATTTCTCGCCCACATGAAGACAAATATCAGTCATATTTGGTAGAAATATTTGAAGAAAGGCCAAGCTAGTGGGGCTTTCATATTGCATTTTAAAAGAATCTTTTTAAAAGGTTCTTTAAAAGAAACAGTCCAGTTTTTTTTAGTGGAGATCAGGTAGGTATTATGATTTTTGGGGCTCTGTAGTGCCAAATCTAGGATCTAGTGGAGTTTTCTGCCACCTCTTTTCACTTGAAAGGGCAGATTAGGGTCAGGTAATAAGCTGCAAAGCATGGGGCCAGTAGTCAGTTTTTGAGATTTTAGGTAAATACATCTTTAGGATGGGTTTATTACACTGCTGTACATCCAAAATGCTTCTGAAATAAATGTAGTCAAACATTACTAATTCTGGGTCACTGAGAACGAAAATGATGCTTAAAATTGTTGATTGGCTCTAGTTTTCAAGATATGCTGTTGGGTCAGTATATACGACCCTTGACTTGGGAATGGCGGAGGATAAGTGAGTTAAAGGGAAGGGATCTCCAATTTAAACCAGAAATGACTAAAATACATCTTGGACTAGATCTATGAATAAATCTATGACTGGGTTTGGACAGTACTTGCTTTTTAGGCAAAACAATGAATGATGCAATCTGAAGCTGGTATTGCATCATACATGATATGAATTGCATCATGTTATTCCTAGAAGTCATGGATGATGCAATCATAACGAAGCTTACATCACTCTGCTGAACAAATTGCCCTATATCAGCTCTAGGAATCACACAGTGTCGTGCTCTTATTTGTCCGTGTTTGATTTTGCAAAGGGACACATTTCTGTTTAGCCAAAGTGAGCAGAGATGCCTCGTACTTGTGTGAACAGTGCAGATAACTTCTGCTATGTTTGTGGTGAAGTGACTTTTGCATCACAAAAGCGCAGTATAACCACTATGGTTAAGAAAGCCTATCACCTTTATTTTGGCTGCAAAATTGGAGCTCAGGACAAGAGGTGGGCCCCACACATATGCTGCAACACTTGTGCAACAAATCTTCGCCAGTGGTTGAACAGGAAAAGGAAATCTATGCCTTTTGCAGTGCCAATGATTTGGAGAGAGCCAACAGATCATACCAGCAATTGTTACTTCTGCATGGTGCCTCCAGTTGGGAAAGGTGTGTCAAAGAAGAAAAAGTGGACTGTGCATTATTCAAACATTCCATCAGCTATACGCCCAGTACCCCACGGAGAAGGACTGCCGGTTCCTGATGCACCAGAATCATTCTCACTTGAGTCAGACGAGGAAGAGGATGAAACTTCTGGTCCTGAACCGTCAATGTCACAGGACCCACATTTTCTCCCGTCCTCCTCCTCTGAACCGTACCTCATAACACAAGATGAACTGAATGACTTTGTCAGGGATTTGGAACTACCCAAGAGTAAGGCAGAGCTGTTGGGCTCCAGACTACAGCAGTGGAATCTCCTGGCAGGTGATGTTAGGGTTTCCATGTTCCGTGACCGTCAAAAGGATCTTGTCCCATTCTTCTTCATGGAAGGTGATCTTGTAGCCTGCAACAACATCGATGGTGTGATGGCAGCCCTCAACATCGTTCATGATCCAGATGAGTGGAGACTGTTCATTGATTCATCGAAGACGAGTCTTGAAGCTGTTTTACTGCATAATGGCAATGTTTTGCCATCAATTCCAGTTGGTCATGCAGTCCATATGAAGGAAACCTATGACAACATGAAACAACTTTTGAGGTGCATAAACTATGATTAACATCAGTGGCAGCTTTGTGGCGATTTGAAGGTTGTTGCTCTCTTGCTTGGTCTGCAGACTGGATACACAAAGTACTGCTGTTTTCTCTGCGAATGGGATAGTCGTGCAAGAGATTCCCACTACATCAAGAAAGATTGGCCACTCCGACAGTCATTGGAGCCTGGGAGGAAAAGTGTTCAGCATCCACTACTTGTTGAATCAAGGAAGATTTTGTTACCACCTTACACATGAAGCTGGGTCTGCTGAAGAACTTTGTCAAGGCCATTGACAAAACACAAGCAGCTTTCAAGTACCTCCGTGGAAAATTTCCAAGGTTAAGTGAAGCTAAGATAAAGGAAGGTGTCTTTGTTGGTCCTTCAGATTCGTGAACTTCTTCAAGATGATGCATTTGACCATGTACTGCATGGCAAGGAAAAAACAGAATGGAAAGCCTTCTTCCAGTTAGTAGCAATAAACTTTCTCGGAACCAACAAGGCAGACAACTACAGATTGTTGGTGGAAAACCTCAAGGCATACAAAAGCCTTGGTTGCAACATGTCACTAAAGATAAATTTTTTTTTGCACTCTCATCTAGATTTTTTTCTACCGAACTGCGGAGCAGTGAGCGGCGAGCGATTTCACCAGGACATTGCAACAATGGAGAAACACTATCAGGGCAAATGGAGCCCATCAATGCTTGCAGACTAGTGCTGGACAGTGACAAGAGATGCTCCATTTAATGAATCCAAGAGACAAGCCAAGAAGCGCCGAGTAGACACTGAATAGGACTAAACTATGTACATAATAGTTTTTTGCCTTTTGTTTCATAATACATTTTATTTATATAACCCTTTTGCTGATTTTTAAAGTGTTACATAAACAGGACAGGTGAAATATTATCATGTAAAGCAACCATAAACACATGAAAAGACCTAGGTTTACAATTTATGATTAAAACTCTATTTACACAATATACATAGACATAAAATGTAAAAACTTAAATATCTTAGAAACAGTAGCCAATCAGTTGTTTTAATTGTCATATTGAATTCAGCACATCAAAATACATAATAGCACATTTTATCTCTGAAGCAGACGACTTCTCAAAAATTGTAGACCAGTGTTATGGGCTAATGCATTTTGTTTAGTTGTCAAGATCATCCAAATTCAACTGTTGGACAGATTCTGTAAACTGTCTGCCGAGCTGTGAAATCCATATACCACCTCCTGGCCCTTTCCTGCTGCCTATTTCCTAGTCATCTCTTTTGTACCTTTTTAATCTTAGCTTGTGTGCCTGTGTTGATAATACTCAACCATGTGTCTTAAGAATCCTTAATGACCGTGTAATGGGTTAGACCCCCTTTAGGATGCCACCTAATGTATTAAGGTTTCATGAAGACTCTCCTTCTGCTCCACTAGTCTGGACTTCCTCTCCCTCTTTTGCTGAATTAGGCTCTCCGGCCTCTTGCAGCAAGCACACACACAGGATTGGAAAAAGGAACTATAGTGCCCATATTTAAAAAAGAGAACCCGGGCAACTACAGACCAGTCAGCCTCACTTCAGTCCCCAGCGAAAACATGGAGCAGGTCCTTAGGGAATCCATTTTGAAGCACTAGGAAGAGAGGAAGGTGATCAGGAACAGTCAGCATGGATTCACCAAGGGCAAGTCATGCCTGACCAACCTGATTGCCTTCTATGATGAGATAACTGGCTCTGTTGATATGGGGAAAGCAGTGGATGTGATATATCTTGACTTGAGCAAATTTTTGATATGGTCTCCCACAGTATTCTTGCCAGCAAGTTAAGAAAGCATGGATTGGATGAATGGACTATAAGGTGGATAGAAAGCTGGCTAGATTGTTGGGCTCAACGGGTAGTGATCAACGGCTTGATGTCTAGTTGGCAGCCGGTATCCAGCAGAGTGCCCCAGGGGTTGGTCCTGGGGCCGGTTTTGTTCAACATCTTCATTAATGATCTGGATGATGGGATTAATTGCACTCTCTGCAAGTTTGCAGATGACACTAAGATGGCAGGAGAGGTAGATACGATGGTGAGTAGGGATAGGGTCCAGAGGGACCTAGGCAAATTGGAGGATTGGGCTAAAAAAAATCTGATGAGGTTCAACAAGGACAAGTGCAAAGTTCTGCACTTAGGAAGGAAGAATCCCATGCACCGCTACAGGCTGGGGACTGACTGGCTAAGCAGCAGTTCAGCAGAAAAGGACCTGGGGATTACAGTGGACTAGAAGCTGGATATGAGTCAGCAGTGTGCCCTTCTTGCCAAGAAGGCCAATGGCATATTGGGCTATATTAGGAGGAGCATTGCCAGCAGATCGAGGGAAGTGATTATTCCCCTATATTCGGCAATGGTGAGGCCACACCTGGAGTGCATCCAGTTTTGGTCCCCCCACTACAGAAGGGATGTGGACAAATTGGAGAGAGTCCAGTGGAGGGCAACGAAAATGATTAGGGGGCTGGGGCACATGACTTACAAGGAGAGGCTGAGGAAACTGGGGTTATTTATTCTGCAGAAGAGAAGAGTGAGGGGGGATTTGATAGCACCCTTCAATTACCTGAAGGGGGGTTCCAAAGAGGATGGAGCTAGGCTGTTCTCAGTTGTGGCAGATGACCGAACAAGAAGCAATGGTCTCAAGTTGCAGTGGGGGACGTCTAAGTTCGATATTCAGAAACACTGTTTCTTTAGGAGGGTGGTGAAGCACTGGAATGGCTTATCTAGGGAGGTGGTGGAATCTCCATCCTTAGAGGTTTCTAAAGCCCGGCTTGACAAATCCTTGGTTGGGATGATTTAGTTGGTGTTGGTCCTGCTTTGAGCAGGGGATTGGACTAGATGACCTCCTGAGATCTCTTCCAACCCTAATATTCTATGATTCTATCCTTGCATACAAGGTACTCCTGTCTCCCATGCTTCATTTTGCTTCTGCTGTCTAACACTAGCATTTTCCTTAAGTTGATTTCTCTTCTCACATCTAGCCTCTCTGCAAATCAGGCTTCTGCTGTTTGACAGCATTGTCTTAAGCATTCCTCTGAAGCATCTGAACCATGTTGTTATTGCAGGCTGGATCCTGGTCTACATGGGCCTCACCTCTGATCCTATATGGCTATGTATGCCACTACCTCAACTTCATGTCTGTTGCCATCCTCATCCATTCCCTCACCTCCTCTCACTTTAATTACACCTGTATAAGTATCTTACGTCCCCATTCTTCAGACTAATGTGCAAAAAGTGGATGTCAGCATTTTTGCATACAAGTGTACTTACTTCTCTAGTGTCAAATTATTACGCTGGCTCTTTGTACGTTAGAGAACTCCATTCAAAGAAGATTTTTGTCTTTGTAAGCCTACTAAAATGTCCTGGTAGGATCTTGCCCCTGGATATGTTTGCTGACACCCAGAAGAAGCTGGTTCTTTCTTTGAATTTGCTCTAAGGAGCACTTCTGAGAAACAGCTCCTGACATTGACAATATATTTTCTGCACCTTCCTCCACCTAAGTCCATTCTTCCTCTGTTGTTCTACATCTTTCATTGCTGTACGCAATATATAGTGTGTCGTGGGATATAGGTTTTACCTCAGACCTTGTATTCTACTTGCTAACTCTGTCTGATACTCAAGTATCAGAGGGGTAGCCGTGTTAGTCTGGATCTGTAAAAAGCGACAGAGTCCTGTGGCACCTTATAGACTAACAGACGTTTTGGAGCATAAGCTTTCGTGGGTGAATACTCACTTCATCAGATGCATGAAGTGCATGCCACTACATGCATCTGATGAAGTGAGTATTCACCCACGAAAGCTTATGCTCCAAAACGTCTGTTAGTCTATAAAGGTGCCACAGGACTCTGTCTGTCTTGCACTGACCTTCTTTGTTACTTCACACAATCTCGTTGTCGGCATAAAATACCTCTTACTTTCTACAGGAAAGTTTACCAGATTTAATTGCTTTCAGTAGTAATGGATTGGCACAGACTCTCTTGTCCCTTGCTAGAGAAGTGAATGAAACTTTCTTTAAAAGGGCTAACTTAAATAAGATAACTCCAGAGTGGAATTGTCTCATTAAAACCTTCTTGAAAGCTTTCTGGAAAAGGAGTGATTTAGAGAGAGGGTGTTAATTGGATAGATCCTCTGCATCAAGGAAAGGAAGGGACTTGTTCGGGCAATGCTCATGAACTGTTTGAGGGAAGTTGGCAGCTTGCCCTTTCAATCAACAGGGGATCAAATAGGTCCCCTTTCACTCCCAACAAAATTTGTTTTACCAGCATTGTTGAGTATGGATCCAAATTGTAGGTAGCAGGTCAGAGCTTCCTACTATGTCTAGAACTTCAGATTCTTCCACAGACTCATTTGTTGCCTTCTCCTTTTGACATGGATCTACTTCACTAGATAAACATTTAAAGGTATATTTAAAAAATATATTCGTTCATCTCTACTTAAACAACATTAAAGTGCATTGGTTTAATGCCATTTTAATTTTATGTATTGCATACAAAGATGAACTCACTTTTTTTTGTTCTTGTTTTAAAAGACCTGTAGACATTTGAGTTGAACACCAGATTAATTGCATACTTTGTTGCAATGCATTTTTTTAGGTTTCTAAATTAATGGAGTCCCAACAAATGTACCACCGTGTAAGATGGTGGTATCACAAACAGCACAGAATCCTGCTGAAGCATGAAAGCAACCTATAGGAGTCAGCTAATAGAAATGGAGTGGTATTTTTGTATATGCAGTGTGGAGTAGTTTCAATTCTTAATATTTTATACCTCAAAGGGTATAATTAAAAAAACTTGGCAAAATACTGTCAGATTTAAAAAAACAAAACAAAACTCTTCGTTGATTATTCCCCCTTCCTACATTACAGGTCATCTCTATGCTTCGAGGTTTTTTAGTGGTTATTTTGTTACCAGCATCGTGCAGGTGAAGAAATGGTACTTGAGAGATCCTGTGTTTAGTTCTCTGCCACAGGCTTTAAGTGATTTGCCCAAGGTCACGCTTGAATCTCTGTGCCTCAGTTCCCCATATGTAAAATGGGGATAATACTTCTCCACCTCACAGAAGTGGTTCAAATAAATTGAGGTAGTCAGGTATTAGTGTTGGGGGTCACGAGTACCTAGACAGTGTGTGCTGATGCTTGTATAGTTAACCTTCTTTGGGTATGTCTACACTACGAAATTAGTTCGAATTTATAGAAGCCGGTTTTATTGAAATCGGTTGTATACAGCCGATTGTGTGTGTCCACACATAAAGTGCTCTAGGTGCTCTAGTCGGCGGACCGCGTCCACAGTACGAGGCTAGCGTCGACTTCCGGAGCATTGCACTATGGGTAGCTATCCGACAGCTATCCCACAGTTCCCGCAGTCTCCGCCGCCCCTTGGAATTCTGGGTTGAGATCCCAATGCCTGGATGATGCAAAACAGTGTCGCGGGCGGTTCTGGGTACATGTCGTCAGGCCCCTCCCTCCCCCGTCACAGCAACGGCAGACAATAGATTCGCGCCTGTGACGGGTTGGATCACAGAAACCCCCTTGGGAGCTGCCACCCGATGTGCAAAGACTACCCCTGCTTCTGTTTTCCCTGCCAGCTCAGGACTCCAGCACCCTGTCTTGCTGAGCCAGACACTCCCGTCTGGCTCCAGACACAGACCCAGGGTCTGAATCACTTGTCCCAAAGCTGCAAGTTTACCCGAAAACAGCTCACAGTAGAGTGCTTGTCTTTAGCACTCAGATGCCCAACTTCCAGTGGGGTCTAAACCCAGATAAATCCGTTTTACCCTGCATAAAGCTTATGCAGGGCAAACTCATAAATTGTTCGCCCTCTAGAACACTGATAGAGAGATATGCACAGTTGTTTGCTCCCCCAGGTATTAATACATACTCTGAGTGAATTACTAAATAGAAAGTGATTTTTATTAAATACAGACAGTAGGATTTAAGTGGTTCAAAGTAGTAACAGACAGAACAAAGTAAGTCACCAAACAAAATAAAATAAAATGCGCAAATCTATGCCTAATCAAACTAAATACAGATAATCTCACCCTCAGAGATGCTTCAGTAAGTTTTTCTCAGACTGGACATCTTCTAGGCCTGGGCACAATCCTTTCCCCTGGTACAGCTCTTGTTGCAGCTCAGGTGGTAGCTAGGGGATTCTTCATGATGGCTCCTCTCTCTCTCTGTTCTCTTCCCCCCTTTATATATCTTTTGCATAAGGCGGGAACTCTTTGTCTCTCTGGTTTTCCACCCCCCCTCACTGGAAAAGCACCAGGTTAAAGATGGATTCCAGTTCAGGTGACATGATCACATGTCCCTGCAAGACTTCATTACTCACTTGCCAGCACACACATATACAGGAAGACTCACAGGTAAATACAGCCATCTGCAGACAATGGGAGTCATCAAGATTCCAAACCATCATTAATGGTCCACACTTTACACAATTACAATAGGCCCTCAGAGTTACATTTTATATTTCTAGTTTTAGATACAAGAGTGGTACATTTATACAAATCAGATGATCATACTCAGTAGATTATAAGCTTTGTAATGATACCTTACAAGAGACCTTTTGCATGAAGCATATCACAGCGCCTTTTTACCTGGGTTACCTGGGTTACCTGTGCAGACAACATGGAGCCCGCTCAGCTCAGCTGAGCTCACCGTCACCATATGTCCTCTGGGTGCCGGCAGACGTGGGACTGCATTGCTACACAGCAGCAGCTGCTAACTGCCTTTTGGCGGTAGACGGTGCAGTAGACTGGTAGCCTTCATCGGCGATCTGGGTGCTGGCAGCCGTGGGGCTTGCCTTTTGGCAGTAGATGGTGTATTATGACTGTTAGCCGTCCTATTACAAGTCGGTCATCGTACGTTAGCAGAGTCTTTCCTGAGCAGCCGATTGTGCAATAGGCCTGAAGACCATCGTCCTACACCGCCCCGTATTTGCTGCCAAGCACCCAGAAAGATGCCAAGGGCTATCAGTCACGCTGCACCGTCGTCTTAAGATGTAAAAAATAGATTTGCTCTGTATTCATTTGCTTCCCCCTTCCTCCGTCAAATCAACGGCTTGCTAAACCCAGGGTTTTCAGTTTAATCTTTGGTGGGGACCATTCTGTGTGACAGTTGTTTGTGTCTCTCCCTGATGCACAGCCACCGTTCTTGATTTTAATTCTCTGTGCCTGTACGCCATGTCGTCACTCGGCCCGCCCTCCCTCCTTCCCCTAGTCCGTCAGATACTAAGTTTGCGCCACAGCTCAGAGAGCTGAGAAGCGGTTCGCGCCTTTTCTTTGAATTCTGGGTTGAGATCCCAATGCCCGGATGATGCAAAACAGTGTCACGGGCCGTTCTGGGTACATGTCGTCAGGCCCCTCGTCACAGCAACGCAGACAATAGATTCGCGCCTTTTTACCTGGGTTACCTGTGCAGACAACATACCACAGCAAGCATGGAGCCCGCTCAGCTCAGCTGAGCTCACCGTCACCATATGCCCTCTGGGTGCCGGCAGACGTGGGACTGCATTGCTACACAGCAGCAGCTGCTAACTGCCTTTTGGCGGTAGACGGTGTAGCATGAGTGATAGTCGTGGGGCTGGCAGCCATAGGGCTGCATTGCACCAGCCCCTTGCCAGGCGATGGTATATTATGACTGGTACCCATCGTCGTCGTACTGGTGTGGCTGTCAATCATGGCCACCTGGGCAGACATGCTACTGTTTCGATGATGATGGTTACCAGTAGTAATATACTATTTTCTGCCAATTGCCCAGTATTGTCTGCTAAGCACCCAGAAGAGGCCGAGGGCGATGCTGGGTGCTGGCGGACGTGGGGCTGGCAGACGTGGGGCTGCATTGCTACACAGCAGCAGCCCCTTGCCTTTTGGCAGATGATGGTATTTTATGATTGGTATCTGTCGTCATCATACTGGAGAGGCTATCACTCATGCTGCACCGTCGGCTGCCAGCTTAAGATGTAAAAAATAGATTTGTTCTGTATTCATTTGCTTCCCCTTCCTCCGTGAAATCAATGGCCTGCTAAGCCCAGGGTTTTCAGTTTAATCTTTGGGGGGACCATTCTGTGTGACAGTTGTTTGTGTTTCTCCCTGTTCCTGTACCTGTATGCCATGTCGTCACTCGGCCCTCCCTCCCGCCATCCCTCCTTCTCCTGGTCCATCAGATACTACTTTCGCGCCTTTTTTCTGACCAGGCACCATAGCTAGCACTGGGATCATGGAGCCCGCTCAGATCACCGCGGCAATTATGAGCACTATGAACACCACGCGCATTGTCCTGGAGTATATGCAGAGCCAGGACATGCCAAGGCGAAACCCGGACCAGGCGAGGAGGTGATTGCAGCGCGGCGACGAGAGTGATGAGGAAGTTGACATGGACATAGACCTCTCACAAGGCACAGGCCCCAGCAATGTGAAAATCATGGTGTCACTGGGGCAGGTTCATGCCGTGGAACGCCGATTCTGGGCCCGGGAAACAAGCACAGACTGGTGGGACCGCATCGTGCTGCAGGTATGGGACGATTCCCAGTGGCTGCGAAACTTTCGCATGCGTAAGGGCTCTTTCATGGAACTTTGTGACTTGCTTTCCCCTGCCCTGAAACACCAGGATACCAGGATGGGAGTAGCCCTCACAGTTGAGAAGCGAGTGGCGATAGCCCTGTGGAAGCTTGCAACGCCAGACAGCTACCGGTCAGTCGGGAATCAATTTGGAGTGGGCAAATCTACGGTGGGGGCTGCTGTGATCCAATTTGCCAGGGCAATGAAAGACCTGGTGATAGCAAGGGTAGTGACTCTGGGCAACGTGCAGTCAATAGTGGATGGTTTTGCTGAAATGGGATTCCCAAACTGTGGCGGGGCCATAGACGGAACCCATATCCCTATCTTGTCACTGGAGCACCAAGCCACCGACTACGTAAACCGCAAGGGGTACTTTTCAATGCTGCTGCAAGCCCTGGTGGATCACAAGGGACGTTTCACCAACATCAACGTGGGATGGCCGGGAAAGGTACATGATGCTCGCGTCTTCAGGAACTCTGCTCTGTTTCGAAAGCTGGAGGAAGGGACTTTCTTCCCGGACCAGAAAGTGACCATTGGGGATGTTGAAATGCCTATCGTGATCCTTGGGGACCCAGCCTACCCCTTAATGCCATGGCTCATGAAGCCGTACACAGGCAGCCTGGACAGGAGTCAGTACCTGTTCAACTACAGGCTGAGCAAGTGCCAAATGGTGGTAGAATGTGCATTTGGATGTTTAAAAGCGCGCTGGCGCAGCTTACTGACTCGCTCAGACCTCAGCGAAAAGAATATCCCCATTGTTGTTGTTGCTTGCTGTGCGCTCCACAATATCTGTGAGAGTAAGGGGGAGACCTTTATGGCGGGGTGGGAGGTTGAGGCAACTCGCCTGGCCGCTGATTACGCGCAGCCAGACACCAGGGCGGTTAGAGGAGCACAGCAGGGCGCGGTGCGCATCAGAGAAGCTTTGAAAACGAGTTTTGTGACTGGCCAGGCTACTGTGTGAAACTTCTGTTTTGTTTCTCCTTGATGAACCCTCCAAACCTCCCCCCCCCAACCCAGTTCACTCTACTTCCCTGTAAACCAACCACCCCACCCCACCCTCCCCTCCCGCTTGCAGAGGCAATAAAGTCATTGTTTTTTCACATTCATGCATTCTTTATTAGTTCCTCACAGAAGTAGGGGGATAATTGCCAAGGTAGCCTGGGATGGGTGGGGGAGGAGGGATGAAAAAGGACACACTGCATTTTAAAACTTTAACTCTTATTGAAGGCCAGCCTTCTGATGCTTGGGCGATCATCTGGGGTGGAGTGACTGGGTGGACGGAGGCCCCCCCACCGTGTTCTTGGGAGTCTTGGTGAGGAGGCTATGGAACTTGGGGAGGAGGGCTGTTGGTTACACAGGCGCTGTAGCGGCGGTCTCTGCTCCTGCTGCCTTTCCTGCAACTCAACCATACGCTCGAGCATATCAGTTTGATGCTCCAGCAGACGGAGCATTGCCTCTTGCCGTCTGTCTGCAAGCTGACGCCACCTATCGTCTTCAGCCCGCCACTTGCTCTGTTCATCCCGCGATTCAGCCCGCCACCTCTCCTCTCGTTCATATTGGGCTTTTCTCATCTCCGACATTGACTGCCTCCACGCATTCTGCTGTGCTCTATCAGCGTGGGAGGACATCTGCAGCTCCGTGAACATATCGTCCCTCGTCCTACGTTTTCTCTTTCTAATGTTCACGAGCCTCTGCGAAGGAGAAACATTTGCAGCTGGTGGAGGAGAAGGGAGAGGTGGTTAAAAAAGACACATTTTAGAGAACAATGGGTACACTCTTTCATTACAAGGTCGCATATTTCGGCTTGCAGGCAGCCATGGTAGGCCACAGTGTTTTGGCTTTTTTAACCTTCTTAACATGCGGGAAAGGTTGCAAACAGCAGCGCATTTCCCATATCAAGGATGAATTGGGTTGTCCATTTAAAATGGGGTTTCAATGTAAAAGGAGGGGGCTGCGGTTTCCCGGTTAACATGCGGCACAAACACAAGTAAACCCCCCCCCCAACACACACACGATTCTCTGGGATAATCACTTCACCCCTCCCCCCACCGCGTGGTTAACAGCGGGGAACATTTCTGGTCAGAAGAGCAGGAACGGGCGCCTCTGAATGTCCCCTTAATAAAATCACCCCATTTCAACCAGGAGAGCTTTCTGGAGATGTCCTTGGAGGATTTCCGCTCCATCCCCATACACGTTAACAGACTTTTCCAGTAGATGTACTGGCCGCGATTGCCAGGGCAAAGTAATCATTAAACACGCTTGGCTTTTTTTGGTAATGTTTACAAATATTTACAAAGTTACACTCACCAGAGGTCTCCTGTGTGCCCTGAGGGTCTTGGGTGAGTTCGGGGGTTACTGGTTCCAGGTCCAGGGTCACAAACATATCCTGGCTGTTGGGGAAACCCGGTTTCTCCGCTTCCTTGCTGCTGTGAGCTACCTACAGTACCTCCATCGTCATCTTCCTCGTTCCCCGAACCGTCTTCCTTGTGTGTTTCTCCAGTGAGAGAGTCATAGCACACTGTTGGGGTAGTGGTGGCTGCACCCCCTAGGATCGCATGCAGCTCCGCGTAGTAGCGGCAAGTTTGCGGCTCTGCCCCGGACCTTCCGTTTGCTTCTCTGGCTTTGTGGTAAGCTTGCCGTAGCTCCTTAATTTTCACGCGGCACTGCTGTGTGTCCCTGTTATGGCCTCGGTCCTTCATGGCCTTGGAGATCTTTTCTAATACTTTTCCATTTCTTTTACTGCTACGGAGTTCAGCTATCACTGCTTCATCTCCCCATATGGCGAGCAGATCTCGTACCTCCCGTTCGGTCCATGCTGGAGCTTTTTTGCGATCCTGGGACTCCATCACGGTTACCTGTGCTGATGAGCTCTGCGTGGTCACCTGTGCTCTCCACGCTGGGCAAACAGGAAATGAAATTCAAACATTCGCGGGTCTTTTCCTGTCTACCTGGTCAGTGCATCTGAGTTGAGAGTGCTGTCCAGAGCGGTCACAATGAAGCACTGTGGGATAGCTCCCGGAGGCCAATAACATCGAATTCCGTCCACACTACCCCAATTCCGACCCGCAAAGGCCGGTTTTATCGCTAATCCCCTCGTCGGAGGTGGTGTAAAGAAACCGGTTTAAAGGACCCTTTAAATCGAAAGAAAGGGCTTCGTTGTGTGGAAGTGTCCAGGCTTAATTCGGTTTAACGCTGCTAAAGTCGACCTAAACCCGTAGTGTAGACCAGGCCTTTGTAACTAAGGGAGGCTAGTTTTGCAGGTGGAGCAATGCAATTAGTATCTCTTTTTAATACTCAGCATGTCTAGTATAGCTTTTCTGCAATATATATAGCAGATGTGGTGGGATACTTTTGGCAGAGGAGGACTGGATGGAACGCAATCCAGGATTCATTAATACTAGTTTAGGGAAAATGTTTGCTTATTTCTTCTTTTGGGCTGGTCATATACTTATGAAGCATTCTCAGCCTGGGAAGCAAAAGATTGGAACCAAATTCTAATGTGGAAAGAATTGCCACTAGGCCATTGATACACATGGATGGATTAAGTTTTTCTCAGATATTTAAATTAAAATGTCTGTATTCAGAAACTTTGGTGGTGACTAGATAAGAAACTCCCAAATGATAAATGTATGGGTATGACCAAGGCCTTAGGTGACCACAATTTTGTTTTTCTTTTTCCTTTTTTTAAAATTAACTAGGGGAAAATGCAGCCTTTTCTATCATGTTGTAATACTATTTTTTGTTAATCCTGGTTTACAAAAAGCTAGTTTTTGATCAATAACAAGCAGGAAAGATGTGAACTCTACATATCACTTTTCCAAAAAGGTGTTATTTTAAATCCTCAAATATTTTAGTAGTAACTTTTTTATTTAAAAAAGGCAGTCTTTAAAAATGCAGTTTTCCCCCTTCTTTGTTTCCTTTTTTAGAGGATGAACCCTTTGACCCCATCAAAATCAGAACAGGTGCTGTCTTTCTTTGTCTAGTATAGTGCTTCATATGCTGTTGGCACTCTAATGTTGCTTGAACCGGTTTTACATGTGGTTTGGTCTGGTTTAGGTTCTCATTGTTTAAAAATGGTTATGCTACCTTCTGTGACGGACAGGCAAACCATGTTTTAAGAAATATTGAAAACTGGCTCATATGACATTTTAATACCCAGTGTTTATATACTATGTCTAAGCTATTGCAGCAGATCTAGGTTGCTTCCTCACTGACAAATCTTTAAGGAATATTATAATACTGTTGGCTTTATTTGGTGTGCTGCATAGATTGGAACAACTTATGCTATAACATTAACATTCGCTAGTTCAGTAATCTAATCAGGGCACTATAACAACACCCTTCAAGATAGTAGGTGAGCAGGTAAATGGATTCTTATAACCATGTCACCACACACATCTCAAAAACCAGAGGGTATAATTTATTGCAGGGATTTTCAACCTTTCCTTTCTGAGCTCCCCCCCCCCCCCCCCACGCTAAAAAAAATTCCATGGCCCACTTGTGCCACAACTGTTTTTCTGCATATAAAAGCCAGGGCCGTGTTGGGTAGCAAGCAGGGCAATTGCCTGGGCCCCCATGCCACAGGGGGTCCCATGAAGCTAAGTCGCTCAGGCCTGGTTGGCAGGGCTTGGGGCCCCTGGGCTTCAGCCCCATGTGGTGGGGCTTCGGCTTTCTGCCCTGGGCCCTAGCAAGTGTAATGTCGGCCTTGCTTGGCGGACTCCCTGAAACCTGCTTGTGGACCCCCAGGGGGCCCCAGACCCTTGGTTGAGAACCACTGATTTATTGTATTTAAAGTCAGAGTTGACACTCAACAATTGTATTTTAATATGCTAGATACTAAGTTTAACTCCTTGAAGTTGTTTAAAACTGTGTTATGGTGTCTTCAGTTTTTTCATAGAGGACAAGCATTCTTTTTACCAGGCTTGAAACATTCTTGAAGCTTGGTTGTACAGCTTGTTAACAGAAAGCAATCTGAACATGGTTGAGTCTGTGGTGTTTAATGAATTCACTAATATCTAGATTATATATTAATAATTACACTGATGGTGCAAGGATACCGGTCTACAGTTGAAGTTCTGTCCAATCTAGTCACACAGGTATTAAACTTTGTATTTATTTAGTAAGTGTGACTTTTTTGAATATTATTACATTATTACAATATTACTTGGGGCAAAATACTAGTTAGCATGCTGTTCATCACTTAACTTTTTTTTAGTGGAAGCAGTGTGATTTCTATCATCCTGGTCCAATAGCTGATCGAGGCAGATTGGTCTAATATAGTGTATTCAGCGCAGTATTTTGCTAATACTGGACTTTAGCACAGTCTCTTTGGCTGACACAGTTCTGGCAGTAGGCTGAAAGATAATTTCACTTGGAGAAAACATTTTTCTTTTGAGTCAGCTTGGTTTATGATTAGTGGTGTGCTAAGACCTTACTGTTGTAGATAGCATCTCTTACCCATGCTTCAGAAGTGGTGTAGGTATATACAAACACTAACCAAATGTACCCTAAAAGTTTGTATTTGCTATTTTTATTTAGCTATTATTTCAAAATATCTGGAATTTAAATATGGTTAGAAATCAGTAAAAATTACAGCATGTGTTCCTTGACCTTTTGGGCTAGGGAATAGGTCCATCATTTGTTAGCCATGTGTGTTGGAGAAGCATGAAATCCCCAAACATTGGGCTGTGTTTACCCCTTTATATACTGAATCATTTAATTTAGGGAAAAAATACTTAAATCCATTTTTTTTCCCCCCAGCTTGTCAAGTAACTATGAAGCTCAAATGAAGAGCCTCTTAAGGATCGTGAGGATATTTTGTCATGTCTTTCGCATTGGCCCATCCTCTCCCAATAATGGAAATGACATGGGCTACAATGGAAATAAAACTCCAAGAAGTCAGGTGTTCAAGGTCAGAAAAGTATATGACGTTGTTAGGAAGATAGACGTTAAAGAGATGAATTTCACAAAGCATGCATTCATTAATCAGACATCTCATGAACAGGAAGTAAGTTTTTGGTTGATACCCATATCTGTTTTTAAACTAGACCCACCTCTTCACTTTTTGTGTAATAAATTTTTTTACATTATATTTTTTTACTGACCTACATTTTACCTATTCTTTTTCTCTTCTTAATTTCTCCTACTAATAATCTCATGTAATTTATAAGACATTTTAATTATCAATCTGTGTTTATTATGGTAGATCTTAGTTTTTTATTTCTGTTTTACGTTTAGTAGTATAGCTTGTAATCTCAATGCTATAACATTAGGAAATATACTAGAATGCATTAATGTAAATGCAAAATACAAGAATTAGAGATTTATCAGGTTTTGATCACTTCTCTTATCTGATTTCTCAAAATAGATTAAATTAATTTAATCTATTTCCCTTTTTACTTACATCACCAAATCTTTTCTGAAGTAACCTTGTTTAAGAACTTTCAACCAATAACTTTATTATTGAATACTTTAAAGCTTATTGGCTTTATAATATCTTGAAACATCTGCACAAAGCTCTATTAATGAAAAGTCTCACCTCTGAATGTATATTTTTCATGTATATGATACTTCAGTAGGAAATTGTGTAACTTGCTATTTTGTAAAGCATTCCGTTTTTGCTATCCTCTAAATTCCTTCTTTTCAAAACACATCAGAGTTGTTACATTTTCTTTGACGTGAAAATCACGTTAGCATTGAGGTATGTATGTATGTATATTGAGGGATGAATATATTGGTAGAAACAAAGCAGCCCCAAAAAAGGATACTCAAAATTCAAACCTTGTAATTCTTCATTTTGTTGAATAGTGTCACCTACTGGAAGGAGGGGAGAAAATATATAAATTAGAAAGCCTCTGTTTCAGATATTGTCTAATTCTTGCTAATTAGCAAGTTAAGATTTAAAGCCATATTAGTACAGTACATAGTTAAATATACTAAACTCATGTATTTGAAAATATAAATTTGCTTTATAGCATAAAAAGGCTATTACCAGTGTATTTTGAGAAAGCAATGTGATCTTAGTAATTCAAACCTTCCCCACAGCACTCTGCCATTAAATCTTTGTTGACAATAAAGGAGGACACTGTTTGAGTAGAGTTTAGTGATGTTCACTTGCCTATTAAGTTATTCAACTGTAAAATTTCAGTTTTAGGAAAAAGCTTGAGTTGTATTAGCAATATTTCTTCTGCAGTAGATTTCATATTTCCCAGTAGAGTCACTGAGAAAAAGCTTTTGATATGGGCTTTCACAGTATTCTTGCCAGCAAGTTAAAGAAGTATGGGCTGGATGAATGGACTAGAAGGTGGATAGAAAGCTGGCTAGATTGTTGGGCTCAACGGGTAGTGATCAATAGCTCCATGTCTAGTTGGCAGCCGGTATCAAGCGGGGTGCCCCAGAGGTCAGTCCTGGGGCCAGTTTTGTTCAATATCTTCATTAATGATCTGGAGGATGGCGTGGACTGCACCCTCAACAAGTTTGCAGATGATACTAAACTGGGAGAAGTGGTAGATACGCTGGAGGGTAGGGATAGGATACAGAGAGACCTAGACAATTAGAGGATTGGGCCAAAAGAAACCTGATGAGGGTCAACAAGGACAAGTGCAGAGTCCTACATTTAGGACGGAAGAATCCCATGCACTGCTACAGACTAGGGACCGAATGGCTAGGCAGCAGTTCTGCAGAAAAAGAGCTAGGGGTTACAGTGGATGAGAAGCTGGATATGAGTCAACAGTGTGCCCTTGTTGCCAAGAAGGCCAACGGCATTTTGGGTTGTATAAGTAGGGGCATTGCCAGCAGATGGAGGGATGTGATCATTCCCTTCTATTCGACATTGGTGAGGCCTCATGTGGAGTACTGTGTCCAGTTTTGGGCCCCACACTACAAGAAGGATGTGGAAAAATTGGAAAGTCCAGCGGAGGGCAACAAAAATGATTAGGGGGCTGAAGCACATGACTTAGGAGGAGAGGCTGAGGGAACTGGGATAGTTTAATCTGCAGAAGAGAAGAATGAAAGGGAGGATTTGATAGCTGCTAGGGGTTGCAAAGAGTCATAGATTCTAGGGCTGGAAGGGACCTCGAGAGGTTGAGTCCAGTCCTCTGCCCTCATGGCAGGACCAAATACTGTCTAGACCATCCCTGATACACATTTATCTAAACTACTCTTAAATATCTCCAGAGATGGAGATTCCACACCTCCCTAGGCAGTTTATTTCAGTGGTTAACCACCCTGACTGTTAGGAACTTTTTCCTAATGTCCAACCTAAACCTCCCTTGCTGCAGTTTTAGCCCATTGCTTTTTGCTCTATCCTTAGAGGCTAAGATGAACAAGTTTTCTCCCTCCTCCTTGTGACACCCTTTTAGATACCTGAAAACTGCTATCATGTCCCCTCTTAGTCTTCTCTTTTCCAAACTAAACAAACCCAATTCTTTCAGCCTTCCTTCATAGATCATGTTCTCTAGACCTTTAATCATTTGTGTTGCTCTTCTCTGGACCCTCTCCAATTTCTCCACGTCTTTCTTGAAATGCGGTGGCCAGAACTGGACACACTATTCCAGTTGAGGCCTAATCAGCGCAGAGTAGAGCGGAAGAATGACTTCTCATGTCTTGCTCACAACACACCTGTTAGTGCATCCCAGAATCATGTTTGCTTTTTTTGCAACAGCATCACACTGTTGACTTACATTTAGCTTGTGGTCCACTATAACCCCTAGATCCCTTTCTGCCGTACTCCTTCCTAGACAGTCTCTTCCCATTCTGTATGTGTGAAACTGATTGTTCCTTCCTAAGTGGAACCCTTTGCATTTGTCTTTATTAAACTTCATCCTGTTTACCTCAGACCATTTCTCCAATTTGTTCAGATCATTTTGAATTATGACCCTATCCTCCAAAGCAGTTGCAATCCCTCCCAGTTTGGTATCATCCACAAACTTAATAAGTGTACTTTCTATGCCAATATCTAAGTCATTGATGAAGATATTGAACAGAGCCAGTCCCAAAACAGACCCCTGCGGAACCCCACTTGTTATACCAGGGGTAGGCAACCTATGGCACGCGTGCCGACGGCAGCATGCGAGCTGATTTTCAGTGGTACTCACACTACCCGGGTCCTGGCCACTGGTCCGGGGGGCTCTGCATTTTAATTTAATTTTAAATGAAGCGTCTTAAGCATTTTAAAAACCTTATTTACTTTAAACATACAACAATAGTTTAGTTACGTATTATAGACGTATAGAAAGAGACCTTCTAAAAACGTTAAAATGTATTACTGGCATGCGAAACCTTAAATTAGAGTGAATAAATGAAGACTCGGCACACCACTTCTGAAAGGTTGCCGATCCCTGTTATACCTTTCCAGCAGGATTGGGAACCATTAACTACTCTCTGAGTACGGTTATCCAGCCAGTTATGCACCCACCTTATAGTAGCCCCATCTAAGTTGTATTTGCCTAGTTTATTGATAAGAAGATCATGCGAGACCGTATCAAAAGCCTTACTAAAGTCTAGGTATACCACATCCACCACTTCTCCGTTATCCTATCAAAGAAAGCTATCAGATTGGTTTGACACGATTTGTTCTTTACAAATCCATGCTGGCTATTCCCTATCACCTTACCACCTTCCAAGTGTTTGCAGAGGATGGATCTAGACTGTTCTCAGTGGTACCTGATGACAGTATGAGGAGTAATGGTCTCAAGTTGCAGTGGGGGAGGTTTAGGTTGGATAATAGGAACAACTTTTTCACTAGGTGGGTGGTGAAGCACTGGAATGGGTTACCTAGGGAGATGGTGGAATCCCCTTCCTTAGAGGTTTTAAAGGTCAGGCTTGACAAAGCCTTGGCTGGGATGATTTAGTTGGGGATTGGTCCTACTTTGAGCAGGGGGTTGGACTAGATGACTTCCTGAGGTCCCTTCCAACCCTGATATTCTATGATTCTATGATTTATTGTATTTTAAAATAATTTTCAGAAGTGCCTCAAGTCTTGGGCACTTCTTCTTCCTTTAAACCAGGGGTGGGCAAACCTTTTGGCCTGAGGGTCACATCTGGGTATGAAATTGTATCGCGGACCATGAATGCTCCTAAAATTGGGGTTTGGGGTGCAGGAGGGAGTGCAGACTCCAGGAGGGGGTGCAGGTTCTGTGCCAGAAATGAGGAGTTCAGGATGTGGGAGGGGGCTCCAGGCTGGGGCAGGAGGTTGGAGTGCGGGAGGGGGGTGAGGGCCCTGGGGTGGGGCTGGGGATGAGTGGTTTGGGGTGCAGGACTGTGTTCCAGGCTGGGACCGAGGGATTTGGAGGCTGAGAAGGGGGATCAGGGCTGGGTCAAGGGGTTGGGGTGTGGGGAGGGTCATGGGTGCAGGCTCCAGGCGGCGCTTATCTCAAGCTGGTCCCGGAAGCAGCGCCATGGCCTACACTGAGACGTGGCCAGGCAGCTCTGCACACTGTCCTGTCTGCATGTGCTGCCCCTTCTCCAGGTGCCATCCCTGCAGCAGTAGCTCAAGGTCCAGATTAAAAGGTCCGACAGGCCGGACGTTGCCCGTGGGCCGTAGTTTGCCAACCCCTGCTTTGAACACTTAAATAAAAAAAATGGCCACAGTAATCTGGCATGGAGAGGTGTAAAGAGTTTGGATAGACCCTGAGCATGGGCTGACATGAAAAAAGCTCACATTTTGAGGGAAGAGAATAGCTTTGTGATCTTACTGGAGGCATAGTTAAGATTCCATCCTTAACTCACTACAACAGACCTAGCCAAGCTTCATTTAAGAGATTCCAAAGGTATTAAAAGTGGATGTATTACCTGTGTCATGCAGATGATAGAATTCACTAAGAGTCAGCCCCTCTTTGTAGGTGAAGGAATCACTAGCTAATTAAAACTCACTGCTTGATTATACCGAACTTTGGCTGTGCAAAGAAATTCTTTGGTTAATATATATTTTTTGTTTAGAAACCCAAGTTTGAAGGAAATCCCTCTTAACTCAAATTAAGTTTACCTGTGAGAAGCCCCTTTTCTGTTTACTTTGACCAGGCTCTAGTCTCCTCTCCATTATATTCCATTGAATACCTCAAATTATTTCAGATTCAAGGTCCCACATCACATTGCAGCTCTAATTTGTCAGTGATAGGCATGGATGGCTGCTTTGAGGTAGTCATTAGAAAAGGATCAGAACTCCTTTGTTCTGCATTGTGTGTTCAAACTCATTGTAGATTACCTTTGCTACCTTGTAAACTGGAGGCAATAATTGGTCCAATAGGACCCTAAAAGAGCAAACTATCTTTGAAAAAATCATACAAACACTACATCTGCTTATTCTAAATGTTTCTCCCTGCAAGCATGCTTCTGTCTTACATTGCTTAAGTCATAGCCAGTTTGCTTTTATCTGCGTCTAACACTGGGATTATTTTAAGACTGTAGAGCTCAATAAACTTGGCTAGTAATTCCAATAAATCCTAGTGTGATCTGCATACTTCCAGATTTACAAATTAACTGTATTCCAGGATACTTGGATTTGAGTCATGTCCTTGAGAGTGGGCATCTTCTAAACCGGAGATCAAATACCTCTTTCCTGGTCCGAATTCAGTTCACATTGGATTTAGTTCATCTTATTTCAGCTAGGTACTAACACAATGCAATCCAGTTGAGTGGTGGTAGTATATGCAAGGTTAGATGCCTCATCCATGGGTGAATTATAAATTGTGATGGTCTTATTATTGATTAAGCCTTAAACAGCCCAAAGTTGATGCTGTTGACCAATTTCCCTGTGCATCCAAAGCAATATCCTTTAAGAGATCACTAGGACAAATAAACGTTAGACATGCTAAGCCTGAATTGTGGCTTAGTATCTTTAGGCTTCAGTGCCTGTATTAAGTTTTTAATCATCTTGTTCTGCTGATTTTTTTTTTTAAAGTCTTTGATTTTTTTCTGATACTTTTGTTAAATATGAGAGTGTACTAATGAACTTCTTTGCATAATCTCCCTCCTAATCAGAGAAGCCTGTAACATTTGATTCCCTCATTTCTAGAATCAAATTATGATTATTTGTTGTCATACGGCTATTGCTTTTATGGACTAGTGTTTCCCTGCTCTAAATCTTTTTAAAACTAAAACATTTGTCAGGTGGGTGGAAGGTATTGCTGTATACTGCAGCATGAGAGCTGGGTTTGATTTCTGGCATTCCAGGTCAGTAGAGCAGTGGCTCTCACCTTTCCGGATTACTGTACCCCTTTCAGGAGTCTGATTTGTCTTTCGTACCCGCAAGTTTCACTTATTTAAACGACTTGCTTACAAATCTGACATAGAAATACAAAAGTGTCACAGCACACTATTATTGAAAAAATGTACACGTACCCCTGGTTGAGAACCACTTTAGTAGAGAATGAAAGTGCTGCACAGGCAACATGAATAGGTTTAAGAGAAGGGGTAGTGCCATGTGTTACTGAATAGTAGCCTTTCTGGACACGCACAGAATAAAAATGATGTGACTCAAAGGATGTTTGATATGTGTACTAGAATCATAGAAATGTAAGGCTGGAAGGGGCCTTGAGAGGTCAAGTACAGCCCATTGCGCAAGGAGAAAATGGAGATCAGTTACTCTTTTCTGATTCATATTGGTTATAGAATAGAATTAAATTCATTCTTGTCATTATAGAATGAAGTGTAAGGTCTGCGTTTTTTAAAAGCAAACTAAGTCGGTTTCTTCGTGGCAATTTCAACTAAGTCATCCTGCTTAGGCATGGTTATTAATGCTGGCATAAAATGTAGACCACTTTGGAAGTGTGTGTGGGGATTCACATTTGATAAGTCATAATGTTGAAATAGGAAAACAGGAACTGAAACTGTCTTGACCACAGCTCTGAATACAATCTGAATGAATTTGGGGTCAGACCTCCAGCAATACCAATTTGGTGCCTGCAGGGCATAATGGAACAGAGAATTAAAAACAGGAGTCCTAAGAAATCAAGAAGGGTGTCTGACAAGCATCTGAAATACTTAAGAGAAAGCATGCTTTAGACATGCAAGGCTAATCGAGGAAATGCCTACCTAGCTTTCTTTCTGAGTATATATGTTAAGCATACAGCTACTTTTTAATCTGACTTTTTTCTGTAATTCAGTAAATCGTGTTTTTAATTACAACATTTAATTCTTATATTTTGTGGTAAAGTCAGTCATGGATCCTTGGAGGGAAGCTAACCTTCTGATCTCTTGTGAGAAGTAATTGCAGTAAAAATGACACCTATGTTGAAGCACTTAGTTGAGGTGACCCCCAAGAAGTGTCATCCGGATACTGTTTTGTCAGCATGGGTACAAAGAAAACGGATATCAGTAAGTGGCAGGAACAGAGTACTGAAGTTAAGGGGAGAGGTCCAGATTCCACTTCTCAAGTACAACAGAACCCTGTTTATCTGACTCTCCCTGAACAGGCTCTCCCCATTTACCAGACAACCAGGACTCCAGGACCAGAAGCGGGCGATTTCTCCTGTGGCCGCTAGATGGTGCTGCAGCATCACATTTACCCATTTTCTGGTTTTTCCGGAATTTTGATTATCTGATCTGGTCTTGGTTCCAGTTAGACCAGATAAACGGGGTTCTATTGTACCTCTGCAATAACGCTTTTAAGGGGGAGAAGGGGTGAGATTATAATACATGTGTGCGTACAAAAGCTGCCTTACTTATTCCATACTCTTTCAGTTACACCTCTAGTGAACTGTGGTCTTAAACAAAATAGATACTAAATATCTTGTCCTGTAAAAAAAATTAAACTGCTCTATGAATCACTTTGCAAAATAGTGAATGAGATTGGTTTTTAAAGGGCAGTGGGGAAACTTGCATAATTATTACCAATAAACTTGTTTCTAGCCAGTGAAATTGATCATATTAGCAATATGAACTCTGAGACGCTCATGATACTAGCAGAACTACTCCTAAAAATATTAATTTTGGTCCTGCTCTGGCAAACTTTATGTTGATGGTCAGTGTGCTTGCATAGAGCCCTGTTGACTTAACTGGGGCTTTGTATTGGTGCTGGGGTCCACCTGATTGGAGCAGCTTGCTTAATCTAGATATAAAAAAGAACAGACTTGTTCAGATGTCTAACATTTCAAATAGTATATGCAGAATTGTTAGGACTTGAATTTCATCTGTCTGTCTCACTGCCTGACCTTAGCAGTTAGGATAGCACTACCTCTGGTCAGTAGTGTGTACATAGCAACTGCTTGACCAACATGTATGTGTGAGTTTTATAAATTAAAGTTGGTATAAAACACAAGGTGATCATATATCTCTTCTTTATCTACTACGTGATTCCCTTTTCCCCCGCCTTTCTCCTTGGTTTTATGTGGGTTTTTTTAGATTACTGTATGGATATGTGAAAAGATTTTACGTGAACAAATACTTGACTCCATCTATGAGATGAGCTTTATTAGAATTTAATTTAGCAGCTTCACCATTTGCATGGAAGTCATGCTGTACTTGTCTTTGTTTATGGTGTGATCTTATTTCTAATATTCACAAATATGTCCAATTACATTTTTGTCATTTCCTTGTGCATTGCAGCCGCTGGAATTACTCTGGCACTCATTAGATGAATGGCTAGTTCTAATAGCTACAGAATTGATGAAAAACAAAAGAGACTCTGCCAACATTACATCCATTTTACTAAAGCAGAAAGGGCCAAATCAGCCTGCCTTCAACGCTGCAGGAACTGAGAGCAGAGAAAAGCTATCTACTGACACAGGGGATTCAAAAGCATATGAGGTTGCCAGGAAGCAGGAAGCTTGTGCAGATTGCCAGGATGTTATCTCGGTGACAGCAAACAGGTTGAGTGCTGTCATTCAAGCGTTTTATATGTGCTGCTCCTGTCAGATGCCTCAAGGGTAAGGAGGATTCTGCTCATTATCTAAAATTTTATTTTTTAAAATTAGTCTGATTTCTTGTGAAAATATGAATGCTGACATATTAAACTAACGACAATCAAGGGATTGCTCTGTGCTTCTTTCATTTGTTCAAGCATTTTATTATTTTTCATAACGCTTCTAAACAATGCAGCAGACCTTCCTTTTCATAGTGTTGCTGCTGTCTCATGAAAACTCTTGGTGCAATTCTGCTCACATTGAGTATCTTGAGTAGTTTTTGCCTTTTTTGTCGTATTACATGTGATAGTTATGGGAAAACATGATCTCCTGGGGTTCAACTACTTCCACTTTATATTCCACATGTGAAGTCCTCCCTAGTTTCACATAATTGTCTTCATAACTGCTACTATAATTTTGATGTCAGAAAAATCAGAACTGTCATTTCATGCAAAAATAAGCACCAGCGGCAGAACTCATCTGACTTGATGTTGCAGAGAATTGTAATGGGATACAAAACCTTTCATCTCTAGGTCACGCCCACTCTGAATTCAGTCCCAGGTTAGCAGACACTAAAAATCTGTTACCACATGACATCTGTTCTAATGGCCCAGGTGAAATAGATTGGTGGTCTCAGTCCAATACCTAGTGAGTAGACAAGGGTCTCCATTATAACTGAACTCTTCTTGTTAATCTATTTGACATAAAGGATTGAACTTGTCTTGATAATATGCTACTTGTCCTATAAGCATAACATTGTTGATGTTAGTGGGATAGCGTAAGAGAGCTTGTACTGCTGCTCCCTCAGTTTTTTCTAAGGCTAGAGTATTTCATTGTATAGTATTGTCCATGCAACACTTTTTTCACAAACTCAAATCTCAAAGAAGATGCTTCTGCTTTCATAAATGTACTTAGCAGTAGGAGTAATAAAAAAAAAAACAACTTCTTGTCTAACTCTAAAAGATTAGATTTGAATCCAGAGGATATTCCCAACAGAACAAAATTAATTGAAGTCTAATCAGTTGCAGATGAGTTTTCTGACACATTGGGTAACGTGTCCCTTTTTTTTTTTTGAAGTTGAGAAGGGAGTCAAACTTTTACAGTCTCCAACTCTTTCTAAATATTGAGTATATTTTGGAAAATAGATTAAAGAAAACTAGAAAAATAGGTTTCCCCCTCTAAGTGAAGATTATAATTACACACAACTTTTAACCACTCAATGGTTAGCACAATACTGAATGTAGATATAAGGTACGCTTAAAAACATATAAACTTTTAAAAGTATTTGATATATTTAAAAATAACTTCCTCTTAACTGCCAAGACCTGAAGTTTCAGAACCATTCTCCTGCA
The DNA here is from genome assembly GCF_027887155.1 of Malaclemys terrapin pileata. Lineage (NCBI taxonomy): Eukaryota > Metazoa > Chordata > Testudines > Emydidae > Malaclemys > Malaclemys terrapin. The sequence continues at coordinate 129,471,934 of NC_071507.1, forward strand.
AGAACTGATAAATCAGAAGCCTAAGGCAGTGTAAAAAGATGCAGTTCCCTAAAATGTTTGAGGTGTTTCATGTCATCACCTCTTGCTGGAGAAATACAGGTTTCTGAGATCAGGTGAGGGCAGGTGAAAGGTAATGATCATGTTAATATCTTTTGGCTTGGTCTATACTACAGACTTACGTTGGTATAACTATGTTGCTCACGGGTTTGGAAAAACCACATCCCGGAACGACGCAGTTATGCTGACCTAACTCCCAGTGTAGACAGTGCTATGTCAACAAGAGGGCTTCTCCTGTCAGCAGAGTTACCACCTCTCGGGGAGGTGGAATACCTACCGGGGGCGTAGGTATCGTCTCCACTAAACGCTATAGTCATGCAGCTGCAGTGCTTATGTGTAGATAAGGTCTTAGTATCTGTGTTGTATTAAATGTTTTCGTTCACCTTCAGATGTTAATACCTTTTGAGATCTAGGTTAAACAGTTAAAAGCTCCACTTAAAACATTGTAATGTTAACATGCTCTGTATATTTAAATATAAACTCAAGATGTTAGGTGCTCTTAACATTATAGTAGAAAGGATGTATGCTAAATTGTATCATCCAATGCATGTGTTCCCACCTGCATAGTAAAAGAAGCAAAAGTCCTGCAGAAAAAGCATGTGATGATGCAGTTAGGCTGTAACATAAACCATATGCTCAGGAGAGCAGTTACCAGTCAGGCTGCATGGCCAGGCTTTGACACTTGACACTTCTTGCCTTCTTGATTGCTTTACATTGCATCCTCAGTTGTGGTGTTTTAATCTTCTAGTACATCTAATTAATTATATACTTGAAAAATCCTTTACTGCAACATGATACCGGGATTACGTAGGATTTTTTTATTTAAAATTACAAGGTTTGTTGTACAATCTTAAATTCTGCTTTCATTTTATTTTCATTGAACAAAATTATTTACAACTGAATACATTTTATTTGTATTACAGGATGACGTCACCTCGTTTTATAGAATTTGTCTGCAAACATGACAATGTTCTTAAGTGCTTTGTTAACCGGTAGGCCATCAAAAAATTTAATATTTTTATTTGACTAAAATGTTAGTTACAAATTCATATTTAATTGTGATTCAGAGGTGTGTGTTTGCTGGGTACATTCCTGATCCAGCATGTCTTCATATACATCTAACTATGCACATTAGTAGGCCCATTGAACTCCGTGGAAGTACTCTTGTGCATAAATGATGTATGTCCACAAGCATTGCAGGAATGAAGCTTAAATGAGTGCATACCTAAGCAACTCTTCTATATGTTTCATATCCCAAAACTTGTCAAGAAGGAACTAGAACTATTGGTCTGTGAGTAGGTGCCATCTCCTACCCTGCTGCAAACATAGCCCACACGACAGGCCAAATTACCCTCCCTCTCCCAAAGTTTTGGTTTACTCACCAAAGGAATGCTGAATGAAACATACGGCCTAGTTTGTCTTCTCCTTATGCTTGGCTGCTTCCAAAGTTCCTCTGAGGATTGCTCAGTGTGCCCTTGTCCTCTCTCTAGAGAGCCTCTTTAGGTGAGGTGAGGTAATGCAAGCCTCTCACAAAGTGAGGCAGGAAAACACACTTTATGCAATGTCAGTGTTTCTTGAAAATATCCTATAATTTTTGTTTTGTTAGACTTTTTTAAAATACCTTTTCAGGTATGCTCAGTTCTGTCATGAGACTTTGGTTAGATCTGTGCACCTGCAACTAGTAAACTTCCAACTTAAAACTTTTTTTTTCCAGAAACCCCAAAATAATTTTTGACCACTTTCATTTTCTTCTTGAGTGCCCTGAACTGATGTCGAGATTCATGCACATCATAAAAGCACAGGTAAATGTTAAGCACTTTTTATTTATATCTTTAATACAAAACTTTTTTTTTTTTCATTTGCACATCCATAAATTACTGATTAACTCTACAGCGTGAAGGTTAACTACCTCTAGTATTTGAGCTTAAACAAATAGATTGATATTTGCCAGAGTGAACTTTTTATTGGCTATCTTTTCCATTTAAAATATAACTGAATTACTTTGAGGACAATTGTGACTAACTGTTTCTGGCCTATAGTTGCACAATAATTAGTCTGAGTCTTCAGTTTATAATTCTGCTATAGCTAGGGTTACCATATTTTGTGCCTCCAAATGGAGGACACTCCAGGGGACCCCGGCCCTGCCCCCAGCCCCGCCCATGCCCCCGCCCCAACTCCGCCCCCTCCCCAAAGTCTCCGCCCCCTCCCCTGCTTCCCGCGAACATTTAATTCGCGGGAAGCCTGAAGCAGGTAAAGGGGGGGGAGGGAGGAGGTGCGGCCTAGGCTGGCCCCCCCGCGGCTCCAGCCTGGGTCGGCTCGGGCCCTGGGGTGCCGGCCGGCCCCGGCCGACCACACCCGGCCCGCCCAGCACTGCCGGCCGGCCCCTGGCGGCCCGGCGCACCCCCCGGCCCCGCGACCCCGGACCGGCTCCCGAACCGGCCCCCCGGCTCGGCGCACCCCCGCGGCTCGGCGCACCCCCGCAGCCCGGCGCACCCCCCGGCCCCGCAACCCCGGACCGGCTCCCGAACCGGCCCCCACGCTCGGCGCACCCCCGCGGCTCGGCGCACCCCCGCAGCCCGGCTCCCGGACCGGCCCCCCGGCTCAGCGCACCCCGCGGCTCGGCGCACCCCCGCGGCCCCGGACCGGCCCCCCGGCTCAGCGCACCCCCAGGCTCCGCGACCCCGGACCGGCTCCCGGACCGGCCCCCCGGCTCGGCGCACCCCGCGGCTCCCGGCTCGGCGCACCCCGCGGCTCCCGGCTCGGCGCACCCCGCGGCTCCCGGCCCGGCGCACCCCCCAGCGGCCCGGCCCGGCGCACCCCCCAGCGGCCCGGCTCCGCGGCCCGGCGCGACCCTGGACCGGCTCCGCGGCCCGGCGCACCCCCGCGGCCCGGCCCGGCGCACCCCCCAGCGGCCCGGCTCCGCGGCCCGGCGCGACCCCGGACCAGCTCCGCGGCCCGGCGCACCCCCCGGCGGCCCGGCCCCCGGCACCGCGACCCCGGCCCGGCCCCGCACCGGCCCGGCCAAAGAGGCCCCGGCCGAGCCCTCCCTCCCTCCTGATTTTCCCGGACATGCCCGGCTTTTGGGGATTTCCCCCCGGACGGGGATTTGAGCCCCCAAAAGTCGGACATGTCCGGGAAAATCCGGACGTATGGTAACCCTAGCTATAGCTGCTCACTTCAGTCAGATATCCTGTTGCCGGGACATTCTCTTGCTCTCTGTAGAATATCTCCTACCACCTGTCACATGCCATCTGAGGTTAAAACACTTGGGTATTATTGCAATTGCTTGCTTTCTTTTTTGTGTTCCAGAGAGTTAAGTAAAAAGGCAGGAAACAAAACCCAGTACAATCAGTGTATTGCTGCTGCACACAAGGCCACACATGTGAGCATTGGCTGCAATGTGATCATTATCCAAGTCTGCACTAGTACTGCTAGTGGGTGGTTTGTGGGCAGCACTTTGTTTCATTCAATCTTCAACAAATTACACAAGAGAGCACCTTTACTTCTGCGGATAGTCTGATTTCCTAATATTCTCTGTAGTTCTGCTTATTAGAAAGACCTATGATAAGAAACCATTTTTGTTGGTCCTTTAGACCAGTTTCTCTAAAGATTTGCTCAAATCCTAAGAAGACATGTAGGCTAGCTCTGGGCCATGCTGCCTGAATAGCAAAAATCTCTTTAAAGAAATTCTGTATTTTGAAAGTTGTAAAGGTCTGGAGAGAATTCCCCTCTCCTCGATAGTCCACAAAGCAAAACGTTTATTTTAAGAACTTAAGAGTTTATGAACCCACCTCCGTTGCCATGTGACTAACTTTTCAGGGTAGGGTGTGAAGTTTGTGCTAGCTGTCAGTCCCCTGGATGATTTTCAGTTCTGTTCCATATTGTACTCAGCCCAGCCCCATATGCTGGTATCCTATCCACTAAAGCAAGTAAGGGCACGTTCTGCTTCCCCCAAGTAATAATCAATGGGGAGTTGAACACACCTTTTGTCAGGCCTTGTTCTAAGCAAAATCCCATAACAGTCACCACAATTGTTTGAATGTCATGAGTCAAACAAGATGGAACTACGCTTCTGGTGAGATCTGCTGAAAAACATGTAATTTTGTATGGATTTCTAGGGAATCCTGGCTGTTTCCATTTCCATAGGTCTTATTTGCTATTGAATTAGAGGTCTCAAAAGTACTTTGAATTACTGTAAATCATACCTTTCATTATTGCTGTTATTTTAATGATCGTATTGACTTTTCTATCAAGGGAATTATACTTGGTTTTTTGTTTGTATCTTAAAACTAAAAGTAGAAGCTGTTCTAAGATAAACCTGCAATGGTGGGCAAAACACCAGATGAATAAGGATTTAAAATATTCAGTTTCTGAGTCAGTGATTCTCATGGTCTCTGGAGTATCAGGGGACTCTACAATAAAACATTCTGAGAATCGTGGGTCCATGAGACTTTTTCCTTTATTAAATGGAGGAAACAGAGAATCATTGCCCTAAATGAGGAAAACCTCTTTCATTAAACAGCTTCTTAAAAACCGGAGCAGTTTCAGATTAAGGCCTTGTCTCTGCTACATAATTTAAATAAATTTGTAACCACTTAGCGGCGTGGTTGGCCATAAACATGATTTGTCTCCACAACTCACTGTTCACAGTCAGCTGCCACAGTTGATAACCTGAAAACCAACAGTGTGGTGTTCTGCCAGATACCTAGTTTGCCATATGATTGTCTTCCTGTAATCAGTTCTGCATTTTTTCCGCTATCCTGTGTGGAAAGGACCTTTAAGCTTGACGGTGTAATTGGTGAGGCCAGTTCTCTTTCCCTGAACACATAATCCGCATTGCTGCTTCTGGCATTTTCTCTAAGCTTTCTGTCTGCTGAGATGTGTGAGATAGCTGCCCACATTTCCCAGAATGCACTGATGCAGATAGCATAGTAAGTGCACATACACAATTGTATTTTAATTATGGTTGTGAGATAGAAGTGACGTACTGAAAGACAAATATATAACTCGGTCGCATAAGTGTCATGAACTGGTTACAAAAGCATGGCTGTACTTGTAGTATGGTCATGGCCCAAGTTGGGTCAAAACCAAACCAGACACATTGAATTTCTCTCAGAATTGAAGAAAATAAGTGACTTTAAAAAAAAAAAAAAAAACCAAACCATACTGAGTTTGCTTACTTTTACAGAAGACCTTTTCCATCATCCTATTCAGTGAAGTCATATTATTGTCAGGTACTATTGATTATGGCCTCATTAGCATAGAGGATCAATGAGGAATAAGAATGGAAGCATATGTTTGTGTTAATATGCTAAATAGACAATGTGCAGGATAGTTTCAAAGAAAATATTATTCATGAGAATTCATTATTGAATTTAAAAGTGAGCTAATTGGTTGCAAATGTATTCAATTACAGATCTAACATTCAAAGCGTCTGGACATAAGCGTTTGAATTGTTAAGTGTCGTCTTTCCCAAATGCAAAAATGAGCTATACAAAATGTTTGTGTATTCTTTTAGCAGGATTAGTGCTTGATTTTGCTTTCATTTCCTTTGTGAAATCTTGTTGAAATGTCTGCTAATTACTCTTTAATGAAGTCCCTCACTGGAGCTTAATATTTAAAGTGAATTTCACAGAATGCTTTGATTATTAGCCTTTAGAATGATTGAGTAATATATTGGGCATGTTTCACCTGTTTTGTTTTGTAGCCCTTTAAAGATCGTTGTGAGTGGTTCTATGAACATTTGCACTCTGGACAACCGGATTCAGACATGGTGCACAGACCAGTCAATGAAAATGATATCCTGTTGGTTCACAGAGGTATTACACTACAAGGAGAAGGAGTGCATGTATAAAGTGCATAATATTTTTGTGATTACTTTAAGATATAAAATTAACTAGTGTTTCATATTTAGATTCTATTTTTAGGAGTAGCTGTGAAGTTGTGTCTAAAGCAAATTGTGCAAAGCTGAAGCAGGGGATTGCGGTGCGATTCCATGGCGAAGAAGGCATGGTAGGTAAAACCTTCATAAACAATTTTTTGATATGCATATAAATATAATTTATATCAATTCTAACTAAAATTTGAATCTAAATGAAGTTTTAACAATACTCTCATACTTTTGCTTAAGGAATATATTTGGTTACTTATTTTGTTCAGCTATTTGTTAAATTAAATTTCTTTGTGCTGTATTTTTATCCTTTTGACATGTAGGGTCAAGGTGTGGTACGTGAATGGTTTGATATCTTATCCAATGAGATAGTTAACCCAGATTATGCACTCTTCACCCAGTCAGCTGATGGTATGTTGGTATCTCTTGTTCTTCTAACTTTATGAACATTTGCTGAAGCAAAATTTAATCTAAGGAAAAGGTCCGATAAGTTATTCATAATATAAACCATTATCAATTAAGGTATAATGGTCAGAAAAAGTCCTTTGCTAATAAAGAAATAATGTGCACTGTCCATTAACTACAATTGATAACTAAGCAACTTTTATAAGTTGACGTGTTGCTGACTGACTTGCCAATATTGCTCTTTCTTTGACATGGGTGGAGAAATTCTATTTTAGCTCCTTTTGAGTTCCCAGTTTAATCTTCCTTTCATTTTCCTGGTAGCAAGAAGACATACCTCACGCATCAGCAGCAGGAGGGTGCTGTCTTTCCCCTTGCAGTTACTTGTATGTCTGGGCTGGTGCAGGCAGGATATGGGGAGTTTTTTTCTTCACCTTTTGACATCAGCCCCACAACTGGTTTCTGCAGTAAAAACAGCTGTTTATCTCCCTGGAATTGCTCTTCAGTGCCTGACTTCTTGTCTCTTGGGTACGGAACAGATTATCTAGCCGCAAAGCTTTTCTCAGAAATAGGGATTGTCTCTCACACACCTTCTACCAGTTTCTTAGGAAACTGCAAAGAGAACTCAGCCAGCAAATGTTGCATCCTGAAGAGCTGGGAAAAAGGGTTTAGGAAGGTGTGTGAGAGAGACTGAACCTTCTGTCACTACGCTTTAAATAAATGAAAAGGAGTGGTTAGGCTCTAATCCTGCAAACACTTAAAGTATTTTCACAAATTTAGCCATGTGAATAGCCATGGAACTGCTTATGTGAGTAAAATGATGCCTGTGCATAAGTATTGTCGGGATTGGGGCCTATATGTAGTGGCTCATTATTACCCTTATGATGAAGGCATAATTTAGAGTCATCCCTGATTATCTATTAAAATTCCATTTTAACCCATTTGTTTCCTAAATCACTTTAGTCCTGCTGAATGTAGTACAGAAATTACAATCTGAATTAGAATATGCTTAAAAAAAAAAAAAAACCCGAACAAATTTTTACTTCAGTTTTTCAGATAATCAAACAAGTAGATTAATTACTTAGGTAGAAGAAAAATAGCTTTGAAATAGACCACAGATGAGTACAGCTACATTTAAGCAAGTTGTTTGGCTCTAATTATAGTCTATTGAACAATGCACACTAATTCTAAAAATCTGGAGAACTTGCTTCAACTTTTTGTTATGTAGAAAGATACTGAGAACTTGAGATTGTATAATTAAGATTTAATTATGTAAAGGAACATTTCCTCCTACTTTTTCATAGTGTCGGACCTTGCCTATTGTAAGTTGTGTCCGAGTTTTGGCTGTGCATGTTTTATATTCGCTCTGGGTGGCCTTTGTACTTTAATTCCAAACCAGCAAGAATGTAAATATTTCTGATAAATATTCAAATTTTTGTCAATTCAATAGATTGTGGCCCTGGGAAATGTAATTTTTGTTCGAAATGTAAGAATGTGTGTGTGCATCTGTTGCAGTTTTAATAAGTTGCAAAAAGTAATTACAAATTTTATCCTGTTTTTGCCTTTTGATTTTTTTTTTTTTTTATTTTGGTCACACCAAGAAAATAGATCTATCAGAGAAGAGGGTAATGTGGGGGTGTGTTTATGTTCTTGTCCTACGAACAAATTACAACCGTTGAATTTATTTGGGAGGTTCAAATTACAGTAAAAATATATAGGCTGCAGTTGTAAGATATGGGCTAAAACTATGACTAAATATAATAGCACCCTTTATTTCATAGGAACAACCTTCCAGCCAAACAGCAACTCTTCTGTAAATCCTGATCACTTGAACTACTTTCGATTTGCTGGACAGATCTTGGGTTTAGCTCTGAATCACAGGCAGCTGGTCAACATTTACTTCACAAGGTCATTCTACAAGCATATTCTTGGTATGGTTCTATTAAAATCCTGTTTTAGACAACTAATTCATTTCAGTAAATGATATAAATGATGTGGCTTGGTGGTACAGTTACTTATGCACTAGGCTTTCATCTTTGGTGACCTATCGTAAAAAATGGTGGATGAGAAAGTGTCTTTTTTTTTTTGTACATCAGAATTACAGCACAATACAGCATGACTGGCATTCTCTGAAGAAAGGCTTAGATTGGAAGTACACTGGGCACTTCTGTGTGGGGAAACTTAGTAGAGCAACTTTTGCACTATATCAACTGGAGCAAATAGCTAGTCCTTAACTCTTATTAACCAATATATGAAGCTCACTTGTGGATTTTTCTTAAGAAAAAAATTAGTGCCACTGCTATAACCCCTTTAAAGTGTAAATCTATAAATTAGTGGCCATTGCCTCTTTGTATTCGATTGTCTTTTTAAAAACATTCTTAGTTCAGAGACAAGAAGTACAGGCATTATAGCCAGCAGGTTCATTAGTTTTATCATGTAATAACACCCTGTTTGATATTTATTTAAATGGTACGTTCATTCTAGACCTTGTTTTCCATGATTTGTAATTTCTCAGATATGTTCTGGTCTGAAATTACTTATGTTCCTCAGCCTAGAAGTATATGAGACCTTTCAGGAATTCTGACAAAAATCTCTTCATAGTGGGTCCTTGAACTCTAATTCAAACATTTGGAGTTTTAACATAAAACTCTATCCCTCAGTGAGGGTGCTTGGTTTGATAACTTTGAAAAAGATTGACTAAGAAGTTTTTCCAGTGAATGAAAATAGTTTCTCTCCTCTCTTCCCCCCCCCCCCCCGTCACCCCCGCTTTGTTAAGACAGCATTGCAAATTTATCAAGGAAACTTGCTGGATATGGGGGGGAAATCTACTATTCCACTCTTACCATAAATGCCCATATGCATACTCAGGTTCTCATCACATAGCACCAAAGAAAATCTGTATTTTTTACCACCACCAATATTAACAGTTCCTTCCCCTGACAAATTTATTACTTTTCCGTAGTGGCTCATTGGTGCTGCTACAGTAGCCTTCTCAGCCTTTTTCCTTTTCAGTGGAACTATTTGAGTCATCATTTAGAATGTAATGTAAGTTTGTGTCCTTTCTATCCTCTAGAAATCTATAAAAATTCTAATAGAAAGGAGATTATTCTTGCTCAAGTTTTCAAAGAATTTCATACCAATTTCTATAGTACCCTTTTGGTTTCACCCACCTTAAATTTTTGGGGCTTTTTCCATAAGAGTCTCATGACTGCCATAGCTGCCTGTCCAGCAAAACCTCAAGTCTTCTCCATTGAGACACTAGGCTTCTCCCAAAGATTGCTCCAGATGCAACAGCACTGTTCCAGTCCCCAGAAAGGTGCTGGAGTTCTGCTCTAAGAACTGCTGATGTGTTTGGCTCCTCCCTGAGGAACAAGAACATATCTGTTCTTCTTTGAGGACCTCTGTGCAGTACCCTTATGGGGATATGTTGTCCCTGGCATTGAGCTGCAGAACAGCCAGAAAACCAGGGTCCTTTGGGGAGCGCATGAGAAGTCTTGCATGAGGGTGACTTAATTTCCCTACCCTACATATGAGTGCACCCCCTAAGTGCCTCAGGTCTTTTGCTGCTGCCACTGCCACAGAATGCTAATGGAACTTGCCTTCATGATCCCAGGGCTAGATCTTCCTCTATCCTACCTTAATATCTTCTTGTAATTAGTTGGCTTAGAGTAGTATAAGGTAGTTTGTTGTAAATATCCCTTCCCTTGTCCCAGATACCTTTTACCAACACTGTGTTGGGCCATGAGGTCTCATAAGGGCATCAAGAGATATGCCTCCTGCCCAGTGATCATACCAGAGACAGCAAGCACCAGATGAAAGCACCTATGTCTGGCCGAGACCCACTCAGTAACTGAAGATACAATTTGCTGCCGCGTCCCTCCCTGCTCTAGAAGGCAGAGTCATTTCAGGCTCTAGGCTCATCTAGCTTCTCAGTGTGCCTACTGCCTTGATAGCCTGGGCTAATTGATGGTGCAGAGACCCCAGCCTCAGCACAGAAGTCTTCCTATTCAGGACCCATGATGCATTTTACTGCTCTAGCCTCAGTGCCAGCTTTTTATCATGGGCTTGAGACCAGAATCTCTTTGGCCCCATGCTGGGAATGAATCCTTCACCTAGCACCAAAGATCAAGTTGGCACCACCTTAAAGGTTTCCTTAGTCCCAGTGTTAACACAGGAAGTGCCCATCTTGCCACCTGCTCCTCACATGATGATTTGGCACTCATTCTATTCATCCACTGATGCCTCTGCCTCAGCTCTACAGGGGCATTCAGGGAAAAGGAAGGAGAAGCAGCACATCTCCTCATGAGGCCCAAAAAAGAGAGAAAAGGAGTTATTGTCTCTCTCTTGTATTCTCTGACACACAAGTGCCTCAAAGATTCTCAAATGGCATCTCTTTTCCATGCTTCTGTGGAGCCGGACATCTCAGCACCAGTTAACTTGGATTTCTAACCAGTTCAGATCCCAATAATACTTTGACTCTACTGGCCACCCTACAGCATGCTTTTCCATTGCTTGACTCTGCACTGAAACGTAATCCTCCAGTCCCAACCCACAGGTGCCTCTGAATATCTAACCCCTTTGGAGAGGAACTTTACACGGTCCCCAGAATTGATCTCAGGGCACTGGACCTCTGCTCTTGTCTTAGGTCCAGAAGTCATGGAAATCTACCATAGGCTTTCTTCAACTACTCATGTGGCTGTACATACAGGACTCAAGACCCTTTTGGAGGCTGAGACCAGTCCCGGCACTGACTGTGGCACTAGTTCCAATGCCCCATCTGGCACCAGGCCCCCACTTGGCATTGATGCCCTCATAGTACCTATCATTCATCCAGTGCCAAAACAACCTTCCTCATCAGCACTGATGCTGCCACGGAAGCCACTAGATGTACAGGAAGACCTATCTATTGTGACAATGCAGTTCTGGCGGAACCCAACTGAGAGTGTCAACTCAGGACAAATTGCTCAACCAGGGCAGTTACAGCCCAAGGCTGGGTTTTTTTCCACATCTAAGGCAAACCAAACCAGCCAGACTAAGAGGACTTCGGTCTCACCCCACTGGCTAACCACAAGTCTCACAAGCAATCTCCTTAGACACTCCAGTTTCCCAATATTACCACCAGTGCCACTCGTTATGGGGACAAATGGTTATGAAAACCAATACCCAAGTAAAAGAAAAAGGTTCTCCTGATCCCAAAGGACCAAGCCCCAGACCCAGGTCAATATACAAATCAGATCTTACCCACAAATCACGCTGTTGCCAATCCTTTAGGATCTAAAATCTAAAGGTTTATTCATAAAAGGAAAAAGATAGAGATGAGAGTTAAAATTGGTTAAATGGAATCAATTACATACAGTAATGGCAAAGTTTTTGGTTCAGGCTTGCAGCAGCGATAGAATAAACTGCAGGTTCAAATCATGTCTCTGGAATACATCCCCCGCTGGGATGGGTCCTCAGTCCTTTGTTCAAAGCTTCAGCTTGTAGCAAAGTTCCTCCAGAGGTCTGAAGCAGGATTGAAGACAAAATGGAGATGAGCCTTATATAGTCTTTTCCAGGTGTAAGAACACCTCTTTGTTCTTACTGTGGAAAATTACAGCAAAATGGAGCCTGGAGTCACATGGGCCAGTTCCTGCATACTTTGCTGAGTCTGAAGGCATATTTGCCTTCTCTCAATGGGTCCATTGTATAGCTGATGGTCCTTAATGGGCCATCAAGCAGGCTAGGCAGAGCTAATCCCAGTTTGTCTGGGATGTCACCCAGCAGCATAGCATAAATTTGCCATACAGACAGTATAGAGCCAATATTCATAACTTCAACTACAAAACTGATACATACATATGGACAGCATAATCATAACCAGTAAACCATAACCTTGTCTTAGACACCCCATTTGACCCCCTTTATACAAGATTTGGGTGCCACTACAGGATCTTGGTTGCAACAATGATCTACATGGTCCCAGTTTATGTCAATAACGTCACACCTATATCTAAGGAATGGGATGAGACTCTTTCAGAGTAACCATCTGAGTCCCCTTTGGAGGAACATACAGATGGTACCTTTCATGAAGACCTAATTGGTGCTTCATCTGTTTACATTCCTGACAATCAGACTGTTTCAGGGGCTACTGGGAAGAATGGCAGATACACGTCAGCTGCAAATGGGTCATGGCACCAGAGATATCCAATCCCCTGTTTGACATATTACAGGTACAGACTAGTGAGAAGTAGTATCTGTCTCTTATTCTTTGGTGGGCTGAGGATGACAGAACTATTTGGCTATCTCCTTTTTCTTCCTTGCCTGTGTCCAGGTGAACAGATAGGATATACACTCTGGCAAACAATGGACATCAAACAACTTTTTCCAGCTAATTCCCTGATGGTGTCTGCAGCATTAGAGAAAGTTAAAGGTGGCAAAGTGTCTCTTTCCACTCCTAACCGAGGGATGTAAGCTGGATGCTTTTGTCAGGAGAGCCCACATGTCTAGACCTCCCAAATGGCTGACTACTAAACTATCTTGTCCTTCTGCAGTTACACTTTGGGGGGCCATGAGCCCCATCTTGGAATCTTGACTGGAGGAACAGAAGGAAGTAGTTAAGTCCTTGGTCACAGAGAGTTGTATGCTCACAAGACACTCTTAAGACCAGCATATGATGCCTCAGACACAAGTGCAAGGAAAATGGCTTAGTTTCTCCTCCTACAGTTTCTGGTGCATGATTACTTTGGATCAGTGGATAGAGGACACCATTGATGGTGGATACTCCATCCAGTTCTGCACCAGGCCACTTCACCATTCTCTGCCATCTCATGAGAGAGTCCTATTGGAAAAGGTGGATTCCCTCCTCAAGAAGGGAACCATAAAAGAGTTTCCATAGGAATACTGAGGGAAAGGATTTTAACACCACTGTTTCCTGATTCCCAAGAAGAGTTAATTTCTGAGGTCCATTCTGGATCTCACAAACCTCAACAGATACAGAAGAACGTCTCTTCCATTTCCCTGATTCCCGGGGTCACATAAGGAAGATCAGGTTGGACAGAGCAAACATCATAATAATAGCTGCAACGTGGTCTTGTTAGCACTTGTATCCAGATCTCCTGCTGTAGGCGATGGTGTTGCTTTTTCATTGGCCTCTGTCCCCAGGCTACTTGTCTCCACAGCAAGGAAGGATTCTTCATCCTAGCATAGAGACGCTCCACTTGGTAGCTTAGAGGTTAGATAACCTGGGACTAATGTGAACAGTTTCTGCTTTCAAAGATCTCAAACCATTCTCTTACAACTTTCACTTTGAAATGTTATAAATAAAAATGGCAACTGTTGTCTGGGTGGCTGACAAAGCACTCGCTAGATCTCAAGCTGAAGTTCCTTCAGTCTTTGAGTACCTTTTACACTTAATCTCAGGATTTAGTAGTCTTAGCCTTTCCCTGAAGGTCCACGTGGCAGCAATATCTGCTTATCAGAATGTTTTGTTAAGGACAAACCCTTCTTTCACTTTGCAGGTTCCTTAAGGGCATATTAAATGTTCCACCCCCTCGCCAATTAGAGAGTCCCTGTCAACACGGGATCTAAATCTTGTGCTAGTAAAGCTAATGGGACCCTCTTTATGAGCCTCTCGCTCAGACTTCTCTCAAGCATATATCAATCAAAATGGCCTTCCTGATAGCAGAGGTAATTGGTAGGAAGATGAGCAAGTGAGCTTAGTGCTTGGATCACCGCTCCACCCTATGCTGTGCTCATGAAGGACAAAATCATCCTGAGACCACATCCCAACTTCATGCTTAAGGTAGTCTGATTTCCATCTATCTAAGACCTGGGCTACACTTGCAAGTTACAGTGCTGTAAAGCCTCCCCCAGCGCTGTAACTCACTCCCCGTCCACACTGGCAGGGCACTTACAGCACTGTATCTCCCTGGGTACACCGCTGCAGGTACTCCACCTCCTGAGAGGAATAACAGCTGCAGCGGAGTGGTTACGACTCACGGGTGTGAGTGTAAACGCTTGCAGCACTGTACAAATCACCTTGTCAAGTGGCCAATTCTCTCCATTGTTGTGACCCGCTGCAGGAATGCGGAAGTACCGGTTTCAAAGCTCATACCACAGAGAAAAGCAAACAATTTGCAGTTTGCTTTGAGTGAGTAAATGAATGAGCAGGGGTCCGGGAGTTCGGAACTTGCAAAATAGAGAGCTGACATGTTCCAAGAAGCACTCTCTCCCCTCACACTCCCTGTCACAATCCATCCCACCCATGCCCGTTTTGAAAAGCACGTTGCATCCACATAAATGCTGGGATAGCTGCCCATAATGCACCACTCACAACACAGCTGCAAATGTTGCAAGTGTGGCCACGCCACTGCGCTGGCAGCTGTCAGTGTGGATAGACTGCAGCGCTTTTCCCTACTCAGCTGTACGAAGACCGGTTTACCTCACAGCGCTGTACAGCTGCAAGTGTAGCTAAGACCTTAGTCTGTTTCCTTTCTAACACCTCATTCCCACCAAGGGGAAGCAGGTCTCCATACACTAGATATAAGAGGCTACTGTGCTTTACCTGAAAAAAACTAAGCCCTCCCACATACTACAAATAACCTATTACCAGACACTCTCACAAGACTACATGTTACTATGTTCCATACATCATCTTAGCTAGGAAAACAGTACCTTATTTGAAGATCCATTCCACAACCACCACCTCAGTGTCAGTGGCCCATCTTAGGCTGGCTTCCCCTGGTGGAGACTTGCAAAGAAACTGTTTGAGAATTCAGTGTACACTTTCACCAGATGCTTCTCCTTAGACTTAGCATCATGCTCCAGTGCCCGGTTTTGTGTAGCAGTTATATGGTCCATATTTAGCTAAGAACTCCTCACCCACTATCTACCTGGTTGAGCCATGCTTGTTAAACTCCCATAGGTGAGAAGCATATAGGTTGGTAACTACTGTGGTTAGAGAATTAGCTCTCTGTATTCAAGCTACTGGCCCTCCTTCCTCTTTGCCATGGAGTAACATCAGGACACTGTAGTCTGGAAGAAGGAACTGGGGCAATTCCTTATGTAGCGTAGGTTAGTGATGTCACTCATACATAAGAACTCTTGTGCACCTGCCAGTGGAGGTGGTTTTGCAAAGTAGCTTGACACCAGGGGTGCCACATTGCAGTGAACTGTACAGAGGTAGTTCTTGAACACTTACTGGTAAGTAATCTTTCACATTACTGTGCAGGCAGAGAAGAAAGCTGGAACTAAATGTGAAAGAAATTTCTTTGGCTCTGGCTATGACTGTGCAATAGGCAAGGAGTGACCAGGGCTGAGATTGGAGGAGCTGTTGATCTTCCCTCTTTCTCCATGGGTTCACAGTAGGGGGAAGATGTGGAAGGATCAGGTTAGCAGTGATGCTTGCAAAATGTATGCTGTAATTGGATGTGTATTTGGAGAAGGGGATAAACACAGGAAATTCTAAAACTTCTTTCTGTGCTCAGCTGAGCCTGTATAACAACTTTTGCTTTTTAGCCTCTTTACATTATAAAAGCAAATCTGGAAGTTGCTTTAGAGTTTCACAATTTAGTTTTTGTATTGAAAGTGATTTGTAACTGGACCACAGTTGTTGCTGAAAGAGTAGCAGGTTTCATAGGAAATGGGAGGGGAAAAAAAAAATCTAAAGAGCCAAGGAAATTAATTTATTCTGAGTATATAAAAGACCTCCATAACTACTTCCTTAGTATTTTTCTTCCAACTACAAACTGCTTTTTAGTGAAAAGAGACATTTTTTTAATATACTAAAGCAACTGGTTTTGTAAAACTTACGGGTTGTAAACACCTGTTGGACTGGTGTATTTTCGTGAGGCTGAAGGTGCATGGTTGAAAGCCTTGGGCTTCACAGTGAGGCTTGAGTCAGTGTCCCAGGAATGTACACTTGTTATAGCTTATTGGCTAAATGGTGTGTGACTTCGGTTCACCAGGAGAGTCTACATCAAAGGACATGTTTTACTTTCTATGGGTGTGTCCAAAATACAGAAGATATGGCGAGTTTAAATTCTGCTGTGTATCATGACTATAAATGTTTTTTCATCCCTGCATTATTCCAGTCACTCTCTAGAGGGCAATCTTCTACCATAGAACAAGCAGGCTAAGGCAAACTGAATATGTGGATTTTGATTTTATTTTCTCAGGTATTCCTGTAAATTATCAGGATGTGGCATCTATTGATCCAGAGTATGCAAAGAACTTGCAGTGGATTTTAGATAATGATATCAGTGATCTTGGGCTGGAACTGACCTTCTCTGTTGAGACTGATGTGTTTGGAGCAATGGAAGAAGTGCCTTTGAAACCAGGGGGTGCAAGTATTCTTGTTACACAAGACAACAAAGTGAGTGTTCAGGTTTATCCAGAAGTTACTGATGAGAACAATTGAACTGACTTATGAGTGAATAGAAGCATAAATTATGTACCTAAAGTAATCATACCTACAATATTAAAAAGTAGCTCGCAAAATGGTCCCTGTTTGTATGTGTCAATAAATTGGACCACTCTTCTGAAGAAAGTTCTTTAAACAGCTCTCGGAAATTGTCTGTTTCCTCTTTTGTTGGAGTTTTTATGAAGAAAAACAAGGTAGAAGTCAAATGAAGGATTTTTTTAGAAGTGACATCATGCCATATTGCACATGGTCAAGCTCTTGGCGGGGGGGTAGGAGTGTGGGGGAGAAGGGGGAATATTAACAAGGAACACCTGTGTTCCTTTCAAAAATACAGCTGTAGGTAATGTTGCTTAAGTATTGCAAAATTCACTGTTAAACATGGCCTGCTCACTAAACAGTGGAGTATTTAAGGTGTGTTGGGAAGAGAAGTGCAAAGCACCCAAAACTTCATTTGAAGTCAGTAGGAATTGTGCTGCTCACCTATCCAGACAGTTTGGTTTTACGTTATCATTGAACAAAACACGATGCGAATTCATTCACTAAACGGAAAGGAATTGGATTTTGAAATAAACTTATTAGGCCTTTCATCTTTCAACGATTCCAGGCTTATTTTGAGCCAAAAACAGTTTAACGATATAACATTTTGATCTATGTAAAGCAGAAGCTGACAGAATTATAACTGGGTTAAAATCTGTGTGCTAGTGCAGGTGGGCCTAATACTTAAACACAGTACTAAAGCAAAGTCTGTTTCTGTTCTGTGTGTTAAATATTTTGTAAACAACTTGCTGCTGCTTGTGCTACAGAAAAACTAAACCTAAATTAAATACGTACTGTATACCCTGTGGCTATAAACCCCTGAAAATTGAATGATATAGTGAAATGTAAAGAGAATTTCTTTGGAAAAGATATGAAGTAAAGTAGACTTCTAAAATTTAGTACTGTGATTTACGTTTCATGCACTGCTTACATGAAGAAAGTCATTAGTCTGTGGTGTATAATTACCATAACAAGAGTTAAAATAGTACCCTTTGCCCAGCCTCTTTTTAAAAATTTAGTTCTAAATTATGATATAACTTACCTTTTTTATTGAATTTTGTCCTTCATTCAATAGCTAAGTGTATTCTTCATCCTGTCTTTAATGTTCAGTATCTGGTAATATGCCTTCATGCTACTGACACTTCAGAAATATACCATTTGTTTTCTTCTTTAATCTTTCCATATGTATTAAATGGTTGTGTGGTGGTGGTTCTGTTACCAGTATAAGCACACTGTGTATGAATAGATTTTAAAGGAAAACTGTGCCCAGTTTATTCAATGTAGTGGTCTGAAAGTTTCCATAAGAAGCATTTCCAACCATGTATAAATTGTTTTTCGTATATATGAAAATAGTTTTAATCACAGTTTTATTTGTTGACATAAGTCTGGGAGTCCAGCATTGTAGAGTCATATAATCCTTTTCAGTGTTAAGCAAATGAGCATCAATATAGTTAGTGTTAAAACTTTAACACTTCGTAGAAGAGTCAAGCAACATTGTTCCAATCAATTTCTGTACTTCCTTTGCACTGGTTCTGATTTCAGCATACTATGTATATTATATGTATACATAAATTATATGTATTTATCTAGCTTTTTGTTGGTAAGATTCGGCTGTTATATTGGCAAATGACCACTTGGTGTCATCATTTATTTAAGTATCAGGGGGTAGCCGTGTTAGTCTGTATCTACAAAAACAACAAGGAGTCTGGTGGCACTTTAAAGACTAACAGATTGCATCGGATGCATCCGAAGAAGTGAGGTTTTTACTCACGAAAGCTTATGCCCAAATAAATCTGTTAGTCTTTAAGGTGCCACCAGACTCCTTGTTGTTTTTATCATTTATTTAAAATTTTCTTGTTTCTGGGACTTTGACAGTGAATCCTTAAGCATAATCTTCCTTTCTATCAGGACAGAAATGTCATTCAGATAACTAACATGCATATTATGAGACTGATTCTCCACTGTCTTGTACCATTCATAGTTGGTTTTCCACCCCCTTTGCACAGGTGTAAATGACTACACAATGCAAGTCAGTGGAGATTTGGACCCTTTATCAATATTATAAATGGATGGAGTCAGGGAACAAATACACTGTTGCTTGATTCCAATCTCTTTTAAATTCTTTTAGTATAATATATATTCTCTTAATATAATATATCCCACAATAATTTGTGGTTTCAATGTTGCCATTATAAAGTCTATCGTCAGTTTACAATGCTCTTTTCAATTTGACTGAAGTTGGAAATTTGCGAACATGTCATCCCTAATCTAATATTTAAATTCTTCTGTTTGACTTACCCTACAAGAATTTTACATATTTTAGTTTGATAGTTATATTTGCTTTATAAATAATCTCCTACTACCTCAACTACATGCTCAACCCTGACATGAAGAGATCACCTCTAGAGGTGATATCTCTATTCCCTTCTTGTCCTTAGCACCTTTTGATGTTGCTAATTGTTATGGTGACTTTTGAAATATAGATGTTAGTCCCTTAGGAATGTGGAGATTATCAAACTATTTAATGACACAGTCATACAAACAGCAGTTAGAGGGCAGTGACTTTTTTGCTTTCTACTGATATGGGCTAGATTCAGTCTAATGCAGGGGTGGGCAAGCTTTTTGGCCCGAGGGCCACATCTGGATATGGAAATTGTATGGCGGGCCATGAATGCTCACGAAATTGGGGGTTGGAGTGCGGGAGGGGATGAGGGCTCTGGGGGTACGGCTGGGGATGAGGGGTTGGGGGTGCAGAAGGGTGCTTTGGGCTGGGACCGAGGGGTTCAGAGGGCGGGAGGGGGATCAGGGCTGGGGCAGCCGGTTGGGGTGCAGGAGGGGGTCAGGGGTGCAGGTTCTGGGCAGCGCTTACCGCAGGCAGCTCCCACAGGCAGCGGCATGTTTCACCCTCCAGCACCTACGTGGTGGCATGGCCAGGCAGCTCTGCATGCTGCCCTGTCCAGTCACCACCCCTGTAGCTCCCATTGGTGGTGGTTTCCGTCCAATGGGAGCTGTGGGGGTGGCACTTGGGGTGGGGGCAGCGTGCGGAACCCCTTGGCTGCCCCTCCGCATAGGAGCTGGAGGGGGGACGTGCCACTGCTTCCGGGAGCCATGTGGAGCAGGGCAAGCCCCCGACCCCACTCCCTGGCAGGAGCTTGAGGACCAGATTAAAACGTCTGGGGGGCCGGATGTGGCCCTCGGGCCTAGTTTGCCCACCCCTGGTCTAATGATTGAAAAGTCAAGGACTCTGTATCCTATGTCAGTTCTTGGACATACCTATTCAGTAAATATTTTCTTAATGACCTGAATTTGTATTGTATAACTTAATGGCCCTGGCAGATTTGAAAAATGCCTTTTTTTAAAAAGGATCCAAAATATGTAATAATTTTATACTGCAGTCTTTCTTCTCCAATAAGTTTAGAATATTTTTCTGTAGTCTACAGTGTAATTGTTTTTGTAATTTAAGAATAAAAAATTGCCCTTTATTAAAACTTGTACTAACATCTGTAGGAGGAGGGAAATTCAGTCTCTGAAGTGGTTCATTATTGTGTGTCCAGTAGAGGGGTGCCTGTTGAAAAGTAATATCATCCTAACCAATTCAGAAGGTCATGGAGCACAAAGGGTAAAAATGATGCTAATCCAGTCCAGTAGAAGAGGGATGTCAATTGAGAATGACACATACTTATTTAAAACAAACATTTAGTTCAGCAGATAAAAACTGAAGAAATTTGTATGGATGGTGTTGAAAGTAGGATACACAATTTCAATAAAATAGTCTATAGGTTGCTATCCAACAATGACAACTCACAGGGTCATGTGCTCTCATGTGGCTTCATAATATGATCTGTGAGGAACAAGATCATGAACAAATGTCACACAGGAATGTGCATGCTCGCACTGAAGTCTCAGCATAATGCGTGGCCCTTTTTTCAATCACTTTTTCACACCTGGCTTCCTCAAAGTGTTAACTTTTATTGATAGTTGCTCTATATTCTGTCCTTGGCTATGTCTTCAAATGTATTATTCTTTATGCTGCATGAGGTGAGTTTCTACTTATGGGTGTCTCTTTAAAGTGTTTTGTTGACCACCCATACTATGCTTTCAAGAACGGCAGCTCATAGAAAACTTTGTTTTCTGGAGTATGTTGTTGCCCACTCTGATAACATGATCTGTCAATCTAAGCTGAGCTTTGATCATTTACTTGGCCTCAGCTGGCCTCAATTACTGTTTTTGTTCTTTCAAGGATATTAATGTTTGAGACTTTGTCTTGCCAATCGACTTTCAGAATAGAGTGGAGGCAGCATGTGTGACATTTTTCAAGTTGCTTAATGTGTCTGTGGTAAATTGTCGATGTTTCACACCTGTCTAAAAGGGATGCTATTACTGCTGCATTGGGTATTATCAGTTTTGTTAAGTATTGGATGGTGTGCTGGTTGAGTATCCTATGGCAAAGTCTTCTGAAGGCCTGGCTTACCTTTTATATTCGACTTGATCGTTCATGATCCAGCGAACCATCTGTTAAGGTAGTACTGCCCAGGTATGTAAAGCTATTGACAGTCTTTGGCTTAAACAATCAGTGGTGATATTTTGGCTGGTGGTTGGCTGGAAGAAGACTTGTTTGTTTTTTTCCAGGCTGATGGTGAGTTGAAACTGTTTAGTTGCCTCAGAGAATCTGTCCAGGATAAGTTTTCACTACGGCTAAGTAGTGCACAGTCATCCACAAAAAGGTCTTCACATATGAATTCCTCAAGAATTTTTGTAGTTGCAGTAAGCCTTTGGAAATTGAAGAGTTTTCCATCAGTTCTGTACCTTACGTAGATGCCCTTTGGAAGGCTGGACTTTGCGTAATTCAGAACAGCTGCAAAGAGACCAAAAAGGGCCAGTGCCAGCACACAGGCTTGCTTCACTCCTCCATTATATATGGGAAATTGTTTAAAAGGTCACTATCTGAGAGGACTTGACTAGTCACGTCTTTGTGAAATTGATATATGATGTTGGCAGATTTGGTGGAGCAGCCAAACTTTTCTAGAATTTTCCAGAGGCCATTTCTGCTCACTGTGAAGACAGTGTACAGTTCTGTGTTTTTGTTCAGTATTATTTTTTCCTGAAACTGTCTCTCAACAAAAACCATGTCTGTGGTGCCCTGACCTGAACTAAATCAACAGTGGCTTTCTGGTAGAAACATATCCGATACTGTTTTGACAAACTGAGCAAAATATGGGTGGTGAGAATTTTGCTACTAACAGCAGGAAAATACCCCAGTAGTTACCACAGTCAGAGTTGATGCCTTTATTTTTGTATAGTGTAACTGATTGCATCTTTGAAGCCCTGAGGAAATTGCTTGGCTTCCCATCTTTGATTTCATGTAGATAATTGACAGCATTTAGGCCTGAAAGTTTGACAAACTTCATTTGTTTGATAGCTCTTTGCACTTCCTCAACGGTAGGTGGGTGGGCGATTTCTTCATATATGGGGTCAATTCCTCTAGCACCTTTGGGTTGATAGTAAAGTGTGATTCAGTGGCTCAGTGAAGTGTTGTACTCGTCTTTCAGAGATGCCTCACTTGTCCTTGATTAAGGTAGATCCACCTGAATTCTTTAGTGGAGCTGGTCCAGATTTTGATGGGCATAAATAGCTTTCAGGAAATCCTAAAACAAAGTTATGCTAGTATTGACATAATGCAGTGTTTCTTCTGCTTTCTTTTCCCACCAGTTTTCCTGTAGGAACGAATGCAGTCTTTAAACCTTGGCTTGCGGTACTTGAATTTCTTTCTTTAATGTTGGTTTTTGTCATTTTGCCAAGACATACACATTCTTTTGCTTGAGGATTTTTTCATTGAACCAATCCTGGTGCCATCTTTGATTTATGGCTAGAATATCTTCTGAGCCTTGAAGAATGGCCGATTTGAATATATTCCACTTTTACAGTACATTATTGGTTGATGATGTAATGTTATCAAACTTTCTCCTAAGTCTTCCCTTAGTTTTCCTTGAAGAAATGGATGTCTCTGCTTTGCTATGTTCAATTTTAGATTTAATATCTTCAGCCGAGGGGCAGCAGCATGTAATTTAAAAATGACTCTGATCATTGTGTGGTGAGTCCAGCTGTTCACCCCTTGCATTGCTCTGGTGATATCAATGTCCCTTTGCTGTATAATGACAGTCATTCAGGTGCCAGTGCTTTGATCTCAAATGCATCAAGAGGTTGTATATTTGTCTGCTTGCTTAAATACTGTGTTGGTAATAGAGCTCATGCTCAGCACACTTGCTGAAGTAGGAGACTATTGCTGTTCATTTTTCCAACTCCATTGGTCTTTATTACACTGTTCCAAGCCTCGCTGTCTTTTCCTACTCTGGTATTAGTCTCCCATGGATAAATCTTTCAGTGACTTCAGAAAGCTGTTTCTAATGGCAAAATAAATGCCATAAATCCTTTCTTCCTCTGCTGTTTTCTCTTTCCAAAAGATGATTAGCCACCTCCTAGTTCAGCGAGCCCCAAACTTTTGACAGTCGTGTGCCCCCCCCCATCTGCATCCCCCCACCTACCTGGAGCTGGGAACGGGGACATGGCTCGGGGGTAGGGAGGGGGGAGACACAGACAGGGTAAGGGCGCCAAGGGACTGGGGCTGGGAGCGGTGCTGAGGCTGGGGACGGAAGCAGAGCTGCAACTGGGCTGTAATGGGGGCCAGCAGCTGGCCCATGGCCAGGTGCTGCTCCGCTCCCAGCCTTACCCCTAGCCTTCGCCCCGGACCAGGAACGGAGCTGTGGCCAGTGGGCGAGGCTGGGGGCTGGTGGGGGGGACCAGGAGCAGAGCCATGCCGAGGCTGGCAATTGGGCCAAGGCACAGGGCCAGGAGCCAGGGACCTGGCTGGGGGCTGGGTGGCGCTCCCTCCCTGCAGCTATGGGGGCTGGTCTGGGCCCTGTTGTGCCCCCTCTGGATGTTCCTCGATGCCCCCCTACAGGGGCACACCCCACACTTTGGAGATCTCTGTCGTAGTTCCTTTCTGGAGCCTTCTTCTGCAAGTCATCTTTTGCTGAGGGCAGCCATATTGATGCTCCATCTTGCAAGTTCCCTTGCAATTAATAATGTACACCTTTCAGGTCTTGATGTGTTGTTATCCATTAGAGTCCGTATGTTCCATATCCCCATGGTGAGAGCTCGTTTTGCTTACAGAATGATCACATGTGTGGATGATCCACCAGATGTGGTAAACTGTCCAGATTAGAGTTGGGCAGGCAATATTATGACACTTTTGCTGGCCTCTTCCTCTATGGGGGTGAGCAGTGCTGTCTTAAAAGGGGCTATTCAGTCACCTAGGATGTTGCCTAACGTTCTTGGTGCCAAGGATGAAGGTTTGTGACTGACTTCCAGTATTCACCTACACCTGACACTTCACCACTTGGCGTTGCTGGAGGACTTCCTTTCTATGATGCGTGAAAGGCAATCTTGGTCTCTTGGCTGCTGAAGTCAAAGACCAGTGGCTTGAAGGGTCATAAAGACTGGGAACTTCATTAGCTACATTGGATAGCCACTGATGTCTTTGTCAAGCGATACATATATCATGGAATGTTCCTGCAGTACCTTTCCTTCTGTTGAACCAAAAGGACTCCTTTGCCCTGTCCACTAAAGCAGATTTAGTATAGATTCATAGAGTCTAAGTCCAGAAGGGATCATTGTGATCATGTAGTCTGACCTCCTGTATAACACAGGCTGTAGAACTAGAGCATATGGTTTTGATTTAAAAATTTTCAGTGATGGACAAGACACCACGACCTTGGTAAGTTTCTCCAATGGTTAATTACTCTCATTGTACTTTACATCTTACTTTCAGTCTGAATTTGTCTAGCTTCACTTCCAGCCATTGGATCATGGTATACCTTTCACTGTTAGATTGAAGAGCCTATTATTAAATATGTTCCCCATGTAGGTACTTACAGATTGTAATCAAGTCACCACTTAAACTTCTCTTTGTTAAGCTAAATAGACTCAAGGAGCTCAGTCGCTATGAAGAAGGGTTTCTGATCCTTCAGAGATTCTTGTGGCTCTTCTCTGAAGCCTCTCCAATTTATCAACCTATTTGAATTGTGGATACCAGAACTGGACATGGTATTCCAGCCGCTGAGGTGAAATAACCTCTCTGCTCCTACTTGAGATTCCCCTTTGTTATGCATCCAAGGACTACATTAGCCCTTTTGGTCACAGCGGCACACTGGGAGCTCATGTTCAGCTAATTATCCACCACAACCCTCAAATCCTTTTCAGTGTCTTCCCAGGAGAGAGTCTTCCATTATGTAAGTAAATGTTTACATTTAGCCCTATTAAAGTGCATCTTGTTTGCTTGTGGCCAGTTTACTAAGCGACATAGATTGATCTGTATCAGTAACCCGTCCTCTTCGTTATTTACCACTCCCCAATTTTTGTGTCATCTGCAAACTATCAGTGATTTTGTTTTATTCCATGTCGTTTTATAAGAACGTTATAGTAAGGGTCAAGAACTGATCCCTGCGGTACCCCACTAAAAACACACCCATTTGATTATTTCCTGTGTACAGATACATTTTGAGACCTATCAGTTAGCCAGCTTTTAATTCATTTAACGAGTGACAGGTACATTTTATATATTTCTAGTTTTTTATCAAAATGTCATGTTGGGACTAAGTCAAAGTATACTACATAAACACTATTGCCTTAATCAAGCAAACTTTTGTAATCTCATAAGAAAAAGATAGCCAGTTAGTTTGATAGACTCTGTTTTCCATAACCCATGTTGATTGATGTTAGTTATGTTACCCTTCTTTAATTCTTTCCCATATCAAGTGTTCCCCTATCGTGCCCAGGGTCAATGTCAGATGGACAGGCCTATAATTACCTGGGTCATCCTGTTTCTTTTTAAATATTGCCACATAATGAGCTTTCTTCCAGTCTACTGGAACTTCCCTGGTATGTTAACTTACTGAAAATCATCATTACCAATCCAATGAGCTCTTCAGCCAGCTTTTAAGACCCTTGGATGCAGGTTGTCTGGAACTGCTGATTTAAAAATGCCTAACTTCAGTAGCTGCTGTTTAACATCCTCCTTATATACAAATGATTTTTTTATAGCCGCCTTTGCTTCCTTGTTAAATCAGTTTTGTGCTTTTGTTTTTTAAAATCATTATGGCCTTCTTCCTCGACAGTGGGATTGTGGCTTTTTGGGCATCTAGAAAAGTGTTCTTAACCCATTCCCAGTCCCATGCATGTTGGAAATAAGTATTTCCAGAGGTGTCTCTCTCTCCATGGGTTCCCGCAACCTGTTTTAGCCTGCCCTTCAGTGGTGTCCTTGGAAGAGACTGGAATCTTGGTTTAAGATGTACTTAAGTAACCCTTCTCCTCTTGCAAGCACTTCACAAACATTTAACTAATCATTCATCTCACTCTTATGTTACTAGTACTTTTACACTGAAAAGAGAATTTCTTCCAATTTTGAAGAGACTACCAGTTCCTGTTAGAATAAAGTATAAGGGATTTCTTTGAAATTGGGCAGCCTTTCAAAATAGGGATATTTTTTTTAAATGTTGCAAAGAGTCCCGTGGCACCTTATAGACTAACAGACATATTGGAGCATGAGCTTTCGTGGGTAAATACCCACTTCGTCAGAAATCATGCATCTGACGAAGTGGGTATTCACCCACGGAAGCTCATGCTCCAATACGTCTGTTAGTCTATAAGGTGCCACAGGACTCTTTGCTGCTTTAACAGATCCAGACTAACACGGCTACCCCTCTGATACTTTTTAAATGTTGTCACTTTAGACTTACAATAGAATCTCAGAGTTACGAAAACCTCCGGAATGGAGATTGTTTGTAACTCTGAACAAAACATTATGGTTGTTCTTTCAAAAGTTTACAACTGACCATTAACTTAATTCACCTTTGAAACTTTACTGTGCAGGAAAAAAAAAGCTGCTTTTAACCATGTTAATTGAAATGAAACAAGCACAAAAACAGTTTCCTTACCTTGTCAAATCTTTTTTACACTTTCCCTTTATTTTTTAGTAGTTTGCGTTTAATACAGTACAGTACTGTATTGCTTTTTTTCTCTGCTGCCTGATTGCGTACTTCCGGTTCCAAATGAGGTGTGTGGTTGACCGGTCAGTTCGTAACTCTGGTGTTTATAAACCTGAGGTATCTCCATTGTATAGATGGGGAATTGGAGGCAGAGAGGTTAATTGATTCTCCAAGAACCAGATAATTAGATGCTGTGGTGATGGGTATGGTATAAAAACTTAAGTAGAAACTGTGTCCAAACTTCTTGTTTTGGAACAAGACAGTGTTTCAGATCTGGCTGAGTTCCCCCTGTTGGACTTTCACTAGACAGCTGTGAGGGGATTCAAATGCTGAATCCTCTGTGCCCTTCACTTGCTGGGACTGGGCAGAGCTTAGGCACCGTTCGTGGCTTTGGGCCTCTAAGCACACACACGAGAGGCACACTTTGTGTCTGATGCCCCTCATGGGAGTGGGGACTCCATTGTCCCATTGCCTAAGCCCTGAAACTAGTGCAGTCTCCCCCAAACATCCCCTGCAGCTCTTGAACAGTCCCCACAATCCTACCAAAGGTGTGAGCCTTCTGGTTTACAGTTAACCTCTTGAGAGGTTTGAGAGCCAACAGACTTTGTACAGGATCCAGAAACACCATTGTTCTCCACTTAGCACAAGAAATATACAGATGTGTACAAAATAAACACACCTATATGAATTTCCCTGTCTTGGGTTCTTCGCCATTTTGAGAGTTCTTTGTGCTTGGGCAGAGTCCCCTGGGGTGCCCAGGATCCTTTCTCTGCAGCTCATGACTTTCTTCAGAAACGTGGAATCTTTCCAGCTCAGCTTGCTTTCTCTGACCTTGGTTGGTGTCACAGTTCAAACAGACCTCTGCTACAAAAGCATACTTGTCTCTTCTACGCCTGCCCCAAGCTTTCTGTCCCTCTAAAAGGCTTCTCCCCGTGAGTCCTTTTTAAATCCTCCTCTATCACCTCTCTCTTCTGTTTGGGGAATTTTCCAGTCTCTCAACTTTTCCATCCTTTCAGACAAGTTGGAGGAAGCAGCATCTTCCAGCTCCAGTCAGCCTCCTTAGCAAAGCGATTTTTTCAGTCCAGCACACGTTAAGGTTAATGACTTTCCATTGTCCCTAGTCTGGTAGGTATGTGCTACAGTCCATGTTAGCACATGATGAATTCCACGTCCACATAGAATTCCCTGATTAAATTTTTATAACAACTTTATAACATCCAAGCTTAATTTATAAACTGTACATAGATTCCCCAAACCATCACAGACATTAACTCAGTTAATCTATTTGGCAGGTAAATCTGGAAATACATTTTTTTTTCATAATTAGAAATCATGTATCACTTGGAGCCAAAGTTGATTTTAACTTAGTTTTGAGAAGTCTTGGCATAAGTTTAGATTCCCAAGTAGAAAGATGTCTACATTGAGTAAAAAGAATGTGTTGAAGATTTATATAGTGTGCATCAAGATGAGCTGGAATAGACTGGCAAGCTGTGCACGAGCACAAGGTGCTGTGTTCATGGTCCAGGCAGTGTAAAGCTGGAAGAGATTGTCTTTCTGCCCCCGTTTGAAAGTCCCTTTTCCTTTTTGACTGCTCCATAGTAGTAAGTTTGAATAATAAAAAGGGCCTTGTTTCATTTAGTGTGTATCTTGGAAGGTGGAGAATGAGAGGTTCCCACTTGCAGATTGCTTAAAATGTGTAGGAGTTCTTGTGGTGTCCAACTGAATATTTTCATACTGTAGGTCTTTTGTTGTTCTCCTGTTTAGTTAAAAAAACAAGAAAAGGAAATTCCATCCAGACTGATGTTTGAGGCTGTATTGTTCATTCAGTCAGAAAATGACAATGTAAAATTCCATTAACATTCTTGGTCTAGATCCAAGCCCCGGCTGGGACTGTGCTGCACTGTCATTCCAGAAGTAGTCTCCAAAAACATGCCCCACAAGATATGGCTGTGCTACATACATTTGTATGGGCAAAAAGGAAATAGAAGGGTGCTTGCTCAAACTTTGTAGGTGTCTTTTTTGGGGCCTTTTGAAAATGTGGCCATGTGTGCTGCAGTTGCTAGCCTCAGTTAGGTGAGTGAAGAATCCATTCAAAGCCGCAGCTAGAATTTACTTTGAATTATAATCTTAATGTAGGCGGGACTGTGTACGTGCATATGTATGTTTATATATTTTTACCATAAAATATCTCATTTTAATGTTCTCAATATCTTTCATTGCAGGCTGAGTATGTCCAGCTTGTTACTGAACTTCGAATGACAAGAGCCATTCAGCCTCAGATAAATGCTTTTTTGCAAGGATTTCATATGTTCATACCACCTTCTCTTATACAGCTTTTTGATGAATATGAACTGGTAAGTAGCAGTGCCTATATTTGTAACTGACAGCATTCAGCACTTCATTACTTCTACTTCGTTACATTAGCAAAGCTCAGTGTTTTGAAAGATAATTTGATATTCACGCTTTGGTTTTCACTTCTATAGACCTGCTCTGAAACTTCTGTACTTGTTCACTCTGATTACCTTAGGTGAGCATTTCCTGAAAGATGGTAGTATTGATCACTCATTACAAGAGTAAAGTCTTGCTTTGTAATACCCAAGATAGAAAGTGAATGTCTTGTGGTGTCCATAAATCCCTTCAGTAAACATCGGGAAACGTTCCTATTGCCTAGTTTATTTATCTTCACCCACTTCCTACTTTCTGAATCAAATTTACTTTCCTAAAAAATCTTTGTGTAGTTGCTCCATTTTTCATTTCTGACTACATATATATTTAATACATTGGAGAAAGTGACCACCAGTCAGGGCCTTTTCTGCCTGTTTTCCATGATATTCCACAGTTGTTTCCCTATCTGTTTGGTTGTTTCTCCTCTTTCCTTCTTCCTAAGCCACAAAGTCACTTGGTGTAAAATTTTCACAATGATTTAGGAGCCGAAGTCTCACTGAATGTAAAAATATAGATTATACTGTAAGCATTAAATCTTATTTAATGGAAAAAATCTTTAATTTTACAACTTAAGATTGGAAATTCTACTTATACCTGAGTATTGTAGTTAAACTAAACACCCAAATCTTTTATTAAAACCAGAAAATTCAGAGCAGAAATTCCACAAAATTCCTTCTTATGCAGCCTTGCCCCATTTATTTTATTTTGAAGGGTAAATTAGAGTTCCAGCCTCCATCAGGTACATGTGCTGATGTTACAAATTTATAAAACGCCCTCATGTTTTTCTCCTGCAAAGTATATGTGTATTTGTGCACACATTTGGGGTGTCATTGGAGGGGGAACAGAGAAGCCACTGAAAATTAATTTCCTTCCCTTGTTCTCAAAGAAATACAGACTTTAATTTCTTCAGCATTTTGTCCTTGTGTCTTGCTGGTAACCTAAGATCCTGGTGTACATAGATGGTGCACATGTGCACACACATGCAAGCTCAAATACAATTCCAAGTTGTCATGTTGGGGACACTGGTTCATTAGACACACTATCTGAAGGAGTTGAAATATTGCCCTGTGATTCCTTATATATGCTATTTTTGGTAGAATGTTGAAATTACCCTCCCCTCCCCCGCCCCCCATATTGTAGATTATGCTATACTGCCAGTCCACTGAGTTCTAATTAGAGGCCTTCACAAAAGTTAAGCATTTTTTTTTCTTCTGTCCCCTCTCAGGGATGCTTTTTTGATCATTAAGTATATCCTCCCCTCACTCCTGTTCTGTCACTGTCACCTTGATTAAGGTGGTGGGGTCAGTCTAGAACCCGATCTTCCATCCTCCCATCAGCAAAGTGTGTCAGACAAGTGTTAAGAACACTGTGCCTCTTTTGCTCCCTGTCCTTCTCTTCTCCACAATGCATTCAGCTCCTGCTGGGCAAGGAACAAAACACAGCTTTAAGCTCCTTCTGAATAGTAGTTTGTGGTACAACCACTAACCTGTGCTTCTATAAATTAAAAACTGACATTGATATTTTAATATAGCATTTAAAATATTTAAATAATGTTTTATTATTATTAAAAAGGAAAACCTGTCATTTCAGATTATCACTTACAGGCTTAAAATTTCTTAACCTGTAAAAAAGCTGATTCAGACCTTTCAAAATGAAATTAACAACTTAGTCTTCCAGTTATGCAAGTGTTTTGTTTTTAATATTCAAGTATGCTTTCTAAGAGGATTTTTTTCCTGTATCAGAAGTCTGTGCAACAATAAAACACAAAGGATTTCTCATTCTGATATAAGGGATTTAATGTATTTTATATTAAGGTTGAATATGTAGTTGTGTAGTATAGTGTAGACAAACTTGGCAGCTCTCATACACTTAACTATTCCACTTAGAATCTGTTTTATTAAAAGGGGTTCTGGTGGTTATGGGACAACGCGTTTACCTACTTTGACACTGTATCTTTGTTTATATCTATAGTTTATATCTAAAATATTAAGTTGTCTTAGTCTGGAAGTAATGAATTAGTAGGGTGCCCCTTCTCATTGTCTCAGCGTAGGTTGATCCTCCAACTCAATGGATTTTTGGCTTCACTCTACTGAGAACAGCCTGTTTAGAAAGATGCCAGTCTTCCTTCTGTCTCACAGAGATTTGGATTATCTCTGACGAAAAGGATGAAAGTTGCTTCTCCCTTGCCAGGAGAGGAAGCCAAGGAAAAACTACCTCTAGCTGTGGCACTAGACTTTCCCAGTCAAGGAGAGAGGTTTTTCAGCCAATTCATTTCTGTGCATTGGAGGGCTGGTAGTCTGCAAAGATCCACCTTGCCTGCAGGATGGGTGGATAGGTTGGTTCTAGTGGAACTCCAGTACCAGGACTGTACTAGCTCCCTTGCTTACACTGCACTTGCTTATAATAAAATTTCTACTTCTGATGACTTGCAGGTGGAATTAAATAATATACAAAGGTTTGCCTGTCTTTTTTAAAATGTAGGAGACTCAAGGATCTTGTATTATAAGCTTTGATATCTTATTTATTATTAGGAATAAAGTATTGAAAGGAAATTGGAACAGAAAAGGCGTTTTGGTTTCATTCAGGATTATTCTTTAATTAAAGCAACTGCACTCTTCAAAATTAATTGTTTGTAGAGAAGACTAATCAAGATTTTTTTCCCCCTGAAGGAGCTGTTGCTGTCTGGTATGCCAGAAATTGATGTGAGTGATTGGATAAAAAATACAGAATACACAAGTGGCTATGAAAGAGAAGACCCTGTTATTCAGGTAAAGTCCCAGCTGAATGGATGGAGGATATTGTATTTTAATCTTCAAAGTTTTTGCTACTTTTGGATGAAAACTTACATTAACCAAAGTATTCCTATAAATCACTTAAGATGGGAATGTCTCATAATAAAATGAGGTATGAATCTGACTCGGAGCTAATTTCCATAATTTAAACCATAAATTTTTAAATGTGCCCTTATTTGTTTATATCTTTTTTCAAATTTTAAAAAAGAGAGTTTTCATTTTCCATTAAACAAACTTATTTTTCGTTTAGTGGTTCTGGGATGTTGTAGAAGAACTAACTCAGGAAGAGCGAGTGTTACTATTACAATTTGTTACTGGCAGGTGAGAAATATTTCTGTTTATATTGCATATATTACAAATACTCTAGAGTCAACTGCACTGCAAATGGAAAGACACATTTCATGACCAAGAACTGTTTGTTTACTTAACTGGGCAACCTGAATACTCACTTAGGAGTCTGTTTGTTGATACATAAACAGTTTTACTGTTTGTTACCACCAAAATGGCTAATTAGTATTTGTCAACACTTACTGTAATTTTGGTAGTCACTTAGTTTTATTTCATCACTTATTCCTGTGCATTATACCTCTTGTGTGGTTAACTTGCTATCTTAGCTATCATAGATATTAACTTTTGCCCATTGTTGTGGTATCTGAGAGTTTTACAAATATGTACGTAAATCCATATCTGAACGGGCAGTTGTCATACTGCTCTACTATAGAACACTCTTGAGTGTCCAAACTCCTCTTTCTTTCCAAGTTGGTTCTATTATTGGCAGTTAAAATAAACAATGCAATGTAAAGTTTCACTCCAAACTAGGCTGTTCCAAGAGTTTTCCCCCAGGATGACTCTGTCCCAAATACTAGTTCCTTTTGTCATGAGTCACTTGTGCCTCCCTTTTAATGGAGAAGTTATATTCAAGCAGGGGTTAAGGAGCTCCACTTGGCATAGGGAGTACATGAGTCAGTGAATGTCACAATTTCCGTGCAAGGTTCAAATACCTGGTTGCAGGGTAGGTCAACAGAAGATCCTGTTTATACCACTTAAATGGTCAGTGTGTAGGTCTAATTTTTCTCTTGCCCTTCTTTCTAGGAGGCAGGTAGAATTTAAGACAGGAAAAATTACTTCTGTCTTCTCTCCCACATCTTTGAAATGGTGGAGTAGTGGATTTTTCTTTTTCCTGTTAATTTTGTGGGCAGGCAATAAAAAGAGGGTATTGCATTTTTCCCTGGAGGGAGCCAAGTTTGTGGTCATCCTTTGGTCTTGTGGCAAAGAGTTCCACAGCTATAGGTGGCCACCAAAAATGTCTCCAACCCCCATTAGTCTCATTGTATCTATTAAGAGCTTCACTATCTCAAAGGATCATGGTCAGTTTAGGGGTTATTAGTGAGAGTGTTGATCTGTTCTTCCATCCCCTGCAGAACTGACTCCTGCAGTACTGCCTGCATTACTTCCAGGTCTCAGTTTCTAGTGTTCCTAAATTAGTGAAATCTGTTTTTTTCATTAGTCCAGTTTTGCTATTCCTAAATCCAGAATGGTACTTTGAAAAGCACTGGTTTGGGATATGTGCTCTAAGTGGAATCCATTGTGTTTATAGCCTTGTTAATGAACTAGGGGGATTCTGACACGTGTCCCCTGAAATTGACTAATACCAGCCTTGTTAGAACAGTGTTTGTTTTGTTTAGAGATCACATACTGCTATGATGTTAGAGCTTTTTTTAACAGTAATTAAATTTATATTGTTGTTGATGCCTTTAAAGCTTAGGACTGGAACTTGGCAGAAATGGCTCAGATTACTATTACTTTTCTGCTATGATGTATCTGCTTATGGTCTGAGGTTTCGGCTAAGCACGGCTGGTGATGGAAACCTATTGTTTCTTCAGTGAGCAAGAAATCTTGGCCTTTTGAGCATTATAGATAGGCTTGGAAGCATCAGCTTTTTATTGGTAAATGTCGGTAAACGTCAGGTTTCAGAGTAGCAGCCGTGTTAGTCTGTATCCGCAAAAAGAAGAACAGGAGTACTTGCGGCACCTTAGAGACTAACAAATTTATTAGAGCATAAGCTTTTGTGGACTAGCATCCGAAGAAGTGGGCTGTAGTCCACGAAAGCTTATGCTCTAATAAATTTGTTAGTCTCTAAGGTGCCACAAGTACTCCTGTTCTTCTTTTTGCGGTAAACGTCAGTTTCACTATACATGCACAAACCAAAGAAAAAATATTTCCATTAATAATAATTGAATTTTAGATAGGGAAAGTAAGAAAAATTATGCTTGATAACTTAATAGTTTGATTTAAGGATATTTACTTTGTGTATTTTGACATGTGGTGTTTGTTTTAATGGTTATAAAGCTTTAACTTTTTTTAATCTCAACGTCTATCATTAAATAATTGTCTGACCTGCCCATTGTTTGTTCCCTCATAATCTTGCACCACTGTGAAAATTTAAATCAACATTTGAAAAAAATGCTTAAAAATAAACCAATATTATCCACTGAAATTTATTAAAAAATAAAATCTAATTCTGCCAAGCCTAATTATAAGCAACAGTGAGAGGACACTTTCAAAAGCTACCAGAGCTGACATGTGCACATATAAATCCAGTGACCTCTCTGAAATATGGGTGTCTGGGCATGAAAAATGTAGAAGCAAGATTGAGCAGTCTATTAGCCAAAACTCTAGTCATAATATACATAATACAAACAAGTGTACTGAGGTCTGATTTTGTATTTATAAAATACCTGTCAACAAACGCTTTGCAAACCCCTTAAATTTTTCCACCTGGATGCTTTGCATTTTCCTGAATGAGGAATTTGTTTTAAGAGTCTGCATTTGCTGGGTAGCACTTTTCATTAAGAATTTGCATTATTTTTTCATTCCTCTCATTCCAGCCTGAGTATTCCTTCAGTGCTACTTAAGTGAAAAATCAGATATCCTTTTTTCCAGCCAGAGACCATAAAATGTATTCAATGGATCTAGTAAAAAAATTATGATAGTAGCTTTAATGTTTCATTGACGTCTTTAAGCATATCTTAAATGTCTTTTCCTCTTGCAGTTTTGCCTTCACTTAGGAGTAATGGAAGTCTGACTTTTGATGATTTCAGTGTAAAACAGTATAATTTTGGATATACTGGGAAAGTCCTGTTTTAATAGGCTGTTCTTCATGTTTTCCGTAACACATGAGTGGCACAGTTTGTGCAAAAACCTCCAGGTGACACTCAAGAGAACGTGATTAGGTGGTCCTGCGCATACTCCATGTCCTTTGATTTTTGGATAGTTCTGGCTTAAACTCTGTGGTAAGGCCCTCTGGTTTCTTTGATGCTGTAAACTAGAAATTCTGAGGCAGCTTCAATTAAATCCAAAACCTGAGATATTAACTGAATTAAATATGGAAAGGAGTAATGCAATCACTGCAATGTTGCTTACTGGTGGCATTTATATCCATTTTTTTTAATTCTGTGTCTAAATTTTCAGTGACACAGATTTTTGTATTGACAGTAATGGAAATTACATGAGATGCCAAGCCATAGAATCGGTAGCTAATAGTTGGATGAATGAGAGACTTGTTGCTGAGTTAGAAGGCCTGAGTTTTATTTTGTGTTTGAATGTGGAACTCTAACTGTTGGTAGAGCAAAATACCATCATTCTCAGGAGGAAAAATCATGTTTGGGAGATACAAGCCATAACCACATTACAAGTGGATACTTTTATAAGCTTTTCTTGTAACCATTTTGAATTGTAGCTCTAAGCACAGTTCCATTTGAGAAACTTTGTTACTGCAGAAGGTATAAGCACAAGTCTATATATCCATGGGTGACCCTAAATATTGGAAGAAGAAAAGTTGTCTGCTAAATCTCATTGTGGTGATGGTTTGTATTGGTTATCTGTTGGATATGGATAACTAGTACTTATATTTAGCATGTAAATATTTTTGAAGTACCATTAATTGGATTACTGTTAGACTATAAAATCCTTTATTTAGACACGAAACATACATGGCAAAGCAAGCCCTCTCCTTTTCCACTACTTCACCCAGTAGGCTCTAACCCTGTTTGAAAGAGAGAGTGCCACCTAAAATTGAGAAGGTATTTCAGTCTCCTTCACCATTCAATCCTTGCAAAGACTCAGTGTTTTTTTCATTATTTTGCAAGCTTATTTTTAAAACTGTACCTGATATCCAGAATTTTAAGTAGTATTCAAATTCTTTAGAAGAATGTCCTTGTTTCAGATTATTTTATTCTAATACAACTCTTACTGAACAGTATTTTAATATTCCAAGTGAGGGTCTCATAGTAATGTCATTTATATTTTAACATCTTCATGTGCACTTTATACGAAAATAAGAATTTAAGTTGATATAAAATAATGGCTGCATTTTTACTATACTTTGTGACTTTTCATTGGTGAGAATTTGGGTTGAGGGATCCTTTGGAGTTATAGCTCTATCCGGTTGTCTTTTTTTTTTTTAATTGTTTTCGAATACCATGGGAGGGGATCATGTCTCCTGAGAGAAAACACCACTACTATACAAAACAAAAAACACCCCTCACCCCCACCATTGAACAGGTTTTTATACCACAATTTTAAAGATGGCCTCTAATGGTATAGGTACTATGTGTGAGTCTCATACTGTAGGTTAGTGTGAATCACATTAGTCAGGGTGAGAATGGATTTATAGTCAAGCTTACAGAATTTCTTTGGTTAATATTTTTCTTAGTGTTCCACAATATTGCAGTAGGTAATTACTCTAAGTCACTTTTCTCTAATATACTGGCTTTACTGTGAGAGATACCACACTGTTAAGTCTTGATTCTCTTATAAAAGCCAAAGCTCTGGAAAAGACATGTCAAGAATATTTGGTAGATTAACTTACTTTTATAATGGAAGGGTAGTTTTTTTAACTGATGTTTCTTCAACTATAAAGACAACAGGTTTATATATATTAGGAAAATCATCAAGTGCTAACAATGGGCGAGTTACTCAAACACATGCTTGCCTCCCTTATCTAGCATTTAAACAATTTAACAGCTATCATAAATGGGACAATCCCATTTTCAACAGCATTACAGAAAACATGAATGAGGCAATGAGATTTTCACTATTGGTGAAGATTGGGACCCATTGCTAACAACTATTCTTCCTTGAGTGATTGCACATGTCCATTCCACTGTTGGTATGTGTGTGCCTTGTGCACAGTTGTCTGAGGACTTTTTCCCTCAGAGGTACCTGTTAGGGTGGCTTGAGCACCCTGTACTGCTGCGTGCCAATATAAGAGGCTGGAACTGCCCCTCATCCCCCTTCAATTCTGTCTTACAGCCAGGCTGTGGTTAGAGCACTTCCAGTCTTGCTATCACAAGTTTAGTTCCCTAACTCTCTGTATATAGTCTTTTCCATTTAGTACTTAGTGAGTGAGCTATACTATATAGTTAGGTTTCAGTTGTTAGGTCCCTTTTGGACCAAATTTGATTTTCGATATTAGAGCCATGCCTTACTTTCCAGGTTTCAAGTCTCATCGGTCATGTGCCAGACTGGCAGTCAGTGACCCACACCCCAGCTGCCAAAAGTGTCTGGGGTCCCACATCAGTGACAGGTGACACAAAGCCTTACTCAAATAAAGACAGAGCAGCGAGACTTAACTGTCTCTTTATGAGTGTGGCACTTCACCCTTCATCAGAGCCATTGGGTTCAGAACATACTTAGACCATCAATGCAATGTGCGCCTCCCAAGCCATCTTTGGCACCATGTTCTGTATCTACAGTACCTAAGAAGAGAGAGAGATCTGCCAAGGACATGGTACCTTATCCAGTAAGAT
Source organism: Malaclemys terrapin pileata (assembly GCF_027887155.1). Classification (NCBI taxonomy): domain Eukaryota; kingdom Metazoa; phylum Chordata; order Testudines; family Emydidae; genus Malaclemys; species Malaclemys terrapin. The sequence goes on from NC_071507.1 coordinate 129,509,808, forward strand.
CTTGGTACTGAGGTCAGCTAAAAGAAAGATTTGTAGGAGGGACTGTGAATGGAAATATTCCCCAGAGTGCTCCACTGCTGCAAAGCGAGATTCAACAATTCCAGAACCAGTGTCAGGTCTGTCGAGGCCAGCCCCTGAAGTTTGTTTCAGACCCTATCCTGGTACTGAGGATGCTGGAAGTCTATGCTACTGACAAAGAATTACTTAACCCCCTGGCACTGGTGTCCCTGGGAGTGCAGGAAGGGTTCCAGCTGCTACCAGTGTCTGGTCTCTACACCAGCTCTGCAAAAGCAGGTGGCGCCAATGTTGCTCCGAATACCTAGAAGGCTGATACAGTTCGGGGGGCATGCCACTGTTAATATCACTGGTATCACCATCTCTGGGTTCAGCTAAACTGTCTCCAGTGCACAATGATTCTGCTCCACTGTTATCGCAGGACTGAGTCATCTTTGTCAGATTTGGAAGTGGAATCTTTTGTGTCCCATACCAGATGGGAAGTTTGCCCTCCATTAGAGCCTTGGGGTCCATGGAAGTCAATGCAGTCTCAATAATAGGTACATTGCAAGTGACGATGGTCTGTCAACCAGGGTATCCAAACCCCCCCCCATACCAGTGATTGCTCTGGACACCATGGAGTGTCCTTCCCTCTGCTAGGACCTTTCCTCACCCATCTGAGTTGACTTCCTCAAGGATGCACTGAGATCATTGGTACCACAGACAACAATCTCGGAGGCCTAGTACCGGTACGGTACCGAGGAACTGGAAGTCTGAGAGCTCCTCCCTGCAAGAGACAGACCAGCCATTTCCTCTGCATCCTGGTGCATCACCTTCCTTATCACCAAATGAGGCTGTAGAGATGGTGAGTGATTCACCACCACCAGAGTATTACAAGGCTCACCAAGAACTGCTTAAAAAGGTGCCCTCTGTTTTAGACATTCTGGTGGAAGAGGTCCATGAGAAATCCCACAAACTGGTAGACATTTTACCTTCTGCTGGATCCTCCAGAGTGGTTGTTCTGATTTAATGAAGCCCTTCTGGAACTGGTTAAAATGCTTTGGCAGATCCCTTCTTTCCTCTCGCCTATGATAAAATGGTCAGAAAGGAGATACTCTGTCCCTTCTAAGGGCTTCAACCCTCACTTGCCCCTAGGCTTTGGTGGTGACAGCAGCTAATGAGCACAAGAGGCAGAGTCACCAAGCATCAATGCCAAGGAGCGAGGAATAATTTTATTCAACAGGAGGTCTACAGCTAAGAATTGCTAACCTGCAAGCTCTCCTAAGATGCTAGGACAGTGATACACAGACTATGGCTTTTGAGCCGCAAGTGGCTCTTTAATGTCTCTCCTGTGACTCTTTGCAGCACATATTAAAACACTGATTTAATTATTAACCAGTCTAACTTATTAACCAATCAGGAAGCTTATACTCTGTTATTAACCAATTGCATTTGATAAAATAATACTTGGTTTGTCATTTTGTTGTGAGAATAATGTATATAAAAACTAGGGCTGTCAAGCAATTAAAAAAATTAATTGTGATTAATCGTACTTTTAATAATAAAATGCCATTTTTTTAAATAGTTTTGGATATTTTGTACATTTTCAAATAAATTGACTTCAATTACAACACAGAATACAAAGTGTATAGTGCTCAGAGGCATGGGTGATTTAAAAAGGCCCGGGGGCCCCCAGTAGTGCAGCGGAGCTAAGGCAGGCTTCCTGCCTGCCCTCACTCCACGCTGCTCCCGGAATCAGCTGGAAAGGCTCTATGACCCCCGGGAGGAAGCGGGGGTGGGCAGGGGGTCTCCGTGGGCTGCACGAGTGCCAACTCTGCAGCTCCCATTGGCCAGGAACTGCGGCCAATAGGAGCTGCGGGGGTGGTGTCTGTGGGCAGCGGTGCGTGGAGACTTCCTGGGTCCCCTGCCTAGGAGCCGCTGCCAGAGAAGTGTGCTGGTCGCTTTTGAGAGCCGCACAAGGTAAGCATTGCACCCCTCCTGCATCCCAATCCCCTGCCCCTCCCCAGCCCACAGCTCGCACCCCCTCCCACACCCAAACTCCCTCCCAGAGCCTGCATCCCCTCCCATACCCCACCCCCCTGCGCTAGCCTGGTGAAAGTGAGTGAGGTGGGGGAGAGCGAGTGACAGGGAGGTGGGATGGAGTGAGCAGGGGGGCGGGGCTTGGAGAAGGGGCGGGACAAGGGCGTGGTCTCAGGGAAGGGACTGGGCAGGGCAGGGGTGGGACAAGGGTCTTTGGGTTTGCGCAGTTAGACAGTCGGCAATCCTACTGGGCGGGCATGGGGAAGCCCTGGCTGTGCCAGAAAAGTGTGCACAGTGCGCAGCCAGCAGCTCGGTGGGCACCAGCCAGCACAGGCGCAGCACTGCCCAAATGTCAGGCGGACTGCGTCTGTGGCTTGTGCTTGTGTGGGGGCCCATTGACTGTTCTACCCTGAGGCCCAGAATTGCTGTTGGCGGGCTTGGCCCCAGTCAAGGTTCAAAATTGTCAGAGACCTGGTATGGGTAACAAGTACCTTTTGTGGTGCAAAATGTCCAACTAGGACTCGGGACTCTTCAAGGATGGCTAGTGTCAGCGTACATCCCCTGTGATTGTCTAGGCAGTGATTCACATTCCAGAGGTATTTTTGTCCCTTCTGGACTGGTGGACAGACCCTCTGAATGTTTGCGCGGGAATTCCCTTCATTTCTTCACAACCAATGTGCATACTGGTCCTGGATGCCTCATTCCTGGGTTGGCGGGCACACATTAGAACCTCTTGAGTTGTAGTCCTCACAGGATCTGAGGACTCATATAAACATCAAGAAACTACATGCTGTCTAGCCTTCTCTGCCTTTAAGTCACATATTCTGGGGAAAAAATCTGTTAGTTATCTTGTCTGTTAAACACTATGTTTTATGTAAACAGACAAGAAGGATCATGTTCCTCCCAACTGAGCCAGGAGGTATGCATAACTAACTCCATTCACCTCAAAGTTGCTTGCCTCCCAGGAGAGTAGAACATGTTGGCAGATCACCTACCCCATGAATGGTCACTACATCTGGACATGGGCAGGTCCATCTTCCAGCTGTGGGGAACTACTCAGGTGGATCTGTTTGCAACAAAGACCAATAGAAAATGCCATCAGTTTTGCTCCCAAGGTGGTCTTAGTCTTAGCTCTTTGAACACTTTCCTGCTATCATGGATGGAACTCCCTACTATATGCCTTTCTTCCAGTACCATTACTACTTAGAGTCATATTTGAAGCCAAGCAAGATCATTCTTGCCTCATACTAACAGCACCAACATGGCCTTGGAAACACTGGTCCTCAACCTGTTAGCATTGTTAGTGAGGCCTCCTCTACTTCTCCCCTTAGATTCAGATGTAATTTTATCAGGACCATGGCCATCTGCTCCTTCCCAACCTACAGACCCTCCACTTGATAGAATGGATGCTTCACAGCTAACACCATAACTTGCTTGAAAATCATTCAGGAGCTGCTTCTGAAAGCCTGCGGCTAGACAGACTTACCTGGCCAAATGGAAACATTTTTCTACCTGCTCTCAGCTGAGAAATCTCTCCAGTGCAGGCTTCCACATTTTTGGATTATCTGTTGCCCCTAAAAGAGCAAGTTCTGACTGTTAGTTCCATTAAAATACATCTGACAGTGATTTCAGCATTCCACCCTCCAATGGGTAGTTATGGGTAGGGCCCTACCAAATTCACGGTCCATTTTGGTCAATTTCATGGTCATAAGATTGTAAATTTTATTATTTCATCTATTTAAATCTGAAATTTCATGGTGTTTAATTGTAGGGGTCCTGACCCAAAAAGGAGTTGTGGGAAGTGTTGCAAGGTTATTGTAGGGGGGGTTGCGGTACTGTTACCCTTAATTCTGTGTTGCTGCTGATGGCAGCACTGTCTTCAGAGCTGGCAGCTGGAGAACAGCGGGTGCAGGCCGGGACCCCAGCTCTGAAGGCAGAGCCGCCGCCAGCAGCAGCGCAGATGTAAGGATGGCATGATATGGTATTGCCACCCTTACTTCTGCGCTGCTGCCCGCAGAGCTGGGCCCTCAGTCAGCAGCTGCCACTATTCAGCCGCCAAGCTCTGAAGGCAGCGGCGCAGAAATAAAGGTGGCATGCTATGGTATTAACAGATGTATTGGAGCATAAGCTTTCGTGGGTGAATGCCCACTTCGTCTGTTAGTCTTAAAGGTGCCATAGGACACTCTGTTGCTTTTTATGGATCCACACTAACACAGCTACCCCTCTTATACTTGATGCTATGGTATTGCATCTGCACTGCTGCTGTCAGGGTGCTGCCTTCAGAGCTGGGTGCCCTGCCAACAGCCACCGCTTTCCAGCCACCTAGCTCTGATGTCAGCACAGAAGTAAGGGTGGCAATACTGCGACTTCCCCTAAAATAACCTTTTGACCCCTTGCAACCTCCTTTTGGGTCAGGACCCCAAATTTGAGAAACGCTGGTCTCCCCTGTGAAATCTGTATAGTAGAGGATAAAAGCACACAAGACCAGATTTCACAGTCTGTGATGCGTTTTTCATGGTTGTGAATTTGGTAGGGCCTTAGTTATGGGGTTGGGGAAAAAAGCAATCTACTATCAGATTTCTAAAAGAGTTGAACAGATTATACTCTTGAGTATAAGAACTTGTTCCCCCATGGGATCTCAACCTTGTGCTAACAAAATGAATGGGACTTCCCTTTGCACCTCTTGCGACATGCTCTCCCTACTCTACCTCTGTGTAAAAGTGTTTTCTCTAGTTGCTATAACATCAAGGAGAATTGGTGAATTTTGAGCCTCGGTTTCAGAACATCCTTGTACCATGTTCCATAAGGATAAAGTTTACCTTTACCCTCACCCAAAATTCTTGACCAACGTGGCAGTTTCCACATTAGCAAATGTTTTTCTTGAAGCATCACATGCATACAGATGAAGAGCAGCTTCATTTGTTGGGTGGGAGGAAAGCATTGGCCTTCTCCTTGGATAGCACCAGACCCTTTAGAATGTCAGTGTGGTTATTTCTTGTGATTTGTGGACAGGGTGAAAGGCACACTGGTTTCCACTCGGAGGATTTTCTCTCGTATTTATTTGTGCTGTCAGTTAGCTAATGTCATGCCAACCCTGTGATTATTAGCTCATTTGAGTAGAGCACATACAACTTCAGGAGCTTTCCTAGATATTTGCAAAGCAGCAGCTTGGTCATCAGTACTCACTTTTACTGCTCATTATGCAGTTTCCCATCAGTCCAGGAACAATGCCAGTTTTACAATGACTGTCGGAGCCCACCTCCATGTTAATCTGCTTTCGAATCACTTATAATAGAATGGACGTGTGCAATCACTTGAAGAAAAAACTGTTGCCTACCTTTCTGTAACTGTTCTTTCAGATGTGTTGTACATGTCCATTCCACAACCTGCCCTCCTTCCCCTTTCTATCAGAATCTATCCAGTAAGAAGGAGCTGAGGAGGCTTGGGGGTGACTCCGTCCTCTTCTACCAGCACACAGTGGCGCTTGGCAGTAGAGGGTGCTTGAGCTGCCCCAGTAAGTACTGCTGAGGGGAAAAAGTTCTCTGAGAACTGTGTACGAGTTGTATGTGCATCTCTAATGGAATGGACACCTGCAACACATCTTGAAGAACGATAGTTACGGAAAGGTAGGTAACCATTTTTTAGCAGCTGGTCATTAGCAGTGGCAATACAAGATTCCTACAGTGTGCTCGTTTTTCAGCTCCCAAGTACCCTTTTAATGTGTTAATAATCAGTGGATGCTTTCAGTTCCAGGGTTCCTCATGGAGGCTTTGCCCATATAATGGGTGGCAGTGGATTGCAGAATTTCACAATTGCAGCTGTGCCATACACTCGAAATTTGCTACCAACATCAAGTACATGGTATGTTAAATAGTCTCATTTAAATGCATTAAGAAACTGAGCAAAATCCTTTCATTGTTTTCATTATTTGTTTTACACTTCAGGTGCAACCCTCTTGTACAACCTAATTAAAAGGAAAACCTAAAACTGGTTGTTAAGCCATAAGTAGTTATATATTTGAAGGAAAAACCTTAACTACTCCCATGTAGTTAATGGAAGGCAGTACAATATCACTAAGGGATGCTTCAAGCTAAATTACTATATTGCTTTTTACTTTAAACCACAAGGAACTTATTTTCCTGCAGTACATTTGAATGCAGAAGGGTACTGCAATGCAGCAGTGCATTTTTTCATAAATATGACAACTTCAGGGTTTTCTGATTTGAATACATATTTGAGAGGACAATTTCATGTTAATTACCTAGTACAAAACAATCAAATTTTTACTCCTACTTCTCATATTTAATGGCGATGCTTTTATTTTAGTATCAACATGCTCAAGTTACCTGAATACCCAAACAAAGAAATCCTTAAGAACAGGCTTCTTGTGGCATTGCACTGTGGAAGCTATGGTTACACAATGGCATAATGAAGTCTGGAAAACTCATCTGACTACTGATGCGCAATTCAGAGTGGCAGAAGTAATTTTGGAAACTGTCAACACAAAAGCAGCCTAGATGCTGCGACTCAAACAGGGCTGACTTTTTTTTTTTTTTTTAAATTAATAAAGGATCTGTTTCCTGTCCATTACGTTGTCTAAGTAAGTCTGTGATGCTGTTACATGACTTAAATTTCATAGTACACTGTATCTTTGTTTTTAATGTTGGATTAGTATTGAAAGCAGTATACTTTCATTAGCATTAACATAACACGAAGAGTGGGTTTGTCAAAATGTTTCCCACCAATTTTATTTCTGATTCTCAACTGTGTGGATGAATGAGATTTTCTTTTAGTTGACCTCCCCCTCACATGGTATGCTATTAACACACACACTTGTATTGTGTGTCTTGTTGCATGCAAAAGTGCCATTTATTTTTGCAGAGAACACTGTATAGAAAGTTTCATTTAGATAGTGTACAAAATGACAGATCTAATGTATTTTCCCACTTACTGAATTGTACCTATATTAAAAGGTTTTTAACTTTTTAGTATTTTAATGTATATAATATGTAAAATTTAGACCATTGTCACTGAAAAGTAAATGGCGGATGGAATTAAGATCTAATTTATATTGTATATGAAAATGTACACTATATTGTACTAAATATTAAAGTATTTGTGACTTCATTGTCAATTTGCAGTTTAGAACTTATATATATTGTTTTAGATGTATATCTGTTCTTTATTCGAAGAATACCTTTTCTCATGCCTTGCTATAGTCCTATGTAGAAAAGGTATAATTAAATTTTAATATTTTAGCAGAATCTGTGACTGGCCACTGTTTGTTTTTGTCTGGACCGAATTCATATATTAATGGTCTGAACAATCACATTGCACCATCATTTGCATGAGTATATACCTTTCATTGTGTTGACAAAGGCTATTGCTTTGAGTAGGCTTTCACATTGCACAAAGGAAAAAAGCTTGAATATGTTGAGGTACCACGCAGACTGTAATAATTAGGAATCCCTATGCCACATCTCAGAGAATTAGCAAAGAAAACATACCACTCCTGAGTAATACTTCACATTACATTGGAAAAAAAGCTTCTTTAAATTATTGGAGGACTCCACTATTTTTGGGGGGGCGAGAGGGGATCTCAAGATGCTTGTATAGAGGGCAACCCACCTATACACAAGCTCAGTTCATTCATCATGGTAAGTTTTTTTTTTTTGTTTTTTTTTTTTCTTTTTCTTTTTTCCCTGATTGTACAAGAAGTCCTGCACCATAAGGCTTTTGAATAGAGTTACTACCATCTTCTTTTCCTTCCGTAAAATAAGCATTACTTTCTACAAAATTGTAGTTTTTGCCTTTTCTAGTTAACCTGGGATTTTTTTGCTTATGTCAGGGGTTTAACTTGCAACTGCTTTTGTTTTGTAATGACCAAGCAATTTCTGTCAAATATTTACTTCTCACATTTTCTGTTTCATTGTAGTATACAGCTGTTTGCAAAGAGCATAAAGCTCTGCCTGCTAAAAAGAAATATCTAAAACACTAAACATCAAATGGCATAAGACTGAATGCACAATTTTCAAACTTGTATTTATATTTGCCTTGTACTTTTCTATTAATGGATTTGCAACAGTCCATTGATGCAGAAGTATTGCCATGTATATGGAGGGAGGTCTGGAAAATCTTCAAATGAGTGTTTAAATCCTTACATATTCTTAATGATCCTGGACAGCAAGCAGTGATGTTAAAAGGACAGTAATTGACATGGGAAAAGGAGGACAAAGCTCACACAAGTAATCCACTATTTTTAAAAGTAATTTCTTATCAAAGAAGTAAAATATTTTGATCCATAGGACAATCTAACCACTTTGTACCAAAACATACAGGGCTAATGTATTAAAGGGATTTTACCTATTGGCATAATAGTATTGTCAAACAAATAGTAAACGTTTTCAAATAACTTGATTTATACATGGATTCTTGTGTAGTTATAGGTGGCTGATCAAACATGTTGCAATTTTATTCTACAAAAAGATAAGGACTTGCATATTTTACCATATTTCTGCTACATTGAGAGATGCTTTCTTTTAAATATCTTACTTTTAAAAGATTGGAGCTAGATTATTATATTTAATTCCAAGGTGGTATCCCTGGCACCTTCCATCTTAAGGTCACAGATGTTTACATACAATACACTAAACATAGACAATGTAAATACTAGTTGAACTAAATAAATGCTGTTCTCAAAAATATTCCTAAAGTATTTGGAGGGTGATGTACATGTATGATAAATTGCAAATGGCAACTGTGTTTTCTGTTACGTTTTACAGTGTCATCAATCACACCATTTCTGACACACATAAATGGTGAGAAACAAAACATTTCACATGCCATGTCTCTTGGCAGCTGTCTCTACTTCCACTTAATTAACCTGTTGTGACATACTGGGGTACAATCCAGACTAATGAGCAGCTGCCCTGCAACCCGGAGTGCCTTCCAATGCCTTGCTGAAGTAGCTCCCACCGGAGCTGCTCACAAACAGCCCTCCTGCGTGCAGGCTACACCCTGAATGTGTGTGTGTAACTGCAGCCTTCCGGCCACACTTGGATTGCACTCGGGCTCTCATCTGCCTTGATTATACTGCAGGATGACCCCAACACACACCCCCAGTCTCAGATTTCCCTCCCAAAATGTATGTCCTGTACTGCCCAGCCCTCTCCTGGATAGAACAAAATATTTTAAGTCTGTTATTCCTTAAAGGGAATAATATGCCAGTTTATTATCTCAAATAGTTATTCAGACACTTCAGTTTAAACATAGTGGATTAGTTAAAGCAGTAAAACAAGTTTATTAACTACAAAGATTTTAAAGTGAGTACAAGTAATGAGGTATAAAAGACAGAAATGGTTAGAAGAAAAATAAATATAAGACTTTTACTAATACCTAACTTAACAAACTATATCAGATTCAAGCAAAGTTTCTCACCACAAGCTTTCACAGCAGTCTTACTGACCAAACCTTGTAGGTCTGGACCCCTCCCCTAGAGTCTTCCTTTGTCCCTTCAGGTGCAGTGAGTGCAAGGGGTGGGGAGTGTGGGGTACCTTGGGGTGTTTGTCCCTCCTTTTATGTTGTTTCAGTCCGTCTCTTGAGAAACATTTCCAGCAGGGCACCTGGAGACAAAAAGTTTATGTGGAAGGATGGTCCCCGTTGCTTTATTCTCACCTGTTAGAACTTTTGTTGTCTTCCCTCCATGCTTGCTGTTTACTGCTTAAATGAAAATTAAGCGGAACACACGTTCCTTTGTTTATGATAGACCGGTTTACCAAATTCTGTGTAGTCAGAACTGTGGGATTGGGAACATGTGTTATACAGGGAAATCTTATAATTTTACATACAATGTTGTCATACATATTTTATCAGGATGATTCCAGCGAACTACGAGTTTTCAAATGATACTTTACAAGGCATGTCTTGTACAAAATTATTACAATAGGGTGTGGCTACAGGGGTCTATTCTGTTACATATATATTTATAGAATATTTGCCTGCTATTGTATCAGTGCCAAGTCTTTTGAGTATGTAATGAAAAACTCTATTAAAATACACGTTAGGAAGTAGAGCTTTTGTTGCCATAATATGTAGAACTCCCTATCCTTGCTTCTGCAGGTTTTGAAGCTCCGTCTTAAATGTGCAATAACAATTTTTTTTATTTAATATACATAAACAGGATTACTAGCTGGAGCTGACCACGTGATGAAAGCAAGATTTAATAATCCTATTGCAAAGGCTATTTTAGAACACCTGCACCCTATTAACAGAGTATGACAAGCCTGTTGAGAAACTATAACTTAATATAGCTTATAGTTTAGAATGATTAATTGGATCATATTTGTTCTCTCCCACTGTGCCAGAACAAGACATGGTGGGTGTTTTATCATCTCAGAAAGAAAAGAACAGATGTCTTTTCAGATCATAGATCATGAGTGCTCATTAACTTTTATTATCTTTATAAAAATGTTAGATAGCAAAGCCTGGTTTTTGATGCTTGAAAATGTTGTGCATCTAATGTTGCAAAAACCATACTGTGAGAAGTAACCTAATGACTATGACACTTGTAATTCACATGGAATATACAGTAAATAGGCTAAAAGTGGAAGAAGGAGGGTAATAACTTCTTTGAGCCAAATCTTCTGTAGGCTAATTTCTGAGGATTCCAAGATTATAGTGTTAAAAATATTAATGCCAACTTCACTTAAGAAATCTGGTAATTCATGTTTTAAAAAAAAACTTTTGAGGTTATATTTACATTGGGAAGTTCTTAGAGCCTTTCTCAAGTGCGTGACCATGTAGCAGCTCCATGTACCCCAAGCAGTCCATTCCCTCCATAACCCTTGCCTCCTCACCTGGCCCCAAGGGCAGGGCACTGGAGGAACAAAGCCTCTTCTCCCTATCCATAGCTGGGCTGCTCCCACCTGGGAACTGCTCTCTGTTCTGGTACCATAGCAGCCCCTGGTGGGTGAAAGGCATAACTGCAGTGCCTCTCTCGCAGAATGCATTTTCTGCAGAGGAAAAAAAAATTCTGCGAGGGACATGAATTCTGCTTGTGTGCAATGGCACAGAATTCCCCCAGGAGTAAACTTTTACACTCCCCTTCCTGCAGCTCTGGACTGCAGGTCTTAATAGAGAGGACTAAACAACTGCTTAGTGTACACATATATTTACATTTTAATAAAATCATTGTAAGCAATTTGAAAAACTTTACATTTTTAAAGACATTGTTAAGCCCACCACTACGTTCTTCCAATATAGACTTCTCCAAACTCTTATTGCTGCTATAGCAATGCATGTTCATGGAATGAAAATTTCGTTTGTAGCCTTTGTATCGTGAGGTAGGATTTCAGAATAACATTTACACTTCTCTCACAGCTATTTACAGTCTCTCTCTACACCCTCTCCCCTTTTGCGCTTCAGAGACCATTTCTCAGGGCTTTACACGAGTGGCACCAGTTTAATTTACCTTATGAGTAAACAGAAAATTTGGCCTCTTACTGGCTGGCAGCAGTCCTCTGTTAATAATTGACTTGTTCTCAGTTTGTGTGGTCAGCTAGGAAATCTTGCCTGTTGCCAAAATGTTACAGATTTTGAAACTCCTTCCAGACAAGTCCCTGCTTTGGTGATGACTCATGACTGGGGATTGAAGTGGGCATCTCCAAAGCGAAAAGCATATGTCACTACAGCTTTAACTAAGACCCGAATCCACAAGGGGACTTAGGCATTGTGATGCTGAGCTTTGCAGTGCCTGATTTAAAAAATCACTAGAACAAAAATGGAATCTACAAAGCTTGAGTTAGGCAAATAGGCTTTTGTTACAGGGTGACAGAGGATGTGGAAAAAGCCAATGTACTCAATGCTTTTTTTCCCCTCTGTCTTCATGAACAAGATCAGCTCCCAGACTGCTGCACTGGGAAGCACAGTATGGGGAGGAGGTGACCAGCCCTCTGTGGAGAAAGAAGTGGTTTGGGACTATTTAGAAAAGCTGGACAAGCACAAGTCAATGAGACCGGATGCGCTGCATCCGAGGGTGCTAAAGGAGTTGGCGCATGTTATTGCAGAGCCATTGGCCATTATCTTTGAAAACTCATGGCGATCGAGGGAGGTCCCGGATGACTGGAAAAAGGCTAATGTAGTGCCCATCTTTAAAAAAGGGAAGGAGGAGTAGGATCCGGGGAACTACAGGCCAGTCAGCCTCACCTCAGTCCCTGGAAAAATCATGGAGCAGGTCCTTAAGGAATCAATTCTGAAACACTTAGAGAGGAAAGGGATCAGGAACAGTCAGCATGGATTCACCAAGGGGAAGTCATGCCTGCCTAACCTAATTGCCTTCTATGAGGAGATAACTGGCTCTGTGGATGAGGAGAAAGCAGTGGATGTGTTATTCCTTGACTTTAGCACAGCGTTTGATACAGTCTCCCACAGTATTCTTGCTGGCAAGTTAAAGTATGGGCTGGATGAATGGATAGAAAGGTGGATAGAAAGCTGGCTAGATCGTCGGGTTCAACGGGTAGTGATCAATGGCTCCATGTCTAGTTGGCAGCCAGTATCAAGCAGAGTGCCCCAAAGGTCGGTCCTGGGGCCGGTTTTGTTCAATATCTTTATTAATGATCTGGAGGATGGCGTGGACTGCACCCTCCGCAAGTTTGCAGATGACACTAAACTGGGAGGAATGGTAGATACGCTGGAGGGTAGGGATAGGATACAGAGGGACCTAGATAAATTAGAGGATTGGGCCAAAAGAAATCTGATGAGGTTCAACAAGGACAAGTGCAGAGTCCTGCACTTAGGACGGAAGAATCCAATGCACTGCTACAGACTAGGGACTGAATGGCTAGGCAGCAGTTCTGCAGAAAAGGACGTAGGGTTCACAGTGGACGAGAAGCTGGATATGAGTTGACAGTGTGCCCTTGTTGCCAAGAAGGCTAATGGCATTTTGGGCTGTATAAGTAGGGGCATTGCCAGCAGATGGAGGGACGTGATCATTCCCCTCTATTTGACATTGGTGAGGCCTCATGTGGAGTACTGTGTCCAGTTTGGGGCCCCACACTACAAGAAGGATGAGGAAAAATTGGAAAGAGTCCAATGGAGTGCAACAAAAATGATTAGGGGTCTGGAGCACATGACTTATGAGGAGAGGCTGAGGGAACTGGGATAGTTTAATCTGCAGAAGAGAAGAATGAGGGGAGATTTGATAGCTGCATTCAACTACCTGAAAGGGAGTTACAAAGAGGATGGATCTAGACTGTTCTCAGTGGTACCAGATGACAGAACAAGGAGTAATGGTCTCAAATTGCAGTGGGGGAGGTCTAGGTTGGATATTAGGAAAAAAATTTCAATAGGAGGGTGGTGAAACACTGGAATGGGTTATCTAGGGAGGTGGTGGAATCTCCTTCCTTAGAGGTTTTTAAGGCCCGGCTTGACAAAGCCCTGGCTGGGATGATTTAGTTGGGGATTTGTCCTGCTTTGAGCAGGGGTTGGACTAGATGACTTCCTGAGGTCCCTTCCAACCCTGATATTCTATGATATTCTATGTTACTGGGCAAAAGGTTGGTGATTCAGCCCTCTGTCATGCCAGCTCTCATTTAGGGAAATAAATTAGAGCTGGCTGGAGATGACCTGGCCCTAATTGGGGAAGCAGAGATAGCTGTTGCCTAATTAGCCTGGGGCTGTATAAAGCCTCAGGGGAAGGAAGCCTGGGGGGAGCAGAAAGAAAAGGTAGGGAGTGGAAGTGGGGAGGTGGCTCTTTTCTCCCTTCCCCCCCATCTGCAGATGGTTAAGAGCCAACTGTACATGGTGAAACGGTGGTGGGAACAAGCCTATGAATAAACTGCACCAGTGGTGACTAACTCGAGAGTCTTAGAGTGACTTTGTGGACCTAGCAGAGGCAGGAGCCCGCGGGGCTCTGCCATGCTCTGCTACACGTGGGGGCTTGTCCAGGATTCCGTGCTAGAGCAAGTGTTTGGCAGCCCAGAGATGGATGAGACCCTGCAATGGCTAGTCAAGCAGCAAGAGGAGGTGAAGAAGGCAATGCAGAGTTTTCAGCAAGCCCAGAAGCTGGAGAGACTGGCCTTGCTCACCTGGAAGGCAGAAGAGCTTGCAGGACTTCATTCGAGAGCAGGCCGGCATCCAACAGCAGCTCCTGCAGAAAATGGTGAGCCTCATGGGAGGGGATGGTGTTCAGGTGCCGGGCTTAGTGTAAAATGGGCCTGACTGATGACCCGATGCCTTCCTAAGCACATTTGAGCGGGTAGCCGTGGGGGCTGAATGGGATTGGGCAACCTGAGCCCTGCGACTTGCTCTCTACCTCACTGGTGAAGGCCAAGCATCCTAAATGGCCCGAAGTGAAGAGCAGGCCAGGAATTATGAAGCGGTAAAGGCAGCCATCCTGGATCTGGTGGGGCTGTCTGCAGAGAAGTACCACCAGAAGTTCTGGTCGGCAAGGTGGACAGGGGATTTGCGGCCCGGGGGATTTGCCCACAAGTTAATGGACTAGGCCATCTGCTGGCTTAGTGGGCCAGATGCCCAGACAATGTGGGAGATCATGAATGAGCTGGTCCTAGAGCAGTTTTTATGGGGCCTCCCCGAGAATATACAGGTGTGAATGAGGAGGCACCAACCGAATACGGTCAAGCCAACTGTAAAGCTTATGGAGGAGCATGTGGAGGCAGACTTCCCCAGGAACGAGGGACGGACGAGCAGGGAAGTGGAGACTGGGAGAAGGCCCAAAGAATCCCCGCCCGGAAAGGGCCCAAAAAACAAATAGGAGGATTCCCCAGGTGCCCCAACGGGGTCCAGACTGATTGTCTCTGGCAGTGCGGACGACCGGGACACAAGAATTGGGGTCACACGATGAAATTAATAGGCAGCAGGTTTAAAATAAACATGAGGAAGTATTTCTTCTCACAGCCAACCTGTGGAACTCATTGCTATGGGATGTTGTGAAGGCAAAAACTATAACTGGGTTCAAACACAAATTAGATAAGTTTGTGGAGGCTAGGTCCACCAATGGCTATTAGCGAGGATGGGCCGGGATGCAACCCCATGATCTGGGTGTCCCTAAACAACTAACTGCCAGAAGCTGGCACTGGACAGCCAGGGATGGATCACTTGAAAACTTCCCTGTCTGTTAATTCTCTCTGAAGAATCTGGCACTGGCTGCAGTCAGAAGACAGGATACTCATTGCAGGGTGGTCCTCCAATAGGAACCTTTTCTCCAGCAAACCTTTCTGGGGCAGGCCCTTTACATTTAACAGAGCCAAGCATCTACAGCCCTAAAGTAGTCATTTCGCAACTGGCTGTTGTTTTTGGAATCTTATGTTTCCTACTGTTAAGTGCTCAGTTCCCTCTGTGTTTTCCCTTTCTTATTCCTGAGGAGATGACAGTCTTAGAGAGAACTTTCCTCACACTTCAGAAAAATGTTTGAAAAACTCAGCTGTGTGGCTGATTGCAAGGTCAGTCAACAGGCTGCTAAACAAGAACTGAGGGAGAAGGAGCGATGTGCTTTGTCTCCGTGCCAAGCTATACAGGTGTGGTGGCCTGTGGCCTGTTTCTAAGTGTTTTGAATTAATCTGAGACCCTTGGGACGTGGCGCAGACTCCAGAGAATGGGGAATTGGGGAGACAGATTCACAAGGGAAAAATCTACTTTGTTTTTCAGGCAAGCTTGTACTATTGTCTTAATTGTGTTTATAAAATGAAATAAACACATTAAAGAGAATGCAAAGTACTGTAAATTTGATTGTTTCTTCCAGGCTGTGAGGAATCCAGCTTTCTTTCTTTTTTTTTTTTTTAATTACTTGTAACTGAGCTACTTTTGGGCAGAGAAAAGGAAGCTTTCTGTTTTCAGCATGGGCAGAGAGATTTTTTTGCACTGAATTTATGTCTTTATTAGTTTGTACAGTGTTTTGAAACTGGATAATCTTTCAGTGAATCTTTTGAAATCACCGGCATGTTGGTAAACCCCAGAGTAACATTTACTCATGAGATGGTACAATGAACTTCTGAGCATGTCACACAACAGCGTTATTTGTCCAGTTAAAACATAAAATTAGCCACTTGCAGCTGTAAATTGATATTAGGAGTCAAAGCTTCAAATCAAAATAATTCAAGTTCCTTAGGGGTTCTTGGGCTGTAAGAATACAAAGTATTCTCTTCAGTTCAACACATCTGTTTATGACCAGACATTAATACAGGTAATACACAGCCTATAGGGTAGAGACTGTGATAGGTTTTATAGGCATACAGTACACATACTAATTCAAGAAACCCACTCCAGTTTGTCTAAGATCAGCAAAATTTAAATCAAGGAACTAACTTCTGTATCGACTAAGCATAGTGTACAGACAAAGGGGACCACAGCATGAGGGGCGGTGGGCGGGGAAAGCTAGGAAATGATGTGGCCCTTTATTTTGCAATTCTTGTAGTTTACTTACTTAAAATAGCTCAGCTATTTTAAGTAAGATAAAAACTTCAAAGTAAACCACTGAGTTAAGTTGACTGCTCGAGTGAGTGAAATGTTTAATTTGTAATTTTGAGACCATGACAGTTTTGGTTTGAAGGTCAACAATTTTCCATTCTATTTTGATTGCAAAGAAAGTTATTCGATGCCCATTATTTCTAATCTTTCCATCTGTGCCATGTCATGTGGGTAGAACACATTCCTTTTCAATGACCTTCTCATGCATTTAGAGTGCAACACAGGAGTTAATGTCTGCAGGGGGCCAGTTTTCTAACCACCTTGACTTCTAAGGCCAGTTTTCTAACCACCTTGACTTCCTTCCCATCAGATTGGTTGCCAAATACTGTACCTTCTTACTCCTAACAAAAATACCCTCTTTGCCTCTTTCCCTGAGGGAGAGCTCTCTGAAACATGTTTTGAATATTAATTGATTTAGATGCTTAGTAATAAATATCTTCATGGCATTGAATGTGTCCTTTTGGCGTTTTTTTGCCTGAGAATTTCTTAAGGAACCTTATCATACTAATATAATTAGAAATAGACAAAAGCCAAAAACAGGTATATTGTTTCATCAGAAGTGCAGGAACTATTTGTGGTGCACAACTGAGCCTGCAGTTTGCGTGTAGGAATGTTGTGCAGCTGTATATACGTACTGCATTAAGTGCTTGTGACATTCTATGCCAAGAGTTCAACTGTTGGATTATTAGGATTCTCAAGGGATAACTTCACTGTACTGATTGCCTTTGACAGATCAGTTTTCTTAGATTAAAAAGCAATTGCTACTGTCAAGTCAAATTTAAACACTTTGGTGAGAGGAAACAGAACCCTAGCATTGTCCGATATAAAAAAACACCTTGGTCTACAAATTATGTGAAGTGGAAAGAAAACTCTGCATATTTGAAGAGTGATATGGGGGGTGGGGAGAGGGTGGATGTGCAAAGATTTCAGCAAATACACAAGTGGTTAATAGTATCAGGGGGTAGCCGTGTTAGTCTGTATCTACAAAAACAACAAGGAGTCTGGTGGCACCTTAAAGACTAACAGATTTATTTGGGCATAAGCTTTTGTGGGTAAAAACCTTCTTCAGATGCACAAGTGGTTAATGTGCTTTGTCTGTGCTTTTAATGCTAGAAATATACTATATATTATGTGAGTCTACTATACAAATACTTAAAGCCTAACACCATACTGCTAGGAAAGTAAATAGATGCAGGTTTTGTTAGGATTTGGACTTGTTTTGAATATTTTTGTGCTATTGCAGTGCAGAATGGGCATATATGATAGGGTGTGCAAACTCCATGCTGGACTGGGTTAATGATCTGACCTACAGATATTGCAGTGCCTGAGTTTTGCCTTGCAAAATCTGCCAGAAATACTCCAGCTGGATGGCATGAGCAGGGGAGGAACAGGAAATTAAAGGCAGGAAGCAGACTGCAAAGGATTGTTTGCCCTGGTAGAAGGATGCCTGTGAGAAATTAGATCTCAGGGCTCTGAGAATTAATGTCTGAAATGATGGGGACACTTTGGCCAGAGATGATACTTCTAGCTGATGAGTGGGAGGACTGGCCAGGTCTCCCTGAGGTAAAGAAATTCTTGAGTCTGTAGATTTTTTTTCCCCTTGCCCCCACCTCCTGTTTGGAGTGTACAAGTTGTTCACAACCAGAGACTGGGAGAGATTCTCTAAGCCACCTGGAGAGAAGGAAAGACCAATAAATGGGGGTTGGCAGGGAGGAGGAGTCTTTTTTGTTTCTTTACAATTGACTTCAGTCTATAGTGGGCCTTTTGCTGATTCAGCAGAGAGTTTTTTGCTTAGCGTGGGTTTTTCTGACCTGCCGTGAGATGCGTTTTTTCTACAGTGTTTGCTGTGGCCTGTTGGGCTTCTAGTGATGGGGCACAGGTTGCCAAGATGAAGAACTCCCCTTCTTAGAGTGCATCATTCTTTGACTATTAGGAGCATTTATAATTTAAAATGACAAGGTTATTCATGGTAACTCCTGTGAACATAAATTCTATGGGCAGATAACTTAATGGTTTATTACTACATCTTCACCTTTGAGCCTTATCCAGCTCAAACATTTTCAACCCTACCTTCCTAGTCTAGATAAGGTCTTACAAATATTGTCTGTGCGTTTAAAAACTACTTAGAACAGTGGTAGTCTGTCTTCCTTTTAAGAAGAGACAATCTCTCCTGACCTTACTCTAAAGCAATTTCCATACAAAGATTGAAACTCAAGCTAGTTGAAATTCAAACAGAGGGTGCTTTCTTGCATTAAGTTTATCATTCTTGATGGAAATGACTATTTTGAACAGAGCTGGAATCTCTCTCTCCTTGAACAGGTCCTGGTGGTTTAAGAATGACATTCAAAAGACTGGACAAGCCTACTTACAGCCTTTTTTAAATTCATTAAGGTTTCTTTTCTATTTGATGATCTGCTGAGACTCTAATAATAGTGTTATCAAATGCAAAGTGGGCTGAGGTAATGAAAAAGTGCATTAATAACTATGATAACCCTTTAATGTAAAAAGTCATGCTTTTCCAATACATTGTAATAATTTGTATTAATATTTTGATTTGATTTAGACTATTGAAGATATCATTATGTTAATTGAATTACAGCTCTTAGCTATGTGTACTTTTTTCTGTAGCATAAAAATAAGAAACTCTGTTCTCATTGTGAACTCCATTCCACAGAAAACATCCCAGGCCTTTCCTTGAAGTGCCAGGCTGCAGATCTTGCTTCTGCTTCAAATCAGCTCAGTCAGGAAAGTGACTAACTTGCCTCCAGAACCTGTACCCCCGTTGTACAAGTTTTGACTGCCTTGCTCCACAAGCAGTAAGGGCTTTTACCCTCTCTCCGCTGTCTTTATGCTTGAGAGGCAGCATGGTCCAGTGGTTGCAGGTACTGCATTGGGCCTCAGAACCATGGCAGTTCTATTCCTGGCTTTGCCACTGATTTGGTCAAGTCACTCTCTGTGCATATTTTCCTTCCACATTTTTCTGTGTGTTTCTTTGGTCTATTGATATTGCAAGTTCTTTGGGGCAGGGGGTTATCTTATGTTTGTACAATAAGGATCTCAATAGGCCCATAGGACCTCCTATGTGCTACTGTAATACAAAAAAATATATATTAAGTGGGAATTTTATTAATCTATCTATAGTTTAATACATTGATCAACACTAGAAAATGGCACCCTGCCAACAACATATTTTCCCAGGCATCAGTTACTGACCCTCTCTCTCCTTCCCACAACACAACGCCTTCAGTGGCAAAACATGATAGCTAATGAATCATCCCATTTCACTGAAAAGCGAGGAGCAGATGTTCTTGCAATCTGCTTTGGAGACAATCACCTTGAGGATCTGGTGAACCAATGTGGAAAGTTGAGAAGGAAATATATTCAAGTGCAGAAATTTGCCCTAAGGAGACCACCCTCTCAGCAGACCCCATCATTTACAGTTGGGGTTTTTTACCTCAAGCACATCAGAAAAATATACCTGCCATGGAATCGGGAGGTGAGAGGCAGTTTATAAGGCAGGTAGATCCCAAACTATCTAGGACTTTGTAGGTTAAAACAGACTTCTTAACCTTCAGATTACTGGGGTAGTATGTTTTCCTTTAAGAAATACTGCTTGATAGGTGGGTAACTGCATTTCTACTGTCTGCAGTCTTCAGAGGGCTGAAAGGCTTAGCGCCATGTGGAGTACACTGCACTAATCCAACGTCGAGGTGAAAGATCGATAACAATCATGAAGTTTCCATCCAAAAGAAAAGGACACTGCTTACTTGGCAAGGGCATCAGTGCTAACTCACATAAACACCAACTTATACCAGAAACCTACTGACCGCTATACTTACCTACATGCCTCCAGCTTTCATCCAGACCACATCACATGATCCATTGTCTACAGCCAAGCTCTGATACAATCGCATTTGCTCCAATCCCTCAGACAGAGACAAACACCTACAGGATCTCTATCATGCGTTCTTAAAACTACAGTACCCACCTGGGGAAGTGAAGAAACAGATTGACAGAACCAGAAGGGTACCCAGAAGTCACCTACTACAGGACAAGGCCAACAAAGAAAGTATTAGAACGCCACTAGCCGTCACCTTCAGCCCCCAACTAAAACCCCTCCAGTGCATCAAGGATCTACAACCTATCCTGAAGGACGATCCCTCACTCTCACAGACCTTGGGAGACAGGCCAATCCTCTCTTACAGACAGACCCCTAACCTGAAGCAAATACTCACCAGCAACTACACACCACACCACAGAAACACCAACCCAGGAACATATCCCTGAAACAAACCCTGTTGCCAACTCTATCCAAATATCTATTCAAGGGATACCATCATAGGACCTCTCTTAAGGATACCATCATATGACCCAGTTTTAACATGTTCCATTTGCAATATTTCTACTAGCTTGAGCATTGCATCAGAACAAATATTTAAGTCCACAGTCGAAATGAGCAGCATTTAATAATAAAGTTCATTTGAAAAGGGGAAAAAATAGCTATATTTGCTGTAGGCTTGTGGAACTTTTATCTTGGTAGGTGGAGGCAATCCACCAATGCTTCAGGGGCAGCTGGATTTGTAAAATGCACATTCTTCTGTGACTGTGGAATTTAAAAAATAGGTGCTGCTCCACCTCTCCAGAGCAATCAAACGCTTGACAGTGTCAGGGAGACAGTAGTGTAAGGGGCAGAAGGCAGTAAGCCAGGTAAGAAAGTGAAAGACTCCGGATTCTGAAGTCAGCAGGTCAATCATGAGGTTAGCCAGGAAATGTATGCCAAACGTCAGCTTCTACCAGCCTATAAAAAGGCTTGCATGTATATAGCTAAGCTCTTACGCTGCTTTCAGTACCACAGCATAAATGTCTCTGCAGATCTGGGTCTTAGGGCCACACTGGTCAATTCAGGAACTGTAATAGGGAAGACGGCAGTAACCACCAAGAGAAATGTGGAGCCCCAGGACATCATGTTCGCTGCGGCCTTATCCTCTCCCATTTCACCTCCAGTATATGCTGAGCTATACAGCCTGTGGCTTCAATAATGTAGTTATCGAAGACAAAAACTTTCACTAAAACGTATTCTTGAAATAAATGCAGTTGTAAAAAGCTAATGTATGGCATTAATTGTCCGTTCTACCAGGTAAGGACAAGTATGTGACTACATATTAGATCTCAGTTTCCCCTATAAATTAGTCTATTTCCATAATTCTGGTCCCCTTTCCCCACCCATGTGCCCATTTCAGCTCCCAGCCCCCCATCGATTTTGTTCACCCTGCTGAACCTTTGCTCCTAGGGTTCTTCACCACCCTCTCCCAGGCCAGGGGCGCAGGGTTCCCAGTCCCCTTCCCCGCTTCTAGGCCAGAGGGAAGGACAGCTCCAGGGGCTTCCTCCTTCCCCTTTCTTGTTGGTATGCTGCAGGGAGAGAAGGAGCAGAGGAGCCATCTCCTCCCACAGGAGGGAGGGGGAAGAGCGGGTGAAAAAGAGAGAGAGAGAGAGCGTGCTCTGCTGCTGCTTGGCAGCAGCTCTGATTGGGAACCACTGTTTGGGAACCACTGCCCTAGATCTAGGGAAATTTTCCATGTTGCCGGAAACTCATAGACTTTAAGGTCAGACAGGACCATTGTGATCATCTAGTCTGACCTCCTGCACATTGCAGGCCCAAGAAACTCAGCCACTCACTCCTCTAATAGACCCCTAACCTCTGGCTGAGTTACTGAGTCCTCAAATCATGAGTTAAAGACTTCAAGTTACAGAGAATTCACAATTAACACTAGTTTAAACCTGCAAGTGACCCGTGTCCCAGGCTGAAGCGGAAGGTGAAAATCTCCCAGGAAAAATTCCTTCCCGACCCCATATATGGCGATCAGTTAGACCCTGAGCATGTGGTCAAGACCCACCAGGCAGATACCTGGGAAAGAATTCTCTGGAGTGACTCAGAGTCATCCCTATCTAATGTCCCATCACCAGCCATTGGAAATATTTGTCACTAGCTGTTGCAGATCAATAACATGCCATTTTAGGCAATTTCATTCTACTATTCCCTCCATAAACTTATTAAGTTCAGTCTTGAAGCCAGTTTGTTTCACTTCCCCCACCCCACTGCTCCCTGTGGAAGGGTCTTCCAGAACTTCAATCCTCTGATGGTTAGAAACCTTCACCTAATTTCAAGCTTAAACTTGTTGATGGCTAGTTTATATCCATTTCTTCTGTGTCCACATTGGTACTTAACTTAAATAACTCCTCTCCCTCCCTGGTATTTATCCCTCTGATCTATTTATAGAAAGCAATAATATCTTCCCCTCAGCCTTCTTTTAGTTAGGCTAAATAAGCCAAGCTCCTTGATAATCCTCTCATAAAACAGGGTTTCCATTCCTTGGATCATCCTAGTAGCCCTTCTCTGCATGTGTTCCAGTTTGACTTCTTTTTTGACCACAGGAGACCAGAATTGCACACAGTATTCCAGATGAGGTCTCTCTAGTGTTTTGTATAATGGTGAGAGACTGATTACCGTGTCTCTGTTGAAAATACCTCACCTAGGACTGCATTTGCCTTTATCACAGCTGCAACAAATTGGCAGCTCATAGTCATCCTGTGATCAGCTAATACACCCAGGTCTTTCTCCTTCTTTGTCACTTCCAACTGATATGTCCCCAGCGTATAGCAAAAATTCTTCATTTCCTAAATGCACTTTGCACTATTAAATCACATCCCATTTCTGTTATTCCAGTTTACAAATCACCCAGATAATCTTGTATGATATTCCAGTCTTCCCCCCTATTGGCAATACACCTCTACCCCGATATAACGTGACCCGATATAACGCGGTAAAGCAGTGGGGAGCCCCGGGCCCTTTAAAGCACCTCCCGAGCCCCGCTGCTTTACCGCATTATATCTGAATTCGTGTGGAGCCCCGGGCCCTTTAAATCCCCTCCCGAGCCTGGCTGCCGGAGCCTCGGATTTAAAGGGCCAGAGGCTCCGGCCGCTGCAGGGAGCCCCGGGCCTTTTAAAGCGCCGCCCGAGCCCTGCTGCCGGAGCTCCGGTGGGGATTTAAAGGGCCCGGGGTTCCCCACAGCGGCTGGAGCACCGGGCCCTTTAAATCACCACCGGGAAAGCTGGTCCAGTCCAGCACGGCGTACCAGCTCTTGTCAGTATGCTGTACTGGACCATACCCGATATAACATGGTCTCACCTATAAGGCAGTGAGATTTTTTTGGCTCCCGAGGACCGCGTTATATCTGGGTAGAGGTGTAGTTCCCAATGTTGTCGTCCGTAAATTTTAGTAGCTCACTCTCACTTTTTGTGCCAAAGTCAGTAATAAAATTGGTCCCAAGAAGTTGTCTCTATTAAACATGAGAGATACTTGGAGCAAAATGCCTTGTTGTGGTTATGAAGAAGTGTGCTACTCTCAGATTCCTGAAGGGAGCTTCACATGTGAGACCGCTTGGCAGTGAAGCTGCAGACTTTCAGAAGGGGTGTAGCAAAACATTTTCTCTGGTGACCTGGAAAGAACAGGTTCCTTTTATACTTGTTCACTTACAGGGAAAAGAAGGGAGATTCAGTGGTTAGGATGCTAGCCTGGTACCTGGGAGACCTGGTTTCAGTTCTCTTCTCTTCCCCACACTTCCTATGTGACCTTGGGCAAGTCACTTAGTCTCCATGTGCCTCACTTCCCCATATGTAAAATGGGGACGATAGTAATTCCCTGCCTCACAGGGGTGTTGTGATATAAATATGATAAAGTGGTGCTCAGATGCTACAGTAATGAGTGTCATAGAGGTACCTATGGCAGACTTTCAATGATGTAAGAATAAGAGCTCTATTGTATAAGGCATTACAACATCCACAAAAAGCAAGTCAATCACTATTATGTAATAAACGAGCTCTAAATTGAGTCCACATAGTTATATTGCTCATCATTCCTCACCCCTTGTTGCCTGTTACCTTCCCTCATCACATCAGAGATCACAGAAAAACAAGCAGACGTGTAAGCTCTTAGTGGTAAGGATCATGTATTTCTATTTTGTGTCCATAACACAGCGTGTGTTGCTGTGGGTGAGTGGGGTAATCTCCATTTGCAATTTTTTATTTAAAAAAATATATAATTTATCTTTGGCTCAGCATCTTGAATTGTATCAAAGCCCAATGTAATAAATGAATCTTTTCATTCACTTCCATTGGCTTTGGATCTGTCCTCAAATCCATTGTATATTCAGAGTCTTGGTGCACAGAAATACCTTAGGAAACATTTCAGTGTCCATTGCTGAATTAGATTTTTCTAACTTATAGGTATGTTTTTTTTTTTATTATTTTGTTGTGGTAACCATTATACAATTTTGTAGATATTGCCGATGATCAAAAGCTTGCTATTTGGCTTCACTCTTACAGTGCCGTTTAATAGCGCTCAGCAAGATGGTCATGGTCGGTAATAGATAAGATCCAAAGAAGTCTGCAGGACAAATCTATTTAAACATTATTGAAATTGCTGTATTGTTCTTGGGAAAAGTAGACTGTAAAATATGTCAGGGCTGCTACAGTTTCTAATGCATTCTGCAGAATACCCCATTCTCACTGTAACTCTATTACTGGTCATAAAATGAAGTTGCTTTGTTGCCTGGGGTTATACGTTGTAGTCCTAGCATAATAAATTTAGCCCATAGACATTTACTTACAGTAAATTTGTCTCCACTGAAACAAAAGGACACTAGATGCCAAGACGCCTGTAAACAATATCTATTTCCATTACTGAAGGTGGCTGCAAGATACGACATCTTGTAGAGTAAGCACATGTGGTAAGAATTAATATGTGTTTTATTAGCACCAGGAGACTAGCTGAATTGTTTTTAACCTTTATAGCCAATTGTTAGAAAGAGGTAAATTAAAAAGTTAACCATCTGCTGCCTTACTTTTCATTTAAAATCTTATACAGTATTTGCTTACTCTTTTCTGGGTAATCATTGTCCTCTATTTTGCTATAACATTGGCTCTTGGAAGAAAGTAGATTTAATTTATAGCTTGTATTTATTCAGAGGTATTGTCAGAGTCACAGCCTTTATGCATCCTATTAGCCATTTGGAAAATATTTCTTACTACACTGAAACAGAACAAAATTCAATTTGGAAATATAATTTCCTGCCACTGAGACACTTGATAACATTGGCGAGATTAATGGATCCTTATGACGGAAACTTGATTTAAAGCAGGAGATTAATACTGCTTTATCAGCCCATACCGCTAGTGAATTAGCTTAAAAAAATCTGTTTGAACTGCTGAGTTGTCTGCTTGTCTGTTAGAAAAAGGTCTCTGGACATTTATTTTATTATTGCTGAGTACTTGCTACAAGCTTGTCTAACTGACAACACAGGCACAAACTTCACACATCACCAAGCTTGCTTTTCCTTTACAGTAATATGTTTCTTATTATTTCTTGATATCCCACAGGAAGCGTCAGTGTTTTGGAGGTCAGCTACTGGCTCAAGGGGATTATTCCTAGTAAATCAAGCTAAAATTAACAAATAGAATTATGCCGACATTCTGGTTTCGTTGATACTTGAGAAAAGTGTTTAAATGGCATTTATAATTGCGAAGGTTCTGTCCTTAACCCCTTCTGTAAATTATATATTTTATCAGCAAGGTAAGAACTCATGGGTGGCCTTTTCTAAAGAGAAGAAGTTTGTTTCTTTTTGGAACACATTAAAGCAGTCTAGAAGTGTAGCCTGGCAGGTTGATAAGTCCACTAAAAACAGAAAATCGAGTTAATGCCATGAGGCCTTAACTGAACACTGATCCAACTTGGCATTCTAGCTTTCTGTTTTTACTAACATTTACATGGACTTCAGGGAGCAGGGAACTTAATTGTTTCAACTTACTTGGTTTTGCTCTGAAGTTAAGGTAATGTGTTTTCACAAACTATTTACAAAAAACCAAACAACCCACCCAACTTCAGTCATTGGTTCTTGTTCTGCCATTCTCTGTTGTGTTAGAGAGTCCTCTAATACTGATCATCAGTATTCTTGTGTAGTGTATGTACAAAATGCATATTAAAAGTTATGAACATAAACTGAAATTATGACTGTAATGTGTTTACCAGACAAGTTTAGGGAGGGAAGTAAACCTGTTTCTCAAAGACAAAGGACAAGCTGATGCCTCTAGCCAGGTGTCAAAGTTTAGTGTCAAACATTTAGTAGAAAAACCTCTGAAATGTTGTTAATCTGCTCCAATTTTGGAAATCTGAAACTAAGAAAAGGAGCAGGATAAGAACACTTAACAAATCGTTTGCTCACCATAATATCAGAAGCACTCTATGTTAATGAAGCTTTTCAGCATAACCAGTAGGTAGTAAGCAAATGATCTCCACAATAAGGGTTGTAAACCTGAGGTAGAAAGGATCAAACTGTTGAAAATGGTCTCTGAAACAGGATACCTTAATATCTGGGTACTCGCTCAAATGCGGGCACCTCTTACAAATTTTTGGTCAAAATGACTTCCTCAGGGCCGAACAGCAGGTCTGTGACTGAGCCAGGAACAAAAACAGAGCATGGGGCTCCCAGATGAATGTTTTAACCACCAGAAATTGCTTCATCTTCAATAGCAAGACAGGGAATTGTGGCTGAATAGGGGTAACACCTGTTTAGGATTGAACTCTTTTTCTATTGTTTTGTAGTTAGATCTTTAAGCCCTCTGTCATAACTATAAAGGGAAGGGTAACAGCTGTCCTGTGTACAGTACTATAAAATCCCTCCTGGCCAGAGACTCCAAAATCCTTTTACCTGTAAAGGGTTAAGAAGCTCAGGTAACCTGGCTGACACCTGACCCAAAGAACCAATAAGGGGACAAGATACTTTCAAATCTTGAAGGCTTTTGTTTGTGCTCTTTGGGAAGTCGTTCACTCTTGGGACTGAGAGGGACCAGACATCAATCCAGGTTCTCCAAATCTTTCTGAACAAGTCTCTCATATTTCAAACTTGTAAGTAAACAGCCAGGCAAGGCGTGTTAGTTTTTATCTTTGTTTTCTCAACTTGTAAATGTACCTTTTACTAGAGTGTTTATCTCTGTTTGCTGTACTTTGAACCTGAGGCTAGAGGGGGGTCCTCTGAGCTCTAAGTTTGATTACCCTGTAAAGTTATTTTCCATACTGATTTTACAGAGATGATTTTTACCTTTTTTCTTTAATTAAAAGCCTTCTTTTTAAGAACCTGATTGATTTCTCCTTGTTTTAAGATCCAAGGGGTTTGGATCTGTATTCACCAGGGAATTGGTGAAGAGTTTCTCAAGGCTTCCCAGGGAAGGGAATCCACTTGGGAATGGTGGCAGCGGACCAGATCTAAGCTGGTAGTTAAGCTTAGAAGTTTTCATGCAGGTCCCCACATTTGTACCCTAAAGTTCAGAGTGGGGAAGCAGCCTTGACACCCTCCATAAAAACATGAGCAATCACTGGAAAAGCTGATGTCCTCATAGTCAATAAGTTATGCTACATCAGTCTGGAAGGGGTTCTGCTGCTGACTGTTACCATTGTACATGAAATCTTTCTTTCTTTCTTTTTCTTTCTTCTGAACTACATTGTGCTGCATAGGGGACCTCTAAGTAAACCAGTACTGACATATGATGAATGTATAGCTGTGGCTAGAGCAATAGAAATCAGTGAATTACATGAATTCACATATAGAGAGATAGGCAAGTTGTTCCCACTTGCAGAGTGATAAATGCAATTCAGACTAAACAGCAAAGCATGAGTGCACACTGCTAATGCAAGATCATACCCCCAAAAGAAAAGAAAAATGCTCCTGAAGTGGCTATGTTGCTCGGCTTTGAAATTTGCACAATAATTACTTCTGAAATGTGCAATAAGTTGTATAGTAGAACACATGTAAAATGTAAGCCTATGGGTGAGGAAAGCCTTCTCTAGTAAATAAGAAAAATATTAGCATTGCTATTGGAGCTCAGCCATGAGAAATCTTTGTTTTACAGCAAAGTATTAGACCACTTGAGCAATGCTAAAACTGAAATGAAGTTAGGGCCACAAATTAAGGCTATTACTTCGACACTGGAAACACAAGGGCAGACTCAAAATTTCAGAAGGTTAAAAATGCACGTTAAATCATTGCATGTACTGCAAAAGAAGTACTTTATGGCAACCATGGAACAAATTCTAGACCAAAGATGATGAGAATAAGTTGAGGCACCGAGAAGGGACAGAAAAACACAATGTACTAAACTTTATTCCCACCTGGACACTGTGGCTTTGAAATTGGGCCCGTGCACTATTGAATCAGAGACAGTTTGAGAACATATTCTCGTTCGGGTATCCACCCACCAGTCCTGCAAGACTCCTGGGGTATTCCTAGTTACACTTTCTAAAAAGCCTGTCTATTCTAATGGTAGCTAGATTGATGAGCAGATGGAGATAGCTGACACTTATTTTA
This sequence comes from Malaclemys terrapin pileata, assembly GCF_027887155.1. Classification (NCBI taxonomy): domain Eukaryota; kingdom Metazoa; phylum Chordata; order Testudines; family Emydidae; genus Malaclemys; species Malaclemys terrapin. Next base: position 129,538,739 of record NC_071507.1, read on the forward strand.
TCTACTTATGATCACTTTGAAAAATTCTAAATGTATATCTCATTGTATCCCTTTCTACCCTTCGCATGTCACTTTTCATCTTGGATTTTAACATCTCTGAGGCAGGGGACCATCTGTTTCTACAACAGATAGCAAAATGGGGCTCTGGTCCTGATGTAGCATCACAATGGCGTACTACAGTGGTCCCCAACCTTTTCCATGGGGCGGGTGCCGGATGACCAGCCACTGAGGACCATGGCCACCAGACAAGCAGCCGCTGAAATGCTACCGTGAAGCGGCAACGTCAAGAGGCGTCACCACCAAAATGCCGCCGAAATTCGGTGGCACTTTAACAGTAGCGCTTCTTGACGTTGCTGGCGGCCACTAGGCGGGCACACATGGATGCCTCGGCGGGCGCCATGGTGCCCGCAGGCACCGCATTGGGGACCCCTGGCGTACTCAAATATAAATATAAAATAATATTTTGTTTTGTCTTTGTTATTAGTTATGGACAATCAGAGAAGCAAGCCAATACTTGCCACAAAGAAAAGGCTTGATCCAAAGTCCACTGTTTCAACTGAAAAAAGAACAGGAGTACTTGTGGCACCTTAGAGACTAACAGATTTATTAGAGCATAAGCTTTCGTGGACTACAGCCCACTTCTTCGGATGCAGACTAACATGGCTGCTACTCTGAAACCTGTTTCAACTGAAAGACTCCTATTGACTTTAATGGATTTTGAAGTCTGGTAGCAGGGCCGGCTTTAGGCCGATTCGGCTGAATTGGGCCCTGCGCCAAGAGGGCCCCGCGCTGCAGCTGTCCACCCCGCCCCCAGCTCACTTCCCCCTCCTCGCCTCCCCTGAACGCTCCGCCCCCTCCCCTGCTTCCCGCGAATCACTAATTTGCGGGAAGTCTGAAAAGAAGCAGGGGTGGGCCGGCAGCACAAGGTAAGCTGGGGTGGTGGGGATGGGAGAAGGGCTCCGGGGAGGCACGGCCTGTTCTCGCAGGCCCCAGCGGCTCTGGCCTGGCTTGGCTCCAGCCCGGGCCCCGCGGCCCGGCTCCGGCCCGGCCCGGTCCCAGTCTAATGATGCAGCAAGCCCCGCCCCCAGGAATCGGGCCCCGCTCTTGCTAAAGCCGGCCCTGTCTGGTAGTGTTATATCAATTCATGGCCATGACCCCTAACTGATGCTATTTACCAGTACCTCTCTCACACACACATCTGTGTTCTCCTTTAGAGAAGAGAGAAAATCTTTGCCATCACGTGGAAATCTTCAGTTTTATCATTAATATAAATAAGATATTCATATGAAACAATTTATGCTATTTCAGCATCTTTTCAAAGTGCAGCATAAGCGTCTCCATCTTTTAGGAATTGCTTTTTTTCACAACTACGAGCAATTGCAACTTTATTTAAAACTAAGATTTTTCTTTAACCAAGAGAATTGAAGAAGCATGTAGCAAACATAGTGCTGACTCACAGGTAACACGATGCTATACTAGTTCTATAACATTTGACCAAATAACTCTAATTTTAAGATACTGCCAAATAACGTGTCAAGCTACCTGCCTGACTTCCCACACATACCATTATCGCTGAGCCACAGCTGAACAAGTGAGCAGAGTTCAATAAATTCTAACACAATTGACTATAATACATAGTGGTGATGAAGCAAATGAATAAGCAAAGGCCCATCTGTTCACCACTGTGGAATCAAAGATCAGAAATGCAAGAATAATGAAGATGCTTGGATAACTTTTTAACCTGGTGGCTTGTATGATGCATTAATTCTGACAAAAAGCAAATAGCAAGAGTAATCTTGAATATTGGTGAGACGAAAAATCAGGATAATCTCTCTGAATGATTGGATAAGAAAATCTAATCAGTGTCACTTGAGAGATGGAGAAGAAACCAAAATAAAAAAAAAAGGATACCTCTCCACTGTGAGTGAAAGCTCCCAAATTGATATTCTTATCAAGATATAAACCATAAGTATCTTCCTGGTTTCCAAAAGGTAGTTTTAAGACTCATTGTGTCAAGAAGTCAATGTCTCTTATCTCTATGCTTTTAAAAAAATAAACAACAACAAAAAAACCCTACAAACCAAAGACAAAACACTCTCAATATGCTATTTTCAGACTCTCTTGTTCAATGCACCAATAATAGGCCAAATTTTCCCCTACACAGGTTATTCTCACAGGGGCATAGCATTCCACAGCAACTATTCTACCAAATGTGGGGTTTACCCTTCTATATACGAGGCCTGGGGATCCGTGAGAAGGCTCTTGTCTCTATACACCTGACACTCTTTGACAATACTGTTCCTACTATGGGATCCATGCTGCCACTCTTCAAAATGTGTATGTGGGAAACTGTGGAGAAAGCTGTGCAACGATAGCAACAAACAGTGTCACTTAATAGAGAGAGAAACCAGTGGGAACATTCAGTTTGATTTACCATACAGGATTTCAATATTATCTTGCACCATCTTACAAGAAAGATGCAACTGCACAATAGACCTAAGGAGTGAACACTGGCAAAGAATATCCATGATGGGCCAAATTCTGAGCTGCTTATTGTAGTCAGTAATAATTTGCCTGACTAAGGGTTTAAGGGTTTAGTCAAGAGACCTAATAAAACTGATTGATTTTACAACCCCCTCCCTCCCAAACTGAATCCCATAGTCTGATAACTAGAGCTGATAGGAAATTCACAGAGCTATTGTTGTGACAAGTTGTGACATTCTTGTTTTGAAGTTTTCAAAACTGATCAATTTTTAAGTGGTTTTCTTAGATAAAAACAATCATAAACCATTTCTAATTTTTTTAAAGGCAATTTTTTTTAATCAAACCACCTTTTCATTTGAAAAATAACCATCAGCTCTAATGATGATGATATATTAAGGAGAAGTGGATTGCTAATATCAGGTCAATTTCTGCCATAAGGCAGAGTCTGGATCAGGGAGTGACAACTTACAGCTACTAAACAACAATCCAGTTAAAACCAAACATTGCAAGAGAGAAACAAGGCTAGCTAGTAGATAACCGATGCTGACAGAATGAACCCCCTATGTGAAGGGTCTTCAAACTTTCATAGTGTGGAACACCTCTTAGAAATGCCTGAGTAACCGCATCTCCGCTCTCACATGGCAGTGCCAAAGATTTCTACTCCATCGCTGTGGCAACTAGAGTTATTTACATGGCCAATGAGATTAGAAAGGTGTTTATGTAGTTATTTGTAACTGTCCTAGTGATGGTGACAGCCCAAGAGCAGTTCTTGCTCGCATTTCTCCTCCTTTAACACAGCGGTGCCAATTAAGCTGGCTGATCCTCCTAGTTTCTAGTTGCGTTGACAGACACTCTGGCTCATCTTTGACAAGCTTAGATGCCTGCAGAAGCAGCTTGAAACAAAGATGTGGAACAGAGCCATGTGACATGCCAGCACCCTATGGACTGCCAGTGGTCCAAAGTTTGAAAGCAGTCTCACTATACAGATCAGGGCTCCAGTCTCTGCTGCCCTCTTTTAGATCATACAGCTGGATAAAATGTTGAGAAGTAAATCTGAAATCACACCATTTACTGATTTTGTTACAAACTTAAAACTCACAGCAGATCTGTTGGAGGGTTCATGAACCTACTTTGCAAACTTGTGTACAGTTTCCAGCAAGTACATACAGAATAAGCCTTTCACTAGGATATTTCTTACTGTACCTATTTAGAATCTTAAGATACAGCCCCTTCACCCAAACTGAAAATTCTTATTCAATCCAGCAGCCTATGTCCCCATATAGCATAACACTGGTTTTCTAATAGAAAAAGAATGTACCTCAACAGTACCTGATCTTAAGTGGTTTTGGCAAAAATCATGGAGGAGACTCTGCCTAGCTATGTCAGATTAGTAAAGTGAGGCCTTGTCCAAACACAAATTGTACCACTTTGACTATATCAGTACAAGCAAAGTGGTAAACCCTCCTCAAGCGCAGACACAACTATACCAGTATAAAGATGCTTATATTAGTATCCCTTATTCCTGTATAAGAAGCATAAGCTATATTGGTAAAAGACACCTCTATAACAGTATCACTGAATCTACCTGGGGGTTGTACTGATATGACCAGATCAGTTTAAAAACCCCTCCACAAACAACCCCCCCCCACACACACACACTTCCTTAACTGACATACCTGTACAAAAACTATGTATGGACTAGCCCTATAATCTGGAAAACCTCACAAAAGCCATTTGGAGGAATGAATGAGCTGCAAAGAATCTAGGGCATAATGAACAGGCTATGTTGAAGGGTGGGTGATAAGGGCTCATTAGTTCACATTTGAAGCTAATTGCTGAGCATTTCAGTTTTGTGACATAACTGGGGTGGACCTGCTCCTGTGACTTCCTTCAAAGCAATATTTTACTTACCTGAAATCTTTCCTCACCCACCTTCTGAAGAGTTTTCTATCTTCATCTGCAGGACCTTTTGAAACATACTTTACCCGGGCACCAAGCTAACACAAAATTCTCCAGAAGGCAATGAATTGTGAAGTAGTTTGACAACTATTTGAGAGAAGAAGGATTATCCAGTGGTTAAAACACTTGTCTGGGACTTAGAAGAGACGGGTTCAGGTTCCTGCTCTACCAAGATTTCCTTTGTGACCATAGTCAAGTCAGTCTCACTGTGACTCCATTCCCCATACTAATACTTTCCTACCTCACAGGGGTGTTGTGGGATAAATGTACTAAAGAGTGTGAAGTGCTCAGCTATTACAGGGAGGGGGGCTATACGTACTGTAGTTCTATAGCTTCTTCTTTCTAACTTTGGTAGTGAAAGCATCCGTAGGCCCCAATTTCTCTCAGAAGAGTGTAATAAAAGCCCTAGAAAAACTTATCCAAGCTTCATGAGACAAAACCTGACTTTCCTTTCTTGGACCTAATACTCCAAGGGTTGTAGGTTTAGGTCCTTGAAAGTCTTTAGGAATTTTGTTAGTTAAGTTTTTACTACAGAGTTTACAATAGCCTTGCACAGCAAGGTTTCATCAAGGACACAATCATGTTAATCTTCATAGAGTGCTGCAACAGACCAGCTGTTTCTATTTATTAATCTTTACTCACTTCAAAGAGCATTTGAATCCACAGCAAATGTTGATGATAAAGAAACTGAGCTTGACAGCTTTGTATCCCTTCAGTGCAATAGATGGTAAATGGTACAATCAGATTTTTGCATGACAACTTAAAGAGGTCAGTTTTTGTTGACAGACAGCTTTCTGTGTAGCTTGATGTAATTGCAGAAGTGTTGTTTGTCTTCCTGCTGCTTCATTACTATCATTTTCTGGGCAATTTCAATGTCTCTTGCTAGTCTTGGTTTCATTTCACAATCTAGAGAGACATTTGATATTAGCACAGGTATCTGAGGGCTTCTAATGACACCTATCTGCAGAAAGTCACCCTTGAGCATATACATTCATATGCACCTGGCATGCCATGAAAACTGTAAAACTGCTATAGATGGACTTCCACATTAAATCCTTAGGGTCAATTCCCTGAACGGGCTAACTCCTTGTGCTGCTCTACCACATAATATACATGGTACTGGTTAGACTACCTCTTCTTCTCAAGCCACCAACTAGAAGCTCTTAAACAATAGAAGTACAGTACTGTAGCAGAATCTCAGTTTTGGGTATCTCCAGTCACTAGTTAGTTGGGAGTTTTGTGGTCTTTTGGTTCTTTGAGTCATTTTAAACTGGCCCACGTAAAGACTAATGCAGATAAGCTGTCTCCATCATTTTGGAGGAACCATCATTTTGTTGTATGACAACACTTCTCCTTTCCCCTCCTCAACCCCCTTCTCCACTGGGACTTTGTAGGTTAAAAACCGGATGAGAGAGAAAAAACAAGGGAGAACTGACTATGGTATAAGGCGATGCAAAACTAAGGCCCCTCTACCACTGCCTCTTCTGGACTTCTAGTAGCCCTGTTGTTAGATTTTTTTTATAGGGTTGGAGTGGAACAGGAATCAACCCTTCTGCCTCTTATGGGCTCCCAGCAACCCCATGTCAGTTCTCCATGGTGGGAGTGACTCAAGATATTTATAATTTAAACTATTAGTACTGGAAGAATTGTTTGCTGATGTGACTTACTCACCTCTGATCATTGCAAATATAGCTTAATAATTTCAAGTGCAATTATGAGGAAAAAATGAAATTGCAGCAGATAGTTTATAGTTTATTTAAGTTAATTAAACCAGAGAGACAACTAATTTTGTGTCTCTCTTCTGAAACTTGGCAAGCTGTTGAAAAGATGTTTTGCTTGGGCCCAATTTCTACCACTTTATTTGGCTCACAGAAGCAACCATTTTTATTTAAACATTCAGAGAACCAAGATTTGTGCTTACTAGCACCAAAATATTTGAAATACTTTGGTTAAAGATATTAGTTTTGTCATCTGTCTTAGCCCTTTCAGATAACATAAAAGCTATTTATTTCCTGTGAAGGACACAAGACTTGTTATTTTTGTGGATACAGACTAACACGGCTATACCCTGATACAAGACTTGTTTAGGGTCCCCTCCCTCATGGATACTTTGTTTTACACTCAAGACTCAACTGTGTTTTATTTATAAATAACAAACCATACGCTTTATATTTTTAAAAGCACTTTACACATTAATCCTCACTATTATTCTCGGCATTCATTATTGTTATTCGTTGTTATTTTAAGCTTAAATGGTTCTGCATCAAAATAATCTCAATGGCTTTCCTCCTCTCCCAGTTCTTACCATTTTAAAACTGGTCTTGGCAAGGTTAGGAATTTGAAGAATTTGGGCCTCACCCAAAGCCCTTGGAAGACTATAGACTCCCATTACACTCTGTATCACGTCCTTCAAATGCATCATGCTACGGCTTTAACATTTGGCAGAATGCTTGCAGAATATTAGAAAATCTATTAAATATTGCCTAAATATGTCTGATCCATGCACAATCTCATGAAGAAGAGGAGGAGGAAAGCTTTTTCAGGCTTAATTTGCTGATCTGGGTTCTATATGGGTCATGAAAAAAGCTAGATAACTTTGTAAATAATAATATTTATTCTAGTGTTGTACAGGCATTAACCAGTTAATGCTCACAGCATGCACCTTAGGTACTTGAGTTGTTCTCTTCCCTCTCCCCCCCAAAAAGGTGAAACTTGTTAGTGAAAAACACTTACAATTATTTTTTGTAGAAATTTTGGATTTTAGAAATCTTTAATCAGGGCTATTATGTAGCTAAGTGATGTGCAGAAATAGGAAGTGACTTACCCTAGGCCACAGAGTAGGTCAGTGGAAGAGTCTTGATTAGGATGCAGGACTTCCTAGCCCTCAACTCTGTTCCTCCCTATCATGTTAACTTGCGGGATGAAGGATGTGCTGGCCACTGCTTCCTGCAGCCCCCATTGGCCTGGAGCAGCGAACCATGGCCAGTGGGAGCTGCGATCGGCCGAACCTGCAGATGCGGCAGGTAAACAAACCGGCCCGGCCCACCAGGCTGCTTACCCTGGCGGGCAGCATGCCAAAGGTTGCCAATTCCTGCTCTAAACCAAGCCTCTGGTACTTCAAGTTTAGTACTTTATTACATTGTTGAAGGCAGATATTTTGAACTTGCATTTCTATATAACAAATAAACCTATGTCTTGGGTAAAGCCCTATGTAGTGCTTTTTTTGGAATAGGTTATGTTTAAGAATTACCTTTATTACCTTTTACCATTTCTTTCCTGAGTAGAAAAATTCCTATCCATGGAAAAACTTATACTGACTTCAGAGGTGCAGGATTGGGACTCTCAAATGCAGAAGTGTTTATAGATTTTCATATTTTAAATTCCTTATTCATCAGCTATCCAGAGTAGATAATCTATGGCGCATGTGGGCAACAGGCATTGCAATGTGTTATGTAGGAGTCAGCAAACTAATTATTTTAATAGTCTTAGATTTTAAGGCTAGAAGGGAACCATTATGGTGGAATCTGACCTCCTGCCTGACACAGGCCAAAGAACTTTGCTCAATAACTTTTGTCCATAACTTCTGTTTGAGCTATAGTATATTTTTAGAAAGATATTGAGGAGATGGAGAATCTGTCATGTCCCTAGGTACACTGTTTGAACGATTAATTACTCTCACTGTTAAAAAATTGCTTCTTGTTTCTTGTCTGAATTTGTCTAGCTTCAACTTCCAACCATTGGATCTTGTCATGCCTTTTTTTTCTAAATAAGAGACATCTACCATCAGAAATCTTTTCCCCACGTAAGTAACTGTAGATTTTCATTGCCAACTGTTAACCTTTTCTTTGAAAAATAGATTGATCTTCATTAGTATCATTATAATGCACACTTTCCAGACCTCAAATTATTCTTCTAGCTCTTTTCTGAAATGTTTTCAATTTGTCAGCATCACGTTTTGAAGTGTAGACAGCAGAACTGGATACAATATTCCAGTATTAGTCTTATGCAGTGTTTCCCAAACTTGGGACGCCGTTTGTGTAGGGAAAGCCCCTGGCGGGTCGGGCCAGTTTGTTTACCGGCTGCGTCTGCAGCTCCAGCCGATCGCGGCTCCCACTGGCCGCGGTTCGCTGCTCCAGGCCAATGGGAGCTGCTGGAAGTGGCGCAGGCTGAGGGACGTACTGGCCGCCGCTTCCAGCAGCTCCCATTGGCCTGGAGCGGTGAACCGCGGCCAGTGGGAACCGCGATCGGCCAGACCTGCGGACACGGCAGGTAAACAAACCGGCCCGGCCCACCAGGGGCTTTCCCTAAACAAGCGGCATCCCAAGTTTGGGAAACACTGGTCTTATGAATGCATATACAGAGATAATTCCACCTCCCTACTATTCCCCTGCTCATACATTCAAGGATTGCGTTCATCTTCTTAGCTACAGCATTGCACTGGGAGTTCATGTTCAGCTGTTTATCTACCATGTGTTGGGATTCACTTTTTGATATTTTCCACTTGACTTATCCAGAACACCTTGTCCAGTTCTGGGAGAACACTTTATCCAGTTCTCTGGGATCCAAATAATTCAGTTTGACTCCTGATTTCATCACTCATACAGCAAAGCTATACTGAGATGATCAGACTCAAACTTAGGTGGTGGGTATAGGGCATACCAAACATCCAAAGTTACATAGCAAAATGTTACCTTATATATTTTTATTAACACTAATAATATATACGTTCTTAACTATACATTGCATCATATGCTTCATGATTGGCTTGGTTACTTTTCAGGAGCCAATCTCTGTACAGCATACTCTGTCTGTGCAGAACCTGATATTTACATTCCAGATATATTTTGTCCACTGGCCCTAGTACCAGGGTGTTCTTGCTTATCTTAGCTAGCTCACACATCCTGACTCCACTTACAACTTAACCATCCATTCACCTTCCCAGTCGTGCCCACTAAGAAATAAGGCAAGTTACTTATGTCAAGCCAGGCCTACATCATGCTTTCTAGGAGACAGTGCCCCATCTTATAAATGACCTACATAAAATACCTCATTCTTTGTTCCTAGATGTATGACTTTGCCATTGGCTGAATTAAAACAGATATTTAAATGAACCCACTATACCAAGTGATTCAGGCTGGCCTGTGTTACTGACTTGTCCCCATCATTATTTATCATTCCACCAATTTTTGTGTTCTATGCAAATTTTACCCCTAATTATATTATATTTTCTTCCAGATTATTTGAATTGCAAAATCAAGTGAGCATGTTGAGTTGAAATCTAAGTATAATCTTGATTGCCTGATCTAAGAATTAAGTGACTTTTGTTGTTCCCAGAGATGGGTGAGGTTTGAAATGGAACATTATTTATTATAAAGTGCTATAGGTATGTGTGGTGACTTAGAAGGAAATAAAGACAAGCGCCTCTGTCTTGGAGCTTGGGTCCAAATTCAAAAACAACGAAAAATGAGAAATGGACAAAAACATGGTTCACAGGGTTAGATTAGTGATGGGTAAGAAAACATCAGTAAGATGTCAAAGGAACTCAAATATGAAACTGCAGAACTACTAACTGTGATATAAACCCTATTGTTTAAATCAGTCTCTGTACCAGAAGACTGAAGGATAGTTAATGTAACAAAAAATTTTAAAAAAGGCTCCAGAGGCAATTTTGGCAATTACAAGCCATTAAGCCTAGCTTCGGTACAAGGCAAATTGGTTGAAGCTATAGTAAAAAACACAAAATGATCAGACACGTATATAAAAATGGCCTGTTGGAGAAGTATCAACACAATGTTTATAAAGGGAAATCATGCCTCACTAATCTATTAGAGTTCTTTGGGGGAGTCAATAAGCATGAGGATAAGGGTGATTCAGCTGATATAGTATACTTGGATTTTCAGAAAGCCTTTGACAAGGTCCCTTACCTTAAACAAACTAAGAAGTCATGGGCTAGATCAGAGGGAAGGCCCTCTCATGAATAAGTTACTGATTAAAGGGTAGGAATAAACAGTCCACTTTTCACAATGAAAAGAGGTAATTAGCAGGCATCTGTGCTGTTCAACATACTCATAAATGATCTGGAAAAGGAAGTGGACAGGGGAACAGGGCAAAACTTGCGGGCGATACAAAATTATTCAAGATACTTAAGTCCAAAGTTGACTGCAAAGGGTAACAAAAGGATCTCACAAAACTGGGTGACTGGGCAACAAAATGGCAAAATGAAATTCAGTGTTGATAAGTACAATGTAATGCACTTTGGGGAAAAAAATCCCAGCTATACATACAAAATGTACAAAATGATATGATCTAATGTAACTGTTATCACTTAAGAAACAGATCTTAGACTTATCATGGATAGTTCTCTGAAAACATCCACTCAATGTGCAACAGCAGTCAAAAAAGCTAACAATTTTAGGAACCATTAGGAAAGGGATAGATAATAAGACAGAAAATATCATAATGCCGCTATCTGATTCCATGGTATGCCCACATATTGTGTGCAATTGCATTTGCCCTACCTCAAAAATATATATATTAGAATTGAAAACGGTGCAGAGAAGGGCAACAAAAATTATCAGGGGTTATGGAACAGTTACATGTGAGGAGAGATTAAGAAGACAGACTGTTCAGCTTAGAAAAGAGGAGCCAAGAGGGGATATGATAGGCATCTATAAAATCATGAATTATATGGAGAAAGTGAATAGGGAAGTGTAATTTACCCCCTCACTTAACACAAGAACTAGGGGTCACCTGAGGAAATTAATAGGCATCAGGTTTAAACACAAAAGCAAGTGTTTCTTCACACTACGCAGAGTCAACCTGTGGATCTCATTGCCAGTGATATTGTGAAGGCCAAAAGTGTTCAAAAAAGAACTAGATAAGTTCATGGAGGATAGGTCCATCAATGGCTATTAGTCAAGATAGTCAGGGACACAACCCTATGTTCCAGGTGTTCTTAAAACTCCAACTGCCAGAAGCTGGGTCTGGAGGACGAGGGATGGATCATTCAAAACTGCCCTGCTCTGTTCATTCCCTCTGAAATATCTTGCACTGGCCATTGTCACCATAATGATACGGGGTTAGATGGACCATTGGTCTGAGCCACTCTGGCCAGTCTTATGATCTTATGTAAATGCAACAACAAGTCTTGAAATGGTCTTGGGAGAGAAGCTTGTTATTCCCACATTTGTATATGAAGAGGATCCTGAGTTGCAGAAAAGCGGGAGTTTTGCATAGGTGGCACACTGTGGAAACCTACCCATCTGGGCTCTGTGGATAGGGAGAACTGAGACTGCAATTTGCACTACAGAACCTCCATTTTATGAATATCCTGAATCAATCACAGCTGTGGGAGAGCCAAGAAACACAGTTCCTGTAGGAGGATGTGATTTCCAGGGGCCAGTAAGAGGCTGTAGGCTGCACAGTAGAATATAAGTGAGGAGCGTCTGAGTCGATGACCTTCCCTCATAGAGGAGATTGGAATCTTAGTACCTTATTTAGTGATGCCTGTGCTAGAGCATTTTACAGCAGATGGAGGAGGAGGAGAAATCCCCTCAATCTTTCCAAATGGCTCGAGAAAAGGGCAAAGGAACATCTACAAGAATATTTTACAATCTATATCAAGGGGAATTAAAACAAGCTGGAAAAAGCATAACATTTAACTGAGAAAGGACAAGATAGATACACTATTAATAGGTGCAGACAAACAGAGGTGCAGCAGACAGATAACTTCACAGTCAGTAGCAAATAGCTATCTAAAACCAAAGAATAGATTTGCAGCTTTGTTGTTCACTAGCAATAACATTAATTATTTCAGTGGTGACAGAGAGAGAAGCAACATAGCAAGTATGACACTGCTAGTGGGGTGGATAGAGGAAGGGAAAAAAGTCGGGGGGGGGGAGGCATTTATCTTCCAGAGACTCAGGAGACCATCAGTTTGTGCACAAACAGTGCAACCAGTAGCATTAGAAGAGATGAAGAGAAACGGTGGGTGCATAAGATGCACTATATATATATTTTTATGCTAATGCAAATGTCTCCTTCCACGTCTCTTCAGAAATGAGGCTGCTTTTATGTCTTTGAATGATAAGGCGGATATCACTGAATTTTTTTGGCATTTTCTTAACTTTCTTCTGGCACCTCTATGGTGCCTTTCTTCTGTTACTGTCAGATGTGGTATGTAAACGTTTCTGCTGCTTGCCCCTGTGTCCTCCAGGCCTTTTCAAAAGGTTCTCAAGCAATTAAAAAAATTCTGCAACTTTATTGGTACTCTTTGGGCACATTCTTTCTTTCCACAACCTTCCAGTGCTTGAGTATAGGCAATTATATTCTGCTTACTGAAAATTCCCCTTACTGGCTCAATAGGAGATTTATTCTTAATTTCCTTAATAATAGCCATTGTATGGTGCTGCCCAATGGCTGCCCCCTCGCTCTCCGCACTCCCAATCAGCTGTGTAATTCAATAGTGCAATAGTGTATGAACAATTCTGTAATCTGTAAGGTTTGTTGGGATCCTTTGGGATAGAAGGTGATACAATAATCATTACTAGTGGTTATATTGCTCCTTCTGCAGCTCCCTTAAGTATTAGACAAGAATTAGAGGGTTATTTGGACATGAATGTTGCTCCTCTTTGCTGCTTCCCCACTTCATCTCATGATCTCCACTATTCCTACCAATACCATCCCACAGGGTTCTTCAATTACTCTCCAGTCCGTAGCTCTCTATTTCTAGCTCTCTGTTGCTTCCCAGTCATCCAATGCTTCTTTATGGAACTCTAAACCAGTGATTAGAGTAGCTGGTTCCCTTTCTCTGTCAAACAGCTGGCCTGTCATTGCTGAACTTTGCTTGACGCAGAACAAGTTGGCCTCATACAACATGCTGGCAACACCTGATGTGTGAAGTGTTAAGCTAGATGGCTGAAGACAGAAAAAGTGTTGAAATAACATTAATTCCACTCTGATGCTCTCTTGCTTCTACGCTTTGTATTTGAAGTGTTAAAATAATAGGATTTATCAGGGTTAATTAACAATCTGTTTCTATGTGTGTGTGTGTGTTTATCTAAGGAAATTCATATTAAATAAAAGAAGGATGAGAAATATTGAGTAAGGGAATAATTCTACTGTTGCTTAGCAAACTGTGGGCATGATTCCCCATTGCCTTTTGTGATGGCCACCATCTTGGCCAACACACGAGGGATCAGAGCTAAAAGCAGCCAGGCACTCAAGCGAGCAGTGGAACAGCCCTATATACTTGGGCTGGATACAGAGAGGAGCATATAATACACATTGAAAGGTGAATTGTACTTATGCAGTGGTGTAAGTGGCTGTAGAATGCTACCAAGGCAGAATGGCTGTGGAAACCACTCTGCAAACTGTAGAGCAGGGGTGGGCAACCTGAGCCTGAGAAGGAGCCAGAATTTACCAATGTACATTGCCAAAGAGCCACAGTAATATGTCAGCAGCCCCCCCATCAGCTCCCCCACCTGCTCCCAGCGCATCCCACCCACCAGCAGCTCCGCTGATCAGCACCTCCCCCTCCCTCTCCGCACCTCCCGATCAGCTGTTTCATGGCATGCAGGAGGCTCTAGGGGGGAGCAGGAGGAGTGAGGGCACTGCAGGGTGAGGGGAGGAGGCAGGAAGGGATGGAGTGGAGGCAGGGCCTGTGGGAGAGTCAGCAGTTGAGCAGTGAGCACCCCGTGGCACATTGGAAAGTTGGCGCCTGTAGCTCCAGCCCCAGAGTTGGTGCCTATACGAGCAGTCGCATATTAACTTCTGAAGAGCCGCATGTGACTCCAGAGCCACAGGTTGGCCATCCCTGCTGTAGAGGGAAAGGGTGAACTGGGATCCATGCATATTTTTAAGCACTTTCCCCTGAGATAAATTGAGGACAGATGATGTGAAACCACTTATTAAACACAATACCATACCAATACACAAGTGACTAGACCTATAACTACCTGTAATAGAGCATGAGAATTAGTATGTGATGCATACCCTTATAGTGAAGATGTTTCAAATAAAGAATATGCTCCACTCTTTGGTGCTGCTTGTAATGGTGCACTTCACTGCTGACCATATGATTAGTTGCTGAGTGAATCTGATTTTCGAGGCTCAAGGAGTGACATAAACCAGAATAGGGAAAAATTAAGGCATAGAACTGCCTTAAAAGACTGACCTTGCTCCTTAGCAATTTATATACATAAGGTGAAAACTTATCAAATAACTTTGAAACGTCAAGTAACATCCACTGTACAAAAAGACTGTGCTTTTACAAAATCTTTTACTGCATCCACATCATTGTAAAACTATTTGACACAGACTTTTGATAAACTCCGGCCCACTGATGTATCTAATGCAAATTAATCTGAGGTAAAGTAGGTTATTGAGATCCAAAGAAAATGTTAAATAATACATAACTGACTTTTTTCAATCTCTGAGCTGAAAATGCTTTTAGACAAAATTCAAACAACATAAGTCTAATTCACCTATGCAGTACTTGGGCATCTGAATTACAGAGTCAATCTCCATCAACTGAATTATATTCTACTATTACAATATATTAAGGAAGGGAAGTCGTTATAGATGGACTCTCCTTGCTGAATGGATTGAGTGGATAGCTAACTAACACTACGACCAACTTGCTCCTGGGATGTAGGTAGAACTTGTAGGGAGCACTCAATACTTCACCTCCTACTGTTTTCAATGGGAGATAAAGGCGCTCAGCTGCTCACGAGGGTACTTACCCCATTACAATATTACTTCTGAGGCTCTGATCCATAACTGATCGTGTGCAAGCAGCATCTCATTGAAGTTAATGTGGATGCATGCAGGCAAGTGCAGGATTGGGGCCCAAATGAGACAGCATACACTGTTCCCAGTGCTAATGATACCAAATGGGCAATATGTAATATTTATTCACTGTTGCCTTACCAACTGTTCTAGAACTGTTAGAACTATGTTGCTAGGGAACTAGACTGGGCCTCAGGAGACCTGGGCTCTGTTCCTGACTCCACTGGGTGACTTTGGGCAAGCCACTGCCCTTCTGTGCCTCAGTTTACATATGTATAAAATGGGGATAATGATACTAAATTAAAATTAATGGAGATATCCCATCTCCTAGATCTGGAAGGGACCTTGAAAGGTTATTGAGTCCAGCCCCCTGCCTTCACTAGCAGGACCAAGTACTGATTTTGCCCCAGATCCCCAAGTGACCCCCTCAAGGATTAAACTCACAACCCTGGGTTTAGCAGACCAATGCTCAAACCACTGAGCTATCCCTCCCCCTGATACTGATCTCCTTTGTAAAGTGCTTGGAAATCTGCTCACAAAGTGGTTTAGATGAGCTAGTTATCTTATTGGTGGCTGTGTGTGTGTGTGTGTGTGTGTGTGTGTATATATATATATAAACACACAATTTTCCATATCAAAATCAATTCTGGTCTAGCATTCATAAATACATTAATAAAACATCCATTTACACATCTTACTGAATTACACAATCACAGTAACTGTATTGTGAGAGAGTAGACAATTGTGTGTTTTTTCCATCCTTTTAGGAGGGGGAAATGCTTGTGGTGTAGCACAGAGGTTCTCAACCTTTTTCTTTCTGAGGCTCCTCCAACATGCTATAAAAACTCCATGGCCCACCTGTGCCACAATAACTGGTTTTCTGCATATAAAAGCCAGAGCCAGTATTAGGGGGTAGCAAGCAGAACAATTGCCTGGGGCCTCATGCCACAGGGGCCCCTATGAAGCTACATTGTTCAGGCTTCAGCTTCAGCCCTGGGTGTTGGGGCTCAGGGATCTGGCCTTCAGCCCCAGGCAGTGGGGATTTGGCTTTCTGTCCTGGGCCACAGTGAGTCTAATGCTGGCCCTGCTTGGAGGCTCACCTGAAACCTGTTTGAGGCCCCCTAAGGGGCCCTGGACCCCTGGTTGACAACCACTGTTGCAGCTCACCTTTTTGCCATGATGTTTAGGTCATAATAACCTCTCTCTCCCTATAGATCATGAGAGAGAACACAGAAATTTTAGCATTGACTGTGGGGTGCACAGAATAACACCAAATTAATCCACAAACCATAACATGCCCAAAATACTGATCCATTTTGTCCTCTTTTGCATCAGTTCCTCTTAGCAGTTAAAATGGTAGTAGAGTTCCATTCTGAGGCTAACAGCATTCCAACTAATAAATGGCCTATCAAATTGTGGACTATGTAGTTCATGTGTGACACCTTGGTCGCCATGTGTTACATGTTCCCCTCTGTGCTTGAGCCATAAGGGCGTGAATCTGTTATTGCCTCTAGCTCATGCTTTTAGCTCTGGAGGTCTGCAATTTACTCCTTGAAGAGGAAGTTCTATTATTTGTAGCCAGACATGCCCCCTTGCTCTTTCAAGTGCAGTTTGCACAGTTTCCTGTTATGCTGTTACAAAACCACAAGCTGCGATGGAAAGTTAGATGCTTGCTTAAAGCTGTATTGCTCTATATTACCAATTGTATTCATACTTATGAATATGCAATCAATTAATGTAAGAAATGAGTGAGATAGTGTGAATGACAGTCAATGGCAAAGTAAAGAAGCAAATATCGTCTTTTATGGAACCATGGTATTATCTTGGTGGAGATATAAATCTCGAGATGGGCGGCAAGGTGGGGTTACCAACAAGGAAATGTAACAGCACGCTAAACTCGGGATCGGACCGGAAGCAGTAGAGCCCTCCCGTGGATCTGAAGGGATTTCAGGGACTCTCATGGCCCCATGTTCGATCTCTGGGCAGCTGCGGCCTGGCTAGCCTCAGCCACCGAAATTGAAACCGACATCCGTGCCTGCAACCTGCCAGCATGAATGAGTTGTGTGTGTGAGTATAACTGCACAAATAAGGGAAGCAATAAGGAAAGCAGTAAATCAAGTCTCAGTGCTGCTCAAGTTCACCCTTTGTCTGTAGTTATTTCCTGGCTGGTTCCAGGAATGGGTAACATTAAATGGTGGAGAATGCGGGCACCAAAGGGTTAATTTGAACTTGAGCAGTAGCTGATGAGGGACCGACACCCCCACGTTCTCAGTGGCCGTCAGCAGGTAGGCTATCAGTCCACAGGTTGGGTCCGAGTTCTGGGTTAGTTGAGGTATAGGGGGCGGCAG
This sequence comes from Malaclemys terrapin pileata, assembly GCF_027887155.1. Classification (NCBI taxonomy): domain Eukaryota; kingdom Metazoa; phylum Chordata; order Testudines; family Emydidae; genus Malaclemys; species Malaclemys terrapin. Next base: position 129,556,318 of record NC_071507.1, read on the forward strand.
GTGGTTCCTCAGCACAGGTTCCCAGTGGCCGTTTGTGGGTAGGCTAGATGGTTTCAGGTTGGCTTCGGGAACGCAGGGTGGACACCATGCCATTGTTTAAGGGGGAAAATGAAAGGGTAGAGACAGAGAAATGGGAGTGGGACGCTGTAAGTCGTCCCCCCCCCTTTTTGACATGGCCGCAGAATTTAGGCACAGATTCCTGGAGTCCTGGGGTGATCTCAGGAAGGGAACATGATTCCGGACTTGGAAAATAATTATGAGAAGTATTTAGCATTATACAAACCTGATAAAAAGGGGCAGATGGCCATGGGAGCATGGCTTCTGTGGCAAACATGTTGGGCTTGGCATGCCACTAAAGCGGAGAGCACCAGGGCACTGGAGGCACTCCGCCAGGTTTTAACCGAGACCCAGAGAGAGCACAACCTATGGAAAACTCAGGATCACAGCCTCGGCGACTGCCGCTTCTGTTGTCATATCAGCAGTGAACTTGGAAGATAGTCATACTAGGTCCCAGGAATTGCAGGAAGAAAACAGGGATCTAAAGGCACATGTTATCCACTTTAAGGCTTTGGTGGGGGGACCTGCCCCCCCCCCCCATAAATGAACTCTGGTAAGTAAGGGGAAAGGGGGGGGAGAGAACTAAAATATCGCTTTTCTGTTTCCCCTCTGTAGGTCACTCATAGGAGGCCTTCTGGAACTGCTGGATGGCTCAGTGCCCACCCCAGAAATCCTCCAAGTGGTGGTGTCCATATGGGCCCGCCGCTCCTGGGATCAATTCTGCATGGCGATCCATTTGCAAACACAGATTTGGTTGGAGGGTCAAGTGTCCCAAATGGGCAGTGGTGCAATTCCCCTTTGGGTCCGGCGGAACCCCAATCTGGACTGGGATTTTAGCCACAGCCCCTCGTGGACCTTAACGGGGCCAAGGCAGGGTTTGCTCCGCTTAAAAATTTGGGATGGCACCACGCCAGCTACCATCCCTTGCCGGCTAGTCAAAAACCCTTGGCCGGCAGCAGACCGGTTATGGCTCCCCCTTAGAACTCAATATCCCACTGGACTCTGGCATTTGGACACTTCACCCCTGCTGTCCACTGCTCACAGGTTAAATTGGGTTTTTGGGTTTGTCCACCTGGCTCGGTGCTCCAGGATGCCTGCTTCTCCAAGCTGAGCCCCAAGAAGGAGGGTGTCTATGTTTTCCTACCATTGCAAAATAGGGTATCTGTTCTTAACATGGGACCATCATCTGTGTGTGTAACAACCTCATGCAAAAATGTTTCTTGCTACTGGTTGCCCTCCAGTCAAGAATGTACTTTTACTGATAACCATACTCAGCGTACCCACAATGTATCCAGTATTCTGGTCAACGGCACCTATCATAGTGCATGGGTGCTGTCCCCACCCCAAACCATTGATGTTTTGGCTCCCACACCTGACCTGCTCGTTCCTCCCTCCCAGAACTGGTCTATTTGGACCATGCTCCTAAACAAGAGTTCCAACATGGCCCAACTGGCCAGACTAGTGGCCCAGTCAAGGGCTGGTCCCCCACAGCTTTGGGAATTCTGACAGTCTTAATGCACCGCATCATCGTCTTATGGATTGTTCATGGTATACTTTTCATTGTATTTTTATACTTATGTTGTTATACCTGATTGTTGGTTCAGCGAGTCACCAAGCTCCACCAGCTGTTTTGGGCAGGGGGACGCTGTCTGACGATCCTTATTGTGATCCATTGATCAAAGGGGGGGAGGGGCGAAATGTAGCCTGATGCAGCCCCCCACCTTGCTCTTTCAAGTGCAGTTTGCACAGTTTCCTGTTATGCTGTTACAAAACCACAAGCAGCAATGGAAAGTTAGATGCTTGCTTAAAGCTGTATTGCTCTATATTACCAATTGTATTCATGCTTATGACTATGTAATCAATTAATGTAAAGAATGAGTGAGATAGCATGAATGACAGTCAATGGCAAAGTAAAGAAGCAAATATCGCCTTTTATGGAACCATTATATTATCTTGGTGGAGATATAAATCTCGAGATAGGCGGCCAGGTGGGGTTACCAACAAGGAAATGTAACAGCACGCTAAACTCGGGATCGGACTGGAAGCAATAGAGCCCTCCCGCGGATCTGAAAGGACTTCGGGGACTCTCGTCGCCCCACGTTATATCTCTGGGCAGCTGTGGCCTGGCCAGCCTCAGCCACCAAAATCAAAACCAACATCTGCGCCTGCAGTCTGCCAGTATGACTAAGTTGTGTGTGTGAGTATAACTGTGCAAATAAGGGAAGCAACAAGGAAAGCAATAAATCAAGCCTCAGTGCTGCTCAAGTTCACCCTTTGTCTGTGATTATTTCCTGGATGGTTCCAGGAGTGGATAACACTATTCAGCAGACAATTTCATCGCAACTTGAAGCTTCCAGAGGTCTTACCCCAATACAAATACATAACACAGTAACACCTAAAAGCTCCCAGTCATGGACCAGGACCCCATTGTGCTAGACACTGTACAAACACAGAACAAAGATGTTGTCTGCCAAAGCAATATCTAAGTTCAGGCAGCCCACAAGGACATTCATTATCCTTTCACAAAGTACCTCCTGATTACCATTCTGTTTGGTACTCAAGGTGCTTATATGGCGCCTTACAACTTTTAATGTATTCTCACAACACTCCTGTGAGGTGGGGTAGGACTATTATCACTATTTCACAGGTAGAGAATGGAGGTACAAACAGACAAAATGACTTGTTCAAGGTCACACAGGAAGCCTATGGTACAGCAGGTAACTTGAGTCCTCCAGAGTCCCACCCTACCACCCTCACCACTATACCATCTTTCCTGTCCGTGCTGTTTGACGTAGAAGAACACTGCATCATTCTCAGTGTGTTTTTGTATAGCTGGGTGAGGAAACTTTGTGACTTGTAAAGTTGATTGCTCTAAAAATCTGCAGAGGATATTTAATATAGGTGATGAACATGGGCCCATCCTGCAAGGTACTGATTGCAACCTCAACCCCCATTGATCTTAGTGGAGTTGAGGCTCATCAGCACCTTACTGAATGGGCCCTATAGGACATGGATACTGAAGTAATAGTGACAAGGGGAAACTTTTATTTTATTAATTTCTTATCTTTCTTTCTGCTGGCTTCATCTTTTTCTATTCTTTTTCTCTCCATTGTCATCCGACCTCTTAACTGAAAGAAAAGTGACAAATACGGTCCCCACCCAATCAGATCAGACCTTCCTCTTTATTATTTATCCAGTCATCTGTAAGTTGATGTTCATGGCATATATAGCCAGAGGCAAATGTTATTGTTCTTTTAGCCATGCAAGTACAGCATGTCAAATGAAGGTGAGCCCTTCTTTATCTCCTCTAGAGAAAATTAAGCGGTGTGGTTCGATCATGTATAATGATCTTCCTGATGGGTTGGCATTTGCATATAGAGTGAAGCCTTATGTGGCTTCCATTCTCATCCCTTCCTCTCTGCCAGTTCTGAGAGGTTGTGGAATATCTGGTATCTGGGGAAATGAAGAACTGTCTCTTTACATTGTGAGTCTCTACCTTGGGAATGGCTCTTTTGGGGTGTGAAGGGAGAGTAATTTAAAGGTTAGAGCTCTGGAGTGGCAGTCAGGAGTTCTGAGTTTTATCTGTGGCACTGTCAGTATGTGCAGCTGGGCAAGGAACAAATTTGAGCCTCAGTTTCCACTTTTATGAAGTGGGGATAACCCTATTTATCTGCCTAATGGTATAATGATCTTTAATTCACCACAGACTTCCTGGTCACTTGGTCTAGATGCTTGGATGGGTATAATCATTTGGACTCCCATCTAGGAGCTCAAATGACAGCCAGGGCCGCCCAGAGGGGGTGGGGGCAAGTGGGGCAATTTGCCCCGGGCCCCACAGGGGCCCCCACGAGAATATAGTATTCTATAATTTTGCAACTTTTTTTTATGGAAGGGGCCCCCAAAATTGCTTTGCCCCAGGACCCCTGAATCCTCTGGGTGGCCTTGGTGACAGCTGTCACCAATATGATTTAAAACTATGTGTTATTAGCCTATGCACCAGTTATCTGAGTACTCAGTGGCTAGAGTATTCCAAGAGGATGGGGAGGCAAGGGAATGGTGTGGCCTGGGAGATGGCCAAGAGCCAGTGATATTAAGAAACAGGGACCACAGCATTATCCAAAAGAGGCATAGTATCTCATCATTGTACGGTTCTGAAAATCCCAGAGGTGAGGCATTCTTCTGAGATGTGAGTACCTGGACAGCTTGTACGGAGCCCAGTATGGAGAGTATATTCTCAAAGAATCACCATTGCCCCACATTCTGCTTTGAAAATTCCCCTTGTTTCCTGAGGAACAAAGTATCTTTCTTTATATTGGAGACAAATCCAAATCAATTACAAAACTACTGTTCAGTTCACGTTTTCAGTACTTTACCCACAACCTGGAGAAGTAGTGTCTTCTCCACATGTGTGGTTAGAATGGCTGATGAAAGGTTAATGATGTTACAGGAGCAGAATTAAAGTTATTTGGTGATCTTTACTGTGTATTTACATACTCTTAAATGGGTTGTTTTGTAAAGTGGAACCTTAACTTGGAATTGTCAGGATTTCTAAGCTTATTTTTAAGAAAACTAGACTGTTTTGGCTGAAGAAAGCAATTTAAAATAATTTCTTAATTCCAGGTTCATTAAGTAGGTGGGTTTTTTTACGGGGCATACAGCAAACAACCTGCTTTTTCTGAAAACTGCCTGGTGCAGTCATTCTGATATTCATAACAGTTAGAATTATGTTTAAATTTAAACTACCCATGAACTGTGCCATCTTGTGCTGTGATGCCGTCAGAGCTCAAAAGCTAAGTACAGCTGAGCCGGGCCAGTCTTTGGACAAAGGACTTCCACAGAATATCTGGGAGCATCAAGAAATGGGGATGGTGATTCAGTAGGTGGCAATTTGTCCTGAACCAGTACTCCAGCATGGTGTCCTGGGGCACTTGTGCTACTGGGGTGGCTGCTGTTTGGAAGACACTCACACTGTCCACCTTCACTAAAAAATCCCATTTTACTTTTTTTTGTAAGAAGAAGAATGTTAACTTCATAGTCTTGGCTGAATTTCATCTCTGATAATTGCATTCTGCATCCCTAAATACCACCTACAGTTTCAGCTAGTATTCTTCTTCACTTCCTGTTCTCCAATGTTGTGTGGTGTGTGCAGTGGTCTGCCACTGCATTCCATCTTAAAAGTGGGTGCACTTCTGGGATGAGTTAAGTTTGCTTATATATCCTTTACCTATTTTACTTCAGAGAATCATCGTAAGCCTGCCTTAAAAGAGACAAGGTGGGTGAGGTAATATCTTTTCTTGGACCAACCTCTGTTGTTGGTGAGAGAGACAAGCTTTCGAGCTTACACAGAACTCTTCTTCGGGTTTGGGAAACATACTCAGAGGGTATGTCTATACTGCAATTAGACACCCACAGCTGGCCTGTGCCAGATGAGTTGGGCTAAGGAGCTGTTTAATTGCTATGTAGACATTTGGGCTTGGGCTGTATCCTGAGCTCTGAGACCCTCCCACCTCACAGGGTCCCAAATCCTGGGCTCCAGCCCAAGCCTGAACAGCTACACCACAATTAAACACCCCCTTAGCCCAAGTACAACAAGTTCAAACTGTCTTCATTCCATACAACCTGCCTCAGAAAAATCCTCCATATCTTTTGGCCCAGAATAATTTCAAACCAAGACCTATTGACACAGTCTAGCCAAGAGGATATGAGCACCATCATTACCAGGAGGCGTTGGAGATGGATTGGCCATGCACCTGAAGGCAAGCGAAAACGAGGCTGCCTGAAAACAACATGGCAAAGAGCTGTGGAAGCTGAGCTGAAAAATCTGGGGCACAGCTGAGGAACCATTGAAACACTTGCCAGAAACAGACAGGACTGGAGGAGCTTTGTCGCTGCCCTAAATGCCAACCGTAACTTACCCAAAGTCAGCTGGCACAGGCCAGCTGTGGATTTTTAATTGCAGTGTAGCTATACTCAGAGTGTCACAGCTAAATACGAGGTGGAACATTGTTTAGCATAAGTAGTTAATGCATATTTCAAGGGACCCGGAGTGGCCTGTTAACACCCCTCCAGTCATAGGGAGGACAGGTAGGCAGGGGGGAAAAAAGCAGCTGGGAACAGGTTGTTGGTGGGTTACAGATTGTTGAGATAAACCATAAATCCAGTGTCTCTGTTCAGTCCATGATTTTTAGTGTCTAGCAAAGTTATAAATCAAAGCTCCCAGGCTTGTCTTTCGAAGGTGTTGGGTAGATTTCCTTTGAGAATGAGGACTGAGAGGTTAGATATGAAGTGATAATTTTGTGAAAAGTGTTCACGCTCAGGTGATATGGTGTTTTTGTCTTTCATCATTTTTCTGTGGCATTATATCATTTGTTTTGCTACAACCACACTGCATTAACACTTGTAATGATATTTGAGATTTTCCTCAGATGAAAGCTACTATGGAAATGCAAAATATTAATACCACTATGTTAAAAATTGAGCTATACAGCTAAATCTGAGTCTAAAAAATAGGTTTACTGAAGCCTCTGTATTCTGTAATGCCCACTGATAGAGTAATATATATAGTATTTAGATTTAAGGCTGGATTAATGTTAGTCTGTGCTATACTTGTCTGATAGTTTAGTAGTCTGGGCACACTGTACTTATCTCATATTTACTACAAAATGAACTATCAGTATCAGTTGTTTTTCTATAAATTTAACCTTAGAGTATGCTTGCTCATACTGAAAAGACAAAGTGCAAATTAAGTTCTTAGGCAAAGAGAACAAAATACAAATTGGAAAATGTACACCTAGACGTAAGTAAAATAATTGTATCTAATGGCCCAATTTATAAAAGGATGCTTTGGTTGGTCTTTAAGAAACAATTTCCATTTGTAGTGATTTATTCCTCCCATGTACAGCATGAACTATGTTTAATGATTAATCGTCTCTGGTAAAGGGAATATCCTCTTCTATAGCCAACTTTGCAGTAAAACAAAGAATAGTATAAACAGTTTCAAAGAGGTAAAGCTATTAGTGAATCCCCATTCCCAAAGATGTTTCCTGGTTGCTGTAGGCCATTTCTGTTCAGGGAGCAATTTCCTATGTGCTGCCATTAGTGGATAATATTTTCTTCAAATAGGCTAAAAATGGTAACTAACCACAAACAGTAATATTCTCTCCTTTTAAAAAGATTGCACAATACAGACTCTAATGTTCCATCGTGAAACAGTACAACGTAAAGAAAATTGTTTATGATGTGAAAACTCATTTGTTTAGAAAAATCTTTCTCCCCCTCTCATTACCTCGCTCCAAAATGCTGAATGAAAGTGGAGTTTTCCATTAAGTTTCAGTTTTCCCAGAGTTCAAAAGGTACATTTTATAGTTATCAGGCCTTGGAAGAACATTTTATATGGATTAAAAAAAGAAACCCAGATGAACAAGGCAACAGTGTACTTGCGTGTGCCAGGAGATTTGTTAGCACTTATATGTCTGGGCTATCCAGACACACACACGCAAGATAAACTGAGCTTGGATTAACCAGATACAGTATAACAGCATTCTGTTATTTGTCACTGACAAATTACAGGCTGCTAGCTGCAATTGCCACTTTTAGATAGGAGGAAGTTAGTAGTAAACTATGCTTGTTTTTCTAAACTTTTAAAACAAGGCCATATTGATAAATACATTGAAATATGAAATGCTGTGAGTACATGGAAAGGAAATCTTCCTATCTATTTCATTTTACTATCAAACATTTACTGCATTGCGGGTCTCTAAAGCTGTAGCACTTGGTAACAATGTCAATGTAGTTTAGCTCTAGTCCCATCATCCAGAGTTAGACTGTTTTATAGTGAGACTGCAATGTATTATTTGAGGTCCTCTTTGAACCTGTATTCTATTTTTATATAGTTGATTTTGATAAAGAGACTATAGAAATGCTTTAGAATGTTTTCAACTGTGACAGTCTGAGAAAAAGTAAATGTAGTTCAGTTATGTGTCACTGCAGTATTTGTTGCTGGGGAAAAGTACCTGCTTGTACAAGTTCTCTGTGGAACTAAATGATAAATGCAGCAGAAAATGTCCAACATCTGAACTAGGTTTTAAATGGTTCTACTTTTCAGATGCTATGATTCATATACCTTTAAAAATTAAATTGCATGGTAAAAAACTACCACTTAAGCACTTTTATAGTGCTTTTCATCCAAGGATCTCAACGCACTTTAACGTGAACTATTAAGCCTCACCTGTGAGAGGTATATAGGGATCACTTTACCCACAACCCACCACATAATTGAAAACAGTACACTGCAACCCTACACCACTGTTTAGGAAAGGAAGTGAAGAATACTGTATCCAGCCGAAATTACTAGGGGACTTTAGGTGGAGAGGATATAATCACCAGAGATGGAATTAAGGCAGAACACTGGGGCAGTGATTCATATTTCATAAAATGATATGGGAAATTAGTTTTATCTTATAAAAAAAAATCACCTTTACTAATGCATTTCAGTACAGGGTCAGAGAGAAGACAGTCACGGGTTGAATTTCTCGCAACATGGCCTGAAAGACCATCTATCCAAGTATGGCATCTGCTCAGTCAGATCCTGATGAGATCACAGCACAAGTTGATTACATCAGTAGGTGTATTAACAAAACTTGTAAGGAGACTCTCCTTTCAATATAGCTCTAACTCCCTTTTCTGTCTTCTCTCTCCCCCCCCCCCCAACCTTCTTGATTCCAGTCCATAAAATAGTCAACGCAACCCATCTCCTGCAAACAACACAAATCCAGGAATCCCTCCTCTACCAAGCCCCTAATACACAACCATTGCTTTTGCTTGGAAAACAGCACTTCTAGCACAACAAATTTATTCTCCGCTTCCATTCACCACACATATCCCACTACCTCAGCTTCTCTTCTCTGCCCAAACTGCAGCAGCCTCTGCTCCTCTTGCCATCCACAACCACTTTTCATTCTCATACATTTAGCTACAAACATATTCATTGAAGCAGGCACCTACAGCTGCAACCAACAGAGGATACAAGGCCTGCTATAAAGGGGAGAATACAGAGAAGGAAGGGGAGACGAAAAGGCCTGGGACAACAAAGGGGTAACACCCCTGTGCTAGGCTGCATCCATGAACACAGCCAAGAGACTGAAGCAGACTGCTAGACTTAATTAGAGGTGAGGGTCCAAGAACTGTTCTGACTGGGGGCAAACTAAGGAGGGCTAGTTGGGAGCAGTAGAGACCCCTCAAAAGCCCCCACCAGGAGCTATTGAGATCTGTGAGATACTGTGAGATCTAGTACTTCTGAACAGCACATTATGCTACCACTATCGTTACACTTGTTGGCAGATAATAGGCTACAAATGTAACTTACTGAACATCTCTGAACAAAAAATATGTAAGACATGGTGAACATCTCAAAAAGCCTACTGCCTAACACTAAACCAGGATCACTAACCTTTTAACAGAGCCCCGTATCCCTGGAGGCTGAACTGATGAAGACTAAGGGTCTAGTTTTACTACTGTCTTCTCACTGTAAACTAATTTATTAATTGACGTCTGCTTATTTGAAGAGGTAATGCAAACTTTAGCAGTGCAGAGGAAAAGCAGTGACTTGGCATCTCTTTTGCTCAGCAATGTGTACAGTAACCTTTGGAGCCCTGTGTAATGCAGTGTAACACACAGATAAATTCATGGGCTTTTTAGGACACTCAGTTTTAACTAACAAAAATGAAACTAGAGATAAAATCTCAGAGAACATTTCCATGTGGTGTGCCTAGGGCCATCTTAGATCACAGTTTAATACTCTATAATATTGTGGGCTTTATGTATTTTGGGGTTTTTAAACCATACACTGGGGTCAGCATGAAGGATCGGCCACATGGGTGGCCCTCTAGTCTACTAACTTTGTAAGGTCAGCTCCTACATGACTGATTCCCCAGTCTCAGATGAGACCATTGCAGAAGAGTTTGCCACTTTAAGGGAACCTATGACATCCTTCTCCCTAACCCCATACACATACCTTTGGGTAGCAGCAACCTAAGGCACCAAAGTATCTAAGGCCAACTGTAAACGTCCGGTGCGGGGGTCGGGCCCTCTCAGGGGCCGTCGGGGGCCAGGCCGCCTCACTACACGGCCTGGATCGGTCTCAGGGTTCCGCCCCTCTGGCAGGGACTAGGCCAAAGGTACACGGCCTCTGCAATGAGCTCCTGCTCTCCGTCAGGGTCCGGCAGTAACTCAGGCCCGGGCTCCGGTCCTCACTGCCGGAGCTGGGGATTACAAAGTCAGTCAAGCCCCCGCGCTAGCTCAGGGCGGGGCAATAAACAATAGTTCGGGCGCTCAGCTCCGTGGATCCGGAGCTGAGCCCTGACAAACTCAGGACGTCCCAGGCCCTTATTCAGGGGAGGGCAACCCCCAATAGTCCAGGGCGCTCAGAACCTTCCTTCAGGCTGAGCAGTAAAGTCAGGGGTTCAGGCCCGGCCCTCAATCAGGGCGGGGCAGCACACAATAGTCCAGGGGGCTCAGAACCTTCCTTCAGGCTGAGCAGTAAAGTCAGGGGTTCAGGCCCGGCCCTCAGTCAGGGCGGGGCAGCACACAATAGTCCAGGGGCTCAGGACCTTCCTTCAGGCTGAGCCCAGGCAGGGTTAGTAGCCCCAGGCCCTCAGTCAGGGCGGGGCAACAAACAATAGTTCAGGGGCTCAGGACCCTCCTTCAGGCTGAGCCCAGACAAAGTTAGTAGGCCCAGGCCCTCAGTCAGGGCGGGGCAACAAACAATAGTTCAGGGGTTCGGGTTCAGGTCTGGGTATCAGGAGCTGAGCACGGACAAACTCGGGACGCCCCAGACCCTCAGTCAGGGTGGGGCAACAAGCACTCGTTCAGGGCAGCAAGCAATAGCTCAGTGGCGGTGCCAGAGCGCTGGCTGGAGGGGGAGACTGCCACCCGTTAAGTGGGGTGGCAGGGGGGACACAGGCCCACCCACTCCACTGTGTCCCAGCCCGGGGCCCTAAGAGCGGCAGTCAGTCTGCCGCTATGTTGGTGGGGTCCTGACCGCAACACACCAACATGGGTTCGCTCTCTGTTGTAGCTAGACTGGGGTCAGCTACCCCCGGGCTGATTTCCATTTCCTCCTCCATTTGTACCTGCTCCCCGCTGGGCTCGGCAGCGGGGTCCCACACCATGGGTTCCTCACTTCGCAGAGGGTCGTCCGGGTCGGGTTGCTCCTCCGGTCTCCGGTCAGGGGGGCGCTCGGGCCCCTCCTCGGGGTACCGTGCTCGGGGCAAGGGTGGCCAGTCTACCTCGGGGTACCTTGCTTGGGGAAGGCTTGGCCAATCCGCATCGGGGTACCTGGCTCTGGGGAGGTCCGGTCGGTCGGTGTCCGGGTATCTGGCTCTGGGGCAGCTCGGTCCGTCCGTGTCCGGGTACCTGGCTCTGGGAAGCCTTGGTCTCGCCGGAGCTCGCACCGGCACGTCTGGCCTCTCCGGCTGCTGGGCTCTAACTGAGGGCTGGGGCCTGGCTCTTATACTTCCTGTCCCGCCCCTTGACTTCCGGGGGGCGGGAACAGGTGGCGGTGGCTCCGCCCACTTGGGTGCCAATTCAGGCTCCTCTCCCTCAGGGGCCGTCGGGAGCCAGCTGGAGTTTTCTGTGCTCCCTTCTCCCTCCGTCCTCCCTGGCCCCTTTCTGCTGCTGCTGTTGCTGCTTTTGCTGCCGCTGCTGCGTGCGTGAGTGAGGAGTGCGGAGGGGGGGGCCTTGCCGGCCTGCCCCCCCCCTCGCCCTCGCCTCCGGAGGGAGAAGCATCGGCCCCCCAACGCCAACACCGATACCATCTGGGGGCCCACCCGCCTGCTTGCTTGCCTGCCTGGCCGGTTGCCCGGCCGGCTGACTGCCGCTCGCTGCTGCTGCTGTTCCTGTGTGGGAGCCGCTGCCTCCGTCGCGGAGTGCGAAGAGACTGCGTCCCTGGTTCGGGAGATTGTGGAGGGGGTTGTTTGAGGACTGTGTTTTGAGTGACTTTGCCATCTTTGCTCCTGGGGTGGTGGTGCCCCCAGTCGCGTTAGGAGTGTGGACGGTACTGAGCCTCTCGTTTGTAATTCCTCGGACTGGAAGCCGTCGCTTGCCAGGAAGCTCCGAGGTCGACTTGGGATCCTGCTGTCCCGTCCCCCGTAGCGGACTGTTGAAGGGGGTGCGGGGGGGGTGCGGTGCCCCCCCCTTCGTTCATCTACTCCCCCTCTACCACCACCCCCACCGCCGACAGCTGCCGACAACCCCTCCACCGCCCCGCGTGCCACCTGGACCTGCTTTTCGCCCCTCGGCAGGGCTGTTTGCTCCCCCCGCCATTTCCATCGTCCGGGACTGTTTACTTGCAGCAGTGAACGGCGGAGCCTGCGCTTCGCGAACGCTGTGGGTGCACCTTTTCCTTCGCCCTGGACTTCTCCTGCCCCCCAACTACGTTTCGCTGGTGGGGTCCCCTCCCTGTAGCCCCCTTTGTATTAGTTGGCCCTACCCTACCCCCCTCCTTTTGAGCCCCTTCGGTTTATTTTGTTTGGTGCCCATTCCCCCCCCCCTCGGTTCCTAGCCTGCTGGCTGTGTTCCCGGCCCTGTCCTTGGGCTGCGGCTGGCTGGAGTTTTTCCTCCTACCCCTCCTTGTCCTTGGGCTGCAGCTGGCTGGACATTCCATTCTGTTTCCGAGCCGCTGCTCCGGTGCACCCCCCCCTTCGCCCCCCCCGCGCGCGCTTGTGCCCCCGTTTTGTTGCCCCCTCCCCTTTTGCACTGTTCACCCCCCCCCTTTGTGTTGTCTTTTGCCTAGAGGGGAGGAGCGGCTGCAGGTTGTGATGGCGGGGGACTCTGCCCCTGCCCCTGCCCCTGCCCCTGCCCCTGCCCCGTCGTCCCCGCCCACCCCAGTGGCCGGCCCCTCGGCTAGCCCTGTCCCGGATACCGCCGCTGCCACGGCTGCCCCCTCCACCGGCAGGAAGGGCCAAGGGAGGAAGAAGGGCAAGGGCCCCGCCCGTGGAGCCAGACCTCCTGCGGGCAGGGCTACGGTCCCCGCTGCGACCCCAACACCGGCCGCGGCCCCTCCCTCTCCTGCCGTCCCTTCCACCAGCTCTGGTGGCGCTCCACCTCCGGCCCCCAGAGCATACGCCCAGGTGGCCGCCGCCTCTTTGCGTGCCGCCCCGTCGTCCGCCCCAACCGCCGCCTTTGGGCCTGTCCCTGGTGACCACGGCCCCTTCCCCTCGCTGACTAGGAGGCATGGCGTCCGTTGCCATTTGGTGCCTGCCTCGCCCCACATTGAGACCTATGTGCGGGCCTTGGCGAGGGTGGTGGGGCCTACGGCCATCGTGGCGGCCTCCAAGATGTACGGGAAGGCCGTGTTCTTCCTGGCGTCGGTGGCCGCTGCGCAGGAGGCGGTGGAACGAGGCCTGGCGGTGGGAGGCGTGTTTGTGCCCTTGGAACCCCTGGAGGACCTGGGCGTACGGGTGCTCTTGACCTCCGTCCCGCCCTACCTCCCCAACGCCGCCCTGTTGCCGGCCCTTTCCACCCTGGGGAAGCCCATTTCCATTCTGAGCTCTCTCTCATTGGGCTGTAAGGACCCTGCCCTCCGGCACATCCTGTCTTTCCGCCGGCAGGTCCAGCTTCAGCTGCCACCGGCGGCGGGTGCCGGAGTGGCGCTCGAGGGGTCCTTCCTGGTGCCCTACCGGGGGGTCCATTATCGGGTCCACTATTCGACGGGGGAGGCCCGGTGCTTCCTCTGCCGGGCGCCGGGGCATGTCCGGAGGGACTGTCCCCTGGCCCGGCCTGGAGGGGCGTCCGAGACCCCCGGGGCCCGGGAGGGTGCCGGCCCTGTCATCACCGGCAACCCTGGCGGTTCGGACACTGCTGCTGCCGCCGCCCCTCCTCCTTCTGCCGCGGTTCCCGCTCTGGCCGCGGAGACGGCCGGGCGGGCGGGCCTTGCCGTCGCCGACCCTGGATCGGCGGGGCATGTGGAGGAGAGGGCGGGGCAGCTTCCGCCGGCCGCGGGGAAGGGCCCGCCCCAGGGGGAGGTTTCCCTCGCCCCTGCTCCGACCCTGCCGCCCCGAGCCCCGGAGCCATCGCCCTTGCCCTCTGGCCCTGCCCCTGCTGACCGGCCCTCCACCTCCTCTTCCACCTCGGGGGGCTGGGTGACCGTCCGGCGGAAGCGCGGTGCCCGCAGGTCGCGGGCTCTCTCCCTCCCCTCTGATGAGGAGGGAGAGCAGGCCCCCCGAAAGATGCCGCGGGGGGCCGACGTTGTTAGTTCTGTTTCCGCGCCCCCGGACGGTGCCCAGCAGGAGGTGCCGGCCATGGAGACCGTGGATGCCGTGGCAGTGGCTGGGGAAACTTCTGTCCCCTTTGTTGAGCCCACACCTGAGGAGGCTTCCGTAGCGGTTCTCCCGGCCCTTGCTCCATCCGTGCCCCCCGCCGCCGCCGATGCCGGGGCGGCCTTTGTCTCCGTGACTGGCGGGGAGGTCGCCGGGGCCGAGGGGACCGCTTTCGCCTCCATTTTCGATGAGATCGAGGCCCTGGGTCTGACCCCGGTTACCCAAGGGGAGGACGACCCTCTGCCAGCGGGCCCCGATCCGGGTGCTGGCTTAGTCCCGCCCCCTTCTCCTGCTCCCGGTTCCTCGCCCCACTCTGCCGCTCCCGACTTAGTCCTGGGAGAACTCTTAGCCCTACCCGCCAGCCCGGCCGCGACTACCATCTCGTGCACGGCCGCCGAGCCCCTCGGGGCGACGGCCGTTGCTGAGCGGCCGGTTCCTATCCCCGATCCTGCCCCTTCCATCGTTCCTGCCCCTGAGGCTTCCCCTGCCCCTGCTGCCTCCGTCCCCTCGGATGCTGACCTTGGCCGAGGGGAGCCGCAGTCTAGCGGCTTGGCAGCGGGAGATGGGGAGCCCGTTCCCGTTCCTGTCCCTGATCCTGTCCCCTCTCCTGCCCAAGTCCCTGTTCCCGTCTCGAGCCCCACCCCTACTCCCGCCCTTGCCCCAGATTCTGTCCCCGAGGTGTCTCCTTTTGCCACCTCTGGTGTTACTGCCGCCCCCGGGGTTGTCGCATCTCCGTTGCCTGCAGACAACCCTCAGGGGGCGGTTTTCGTGTCTCCCCTTCCTGCCACTGTTGGGGCTGCGTTGTTCCCTCAGCCGCTCTCTCCTTTGCCGGGGATGGGGACGGGCTGCCCAGCGCAGCAGCGCCGGAGCTCGGCCCCTTGTTTGTCCGTCACCGTGGGCCGCGAGGACCCTTCAGGGGCCCCGCCGGAGGATGGCGGCGGCTTGGCCGCTGCCTCCCCCTCCGCGCTGCGGGATGAGCTGAGCCTCTTTCTATCGGATTCCCGTGGTTCCCAGGGTAAGGTGCAGCTCGCCCTTCAGCGCTGGGGGGACTTCCATCTCGTCCTCCGGGCCGTGAAGGCGCTTTTGGGGGAGGGGCGGGGGTCCGGTCGGCGGGACATCGCGGCCTATCGGCGGGCCCGCAGATTCCGCGACTCCCTTTTGACCTTCGGAGTCGAAACCGGGATCTTGCGGGGCCCGCTGGGGGCCGATGATCCCTCCGCCCGTGAGGATCTGCCCCAGCCCTCCGTATGACAGCTACCACCTTTGCGTCGTTGAACACCCGGGGCTGTAGGGTGGGTTTCCGCAGGAGCCAGGTGCTCTCCTTCCTTCGGGAGGGGGGGTACTCTGTGATTTTCCTGCAGGAGACCCACACGGCTCCGGCCGTCGAGGCTAGCTGGCGGCTGGAGTGGGGAGACGGGGTTTATTTTAGCCACCTCAGCGCCCATTCGGCTGGAGTGGCCACCCTGTTCTCCCCGGGGCTGCGGCCTGAGGTGCTGGGGGTCGCCGAGGTCGTGCCAGGCCGCCTGCTGCACGTCCGGGCCCGTGTGGAGGGGCTGGTTCTGAACTTGGTCAACGTCTATGCCCCGACCACGGGCTCGGAACGCGTGCCTTTCTATCAGCGGGCGGCGGCCTTCCTCGGCACTCTGGATTCTCGCGAGTGCCTGGTCCTGGGCGGGGACTTTAACACCACCCTCGAGGACCGGGACCGCTCCGGGCCTGAGTCTTCCCAGGCAGCCGCGGGCGTCCTCAGGGAGATCGTAGACCATCACTCCCTGGTGGACGTCTGGCGCGACCACCACCCGGACGACGACACCACCTTCACCTATGTCCGGGTGGAGGACGACCGGTCGCGCCACTCCCGGTTGGACCGCATTTATCTGTCCCGTTTTCATCTGGCGCGGGCCCATGCCTCCAGCGTTCGGCCGGCCCCGTTCTCAGATCACCACCTGGTGACCGTGACGGCCTCTCTCAGTTCCGAGCGGCCGGGGCCGGCCTATTGGCATTTTAATAATAGTTTGCTGGAGGACGTGGGCTTCGTGGCATCCTTCCGGGAGTTCTGGCTGGCCTGGCGGGGGCAGCGACGCGCCTTTCCCTCGGCGCGGCGGTGGTGGGATGTGGGGAAGGTCCGCGCGCGGCTCTTCTGCCGGAACTACACCCGGGGCGCCAGCCGGCGGCGGGATGCGTTGTTAGGGCAGTTGGAGCGGGAGGTTTTGGAGCTGGAGAGGCGTCTGGCCTCCGGCCCCGAGGATCCACCCCTCCGCGCGGCGTACCGGGAGAAGCGGGAGGAGCTCCGGGCCCTGGAAGACCACCGGGCCCGGGGCGCGTTTGTTCGATCCCGCATCCGTCTCCTTCGGGAGATGGATCGCGGCTCCCGCTTCTTCTACGCTCTGGAGAAACGGAGGGGGGCCAAACAGCATGTCACCTGCCTCCTGGCGGAGGACGGCGCCCCCCTCACGGATCCGGAGGAGATGCGTGGCAGGGCCAGGGCCTTCTACGCCGCTCTTTTCTCCCCAGATCCGACCGACGCCGAGGCCTGCAGGGTGCTCTGGACCGAGCTCCCGACGGTCAGCGCGGGCGGCCGAGACCGGCTGGAGCTGCCTCTTTCTCTGGCTGAGTTCTCGGCGGCCCTCCGGCTCATGCCCACTAACAAATCTCCAGGCATGGACGGGCTGACCGTGGAGTTTTACCGCGTGTTCTGGGACGTCCTCGGCCCAGACCTCGTCACCGTCTGGGCCGAGTCCTTGCAGAGCGGGGTCCTCCCTCTCTCGTGCAGGCGAGCAGTGCTCGCCCTGTTGCCGAAGAAGGGGGACCTCCGCGATTTACGAAACTGGCGTCCCATCTCGCTCCTCAGCACGGACTATAAGGTCGTAGCGAAGGCCATCTCGCTGCGGCTGGGGTCCGTGCTGGCGGACGTGGTCCACCCCGACCAGACCTGCGCCGTCCTGGGCCGGAGCATCTTTAACAACCTGTAATTGGTCCGAGACCTATTAGAGCTGGGGCGTAGGGATGGTCTGTCGTTCGCCCTCCTGTCTCTGGACCAGGAGAAGGCGTTCGACAGGATGGACCACGGGTACCTCCTGGGCACTCTGCGGGCATTCGGCTTCGGGCCCCAGTTTGTGGGCTTTCTCCAGGTGCTGTACGCTGAGGCGGAGTGTCTGGTCAGGCTCAACTGGACCCTGACCGAGCCGGTCAGCTTTGGGCGGGGAGTACGGCAGGGGTGCCCCCTCTCGGGCCAGCTGTACGCTCTGGCGATCGAGCCCTTCCTCTGCCTCCTCCGCCGGAGGTTAGCAGGGTTGGTGCTCCGGGAGCCGGAGCTGCGGCTGGTCCTGTCGGCGTACGCCGACGACGTGCTCCTCGTGGTCCAGGACCCTGAGGATCTGGTGCGGGTGGAGGCCTGCCAGGCCGTTTATTCGACCGCCTCCTCCGCCCGGGTCAACTGGGCCAAGAGCTCTGGCCTGGTGGTCGGGGACGGTTGGCAGGCGGGCTCCCTCCCACCCGCGCTTCAAGCCATTCGGTGGAGCGCGAGCCCGCTGCTCTATCTGGGCGTTTATCTTTCCGCCACGCATCCCTCTCCGCCGGAGAACTGGCTAGATTTGGAGGCCAGGGTGCGTGAGCGGTTGCGGAGATGGACGGGACTGCTCCGGTGTCTCTCCCTGCGGGGGAGGGCGCTGGTGCTGAACCAGCTTGTCCTGTCCATGCTCTGGCACCGGCTCAACACCCTGAGCCCGACCCCGGGACTCCTGGCCAAGCTCCAGAGGATAGCCCTGGAGTTCTTCTGGCCTGGACTGCACTGGGTCTCTGCGGGGGTTCTGAGTCTTCCCCTGGAGGAGGGGGGACAGGGCCTGGTCTGCCTTCGTAGCAAGGTCCATGTCTTCCGCCTCCAGGCCCTGCAGAGGCTCCTTTATGGTGAAGGTAGTCCGGCATGGAGCACGTTAGCGCACGCCTTCCTCCGCCGCCTCCGAGGGCTCCGATACGACCGGCAGCTCCTTTTTCTTCATCCGAGAGGTCTTCCGCGAAACCTCTCGGAGCTGCCGGTCTTCTACCAGGACCTTCTCCGGACCTGGAAGCTTTTCTCGGCGACCAGGTCCATTGTGGCCACCGAGGGCGCGGATCTCCTCGCGGAGCCCCTGCTGCACAATCCCGATCTTCGTGTGCAGGTGGCGGAGTCGCCCTCGGTGAGCCGGAGGTTGGTCCTGGCGGAAACCACCAGGGTCGGAGACCTCCTGGACTACACCAGAGGGGACTGGGTGGATCCCCGCGCGCTTGGTCGGCGCATGGGGCTCTCCACCCTCGTGACCCCTCTGCGTGTACTCCAGGAGGTGGGCGCTGCATTGTCACCTCCTGCTCTCAGCTTCCTGTGGCGGGCCCTGCGGGAGGGTGTTCCCCGCCCACCCCTCACCCCGGGCCCTCCGGACCTTTTTCTCGGGCCCCTGTTCCATGAGCCCCCCCGGCTCTCCCGCTCCCATAACCCGAGCCGGCTGCGCGCTTTGCAGCCGGTCCAGTTTCGAACCGCGCCTAGGGACTATCTGTACGCGCTCGTGCTTCACACGTTGCATCACCTCACCCTCGTGTCCCGCCCCGACACCAAGTGGAGGGACTATCTGTTACCTGTGGAGGGTGAGGAGCCCCGGTGGGCCAGCCTTTATTCCACCTTAGTTCCAAGGCCCGCCGGGGACATTGGTTGGCGGCTCCTTCATGGGGCCGTGAGCACGGGCGTGTACTTGGCGCGGTTCACCCCTATTCCTGAGGCCTGCCCATTTTGTGGCATTAGGGAGACCCTGGCGCACGCTTACCTTGAGTGCGCCAGGCTGCAGCCCCTTTTCCGGCTTCTCCAGAACCTCTTGTTGAGGTTCTGGCTACATTTTTCCCCGCACTTGTTTATTTATGCACACCCTGTCCGTGGCCCCACTAAGTCGCGAGACCTCCTCGTCAACCTCTTCCTGGCCCTGGCCAAACTTACCATCTATAATACCAGGGAGAAGATGTTGGACGAGGGGGTGCTTTGCGACTGTGGGGCCTACTTTCACACCTCTTTGGTTTCACGTCTCCGTGCGGAGTTTCACTGGGCAGCGTCCGCTGGCTCCCTTGCCACCTTCGAGGAGCAGTGGGCGCTGTCCGGGGTTCTCTGCTCGGTGTCCCCATTTGGTTCCCTGATTTTGAACCTTTGACCGTCACCTCGCTCCCTGTTTTTTTATTGGTTGTCCCACGTAATCATTTGGTACTGGGTTCAGTGGTCCCTCCCGCTAGGCTGGGGCAGGGGCTTTTAGTAGTGGGCGGCTAAGCCCGCCCACTTCCCGGTTTGCCAATACGGCCTCACTACACGACCCCCCCCCCCAAGGCTGGTTCCCGTGCAGCGGGGCCAGCCCATTCCACACCCCCCAACCGGGAAAGGAAATCCGCGTTTGCGTGCTCCTTACCAGCCCGATGGCGGACCGTGAAAGCAAACGGCTGGAGCGCCAGGTACCATCGTTGCAGCCGCATGTTGTGGTCCTTCATGCGGCCTAACCACTGAAGGGCGGAGTGGTCGGTGACTAGGGTGAAGGGGACTCCCAGGATGTAATAGCGGAGAGCTTCACAAGCCCACTTCACGGCTAGGGCCTCTTTCTCGACCACCGCATAGTTCTTTTCGCGTGGGAACAGTTTCCGGCTAATGTATAGGACGGGATGTTCCTCGCCCCCTACGTCTTGGGATAAGACCGCCCCGAGTCCCACTTCCGAGGCGTCTGTCTGCAAGACAAATGGCAGGTTAAAATCGGGGCTATACAAGACCGGCTCGCTGCAGAGGCACTTCTTAAGAGTCCGAAAGGCCCTGTCGCACTCGGTAGTCCAGATCACCTGCCGTGGGCTGTCCTTTGTTAGGAGCCCCGTTAAGGGGGCTGCGATTGCCGCGAACTGGGGGATGAACCGCCGATAATATCCGGCCAAGCCTAGGAATTGCCGCACCTGGCGCTTTGTGGTTGGCGGGGGGCAGTTTGCAATTGCCTGGACCTTCCCGATCAGGGGTTTTACCTGCCCATGCCCGATAGCATACCCCAGGTACTTAGTCTCTTGCCAACCGATGCGGCATTTTTTTGGATTGGCGGTTAAGCCGGCCTCCCGCAGGGATCTCAGGACGGCTGCGACTCTCTCCAGGTGGGTCTCCCATTGCGGACTATAGATGACAACGTCGTCTAAATACGCGGCCGCGTATTCTTGATGGGGCTGGAGGAGGCGGTCCATCAGGCGCTGAAAGGTGGCCGGGGCCCCGTGGAGGCCGAAGGGCATCCTGGTGAACTGATAGAGACCTGTGGGGGTGGCAAAGGCAGTCTTCTCACGGGAGGCGGGCTCTAGGGGGATCTGCCAGTAGCCCTTACTCAGGTCCAGGGTGGTGATGTAGCGGGCCCCTCCCAGGCGGGCCAACAGCTCATCTATCCGAGGCATGGGATAGGCATCAAATTTGGAGATGGCGTTGACGCGGCGGAAGTCAATGCAGAACCGCTGTGACCCGTCGGGTTTAGGCACCAACACCACGGGGCTACGCCACTCGCTCTGGGATGGCTCTATCACCCCTAGATCCAACATCGCCCGCACCTCCTTCTCCACGACCTGTCTCCTATGGTAGGGCAGGGGCCGGGTCGTCCCCCGTATCACCACCCCGGGTTCTGTTTGGATCCGATGGTGTACGAGGGAGGTGTGTCCCGGCTGGTCCGTGAAAGTGTGGGAGAAGGCTTGGAGGAGGCACCGAGTCTGGCGGAGCTGTTCCTCGGTTAAGTTCTCCCCGAGCTGGGGTTCCTCGGTGTCCCCGGAAAGGGGAACCTGGGGTCCCAGTTCCGGTTCGGGCGGGAGGGGTTGATCAACAGCCCTTCTCGCTCTTTCCAGGGCTTCAGGAGGTTGACGTGGTAGCGTTGGTTCTTCTTCCTCCGGTCCGGCTGATTTATTTCATACGTGACCGGGCCCACTTTCCTGACTACCTCATAGGGCCCCTGCCACCGGGCCAGGATCTTCGACTCACTGGACGGGAGGAGGAGTAATACCCGGTCACCCGGTTGGAAGTCCCGAGTCTGTGCCCCTCGATTATACGTCTGGGCTTGTGTGTCCTGGGCGGCTTTTAAATTTTCCCGTGCCAGATCCCCCGCCTGCCTTAGACGCTCCTGTAGTTGCAGCACATACTGCAGGAGACCCTGGGCCGGGGAAGGAGCCTGTTCCCAGGTCTCCCTCATGAGATCCAGCAGGCCCCGGGGTCGTCGCCCATATAACAATTCAAAAGGGGAGAACTTAGTCGATGCCTGGGGAACCTCTCGTATTGCCAGAAGCAAGGGTGGAAGGAGCTGGTCCCACTGGCGAAGGTCTTCCGGGGGAAACCGACGCAGCATCCCTTTCAGCGTCCGGTTGAACCTTTCCACTAGTCCATCGGTCTGGGGGTGATAGATGGAGGTGCGGAGTTGCTTGACCCCTAGGATTTCACAGACTTGCTTGAGCAGCCGGGATGTAAAATTGGTCCCTTGATCCGTGAGTAGCTCCCGGGGCAGTCCGACGCGGGCGAAGATCTTGACCAGTTCCATAGCAATGGTGCGGGCCGAGATGTTCCGGAGAGGAACGGCTTCAGGGAACCTGGTGGCATAGTCCATCATTACTAAGATGTATTGGAACCCTGCGCTGCTCTTCGGGAGGGGCCCCACCAGGTCCACGGCCACGCGTTCGAAGGGGGTTTCCATAAGAGGCATCGGCACCAAGGGTGCCTTAGGGGTCTGGGCAGGGGCGGCCAACTGGCACTCTGGACATGACTTGCAATAGTCCTTTACGTCTTGATATACCCCGGGCCAGAAGAAACGCCCCAAAATCCTGGCCAGCGTTTTGTCATGCCCGAGGTGCCCCGCCGCCGGGACGTCGTGGGCCAGTTTCATGACCGCCCGGCGGTGACACCGCGGCACGAGAAGCTGTGTCCGGACGTCCCCCGTACGGGGGTCCTTCTCCACACGGTACAGGCGTTCTTGTCGTAACTCAAAATGCGGCCACTGCGCCGCACGCTGGGGGTCAAGAATAGTCCCATCTACGGAGGCCAGCTGTTCGTAGGCCCGTCTGAGGGTGGGGTCGGCCCGTTGGTCCCGGCAGAAATCTGTGGGCGCCGAGGAGTCCCCCCCCCGAGGAGGGTCTTCTCGCCCCCCCGGGGGATTGGCGGGGACGGGGTTGTCTATCTCGTCGTCCTCAGTCCCCGGGGACTCCCCTCCCAACGCTGGCGTGGCCTGCGGGTTACCCTCGAGCCGGCGGCGTAAAACGGCGTTAAAGGTGGGCCAGTCCCGCCCCAGGATCACTGGGTATGCCAACCGGGGCGCCAGCCCCACCGTCATCTGCCGGGTGACCCCATCGATGGTTAGTTGGGCCCGCGTGCTGGGGTAGCGTCGCACATCCCCGTGTATACACTGCAGGGGAATCTTCGCCAGGTGGTCGTCCGCTGGTGGGCCGAGGGCCTGGCAGACCAGCGTTTGGCCACAGCCTGAGTCGAGGAGGGCCATCGCTTGGCGGCCGTCAACAGCCACGGGCACGGTGATCTTGGTCCCCTGTGGACGTCGGGCACGGCCTTCTCCTGAATAGACTTGGCCAAATGCACACCCCCGTTCCGGGCACTCCCGCTGCAAATGGCCATACCTTCCGCAGGAGAAGCAGGGTCCCACCGTGGCTCGCTCTAGCTGCGGCCGAGCCCCGGGGTCATCCACGGGGGGGGTCCGACGGTATCCCCCGGCGGGGCCTGCCGGGGTCCGTGTGAGCCTCCCGGAGGGTGCGGCCACCCGAGCCCGGCCCTCCATGCTACGGGCGGGAGCACTCGGGGCTGCCCGGGAGGGCGGCCCCCTCTTTTCTGGGTTGGGGTGCTCCGTGCGAACCGGGACCGCCCGACCAGCGGCCCCCGCCGGGACCTCCGCCGCAAGGAAGTCTTCCATTAACGTGACGGCCGCAGAGACCGTCGTCGGCCGGTGGCGGAGGACCCAGGATCTTCCCCTTGGCGGGAGTACCTGCGTAAATTGCTCCAGAACCACCTGCTCCATCAGTTCCTCCGCTGTCCGGCGCTCAGGTTGTAGCCACTTTCGACAGGTCTCTCGTAGCTCCTGAGCCACCATCCGCGGGCGGGCCCCCGGGGAGTAGGCCAGGCCCCTGAACCGTCGTCGGTAGGTCTCGGGGCTTACGTCCAGGGCGTCCAGAATAGCGGCCTTCACTAGGTTGTAGTCCCTGGCCGCCTCTACCGACAGGCCTCGGTAGACCGTCTGGGCAGTCCCCGTTAGGTAGGGGGCCAGGATGGTGGCCCACTGCTCCGGGACCCAGCCGGCCACAATAGCCACCCTCTCAAAGGTCACGAGGAAAGCCTCGGGGTCATCCTCGGGTCCCATCTTCGTCAACCGTACTGGGGGGCTGGGTCGCGGGGCCCCTGGGGCGACCCCAGACAGGGGTTCCCCCGGGCGGACTAGGGCCGCGGCAAGCTGCTGGATACACTTCTGCTGGAAATCCTGCTGTTGGGTAACCAGGTCCGCGATCAGCTGCCGTTGTTGGGCCCCCAGCTGCTCTATGAGTTGCTGCTGCTGCTGCAGGTGGGCGGCCTGGTACTCCTGCTGGTATCGCACCGGGGCCGCCTGTTGTTGCTCCTGACTCTCGGTCATGCGGGTCAGGAGCTGGGGTAAATCCCCCTCCCTTGCGGGAGGTCTCTCCCCCATTGCCCCCTTCTCACCGGTGTCTAGGGCTCGTGCCCACATGCTAGGCAGGAGGCCCCACGTTGGGCGCCACGTGTAAACGTCCGGTGCGGGGGTCGGGCCCTCTCAGGGGCCGTCGGGGGCCAGGCCGCCTCACTACACGGCCTGGATCGGTCTCAGGGTTCCGCCCCTCTGGCAGGGACTAGGCCAAAGGTACACGGCCTCTGCAATGAGCTCCTGCTCTCCGTCAGGGTCCGGCAGTAACTCAGGCCCGGGCTCCGGTCCTCACTGCCGGAGCTGGGGATTACAAAGTCAGTCAAGCCCCCGCGCTAGCTCAGGGCGGGGCAATAAACAATAGTTCGGGCGCTCAGCTCCGTGGATCCGGAGCTGCGCCCTGACAAACTCAGGACGTCCCAGGCCCTTATTCAGGGGAGGGCAACCCCCAATAGTCCAGGGCGCTCAGAACCTTCCTTCAGGCTGAGCAGTAAAGTCAGGAGTTCAGGCCCGGCCCTCAATCAGGGCGGGGCAGCACACAATAGTCCAGGGGGCTCAGAACCTTCCTTCAGGCTGAGCAGTAAAGTCAGGGGTTCAGGCCCGGCCCTCAATCAGGGCGGGGCAACAAACAATAGTCCAGGGGGCTCAGGACCTTCCTTCAGGCTGAGCAGTAAAGTCAGGGGTTCAGGCCCGGCCCTCAATCAGGGCGGGGCAGCACACAATAGTCCAGGGGGCTCAGAACCTTCCTTCAGGCTGAGCAGTAAAGTCAGGGGTTCAGGCCCGGCCCTCAGTCAGGGCGGGGCAGCACACAATAGTCCAGGGGCTCAGGACCTTCCTTCAGACTGAGCCCAGGCAGGGTTAGTAGCCCCAGGCCCTCAGTCAGGGCGGGGCAACAAACAATAGTTCAGGGGCTCAGGACCCTCCTTCAGGCTGAGCCCAGACAAAGTTAGTAGGCCCAGGCCCTCAGTCAGGGCGGGGCAACAAACAATAGTTCAGGGGTTCGGGTTCAGGTCTGGGTATCAGGAGCTGAGCACGGACAAACTCGGGACGCCCCAGACCCTCAGTCAGGGTGGGGCAACAAGCACTCGTTCAGGGCAGCAAGCAATAGCTCAGTGGCGGTGCCAGAGCGCTGGCTGGAGGGGGAGACTGCCACCCGTTAAGTGGGGTGGCAGGGGGGACACAGGCCCACCCACTCCACTGTGTCCCAGCCCGGGGCCCTAAGAGCGGCAGTCAGTCTGCCGCTATGTTGGTGGGGTCCTGACCGCAACACACCAACATGGGTTCGCTCTCTGTTGTAGCTAGACTGGGGTCAGCTACCCCCGGGCTGATTTCCATTTCCTCCTCCATTTGTACCTGCTCCCCGCTGGGCTCGGCAGCGGGGTCCCACACCATGGGTTCCTCACTTCGCAGAGGGTCGTCCG
Organism: Malaclemys terrapin pileata; assembly: GCF_027887155.1. Lineage (NCBI taxonomy): Eukaryota > Metazoa > Chordata > Testudines > Emydidae > Malaclemys > Malaclemys terrapin. The sequence continues at coordinate 129,581,761 of NC_071507.1, forward strand.
GGTCGGGTTGCTCCTCCGGTCTCCGGTCAGGGGGGCGCTCGGGCCCCTCCTCGGGGTACCGTGCTCAGGGCAAGGGTGGCCAGTCTACCTCGGGGTACCTTGCTTGGGGAAGGCTTGGCCAATCCGCGTCGGGGTACCTGGCTCTGGGGAGGTCCGGTCGGTCGGTGTCCGGGTATCTGGCTCTGGGGCAGCTCGGTCCGTCCGTGTCCGGGTACCTGGCTCTGGGAAGCCTTGGTCTCGCCGGAGCTCGCACCGGCACGTCTGGCCTCTCCGGCTGCTGGGCTCTAACTGAGGGCTGGGGCCTGGCTCTTATACTTCCTGTCCCGCCCCTTGACTTCCGGGGGGCGGGAACAGGTGGCGGTGGCTCCGCCCACTTGGGTGCCAATTCAGGCTCCTCTCCCTCAGGGGCCGTCGGGAGCCGGCTGGAGTTTTCTGTGCTCCCTTCTCCCTCCGTCCTCCCTGGCCCCTTTCTGCTGCTGCTGTTGCTGCTTTTGCTGCCGCTGCTGCGTGTGTGAGTGAGGAGTGCGGAGGGGGGGGCCTTGCCGGCCTGCCCCCCCCCTCGCCCTCGCCTCCGGAGGGAGAAGCATCGGCCCCCCAACGCCAACACCGATACCATCTGGGGGCCCACCCGCCTGCTTGCTTGCCTGCCTGGCCGGTTGCCCGGCCGGCTGACTGCCGCTCGCTGCTGCTGCTGTTCCTGTGTGGGAGCCGCTGCCTCCGTCGCGGAGTGCGAAGAGACTGCGTCCCTGGTTCGGGAGATTGTGGAGGGGGTTGTTTGAGGACTGTGTTTTGAGTGACTTTGCCATCTTTGCTCCTGGGGTGGTGGTGCCCCCAGTCGCGTTAGGAGTGTGGACGGTACTGAGCCTCTCGTTTGTAATTCCTCGGACTGGAAGCCGTCGCTTGCCAGGAAGCTCCGAGGTCGACTTGGGATCCTGCTGTCCCGTCCCCCGTAGCGGACTGTTGAAGGGGGTGCGGGGGGGGTGCGGTGCCCCCCCCTTCGTTCATCTACTCCCCCTCTACCACCACCCCCACCGCCGACAGCTGCCGACAACCCCTCCACCGCCCCGCGTGCCACCTGGACCTGCTTTTCGCCCCTCGGCAGGGCTGTTTGCTCCCCCCGCCATTTCCATCGTCCGGGACTGTTTACTTGCAGCAGTGAACGGCGGAGCCTGCGCTTCGCGAACGCTGTGGGTGCACCTTTTCCTTCGCCCTGGACTTCTCCTGCCCCCCAACTACGTTTCGCTGGTGGGGTCCCCTCCCTGTAGCCCCCTTTGTATTAGTTGGCCCTACCCTACCCCCCTCCTTTTGAGCCCCTTCGGTTTATTTTGTTTGGTGCCCATTCCCCCCCCCCTCGGTTCCTAGCCTGCTGGCTGTGTTCCCGGCCCTGTCCTTGGGCTGAGGCTGGCTGGAGTTTTTCCTCCTACCCCTCCTTGTCCTTGGGCTGCAGCTGGCTGGACATTCCATTCTGTTTCCGAGCCGCTGCTCCGGTGCACCCCCCCCCTTAGCCCCCCCGCGCGCGCTTGTGCCCCCGTTTTGTTGCCCCCTCCCCTTTTGCACTGTTCACCCCCCCCTTTGTGTTGTCTTTTGCCTAGAGGGGAGGAGCGGCTGCAGGTTGTGATGGCGGGGGACTCTGCCCCTGCCCCTGCCCCGTCGTCCCCGCCCACCCCAGTGGCCGGCCCCTCGGCTGGCCCTGTCCCGGATACCGCCGCTGCCACGGCTGCCCCCTCCACCGGCAGGAAGGGCCAAGGGAGGAAGAAGGGCAAGGGCCCCGCCCGTGGAGCCAGACCTCCTGCGGGCAGGGCTACGGTCCCCGCTGCGGCCCCGACACCGGCCGCGGCCCCTCCCTCTCCTGCCGTCCCTTCCACCAGCTCTGGTGGCACTCCACCTCCGGCCCCCAGAGCATACGCCCAGGTGGCCGCCGCCTCTTTGCGTGCCGCCCCGTCGTCCACCCCGACCGCCGCCTTTGGGCCTGTCCCTGGTGACCACGGCCCCTTCCCCTCGCTGACTAGGAGGCATGGCGTCCGTTGCCATTTGGTGCCTGCCTCGCCCCACATTGAGACCTATGTGCGGGCGTTGGCGAGGGTGGTGGGGCCTACGGCCATCGTGGCGGCCTCCAAGATGTACGGGAAGGCCGTGTTCTTCCTGGCATCGGTGGCCGCTGCGCAGGAGGCGGTGGAACGAGGCCTGGCGGTGGGAGGCGTGTTTGTGCCCTTGGAACCCCTGGAGGACCTGGGCGTACGGGTGCTCTTGACCTCCGTCCCGCCCTACCTCCCCAACGCCGCCCTGTTGCCGGCCCTCTCCACCCTGGGGAAGCCCATTTCCATTCTGAGCTCTCTCTCATTGGGCTGTAAGGACCCTGCCCTCCGGCACATCCTGTCTTTCCGCCGGCAGGTCCAGCTTCAGCTGCCACCGGCGGCGGGTGCCGGAGTGGCGCTCGAGGGGTCCTTCCTGGTGCCCTACCGGGGGGTCCATTATCGGGTCCACTATTCAACGGGGGAGGCCCGGTGCTTCCTCTGCCGGGCGCCGGGGCATGTCCGGAGGGACTGTCCCCTGGCCCGGCCTGGAGGGGCGTCCGAGACCCCCGGGGCCCGGGAGGGTGCCGGCCCTGTCATCGCCGGCACCCCTGGCGGTTCGGACACTGCTGCTGCCGCCGCCCCTCCTCCTTCTGCCTCGGTTCCCGCTCTGGCCGCGGAGACGGCCGGGCGGGCGGGCCTTGCCGTCGCCGACCCTGGATCGGCGGGGCATGTGGAGGAGAGGGCGGGGCGGCTTCCGCCGGCCGCGGGGAAGGGCCCGCCCCAGGGGGAGGTTTCCCTCGCCCCTGCTGTCCCTCCGACCCTGCCGCCCCGAGCCCCGGAGCCATCGCCCTTGCCCTCTGGCCCTGCCCCTGCTGACCGGCCCTCCACCTCCTCTTCCACCTCGGGGGGCTGGGTGACCGTCCGGGGGAAGCGCGGTGCCCGCAGGTCGCGGGCTCTCTCCCTCCCCTCTGATGAGGAGGGAGAGCAGGCCCCCCGAAAGATGCCGCGGGGGGCCGACGTTGTTAGTTCTGTTTCCGCGCCCCCGGACGGTGCCCAGCAGGAGGTGCCGGCCATGGAGACCGTGGATGCCGTGGCAGTGGCTGGGGAAACTTCTGTCCCCTTTGTTGAGCCCACACCTGAGGAGGCTTCCGTAGCGGTTCTCCCGGCCCTTGCTCCGTCCGTGCCCCCCGCCGCCGCCGCCGATGCCGGGGCGGCCTTTGTCTCCGTGACTGGCGGGGAGGTCGCCGGGGCCGAGGGGACCGCTTTCGCCTCCATTTTCGATGAGATCGAGGCCCTGGGTCTGACCCCGGTTACCCAAGGGGAGGACGACCCTCTGCCAGCGGGCCCCGATCCGGGTGCTGGCTTAGTCCCGCCCCCTTCTCCTGCTCCCGGTTCCTCGCCCCACTCTGCCGCTCCCGACTTAGTCCTGGGAGAACCCTTAGCCCTACCCGCCAGCCCGGCCGCGACTACCATCTCGTGCACGGCCGCCGAGCCCCTCGGGGCGACGGCCGTTGCTGAGCGGCCGGTTCCTATCCCCGATCCTGCCCCTTCCATCGTTCCTGCCCCTGAGGCTTCCCCTGCCCCTGCTGCCTCCGTCCCCTCGGATGCTGACCTTGGCCGAGGGGAGCCGCAGTCTAGCGGCTTGGCAGCGGGAGATGGGGAGCCCGTTCCCGTTCCCGTTCCCGTCCCTGATCCTGTCCCCTCTCCTGCCCAAGTCCCTGTTCCCGTCTCGAGCCCCGCCCCTACTCCCGCCCTTGCCCCAGATCCTGTCCCCGAGGTGTCTCCTTTTGCCACCTCTGGTGTTACTGCCGCCCCCGGGGTTGTCGCATCTCCGTTGCCTGCAGACAACCCTCAGGGGGCGGTTTTCGTGTCTCCCCTTCCTGCCACTGTTGGGGCTGCGTTGTTCCCTCAGCCGCTCTCTCCTTTGCCGGGGATGGGGACGGGCTGCCCAGCGCAGCGGCGCCGGAGCTCGGCCCCTTGTTTGTCCGTCACCGTGGGCCGCGAGGACCCTTCAGGGGCCCCGCCGGAGGATGGCGGCGGCTTGGCCGCTGCCTCCCCCTCCGCGCTGCGGGATGAGCTGCGCCTCTTTCTATCGGATTCCCGTGGTTCCCAGGGTAAGGTGCAGCTCGCCCTTCAGCGCTGGGGGGACTTCCATCTCGTCCTCCGGGCCGTGAAGGCGCTTTTGGGGGAGGGGCGGGGGTCCGGTCGGCGGGACATTGCGGCCTATCGGCGGGCCCGCAGATTCCGCGACTCCCTTTTGACCTTCGGAGTCGAAACCGGGATCTTGCGTGGCCCGCTGGGGGCCGATGATCCCTCCGCCCATGAGGATCTGCCCCAGCCCTCCGTATGACAGCTACCACCTTTGCGTCGTTGAACGCCCGGGGCTGTAGGGTGGGTTTCCGCAGGAGCCAGGTGCTCTCCTTCCTTCGGGAGGGGGGGTACTCTGTGATTTTCCTGCAGGAGACCCACACGGCTCCGGCCGTCGAGGCTAGCTGGCGGCTGGAGTGGGGAGACGGGGTTTATTTTAGCCACCTCAGCGCCCATTCGGCTGGAGTGGCCACCCTGTTCTCCCCGGGGCTGCGGCCTGAGGTGCTGGGGGTCGCCGAGGTCGTGCCAGGCCGCCTGCTGCACGTCCGGGCCCGTGTGGAGGGGCTGGTTCTGAACTTGGTCAACGTCTATGCCCCGACCACGGGCTCGGAACGCGTGCCTTTCTATCAGCGGGCGGCGGCCTTCCTCGGCACTCTGGATTCTCGCGAGTGCCTGGTCCTGGGCGGGGACTTTAACACCACCCTCGAGGACCGGGACCGCTCCGGGCCTGAGTCTTCCCAGGCAGCCGCGGGCGTCCTCAGGGAGATCGTAGACCATCACTCCCTGGTGGACGTCTGGCGCGACCACCACCCGGACGACGACACCACCTTCACCTATGTCCGGGTGGAGGACGACCGGTCGCGCCACTCCCGGTTGGACCGCATTTATCTGTCCCGTTTTCATCTGGCGCGGGCCCATGCCTCCAGCGTTCGGCCGGCCCCGTTCTCAGATCACCACCTGGTGACCGTGACGGCCTCTCTCAGTTCCGAGCGGCCGGGGCCGGCCTATTGGCATTTTAATAATAGTTTGCTGGAGGACGTGGGCTTCGTGGCATCCTTCCGGGAGTTCTGGCTGGCCTGGCGGGGGCAGCGACGCGCCTTTCCCTCGGCGCGGCGGTGGTGGGATGTGGGGAAGGTCCGCGCGCGGCTCTTCTGCCGGAACTACACCCGGGGCGCCAGCCGGCGGCGGGATGCGTTGTTGGGGCAGTTGGAGCGGGAGGTTTTGGAGCTGGAGAGGCGTCTGGCCTCCGGCCCCGAGGATCCACCCCTCCGCGCGGCGTACCGGGAGAAGCGGGAGGAGCTCCGGGCCCTGGAAGACCACCGGGCCCGGGGCGCGTTTGTTCGATCCCGCATCCGTCTCCTTCGGGAGATGGATCGCGGCTCCCGCTTCTTCTACGCTCTGGAGAAACGGAGGGGGGCCAAACAGCATGTCACCTGCCTCCTGGCGGAGGATGGCGCCCCCCTCACGGATCCGGAGGAGATGCGTGGCAGGGCCAGGGCCTTCTACGCCGCTCTTTTCTCCCCAGATCTGACCGACGCCGAGGCCTGCAGGGTGCTCTGGACCGAGCTCCCGACGGTCAGCGCGGGCGGCCGAGACCGGCTGGAGCTGCCTCTTTCTCTGGCTGAGTTCTCGGCGGCCCTCCGGCTCATGCCCACTAACAAATCTCCAGGCATGGACGGGCTGACCGTGGAGTTTTACCGCGTGTTCTGGGACGTCCTCGGCCCAGACCTCGTCACCGTCTGGGCCGAGTCCTTGCAGAGCGGGGTCCTCCCTCTCTCGTGCAGGCGAGCAGTGCTCGCCCTGTTGCCGAAGAAGGGGGACCTCCGCGATTTACGAAACTGGCGTCCCATCTCGCTCCTCAGCACGGACTATAAGGTCGTAGCGAAGGCCATCTCGCTGCGGCTGGGGTCCGTGCTGGCGGACGTGGTCCACCCCGACCAGACCTGCGCCGTCCCGGGCCGGAGCATCTTTAACAACCTGTACTTGGTCCGGGACCTATTAGAGCTGGGACATAGGGATGGTCTGTCGTTCGCCCTCCTGTCTCTGGACCAGGAGAAGGCGTTCGACAGGATGGACCACGGGTACCTCCTGGGCACTCTGCGGGCATTCGGCTTCGGGCCCCAGTTTGTGGGCTTTCTCCAGGTGCTGTACGCTGAGGCGGAGTGTCTGGTCAGGCTCAACTGGACCCTGACCGAGCCGGTCAGCTTTGGGCGGGGAGTACGGCAGGGGTGCCCCCTCTCGGGCCAGCTGTACGCTCTGGCGATCGAGCCCTTCCTCTGCCTCCTCCGCCGGAGGTTAGCAGGGTTGGTGCTCCGGGAGCCGGAGCTGCGGCTGGTCCTGTCGGCGTACGCCGACGACGTGCTCCTCGTGGTCCAGGACCCTGAGGATCTGGTGCGGGTGGAGGCCTGCCAGGCCGTTTATTCGACCGCCTCCTCCGCCCGGGTCAACTGGGCCAAGAGCTCTGGCCTGGTGGTCGGGGACGGTTGGCAGGCGGGCTCCCTCCCACCCGCGCTTCAAGCCATTCGGTGGAGCGCGGGCCCGCTGCTCTATCTGGGCGTTTATCTTTCCGCCACGCATCCCTCTCCGCCGGAGAACTGGCTAGATTTGGAGGCCAGGGTGCGTGAGCGGTTGCGGAGATGGACGGGACTGCTCCGGTGTCTCTCCCTGCGGGGGAGGGCGCTGGTGCTGAACCAGCTTGTCCTGTCCATGCTCTGGCACCGGCTCAACACCCTGAGCCCGACCCCGGGACTCCTGGCCAGGCTCCAGAGGATAGCCCTGGAGTTCTTCTGGCCTGGACTGCACTGGGTCTCTGCGGGGGTTCTGAGTCTTCCCCTGGAGGAGGGGGGACAGGGCCTGGTCTGCCTTCGTAGCCAGGTCCATGTCTTCCGCCTCCAGGCCCTGCAGAGGCTCCTTTATGGTGAAGGTAGTCCGGCATGGAGCACGTTAGCGCACGCCTTCCTCCGCCGCCTCCGAGGGCTCCGATACGACCGGCAGCTCCTTTTTCTTCATCCGAGAGGTCTTCCGCGAGACCTCTCGGAGCTGCCGGTCTTCTACCAGGACCTTCTCCGGACCTGGAAGCTTTTCTCGGCGACCAGGTCCATTGTGGCCACCGAGGGCGCGGATCTCCTCGCGGAGCCCCTGCTGCACAATCCCGATCTTCGTGTGCAGGTGGCGGAGTCGCCCTCGGTGAGCCGGAGGTTGGTCCTGGCGGAAACCACCAGGGTCGGAGACCTCCTGGACTACACCAGAGGGGACTGGGTGGATCCCCGCGCGCTTGGTCGGCGCATGGGGCTCTCCACCCTCGCGACCCCTCTGCGTGTACTCCAGGAGGTGGGCGCTGCATTGTCACCTCCTGCTCTCAGCTTCCTGTGGCGGGCCCTGCGGGAGGGTGTTCCCCGCCCACCCCTCACCCCGGGCCCTCCGGACCTTTTTCTCGGGCCCCTGTTCCATGAGCCCCCCCGGCTCTCCCGCTCCCATAACCCGAGCCGGCTGCGCGCTTTGCAGCCGGTCCAGTTTCGAACCGCGCCTAGGGACTATCTGTACGCGCTCGTGCTTCACACGTTGCATCACCTCACCCTCGTGTCCCGCCCCGACACCAAGTGGAGGGACTATCTGTTACCTGTGGAGGGTGAGGAGCCCCGGTGGGCCAGCCTTTATTCCACCTTAGTTCCAAGGCCCGCCGGGGACATTGGTTGGCGGCTCCTTCATGGGGCCGTGAGCACGGGTGTGTACTTGGCGCGGTTCACCCCTATTCCTGAGGCCTGCCCATTTTGTGGCATTAGGGAGACCCTGGCGCACGCTTACCTTGAGTGCGCCAGGCTGCAGCCCCTTTTCCGGCTTCTCCAGAACCTCTTGTTGAGGTTCTGGCTACACTTTTCCCCGCACTTGTTTATTTATGCACACCCTGTCCGTGGCCCCACTAAGTCGCGAGACCTCCTCGTCAACCTCTTCCTGGCCCTGGCCAAACTCACCATCTATAATACCAGGGAGAAGATGTTGGACGAGGGGGTGCTTTGCGACTGTGGGGCCTACTTTCACACCTCTTTGGTTTCACGTCTCCGTGCGGAGTTTCACTGGGCAGCGTCCGCTGGCTCCCTTGCCACCTTCGAGGAGCAGTGGGCGCTGTCCGGGGTTCTCTGCTCGGTGTCCCCATCTGGTTCCCTGATTTTGAACCTTTGACCGTCACCTCGCTCCCTGTTTTTTTATTAGTTGTCCCACGTAATCATTTGGTACTGGGTCCAGTGGTCCCTCCCGCTAGGAGGAGGGGCCTTTAGTAGTGGGCGGCTAAGCCCGCCCACTTCCCGGTTTGCCAATACGGCCTCACTACACCAACCCTTTATGCACCTTATCCCACTAGACAATTGCTGATGGTGACATTTTATGCCTGATTTTTTTGGAGTCCAGGCCTAATCATGCTTCCATGGCCAAAGGGCTCTCTTCACTGTTCATATCACATGTGCAGGTACCACCATTCTTCTTATGCTCCATAGCAGGGGCTGCCTGCTTCCTGACTCCCCATATCACATGCAATGCTTCTTTAGTCTCAGTGCTCCCCACCCTTTTTTTCCAGGTCAGACTTATTTAGCCCCCAATAAATTTAAAAATTGTCCATGCCCAGTAAATGCATCCTGAGGTAAAATTCTCAGCCTTCCAAACAAATAGAAATCTAACATATCCAAGGCTAAAATCTCAGAAAGTTTTAGTTTGCAACTTCAATTGCTTGTGCATTAAAAGGCTGGAAAAAGTATCTGTAAAACATGCATTTGATAGTTTTTATGAATCTCTAAATCAAAGATGGCAAAAATGATTTTAGCTAATTTTTTTTAATTCACAGTTGGGCTAAGGACTTGTGTGCCAAGTTTCAGCCTCAAACAAATTAGAAGATGAGTTAAAATCATCTTAAAAAAAAAAGGAAAGAGGTTTTATGACATTTTTGCCAGAGGATGTTGTGAAGGCCAAGACACTAACATGGTTCAAAAAAGAACTAGATAAGTTCATGGAGGATAGGTCCATCAATGGCTATTAGCCAGGATGGACAGGGATGGATGGTGTCCCTAGCCTCTGTTTGCCAGAAGCTGGGAATGGGTGACAGGGAATGGATCAATTGATGATTATCTATTCTCTTCATTCCCTCTGGGGCACGTGGCATTGGCAATTGTCAGAAGACAGGATACTGGGCTAGATGGACCTTTGGTCTGACCCAGTATGGCCGGGTTTATGACATTCCAGGGTGCAATCCAGACTAGTGAGGGACTGTGTCACTGCTTGTCTTGTAACTCGGAGTGCCTCACAATGCTTTTCTCCTGTAGGTCCCAACCCGAGCTTCACACAAACAGCCAGAAAGCTTGCAGGTCACACCTTGCTATACACTGTGTATAGCCACAGCCCTGGTCCAACAGCTCGGACTCAACAACCTGTCAGCAAATGCCAGCCAGACTCTGGCTTCTAGAAGCCTTAGTTCCTACATGCAGGTTGACTTCTAGTCCCAGATTTTCCCTCCAAAATAAGTGTTCTGCATTGTCCAACCCTCTGCTGGACAGTCCATATATATTAGGTCTATAGTCTCTAAGGGGATCAGTATAAAACAGTTTGCCATTTTAAATGGAGTTACCCACACAGTTCACAACACGGGTTTAGTTTTGATTAAAGAATAAAACAAGTTTATTTAACTACAAAGAGAGAGATTTTAAGTGAGTTCTAGTACTAGTACTACTACTCCATGCTGATTAGGCCTCAACTGGAGTATTGTGTCCAGTTCTGGGTGCCACATTTCAGGAAAGATGTGGACAAATTGGAGAAAGTCCAGAGAAGAGGAACAAAAATGATTAATGGTCTAGAAAACATGACCTATAAGGGAAGATTGAAAAAATTGGATTTGTTTAGTCTGGAGAAGAGAAGACTGAAAGGGGACAAGATAACAGTTTTCAAGTACATAAAAGGTTGTTACAAGGAGGAGGGAGAAAAAATGTTCTTCTTAACCTCTGAGGATAGGACAAGAAGCAATGGGCTTAAATTGCAGCAAGGGTGGTTTAGGTTGGACATTAGGAAAAAAACTTCCTGTCAGAGTGGTTAAGCACTGGAATAAATTGCCTAGGGAGATTGTGGAATCTTCATCATTGGGGTTTTTAAGAGCAGGTTGGACAAACACCAATCAGGGATGGTCTAGATAATACTTAGTCCTGCCTTAAGTGCAGGGGACTAGATGATCTCTTGAGGTCCCTTTCAGTTCTATGATTCTATTATTCTAGTAACAAGGAATAAAAGTCAGAAATGGTGATGAGAAATAAAGAAAAAAGCTTCCAAACTTAACAAATTAGTCTTGGTTGAAGGTGAAGTTCCTTACCACATGTTTTCAGTACATTGCTGACCAAACCCCCAGGAAAGGATCTGCTCCCAAAATCCAACATATATTTCTTTTGACATCCTAGATGAAAAGAGAGAGATGGTAGGGAGGGAGAAACTGAGGTGTTTTGCCCCTCACTTTTATAATCCAGTCCCCCTGTGAGATGCTTTTTTCCAGAGAGTGACCTCTAGATAAAGTTCTTTCCAGCTGAGAGCAAGAAGACATGGAGTCTGGTAAAATGCAGACCTGCATTTTATTCCTGCCCCACTTCTTTGCCAAAGAATCACCACTTCACAGGTGATGGCCCATCAGCTTTGATAACACCTGGCTGGGGCATCAACTTGTCCTTTGTCTTTGAGAAACATGTTTACCCTCTCCCCAGACTTGTCTGGCAAACACACTTCAGTCATGATTTCAGCTTATGTTCATAACTTTACATATAATATTGCCACCTAAATTTCACCATGATGTCATTGCCCAGCAAGTTATTAGTTTTCAAATGATACCTTACAAGGCATATTTTGTACAAAGATTATTACAGTGGTGTGTAGGGTGTGCATACAGGGATATGTTCCGTCACAGGTTTATAATAGATATGCTGACAAAGTACTAGCTCTAGAGGTGAGAGGACATCCCTGTAATAAATCTAGGGAGATTAGATAAAACTAGACCTTCTGACACCTTGGCAAAAGAGGTTTCTGAATCAGAGTTCAATTTATCCACTAGCAGATGCAACTGAAGGAATATTTTCATAGTTATTTTTCACCTTGCAGTTTGAAAAAAGCCACAAAGTCAATGGGGCAAAGGCTGAGCTGCATTTGAGGACTGCTAAACTGCAGCTGAGATGGGGAGTAAAACAAGATGCCTTTGTGTTCCTTTGACTCTGGAGTTGCTCTAACCTTTGCTGGCTATCAATGACCGGAGGCTGTTGGGGATTGGTAGGGTACAGGAGAGTCCTACCTGTGCACACTATGCTGACAGCAGGAAAAGTAACGTAGGAGTTACTATGGTAGCTCTCTGACATCTGAGAAGCCCTTCTACATAGAGGAGATCATCCAGGGGTTAAATCTACCAGGTTGAGGACTTCCTTACACCAGTGGAGTAGATTAAGTGACCAGAATGTGACCTAGGAGCACATTTTGATGGCAAAACTAGACCCTATGCCTTAAGGCCCTGATCCTTAATTTCAGCAGGGGACCCAAGGAAGGGTAAAGGTAGTTCCTCACCACCTTTGCTCTATTATGATATTTGGGGTGTCTGAGAGACAGCTTGTCCCACAGAGTAAGTTAGAGTAGCCTTAGGCCTGCCCTAAGTTACAGCTTATAACAGCTCCTAAGATGCCATTGTGCCAAACAAGGACTGCCAAGTCCACACAAGATACGTTCTTCCAGCATGCTCTTTATGATGAGGGGCTGGAATAAAGTTGGCTATATCTGCTTAGTGTCACCTGGGACTCCCCAGCAGGCTACTTACACCAGTTTTATGGCTGCTTTGTGATGATGGAGCAGTGCAAACCAGCCTTGTTGGGGCAAAGGATGTGGCCACAAGAGCTCATTATCATTTTTAGTACTGCGTTATGGCAGTGCTCAGAGGCCCTAATGACGATTGGGGTCCTGTTGTGCTAGATGTTATACAAACAGAGGACACAGTATCTGTCCTGAAGAGCTTGGATTCCACCACACACTAAAGTCTCTTCACAGTAGGAATGTACCTTTTCTGAGAGTGTGAAAACGTTAGATTAACCTCCCTCACATTAGATTGACCAGAAGTATTACACAGTATCTACTGAAAAAATAACATGTCACGGAGTCCAAAATTAGGCCTTAGAATGGTATCAATATATAATTTGGCAATTGCTATTGGCAGGCATAGCTAACTTTACTGTGGTATTCACAATGCTTTCATATACTAATGTGGAATGTCACATCTCAGAAGAGCTCATTTTACCTGCAAATGGCAACTGTCAGCTTTGTAATGGTGACAACGGTATGTTTAAGATAAGATAATTTAATTAATAATAATTAAATACTTGTTTAAAATAAGCCACAAGTACAGGAGAAAAAATATTTTGAGCTGATGCTCCTCATTGAAATCGCTCCTGAAGACCTACTTCTACTGGGATGCCAATAAGAAAAGAATAGTTATGTAATTGTTTCCTTATTTGAAACAAAATGAAAAACCACCATACGCAGAGCATTCTGCTTATTTGCTGTATCCCTTTCCTGCTTTCACCTGGTGTCCATTTCTTAATTTGAAAGGTTTTTAGGGCAAGGACTGTCTTCTGATGTGTCTGTTCAGCAGCAAACACCCTTGGGGACTGCCAAAATATAGTAACAGTGCAAATCTGCTCCTGGATACGTGTACATGACTCTGGGGTCATCTGGATCCCCGGTTGGGACATCCAAAGGCAGAACTTGGCTTTAAGTGGGCTAAAATTTTGACTGTCTTGCATAGTAGAGTGTAATGATTGTGAAGGAGCTGTTGTCTTCTTTTGTGTAAGTGCTCATAAAAGTTACTTGTCAGATATTAAAAAATAATAAAAGAGAATGAACCCATAATCAGGAGCTTAGAGTAACAATACACAGGACTAATCAAGAGGATTCAGAGCCCAGGCTAAAATCAAGGATGAAAATCCCTTCGCTGGGAGACCACAGCTTGTTTTTGGCTTTTTACATTTTGTCTTTTAATTTCCTTGCTTTGGTGCATTTTGCTTAAACCTTTCAGAGATTGAACACGGTGTCTTTTATATGTATAATACACTGGTCTTAATAATAATTCATTGCTATTAACAACATCTGCCTTTATTAGGTACATAGTTAACATATATACAGAGCATCTTAACTCAGGTCAATGTCTTCCCTCTAATCCAGGGATTGGCAACCTTTGGCGTGGTCTTTGACGCAATGATACTCTAACTTCTGTATTTGCTGTATTATTGAAGTGGTTCTTATTACTCAGAGAAACAATGTTATTTTCATTTTCTTCTGCTTGTGTTGCTGTATTATAGCATTTCTTCTTTCAGCTGAGTCTGGTCTTGCATATAACAATTGCAAATGTCTCTGATTTCATCTACACACTTGACCATTATTGGGCATGACATCATAAGATTGAGGTGCTACCTCTTTTGTGATAGTGGCTTTCAGAGCCCATTTTCTATCATTATAGATATGTACTCTATCATTTAGTTTCAAATAAGGTAGTGTGTGTGATCCTCTATCATAATAAGTCTTTTGATACAAACTCAACTGATATGTATATTATTCTTTTCCGTATATCCTTCTTGAAAAAACATAGGTAATCTGTTTCTAAGTTTCCTATTAAATAACAACTGTGCAGATGATAAACCTTGTTGTAATGGCAATGTTCCAAAATTTAATAATGCCAAATATAAATCAGTATTGGTTTCTATCACTTCTGTTAGTAATCCTTTCCCTATTTTAACACCATTTTCAACTAGCCCATTAGATGTGGGTAACCTGAACTTGATGTAATATATTTGAAATCATATGCTATTGCAAAACTTTCAAATTCTTGACTGTGAAATTGAAGTCCATTATCAGTCACCACCATATTGGGAATGCCATGCCTTGCAAAAATTGATTTAACTTTATTAATGACTTGTTTGGCACCCATGTTTTCTAGTATAGATATTTCAGGAAAATGAGAAAAATAATCAAGATCTATAACATAACATACTTTATATTCAAATAGATCTAAATCTACTTTAGACCAAGGTCTTAAGTTTTCTTGAATAAATGTCATAGGTTGTTTAGACTGAGCATTTCTGTTTTTGACGTGTCATATTCTTTTATGTAATCCTCTATATTTTGCTTCATTTGTGGCAAAACAGAACCTCTCTTGCTCAACGTTTTTGTTTTTATATGCCTAAAAGGTCCTTCATATACACATTTCAACATCTCTGCTGTTAACCCTAAAGGAATTACTACTCTAACCTTTAAACAGAATTCATTTGATTACTGATAAGTCTTGAATAAATTGATTTTATGGCTTCAGTATCTTTCTTTTATCATATCCCTTTTTTCAGTAGGTGAAATTCTTTGTAATTTTTCATCCTGCCTAGCTGCATATACAATTTCTTCCCCTACTCTTTCTGATATAAAAAAAGATTTTTAAGTACATCTGCAGGTACCACATCATCATCATCTTCAATTACATTGGTTACAACACAAGAGCATCCAATTTTAAATCTTAGAAATACAAATGAAAAAAAAGATCTTTGTAACCAAGGCAGTATGTCTGTCATGCTCCTTTTTGAAATATTAACTAATGGTTGATGATCTGTTTCTGCCAGTACTAATCTACCAGATATAAATGTGATTTTTTTGCATGTACAAACCAATGCCAAAGCTTTTTCTTTTATATTTGAATACACTTACTTTCTGTTTTTTGACACAGTTCTAGATGTATAAACAATTGGCTTCCATAGAACACCATACTTTTGTAAGAGAACTGCTCCTAAGCCTTGGTTGGGTGCATCTGAAGTCAATGTTGTAAGTCTGTTACTATCAGATACTTTTAATACTGGAGCTGTCTTGATTAGTTGCTTAAGCTGATATAATTCTTGTTGATGTTGACAGTCCCATTTCCATTGATTATTTTTACAAAGTAAAGCCCTTAAATTTGTTGTGTTTTCTGCTAGGTTTGGTATGTATTTTCCTACAAAATTAATCATCCCCTAAAATTTCTGTAATGACTCATCTTCTGGGTAAGGAATATTACCAATAGCTTGTATTCATTGCGGGTCAATCTGTAATCCATGACTGGTCTTTTTTTCCTCCTAGAAATGTTAATTCTTGCCCTCTACATTTACATTTATTTTTTGTTAAGTTCCTACCCTTCTTTTTTTGCCCTAGATAATACTTTTTTTCTTATATCATGTTATTCTCCATATTATTATATCTATGTACACTTGTGTGCCATCTATATTATCAAAAATCTTTTGAATGGCTCTATAAAATACCTCTGAAGCTGAACATAATCCAAAAGGTAATCTTTTAAAACAGTAACATTCAAAAGGTGTGTTAAATATACATAGCAATTGACTTTCTTGCTCCAATGGTATTTGCCAAAATCCACTGAAGAATTTAAAGAAAAGTATTTTGCTCATGACATTTGTATAAATATTTCTTCCTTGATAGGTATTTTAAAATGTTCCTTTTTAACATTCTTATTTAAGTCTTTTGGATCTAAAAATAACAGTAGGGATCCATCTTTCTTTTCTAATACTAATGAATTCACCCATTTAGATGACTCTTCCACATTTTTAATTATATCTAAATTAACTAACCTTTCCAATTCCTTTTTTACTCTATTTCTTAAAACTGAGTGTTTTTCTAGTTGCAAGTATTACTGGTTTCTTTGTTTCATTTAACTCTGTTTTATACATTGTATCCAATTTACCAGTGCCAGTGAATAACTGTAAATGGATGTTCTTTTCCCAGTGTTTCAGAATCCTAAATAGTTTGAATTGTACAGATTAGATTTAGTGCTGAACATGTTTCTACACTTATAATAGAAATATGTTGTCCCTTAACTACTAAAAATCTTATGTTTTCTAAATTAGCTTTAACTACAACCTGTAATTCACAAATACCCATAACAGATTTTTTTTACCACTATAAGATTGTAAATTAATACACATTTGTTCTATTACTACAGGTTTTACTTTTAGACATTTTATAATTTATTCTGAAATTAATTAGCTTGTGCCTTTTATCTGCCACATATGAAGTAAATGTTCCATTAGTAGATAGTGTCTCTGTCTAATCGTCCTTGTAGTTCATAGAGTGACTGTTTCAAAATACTCAAATTTTCTTGACGTGTAATGTTAACTCTGTATTTCTTATTTGGCATCTTCTCTGAGTTTTTTTGAATTTTAAGTTAAGTGATATTTCCAAGTTTTTCCTAGACTTCTCAGTTTACAAGCTTTTGCAAAGTTGTTGTTTCTTGCAGATATAACAGGTTTGACTGTATGCTGGATATTGCCTAGGTTGGTGCCTACTTCCACACCTAGAACATTCTTTCATATGCTGATATGTTTTAACTTTAATACTTTCACTCTGTTTTTCTCCATAAACTTGCTTTTTTTTTTTTTTACTTTTTCTTATACAGTCTATATTCACATCAGTTTGTCTTCTTTCCAAAATGAGCAATCATTGCTGATTAAGTTGAGCAGTTTGGCAAATTCTCACTGCTTTTTCCAGATTTAGATCTGGCTCTTCTAACACTCTTTTTCTTACACTGAAAGCATTTATTCTCATCACAAATTGATCTCTTATCATTGACTTGGATAGAAACTGGAAATTACATATATGGCTTCTTATCTTTAGATCTGTTAAAATGATTCAAAATTCTCTTCCTCCATTTAATTTCTTTAGTGAAAATGAAACATTTCAAATGTTTCATTTCTTTTTGGTACACAATATTCCTCAATTTTGTTTAAGACAAACTCATAGTCAGCTCATTCTCTAATATTAAGCTCAAATAAATTATATAACAAAATTGCTTCAGTGCCTGCAATATTCAAAAAGATGGCAATCTTTTGTTCCTCTTCCTTATGAGTAGATAGATCCCAATGTCCTCAAAAACAAATCAGTCTTGTTTAAATCTTTGCCAATTTTTGGCAGCATTTCTCAACATTTTTAGATATGTGGGAACTCTTAATTGATCCATTTAATTTCATTGTAACTTGTTTCCCACTTCTGAGCAACATTTACCTTGTTTTGGTTTGTATACTTCTTCCAGTTCTTTTTATCACTTCCTTCATTCCTGGTACCATGTGTTGTTTTATATTAAAGTAATCCACTAGTCTTCATTTTAATTCATTGCTAGTAACTTAACAACTGCCTTTATTGGATATATAGTTAACATAGGTTTCAGAGTAACAGCCGTGTTAGTCTGTATCCGCAAAAAGAAGAACAGGAGTACTTGTGGCACCTTAGAGACTAACAAATTTATTAGAGCATAAGCTTTCGTGGACTACAGCCCACTTCTTCGGATGCATATAGAATGGAACATATATTGAGGAGATATATATACACACATACAGAGAGCATAAACAGGTGGGAGTTGTCTTACCAACTCTGAGAGGCCAATTAATTAAGAGAAAAAAAACTTTTGAAGTGATAATCAAGCTAGCCGAGTACAGACAGTTTGATAAGAAGTGTGAGAGTACTTACAAGGGGAGATAGAGTCAACGTTTGTAATGGCTCAGCCATTCCCAGTCCTTATTCAAACCGGAGTTGATTGTGTCTAGTTTGCATATCAATTCTAGCTCTGCAGTCTCTCTTTGGAGTCTGTTTTTGAAGTTTTTCTGTTGTAATATAGCCACCCGCAGGTCTGTCACTGAATGACCAGACAGGTTAAAGTGTTCTCCCACTGGTTTTTGAGTATTTTGATTCCTGATGTCAGATTTGTGTCCATTAATTCTTTTGCGTAGAGACTGTCCGGTTTGGCCAATGTACATGGCAGAGGGGCATTGCTGGCACATGATGGCATATATCACATTGGTAGATGTGCAGGTGAACGAGCCCCTGATGGTATGGCTGATGTGATTAGGTCCTATGATGATGTCACTTGAATAGATATGTGGACAGAGTTGGCATCGGGGTTTGTTACAAGGATAGGTTCCTGGGTTAGTGGTTTTGTTCAGTGATGTGTGGTTGCTGGTGAGTATTTGCTTTAGGTTGGGGGGTTGTCTGTAAGCGAGGACAGGTCTGTCTCCCAAGATCTGTGAGAGTAAAGGATCATCTTTCAGGATAGGTTGTAGATCTCTGATGATGCGCTGGAGAGGTTTTAGTTGGGGGCTGAAGGTGACAGCTAGTGGTGTTCTGTTATTTTCTTTGTTGGGCCTGTCTTGTAGGAGGTGACTTCTGGGTACTCGTCTGGCTCTGTCAATCTGTTTTTTCACTTCAGCAGGTGGGTATTGTAGTTTTAAGAATGCTTGATAGAGATCTTGTAGGTGCTTGTCTCTATCCGAGGGATTGGAGCAAATGCGGTTATATCTTAGAGCTTGGCTGTAGACAATGGATCGTGTGGTGTGTCCTGGATGGAAGCTGGAGGCATGTAGGTAAGTGTAGCGGTCAGTAGGTTTCCAGTATAGGGTGGTATTGATGTGACCATCGCTTATTAGCACAGTAGTGTGAAGCCCTCTACACCAATATTCCACACAAAGATGGACTACAAGCTATCAGGAACAGTATCCCTGATAATGTCACAGCTAACCTGGTGGCTGAACTTTGTGATTTTGTCCTCACCCACAACTATTTCACATTTGGGGACAATATATACCTTCAAGTCAGCGGCACTGCTATGGGTACCCGCATGGCCCCACAATATGCCAACATTTTTATGGCTGACTTAGAACAACGCTTCCTTAGCTCTCGTCCCCTAACGCCCCTACTCTACTTGCGCTACATTGATGACATCTTCATCATCTGGACCCATGGAAAAGAAGCCCTTGAGGAATTTCACCATGATTTCAATAATTTCCATCCCACCATCAATCTCAGCCTAGATCAATCCACACAAGCGGTCCATTTCCTGGACACTACTGCGCTAATAAGCGATGGTCACATCAATACCACCCTATACTGGAAACCTACTGACCGCTACACTTACCTACATGCCTCCAGCTTCCATCCAGGACACACCACACGATCCATTGTCTACAGCCAAGCTCTAAGATATAACCGCATTTGCTCCAATCCCTCGGATAGAGACAAGCACCTACAAGATCTCTATCAAGCATTCTTAAAACTACAATACCCACCTGCTGAAGTGAAAAAACAGATTGACAGAGCCAGACGAGTACCCAGAAGTCACCTCCTACAAGACAGGCCCAACAAAGAAAATAACAGAACACCACTAGCTGTCACCTTCAGCCCCCAACTAAAACCTCTCCAGCGCATCATCAGAGATCTACAACCTATCCTGAAAGATGATCCTTTACTCTCACAGATCTTGGGAGACAGACCTGTCCTCGCTTACAGACAACCCCCCAACCTAAAGCAAATACTCACCAGCAACCACACATCACTGAACAAAACCACTAACCCAGGAACCTATCCTTGTAACAAACCCCGATGCCAACTCTGTCCACATATCTATTCAAGTGACATCATCATAGGACCTAATCACATCAGCCATACCATCAGGGGCTCGTTCACCTGCACATCTACCAATGTGATATATGCCATCATGTGCCAGCAATGCCCCTCTGCCATGTACATTGGCCAAACCAGACAGTCTCTACGCAAAAGAATTAATGGACACAAATCTGACATCAGGAATCAAAATACTCAAAAACCAGTGGGAGAACACTTTAACCTGTCTGGTCATTCAGTGACAGACCTGCGGGTGGCTATATTACAACAGAAAAACTTCAAAAACAGACTCCAAAGAGAGACTGCAGAGCTAGAATTGATATGCAAACTAGACACAATCAACTCCGGTTTGAATAAGGACTGGGAATGGCTGAGCCATTACAAACATTGACTCTATCTCCCCTTGTAAGTACTCTCACACTTCTTATCAAACTGTCTGTACTCGGCTAGCTTGATTATCACTTCAAAAGTTTTTTTCTCTTAATTAATTGGCCTCTCAGAGTTGGTAAGACAACTCCCACCTGTTTATGCTCTCTGTATGTGTGTATATATATCTCCTCAATATATGTTCCATTCTATATGCATCCGAAGAAGTGGGCTGTAGTCCACGGAAGCTTATGCTCTAATAAATTTGTTAGTCTCTAAGGTGCCACAAGTACTCCTGTTCTTCTTTTTGTAGTTAACATATACACAGGTTTCAGAGTGGTAGCCATGTTAGTCTGTATCAGCAAAAACAACAAGGAATACTTGTGGCCCCTTAGAGACTAACAAATGTATTTGGGCATAAGCTTTCATGGGCTAGAACCCACTTCATCAAATGCATGGACTGGAAAATACAGGAGCAGGTATAAATACATGAAAGGATGGGAATTGCCTTACCAAGTGTGAGGTCAGTCTAACCAACAATTCAATTAACAGCAGGATACCAAGGGAGGAAAAATAACTTTGAAGTGGTAATGAGAGTGGTCCATTTCAGACAGTAGACAAGAAGGTGTGAGTAACAGTAGGGGGAAATTAGTATCGGGGAAATTAGGTTTAGATTTTGTAATGACCCAACCATTCCCAGTCTTTATTCATGCCTAATCTGATGGTGTTCAGTTTGCAAATTAATTCCAGTTCTGCAGTTTCACGTTGGAGTCTGTTTTTGAAGTGTTTTTGTTGAAGATTTGCCACTTTTAGGTCTGCAAAAAGAACAGGAGTACTTGTGGCACCTTAGAGACTAACAGATTTATTAGAGCATAAGCTTTCGTGGACTACAGCCCAGAAAGCTTATGCTCTAATAAATTTGTTAGTCTCTAAGGTGCCACAAGTACTCCTGTTCTTTTTGCGGCTACAGACTAACACGGCTGCTACTCTGAAACTTTTATGTCTATTATTGAGTGACCAGAGAGATTGAAGTGTTCTCCTACTGGTTTTTTAATGTTATGATTCCTGATGTCAGATTTGTGTCCATTTATTCTTTTGCGTAGAGACTGTTTGGTTTGGCCAATGTACATGGCAGAGGGGCATTGCTGGCACATGATGGCATATATAACATTGGTAG
Organism: Malaclemys terrapin pileata; assembly: GCF_027887155.1. Lineage (NCBI taxonomy): Eukaryota > Metazoa > Chordata > Testudines > Emydidae > Malaclemys > Malaclemys terrapin. The sequence goes on from NC_071507.1 coordinate 129,602,875, forward strand.
ATGTGCAGGTGAATGAGCCCCTGATGGTGTGGCTGATCTGGTTAGGTCCTTTGATGGTGTCCCTTGAATAGATATAGGGACAGAGTTGGCACCGGGGTTTGTTGCAGGGTTTGGTTCCTGGGTTGGTGTTTTTGTTGTGTGGTGTGTAGTTGCTGGTGAGTATTTGCTTCAGGTTGGGGGGCTGTCTGTAAGTGAGGACTGGCCTGTCTCCCAAGGTCTGTGAGAGTGAGGGATCGTCCTTCAGGGTAGGTTGTAAATCCTTGATGATACACTGGAGAGGTTTTAGTTCGGGCTGTAGGTGACTGCAAGTGGTGTTCTGTTACTTTCTTTGTTGGGCCTATCTTGTAGTAGGTGACTTCTGGGTACCCTTCTGGCTCTGTCAATCTGTTTCTTCACTTCACCAGGTGGGTACTGTAGTTTTAAGAAAGCTTGATAGAGATCCGGTAGGTGTTTGTCTCTGTTTGAGGGATCGGAGCAAATGCGTTTGTAACTTAGAGCTTGGCTGTAGACAATGGATCGTGTGATGTGGTCTGGATGAAAGCTGGAGGCATGTAGGTAGGGTGACCAGATCACCCAAATACCGGGATGTGGGGGGCGGGCATGGCGGGAGGGGGCAAGGCAAAAAAAAACAAAAAAGCAAAACACCCCCCCCCTTCCTCCACAAGCGCTGGAGGGAGGCCCAGGAGATGCAGGAGAAGCACGGGGCCGGGGTGAGTGAGAGTCCGGCCTGGCCCCGAGTGCAGGCAGGACTCAGTTGGGCGGTAGGGAGAGGAGGGCGGCAGCCCACGGGGCCAGGCGGCGGCTGTTCTCCCCCCCCGGGCAGCAGGACTCAGGAGCAGCTGCTGCTGCAGCTCCCACTGCCGCGGGGGGAGGAAGTGGCCAATGGCCAAGCTCGGCGGCTGTGGCTCTGGCACCCCCGAACCCCCCGAGCCTGGGCCTGCTGTGGTGACCCAGCAGTGCACACGCTGCGCCCAGCCCCTGGCCAGTCGCGTCTGGGCTGCTGCCCAGCTGGTGCTATCCCGCGGTGGCCCCGGAGTGGGGGCAGCAGGCCCCAACCCCCCCGTCCCGCTCGGGTCCCACAGGGAAACGAACGGGGCTGGGCTGCCGATGCCGCCGCCCCGGAGCCACCGCGGGATAGCACCAGCTGGGCAGCAGCCCAGATGCAACTGGCCAGGGGTTGGGTGCAGCATGCACACTGCTGGGTCCCTGCAGCAGGCCCGGGCTCGGGAGGTTCGGCGGTGCCAGAGCCTCAGCCGCAGCCGCCGAGCTTGGCCATCAGCTACTTCCTCCCCCCGCGGCAGTGGGAGCTGCAGCAGTGGCTGCTCCCGAGTCCCACTGCCCAGGGGGGAGAACAGCCGCTGCCTGGCCCCGTGAGCCGCCCCCCTACTCTCCCTACCACCCGACTGAGTCCTGCCTGCTCTCGGGGCCAGGCTGGATTCTCACTCACCCTGGCCCCGTGCTTCTCCTGCATCTCCCAGGCCTCCCTCCACAAGTGCCGGAGGGAGGAGGAATGGCGAGCCTGGGGAAGAGGCGGGGATTCGGGGAGGAAGCCAATGGGGGAAGGAGGGAGTGGAGTCGGGGCAGGGGGGGGTGCGAGTACTTCCGGGCTCTGGAGTATTTGCTCATTTATCCAGTGTCCCGACCTAACATTGGTCAGGGCACGGGACAAACAAGGAAATATTGGGACAGTCCTGATAAAATTGGGACATCTGGTCACCCTACATGTAGGTAAGTATAGCGGTCAGTAGGTTTCTGGTATAGGGTGTTTTTTATATGACCATCACTTATTAGCACTGTAGTGTCTAGGAAGTGGACCTCTTGTGTGGACTGGTCCAGGCTGAGGTTGATGGTGGGGTGGAAATTGTTGAAATATTGGTGGAATTCCTCAAGGGCCTCCTTCCCATGGGTTGAAGATGTCATCAGTGTAGCGCAAGTAGAGTAGGGGTGTAAGGGGATGAGAGCTGAGGAAGCGTTATTCTAAGTCAGCCATAAAAATGTTGGCATACTGTGGTGCGATACAGGTACCCTTAGCAGTCCCACTGGCTTGAAGGTATAAATTGTCCCCAAATCTAAAATAGTTGTGTGTGATGACAAAGTCACAAAGTTCAGCCACCAGGTTTGCCGTGATGGTATTGGGGATACTATTCCTGATGGCTTGTAGTCCATCTTTGTGTGGAATGTTCATGTAGAGAGCTTCTACAACCATAGTGGCTAGGATGGTGTTTTCTGGAAGGTCGCCAAAGGATTGTAGTTTCCTCAGGAAATCAGTGGTGTCTCAAAGATAGCTGAGAGTGCTGGTAGCATAAGGCCTGAGGAGAGAGTCTACATAGCCAGATAATCCTGCTGTCAGGGTGCCAATGCCTGAGATGATGAGGTGTCTAGGATTCCCAGGTTTATGGATTTTGGGTAGCAGATAGAATACCCCTAGTCAGGGCTCTAGGGATGTGTCAGTGTAGTTTTGTTTAGGGAGTTTCTTGAGCAGATGATGTAGTTTCTTTTAGTAATCCTCAGTGGGGTCAGAAGATAATGGCCTGTAGAATGTGGGGTGTCAGAGAGTTGTCTAGCAGCCCCTTGTTTATATTCTGACCTATTCATGATGACTACAGCACCTCCTTTGTCAGCCTTTTTTATTATGATGTCAGAGTTGTTTCTGAGGCTGTAGATGGCGTTGTGTTCTGCACAGCTGAGGTTATGGGGCAAGTGATGCTGCTTTTCCACAATTTCAGCTCATGCACGTTGGCGGAAGCACTCTATAGAGAAGTCCAGTCTGTTGTTTCGACCTTCAAGAGGAGTCCACGCAGAATCCTTCTTTTTGTAGTGTTGGTAGGAAGTTTCCTGTTGGTTAGTGTGCTATTCAGTGGTGTGTTGGAAATATTCCTTGAGTTGGAGATGTCGAAAGTAGGATTCTAGGTCACTGCAGAACTGAGTCATGTTTGTGGGGGCGGTGGGACAGAAGGAGAGGCTCCCAGATAGGACAGATTCTTCTGTCGGGCTAAGAGTATAGCTGGATAGATTAACAATATTGTTGGGTGAGTTAAGGGAACCACTGTTGTGGCCCCTTGTGGCATGTAGGAGTTGAGATACATATCGAACAGTATATTCTTGTGGTTTCCAATAGTTTATCCTCTTATTTATTTCCATCAGGTTCTCACTGAAGTGGAAGACTTTAGGGAATTCTTCTATTATAATTCCCAGATCTCATCCTTGGTCATTTTAGCGCAGTGATTTCCACTAAGCAGGTAGTCCCTCCTTTTTATTCTTTGCTTTCAGACTCTTAATTCTGTGCTTATCTACACTGACCTTCATTTGCATTTATTAGCTATGTTAGTATTTAAAATATCTACATTAAGATTTTATCTGACAGCATTGTTTATTATTTGCTGTCTCTCCCAATTTAACTTTAAATGCAAACTTGACATGTTAATCTGCTTTCAGTCCAATGTGCCACTTTCTGCTTCTTCCCTGATTCCAAGATAGACATGATCCTCTGGGCTGGCACCTGGTGAAATATGCTGGAAAATGTAAGGGCAGTGCACTTCACTGGTGCACATTCGGATATCAATGGAAGTGCAATACAAGGATGAAATACAACATCTGGCCCTCCCTAAGGGATAAATCCCAAACTTAAATTCCCAAACTGCTGGGATACACCCTTCAGAGAAGATAGATGCACCCTCATTGATTGTCATGGGTGGAGGATCTTTCACCTGATCACTCCCTTTAGTGCAAGTTGTGCCTTCTGTGACATCTTTACACAGAGACTCTGCCCCAGAAAGGATGGGGGACTTAGGTGTAAAATGGAGATTATAATAGTTAATTTCTTCTACTCTGTCTGGTCTATTTAGGTTGTAAGGCTTTCAGGTAGGGATGCTCTCTCACAGTAAGTATATCTACACTTTGAGATGGGGGTGTGGTTCCCAGTTCGAGGAGACATACTCACATTAGCTCTGATCGAAGTAGTGTAGCCATGGTGGGAAGGCCTAATGGATGATCCTGTCCAAGATGCTAGATATGTACTCAGGGCAGCCAACCCCTCCTGCTGCTTATGCCACTATCTACACTCTCTTTTTAGTGCATCAGCACGATCACAGCTGGTTGTAGGTCTGTTTCCTCAAGCTGGGAATCGCACCCCCAGCTCTAAGTGCAGACATACCCAATGTCTGTACAGTGACTAGCACAATAATGCCCCAATTTCAGCTCATCCTGTTAGGTGCTACTTTAATACAAACAATGGCAATAGTTGCAGATCTCTGGCTGGTCTCAGAACTCCTGATAGAGCAGTGTGGGCACAGGATTTGTATTGGATGCTTGTAATGCATACTGTTCTATGCTAGAAGTATTAACCAAGAGTTCCAGCAGGGTAGTCAAGCATATGACCATCTTGTCTTGAACACTCCATTATGATTACTTTAATTGAATGACTTTTTTTCTACAGAATTTCCTTAGTTTTGGTGCTATTGCCAATCTCCCTTGACATACGTGATCATTTTCTACAAAGACTGAGGGTAGAGTGTGTCCCTGTATCTCCCCCAATACTTTCAGAGAATTATCAGCTTGCTGTGTTCACTAAAGGTGAATAAATGACCTTTTAAGATTGCTATAAGGCTAACTGTTGAAAATCTCAGACCAGTTAATAAAATCTCAGTATATGTGTAGAATTAAAAATATGGACGCAAATAATGCCCTCTTTGAGTTAGGCATGAATCAATGCACTTCTGTTTGGAAGAGGCGCTCTGACATATCCATGACATTTCCCTCCTCCTCCCCCCGTCTTGTAGAGCCTTATCTGTGCAGTGAAGACTGCACTCTGGGGGGAGAAATTAGGGGTAGACAGTCTCCCATCCAGCCCTGCTGAAGATATCAGTGAAAGGTAATATAGTGCTAGGCTGTGTTCATTTCTTTGTGTATACTTCCTCTTCTCATTCCTGAGGCAAGCCACAGTCAGTGGGGGACCCTGGTAACATGGCTCCATGGTAACCATTCTACCAAGGCACTGCCAGGAGCCAGAGCCACTGCAGGAGTACAGGGCCCCTCAATGCAGATAGCTCTGACCTCCATGCACCTCCACATGGATCTATCACAGATCAATTGCTTTATCTGAACCAGTAAATCTGATACCTTCAAGGCCTGACCCAAAGCTCAGCAAAGTCAATGGGTTTTGGGTCAGGCTTTGATATTTTACTAGAAGGAACATAGTTGAACACCCTGTGACAGATGGACAGGAACCTGCAATATCCTGAATGGACTTCCTTGAATTAACTTAAACTTTATTGAATTAAGTGTAGCATCTTTGGAGTTCATTGTATTAAAAATTAAATGTTTTTTGTACTATTCTGAGATTAAAGGAAACTTCTTTAGCAGGAAGACAAGATTAATGCAATCTTTGGAAGACATTAGGAAATTTAAGGGTTTTTTGGAACAATACTTGTGAAGTAGATTCCCTAGGAAACACCTAGGGGAGGGGCAGTGGGGGGGCGGGAGGGGGGAGAGGAATGCAAATTCTCTCCCCCAAAGCCAATCTGTTGAAACTACACTCTAGGAAGGGAGACCATTTTTGTGTACTAATTACCTGCTCCAGAAAACTCCAGGTTAAAGACCCCTGAACTGCATGAAGGATGGACTAAACATGCTTGAGGGTGTTTGTTCTGAGCTGAGTCCAACACCTGTGGACGGGGTGTTGAAGGACTGCTCCTCCCAGAGTCTATGTTAAGATTGAGGGGGTTCTCTGGTAAACTCAGTTGCATGCATAATGGTTCTTTTGTTTTGGATATGTTTTCTCTGTAGTGTTTTTACCTTAAGAATAAACTAGGCTTGCATAAGAAGTGCTGTGCAGGTAACCTATAACTAACAATCACACCTGACAGCATTCTTTCATGTGTTGTGCTTTTTATGATAAACAGACTATTAAACTATTCTATGATATTTATACCTACATGTAGTTTATAATGGATGGGGTTAATATATTGTATAGTATTTTATTTATTTTAAAATTGTGCACATCTCTTTTTGTATATATATATATACACACACACATTGAAGACTTCTGCATACTTTATGACTTTTTTTCTATTTGCTTTAGTATTGTTTCTTGTCCAGTTAAATGGAACAGCCAAAGTGCATGGTAAATATTTTATAATGGCTCCTATGATAATCCATTTATCATATATAGTATGTATTGCCAAAATTCTACAAAATATTTTCTATCATGTTCCAAATGCATTACATTATTTATTTTTGTAACTCATTTCTGAGCAATCCAGGAAGTTAATGTTACTCTGAACTATGATTGCTAATCACTTGAGCTCAGATTCTGCAATTGGATCTCTGCAGATGGACCCTGATACCTGTATAGAGCCCAAATGAGCTGAATGCGACTACTGACACATGCTTACCTACTGTAAATCTTTGCAGGATCAGAACTTAAGAGGGGACATACTGGAGGTACACACAATACGAATGGTACAGAGAAGGTGGTGAACCTTTTCTGATGATGATTCAAGAACAAAAAGATACTAAAGGCTTGTCTACACAGCATCGCAAAGCACTTTAGAGTGTGTGATTTGCAGAGTGATCTAATGTGTTGTGCTCTAACTGCCCCATGCAGAACCTGCTGGCGTGCTCTAAAAGGTACCTAGTTCACATTAACATAGTCTGTTATTTACACAATGTGGGACCCATTGACACAAGAAACCCTGATCTTAACAGGATTCTAACAAGGACATTTTCTGGATAATGAAACATTAATGGTTACATTCAACTATTGATCATCTAGCCATTTTTGTGCTTCAGGGTATAAGCCAACCACTAACTGATGAGTTTAAGAAGGACTTCCCCTATGGGAGGTTATTCCATAATTCCCTGCTATGGAATTTCTTGCACCTTCTTCCTAAAAATCGACTCATGGCTATTATCTGAGATGGGATGCCATACTAGATGGACAATGGATCCCATCTACTATGTTAATTCTTGTGCTTTACTTTCAATAATGTACTGTATTTGAAAATATTTTTGTCACTTCTGGCAGTGTTTATCAGCAACATGTGCAAAAGCAAAACAAGGAATCTCTTCAGGTTTAGTGGTAGAACAAGTGGGCAAGGAATTTGGGATTAATTCTTAATTATTCAGAAGTATAGCAGAAAGAACAGAGAAGCTTACTGGCCATTATTTCTCCCCACCCTGATCCCATGGCTCATCCTCTTAAAAGCGTCCAAGCTTTTCTGCACCTAAGATGAGATATCCTGTTGATCAAATTAATTTCAAAGAGTGAGACTAACCACTGGTGGGGCAATACCAGAAGATGGTTGCCTCTTCTCATAGGGAATAGGAGTCAAGGATCCTGAAACTGTATGTTTTGCTCCTTCTCTCAGGATGACAATAATGAAGACAAAAATTCTCTGAACAGCCCACTCCAAATCATTAATACTCTTATCTATATTTGCCAATGTATTCAGTAGTGAATCCATGTTCTTCAGGCAGTGAAGGGGTGTGACTATTTACCCCCCCCCCCCGATTTACAAGTACAAAAGGAGAACCATCACTAGTTGGATGGTATCAAATAAAGTTATAAAAACAAGCTCTGATTTTTTGGGGAGGAAAAAAAAAAGTAAATTTGATCCCATATACTGATTGCCAAATTACACTCTTGGCTTCCATGCTTTCATTGAAATATTTATTTTCTTCTCAAAAATATAGACCTTGCTTTTTAAAGTAAGTTCCATATCTTTGCCACATCACCATAAGGTGGTAAATCACAGTATTAGAGGCAAGTGCTATTAATTTAGGAAAAAGAAATTGAACTTGCAAAAAATACTTAAAGTGAACATAATGTCCATTAAAAAAATTGGACAATTTTCTAAAACAGCAAATTTAAATACTAATTTCAGGACTCATAACTGTCATTTATAATTTGGTTGCCTTGATGCATATTCCCAATTATCTCTATTAGCTCTGTGATTAAATATCAGAAGAGTATTCATGCCAGCTACTGGCTAAGAAGACTGTGTGTCAGTTTGCACAAAATACAAGTAATTAACTTCCAGAGACACCTCTACCCTTATGAAAAAAGCTCTTTAAATTTATACCATGACACATCATATGACAGATGTCCATCTATTGCAGGGGTCAGCAACCTATGGCACATGTGCCAAAGGCGGCACGTGAGCGGATTTACACTGGCATGCTGCTGCCAGCCTGGGGTCCTGGCTGCCAGCCCTGCTCAGCCCGGTGCCAGACTGGATGGACGGAACCCCGGGCTGGCAGTGGGCTGCGTGGGGCCGGCGGCTGGGACCCCGTCTGGCAGGGGCTGGAACCCCAGACCATCTGCCAGTCTGGGGTTCCATACGCCAGCCCGGGGTTCCATACGCCAGCCCCTGTAAATGTAATATGTATTACTGGCAAGCGAAACCTTAAATTATAGCGAATAAATGAAGACTTGGCACACCACTTCTGAAAGGTTGCCGACCCCCAATCTATTGTATGAATTTACAAGCTGGTTGAAACAGGTTGAGTTTCTTGTCATATGTGAGTAGCCCAAACCTAAAATGTATTTAATTCCAATTCTTTATATTACTATAACTCACTTCATGCTTGATGTATGGAAGCAGACTGGGCAGATTTACTAAAGTTAGGGGGCTCAAAAGTTTTGAGGATTTTGTCGGTTTGAATGAGCTCCTGGGATTTGAATTTATGATGAAGGGTTTCAGGTTTTTTGAGTGTAAGCAGGGTCTGAATGAGCTGTGACAAAGTTCCTCCTCTATCTTGGTGGGTCCTGTACTTATTGGCGGATTTTCTTGCCTCAGCGATTCCCCATGTGGGTTGGGGAACAGCCCAGAGACCTTCCCCTCTGGAAGAACCCACATTCCAGGTCAATTGGGAGGTTTGGGGGGAACCCGGGCCTGCCCTCTACTCCGGGTTCCAGCCCAGGGCCCTGTGGACTGCAGCTGTTTATAGTGCCTCCTGTAACAGCTGCATGACAGCTACAACTCCCTGGGCTACCTCCCCATGGCCTCCTCCAAACACCTTCCTTATTCTCACCATAGGACCTTCCTCCTGGTGTTTGATAACACTTGTGCTCCTTAGTCCTCCAGCACCACACCCATTCTTTGCACCTCTTGCTCCCAGCTCCTCACACTCCCACCACAAACTGAAGTGAGCTCCTTTTTAAAACCCAGGTGCCCTGATTAGCCTGCCTTAATTGATTCTAGAAGCTTCTTAATTGGCTCCAGGTGTCCTAATTAGCCTGCCTGCCTTAACTGGTTATAGCAGGTTCCTGATTACTCTAGTGCAGCCTCTGCTCTGGTCACTCAGGGAACAGAAAACTACTCATCCAGTGACCAGTATATTTGCTCTCTACCAGACTCCTGTACCCCACTGGTCTGGGTCTGTCACAGAGCTCTCCCCTGACAACTAGCTAGGGAGAGACTTCAGAAGCAAACTGTATTCATATGAATACACCTACTCTGCCTAGGTATTCAGCAAACAGAAGCTGTGTTGCACACAGTGATCAGCTTTGCAGGGCTGGCTCCAGGCATCAGCCGAGCAAGCTCGTGCTTAGGGCGGTAGATTCTAAGGGGCAGCATTCCATCCAATCCTAGGGTGGCACGGCCACTTTTTTTTTTTTTTTTTTTTTTTTTTTGTTGTTCACTGCTCTGGCTGCCTGATAGGGGGCGGCGGTGTGGAGGAGGGGCGCGCCCTGCTGGGCGTGGGCTGCGCGCTCCGTTTGCCCCAGCAGGTCCCAGATCTGCAGCAAGCCCGGCAGCCCGCGTCCTTCCCTCCCTGCCGACCTTCAGTTCGCCGGCAGACGGGAGCGGCGTGGAGCCCTCCCGGGAGGCGGCGCAGCGGGAGGAGCCAAGTGGCGAGTGCCCTGGCTGAAGGAAGCCTTGACTGCCCCCTTCTCTCTCTCCCCGCTAGCCGGGGCGCACACTCCGCTGCCTGGGGCATGTCTGCAGTGCAGGGAGTCCCGCTAGCCAGCGCAGCTGGGCGAGGCAGCTGCAAGCCTCCAAGTAAGTGGGGTGGCAAAAAAGCCAGAGCCAGCCCGGCAGCTTTGGGTTACAAATCACTTTGGACTGAATGCAGGGGTAGTAAAATGTTGTTATCAATGTTATCTTTATTGTATGAGTAAAGGGGAGCAGAACTGAGCTTAACCTAGCCTGATTGAGGGGGTCACCCTCAGCTGAAAGGAACTTGCTAAGTCAGGGGTTCGAATGGCAGACCCCCGTGAAAGTAAAGGGGGTGGGGGCAGGTGTCCTTGCCAGAGGTGTGCACTCTGCCTAAGGGTGCCCAGTCTGGTTTAACCTGGCCCTCCCCATTGTTCAAAGATAGAGCTAAATAGGCTTCATGAGGAGTCTTCTCTTAAGTGCTCACTAAGAGCTGACCATCACTAAGAGCTGGGTGGAACCTCATGAGACTGACCGGCAGAGGCAGCAGAAGGTGAGCAGGTGGGTGGCGAGCAATCATAACATAATTGTGGCTGCCAGGGTGGCCAGTGGAGAGGAACACTGTCTGGTGGGCCAGCCAGCCAGAGCAAATGCTCAGATGGCAGAGCAAGCAAGATGCCTTCTTCCATGGGTGGGAGGTGAACTCACAGAGATTCACCTCTGAACCCTGAGTCCTCACTGACCAAGGACGACAACAGTGAGTGGGGTATGGTGAGGGAGCAGAGAAGAGCAAAAGGAACTTTTGGCTGTAGAACTCAAGAACATGAAGCAGAAGACACTGCCCCCCTCACTCTGGGGTGGGTGTCCTGCTCACAGATTATGATTATGATTAAGATTATGATTGAGTCCTGCTTTCCATAATTAATGTTGGGTGACTTCCCTCCTTTCATTAAACATTTCTTTTCTACACTCAGACTCTGTGCTTGTGAGTGGGAAAGTATTACCTCTCAGAGGCACCCAGGAGTGGTGTGTAATTTTCCCAGGTTACTGGATGGGGACTCGAGCCGTTTCTGTGTTGTATTGTTGGAAAAAAAAACCCTAGATATTGAACCTGCCCTGGTTGGTGCCGGCTTCAGCTGGCAGAAGGGTTACATGGGAGCACCAAAGCACTTTCAGACTGATTTAAATGGGATCATAGAGACTCTAGAGTAGGAGGGGAACATTTTTTTCTGTTTAAAATTTAAACCACCAGATTAAGCCTGAGTTTACTTAAGCTGAGTAGTTACCTACATTTTTGGTATTTGACTTCAGTAAGGCTTTTGTTACTATCTCACATGACCTTCTCATAAACAAATTAGCGAAATACAACCTAGATGGAGCTACTATAAGGTGGGTGCAGAACTAGTTGGAAAACCATATCCAGAGAATACTTATCCATGGTTCACAGTCATGCTGGAAGGGCATATTGAGTGGGATCCCACAGGGATCAGTTCTGGGTCCAGTTCTGTTTAATATCTTCATCAATGATTTAGATAATGGCATAGAGAGTATACTTATAAAGTGTGTAGACAATGCCAAGCTGGGAGAGGTTGCAAGTGCTTTGGAGGACAGGATTAAAATTCAAAATTACCTAGACAAACTGAAGAAACGGTCTGAAGTAAATAGGATAAAATTCAATAAGGACCAATGCAAAATACTCCACTTAGGAAGGAGCAATCAGATGCACATATACAGAATGGGAAATGACGGCTTAGGAAGGAGTACTGCGGAAAGAGATCTGGGGGTTATAGTGAATCACAAGCTTAATATGAGTCAACAGTGTAACACTGTTGCAAAAAAAGCAACATCATTCTGGGATGTATTAGCACGAGTGTTGTAAGCAAGACATGAGAAGTAATTCTTCCGCTCTAACCCATGCTGATTAGGCCTCAACTGGAGTATTGTGTCCAGTTCTGGGTGCCACATTTCAGGAAAGATGTGAACAAATTGGATAAAGTCCAGAGGAGAGCAACACAAATGGTTAAAAGTCTAGAAAACATGACCTATGAGGGAAGATTGAAAAAACTGGGTTTGTTTAGTCTGGAGAAGAGACGACTGAGAGGGGACATGCTAACAGTTTTCAAGTACATAAAAGGTTGTTACAAGGAGGAAGGAGAAAAATTGTTCCTCTTAACCTGTGAGGGGGTTAGTTAAACAGAAGTTGAGGGGGTTAGTTAAATAGAAGTTAAAAGGTACAGTGACTAAAGTGAAATCCCTGCAAGCTGCATGGGCGCTTTTTAAAGACACCATAATAGAGGCCCAACTTCAATGTATACCCCAAATTAAGAAACACAGTAAAAGAACTAAAAAAGAGCCACCATGGCTTAACTACCATGTAAAAGAAGCAGTGAGAGATAAAAAGACTTCCTTTAAAAAGTGGAAGTCAAATCCTAGTGAGACAAATAGAAAGGAGCATAAACGCTGCCAAATTAAGTGCAAGAATGTAATAAGAAAAGCCAAAGAGGAGTTTGAAGAACGGCTAGCCAAAAACTCCAAAGGTAATAAAATGTTTTTTAAGTACATCAGAAGCAGGAAGCCTGCTAAACAACCAGTGGGGCCCCTTGATGATCGAGATACAAAAGGAGCGCTTAAAGACGATAAAGTCATTGCGGAGAAACTAAATGGATTCTTTGCTTCAGTCTTCACGGCTGAGGATGTTAGGGAGATTCCCAAACCCGAGCTGGCTTTTGTAGGTGACAAATCTGAGGAACTGTCACGGATTGAAGTGTCACAGAGAAGGTTTTGGAATTAATTGATAAACTTAACATTAACAAGTCACCGAGACCAGATGGCATTCACCAAAGAGTTCTGAAAGAACTCAAATGTGAAGTTGCGGAACTGTTAACTAAGGTTTGTAACCTGTCCTTTAAATCGGCTTCTGTACCCAATGACTGGAAGTTAGCTAATGTAACGCCAATATTTAAAAAGGGCTCTAGAGGTGATCCTGGCAATTACAGACTGGTAAGTCTAATGTCTGTACCGGGCAAATTAAACGAAACAATAGTTAAGAATAAAATTGTCAGACACATAGAAAAACATAAACTGTTGAGCAATAGTCAACATGGTTTCTGTAAAGGGAAATCGTGTCTTACTAATCTATTAGAATTCTTTGAAGGGGTCAACAAACATGTGGACAAGGGGGATCCAGTGGACATAGTGTACTTAGATTTCCAGAAAGCCTTTGACAAGGTCCCTCATCAAAGGCTCTTATGTAAATTAAGCTGCCATGGGATAAAAGGGAAGGTCCTTTCATGGACTGAGAACTGGTTAAAAGACAGGGAACAAAGGGTAGGAATAAATGGTAAATTCTCAGAATGGAGAGGGGTAATTAGTGGTGTTCCCCAAGAGTCAGTCCTCGGACCAATCCTATTCAACTTATTCATAAATGATCTGGAGAAAGGGGTAAACAGTGAGGTGGCAAAATTTGCAGATGATACTAAACTGCTAAAGATAGTTAAGTCCAAAGCAGACTGTGAAGAACTTCAAAAAGATCTCACAAAACTAAGTGATTGGGCAACAAAATGGCAAATGAAATTTAATGTGGATAAATGTAAAGTAATGCACATTGGAAAAAATAACCCCAACTATACATACAATATGATGGGGGCTAATTTAGCTACAACAAGTCAGGAAAAAGATCTTGGAGTCATTGTGGATAGTTCTCTGAGAATGTCCACGCAGTGTGCAGAGGCGATCAAAAAAGCAAACAGGATGTTAGGAATCATTAAAAAGGGGATAGAGAATAAGACCGAGAATATATTATTGCCCTTATATAAATCGATGGTACGCCCTCATCTCGAATACTGCGTACAGATGTGGTCTCCTCATCTCAAAAAAGATATACTGACACTAGAAAAGGTTCAGAAAAGGGCAACTAAAATGATTAAGGGTTTGGAATGGGTCCCATATGAGGAGAGATTAAAGAGGCTAGGACTCTTCAGCTTGGAAGAGAGGAGACTAAGGGGGGATATGATAGAGGTATATAAAATCATGAGTGATGTGGAGAAAGTGGATAAGGAAAAGTTATTTACTTATTCCCATGATACAAGAACTAGGGGTCATCAAATGAAATTAATAGGCAGCAGGTTTAAAACAAATAAAAGGAACTTCTTCTTCACGCAGCGCACAGTCAACTTGTGGAACTCCTTAACTGAGAAGGTTGTGAAGGCTAGGACTATAACAGAGTTTAAAAGAGAACTGGATAAATTCATGGTGGTTAAGTCCATTAATGGCTATTAGCCAGGACGGGTAAGGAATGGTGTCCCTAGCCTCTGTCTGACAGAGGATGGAGATGGATGGCAGGAGAGAGATCACTTGATCATTGCCTGTTAGGTTCACCCCCTCTGGGGCACCTGGCATTGGCCACTGTCGGTAGACAGGATACTGGGCTAGATGGACCTTTGGTCTGACCCGGTACGGCCTTTCTTATGTTCTTATGTTCTCTGAGGATAGGACAAGAAGCAATGGGCTTAAATTGCAGCAAGGGAGGTTTAGGGTGGACATTAGGAAAAAACTTCCTGTCAGGGTGGTTAAGCACTGGAATAAATTGCCTAAGGAGGTTGTGGAATCTCCATCATTAGAGATTTTTAAAAGCAGGTTAGACAAACACCTATCAGGGATGGTCTAGATACTTAGTTCTGCCTTCAGTGCAGGGGACTGGACTAGATGACCTCGTGAGGTCCCTTTGAGTCCTATGATTCTTGGATGAGACTGTACTTGGGGCCGCCATCTGTGCCACAAAAGCTACTCCGCTATTTTTATCAGGCTTGCTTAATCAAAGTTAAGATCTGTACATCTACCTGAGCTGGAAATTACATCTCCCAACTGCCGTGTAGCCAGACCTTACTGTCTGTTTGAATAGTGGCTAGCACAAGGGGGCCCCAATCTCAGTTGGTTAATAACAAGACTTAGAGCATAAGTGTGATTTTCAGTGACAGCTTCAGAATGTGTTGCTTCCAAAAGAACCATTTCCTCCATAACCCTTAGCCCTCTGTCCATCCATTTCAGTTTTAGAATTTTAAAACTTTAAAATAATTAGCCTGCTTATCAGTTTGCAGAGTTCTGAAACTCTTTTCCCCCTCTAACAACAGGGCATGTAATTCTGTTTTAAAACTATCTGCTTTCTTCCTGTAGCCTATTTGTTAATCATGTTTTGGTGACTGGCTTTTGGGCATATTCCCAAGAATTTTTAAGGCAGTCTTTAATAAACACTAATATGTCTGCATACAAAAACAGATGATTATTATTCATGGGTGGGATTATGAAGAAATTAAACTTTCCAAAACTGCACAGAACACAATCAGCTAGACATGAAAGTAAGCTGAATTTCCATTTGGTTTGCTTCTTGCTGAGCCTTTAAATTATAAAGTGAAGCAAAGCCAAAAGATTAATACAATGAAAACAAAGATTGGGAAATTAAATGACATGATGCAATTTTCTGCCTCATTGGGCTGGCACCAATAGTATGCAAAGGAAAGCCTGCTTAGTGTTGGTTAGCCGCTGTATAAATGCAGGACAATCAGTCTCCTTCTCAAGGGAAGCTATTTTCTTGAATCATATAGCCATTGACTCTTCCAATTACCAGTACCACTATGCACAGTTTGAGGTCTGTCTTTTTTTTCCCTCCCCCCGCCCTACTTTGCCACATTACTACTATTAGTTTATACAGGTACAAGCTTTCATATTATCTCCAATATTTTATCTATAGCTCAGGGCGTACATAAAAAATCCTGCAGCCTGCTGCCACCTCCGTAATTAAATATTAATATTTCAGAAAATGGTGCTTTATGGATAGCTGGATCCCATAATGTAGCATTCCTAAATCATCTCTAGCGATGTGTTCTTAATGTGTCTCCTATTCAGACTGCTGCTGGAGTATCAGTGCTAATGTATCACTACTGATCCCTGTCAGGGTTGGGTTTTTTTTAATCTCCCTCATTCCTCTTCTTGGGTGATTTAGATGCTCAAAAAGGATGTTATGCTCCTTTTAAAGGATTTGAAACCCATTGATACATAAAATGGATATGAAGCCAGGCTCTCTTAACTCCCCAGCAGTTCTGGCTCACTTTACCGTTGGGTTTGGAAGAATCCTGGCCTTAATGGAAAGATCTCAGTAAATACAATAGTATTTTGCAGTAATGGTCCAAATCACTTCAGAAGCATCATGGTGGTGATGTTTTTATGTGGCCATTACTTTAGAATACTGTAGTATAACAGATCTCTAATTTTTGATGAGCTGCAGCATGGGTTAGTGGCTAGGGCACTGGGCTGGAACTCAGGAGACCCATATTCTAGCCTCTGCCTTCTGGGTAGCCTTGGGTGACTCACTTGACCTCTCTGTGACTTCCAGTCCTACTGGTCTGTCTATTTAGATTGTAAGCTCCTTGGAGCAGCAACCGTGTCACAGCTGCATGTTTGTACAGTGCCTAGTGAGTTGGATCCCCTAGGTGCTACCCCATACGAGCGGTAACTGAGCATAGGCCTAGGAGCCAGAAACTTCTTTGGAGGTCTGATTGTGCCTTTTTGTGACTTTGAAGCCTGTTTTTCAGTGAGTGAGGTGGGGACATGCCAGAAAAAATAGTGTTTGATCATGTAATTAGACTCTCATAATGCATAGGCACAAGGGTGCAGAATTAAGGTTGCATGAGTAAACTTAATTCTGGTATTCTCTAACTAGTGTTTGACTTTGCAACCTTAGTATTCTACTATTGTAGCTATTTTTATATGTAACTTTCTGTTTAAAAAGAATAAAAGTCTATTATGTGAGGTGTTACCATTGCACATTGGTCATCATCTAGGTTTGAATACCAGACTTCTACCCCTTTAAAGGAAGGACATCAACAGGCAGCAGCAATAGGCTGTTATCCCAATCAGGCACAAAAAGTGCCACATAACACTCTGAAACAGTACAATACATATGCATGAGTGGCCCCACTTTACAGACAGCCTAGCCAAGCAGACAGCTTTTGCAGGCTCTTTTTAAGAGACAGTGTGGCTGAGAACTGGGTTTAATTAACATACTAAAAACCAAAGTTTTATTCCAGCTCTTCCAGAAGTGACCTTATGCAACCTCTGTTGCGGTGTCTGTAAAATGCAGCGGGCTGAGTTTTGTGTCTCTGGTAGAGAAGGGGTATGACACCTTTCTCAAAAAGGGTTGTGAAATGTAGATTTTAACATCTATCAATATACAAATTAGACTTAAACTCAGAGTCTACAGGATCCTAGGCCACAGGGTATTTTTGGTGTGATTTTGTGTAGCTGCTTCTGCTATACGAGAATCAGGAGAGCCAGGAACCATACTCAGTGCAGGTGCAATATTCAGAGATTTTTAAGAGCAAGTGTCTAAGTTCTACTGCACAGTGCGAATGGTGACTTCTGTGGCTTATGAACTGGTCAAACCGGGATGTATTTTCATGGAGATGATAGAACATTTCCAGGATTGTCAATCAAAATAGAATTGTTTTTTTAAATAAAAATCAGTTGGAAATCAAAACATCACAAGCTTTTACAAACACATTTTTGGGATATTTTCTGTTTTTGTTTTTCAATCCCATCTACCCACTCCCACTGTGTATGGAAAATGCAACCTAAATACATACAAAATGTGCATACAAATGCAGAGGTCCCTCCTTCCCCACCAATGCCCAGAGCCCTCCACGCTCCCCACTGGCAACCTCCTGCTCCTCCAAGAGACTCCTGCAGCCTCCTGCTCCCTCAATCCCCTGTCAGGCTCCAGTAGTTGCCCCATGTGTCCAGCTAGCAGAGTAGGAGGAGGAGGCTTCCCACAGGCTTAACTTCTTCTTTCTGCACTACTCTGTGTGTGTGTGGGGGGGGAGGGGGGGGAGAGGGTGTGTGCAGGGCTGGTGCAAGGAAGTTTCGCGCCCTAGGCGAAACTTCCACCTTGTGCCCCCCCCAGCCCTGCAGCAGCTCCCTGCCCTGAGGCGCCCCCCCACGACAGCTTCCCCACCCCGCCCTGAGGCTCCCCTCCTGGGGAGCCATGTGGCAGCTCCCCACCCCAGCTCACCTCTGCTCCGCCTCCTCCCCAAGCACGCTGCCCCCGCTCTAATTCTCCTCCCCTCCCAGACTTGCGGCACCAAACAGCTGATTGGCGCCGCAAGCCTGGGAGGCGGGAGAAGTGGAGCGGCGACTGCGCGCTTGGGGAGGGGGTGTAGGAACGATGTAAAAAAAATTGGGGGCACTGCTTTTTGGCACTCCCAAATCTTGGCACCCTAGGCAACCGCCTAGTTTGCCTAAACGGTAGCACCGGCCCTGTGTGTGTGTGAGTCCACTGCACTGTTACCATGCTGTGAGCCAGGGCCAGCTCTGCTGTGCTGCATCTGCTCCAAAAACTGTGCCCCAGTACTGCAGGCAGTTGCTATGGCCTGCAGAACAAGTGGCACCGTTACCTGTATCTGAAGCGGGAAACTACAGGGAACTCACAAAATTACTGAGCTGACTGTATTTTCTTGGTAGACCCAACCACAAAATTGACCAGAAATTATGATGCCACTCACAATACTATCATGAATGTGGTGTTTAGCACCCGTTCTCCTTGCATGAATGTGGAAAATGAGTTTCTTTATAATACTACATGCACCTGACGGCACACAAACTAGAGCCTGCTCTTAGCTACTACCCACAGCAATCAGTTCTTATTGGCCACCAGCTCCTACTATGTTATAGGCAGTTGTTGGCAACACTGTTGTTCCTGACCCCAGGACTTATCTCTCTTCCAAATTACAAGTTCTTACTCCAAACTACTGGGATGCTAGAGCTCTTAATTTTTTTTTTAAGTCATAAAAGTGGGATAACAGAGACCACACTATTTTCCTTTGTTTTTATAAAGGGCTAAACCCTTGTTCCTGAAACTTTAAAATCAGCTGGAAGAAGACAACAAGTGTGGAAAATTTCAGCTCAAATGCTTGAAGTAGGTAAAGTGAAAGGAGTGGAAATGGGGGGCTATAATGGGAAGTGCTGGTCAACTTTAAGAAGGATTGATATGCAGGCCCCCCTATAACTTTAGATTGCAGGTGTGGAAAATGAGACTCTTGAGCTATAGCTGTCCAGGAAACCCTAGTGATTGAGATTATCTCCCTCTGCCCCTCCTTTGTCTAGAACTAGGAAAGGGGATCAGAGTCAGATAACCCACCTGGGCTCATTTTCCTGATCTAGAGAAATCTTATGTTTCCCTCTGATCATTCACAACCAGTCTTCACTACCAATGCATTTCAGAGGCTTTAGGATTGCATCTCTCAATAAGCAGATGAACATTCCTTTTGTCAAAGGAGCTGTTAAAATGGATGAGCAGGTAAGAGTGCTATTTCCTTATGCTTAAATCTCTGAGTCACCAGTGACTGCAGCTCCAATCATTAGAAATTTAAGCAAATGAAAAGCCACATCTCATATGTGACACATGAGTAAGAGATAAATTGATTTAGTTCTGCCAATTAAAAAGGCAGGCCTAAAATTGCACAGGGGGTCAGTGGAGAGGCACTGTGGCTGTTTCATGTCATTAGTTTTCATACAGCTGCAATGAGTAACAACTCTAGCATGTGCTTTCCATTAGCATCTACAATGCAGGCTTTATATGTGAACAGTCTCCCTTACCTTTCCTTTGTATTCATGGATCCCAGGCCTAGATATGCTAGTTCTGTTACTGGTCTGTCAGGCTCCTGTGACTTGCCTTCCTTATTGGGGCTCTGTTGTATCACTGTTACTCACTATTCAATTGTTCATGCTCATATAACCTGTGGTGGAAGAAGGGCTGCTCTAAACACTTGCAATCGGAGTTCAGCTATTACAGGTTAGACTAGTCATGACTGATTGAGCAGTGGTGGGCCCTGACAAGCACATCCAAGAGCTTAGTCTGGAAAAAGTTGGGAACTGTTGTTGTTTTCTTTCCTGTTTTTCCCCAAGATGTTGTTTTCCTGCCTCACAAGAAAGGGAGGGCTAGTCATCTGTTTCAAGGTATCCATCCTATTGTTCTGGTTTGGACTCCATGGAAAGTTTGGTGCAGGATTGGCGTGAGGGGGCAGACTGAAGGTGTGAATGAGAAGATCTATGATTTTTTTTTTCCTTGTTAAATCCTGTTTAACTTTTTATTTTTTGGTGGCTTTTAAACTATTGCTTCTGAGAACATAGTCTGTTTGTTTAAGAATTGCTTCCCTCCATAGTGGCTTGTCAGTTCTTGTTAGGAACCATTTTAGTTTGCATTTTTACAGTTTCCTCTCTGTCTGTAGACAAGGCCTTTGAAGTAAAAGTTTAATTTTGAATGTCAATGTTTATTTGGGGAAAAACTGAGTGTCTTCCCCTGTTCAGTTGTATGCACTTTTGTGTCTTAGAATCCTAGAGGGTCATGACTGAATAGGTCTCTTCCATGGCTAATTCTATGGTTTGTAACAGTGTTGCTGTGAGCACTTCTTCAGTTGGTTACAGTACCATACAGTAAGTGTGAATATAGTAAAGCTACACATCACAAACTATTTGCAATCAATTGACATAATTACATTCAGCTCCACCTATATTTAATCCACCTATTTGATTAATCCTTTAATCAAATAGAATGATTATTCTTTAAGACTCCATCCAGATCCTTTCTCACCTCTGGTTAGATGATTGTTTCATGCAAATACTTCAATGGGTAGACATTACTGAATGCTGCAGAAGAGTGATATTTTTGAAATTCCCTATTTTAAATCAAAGCAATAAGCAAATGTTGTAAGAGATCATTTGCAGGTGAGCTACACGTATGGTTAGACCTTAAAGCAGCAAGAGAGGTTCAATAATTAATATGCAAAAGTATTCTGTAATTACTCAGGACATAACCACCATATCAGGCCACTGACCGATTGTGACTCTGACTTCCATGCAGGATGGATACAACTATAATGCTTTTTAAAATATATAAAACCTATATTATTTATTTTGCCTGGAGCTCAAAAAGGCTTACAAAAACTGAACAGGGCAACCCTCTCCTGAATCCTAATAGCTTTCTGATGAGGTAAACAATGACTCTTAATTACAGCAGAATCATCTTAATTAAAATTTTTAGCTTCTAATTATCTCAGTTGTCTGCTTCAGTGGATTTTAATGAAAAAGATTGATTAGGTATAAAACCAGTAGCATAATTAAACATTCAGGTTCTACACTGGTTATGGAGGTGAAAGTAATGTGATTAACTTCAAAAGTGCATTTTTCAACAAATGATGTTAGACAAGGAAGTCCACTCTTGCTTGTGCTTCTTTTCCCTTCCGTAGGATGTAAAGCAAATATGTGGGGACAACATCTTCAGGCAATAGTTATGACAAGTGACAGATTATCATGCCATGCTTTTAACTAAAGCAATTGGGTTCTGTCACCACTTCTATTATGAACATCCTATTTCGGGGGTTTAGTAAGTGGAC
This sequence comes from Malaclemys terrapin pileata, assembly GCF_027887155.1. Taxonomy (NCBI): domain Eukaryota; kingdom Metazoa; phylum Chordata; order Testudines; family Emydidae; genus Malaclemys; species Malaclemys terrapin. Next base: position 129,624,191 of record NC_071507.1, read on the forward strand.
TGGAACTTATTTCACAAGATTTCAGGCCTAAGAGTAATTTTTGGTGCTTATGAAAGGCTTAAATAAGTTGTTCAGCTGTTCTATCATTACATAAGTGGAAATCAACTCTTGTAGGGTGATTAGTGAAGGATGCCTCTTGGTGGTTCATGTTATTTTAAAGGGGTACTGGCAAGGTAACCTAAATTGTGAGCTCAATTCTGCTAATTCTATTTTTTGAAATGGTTAAACAGAATTCCTTCTGAAAATGAAAGCTGTTACAGATCATTCAAGTTCCAAATGTGGCTGGGAGTTGGGGGAGAACTGTAAGAGTTTCTGCAGGCCTCTCTTTCTTAAGGATCAGTCTTCATGAAGAGTCATACGATGATGAGATACTTTACACTTAACAATTTGGCAAGTCTCTTGCCAGATACAGGAATGTTGAAAATACAGTAGAATTTCCAATATGGTTCCTATGTTCAGAATTTCAAATAAACCATTTCTTGTGTTTTGGTTACAAATTTGGTTCTCATTACCATGGTGTAAATCTGGAATATGGCAACCCCCTTGTAATCAAAGCTGCTTCTTACAATTTTACAAGTGTCTTGGGAGCAGAATTTGGACCATATGATTAATTGTCCTACTCTTTTAACTAGATCAGGCCACATTAATTATTGTTCAATTCAACTCTAATACTTATTTAATAATTACTTACTATTAATTATCATTAGTTACTATTCAGACTGATTCTGTCATGGAGGTCACGGATTCTGTGACTACTTCTGGGGCAGGGTTGGAGCAACTTTCAGCCCCGGGGCTGCCGGAGCAGCGGCTGGGGTTAGGTCAGCCAGCCCTGAGCTGGAGCAGCAGTGCTCAGCCCCTGCCACAGAAGCAGCAGTAGGGCTGGAGCAGCTACAAGCCCCAGCAGTGTTCGGTTTGTTCCCCCACCTTGAGGATATTTTTAGTAAAAGTCACGGACAGGGCTTGGGCTTCTGTGAATTTTTGTTTATTGCCCGTGACCCGTCTGTGACTTTTACTAAAAATACCCGCGACAAAATCTTAGCCTTAGTTACTAGTTATTGCCCTAACCGTCAGTGCAAATGTGTAAGGAGCATGCTGAAGGAACTTACACTTCTCTGTAATGACCAGTAATCCTACTGATACCCACACACCATCCCTTTACTTTCTTGGTCGTAACTAGATAGATACACAGCGGAGTACTAGAAATGCCCCTCTGGCCTCTGCCCCATATGGCTCTTCAAGATTCCTTGATTGTGCAGCTCCAATGCAGCCATGTGTGACTGGATGGACCACACTGACAATGCCATGCTCAGGGCAGACTGCAAGAAATAAGGCAGACCATCCCCAAAGCTGGTTGTTTAGTCTATAATTAGACTCACTAAGCCAGTGACAAGAGTTTCTGAAGTACCATGCTGGTGAAGCAGAAGCCAAACATAGTCCCTTTTAGGCATTCCCGACCTTGGCTCTAGGGTTGCCAACTTTCTAATCACAGAAAATTCAACACCCTTGCTTTGCTCCTGCTCACTCCATCCCCCTCTGTTGCTCACTGTCTCCCCCCCCCACCCCCTCCACTTGCTCATTTTCACTGGGCTGGGGCAGGGGGTGAGGGCTGTGGCTGGAGGTGTGGGTTCTGGGGTGGGGCTGGGGGTTGGGGTGTGGACTCTGGGCTGGGGTTGCTTGCTCCAGGGTGGAGCCAGAAATAAGGGGTTCAGGTTGCAGGAGGGGGCTCAGGGATGGGGCAGTGGGCTGAGGTGCAGGATGGGGAGTGGGGTCCAGGAGGGAGTGTGGGTTGGGGAGGGGACTCAGGGTTGGGGCATGGGAAGGGGTTGTCTCTCTGGCTCCTAGATGGAGGGAGAGCACGGGAGCTCCACACACTGCCCCTGCCCACAGGCACAGCCCGTGAAGCTCACACTGGCTGTGGTTCCCAGCCAATGGGGGCTGTGGAACTGGTGCTCGGGGCGGGGGTAGCGTGCAGAGCTCCTGTGGTTGTCCTTCTGCCTAGGAGGCGAAGGGACATGCTGGCTGCCTCCGGGAGCTGCAGGGAGCCTGCCAGCCCTGCTGTGCAGGCAGTGTCGCCAACCGGACTTTTAATGGCCTGGTCAGCTGTGCTGACTGGAGCTGCCAGGGTCCCTTTTTGACTGCGTGTTCCAGTAGAAAACTGGACACCTGGCAACCCTCCTTAGCTTCCATCCAGACAACCAAGTCAAATATAGTGAGAGGTTACTGAAAACCACTATCACCATATGTGAGAATCTTCTTAATCCCTAAGGATCAGACATTTACTTCAAGTCCAATATGTATTTCAGATCTTACCCAAATATCACACTGTCAGCCAATTCTTAGTAAACTAACTAAAGACTTATTAATAAAAGAAAAGAGTTTTGTAAATGGTTAATAGATCATATGCATCCAAATGATTGCAAAGTCCTCACATCAGGTTTGTAGCAGTGATGGAATAGACTGCTGGCTTGCAAGAGATTGGAAGGTCATCAGTCCATAGTTCAAGATACTCCTTTTAGTTGTAAATCTATAGTCCAGGGAATTAGAGCAGGAAAGAGGTAACATGGAGATGTCTCAGGTGTCTCTTTATATTCTCTGCCATGTGCATGGAAATCTACTGTCCCAAACAAAGCCCACAGACCCATGTGTGGAAAGTTACTGGCCTAAGATGGAATCTAGGGTCACATGAGCTTATCACATGCCCTTACATGATTTGCTCCAATCATTAGAAATTTAAGCATTGGCTCCTCGCTGTCCAAGGAATCCACAGGAAAGGCCTACTGGGTGGGATGAGATTGTTCAGTGGCCCATTGTGAAAGCTGAGTGTCCTTAAGGAGCCATCAATCCATGGCTGTCTAGCCCTGATGTAAATCTACTGGAGATGTCACCCAGGAATTCAACACGTTTAAGATACAGGTGATAGCCAATATTCATAACTTCAGCTACAAAGATATACATGCATATAAACAGGTTAATCATACTTGGCAAATTATAACTTTTCCATTGATACCTTACATGAATACTTTGTACAAGACTTATGGAAATTGTGTAACAGTGGTAACAGCAGTGACATAAATGGTCACCTTTCTTATACACAGCATCACACCATTCTCCCAGTATCTTCTTCCAGCTGCCACTAGCTCCAGAAACACTTCTGGTATCTCTGCTGGCTTTTTCCTTAGGGCTTTGGGGGTGGAGGTATAATATGCATATCCTCAGCCCTGGCCTTCCCCTTGCTTGTCTTCTCACTGGCTGCAGATCTCTAACCATATGGAGGGGGTCACTGTGGCAGGGCCGGCTCCAGACACCAGCCTAGCAAGCAGGTGCCTGGGGCGGCCAATGAAGAGGGGGGGAGCACGTCCAGCTCTTTGGCGGCGGGGCTGTCACTCCCTCTGGGAGCAAAGGACCTGCCACCGAATTGCTGCTGTAGAATGAAGCGGTGGTAGAGCTGCTGCCGATCGCGGCTTTTTTTTTGCTGCTGCTTGGGGCGGTAAAAATGCTAGACCCGGCCCTGCTCTGTGGAGTCCTGAATAGGGATGAGGAGGGTACAATGGAAGTGGCTGACCCACCCTACCATATGGAGAAACTGGAGGGGGTGGGGTACTTGCAGAGGAGATTCTCTGTGCTCTTCATATTGGCCAGATAAATAATTCTTGGATCATTTCAACTCTATTTGCATATTTGCACTAAAATATGTTGTAGAGAATAATCCTCCCAGGCCAAGGGTGGACTGGATAACCCATTATTTCCTTGAATCTATAATACTAGTTTTTTCAATATTCTTATTTTGAGTCTTTTGAATGGCTAGGATCATAGACCAGATTCTGCCACTCTCACCCCTGTTCAGTAAAAAGCAACAGAGGGTCCTGTGGCACCTTTAAGATTAACAGAAGTATTGGGAGCATAAACTTTCATGGGTAAGAACCTCACTTCTTCAGATGCAAGAAATGGAAATTTTCAGAGGCAGGTATAAATCAGTATGGAGATAATGAGGTTAGCTCAATCAGGGAGGGTGAGGTGCTCTGCTAGCAGTTGAGGTGTTGAACACCAAGGGAGGAGAAACTGCTTCTGTAGTTGGAAAGCCATTCACAGTCTTTGTTTAATCCTGATCTGATGGTGTCAAATTTGCAAATGAACTGGAGCTCAGCAGTTTCTCTTTGGAGTCTGGTCCTGAAGTTTTTTTGCTGTAAGATGGCTACCTTTACATCTGCTATTGTGTGGCCAGGGAGATTGAAGTGTTCTGCTACAGGTTTTTGTATATTGCCATTCCTGATATCTGACTTGTGTCCATTTATTCTCTTGCATAGTGACTGTCCAGTTTGGCCAATGTACATAGCAGAGGGGCATTGCTGGCACATGATGGCATATATAACATTGGTGGACGTGCAGGTGAATGAGCAGGTGATGTTGTAGCTGATCTGATTAGGTCCTGTGATGGTGTTGCTGGTGTAGATATGTGGGCAAAGTTGGCATCGAGGTTTGTTGCATGGGTTGGTTCCTGAGTTAGAGTTGTTATGGTGCGGTGTGTGATTGCTGGTGAGAATATGCTTAAGGTTGGTGGGTTGTCTGTGGGCGAGGACTGGCCTGCCTCCCAAGGTCTGTGAAAGTGAGGGATCATTGTCCAGGATGGGTCGTAGATCACTGATGATGCGTTGAAGAGGTTTAAGCTGAGGGCTGTAGGTGATGGCCAGTGAAGTTCTGTTGGTTTCTTTTTTGGGCCTGTCTTGTAGCAGGAGGTTTCTGGGTACACGTCTGACTCTGTTGATTTTGTTTCTTTATTTCCTTGTGTGGGTATTGTAGTTTTGAGAATGCTTGATGACGATCTTGTAGGTGTTGGTCTCTGTCTGAGGGGTTGGAGAAAATGCGGTTGTACCTCAGTGCTTGGCTGTAGACGATGGATCGTGTGGTGTGTCTGGGGTGGAAGCTGGAGGCATGAAGGTAGGCATAGTGGTAGGTGGGTTTTCGGTATAGGGTGGTGTTAACGTGGCCATCGCTTATTTGTACTGTGGTGTCTAGGAAGTGGACCTCCCATGTAGATTGGTCCAGGCTGAGGTTGATGGTGGGGTGGAAGCTGTTGAAATCATGGTGGAATTCTTCCAGGGTCTCCTTCCCATGGGTCCAGATGATGATGTCATCAATGTAGCGTAGGTAGAGAAGGTGCATGAGTGGACAAGAGCTGAGGAAGCGTTGTTCTAGATCAGCCATAAAAATGTTGGTATATTGTGGGGCCATGCGGGTGCCCATAGCGGTGCCACTGGTCTGGAGGTATATATTGTCACCAAATTTGAAATAATTGTGTTTGAGGATAAAGTCACAGAGCTCAGCAACAAGTTGTGCTGTGTCATCATCAGGGATACTGTTCCTGATAGCTTGTATTCCAGCTGTGTGTGGGATGTTTGTGTAGAGAGCCTCTACATCCATGTTCAGTAGTAACTTATCCTATTAGAAGTGCTAGTGAAATCAATAGGGCTGCTCCTAGAGTAAGGGCTTGTCTACACTACAAAATAAGGTCGACTTAATTTAGATCGACCTACAGTCACCACCGTAATTCGATCGACTGTTAGTGTTCACACTACCCTCCTTCTGCTGGTGGAGCATGTCCTCATCACAAGCGTTGCACGGACTGAAGTGGGACATTGTGGGGACACTGACAGCCATAAGGGCCTCACAGCTGGAGCACCCCCTCTACCCCGGGAGTGACAGCCCCAAGCTGTGAGCCCTGTGCATGCTCAATTTCACAGCAGAGTGTACCAGCAGTGAAATTGACATTTTTATTAATTTCATGCTGCTATTGTCTCTGCTCAGAGCTGCTGCACTCTGACAGTTCGGGGAGCTGGGAGCCTGGGCTCTCAGTGCCTGGCAGCTGGGCTTGGAGCAGAGAGCCCAGGCAGCAACCTGGCTGGAATGGGGAGTTGGGGGGAAGCAGAGCCCTCAATGGGGAGAAGGGAGTCTGGCCAGCAGCCCGCTGGGAATGGGTAGCTTGGAGCCTGGGGGCAGCAGGGGCCCCAGAGGAGCCTGGGGGCAGCTGGGCTCTAGCTGGAGCACCCCACCTGCACTGTGGTGGCAGCCCCAGGTGTGAGCCAAGTGCAGGGTTCAGGGCAGGGAACCTAGCAGCCTTTCTTGTACAGCATGGAGACGTGACATTGACACACATTTTAGCCAACAGCCGATGTAAATAACACAGTGTCTACATGGACACTGTGTCGCCCTAACTACACCGACATAAGCCCTATGCCTCTCATGGAGGTGGAGTTGTGTCGGCATAGTAGGGCACTTACATCAGCAAGAGCAAGGCTGTACTGTCAACACTGACGTAGTTAGGTTGATGTAAGGCCGACATAAGCTGCCTAACTTGGTCCTGCTAGTGAAGGCAGGGGGCTGGACTCGATGACCTTTCAGGGTCCCTTCCAGTTCTATGAGATAGGTATATCTCCATATATTATTATTATTTTATTATTATTATAACTCTATAGTGTAGACCAAGCCAAAGGTACTACTAATCTGGCCCTTCCTGTTGTGAAGTAACCAAATTGCTGTCAGGCAGCATCTCCTTTCCAAAAGTGTTGTTCAGGATAAAGTGTTTCTAAATAACACTCATTCTCAGAGTGGACCATCCTTAATTAGAGCATCATTTTCTTGAAGGTGCATTAAATTTTGTGTAACAAATTAATTGTAGGTAACACTTTACTTCTGCCTCATCACCCTCACACTACAGAGTTGGACTGAATGTGCTGTGCATGGTGCTGTAAAGCTTGTGGGTCTCTGAGCATGTAAATCAAATGTACGACCAGGAAAACATTCCAGTGTTTAGTCATGTGGTTGCTCTAGAAGGGAAGCTGTTGGATGGATACATGGTTAAACAAGGTGAAAAAGTCAAGGCTGCCAAAATGGTTGTATGCAATGCGTAAGTTCATCAGGGGCACAGTGTGTCACTGTCTGGCATCTTGGAGCTCATTTATCACAAGGATCAATTGAAATGTTTAGTTTTTCCCTTCCTGCTAACTGACACCATTGACATCACACAAAATGGTGGTTAGCTCACCAATCTTGCTTTCCTGTCATGAGTGATGTAGCAGCCTTTAGTTACCATCCTGGTATTGGTCCTGAATCCAAACCTAACAAAGCTTTGTCAGGGGACTAAAATGACAATCACTGTTCAGATTGTACCTTCAATGCAGACACCACCCCTGTAGATCTTTGCAGTTAGCAGAAGCCGTATGACACGATGCTGCTGCATGTTGCCATACCTAATCCTTCCTTTACCATGTCTGATTACAAAGTACATATACAATTTTAAAATTAATTTGTACTGATTCTTTTGTGACTGGGCCTAAAATCCCTTTGTGTGAGTGACTGACTATAGGCAATTCTTCCATTGTAATATTATCATTCCATAATAAGACTGATCTGTCTCTTTCCTATTCAGAGTTCGTGGGAGTGTGCTCATAGTCTGAAATCTATTTGAATGGTCCTAATGGTGCTACAGGTACAAATGTGAATAGCATGAAAGTTTTAAACTGTCCTGAAGATAGGAAATTCCAACATCAGCTCTTCTGTGCTGCTCACTGCCTCCAGATGGCAGAAGGTGAGGGAGAGGGCTCAAGTATCCAGTCATTTCTGCTCCACTTCTAAGTTTAAGGGAACAGTTTTATAAAGTTCACTCCTGAGAGGAGGAAGACCAAGGTTCAAAAAAGAATGGCTATTAGCTTGGATGGACAGGGATGGTGTCCCTAGCCTCTGTTTGCCAGAAGCTGGAAATGGGTGACAGGGGATGGATCACTTGATGGTTACCTGTTCTGTTCATTCCCTCTGGGGCACCTGGCATTGGCCACTGTCAGAAGACAGGATACTGGGCTAGATGGACCTTTGGTCTGACCCAGTACAGCCATTCTTATATTCTTAAAATGTCCTCTGGTGCTTCTGCTCGACCTGGCCTGAGTGGTTGGAGGGGGCTAGTGCCTCATTCTGTGCTCTCCCTGGGTCCTGATGTGTTTGGGCAAGAGGGTTTGGGGAGAGGACTAGCATATCCAGCTTTTTCCCATGCTGGAGCTCTCCAGGGAGTGCATCATACATTTCTGTGTATAGAATAAAGGAGCATTTCCCTGGCTTTAGCAATCTGATAGACTAAGTATTGCATTTGTTTATGAGAAGGTTCTTACCTGAGACCACTGAAATTGCAGTCTCCTTGTGATTGATTTTTCTCCTGTAGTAAGAACTGTGTATGTTTAAGAAAACAGTACATTGTAATCTAGCAGGGCCAGCTGAGGAAATGGTCACATAGGGAAAACTCTTTTATGGAAGGTTTGAGGTCAGTTACTCAAGTGGAGTTAAGGTTCTCTGTGAGAGAATCAATTCCACAAGCCATAAATAGCGCAATAAAATTTGATCTTGCAAGTCGTGTGTAATTGAGAGACAACTACTTTCGTCCCCTAGGTTAATCAGAATAATAATCTTCAAACAGTGCCTAATGAACTGAGTGTGCTGTCTCGGAATTGATTAGAAATAAGTGTGGCAAAATGCTGTTACAAGATATTGTCACAAAAGCCGTTTTGATTATCTTTTTCTGTCTTCTTAGCTATATGACAAGTGTGTCCAACTTACCCAGTTTTGGAGCTTGTCTATATTACCTGCTGGACCGATGGGCAGTGATCGATCCAGTGGGGGTCGATTTATTGCATCTAGTCTAGACATGATAAATTGACCGCCGAGCACTCTCCCATCAACTCTGGTACTCCACCAGGGAGAGCGGCAGAGTCAACGGAAGAGCGTCAGCTGTCAACTTACCGCAGTGAAGACACCACAGTAGGTAGATCTAAGCACGTTGACTTGAGCTACATTATTCACGTAGCTGAAGTTGCGTAACTTAGATCGATTTCCCCTCTCTCCCCCCGAGTATAGACCAAGCCTTGGAATGTTAATGGATATCTATCTTCTATGCAATGGGTGTGAATCACTGTGCTGGGTGGGGGATGAGATGCAAGAGCAGAGGGGAAGCATGTTTAGTGCACCACCCTTTCAGTGTGTTGTATGCACTCTCTGCCCCTCATGTGGAGCCAACTCTCCTGTGTTAGGGTACATCTACACTACAGGGGGGAGTCAATTTAAGATACGCAAATTCAGCTACGGGATAAATCAATCCCCGAGAGGTCGATTTCTACCCGCCGATTCAGGCGGGTAGTATAGACCTAGCCTCAGTGTCTAGATAGAAAGGGGCATTGCAAGGGTTGCCTTGATGCCTGGCTGTAAAGAACCAGGGTGTAGGCAGTCTGGTTTAGTGGTCACACCTGGGGTCCACATGTCAGGGATGGTAGTTGGTGCTCAATAAGCAAGAGTTGAGGTCAAAGTCAGTCTGGAGACCTGAGATCAGAGATTGACCCCAATTCCCACCTGTTACTGATTCAGGCTGGGATTGGAGATCAGAAGACTAGGTAAGGTCTGGAGTCATAGCAGGTCTGAAGTCTGTGTGCTTGCCAAACAACTTCCTGGGGCACCTCCAGGGTTAAACAGGGCACTTGGCAAATCAGAGAGCTTTACTCTGGGTCCCTTGGGCTGTACTTCCTGTGGCACCTACTCTCCACAGTGTTCCCTGGCAGTGACTCTGCATGGATTCCTGGTAGCGCTGTGGGAACGTCTGCAGACCTAGTTTCTAGTCTCCGCATCATTACACTGGCTGCTGCTACACAAGAGGGAGTGGGCGAAGGCTCCTTGCACTTTCTTGACCTGCAGCACTCAAGCCCATAATCTGCACCAGTCAGAGGTCTCTGGGATTGTGATGCAAAATGCAGTATATTAAAGTTACTGACATGCCATGGTACAGCAATAGCTTCTCAACACTGTCGTACACAATTTCAAAACCTGGGGTTTTTATGAGAGGCGACTAACATAATGGGAGAAGAGCTGGGCACTTTATCAATAGTTCATGGAGGATAGGTCCATCAATGGCTATTAGCCAGGGTGGGCAGGGATGTAAAACCATAGGAGCAAGTCAAAAATTCCTCAGATACTCCTATAACAAAGTGATTGTAACAGTTTCTTACTTAACCTGGCCGGTCTGACATTTTTTTCCTTTCATCCAAATTTAAACTGACACATCTGAGCTGGCTGTATTTTAAAGAAGCCTTATTGAGGGCACAGAAACAAACCATCCTAATGTGCAGAAAGAATAGCAAATATGGCAGGTGACTAGATTGGCTTAACAGTGAAATCTTTAGTGAGATTAAACTCAAAAAGGAAGCTTACAAGAAGTGGAAATTTGGACAGATGACTAGGGAGGAGTATAAAAATATTGCTAGAGCATTCAGGGATATAATCAGGAAGGCCAAGGCACAATTGGAGTTACAGCTAGCAAGGGATGTGAAGGGTAACAAGAAGGGTTTCAACAGGTATGTTAACAACAAGAAGGTGGTCAGGGAAAGTGTGGGCCCCTTACTGAATGGGGGAGGCAACATAGTGACAAATGATGTGAAAAAAGCTGAAGTACTCAATGCGTTTTTTGCCTTGGTCTTCACAGACAAGGTCAGCTCCTAGACTGCTGCACTGGGCAACACAGTATAGGGACGAGGTGAGCAGCCCTCAGGGGTGAAAGAAAAGGTTAAGGACTATTTAGAAAAGCTGGACATGCACAAGTCCATGAGTCCAGATCTAATGCATCCAAGGGTGCTGAGGGAGTTGGCTGATGTGATTGCAGAGCCATTGGCCATTATCTTTGAAAATTTGTGGCTATCGGGAGAGGTCCCGGACAATTGGAAAAAGGCAAATATAGTGCCCATATTTTAAAAAGGGAAGAAAGAGAACCCGGGGAACTACAGACTAGTCAGTCTCACTTCAGTCCACGGCAAAATCATGGAGCAAGTCCTCAAGGAATCCATTTTAAAACACTTGAACAGTCAACATGGATTCACCAAGGGCAAGTCATGCCTGATCAACCTGATTGCCTTCTATGATGAAATAACTGGCTCTGTGGATATGGGAAAAGCGGTGGATGTGATATATCTTGTATTAGTAGGAACACAGTCAGCAGATCAGGTGAAGTGATTATTCCCCTCCATTCGGCACTGGTGAGGCCACACCTGGAGTATTGCATCCGGTTTTGGTCCCCGCACTACAGAAGGGATGTGGACAAATTGGAGAGAGTCCAGCAGATGGCAAAGAAAATGATTAGGGGGCTGGGGCACATGACTTATGAGGAGAGGCTGAGTGAACTGGAGTTATTTAGTCTGCAGAAGAGAAGAGTGAGGGAGGATTTGATAGCAGCCTTCAACTACCTGAAGGGGGTTCCAAAGAGGACAGAGCTAGGCTGTTCTCAGTGGTGGCAGATGACAGAACAAGAAGCAATGGTCTCAAGTTGCAGTGGGGGAGGTCTAGGTTGGATATTAGGAAAAACTCTTTCACTAGGAGGGTGGTGAAGCACTGGAATGGGTTACCTAGGAAGGTAGTGGAATCTCCATCCTTAGAGGTTTTTAAGGCCTGGTTCGACAAAGCCCTGGCTGGTATGATTTAGTTGGTGTTGGCCCTGCTTTGAGCAGGGGTTTGGACTAGCTGACCTCCTGAGGTCTCTTCCAATCCTAATATTCTATGATTCTATGATCTATAGCTATAGGCACAGTGGTTAAAATGAGTGAGATCAACCAATTTAAAACTGGCTAAGGTTAACAATGAAGACGGTGTGCAACCCACAATACTTCTGGAAAGGTGGATGACAAAAATGCAAGTGAATTTTATTACTGAACTTACTCAAGCCTAAGAAAATATTTGATCCAATAAGTGAAATAATAGATTCTCTCGCTAAACAGGTATGTTTCAAGCTCATTAAGATCTCAGCTTTAACTTTAGGCAAACTATCATGTTTGTTTGACGCACTGGTTTGCTATTGTAGCTTACTAAAAAGTATTATATTTAGATCCACTTTCAAAACTTGCCATGCAGGACTTACCTGGCAGGCACAGTGGAGATGGTTAAAATTAACATGGTTCTTGTGGACTGAGAGTCAAGAGCTCCTGGATTCTAATCTTGGTTCTGTCATGGCTCACTGTGGCTCTGGATAAGTCACTGAGGCTAAATTTTAAAAATGTTTGTTTATTTTTGATGCCTGCATTTTACCTGACTTGAAGTGACTACAGGGCTCTGCTCTTCAAACTCCATTTGAAGTACAGGGGTTCTGTGAGGTGCTACGTACATTTGAACAATCCCAATTCATATGTGTTTCAAGGTGGGAACACAAAAATCATGGGAAATTTTGGGGAACTGAAGCCTACATCTGTCTGTTTTCCTTTATTTGCCTCATTTTAAATAGTATGTATGATCTCTATTAGCTGACAGGTATGTTGTGGGTTTAATATTTGTCATGATACCTACAAAACACTTAATGGTTAGGCTGCTGACGCAGTGACCACAGCCGGTCATGCTGACCAATGTCTCATTGTTTCATTGTATTCCCCCATGTGTCTATATCCATTTATTGTCTCTTATATTTAAATTGAACGCTCTTTGGGACAGGGGCCATCTTTTTGTTCTGTGTTTCTATAGCACCTGGCACAGCAAGTTCCTGGTTTATGACTAGGGCCCATAGGCTCTATGGTAACACAAACAAATAATTATAAATCATTTGTATGGTGCATTGTTAAAAAAGATGAAAATGGTGTTATACTGGTAATTTTTTGACTTACTGTTTATTTAAAATACTGTAATTATATGTATAAACTTGTAGTGTTCTGGAATATTTTTAGCTAGGAAGCCAAATTAGGGATTGTGTTCTGGTCTGGTCATGTTGCTATGAATGGGATGTGTTTTAGAATATTGTCTTTAATCCCTGGAAGCCTGATACTGATACATTTGCTCTATTTTCTCTTTCCATTAAGGGCTAGATTGTATTAACCAGCTCCATTATTAAAAGTGGAACTTCAGATTCTGGAAACAACTTTAGGCACACACATAAGTGGCCCCACTGAGTTCATGTGAGTAAAATTACTTATGTGTTATAGTGTTTGCAGGTTCACTCTTGTACTAGTCCCATTGATTTTGGTCAGTATACTCTAAGTGAAAGGTGCTCCTCAGAGAACGCAGAATCTGGCCCTGACTGTGGGACACTGGTTTGTGTACTTGTTTGTTGACCTAACATTTTTAAATAGAAAATATCATTGAAGCATTTGTTTTGAGATGGTGGGGGAATACTTGCCTGGGTTTTTTTTTGCAAGCAGATCTTAAAAAAAGGCCAAGTAAAATGTACTATATTCCTTTATAATGGTGAAGCTTGTCTGAGTGTAGTAGCTCCTTAATTTTTGTATATAAGACACGACTGATTTTGGTAGTTATTCTGGAAGATAATGAGTTTTGCAACCAAAAGATATTTTAAGAGTTCCCAGAAGTGCTGTTGGGTCAAGGCATGATGGTATTCTGAAATTACCTGCTAAAACAACATTCTCTAGTTAGGCTTAAATTACTCCAAAGTTAATTGTCCAGTGATGATGATAGGAAGTGAGTATACTGAAACCTTTTCTGTAATGACAGTACTGTAATGTCTTTTATAGAAAGGAAGCAAATCTAAAATTAGCTACAAATAATGAAGGGTAGAGAGGTTTTTTTTTTTTTTTTCAGAATGAAACACAGCTTTGAACATACAGAAAAGGAATCATGATTAGAGGTAAGATTTTGTGTGTAACAGTCATCTTAATTATAGCAAGGTAGCAACATTCCAAAGTCATTAAGTCTCTTGCTTTGTCTGCTCAGATGTTATATACATGAGCAAGGGAGGACCATGCAATTAGTGAAGAATTCAGTTGAATGTAGAAATAACTCAGAAATATAACAGAAGGATCACACAGAATAAGTAGAAAAGTGTGTGGTTGCGGTGCAGCTGTATTCAGCAGCACGATGTTCTGATTTTGGAAAATTAGAAGCTTTTACAGATGGAAAATTAACCATATGGATCCCAAAGGAATTGGAAAGTTGATGGGCTAGATCATATGCTGAGAGATCTCTTCCTGTCTGCATATTGGGGTAATGTCATCTCCCTGGCATGACTTCAATGGGAGCTGTAGGCTCTTGTCACTTCTGAAAAGCTGGCCATTTAGGTGTCTAAATATGAATCTGGGTGCTTAATTTTAGGCATCTGGGATTGAAAATTTTGCCTTTAACATTTAGAAAATGACATCTTGGCATTTAGTTATGTTAACTAGATAATAGCTGCTATCCTAAGGCTTTTGATAGCAGCTGCGAAGGGAAGGTTGTTGTTTCCTGGTTGTTATGAAGCAGAACCAGTCATGAATTTAGAGTAGAACAAGGCTTGACCAATCTTGTGTCCAAGTTGGCTGGAGAGCCCAGTGCCAATCCTGACATGACCTGCCCTTCTGCTGCTCAACTTCCAACACTCCATGGGTGGGGGTGGGGGGATATAATAGGAGCACAGAGGAGCTCTGGGAATGCAGCTGGCAGGCAAGAGTAGATAGTAGGCAGTGATCAGCTTGCCTGGTGGAGAGCTATTTCAGTTCTCTTGAGGAGTTTTGGGGGAGCTGGAGAGGTGTTCAGGTATTTGAAGGGCAGGAAGGGAGCAAGTGAGGCTGAAAATGACTTAACTAATATGTGTACAGGATTCTGAAGATGTCAAGTGCTATACCACCCAAGAAGGGCTTAGAATAGCACCTTAATACCCTGGTCACAAGTAACTAATTCTTGGAGATAAGCTTCCATATCACAGCCATCTATTAAAAAAGATGACGACGATGATGATGAATTTATTTCGTAGGGCCAAATTCAGCCCTTGGATACATGCACAGTGACCTTTCTTTTGTGACTTCAAGTTTTTGGTACCAGTAGTTGTCTGTCTCTCCATCTAGAATCTGAGCTGATGTATTTGGAATGACACACCTTGGGAGTGAGGAGAAGTACTAGAACAGCATTTTCTGCTCCTCTCTATCAGAATCTTTAGATAAGAAATCAATAGGAACACAGTTGTTTTGATGTTCAGGTCAGTTACAGTTCCTGATCTAGAAAAGCTACTGTGATTAATGTTTGTTTTATTTTTGTTTCTTGAGAGAGTGAGAAGCATGAGCCTCTGTTTTTATAGTTTGACTAAGTGAGGGAATAAATCAGAGGGGATAAGTGTGTCAAAACTGATTTCTTTTGTTGCTAATTCAACATGCGAAACAAAAAGATCCAAAAGTATCTATAGTTGAAAGTTGTAAAAGATGCCTTCTGGCTTTGTACTCTAAATTTACAGCTACTCATTACATGGATGCTTACTAAAGTTTGTGGAGTTCCATAAGTGGAAATAACTTCCACTTCTAAAGCTGCAATTCTTGTTCATGCTCTTTCTTCTGAAACTTGCAACTGGTTGTAGTGATTGAAATAGCAGCAGATCATTTTAGCAGTGTCATTAAACTCTTAATGTTAGCTGTACTAGCAGAGAAGTTATTTTTTATTACTATATATGTACACTGAAAAATGGGTATATTGAAAGTTGCTATTGTATACGGCATATACAGTGATCCATTTACAGATATAATATACCTCTTCACAAGCTCTTAAAAGGTGGGCTATGCAGAAATTTTGCTTCTCGGTACTTCAGTCTCTCTCTCTCTCTCTCTCTCTCTCTCTCCTCAGTGATTACAATTTTCAAGAGCAGCTAAGTGAATTAAGAGTTTAAGTCCCATTTTAAGTGATATTTTTTTTAATGAGACTTAAGCACCCAAGGCCTGGTCTACACTATAAAGTTAGGTCAATATAAGCAGCCTGGTGCTGATTTATTGTGCTTATGTCTGTACTTTAATTTGTATCCCACTGATGTGTTTGTTACACCGACATAGTAACACCAGCTTCCTGAGTGGGGTTGAGCTATGGTTGATGTATGGAGGTCAATGCCGTACGAGTGTAGACGCTGTGTTATCTATGTTGACCCTAACAGTCCCCCAGCAGCTGTCCCACAATGCCTGACACTAACCACTCTGGTCACAATTGTTAACTCCACTGCTTAGGGACTACATGGAACCGGAAGAGCTCTCCCACCCCCTTTTAAAGCCCTTGTGAATTTTTGAAATGCCTCTTCCTGATTGTCCAAATTTGGTGAACACACCTCTATCTGCTCTCTGATGTGGGCAATTGTCCAGTTGACCATGCCAGCTACATGCTTCCGATACTCCAGGCAGGAGACATTGGATCTCCTGGGTCTGTGGGGAGAAGAGGCTGCGCTGACACAGCTCCAAACCAGGAGTAAAAACATTAACATCTACAAGCAGATTGCTTGGGGGAAGCAGGGTAAAAGGGGTGTGACAGAGACCAGCAGAAGTGTCACAGGAAAGCCACAATGCTGCGGCAAGCACACCATAAGCATACCAGGGAGACCAATGATTGATTTGGTGTGGAGCTGCAGATCTGCCACTTTTACAAAGAGCTGCATGCTGCACTTGGTGGAGATCCCACCACCACTCGCACGCCACTGTGGATACCTCTGAGGAGCCTGAGTCACAGGCCCCTGCCACGAAGAGCAAAGAGGAGGAGGTGGATGAGAAAGAGGAAGGAGAAGTACAGCAGACAGGCGACTGGAGGGTCCAGCTGTGCTGCGAGCCAGGGCCTGTCTTTGATTCCACCACAGTCCAGCCATTCCTACCAGTCAAGAACGGGCGAGCCCAATGGAGGAGAAGGAATCTAGGGTAAGGGTGTAAATAAATGTCCCATTACAGTAATGGCACCTCCAACTAAGCTGGACACATCTGTCGACTTTTAATTTACTCGAACTACAAGAGATAATGGTACAACCACGAGCGGTAGAGTTGCTATCTGCTTTTCATTCCCCTCTATATTTAGGCTGGGGTGGGGAGCTGTGGAGCAGTTTGTGTACACAGGGATGACTCTTGAATCTTCCTGAGAGATCTTAAGAAACTTCCCTGGAGGTACAGTGCAATCCTCCTCTCAAAAAGATTTTATAGGGATGGCAGCCTTATTTCTTCTTCCGCACGAGGACACTTTTCCACACCAGGCAGCGATAACTTTGGCAGGTCCCATTGCCATAAACAGCGGTGGGTGACTTCAGGATGCTATCAACAACTATGCTCTCCCTGCCTTTGTTACCCTCAGGAGAGAGAGATCTGCTAAAGCCATTACAACCTGTGGAAAATGATGCCAATATTCAGTGCCCTATACTCATAGTTTTAGGCAACTAGGCAATTCCATACTCCTTTTCCCCTCACCCATAGAGGATCAAGCTCCTCCTGGTTTGACCTGAGAATGACACTGGGCACAAGCACTCCAAAGCAAAAAGTTCAATAAGCTTGTCTTGTTCAACACTTTAGGGGAGCGGGGTGGGGGGGCAGTTCTGAATCTACAGTTTCACTTTCCGTTCCTACTATACTGGCAATAGTATCTCCTGTGCGTTTTATCAGTAGCTTCAGCCGTTGCTGCCTTGAGCAGTACCCCTTCCACACCAGCAGAATGACTAACCTAGATAAAGAGCAGAAAAGAGAGGATGCAGGAGGAAATGCTTGCAGGATCTCGCAGAACTAGTTCTGCACCGGAGCTTGAACAGAGGGCCTGGAGGGTGAAATTGCAGACTAATATGGAGAAGGAAAGAGCAGACAGGAGAAAGGGGAACGGAGATGCACCAGGACATAAGAGCTTCTATGTAAGCAAACTTAGATGCTGCAGACTCTTGTGGACCTCCAGGTTTAACAGTCCCAGGCTTGACTCCAACTGCAGTCTGTAGAGAACTGAAGCATAGCACCTCCCTACATCTACACCTCTCAGCATTCCTCATGGCCTCAGGGCCTTCACGTCTACCCCTACCACTCCACACTGGGAGAAAGTATGGACAACCACAGCTTCACCTACATCAGCCCAGGCTCTCACAGGTCAGTGTCTGTGTAGCTACAATGGACATTAGTGCTCCTTCCTCTTGTTTGTTTGTTAAGGTTCCTAACATTTTTTAAGTTAATGTGTATTTACTTTCAAGTTCTGCAGATTATTTTTTGGACTTGTTTTCATAAATGAAAACAACTTTTTTAAAAGTTCTTCATCTTTAGTTTACAACACATGGTGTATAATGCCTGCTGGCAATGAAAGTAGTGGTCTTGTACACTCTTACAAACCATAGGATCAATGCTAAACAGTGTAGTCATCATAAATGTACAGCCAGTGCCCAGGCATTAATAGGTGCACGATCAGTGATTTAGGCACAGTTGTGCAGCAAGCATCACACAATTACTAACAGGCCCCCAAACTGCCACTTCGAGTTGATCACAGTACACCACAGCACATTACTGTGGCTGACTCACAGTAAAGTGTTTTTTCAAAGCCTCCCTAAGCCATTGAGCTCATCTGATAGCCCTTGAGTCTAGCTATTCAAACTCTGCTCCACTCCCTCCTCCACCCCTGTGGCCAATTTCCTCCTTTGCTTCAGAAATATTATGCAGGACACAACAACAGCTAATAACCACTAAGAGATTTTTTTTGCACAGAGATCCAATCTGGTGATAAACAACCCCAGCATCCTCTCAATCTACCAAAAGCACATTCAATTGTCATTCTGCACCTGCTGAGCCTGTAGCTGAATCTTTCCTTCATGCTGTTGAGTTGGCTGGCGTACAGCTTTGTGAGCTGGGAAAGTAATGGATGGGCTGGATCCCGCAGGATCACTATTTGCATTTCAAGATTGTCCATGTTAATCTGCTGGTTGGAAAAGAAGGTCTCTGCTTGTAGCTTTCTGAACAGTCCTGTGTTCTTAAAGATGCAAGTGCACCTTCCCTGACCAGCATGTATTGATGTCAGTGAAGCATCTCAGGTGATCCACCACTGCTTGCATTACCATGCACGATGGACTCTGTGGCAAGGTGCTCTGGGGCCAAAATGGGGATAGTACATGCCATCTGTTGCTCCACCACAGTTCAGGAACTCCATTGCTGCACTGTGTCCTGCATATGGCAGGAGAAAATTAATGGCCCGGTACACTTGCATGATAGTGGCCCCCGCAGTGGATTATTCCACTCCAGAATGACTTCCCACTGACTGGTGACAATGTTGCAGTGTTGCAAGTTTTCACAGTGTGATCGCCACTCACTTCTTCGCTGTCGGTGCAGCTCTCAGTTTGGTGTTCCTGTGTTGAAAGAATGGGGCAAGATTGGCGTACAACTCCAGAAATATGGCTTTGCCCATCTGAAAGTTCTGCAGCCACTGCTCGTCATCCCAAACCTGCATTACAATGTGATTCCCACCAGTCAGTGTTTGTTTCTTGAGCCTACAAGTGGTGCTCCACTGTTTGCCACTGCTCCGTGAACACCACCAACAGCCTTGATTTGGTTCTCACTATGTCCCAAGGCAAACTGACCACCAGGAAATGGTCATGTTGCCAGTAGTACTTGTTATGGCTTTGCAAATACCAGAGATGGTGCGTCCTGCACTTGCAATGCTTATGACAATAGTGCAAAACTATGACAGTCCTGTGTGGGTTTGTGGGAAATTAAAAATAGGCATGAAAATTCTGGGATAGAGATATTATGGGAGGGAGAACATTGGATTATGGGAAATTGATCCTTTGCTCCCTGTCACCCCTGTGTGACTCATTTCTGTCCCCCCCCCCCATGCATTGTCAAAACTGCCCAAAAGACAGTGTGTTGAATGCTGGCAGGTTGCACACTGAGATACCTACCCATGGTGCACTGCACTGTTCATTGACACAAGCTCTCCTGCAGGGCTGGATTAACTCTCTTGTGGGCCTGGGGCTATTAGATTTTGTGGGCCCCTGTATACAAGTCTCTCTCTCTCTTTTTTTTTTTTCCCTAATTTAAAACAAAATGATCAGAATTATGGCATTGAGGCTATTAACACTATACTAAACTTGCCTTTTAATTAATATAAAGCTGTTCTGTGGTTACATTTCAGTCTTAAAACATGTAGAATATAGTTAATTCAAAATAGCTTACTTCTTACCTTAGAACAGCTGTTGTATTAGTTTCTTTCTGGGAGGGAGTTTGGTGCAGGAGCGGGTTCCAGGCTGGGACAGAGTGTTGGGGGTGCAGGAGAGGGTGAGGGATATGGGCTCTGGGAGGGAGTTTGCTGCAGGAGGGGATTCTGACCTGAGGCAGGGGGTTGGGGTGCAGGTGAGGGTGTGGGGTCTGGGAGGGATATTGGGTGCAGGAGGGGATTCTGACCTGCGGCAGGGGGTTGGGGTGCAGGCAGGGGTGTGTGCTGCCCGTGTCTGCAAGCTCCACCCCCATAGCTCTCGTTGGCTGATTCACAGCTCATGGGAGCTGCGGGGAAAGTGTGCGGAACCGCCTCCCCCCCGCCAGGGGCTGCAGAGATGTGCCAGCAGCTGGCCGCTTTCTGGAGTGGCGTGGGGCCACGGCATGCAGGCAGTCTGCCTGAGCCCTGCTGTGCTGGGGCCCCCCTTAGCCCGGGGCCCTGGGCTCCAGCCCCTACAGCCCCCGAGTTAATTCGACCCTGCACTCCTGGTGAGTACACGTGGTGCCGACACAAGGAGCTAAGTATGCACACGCACAAACGATATGTTAAATGTGGGGGCTCTATGCCGAATTAACTTGCTTTGGCAAAACTTTGTAATATAGACTTGGTCACTTTTGGAAAATGGGACTTAAACTAGTTCATTTGGGTTGTTTTGAAAAATTTACCCAATATCAGGAATTCTGATCTTTTCTTATTCTTGGTTACTGTGTTTTGTCTTGGGGTGGCAGTGAATGACCTTTAGTGTGCAATTGTTGACATGGAGTTCTTAGTTAAGACACTTGAACAATGCATTGATTCTTTTAGCATAATCATTATCTTTAACTACACTGTAGCATAGATCATACACACTGTAACTGTGGAGAAGTAATGTCATTTTGGCATCTTGTAAAATGGCTCAGTGTAGTCAATGCACTCCCTAAAACTTTCATTATTATGAACAGACATATTAAGAAGTCAAAAGTATTTATTTGTACAGTTATCTTCTTAATCTCAAGTGTCACCAGGTGAGTACTGGCATAGTATTCTTTGAGACATTTCAAAGACTGTTGGTTACTTGCAATTTTTTTTTTGGTGTGTGGGGGGGGGAGAAGCACTAAGACTGGTTGAAGGACAAGATTTAGTGTCTCTCACCCCCATCCTCACACCTTTCAGAAAAAAAAGGTAACCAAAATATTTTCCCACTGTCCTCTTCTCAGCTCATATTCTATTCTGTTGTACCTGGTTGAATGTCAATTAATTCTTCCAGAATTTTAAGATGGGTTAATTTCTTTGTGTTGTACTTCCTTTCCATGTTACAGGCCATTGCAGAGAAGCTAAATGAATTATTTGAATTGTTCCTCACTGCGGGGGAGGGGGAGATAGGTACATCAGAGCTATTCTTTTTTGGCAACAGATCTGAAGTTCTGTCACACATTGATGTGTCAATTGAAGAGAGGTTTTGGAACAAATTGATAAATTAAACAGTAATAAGCCACCAGGACAAGATGGTATTCACCCAAGAGTTCTGAAGGAACTCAGCTATGAAATTGCAGAACTACTAACTGTAGTATGTAACCCATAGCTGAAACAAGCCTCTGTACTGAATGTTTGGAAGGTAGCCTATGTAATACCAATTTTTAAAAAGGGCTCTAGAGGTAATCCTGCCATTTACAGGCCAGTAAGCCTGACTTCAGTACTGAGCAAATTGGTA
Organism: Malaclemys terrapin pileata; assembly: GCF_027887155.1. NCBI lineage: Eukaryota > Metazoa > Chordata > Testudines > Emydidae > Malaclemys > Malaclemys terrapin. The sequence goes on from NC_071507.1 coordinate 129,645,822, forward strand.
GAAACTTTAGGAAAGAACAGAATTATCAGATCCATAATAAACATGATTTGTTGGGGATGAGTCAACATGATGTTTGTAAGGGAAGTCATGCCTCACCAATCTATTAAAATTCTTGGAGGAGGTCAACAAGTATGTGAATAAGGTTGATCCTGTCAATATAGTGTACCTGGATTTTCAGAAAGCCTTTGTCAAGGTTCCTCACCAAAGGTTCTTAAGGAAACTAAGGCCTGGTCTACACTACGACTTTAATTCGGATTTATCAGCTTTAATTCGAATTAACCCTGTAACCGTCCACACAACGACGCCATTTAATTCGATGTAAAGGGCCCTTTAAATCGATTTCTGTACTCCACCCCAACGAGCGGAGTAGCGCCAAAATCGATTTTAGCAATTCGAATTAGGGTTAGTGTGGCCGCAATTCGATGGTATTGGCCTCCGGGAGCTATCAGTGCATCATTGTGCACAGTGCATCATTGTGACCGCTATCAGTGCACAGTGCATCATTGTGACCGCTCTGGACAGCAATCCGAACTCGGATGCACTGGCCAGGTAGATAGGAAAAGCCCCGCGAACATTTGAACTTCATTTCCTGTTTGCCCAGCGTGGAGAGCACAGGTGACCACAGATACCTCATCAGCACAGGTAACCATGCAGGCTGATAATCGAAAAAGAGCCACCAGCATGGACCGTGAGGGAGGTACTGGATCTGATCGCTGTATGGGGAGAGGATTCAGTGCTTGCAGAACTTCGTTCTAAAAGACGAAATGCAAAAACTTTTGAAAAAATTTCCAAGGGCATGATGGAGAGAGGCCACAATAGGGACTCTGAGCAGTGCCGCGTGAAGGTCAAGGAGCTCAGACAAGCCTATCAAAAAACAAAGGAGGCAAACGGTCGCTCCGGGTCAGAGCCGCGGACATGCCGCTACTACGCCGAGCTGCATGCAATTCTAGGGGGGGCTGCCACCACTACCCCACCTTTGTTCGTGGATTCTGGGTCGGGGATAGTCTCGACGCCTGAGGATTCTGCCGATGGGGTAGAGGAGGAGGAGGAGGATGAGCTTGCAGAGAGCACACAGCACTCCATTCTCCCCAACAGCCAGGATCTTTTTATCACCCTGACTGAAGTACCCTCCCAAGCCTCCCAAGCCAGTACCCAAGACTCTGACCCCATGGAAGGGACCTCAGGTGAGTTTACCTTTTAAAATATAAAACTTGTTTTAAAAGCAAACGGTTTTTAATGATTACTTTGCCTGACTTTGCATTCGCGGTCAGTTCAGCTACTGGAAAAGTCTGTAGCTACTGGAAAAGTCTGTTAACGTGTCTGGGGATGGAGCGGAAATCCTCCAGGGACATCTCCATGAAGCTCTCCTGGAGGTACTCCGAAAGCCTTGCCAGAAGGTTTCTGGGCAGTGCATCCTTATTCCCTCCTCCATGGTAGGACACTTGACCATGCCATGCTTGCAGCAAGTAATCTGGAATCATTGCCTGACAAAGCCTGGCAGCGTATGGTCCCGGTGTTTGCTGGCATTCAAGCAACATCCGTTCTTTATCTTGTTGTGTAATCCTCAGGAGAGTGATATCACTCCTGGTAACCTGGTTGAAATACGGGAACTTAATTAAGGGGACAGAGGTGGCCGTTCCTACTGGGCTGTTTGCCTGTGGCGGAAAATAAATCCTTCCCTGCAGTTAGCCAAGCGCAGATGGGAAATTGGCCCTGAAGTTTTCCGCGTTTGGCTAGCAGGGATCTTCCCTGTTACCAGCCACGCGGTGGGGGGAGGGTACCGTGATCATCCCAGAGAATTCATGGCGAGGGGGGGGGTCGGCGGTGGGGGGGGGGTAGTTTGGTGCCAGCAGGGATCTTCCCTGATACCAGCCATGCGGTGGGGGGAGGGGTACCGTGATCATCCCAGAGAATTCATGGCGGGGGGGGGGGGTGGGTGGGTTAGTTTGTTTTCTGGTGCTGCTGAATGTTAACAGAAAAACCGCAGCACTCTACTTGCCTGAAGGGGCCCAGACAAGCCCCCCCACACTGCCCCCCCCCCAACTGGCTGAGATTGGCCAGGCTTCTGCAGCACTCTACAGGCTATGCTTGGTATGTGGGAAAGGAGGGTGCAGAAGCTGTAAAACAATGGCTTACCATGGCCGCATGCAAGCCGAATTCTGTTGCCCAGACCTGTGATCTCTAGCAGCAAAGCCACAAGCACTCAGCATTAAGAGGCAAAATGCGACCTTGCACAGAAATCACATGTGCTATGTAATGTGAACAGTGTTGGTCACCGTGAAAGAGTATAAGCATTGTTCTGCAAAATGTAGCTTTTAAAACAATTCTCTCTTTTTTCCCCTCCCTACAGCAGCTGCAAATTCCTCAAGCCTCCCTCCTCCATCCCGAAGGTTATCACAGATAAGGCGTCGTAAGAAGACGACGCGGGAGGACATGTTTTCTGAAATTATGCAATCCAGCAGGAGTGACAGAGCTCATCTGAATGAGTGGAAGGAAACAGTTTCAAAGTATAGGAAAGAAGTCAGTGAACGTGAGGAGAGGAGGGACCAACGTGAGGAGAGGAGGGACCAACGTGAGGAGAGGAGAGACGATCGAGATGAGAGATGGCGGCAGGAAGACCAGAGGATGAAGGATGCAACGCTGGGGCTGCTCCAGCGTCTGGTGGAGGTTCAGGAACGGCTGCTGGAAAACAGACTGCCGCTTCAGCCCCTGTTCCACCCTCCCCCCTCCCCATGTTCCGTATCCTCCTCACCCAGACGTGTAAGAACGCGGGGGGGGAGGCTCCGTACACCTTCCCATTCCACCCCAGTAGACAGCCCAAGCAAAAGGCTGTCATTTTTTTAACCTTTTCTTTGTGGCTTTTTCCTTCCCAGCAATCCTCCTCCCAAATACCACCCGGGTTCCCTCCCTCTTTTTCTAATCTATTAATAAAGAATAAATGATTTTTAAATGATAGTGACTTTATTTGGTTTGAAAGAAAGCTGGGGGAAGGGGCAGGGTGGGTTCCTTACAGAAAATCAGTCAGTAAAGGGGGAGGGTTTTCATGAAGGAGAAACAAACAGATATTTCACACGGTAGCCTGGCCAGCCATGAAACTGGTTTTCAAAGCTTCTCTGATGCACAGCGCTTCATGGTGTGATCTTCTAATCGCCCTGGTGTCTGGCTGCGCGTAATCAGCAGCCAGGCGATTTGCCTCAGCCTCCCACCCCGCCATAAAGGTCTCCCCCTTACTTTCACAGAGATTGTGGAGCACACAGCAAGCAGAAATAACAATGGGGAGATTTCTTTGGCTGAGGTCAGAGCGAGTCAATAATGAATGCCAGCGACCTTTTAAACGGCCAAATGCACATTCTACCACCATTCTGCACTTGCTTAGCCTGTAGTTAAACAGCTCCTGACTCCTGTCCAGGCTGCCTGTGTATGGCTTCATAAGCCATGGCATTAAGGGGTAGGCTGGGTCCCCAAGAATAACTATGGGCATTTCAACATCCCCAACGGTTATTTTCTGGTCCGGAAAGTAAGTCCCTTGCTGCAGCCCTTTAAACAGAGTAGTGTTCCTGAAGACGCGAGCGTCATGAACCCTTCCCGCCCAGCCCGCGTTGATGTTGGTGAAACGTCCCTTGTGATCCACAAGTGCTTGCAGCACCATTGAAAAGTACCCCTTGCGGTTTATGTACTCGGTGGCTTGGTGCTCCGGTGCCAAGATAGGGATATGGGTTCCGTCTATTGCCCCACCACAGTTAGGGAATCCCATTGCAGCAAAACCATCCGCTATAGCCTGCACATTTCCCAGAGTCACTAACTTTCGTAGCAGCACCTGAGTGATTGCTTTGGCTACTTGCATCACAGCAGCCCCCACAGTAGATTTGCCCACTCCAAATTGATTCCCGACTGACCAGTAGCTGTCTGGCGTTGCAAGCTTCCACAGGGCTACCGCCACGCGCTTCTCAACTGTGAGGGCTGCTCTCATCTTGGTATTCTGGCGTTTCAGGGCAGGAGACAGCAAGTCACAAAGTTCCATGAAAGTGCCCTTACGCATGCGAAAGTTCCGCAGCCACTGGGAATCGTCCCAGACCTGCAACACTATGCGGTCCCACCAGTCTGTGCTTGTTTCCCTTGCCCAGAATCGGCGTTCCATGGATAGAATCTGCCCCATTAACAACATGATCTCCAAAGCACCGGGGCCTGTGGTTTCACTGAATTCTGTGTCCGTGTCCATGTCCTCATCATGCTTGTCGCTGCGCTGCCGCCGCCGCTGCCTCCTCGCCTCGTTTTTCTGGTCCTGGCTGAGCATAAACTCCACGAGAACGCGCGAGGTGTTTGCAATATTCATGAGTGCTGTCTTGACCTCAGCGGGCTCCATGCTTGCCGTGGTATGGAGTCTGCAGTGTTCACCCACCCAGGAAAAAAGGCGCGAAAATGGTTGTCTGCCGTCCGTTGCTTTCATGCAGGGAGGGAGGGAGGGAGGAAGTGAGGCTGTACCCAGAACCACCTGCGATGATGTTTTTTGTCCCATCAGGCACTGGGATCTTAACCCACAATCCCAATGGGCGCGGGAGACTGCGGGAACTATGGGATAGCTATGGAATTGCTACCCACAGTGCAACAGTGCAGAAATCGACGCTAGCCCCGGTACTTGGACGCACACCACCGAATTACTGTGCTAGTGTGGCCGCACTCATTTCGACTTTATACAACCTGTTTCTCAAATCCGAATTATCTAAATTCGGATTAATCCCGTAGTGTAGACATACCCTAAGTAGTCATGCCATAAGAGGGAAGGTCCTCTCATGAATCAGTAACTGGTTAGAAGGTAGGAAACAAAGATTAGGAACAAATGGTCAGTTTTCGCAATGGAGAGTGGGAAACAGTGAGATCTTCCAAGGATCTGTACTGGGACCTGTGCTGCCCTGGAAAAGGGGTTGAAGAATGAAGTAACAAAATTTGCAGATATAAAATTATTCAATATAGTTGAGCCCAAAGCTGACTGTGAAGAGCTACAAAAGGATCTCACAAAACTGGGTGACTGGGCAATAAAATGGCAGATAAAATTCAATATGGATAAGTGCAAAGTAATGCACATTGGGGGGGAGGGGGAAATAATCCCAACTACACATACATAATGAAGGGTACTAAATTTGCTTAGAGTCATCGATATTTCTCTAAAAATTTCAGCTCAATGTGCAGCAACCATAAAAAAGGCTAGCAATGTTAAGAACTATTAGGAAAGGGATAGATAAAACAGAAAATACCATAATGCTACTGTATGAATACAGTATCCTTTCTCCTTCTCATGATAGGGCTCTTAACATGTTGTTTGTAATAACATTTAAAAAACTGTATTAAAATTAAGTCAGATTATAAAATTTACTGTAACCTCACTTTTCTAACAGTTACGTCTAGCCTTATTTAAAGGGTGAAATCCTGACCTTGGTGAAGTCAATGGGAATTTTGGCATTGACTTCAGTGGGGTTAGGATTTCACCCAAAATGTCACAAAATTGCCTAATTCTGCCAGCCTCTCTCCTCCTTACTTCACAAACAATTCCCCTCCTCTTTGTAATAAAATGAAAGGCCCAGTACTTTGATAATGTCCTCAATTTTTTTTTAAATTACAGTTACAGTCATCCAGGCAGGGAAAAGAAACAACACCACCCTGTGGTTTAGGTGACAAATTACATCTGATTAGAGAATACAAGCAATTAACTTGGTTTTACATAAGCTGAAATTGTTTACATAAGTGTCTGATTTGTATGAATGTGATCACTTATAATTCTTCAAAGTCTGTTAATGAACTATGAACAGAAAAGATGCTGAAATTCATGCACTAACTTGTTTGCTACAAATTGTCTGGCCAGCTGTACTAGTGAATGTGACTGTCTGAAGAATATTTACTGATATCAGTTTTGACACTTTGCATCTTTGTTTTGAGTCATTTTAAAGCCAAGACTTTTAAATTTGATCAGTTGCAGTGGTTGACATGGACAGGTACTCGGAGGCGCACACAGAATAAGATTTTGTCCCCTACTAGATATATTTATCCCCATTTCCTTCTCCAGTTTTCTCTCTCTTTAGAAAACTACATGATAATCAGAGAGTAAGGTGTTGCATAATGTTTGTGGATGGGAAATCTCCCTTCATGTTCTTTTAATGCTTCCCTGATAAGAAATATTGGATTTAATGTCTATTTTTCTTTTAATTATTTTATTATCCACCAAAGAGGGTGTTTGGCAGGCTTTGGTAAACAGAAAAATAACAAAATGAGCTGGAAAACTTGAATAAACATAAATAAAAACTTGAAAACAACAGCTTAAAGTTTTTGATCCTTGGATGACCCATTGATGGTTTCCATTTTTCACTCCTGTGTGAAAGTGTGTGTTGCAGCAGCTAGGGGAAAAAATAAAAATGGCAGAGCAAGAGAAAGGAAAACTGGGTTTGGGGACTAGACTGAAGTAGCACCACATTCCTTTGTGCTTTACATGGGGCCAATGTTTGTTCCTAATTCAAACACAGAACATAAGCCAAATTCTTCTCTTATGCCAGGCAACCCATTGACTTGAATAGGTTTGGAAGAGTTTTAGTAAGGATAGAATTTGGCCTTTAGATTTCTAAAGCATCAGGTATGCTTATGGTGTTCAATAGAAACTTCAGACCAAAATCTGATTCTTGTCCTCTCTGCAGCTTGGAGCCTTTAGCACTGCTATGGTCTCAGAAAAGGTAGTGAAACCTTTGGAGGCAGCAGCTGTGGAGAGCCTCTGTGACTACACAGCCCTGCACCTGCACTCTCCCTCAGGTGTGAAGTCCATGGCTAGCCCTCTCTCCCATCCTCAGCCATATAGTCAAAAACACAATGTAAGGTATGCGTTTGGATGCCACTACAATTGACATATAATAAATCAATACAAAACCTGAACAGATGCCTGTGGCACTGTGGAGTAAATGGAGGAAAGCGGATTTTCCCCCCACACACCCTCCCTGACTGCCCAAAGTTGGAGACAGGTTGGGCTGGCTGGTCCCCAGCCTATAGCTCTGAAATGATGCTGTTAGCTGGGGACTATGAGCACACTGCCAGCTTTACCTTGCCCCACTATCTGCAGGATTATCAAGAGAAGGAGAGCTCAAAATCCCTGTGTCCCCTATAGCTTCACCCATGCATAGATAACTCCTCACTACATGGCACTGAATGAATAGCCTACAGGTTATCCTGAAGTCCCATCTCTAATCCTTGCATGGGGACATGAAAGTGCAGAATCTAAGAGGCCGAATGCATTTTCTTTGCCCCCTTTATGAGCTGCATGATTCCCAGTGCAAGGCAGCTGCTACACGCCCACTTTCTGTGGTGGTGGTGTTTGGGTTTTTGTTGTTGTTTGGGATTTTTTTGGATCTGAGGACTTGTATCTCGGAACCACCAGACAGTGGGTGGCAGTAAATGGCAGAAATGTTAGCTTTCTCACTATAATTCAAACCCCAAAAAATCCCAGATCTGAACTCTCGCAAACGCGAAATATATCCACAAACAGAGAAATCAGGCCTCATTGCTTCTGCAAATTTGCTCCTGCGTGGTAAGGCTGGCATTGTAGTAATTCTGTTGGCTATTGTGAGACATGGATCTTGTATGCTAAAAAGAGAGAACAGGATGACAGACTGAATACTTCTGCAGTTGTTCTCTGAATTTCTCAGGGACTTGATGGTTATCACCTTTAGACCTTGTGAATTTTGTAGGTAACTAAGTAATAAAGAAATAATAAATATTGTGTGCAGCTAAAGTTCAGGGTAGTTTAGATGAAAACTGGAAATGGGCCTGTGACAAACTGTAACTGAATTTTAAATGAGTATAGGACTATTATAACCCAATATTGATGTCTTGAATCTTAAATTCTATATTAAGGTCATGGGAATGGCTTAGTGTTTTATGAGCCTTTGTAGTCTTAGCAGCACCAACTCTTTAATCTTAACTTTGCCTCAAGCTAAAATGAATCTTAATGTTGTAAACTGTATGGTAACATAACTGCCTTGTTCAGTTGTGATCTTTTTTTTTCTTCTTCTCTAAATGTCACTAATGTCTAGCTGTGGCAAAACAAAAAGGAAAAATCTTACTCTTTCCATTGAAATGGCAAACAGGAACTATTGTAGGATCGTAGAGTGAACCGAATCTTTATTTTTGAACATTTTAACCCTAGAATTTTGAGCTTCCTCAGTGATTTTTGGTGGTGCATAACTGAACAAGATTACAAGACATTTAAATAATTAATTGCAAGCTTTTGGCCTTTTTGTTTTCTCTATTCATGCCAGCAATTAAGTTCCAATATTTGTTGCTGGACATAGTGCTACTAGTGTTGCTGTCCATGTTGTTTGTTCTAAAGATGATTGAATAATGTATAGCATCAATATTATCAAGAACAAAACCAGACTGTTGGATTCTAATTTAAAACTGAAATAGAAAATTATATTTCCATGGGATTAGAAATATTCAGTTGTATATGTTAAATTTATACAGTATTTAACTATTCACATACATAAAAATATATAACCTATAAATTAAAACTCCATCTTTACCAATATATGGTATATTTTTCAATCCCCCTATCCCATTTTACCCCCTCCACTCTTCTCCACCCAATCAGGGTAGGGAATAAAAACAGGAGAAGGACAAAAGTAAAGGAAAAACAAAACAAACTCCACTCCAATTGCACCTGGTTGTTTTATATTTAAAGTCTATTTAGTACCAGATCAGCCTTTACATGGGGGGAGGGGGGGAGAGGAGAGGAGAGGGGAGGGAGTGTGAGAAGGAATCAAGAGGGACCAGGAACTCCCAGGTTCTACTCAATAAGTTTTCTACATTTATTCTCTTTATTAGAAATGTAATATGGAATGTACATTTGGCTGTTGGTGAAGCCTCCAAACTCTTGGATTGGCATCCCCTTATCTCCGGCTTCTTTGGAGCTATCCTGAGAGAATACACCTCTTCTGAAAGCATTAATTCTTGCTGTGGTATCCACCAAGCTACCTGTGGGATAAGAAAGGGACGGTGCTGCAGAGAGACGCTGGTCTACCTCATAAAGTTTCTTCTGATCTCTTGGTTAGAGTCCATATGATCCTGGTGCTTGTTGATATGTTTCTTTCAGTTTATTTCAGTACCACCTCTTTTGATGTTTCAGTCTTTTTCAGTACTCTATTACCTGAAAAGGATGGGTCTGGGTTATGTATCTCTTCCCAAATCTTTAGTGGTGAAGACTGTAGAGAAGCTGATTCAAATAAATTATTCAACATCCTTAAGCTCTTTAATTGCACCCTTTGCTCCTTTGTAGTCCAGCAGACCCACTGATTCTGTCATTTAGCTGTTGATTCTGGTATGCTTAAAGGAAATTCCTTTTCTTACCTTTAGTCATTTGTCATCAAAATCCCTCTTAGACCTCCTTGTTTCTGTATTGCATTTCGGAATGCCATAGTTTATCCTTTTTAAAAATTGACTTCACTAGGGTTGGAGTTCCATTTTTCTGATGAATGCCTGATTGGCTCTAATAACCTCTTAAACGTTGCCATTTAACCATTCTGAGTCTGTCCTTTTTTGTTTATGGACAAGAATGTTGTATTAGTCATAGATAAGAATAGAGTTTTGTCATGGAGGTCACAGATTCCTTTAACGGACTTCTGTGAGTGCTTTGGCTTCAACTTCAGCTGCGTGGTGGAGCTGTAAGCCTGCCTGCCCTCCTTAGGCTTCAGCCCCCCACGGACAGGTGGCCGGCTTCTATGCATTTTTGTTTATTGCCCACGACCTGCCTGTGACTTTTACTCATGACACAGTCTTAGCCTTAATCATCGATAAATAGCCTCTTTGAGTCCATGGATTTTCTTTTCCTTTTTTAAAATCTCTATCTAAAGCATAGCATTATAGTGCTAATTTTGGTATGAGCCCTCCCCCCAAAAGTTGATCTTAATTACAGAATAGTGAGCTCACTACCACTGAATGGCTGAATTATAGGTATTTGTCAACCCAATCGTTTTTCTTAGAACTAAATAGAGCATAGCCTCTCTTGTGTGCTCTGGGACTAGCTGTTCCAAGAAACTAGCATTTAAGGCAATGTTTCCCAATGTCCTGCTGGCCCCCTCCACCTCCACACCCCTGGAGGGCATGAAGGACTAGCAGGGGAAGGGGTGTGTGTGTGTGTCGGGGGTGTGTGTATAGACTACTGGAGTCTCACTTTTTGTCTAAATGAAAACTGAATCTCTAGCTATTGTTGCGTAGAAAACCTTTCAAATGTAAAGGAAGTGTAATTGATGCAGAGATGTCTGTCTGCAGCGCTCAGAGCTATTCTTTCAGGGTGTGAACTTCCCAATTCATTAAAATGGAGGTTGATTGACTAAACTTCCATGCATCAGGCTACTATGTTTTGGAGCCCTCCTCACTGGACATCTATGTGCTCTAACTTTCCCTGGGTCTCAGCAGCTTGCATCAGTGTTTCTCCCCTTGGCCTCTTTGACACATCTTTTGGACATGGGCATTCTGACTGTTACCACTTCATGGAAATAGGTCCACAGAGCCAAATTGCTCAGGCCCCTAGAACCAGTACTGACTCCCCCATAGCCTAAGTGCACCTTTTCCCAGAGCCCCTACCTTGTGAGTACTGTGGGTTTACAGTTTAACTCTTCAGGGGCATGGGATAGTGAAAGCAAACAGACAGGCTTTGAACAGGATTCTAAACCAAATTACTCTTTACTTCAATAGCACAGAAAATACAGAGCTCCAGACAAAAATAATGAAATACCAACATGTATTTCCTTGCCTCAGTATCCTCACCATTCAGGAGAGTACTCTGGGCTTGTGCAGAGTCCTCTGGGCAGTCCAGAATCCCCTGGCTGCACATTGCTTATTTTCTGAATCCTTGAGTGTCTCTCTCTCTCTCTCTCTGTGTCTCTCTCTCTTGTCTGCAGATAGCTTGCTTTGACCTGGACTGGTTCTGCAGTTAAATAAGACATCAGACTACAAAGCACACCTTCTCTTCTGCCCAGTGCTTTCTGTTTGTCTCTTGAATTTATATGTCTCACCACCAACACCTAATTCCTTTATTCTGCTGTTGGGAATTTTCCACTTCCCCCTTTCTAATAAAGTTGAAGGAACTAGGGTTACCATACGTCCGGATTTTCCCGGACATGTCCGGCTTTTGGGGGCTCAAATCCCCGTCCGGGGGGAAATCCCCAAAAGCCGGGCATGTCCGGGAAAATCGGGAGGGCTGGGTGGTGCTCGGCCAGGGCCGGCGGTGCGGGGCCGGTGCGGGGCCGGGGGCATGGTGCCGGGCCGGGAACTAGGGGCGCAGTGCCGGGCGCGGGGCCGGACGGGGAGCCGGGGGCGCGGTGCCGGGCCGGGGTCCGGGCTGGGAGCCGGTCAGCCGGGCCCGCGGGGAGCCGGGCCGGCGGGGAGCAGGTCAGCCGGGCCCGCGGGAGCCAGGCCGGCGGGGAGCCGGTCAGCCGGGCCCGCGGGGAGCCGGTCAGCCGGGCCCGCGGGGAGCCGGGCCGGCGGGGAGCCGGGGAGCCGGGCCCGCGGGGAGCCGGGCCGGCGGGGAGCAGGTCAGCCGGGCCCGCGGGGAGCCGGGCCGGTGGGGAGCAGGTCAGCCGGGCCCGCGGGGAGCCGGGCCCGCGGGGAGCCCGGGGGTGCGCCGGGCCGCCGGGGGCCGGCAGTGCTGGGCGGGCTGGGGGTGGTCGGCCGGGGCCGGCACCCCAGGGCCCGAGCCGACCCAGGCTGGAGCCGCCGGGGGGCCAGCCTGGGCCGCGCCTCCTCCCCCCCACACCCCCCTTACCTGCTTCAGGCTTCCCGCGAATCAAATGTTCGTGGGAAGCAGGGGAGGAGGCGGAGACTTTTGGGAGGGGGCGGGGTTGGGGCGGGGGTATGGGCGGGGCTGGGGGCGGGGCCGGGGGCCGTGGAGTGTCCTCCATTTGGAGGCACAGAATATGGTAACCCTAAAGGAACTAGTTCTCCTCGTTTCAGATAACCCATTGTCCCAAGGCGATTCCACTGGAACAGGTGACTGTTAAGGTCCAATGACAGACTACTGTTCCTGATCTGGCAGAGACATGCTACAACCATGACAGAAATCGGTGGATTCCACATACATTGGCATTCAAAAATATACCAATTTCTTATCAACCAGAATTCATCAATTTTACATAGATTCCCCAAATTGCTACAGTTGCCGCTGTTGATACTCTAAATGTCAAAATTAATTATTTCGCTGCTCAGAGAATGTCAGAAAACAGATGATGATATTGACATGAACTGTGACCGTATAGATCGTTGTTGCAACCAGGGTCCTATGATTGCACCAGGTCTTGTACAGAGGAGGTCAAGTGGGGTGTCTTTGGAAAGGTTGTAATTTGCTGGTTATGATTATGCTGTCTGTGTGTATCATTTTTGTATCTGAAGTTATGAATATTGGCTATGTACTTGTATCTCAATGTGTTTGATTCTAAGTAGCCTCAGTGAAGCATTTGGTCAGCTTCTTGAGAAAGGGCTATTCTCAGTAAGTGCCCAATCAAGAAACATTTAACTGACAATGGACTTCGGGAGATGCCAATCCACATCTGAGCTTTCCTGGTAATGTTCAAACTAACATGTAAACAATGGTGTCAGCCCGCAAAAAGCTGAATCATTCATGGACATGTGATTTGCCCAGGTGACTGCAAACTCCATCTTGTTGCTGTGATTTTTGCACCGGAGAACAAAGGGGTTTCTGCCCACAAGAGAGAGAATATAAAAGGTCCTGGAAACTCCTCCATTTTGTCTTCACCTGGCTCAAGAGATGGCCTCTCCACCCCCAAGAGACGGCTAAAAGAAACTGGAACAAAGGACAGTAACTATGGGGGTGTGAGTGATTGCTGGACCAAGACTAGGAAGGAGTCCAGTCTGTGAAAGAAGCCTGTTGGAACATCTGTTAGTGAGATTTCATCTGTATTCAGCAACAGAGGGTCCTGTGGCACCTTTAAGACTAACAGAAGTATTGGGAGCATAAGCTTTCATGGGTAAGAACTTCACTTCTTCAGATGCAAGTAATGGAAATCTCCAGGTTGATAGATTTCCATTCCATACGGCTAAATGCATGGTGTCATCTGTATTCAGTTTCCTTCTGTATTAGGCTTAGACTTGCATGTTTTGTTTTATTTTGCTTGGTAACTTACTTTGTTCTGTATCTTACTTGGAACCACTTAATTCCTATTTTTATATTTAATAAAATCACTTTTGCTTATCAGTTAACACAGAGTAAATAATTAATACCTGGGGGAGCAAACAGCTGTACATCTCTCTCTATCAGTGTTATAGAGGGTGGACAATTTATGAATTTACCCTGTATACGCTTTATACAGAGTAAAACAGATTCATTTGGGGTTTGGATCCCATTGGGAGTCGGGTGTCTGGATGCTGGAGACAGGAGCACTTCTTAAGCTGTTTTCAGTTAAGTCTGCAGCTTTGGTTGACGTGATTCAGACCTGGGTCTGTGTTTGCAGCAGGCTAGTGTGTCTGGCTCAACAAGACAGGGTTCTGCAATCCCAAGCTGGCAGTGAAAACGGGCTCAGAGGTAATCTCAGTACATCAGGTGGCAGTCCCAATGGGGTCTCTGTGACCGAACCCATCACAGTATCCTGTTTATGAAGAACTACACCAGGATTTCACAAAGGTGTGTGTATGTGAGACAGTGAGAGTGGGGTGGTGGTGGTGGTGCATGTGTGTGCGCAGAGGGGGAAGGACTAGTGCATAAATGGATAAACGAAGAAAAGTCAGACTTTAACTCATAGACTTTAATGCCAGAAGGGACCATCATGACTGTGACAGGCTGGATCACAGAAACCCCCCTGGGGGCTGCCACCTGGTGTGCCAAGACTACTTCTATTCCTGTTTTCCCTGCCAGCTCAGGACTCCAGCATCCTGACTTGCTGAGCCAGACGCTCTCGTCTGCTCCAACGCAGAGCCAGGGTCTGAATTACTTGCCCCAAAGCTGCAGGTTTACCTGAAAACAGCTCACAGAAGTGTGTGTCTTTAGCACTCAGATGCCCAACTCCCAATGGGGTCTAAACCCAGATAAATCCGTTTTACCCTGTATAAAGCTTATGCAGGATAAACTCATAAATTGTTTGACCTCTATAACACTGATAGAGAGATGCACAGTTGTTTTCTCCCCCAGGTATTAATACATACTGAGTTAATTAATAAGTAAAAAGTGATTTTTATTAAATACAGAAAGTAGGATTTAAGTGGCTCCAAGTAATAACAGACAGAACAAAGTAAGTCACCAAGCAAAATAAAATAAAATGCACAAATCTTTGTCTAATCAAACTGAATACAGATAATCTCACCAGTTCCAGAATGCTCCCTTTTACAGACTAATCTCCTTCTAGCCTGGGTCCAGCAATCACTCATACCCTCTGTAATTACTGTCCTTTGTTCCAGTTTCCTTCAAGTATCCTGGGGGGGTGTATGTGTGGAGAGGGTCCTTCTTTAGCCAACTGAAGAGTCTCTCAGGGGTTTAAATAGACTTTCTCTTGTGGGTGGAGACCCCCTCCTCACCCTATGTAGAATCCAGTCACAAAATGAAGATTCAGAATCACATGGGCAAGTCACATGCCCATGCATGACTCAGGACTTGCAGGTAGCAGCCATTACCCGCATGCTATCTTGAACATCCTCAGGTAGACTTCTTATGTGGATTGGAGTCTTCCAAGCTCTTTTGTCTAAGTGCTTCTGATTGAGCACTTAATTTGCACATTCCTTTCCCAAGAAGTGACCAAATGTTCTAACTAAGGCTACTTAGAAATCAAGCAATTACACAGCCAATGTTCATAACTTTGAACACACAAATGGTGCCTGCATACAACTAGGGTGAACATAACCAGTAGATCATAACCTTTACGTAGATATGTTACATGGCATATGTAGCAAAACCCTATTCCAGTTATATCATACATAAATTTATGAGCATCCCCTCATAAAGCCTTATGGGGTACACTGTCACCACAATGATCATCTTGTCTAATCTCCTGCATCTTGTGGGCCCCAGAATCTCACCCATCCTCTCCTGTAGTTAGGCCATAATCTCTGGCTGAGTTATGGAAGTCCTCAAATCTTGATTTAAAGACTTAAAGTTACAGAGACTCACCTATTTTACTCTAGTTCAAAACAGCAAATGACCTGTGTCCCATGCTACAGAGGAAGGAAAAAAAAAACCAGGGTCTCTTCCAGTGTGACCGGGGGGGAAAATTCCTTTCTGACTCTAAATATGGCAACAGGTTAGACCCTGAGCATGTGGGCAAGACTCACTAGACAGACACCTGGGAAAGTATTCTCTGTAGTAACTCAGAGACCTCCCCATTTAGTGTCCCTGCAGGTGGAGATATTTACTACAAGCCATTGCAGATGGGCCATGTGCCATTGTAAGCAATCTCATCAAACCATTCCCTCCATAAACTTATCAACCTAAGTCTTCAGACAAGTTAGGGCCCCCCCTGCAACCACTACTTTCCTTAGAAAGCTGTTCCAGAACTTCCCTCCTCTGATTAATTAGAAACCTTTATCTAATTTTGAACCTAAATTTATTGTTGGCCAGTTTACATCCATTTGTTCTTGTGCCAACATTAGCCCTTAAACACTAGGGAGGGAGAGGAATTATCTTTCTGATGTATTTATAGAGAGCAATCATCTCTTTCCTCATTCTACGTTTTGTTAGGCTAAACACACTAAGCTTCTTAAGTCTCCGCTCCTAAGGTAGGTTCTCCATTCCTCTGATCATCCTAGTAGCCCATCCCTGTACCTGTTCCATTTTGAAAGTATCTTTTTCTTAAACACAAGAGACCAGAACTGCACAGTATTCTACTGCCGTGTATAAATAGTAAGCTTTTGACAATACATAATGGGGCTACAGAGGCAGGTAAGATTGGTTTCATTTACCTGAATAGGGCTCAACTTTTAATTGTTTGGGGGAAAACACAGGTTTAAGGTGTGAAGAAATTACTTCTCTAGAACAGTATTTACAGCTCCTGTTGTAGCACCCATTGTGACACTTGACCAGTTTGTGTGAGAAGTTGAAGTAATAAAACATTATTTTATTGAAAGTCAAGTGGTGGGTAACTGATAATGTTCACTGCAGCAGTATTTGCTGAAACACATAGACATCAATGGATTACATCTGAAGGTTATTTTACTGAGTTCTAAATCTGTCATTTAGGTGCCTGAGTGAAGTACCTTTAGTGGAGAAGGTAATGAATGTCTACAATGTTTGTCAGATGATCCATTCTTTTGGTGGTGGTGTAGCCTTTCTGATATCTCACAGCACTGTGCACTCAATATCTTCTCCATGATCAAGAGACCAGTAACAATACCGTATAGTTTGTGTATTCGTATGACTTGGGACTCTTATTTCTACTTGTTCTACTTATCTTATTAGATTCTGTGGACTCGTCAGGATAGTGCTGCCCCTCCACCCCCATGACCTAATCTCTCCTTCCTGGATAGTTTCTGCTACAATATTATACCATCCCATTGACTTTTTTGCTCTGTTTCAGCAATTACTTATATCAAGGTTCTTTTCTGTAGCCAGTCATTCTAGTTTGTTCTCAGGCTTTTTGAACAGGCAAATAGACACTCGATTTTCTTTTCTGCAGAACCTTGAAAGTTTGAGCACACAACGAGATGCAAATGTTCTCCTCCATGATTTAAAGGATGCAGAATTTACTCTCTCTCTCAGCACCCTAGAAACAGGCTTGCCTGTGGCATGTGTCAGCATGGCACTGCAGTGCACCGCGGCTAGCTTGCATGTTGCCAACCACGACAGTGAAACATTGAAACAGAGCTTCCAAGATTGGTGTCAGCATGAGGATACACTTTACAAAGTAAAAGAAATGGAAAATATTATCTAGTGTTCTCAGTGCTTTGTATCGTCAAGCAAGACCACCACCAGAAGAATGTATCATTGGACTTTATAGAACAGTATAATAGAAATTCAGAATCTCTTGCATTTATGGCTGTTTTGCTCAGGCAGCAAAATCACATTTTTGAGCTTCCAGTAAAATAACCTCCAGCCTTACTGAATTTCTGCTAATGTATTTCTGAAAATACAGCTATAGGAAACTCAAACATTCAGCCACTACTTGCCATATTTTCTTGATAAGCCTCAGGCCTCTATTGTATATTGGCAATAAGACATAAGAGAAAGAAACCATATCTAGTACTATTACTGAAGCACTATTACAATATGCAGGTATTGCTAAGGGGTTTTACTACTCTTTCTACTACTTTGGCTACTTTTGCTTACAAGAACTATCTGAATCGTCAAGCTTTGGTGTTTCATTATGGAAAGAGAACCAAAACAGTATAGCAGAGTGATAGAAAACACAAGTGACCCCTTTGAAAGACTTCTTGGATTTCGAAGACTACTTTTAGAAAGCATTAAACACTGAGTAATTTTTTAATGTAGCTGCACTTAATTTATGTAATACTTATTTGCATGTTGGACCTAATCACCTCCCCCCCATCCCATGTAGCAAAATCCTAGCTCTAATATTGAACTTTGTATTGTATATCATATAGTGCATATCCAGAAAAGATTGCAGGTGTTGTCAACATTTTAGACTGGAATACTGCTGTGATCATTAAAATGATCAGAGTGGAATGCTGTCTTACTAATTACTTTTCCAAAGCTTGAACTAGATACACACTTGTCCAGAGTATTTTCTTTTTCTTGAAACTGCACACACTACAGATACCAACAGACAAACCTACTTACGCAATTGTTCTAAAGCTTAAATTCTCTCTGAGCTCCATAAAATGTTACTGCATGTACTCTATGATGTAATATGAAAATCTACAAAATCTCTGTGAAGTGGTGCTGGCCAACATGAAACATTTAGACTCTGTGCTACCAAGTGTTATGTGTTTTAACAAGCATATTAGATAAATTGTGCCTCTCCTACTGCTGTGTCTTATAATCTCTCAATGACCTGGTATGCTAGACTTAAAGTATGTATTGATCTTGAAACAAGCAAGGCTGTTAAAAATTGTTCACTGAGTATGAGAAACTCTTCTGGCTTGATTTTTATATTAGCAGACAGTTTTTCATGTTAGCTGAGGCCTGTTCTGATAAATTTAAGGACACTGTTTATTAATCCAATTCCTTCCTTCCTTCCTTGTATTTAAAATGAATGTGAAATTTTATTAGAGATATTACAATTACCTCCACTGTATGGATTTGGAGGGGAAATATTTAATGTATCAATAGGATCTTATGTCACAAAACATCAACTGAACTAGATGGCCCACTGGTCTGACCCAGTATGGGTAATTTAATGTGTTCCTAACTATAAATCATTCCACCCTGAATCCAATTTCAAAGGATATTGTGCCTGAGAAAACTTGTTTTTTAGGTGTTTCCACAAGCAGGATCTAATCTTAAAAGACATAACCAAAGTAAGCTGCTAATAATTCACGGTGAATAACTTGCATGACAAATTTAGCCTCTGTTTCTGAGCATGGAATATCAATAAGCTTCTCACAATTTCTGGTTATACAAAGTGATGCCATACATTTGTGAGTTTATTCTTTTGCTCATTTTGTAGAATAGAAAACATTTTTGCTGCAAATATTTAGAACTCAATACTCTAAAATCTGAGTTTGTTGCTTAGTTGTGATTAGTCATAAGTTGCATAGTTCACTGATTGGATAGGTATCAGAAGAGGAAGGCTTGAATAAGGGATTGTGAGCCTAGGGATTGTGAAGCCTAACATATTCCAGAATTAATGTTTTCAAACACAAGCATGAAATTAACTTTCTGCAAGTATTTGTGCCAATCAAAAAATTTGCAGAAAATGAACATGAGTCATGAAAATGCAGAATCCCAACTCACTCCAAAATCAAAGTGTTCTGGTTTTTGGATTTAGTTTCATATTTGGATGCAGATTCAGGTTGATTCTTCATTTATCTGTACTAGTTAGCCCACCTTTAACTTTAAATATATATAAGATGAGAAACTCTTCCCCCTTAATCATTTCAATATTACCATTGAAAACAGGACTGTATTTTGTCACAGATTTGTATTCCTCTTCTACGGCAGGAATACCTTGAATATCCCAAATGTTAAGATTTTTAAAATATAAAAATTTATTCATCTTTTCATTCCAGTGCTTAATTGTTAAGTGGAACAATATGACTGTTACTATTTTTTTTATTTAATGCAGAACACAGCTGTTTTAACAAAAGTTGGTGTTCTTTTTTATTTATTACAGCTTAAATTATTTTTATATTTAACACTTAGTACTGAAAGTAGGCTTATCTGCTATGGTTATTTTTCTGTTAAATAGCCCTTGGTGGAATGTAAATGTAATGGCCAATGCAAATCTGTATGCTCCGAACAATTGCTCTGTATATTTAAGTGACAACACTGTTTGCTTTGTAGCTGCTAGCTCATGGTTATGAGGATGTAGAACATAGACATTAAAAAAGATCACTCCAGCCATACGGTGATTTGAATGCTATAGATAGATACCCTGCATGATTCCATCACAAGTCACAGATGTTTAGAAAGAGATGTGTGAATAGGAAATGATTGTGTGGAGCTTCATGCCAGTTGATTTTTGAACTGGATAATGATGAATGTGATCACATTAGGACAAAATAAAAGACTCTGACCTAGGTTTCCCATAACACAGTCATGCCCACTCAATCTTTCCCTTCCAAAAAACCTCCCTGCTCTCAGAATAGCAGCAAAGATGAGAACAAGAGAAGGTAATAATTAAGTGAATGTTCTAATTAGAGCTGGGCAAAAAAAGTGGCAATTTTTTTTCTGTAAAAAATTCCCTTTTAGGTGACACCAAAACACTTCATGAATTATGTTGATTTTGCTGAATTTTTTTTTTTTTTGGATTAAAAAAAACCTAAATCCCCCCCCCAATCAAAAATGGTTCAATATTTTAATTCAAAACCACTTTTGTTTTGAAATTTCCTTTTAATTTTAATATTTTTTTCAATTAACATTAAAAAATCAAAGGTTAGTTTCAGGTCTGATTTATGGAATTGCCAACAAACTGAAAACTCAGTTATTTGCACAGTTGCTGTTGTAACCCATCCTACCAGTTGCTGAGAAGGGGAGAAAGAGAAGAGCAGAAACAGTTTGGTTTTTTTTTTCTATAGACTACTCACTTATCCTACTTAAGTTTTGCAAGGTGCTTAGGTACCATGGTGATAAAACGGGTGGTGGAAAATGTAATAAAGTTAGATTGACAAAATGCATTAGTTTACAAATTAGGATGAGTTAATACTTAAAAAAAAAATTATGGCAGGGTCCATGACATCCAGGAAATACACATGGACTCTCCCAGGCATCCTCTACTGGAAGGTCTCTTGTGGAGTCCCAGATATATTTTAAGGCTCACCTCCTGGGAATTTTTGTGGGGGAAAGATAGTGATAATATTGCAATCTGTTTTTCCAGATAGATGAATTTCCCTTGTGATGTGACTGCCTCTCTGTGGGTAGGGAGGTGAACAGTGCATTTTCCTAATGCTGTGGGGTGAATCAAGCTCAGTATTATTTAAACGTTAATGTATTTTTGGGAACAGTACAAAATAATAGTTTAGCATAATCTGGCATCCATGAGTAGATTGCCCATAATGGCAATTACTATCATAGGGATAGGGAGTGGCATGAGCCATCCAGGTTTTATTCTTGTGGCTTGGTTTCAGAGATCAGACTTGATACCATATGCAAAATTAAACTTAATATAGAGAGGAAGGATACAAAACACAGGGAATGCCCCAGAGACATGAGGGGAGAGAACAGTCTATCAGACCAGGAGCTGACAAACAGAAAGGGTCACAGCTTTTAGGCTCGGACAAAAAATTTGTTCTCTTAAACAATATTTCAATCATGGTAACATACTTCATGAGCTATGTATTAGAGCAGTTTTCCAGAGTATTAGACCAGGTATATGAATTTTCTATCTATCCTTTTTATTAAATCATTTGTCACCCATGTCTTTAATAAACCAATAGAATCTGCTTATGTATGACAGCCTGCCTGATTTGCTGTCCATTGATGGTGGAAAGACTCACCATCAGTGACTCCAGAGAGAAACTGAACTCTGACCACTAAAGAGGTGGAAAATGCAGATAACTTGTGTACAGGTCTTAGGTATGTGGGAAATCGCTATTTTCACTCCCAAATGGCACTGGAAGGCTTCCTTGGGCCAGTCAGAGTATGAGAAGAATCAAATGACCTGAAGGACACAAGAAAACATCTTCCAGAATGACTGGGAAGTCAGCTTTCGCCACATAAAACTAGCTTATTTAAATATTAATTAGTTGTTGACTGCATTGTAATTTAGTAAAGAGAATCAATTGTACCATGTTTCCAAATCCAATTCATAATTCAATTAAGTAAATGACTACTTAAATAAGAGCACTTGTATATAATGTTTGAACATTAAACTATTATTGAAGTAATTAAAAGAAATTTCGAAGGCATTTGCAACTTGTTCAGTTTTATCTCCTTTGTTGTTAGGATCTCAAATTTAAAGACAGATGTGGTAAAAACAAACCATCCTCATGTAGAGTGAATGCATTTGTGGCAATATAATATAAATCTCTATTTACATCTCAATGGGGGGGGAGTGAAAATCTTATTTGCTTGATTCTGAGACAAGTGTCAATCAGCATGGCTGAGGAAACAAGGTAGTCAGTAATGTAGCCAGAGGGGGTTGGAGGGTTTTTCTTTTTCTGTTTCCTTAACTCCCAGTTTAATCCTCTAGCTTTGTTTTATAGCTATATTAGAGGGCCATTTCTGTAATTATATATTTATTCAGAGCATGTGCATATCATTCGTATGTGATTGACTTGTCCCAGATTAGATTTTCACTGGTAGCAAGGGAAGTTCACTTAATTGAACAAAGAAACTAAGTTCTTTGTGCCCTTTCCAAGATTTAATATTGTTTAACCGACACCATCTTCCCTAAGGTATTAGCACTTTCTAGGGTGCAAATGGAAAAAAAGTTTTCCTCCTTCCATAGTGCAAACTGGCCCACCCAATTTCACCTTGGGTTGAGTCTAGTATTTCCATACCACTTTCCATTTTGTTCCTCTTCCTTCTGTTTATATTTGCCAGCTAGGCACTAGTTTGGGAGAGCTACAGCCACATCACCATTTCTAGTCTGGTTTCCTACCCTGCAGATAAGGTAGGAAATCTTGTGTTTTGGATCTCGCTTGGTGACCCTGTCCAGCTGACTTTCCCAGAGTCTTCCCTGTCACAGTATTTCTTCCTGGGAAACTCTGATATCTTAAATACATAGTGTATTGGTTTAAAAAGTGCTTTTGGACTATGAAGCTTCTAAAAGGTACTGTGTGAATCAATATAGAAAAATGTTCAAAGTGCTGTGCAGAATCAGAAATCTATACATTTTTAGAATCCCTTTACTGTATCCAGCTATAACTGAGTAAATTGGGATAGAATTAGTTGTCAGAATGCAATTTGACCAGAATACTGAGACAGGGGATCGGAAATATTCAGGAACTTGTCTCTAACTCATCTTGTGCTCCATAACTATCCGTGGGGGTACTGGTTCATTCGATTCATCAGGAAAAAGGGAATCCACTGAAACACCAAGACTACTTCCTATAATACGTTGGGATTTTTTTGGCTGTAGCTTATCCAGGCCCAGTTGTGATTAGGTTGTGAGAAATGAAAGTATCCTGATACATATGGATAGTATCCCCTGTTAAGCCTGTGATGGTTATTAAGAAACTTTCACCAAGGGGATAGTAAATAAAAAGAAATGTACATGGTTCATAGTCCAGAAAACATATAGCAAGCAAGCAAGCAATCCTTTTTCTTTCCCCACAAACTTATGAGAGAGACCTGATGGAATGCTTAGTTTATACTGTCCTAATCAATATACTCTATTTCTATAGAATTTCTCACTAAGATTTGTGTTTAAAGTGTGTATTAATGGGTTTAGTCACCAAAGCTGGGTATTAAGGGCTTTAGTCACCACAATCCTAATGATAAAACGAGAGCAACCTGATTAATGACAGAAGGTTGGGAGAATTTTCTGCAGAAACTGAACCACTTTGGTAGCTCTAATCATTGTAATTCATTATAGGATACTTCCACCAGCACAACGAACACTAGTGCCAAGCTTGCTAATTCTCTGAGCTTATTTACCCACTTGCTTAAGAAGATTGCATGCACAATACTCTTTATTCATTCTCTTCTTTATCACATCATGCTTTTTTCTTTTTCCAAGTGGTGTGTTTTTTAATATTTGGTGCAGTACTCTTTAGAGCAGGGGTCGGCAACCTTTCAGAAGTGGTGTGCCGAGTCTTCATTTATTCACTCTGATTTAAGATTTCGCGTGCCAGTAATACATTTTAACGTTTTTAGAAGGTCTCTTTCTACAGGTCTATAATATACACCTCTACCTCGATATAACGCTACCCGATATAACACGAATTTGGATATAATGCGGTAAAGCAGTGCTCGGGGAGGTGGGGGGGACGGGGCTGCGCACTCCGGTGGATCAAAGCAAGTTCAATATAATGTGGTTTCACCTATAATGCAGTAAGATTTTTTTGGCTCCCGAGGACAGCGTTATATCGAGGTAGAGATGTATAATTAAAATATTGTTGTATGTAAAGTAAAAAAGGTTTTTAAAATGTTTAAGAAGTTTCATTTAAAATTAAATTAAAAGGCCGAGCCCCCCAGACCGGTGGCCAGGACCTGGGCAGTGTGGGTGCCACTGAAAATCAGCTCGTGTGCCGCAGGTTGCCTACCCCTGCTTTAGAGCAATGGACAGGTTACCTCCCTGCTTCTCTGCAAACTCCTGACAAGGCAAGCCCTGCAGAAGTGATGGACTGGAGAAGCTGAGAAAGATAAAGGGAATGCTTTTTTGTTCTCCTCATGTCTCCTGAGGAAAAAGTACTTTTGGAACACGGCATGAAGGTTGGCGGTAACATTGCAGCAATTGAACAGTGGCAGTCGTGCTCTGCTTAAGCTGAGGAGCCACAGATCTTAGCTCTTTTCTTTTAGTGCGTGATATTATTTGCAAAGAATACTGACGCAAACTAGAATGCATTAGGCCTGCTGCAGAATAAAGAATTCACTTCATAGCTTTTTTACACAGGTGGATATTTAGTCATAGATTGTCCTCCTGTTGTATATGTAGCAGTACATTTGTAACTTTATTCTCTCCTCTTTTTTTCTCTCTCTTTTTTAAGGAGGTGTTGGGATTTTAAACATCTAGGGTATTATTGAAATTGCACAGGCATTATTGAATGACTTGAAGACTATTATGAAAAGAAGTTGTCATTACCAAACTCCCTCACATATTCTTGTTTGTAGTGGTTCCTCTACATTTTACTCTTTATCATCACTTCCATTTTAGCTGTCTGATGCTGTATTATTCAATTTTTGTTTTTATACTGTCTAACAAAAAGCATGCTAATATGAAATACACACTAGCTTCTAGAATAATTACCTTTAGTCATATTTTTGCAGCAGCTACAGGTCTCAACAGATCATAGCCCTATTGTGGTGTGTAGTAATGGTTCCTGATCCTAAGACTACAGCCAGGAAACTGAGGTGTAGAGAGCAAGGTCCTAATTCAGGAAGGGTAGCTAAGCACATGATTCAGTGGGACTACTTGCAAGTTAGACATGTGTTTAAAGTACTTTTATGAGTCAGGTTTGAGTGACATGCCCAAGATCACACACGAAGTCTGTGGCAGAGCTGGGAAATTGGCTCTTGATCTTTTTAGTGTTAGAGTGCAGTGACTTTACCACAAGACCACCCTTTCTCATCTTAATTAGGATTTTATAATAAAAGAGCACAAAGTAACCTGTTACACTTCAGATTGTATTTAAAGTCCTATTGAATTGCATTAAATGCCCACATTAAAATCAGAACAATAATTGTATAATTCACATTTTAGGACACTCTGCCCTGTCTATTAGCCATCTGAAAGTCTTTACTTTTTAATAGCTATAGTGTCCTATGTTAAATTACTTGAGGGTCTCAATCTAATTCCTATTGGACAAGAGTTTACATCACTAAACTTTCATCCCATTGTCATAAATTTGTTAGCCTAGCCCAATGAAGGCAGATGATTGTTCTCTTATAAATACTCAGGTGGTACGCAGCAGAGAGGGGAAAGTGTTATTTAAGCTAAAGAACAATGTTGGGACAAGAACAAGTGGGTAAAACTGGCTGTGAATAAATTTGGACTGGAAACTAGAAAACTGTTTCTAACCATCATTGGAGTGAGGTTCTGTGATGCAATTGCAAAAAAGGCTAATGTCATTCTGGGGTGTAATAAGAGAAGTGTTGCATGATAGACGTGGTAGGCAATTGTCCCAATCTAATCAGCACTGGTTAGGTCTCAGCTGGAATACTATGGCCAATTCTAGGCACCACACTTTAGGAAAGATGTGGACAAACTGGAGTGTGTCCAGAGGAGAACAACAAACATGATAAAGGGTTTAGGAAGCCTGACTTATGTGGAATGGTTTAAAAAACAACTGGGCCTGTTTAAGCTTGAGGGGAAAAAAGAGTGAGGACAGACTTGATAAGTCTGAGTTTTATTAGGGGCTGTTACAAAGAGGATTATGATCAATTGTTCTCCATGTCCACTGAAGGTAGAATGAGAAGTAATGGGTTTAATCTGCAGCAAGGGAAATGTAGGTTAGATATTAAGAAAAATCTTTTTAACTGAGAGGGTAGTTAAGCTCTGGAATAGATTTCCAAGAGAATCCCTGTCATTGGAGGTTTTTCAGAAAAGTTTGGGGAAACACCTGTCAGGGATGGTCTAGATTTACTTGGTCCTGCCTCAGAGCAGGGTGTGACAGTGTACCCCATAAGGCTCTATGGGGGTGTGTGCTTATAAATGTATGTATGACATAACTGGAATATGTTGTGTGCTGCCTGTACCATGTAATATATCTCCGTAAAGGTTATGGTCTACTATATCTATTCATCCTATCTTAGGGTTACCATACGTCCGGATTTTCTCGGACATGTCTGGCTTTTGGGGGCTCAAATCCCCGTCCGGGGGGAAATCCCCAAAAGCCGGGCATGTCCGGGAAAATCGGGAGGGAGGGAGGGCTCGGTGGTGCCTGGCCGGGGCCTCTTTGGCTGGGGTCGGCGGTGCGGGGCCGGGCCGGGAACCAGGGGCGCAGTGCTGGGCCAGGAGCCGGGGTCACACTGCTAGGCCAGGCCGGGCGGGGAGCCGGGGGCGCGGTGCCGGGCCGGGGTCCGGGCCGGGAGCCGGGGGGCCGGGCCCGCGGGGCCGGGAGCCGGTCCGAGAGCCGGGGTCACGGGGCCGGCAGCCGAGCCGGGGGGCCGGGAGCCGGGGGGTGCGCTGGGCCGCCGGGGGCCGGCAGTGCTGGGCGGGCCGGGGGTGGTCGGCCGGGGGCCGGGGCCGGCACCCCAGGGCCCGAGCCGACCCAGGCTGGAGCCGCCGGGGGGCCAGCCTGGGCCGCGCCTCCTCCCCCCACACTCCCCCTTACCTGCTTCAGGCTTCCCGCGAATCAAATGTTCGCGGGAAGCAGGGGAGGGGGCGGGGCCCCGTGGAGTGTCCTCCATTTGGAGGCACAAAATATGGTAAGCCTACCTATCTGTACACGTATATCATTTTCTACTTGAGGTTAAGAATATGGGCTGTATACTTGCTTGGTTTCTAAGTAAGCTTTGTGAGGCATTTGATCAGTTTCTTTAGGAAGGGATTTGCAAGGTTAAGTACCTGATCAGGAAGCACTTGGGGAACAATGCATCTTGGAATGCTCCAATCCATACAAGAAGTCTTCCTGGAGACATACAAGATACCATGTGGATAATGGCTTCGGCCTGTAAAGACTGAGTCATGCAGGGACATGTGACTTGCCCAGGTGACTCCAAAACTCCATCTTGGAGCTGGACTTTGCATAGGAGGGAGGAGGGGAGTCTCCACTCACAAGAGAGAGTCTATTTAAACCTATGGGAGACCCCTCCATTTGGTCTTCAGCTGGCTAAAGAAGGAGCCTCTCCACCCCCCCCCCCCCAGGATACTCGAAGGAAACTGGAACAAAGGACAGTAACTACAGGGGGTGTGAGTGATTGCTGGACCCAGGCTAAAAGGAGATTAGCCTGTAAAAGGGAGCATTCTGGAACTGGTGAGGAACTTATCTGCATTTAGTTTGATTAGACATAGATTTGCGCATTTTATTTTATTTTGCTTGGTGACTTACTTTGTTCTGTCTGTTACATTTGGAACCACTTACATCCTACTTTCTGTATTTAATAAAATCACTTTTTACTTAGTAATTAACTCAGAGTATGTATTAATACCTGGGGGAGCAAACAACTGTGCATCTCTCTCTATCAGTGTTATAGAGGGTGAACAATTTATGAGTTTATCCTGTATAAGTTTTATACAGGGTAAAACGGATTTATTTGGGTTTAGACCCCATTGGGAGTTGGGCATCTGAATGCTAAAGACAAGCACACTTCTGTGAGCTGTTTTCAGGTAAACTTGCAGCTTTGGGACAAGTGATTCAAACCCTGGGTCTGTGTTGGAGCAGATGGGAGCGTTTGGCTCAGCAAGTCAGGTTGCTGGAGTCCTGAGCTGGCAGGGAAAACAGAAGCAGGGGTGGTCTTGGTACGTCAGGTCCCAGCTCCCAAGAGGGTTTCTGTGATCCAACCCATCACACGGGGTTGGAATTGATAACCTCTCAAGGTCCCTTCCAGCCCTACATCTCTGTATCTCTGGAGCAGCCTCCCAACAGGAATAGTGGGAGAAAACAGCCTAACTAGTTTTAAGATGGAGGTTGATAAGCTTATGAATACAGGGCTGCCTGCGATAGCAGGGAACTGTGGGGTGGGAGGAGGAGCAGCAGAAGCTCCCTGCAATGGGGGATGGGTGTGGAGGTACAGAAGGGGGAATGAGGGGAGGTACTGAATCTCAGCAGTGGGAGGCAGCTGACTCCAGCCTGGGAAGGAAAGTCCTGGAGGTTCCTACCTGCTTCTGGGCCTGTTCCAGCCCCTTTGGGTCCTGCTTCCCAGACTGATCCTGGACTCTGCAGCAACTGCTCCAGCCTCTTTTGGTCCTGCTATTGCATTGGCAGCCCCTGGGCGTGCATGAGTTTACGTGGGGTCAGAACCCCAATAATAATTCCACTGTGGCAGTGCTAGCCCCATTCTGTCCCCTCTGGTTCCGCCACCCCCAGGGAACTGGATGCATCGTCTTAGGAAGTCCATTCAAGTCCTATGTTAATTTGTTGGCAATCTCAGCCTGTAACAGATCGAGGCCTGAATGAGCCATAAGTATCCTGTCATCCTTCAGAACACTAGCAAGGAGGTGCAGGTGAAACATGTTCTCTGCTTCCTGTGCTCTACCTACTAAGTTCTCCATCCACCAAGTCTGTCAACCCAGACATCTTTAGTACTCACTGAAATTCAAGTATTTATTTAAAATGTTGGGAAAGTTCTAGTTTGTAAGGTCACTGACACACAGTTCTTTATTCTAATGTATATGGGAACAGAAGGAATCTCTTGAGAGACAGGAAGAAAAGATATATGGTAGGAAAGGTAAAGGAAGAAGAAGTTTTAATCATCTCCCTGTTATCCTTTTTCCTCTACTGTGTTAGTAGCCCCCTGTTGTGTCCTCTTATGCTTAGATTGTAAGCTATTTGCAGGTTGGGAGGATAATATTTTGTGTGTGTGTAAACAGTGCCTCGCTCAATGGGGCTGGGTCCTTTTAGGTGCTATTGTAATACAAATTACTAAAGTAAAGAGAGCAAATGTTCACTATTAGTGTAACTGACTAGTTTTATCAATAACAGAAATTAATAATGTATTTAAAAACGTGTTTTGAATAAGGAATAGGCCAATCAGTCTCTGCTGGCTCAGATGACAGTTCTGTTTCCACTTCTGTAATGAGCTCAGGATTATTTTAAAGGATTGCGAAGACGCTAATGAAAAACCAAAAGGAATAAAACTGAGCTTCATTTAGAATAGGGTTACCATATTTAAAAAATAAAAAAAGAGGACACTCCACGGGGTCCTGGCCCAGCCCCAACTCTGCTCCTTCTCCGCCCCCTCCCCTGAGCGCCCCGCATTCCCCCTCCTCCCTCCCAGTCACGTGAAAAGGGCTGCCCGAGCGCTACTGGCTTCACGGTTTGCCAGGCAGCCCCCAGACCCTGCGCCTCCGGCCGGCGCTTCCCCAGCGCAGCTGGAGCCCGGGAGGGGAAGTGCCCAGCCAGCGGCTCAGGGTCCGGAGGCAAGGGGGCTGCCCAAAGCCGGTAGTGCTTGGGCAGCTCGGCTCTTAAACAGAGCTGAAGAGTCGGGGAGGAGCACAGCAGCCGGAGCCCGGGAGGGGAAGTGCACGGCCAGCGGTATTTTTCCTGGACGTGTTCGGCTTTTTGGCAATTCCCCCCGGACGGGGGTTTGATTACCAAAAATCTGGACATGTCTGGGAAAAACCGGACGTATGGTAACCCTAATTTAGAACAAACAGTGCTTAACCCTTGTCCTCCACTTCTGGTATAAATCAGGGAATTAGAGGTTCCAACACCTAACACTGATATCTCAGAAGAAGAAGAAAGGGGGTTGGGATGGGGTGGAGGGGCAAAGAAAAGCTGCCAGAATCTCATTAACCTATCTGAGCCACAATCTTGGCCTTACATTGGATTCCAGCACAGCATGTTGTTCAAACTACTCCTCCATAAAGACATTGGCAATAACTGCAGTAAGTGGAGACCCCATGCTGGCCTCCGCTTTCTCTGGGTAATATATCCCCCTGGAGAAAGGAAATAACTCATAGCATAGTCTAGTAATGTCCACAATTTCTAGGGCATTTCGTGCTGTCCTTTCCGATAATGTAAGGTCAGTGAATAAATCTAAAAAAGTAAAATGTCATAGGAAACAGCAACCTGATCTTTTGTGTAACAAGAAGCTTGGCATCATACAAAACAAAGATGTATAAGGGAGGACAGACTTAAATGCTCATGAAATAATGATCCTTATTCCTTTCTGTAAGAAGTAGTTTTTTTTTTTTAAAAGCACAGCCTCTTGATCATATTATTTATGATACTTTATACAGAGTTCAGAGTTGGAGTCCAACAGAACATTTTGTTCAAGACAAAGAATGACTCAGTTTTGGGCAAACTGGTTATAATTTAGGATCCCAACACCCTCTGCTAGTCACATGATATCCAATAGAGACCACCCGGACATAGATGCCAACATCTGATGCTTTGGCGGAAAAAACAAGTTTCTGTAACAATTCCCCTATGATTTTGTTTGTTGAAAAGCTATTCACGCTACAGATAAGATTTCTATCTGAGTTCAACCACAATCCTAGCTGACAAAATGAACAAGAATAATCTTGATTTAGATCTTGCTCGTGTTCACAACTGCATGTCTGACAATAATTATCCTAAATCTTTGATAAACAGAATGAAAGCCTATGAAATCACATTCAATTTTTTGAATTGGTTATGCTTTTGCAATATTTTTAAAGAAACGCCAGCCTGTATAGAAGAAATAAAACTAAATCATCCCAAACTAAACATGTAGGTGGAAGAAGATATGAATAATCTCTATCAGAAAAGAAGTCAAATGTATGTATCAATGAAGCAAATTACAAGACAGCTGGAGAGTCTCAAATCTTCAGAAAGCAAGCTAGCAGAGGAAATGAAGCGTCTTCTGCTGAAAAATATCCACCCTTTGGAATTCTCTTTTGATCCACATACCACAATGTTTATCAATAGCATCCTTCAGGACAAAATTCAAGGTTTTTTGTTCCCTTTTCATTTTTGTGTGCGTTTTATGTTAGTCTGATTCCTGACTGACAAACCTGGATTTGAAAACCCCCTAG
The DNA here is from genome assembly GCF_027887155.1 of Malaclemys terrapin pileata. Classification (NCBI taxonomy): domain Eukaryota; kingdom Metazoa; phylum Chordata; order Testudines; family Emydidae; genus Malaclemys; species Malaclemys terrapin. The sequence continues at coordinate 129,676,691 of NC_071507.1, forward strand.
GTTTGGGGAAGTTCTGAGTGGGATCCAGAGCTTTCAAAATCCTATATTTACAAATACACATGGCTAGTTAAGTACCTAAACAGCCCCTGTTGTTCTAAAATAAATCTTTTCAGTAGAGTTCTACAGCTTGATACTATTATCTCAGTATATTTCCCTATATTCATGATCTATTTACTGTACCTTTGGCTTTGGATCAAACCCCAATTGAAGCAAATGGGAGGCTTTCCACTGAATTCAATGGGCATTGGACCTGGCCCATGATTCCTGTACTAACTAAAAACAACCAGCCAAACAAAAAAGAAAGGTGTGACTACTGTATTTGACTTGCATGTGCACACTGGATATTTGCATGCATAAAATGTGTGAAATGGTGTGCTTTACTTTGACACTGCCAGGTTTGCAATCATTAACCCTTTCACAGACTTGGTCCCCTGTGATGCTGGATATACTCTCTGTAAAATGGAAAGCAAATAATTTATCTTTTAAATGCATAATGTATGATGGAATTCGAGTCATTTGTGCTCCAAATTGTGATGGCAGAAAGCAGCACCTTTCTGAATCCAACATGTCTCGCTAAGTCTGGATTATTTTTCCAGTCTTATACAAAAAGTGCAGTCTTCTAAAGAGTGCATCTGACAGTTCTGTTAGGGCACTGATAGAAATCAGAGCCTTTTGAAGCTTACCCATCTCTATTTAGAATGACAGGAATAAGAACTATTATTTTCATTTTAATTAATGCTGGTTGGTAGGTGAAGCACTAGCAGATAAATTGTTTGTTGGAGCTTAAGAGTACACACACAAACCTGAGTCAGTATTGTTAAATGAATGCATGAATGAACAACAATAAAAACATATAATGAAAAGTTTTTCTTCTCATTTAATTCTAATATGACATAATGCAAGCCTGTGTGGCGCTGGGAGCCTTTTCACATATAATTATACCATTGAAAGCCAATTTTTTTTTTGTAAACTCTGAAGGCCATAGAAGGACAGATAAAGGAATGGCAAATTCCACTGAGTGTTCTATCAGCTTCCTGACACTCTCTGAATGGTGCCAGATAAAAAGGTGAAAAACGTAAAGGTCTTGTGAAAGGCTATGCATAGGCTTATGAACAGTTTATTAATTATACCAAGTATATTTTCAATTCAGACTTCCTTTGTTTTTCTCCAAATGCCCAGATACTCTTACTCTTTGCTGAGATGGCGACTTGAGATGATATTAGAAACTGCTCATCTGTATTTGGGACTAAATAACTGGTTAATAGGGCTGACTTTGAAATAATCTTTGTACTCTTCTCTCTCACTGTTTCTTATATCTCCCCACTTGACATTGACAGAGCAGGTAACAATGCCTGTAGCTGAGGTAGTCCAACACTTTCTAAAATTTTCTATGCTGTCTGCTTCAGGATAAATTTTTTCCCCCCAGAAAGTTCCAGCTAAAACTGTTCAGCTGTTTGAGAATGAGGTTTGGGAAAAATGTTGTGTTTCTCAAGGCCGGCTCCAGGCACCAGCGAAGGAAGCAGGTGCTTGGGACGGCCAATGGAAAGAGGCGGCATGTCCGGGTCTTCGGTGGCAATTCGGTGGCGGGTCCCTCAGTCCCTTTCTTCCTCTTTGAGCTTCTTCTTTTTTTTTTTTTTTGCTTCGCCGCTTGGGGCGGCAAAAAAGCTGAAGCCGGCCTCGGTTTTGCTCATGTTACAAAAGTTCTTACAACAGTAAGCATCTTCATGCTTTGATACGTGAAATTTAGATGGAAATTACCCTACTGTCACGGCATGCCTTTTTCTGACCTTATGAAAATTTGTCTGAGTTCAAAGTCTCAAAAAATGGCAGTTTGCAAAAGTAGATGTTTCTTAGATTTTGGTAGCTAAATTCTCCAAAGATTCATCTGTACTAAGCACGCACCATCCTGGGGCTGCACAAGACTTTCCCTGCAACTGTTTCTCCTAGCAGCCAAGTGCCACTGTGGTGACGAGCACTAGCACTAGGGTGACCAGATATCCTGATTTTATAGGGACAGTCCTGATATTTGAGGCTTTTTCTTATATAGACGCCTATTACCCCACCTCCCACCCCCGTCCCGATTTTTCACACTTGCTGTCTGGTCACCCTAACCACCACTGAGGGTGGGAGATGCGCTCTCTCTCTCTCTCTTTCCTGTGCTCCCCATACACACTGTCTGGGAGGAGGAAGCCACCTGACTCAAATTCAGAGGGGAGCGGGAAGAGATGCAGGGCAGGGTAAACAGAGGGGAGCTCAGGGGAAAAGATGTGTCAGAGGGCAAGAGTGGGTTAGGAGCAAGAGCTGGGTGGAGGAGGCAGGAGCAGAAGACTGAAGAGGCAATAGGAACATGATAGGGAGAGGGGCATGAGTCATTGGGGAGAGTGGAGGGACAGGGACTGAAGGGTCTGTAACAACTAGAGTCAATTCCAGGCCAGATCCTGGAATTGAACCCAGGATTCCCGAGTCTCAACATTGCTTTGTCTATTAAAGAGTTGTGAAACATGCTGACGAAGTGTCTTTTCCTCCTCTTGTGCAGGTCCAGGCAGAAGATACCTGCCAGTCATTTTTTTTTTTTTTTTTTTTTTTTTTAGTTCAAGTAGTAGAAGACTGTACTGTGGATCTAAAGTTCACCACTCTGCTGCTGACCCATGGCAAATCAGTATGGCTTCACATGATGGAATTTCTGGTTTTTGAATTTTTAAGATTTTTAAAAACATGAGAAATTGCATCCCCAAAAGCTAAATTAAGTGATGACTGGAAAGTCAAGCACTCAAAAGTTAGGAAGTCCTTGAATTGATTGGCCATGACTACTTTGTGCTTATACATTATTATACACTGTTTAGTTTAATTGATCAAATCCACACACAAAATCCCTGGTTTCATTCAGTGCACAGGATGAATCAGGCTGTGTAGTGAAAGAGGCTGTTGACTGTGGGACCATTACCTCATTTGTTGCAGAAGTTGGAAGGTATGTAGTGAATATGGCAGGGGATTGCAAGAAGAGAAAGGACAGTCTCATGGTTAAAGCAGTTGAATACTGGCCTGGAGAACTGAATTCTACCCCTGTCTCTGTCAGAGTTCCTGTGTGATTCTGGGCAAGTAACACACTTTTCACACATGGCTATTCCGTGTTGCTCATTTTCTGGGTGACTGACTTGACATTTGGGGTCTGATTTGTAGAAGTGTTTAGCACTCACAACTACAACTGAGATCAATGGGAGCTCTGCCCTAGATGTATAAAAGACTAAATACTCTGAAACTTTGGTGGTAGGCTTCTCAAAGGGGCCATCCAAAATTATTGGCCTTTTTTAGGACATTGGCTTTAATTGGGGCACCTCAGTTCTCCAGCTGTAGAATGGGGATAACTTTACTACCTGATCAAGGTGTTGTGAAGATGAATTCAACATTGTTTGCCTTGAATGGCCTCTGTTTAGTTCTTTACAATCTGCTGCCCTAGGCAATGCTTAGTGTGTCATTGCCGTAGCCCAGCTGGCCGTCTGGAGGAAGGCAGCTGGGCCAAATTTGAATGAATGGCATTGCTACCTGGTCCATGGGGTCACACTAGCACTCAGGCTTGTCCCAACCACTCCTCCATCATGAGGTCTGTATTCAGAGCAAGGTTTGAATGGTATACAGCAAATGAGGCATGGAGCATCACTTTGAATGATGAGGATATTAAGAAATTTGGAATAGCTATCCACTCAGTGAGCACTGCTCATTCTGTGTACTGAATGAGGCAGGGCTCTTGTGGAACAAATATGTAAATAAACATTATCTTAATACATATGCACAATGAGGTTCAATTAGTAGATTTCAAGGCCAAAAGCCATCGCCATTGTGATCATCTAGTCTGAACTCCTGTATACCACAGGCCACTGAATTCCCCTCTCCCTCCCTCCCCCTCCCCAAAAAAACTGTGTAGGTCATAACTTTTAGAAAAACATCCAACCTTGATTTACAAAATGTCAGTGACTGGTAAATTGTTCCAATGGATTTTTACGCATCGTTCAAAAATCTACCCCCTTTTTTTAGTCTGAATTAGTCTAGCTTCAATTTACAGCCATTGGATTGTATTATACCTTTCTCAGTTAGATTTAGGAGCCTTTTAATAAATATGTTTTCCCCATGTAGGTACTTATAGACTGTAATCAAGTCTTCCCTTAACCTTCTCTTTGTTAAGTTAAATAGATTGAGCTCTTTGAGTCTGTCTCTATAAGGCATGTTTTCTAATGATTTAATCATTCTTGGCTCTTCTGTGAACCCTCTCCAATTTATCAACATTCTTCTTGACTTGCAGACACCAGAATTGTACACACTATTCCAGCAGCAGTCACACCAGTGCCAAAAAATCTCAAATTCTTATTTTCTTGGGAAATATGATTCCTTCTTCCCACATTATGGCCTGTATGTTTTATTTCACTCTTCTGGAACTGGTGCGATGGCTAGTGGGCCTGTTGCCCTTTCTGGTCAGGTCTCTTCTTCAGGGACAAGACAGGCTGACTTTCTTTAACAAGCTCAACTTGATGACTCCTCCATAAGAAGACCCTACTGCACTTTAATGGGGCATTGTTAACACAAAAATCATATACTCAATATCCTTTTAATCCTCAATTATGTTTCTATGAACTCCTTAGAAGCACCAATGTTTTTCCACCCATCAGATTTGTTTTCATTTGATGGTTCCTATGTGGGTCGAGAGAACTTGATACTTCTTGGTACTTTAGAGTAGGGGTTCTCCACCTTTTTCTTTCTGAGGCTCCCCCAACATACTATAAAAACTCCACAGCCCAGCTGTGCCACAACAACTCTTTTTCTGAATATAAAAGGCAAGGCTGGCATAAGGGGGTAGCAAGCAGGGCAATTGCCCGTGGCCCCATGCCCCTCAAAGCTAAGTTGCTCAGGCTTCTGCTTCAGCTCCGGGTGGTGGAGCTTGGGGCCCTGGGCTTCAGTCCTAGGCCCCAGTGAGTCTAATGCCTGCTCTCGTAGGCAAACACCCTGAAACCTGCTTGTGGCCCCCAAGGGAGCTACAGACCCCGGGTTGAGAACTGCTGCTTCAGAGCAACTGTTCATATTTAGGCAGTAGAGACATGAATAGAGTAAAGATAATTTGCTGTTTCATTATAACACTATCATTTTTTTATCCCCATTAATAGCAAATGTTTTAGAATTCATTTTTGGTTTATTATAAGATTAAAAAAAACTTCTTAACTTGTACCAAACTATGCCCTCTGATATGCACGCAATCTCCTATCACATTCCTTTTAAGCCAAGATACCACTTAGATTTCTTCCCTGCACCAACCAGTTCCTGACTAAATTTACCTAATACAATCTCCCTGAGGATATGCTTCCCCATCATAGCACAGCATACATAGTGCCCCAGGTCCCTACTACCCCAAATCTGTACATATTGGCTACCCCTTGTTCCTTTCCCATCAGAACACACCCAAGTTACTTCCATTTCTGGGGCCCCAGACAGAAGAACTCATGTTTTCTCCCCTCCTCCTCATCCCCCGCCCCCCAGGGTAAAAACTCACAGAATACAAAAATCTGTTCCTCCTTTCCCTCCTACCAGACTAGTAGGTTAGTTGCCTTGTTTAGGGAACCAAGTAGTGCAATTATCATATGTAGTCTTCAAGGCCTTGGGTCACTCAACAACAAGTGTATAATTTCTTCCAGAGAGAGCCATTAATTCCTTCCTGCAGCATCACATAGTAAATCATGATGTGTTATCTTTAGCCTCTCACTTTTCTCTTCCCTCTTATATTGCTGCTGCCTCCCAAGCGGGGGTGGGGGAGCATACACAGTTAACTTGCTTTATGTAAGCTAATTTCTCCTTTTAGCCTATGGTCAGCCCACATAGTGGAGTAATATATTCTCATTTCAGCAAATGGGGGAAACAGTAAATCACAGGTGTGTTGGTAGATCAGCCCTCTACTCCAGCTGAGTACCTCGGACTTTGTGCCTGCACTACAATTCCTCATTCAGCAAAATGCTTTGCTTAAGCACTTTCACAGAACCAGAGAAATGTAGGGCTGGAAGAGATCTCAAGAGATCACCTAGTCCATCCCCCATGCACTGAGGCAAGACTAAGTAAACCTAGACCATTCCACACAGGTATTTTTATAACTTGTTCTTAAAAACCTCCATTGATGGGGATTCCACAAGCTCCCTTGGGAGCTATAGCAGGGACACCATTTGCCAGGCTCCCACTGGCCATGGTTCGCTGCTCCAGGCCAATAGGGGCTGCGGGAAGTGGTGGCCAGCACATCCCTCAGTCCACGCTGCTTCCCGCAGCCCCCATTGGCCTGGAGTGGCGAACCGTGGCCAGTGGGAGCCACGATCGGCCAAAGCTGCGGATGCAGTAGGTAAACAAACTGGCCCGGCCTGCCAGGGTGCTTACCCTATCAGGCCGCATGCCAAAGTTGCTGATCCCTGGTTTAACTATTCTTATAGTTTTGAAAGTTTGTCCTAATATCTAATCTAAATCTCTATTGCTTCAGATTAAGCCAATTACTTCTTGTTCTACCTTCAGTGGGCATAGAGAACAATTGATCACCATCCTCTTTATAAAAAGCCCCTAAACATGTTGAAGATTGTTATCAGATTCCCCCTCAGCATTCTTTTCTCAGGACAAAAAAAAAAACAACAACCACCCCCCCTCCCAAAAAAACTGGGTATGTTTAAACTTTTCCTCATAGGTCAGGTTTTCTAAATCTTTTATCATTTTTGTTGCTTTCTTGACTCTCTCCATATTTTCTTAAAGTGTGGCACCCAGAACTGGATACAATACTCCAGCTGAGGTGTCCCCAGTGCTGAATAGAGCAGGACAGTTACTTCTCATGTCTTACATATAACACTCCATTGCTGAATTTGGGGCTAAGACAGGACCGTGGATCTCAGCAGGTGGAATAGTTCTGTCTGTCAGAGCTAGATTTTTCAGCTGTGTTTTAGCAAAAGTTAATTTGTTTGTAAGTTAATATTCACACTTTTTAAAAATTGGATTTTAGCACTTGGCTCACACTGCTATCCGAAGAAGTGGGCTGTAGTCCACGAAAGCTTATGTTCTAATAAATTTGTTAGTCTCTAAGGTGCCACAAGTATTCCTGTTCTTTTTACTGCTAATGTATTTTATAAATATATTGTCACCTTGAAAATCTTAGTGGGAGTTCAGAATTCAGTGTAAACACTTCATTTGCTGTGTCTAGCTGGCCAAACTCAGTTTTGCCAAAGACCATGTAACTAAAATGGCATTCCTTTATAGATCCAGGGACTAGATTTTGTTTCTCTAAAGTAATATTATCTTCCTGAAGTGCAGTAGTGGCTGGCCTGGTTTTGTTAGTGGAGAAGAAAAAATGGTAAGGTGTCATCATTCTTTGTCTTGGCTAATCTTCAAGAACCTCGTTAATGATCAATGGCTAAGGTGAGTGGATGAACTCTTGACTTGAATTTTGCTTTTCTAACATGGATTGATAGAAATTGCTGATATGTGCCCAATTATGTCAGACATTTAGGTGTTTGCGGGATGCTTGGAGGATTTGTCTTGTGTCACAGCAGTACAACTCAGTTTGTTTCAATTAGGTTTAGATTTGTTCCAGAAACACTTGATTTGTGGCAGGCTCTCCCTTGCATAAATGTCTCTTGGGATTCTCAAGAACATAAACCATCTTTTCCATCATCTTTTAAAGTTCCTGTAGGCATTTTATTTAGAAGATCTATCAGATGCATTCAGTTATTATAATATGTTCCTGGCTAACAAAATCAGGGCTCGATTGTGCTGTAGTGGTGGGGAGGGCCTGGGAAGAGAGGCTGCAGGAATCCTCCATCCCCATGATTGCCTGGCTCCTGTAAAGGCCAGGCAGAACTGTAGTCCTTGCACTTGGGAACACAAGTGGTGCTGCTTCCCTGCTCCTTAGGGATGCAGAATAGTATCAGCATACAGGGAGCAGCAGGCTGCATGTCATGTGAGGCATAGTAGTGGGTGTCCTCTCTATCCATGTCAGTGATCTTGGGCTCTGCAATGTCTTATTCAAGGCTGTGCCTAACAGCCACAACTTAGGCCTCAGGTGGAAAAGCACAACCAAACTAAAGTATCAGAGCAGCTGATCTGGTTAGGTCCTGTGATGGTGTTGCTGGTGTAGATATGTGGGCAGAGTTGGCATCAAGGTTTGTTGCATGGGTTGGTTCCTGAGTTAGAGTTGTTATGGTGCGGTGTGTGGTTGCTGGTGAGAATATGCTTCAGGTTGGCAGGTGGTCTGTGGGCAAGGACTGGCCTGCCTCCCAAGGTCTGTGAAAGTGAGGGATCATTGTCCAGGATGGGTTGTAGATCACTGATGATGCGTTGGAGAGGTTTAAGCTGAGGACTGTAGGTGATGGCCAGTGGAGTTCTGTTGGTTTCTCTTCTGGGCCTGTCTTGTAGCAGGAGGCTTCTGGGTACACGTCTGGCTCTGTTGATTTGTTTCTTTATTTCCTTGTGTGGGTATCGTAGTTTTGAGAATGCTTGGTGGAGATCTTGTAGGTGTTGGTCTCTGTCTGAGGGGTTGGAGCAGATGCGATTGTACCTCAGTGCTTGGCTGTAGACGATGGATTGTGTGGTGTGACCGGGGTGGAAGCCGGAGGCATGAAGGTAGGCGTAGCGGTCGGTGGGTTTTCGGTATAGGGTGGTGTTAATGTGGCCATCGCTTATTTGTACGGTGGTGTCTAGGAAGTGGACCTCCCGTGTAGATTGGTCCAGGCTGAGGTTGATGGTAGGGTGGAAGCTGTTGAAATCATGGTGGAATTCTTCCAGGGTCTCCTTCCCATGGGTCCAGATGATGAAGATGTCATCAATATAGCGTAGGTAGAGAAGGGGCATGAGTGGACGAGAGCTGAGGAAGCGTTGTTCCAGGTCAGCCATAAAAATGTTGGCATATTGTGGGGCCATGCGGGTGCCCATAGCGGTGCCACTGGTCTAGAGGTATATATTGTCACCAAATTTGAAATAATTGTGCGTGAGGATAAAGTCACAGAGCTCAGCAATAAGTTGTGCTGTGTCATCATCAGGGATACTGTTCCTGACAGCTTGTATTCCATCTGTATGTGGGATGTTTGTGTAGAGAGCCTCTACATCCATGGTGGCTAGGATGGAAGAATTCAAAGAGAAACTGCTGAGCTCCAGTTCATTTGCAAATTTGACACCATCAGATCAGGATTAAACAAAGACTGTGAATGGCTATCCAACTACAGAAGCAGTTTCTCCTCCCTTGGTGTTCACGCCTCAACTGCTAGCAGAGCACCTCACCCTCCCTGATTGAACTAACCTCGTTATCTCCACACTGATTTATACCTGCCTCTAGAGATTTCCATTACTTGCATCTGAAGAAGTGAGGTTCTTATCCACGAAAGCTTATGCTCCCAATACTTCTGTTAGTCCCAAAGGTGCCACAGAACCAAACTAAAGAGTATCTAGAGCAGGGGTTGGCAACGTTTGGCACGCGGCTTGCCAGGGTAAGCACCCTAACGGCCGGGCCAGTTTATTTACCTGCTGATGCAGCAGGTTCGGCCGATCGCAGCCCCCACTCGCCGTGGTTCACCGTCCCAGGCCAATGGGGCCGGCAGGAAGCGGCGCGGGCCGAAGGATGTGCTGGCTGCGGCTTCCCGCCGCCCCCATTGGCCCGGGATGGCGAACCGCGGCCAGTGGGGGCCGCGATCGGCCGAACCTGCTGCATCAGCAGGTAAATAAACTGGCCCAGCCTGCTAGGGTGCTTACCCTGGCGAGCCGCGTGTCGAACGTTGCCGACCCCTGATCTAGAGTCTAAAAAACTGCCTTGCTGGTCTGGATGTTGGTTTTTCGTTATATTAAAATTACTATATACTAAAGCCACACTGAGGACCATATTTTCATAGATGGATAGGGATGCAATAATAATTTAAGGTGCATCTAAACTGCAAAAAAGTGGCAGCGAGTCTCAGAGTCCAAGTCAACTGACTTGTGGTGCTCATGCTACAGGTCTAAAAAAATAGCAGTGTAGACAATCCCACTTGGGCTGGAGCCCAGGCCCCAGTGAGGGGGAAGAGTCTTGGAGCCCAAGTGGGAATGTCTATATGCATATTTTTAGCCTCGTAGCACAAGTCTGAGTCAGTTGACCCAGGCTCTGAGATTTGCAGCAATTGGGCATTTTTTGCAGTGTAGACATACCCTTAAAGGTATGATTCTTAAAGCTAAAGATTCTTTTCTACTTTCCTGCACCACTGGAGAACTGTCTAGTCAAACTGTCGAGTATCAGAGGGGTAGCCGTGTTAGTCTGAATCTGTAAAAAGCAACAGAGGGTCCTGTGGCACCTTTGAGACTAACAGAAGTATTGGGAGCATAAGCTTTCGTGGGTAAGAACCTCACTTCTTCAGATGCAAGAAGAAGTGAGGTTCTTACCCATGAAAGCTTATGCTCCCAATACTTCTGTTAGTCTCAAAGGTGCCACAGGACCCTCTGTTGCTTTTTAGTCAAACTGTATCTCTGTAGTGTCAATTCTGTAAGTAGATCTGAGGAAACTGGAGAGATTATTGGCCAACCCCCAGTGTGCCCCTGGTGAATTCAGTGGTCAGGGTTTTTGTTTACCACTGCCGTTCACTTGAGGGAATATGTCAGACTTGCTCTGCTATATATGACATAAAACTGGAGATAATCCCTATGTAATAGAGTTCTCTGGGGTCAGGTGTCCTAGTGGTTAGCATCTGTAGTGCCACTTCCCTGTGGGTAGGATTTGCTGTCCAGTACATCTCTTAATCAGAGGTGTGGTGAGGTGGGCAGGTGGTCTATGTCCCTCCTGTAGTAGGGGCATTTCGTAGGAGAGCCTGGGCCCACCTACTCCACTGGGCTATGATTCAGGACCACAAGAAGGAACAGTGTCTGGCCCACAAAGGCACCTTCTGAGTTACCCTCCCTGAGTCACTTCCTACTGTCTGGCTTTCTCTTCCAGCCCAATATAAGTTGAAAAGGAAGAAAAAAAAAAAAAAAGGGGGCAACCAAAACTGCCAGCCCCAACTGGGCTTCTCCCCTCGGGAAGGCTTCTCCGGCACCCTTGTAAGGAGCCTTCAGGGAAAGTCTGCCCTGCTTCCCCCTTCTGAGCTGGGTGGTTCCCTTTTCAATGCTTTCTCCAGTTGGAGCATGCGCTGCAGGTCTGCTGGGGTGCAGCTACCTGGGCCCAGTACGGTCCTTTACCCCTTCAGGCCCATTGTGGGGTCTGTGCACCCCATCACACTGTATAAATTAATTTCCAGTATATTTGAAACATCAGCAATATTAATTTACCGCAACTATTTCTAGCAACAGCCAAATGCCAGCAATCACATTCAGGGGTCAGACAGGAGCATGAAAATAACTTAATGCAAACTTGTGGCCAACCTCTCTCATGCTAAAACAACAATTCTGTACAAGGCTCCTGCTGCTGCCTGAGCTAGTGGTATTGGTCATTTAGTTTGCTGAAGAGAAGCCTACGACGATCATGAATTTTATTCCTGATGCAGTTAGCTGGTGCTAGTGCAAGGCCATGCATCATTACTCTCTCCTCCTCCTCCTCCTCCTCCTCCTCCACTGAACTATTAATAGATCAAAAAGCTATTATTTGAGGTAACCTAATAAAGACATTAGAGTGTGTGCATTGGAAAGAAGAATTGTGCATTATGATACCTGGTGAAAGATAGTGCTGTATATTTTATATATATAAAATATTTTATTCCTCTAGTTCTAGAAGCAGGGCAAGAACTTATTTTTCAGACAAGATTCTTTATTTTTATGTCATGCTGGCTTTCATGGAGTTAGAAAACCACTTAATAAAATTTAAATTTCCCTTAAAATGGCTTAAGTTAATGAGGAAAAACCTCACAACATTGTTTCATCGAATTTATGAAACGCCATATTTTTAAAAAAGTTCTGGAGATCTTGCAAAACCCAAATCCCCAATGAACCTTGCTGCTGATGGCTAACCAAGTGGTAATTATAAAATCAAAGCTCCATTAATCACTGTAGCAGAGGGAATAGTTGCATCTATATTTAAGGTTGCCTGGTCATTTTGAGTCGAATCCCTATTTTCTGTTACTCTTAACTTTCCAAAAATTTCACCTTGCAGGTAGAAATTCTCCTGCAATTGTCTTGGCTCAAAAATGAATTATCCTTTCTAGTATGAACAAAAACAGTTCAGCAGTTTTTGAATATGTGGAGAGTAAAAGTAATAACCTACATTTCCTCAATTAAAAAAATCTTGCTGAAATGACAGGAAATTAAAAGCTGAAATTTGTCATGGGAAAACTCCAATCTGTATTAACTCCTGAACCAGATTGCCACAGACCTAAAGCTCATTTTCAGAAAAATAAATAAATGATTGTTTTCTTGAAGCAGAAAATTTAATGGAATTCTTCAAATATCTTTTGATAATAAGCAGGTTTTCATATCCATCTGCCTTCCAGTTTGGTAGTTGTAGTGCATATCTGAATGCTGGTATCGCACTTGGCTCTGCAGCAAGCCTGTTTAATTACTGTCTGAGGATATTTATGTTGGTTAAGGCTTTGTTCATACAAAGGCAATTCTCTTTAAGCTGTGGTTGGCATATACATATATCAAACTATCCAAAAGATTTAAGTGGTAACCAGTTTTATAGCATAGATTGAGTGATTTGTTAATTTGTAGTTTATTTGTAATTTAGTTAAACATCATTTACATAGAGTCACATTAATCAGATCCAGCTCAGAACTTCTGAGTTTAATAAACAAATAGTCACTGAATCTGCAACAAATTATATCAAGGATCATGCAGCACTGTTCCATGCAGACACAAGTAGCTTGGGAGTCGGTAACCAGCAGAGGAGACAAATTGGACTGTTGACAGTGACTGCTCAAAAAAAAAAGTGATATTTCTTTTCTGAGTAGGAGACAGAGGTCCTCATTCTCTGCTGTGTAGTCACTTATATGTGTGCAAAGTGGGTGCAAAATGCTATTAGGTCAGAATGTACGAATACACAAGGTGTAAAACTCTCACTTTGATGTAAATTAAGAGCAAGGTCATAGAAATCAATGGATTTATATCATATTATTTAGATTGTATACTCTTCATGGCAGGGACTCTAACTGTGTGTTAGTATAACACCTAGCACAATGTGGCCTCAGTCTCAGCTGGGGCCTTGTGGGCACTACAGTGATAGAAATATTTAATAGTAACAACTTCCTTATGCGAGATCAGAATCAGGACCAAAGTTGTTTCTTTCAGTTCTCTGTAGCTCCTTTGCCTGAGAGATGCTCTAAGACAAATAGAACAATGAGATTTCAAATAAATGGTGTTTATTCAACAACAGCTGAAGAGTCCTTCCCATTCTTTGTTCATCCAAAATTCCCAGTGGGTGAATGAAGAATGCAAGGTCATGGCCTATCTCACTAAAATTAAGTGAAATGAGTACTTTAAAAAATGAAGAGTGAAGGCTTTTGAAAAACATTTATACAAAAGGTAACAGAAGTGACTAATGATAAACTGGCTCCCTGCAAGACAGCAATGCTCTGTTTAGGGATTCCTCCTGAGTGCATTTTATCTGAGATGTCTTTTAAACTACAATTAATCAGAAAATGAGAACCGTAGAAATTAATATCCATTTTTTGATCTACAGTCCCTGCTGAAATGGCAGGATCCCTAGACTTTAACTGGTGTGTTAAAACCATCTATGATTTCTAAATAAATAGTTTTTAATTATTGGCTGTTGCATGAATGAGCAAATCTGTTTGGTTTAAAAAAAATCAGCAATTTCCTCAAAGCTACCAATTTCTCGCCAGTCAAAGAAGAAAACTTGTGCTGGGGATGCACTAGTTGCTGAATTTTTAATATCTAAGTTACATACTTTAGTGAAATATAGAATAGTTTATTTTCACGTCTCCATACTGTTTTATGGAAATTATGAGGAGAAAAGTTCCCCTATAATCTGAATACAAATGTCAAAAATGTGAATAGATTGATGCACTTACAGAAATAATACAGTCCTCTGTGAAATAATATTGGCAATATTACATATTTTTCTTTTTCTGGTTCTGAAATAGAACATTATTTTTCCTACTCAGGAATTGATCACCTCCCCTCCCCCCCCCCCCCCCCCCCGGCCCTGGTCCATGGCCATTTTATTTAAGGACAAATAATCTTTTTGAGATTTTAAATAGTACCATGACAATGGGAAACCATGCCAATGTCCGCACAAGCCACTTCTCCTTCCCTACTGTTGTGAAAGTGCAACAAGCCTATGGCTTACCCAGAGGCCATTGAAGTCAATGAGAGGCCACTGAAATCCATTGACTACAGCATAGAAGATTTAGATTAAATCTCAGGAAAATCTTCCTAACTGTAAGAACAGTAGGACAATGGAACAGACTGTCTCAGGAGGTTGTGGAAGCTTCTTCACTGGAGGCTTTCAAAAGGAGGCTGGATCGCCATCTATCTTGGATGGTTTAGACGCAACAAATCCTGCATCTTGGCAGGGGGTTAGACTAGATGACACTTGAGGGATAGAAGGGACTGATGATTTCATGACTTCAACAGTTATGCACCAGGGTTTTATTGTTCCACTAATTGGAAAGCTTAAGATCAAAGTTCATGCTTTATAAGTGAAAAAGTGAAAGCCCCTCCCTGCCCCTTTTCCATGCAATTGCTCTTGGATGGAACATCTTAGGCACAGCCCTATCGTTTCTTGATTGCTGGGACTACAACTGTGACTGACCTTGAGTGACATGAGTTCCTAGACCCCTGTATGGTTGCATAAGGGCAGGGCATAGTTTAGCTCAAACACACTTGCCACAAACATAGTACATAGGGCATAGCATAGCTCTCGAGTCCACAAAAGTTTGTGCTGATTTTATTTATAATTTGTACGGTATTACAGTTGCACATATGCTTCTACTTAAATGACTATTAGAGCATTACAGATCCATAGGGCAAACTAATTGTTTTTATTTCTTCCATTTTAGTGCTTGTGCTGTATTGATCTGCTATTTAATAAGTCATTCAGAGGTGAGCACGCACAGTATATTCCTGAAGTATAGACTTTCAAGACAAAAGCATGTGAGTACATCTTTCTCCTATAAGCAGTGGGAGAACATTTGTTTTCAATAAATTGGGTCAGAATCATTTGTTTATTAATGTGAGACCTACAGTTTTCAGCAGGTAGGAGAGGGAGAAAAGAAAGCCACAACGTGGTGCAGCTTCATCCATGTATTTCATTAGTTTCTACTGTAATACAAATAATAAAGGTCCCAACAGAGATCAGTGCCCCCTTGTCCTAGGCACTGTAAAAATATACAGTAAGAGAGCTGTTGCTCTGATGAGCTCAGTCTTGGCAAGCTTAGCTTCTAACAGGTCACTAATGGGAGATCAAGCAGTTAATTGGTGAAAAATTGCAGAAATATATACTATATCAGTGTTACCATATTCAATATGCGTTTTCTGAACTTAGGCTGTGATTTTTATGATTATTTGATTATAGGTGGCCAGCATCATGAACAACTTTAACACTTTCTGTTGTAAGCCCTTGGTAGAAGAGTGCATTCACCACATGCACACACCCTTGTGGCTGGGCATAGCATAGCGGCTGTCTTCTCAAGTGCTCCCGGCCAATAGTTGCTCTAGTTTTGCAGTGGTTTCTGTTATTGTCAATCACCCCTCTGACCAGGTCACCATTTAGTCCCCCCCCTTTAACAAGTCCAACATAAATATAAACACAACTGAATCTTCAACCCCCGAGGGGCTCAGCTGGCCTGATAAGCAAAGGCTCCTGTGTAATGCTGTGTCCTCTCATCTATCCTCAGGCTAATGTGCCTCACTCCACCTCACAGGGTAGGGCTGGCCCTGTTCTCCACCTTCTCAGGGTTTCAGGCTGGCCATGTCCCTCAATAGCTCCTGATCATCCTCCAGGCTCACCTCAGGAGCAGACTGTCTATTTCTCTGCCCTTCTAGCCTTCTTAGCCTTCTATCAGGTTAAAAATTGATGAGTAATTGGGATGCCCAACTTGAGACACCTTTTAAAGTGGTATGATTTTCAGAAGGGGTTGAGCAGCCATCCATCTGGTTAATTAGATCCAGATAGTATAGGGGCTTCCTTTTTAGTGACTGGCCCTTATTGGCTGCTTGCAGAAGGAAGCATCTAGACCACATGGCTGAGGTGTAGCTCCTTACTTTCCTCAGGAGAGGGTGTTCATGAATGAGATTGGACTTTCTTGTAGGACCTAGGGTAGGATCCATGAAAATACTTAGGTGCCTCAACCCCAAATTTAGGCACCTAAGTCCCAGTTTTTGGCTCCGTTACAATCCACAAGACTCCTGCCAAACCCAATAGGTGCCTAAACTCACCCAGCACCTATGTTTTCAGGGTAAAAGTTGCCTTAGTGCCTATGTTTGGCCTCTGGATGTGCACACTGTGGCCTCTTTACATGTCCAGACACCTATCTCCCCATCTAAGCCCCAGAGCTATTCACAGATAGGCATTGATCTGCCTAAACTATGTGCAGAGTTTAATCTGATAGGCATGCTCTGAGTCCATCTACCAAATCTAGTCCTATTCAGAATTGAAGAGGAGGAGCTTTGCCCTCCGTACCCCCTTATAACTCTTAGCCCAATGGTTAGATCACTGGCTTAGGAAGTAGCAATCCAGGTTCAATCCCCCCCCCCCGAGGCAGAGAGGATTAAAAAGAGAGTCAAATGAATCTCTCAAATGAATGTGCTAAAAGGTTATGGGATATTCTGATGTCGGGCTCTTTCAGTTTCTCCTGTTGAAGCTGTTTCATTGTGGATAAATAGTGAAAGAGTGATTGGAGGAGAGGGACTGGCCCTGACGCCTCCCAAGTAGGGGCCCTGTCATAAATATAAAGGGAAGGGTAACAACCTTTATGTATGCAGTAACATAAAATCCCTCCTGGCCAGAGGTACAGAATCACTTACCTGTAAGGGTTTAATCAGTTCAATTAACCTAGTTGGCACCTGACCAGAAGGACCAATGGGGAAAGATCTGGGGGGGAGGGGGAAGGGTTGTTGTGCTCTCTTTGTTGTTCCCTCTCGGGACAAAGAAAGAGACCAAGCAGGTAAACCAGCTCCTAAAAGATCCTGAAATGATGCATCTAAAATTACAGAAATTGTAAGTAATAGCAAGGAAATGCATTAGATTATCTTTTGTTTTAGCTTGTGAATTTTCCCTGTGCTAAGAGGTAGTTTTATTCCTGTTTTTGTAACTGTAAAGTTGAGTCCATAGGGGAAATACTCTGTGTTTTAAATCTTTTATTACCCTGTAAAGTTACCTTCCAGCCTGATTTTGCAGGTGTGCTTCTTTTACTTTTTTCTTTATTATAAAGTTCTTCTTTTAAGAACCTGATTGATTTTTAGTGTCCTAAAAATAAAGGGTCTGGTCTGTATTTTTATTAAAGGCAATTGGTTGGTATATTATTCTCAAGCCTCCACAGGAGAGGGGGTGAGGGCTTGGGGGAATATTTTGGAGAAATAGGGACTCCAAGTGGTCTTTTCCCTAAATCTTTGTCTAAATCACTTGGTGGTGACAGCAATACCGTCCAAGGAAAGGATTTTGCCTTGGGGAAGTTTTTAACTTAAACTGGTACTTATAAGCTTAGGGGGTCTTTCATGCGGGTCCCCACATCTGTACCCCAGAGTTCTGAGTAGGGAGGGAATCCTGAAAGGCCCTAATCCCTGGGCTATGGAGTCTGTCTCTCTCTCATATATCCAAAAACTATTTAAGTATTTATCTACAGTGGAACAATCATTAGGCCCAAGAGCATAAAAATTATTCTGTAGTTCACTGGCACTCACCTGGGAGGAGCCTCACATAAGAATATCCCATAGGCCGGTGGTTAGAGCACTCACCTGTGAGGTGAGCGAGCCCTGCTCAAATCCTATCTGCCTGAGGGGGGAATTGAACCTTGGTCTCCCACTGCCCAAGCAAATGCTCTAACCACTAACTAGGCTAAAAGTTTTATAAGCTTGGTACAATGCCCACTATCTCCTCTATTTTTTCCAGCTGTTTAGCATGTAGTGTGGGAGGCAACTAACCCATTCCTTCAAGAAACATCTTAGGCATCTAAGCCATCTGATTCCAGGCAGTGGGTTCCTGTTTGTGGATCACTAAACAGAGATGGTGCCTTCCTGCAGCCTGAACTAAGGTGCCCAACTGTGAGACGGGTGGGGATTAGCACACACCACTCTCATCAGTATCTCCCATTGGCTATTTTAGGCAGTTCCCTACCTAGCAGGCTGGCTTTTGTGGATTGCATTCTAATTCACCCCTCTCTCCCAATTTATTGTAAAGGGAGCATAGGTGCCTAACTCAGGCTTTGTGGATCACATTGTGTTCCTGTGATATTATAGGCTCCTGAAAGTTAAGTGCTGTGATGCTTAGCATCCCATTACTTAAGTTCTTTTGTGAATTTTGCCTCTAGATCATCCTGGATGAGTGATTTGCTAGTAGCAGCAACCGGGAGTTTTCCCTCCGTATACAAGTGCACGTTGCTAAAGTCCTGTATGCCTTTTTGTGACCTCCTGATTGAACTATTCCACCGTACTACACTTATTTCTGATGTTTTTCAAATGGAGCAGATTATATCTTTGCTCAATCGTCTGCACAGGCTACCACTTTATTTTTTTGTGCAATCCAAGTGGTTGCTTTTGATCTAAAAAGCCCTTGGTTGGGATCCTGCCTACTTTTGAGGCTTCCTTTCCTCTTGAGCCATCTTGATAGTTGGTATTAGCTGGGTTGCTTTTGGTAGACTGGCTTGCCAGTGAAGGGCTTTTGACTCTGGAACTTACCTTTCTTGTTGGTCTGACAGAGCTTGTTTGTTGACTTTTGGAGTATAGTGTAAAATATTGCTGTAGGAAGCAAGCCTCTGCTTGCAGGCGATTGCCTGAGTGGGCTGATTTTGTTGGTTTCTTATTAGCCGATCAGTCAAGTTGATTGTGCAGATGCAATCTGGTTTCAAACTGTTGTATGAATGCCAAGAAGCTATGATGAACTCATTTTCAAGAGCTCCCAGATAAATACACCTATTAGCTAGAAAGGAATTTGTGAGAAAGAAGCTGGTAGCACCAGTCCAGTTCCCCTGGGCCAGGTGTTCATATCAAAACTTGCACTAATTTGATAGAGATCTCTCCAGAATGGTGAAGTGAATGGCCATAAAGACTGAAGTATCTTGGATAGAGGTGGAGGCAGCTGAGAGGCATGTTGGAGAGGGAAGCACTTACATATGCTATAGCCGTATAATGGGAAAATAGAGGGCTCTGGAATCAGCCAGCACTATTTCACTAAGGAATACAAATTACAAGAACGAGAGATCCATACTGTTTCTTGTTCTCATCATCCATGCCTTGTTTTCCCCCTGCAGTACAATGCGTTGTTTTTTTGGACTAGACACATTGGCTTTGTTTCCTGTCTGCTAGCTGTAGCCATCTCCTTTATCGTATAACATGAAGTGAAATCTCATTCTCTTACCCTTAAGCCACCATCCACATTGAAAAAGAAACTATCGATTATAAATGTTTGTCTGTCTGATTTGTTTCTCCTGTTTAAAAGTGTGATTGCAGAGGCCCTAAAAGTAATGAGGCATTTAATGAAAACATGCATTTTATAGGCAAAATACATGGGGGTGGAGAAATACGTGAAGCAGCTGTACATGAGTTAATGAAATTAAACGCCCTTTACATTTTTGCTAATTTGACCTCGGGTTACCCCTTTGATATTTCAGTTTGTTCTGCATTTATTTAATTTTTACACACTCTGTGTGCGTGTGTGTGTGTGTGTGTTCATTCAGTAGAGATTATCTTACTTCTGTATTTGGCACTGGTGTGACCACTGTTGGAACACTGTGTCCATTTCTGGTACCTACAATTCAAGAAGGATGTTGATAAATCTGAGAGGGTTTATAGAAGAGCCATGAGAATGATTAGAAGATTAGCAGAAATGCCTTTATAGTGATAGACTCATAGAGTTCAATCTATTTAACATAACAAAGAGAAGGTTAAGGGGTGACTTGATTACAGTCTAGACCAGGGATCGGCAACCTTTGGCATGCGGCCCATCAGGGAAATCTGCTGGTGGGACAGGATGGTTTGTTTACCTGCAGCATCCGCAGGTTCGGCCGATCGCAGCTCCCACTGGCCACGGTCCCCCATTCCAGGCTAATGGGGGCTACGGGAAGCAGCGCGGGCCAAGGAATGTTCTGGCCGCTGCTTCCCACAGCCCCCATTGGCCTGGAATGGCGAACCAGGGCCAGTGGGAGCTACAATCGGCCAAACCTGTGGATGCTGCAGGTAAACAAACCATCCATCCCACCAGCGGATTTCCCTGATCGGCCACGAGCCAAAGGTTGCCGATCCCTGGTCTAGAAGTACCTACATGGGAACAAATATTTGATAATGGGCTCTTCGATATAGCAGAGAAAGGTATAACACTATCCAATGGCTGGAAGTTGAAGCTAGACAAATTTAGATTGAAATAAAGTGTAAATTTTAACAGTGAGAGTAATTAACTGTTGGAACAGTTTTTACCCAGGGTTGTGGTCGAATGTCCATCTCTGACCATTTTTAAATCCAGGTTGGCTGTTTTTCTAAAAGATATGCTCTAGGGATTATTTTGGGGAAGTTCTATGTCCTGCGTTGTACAGGTCAGACTAGAAGATCACAATGGTCTCTTCTGGCCTTGGAACCTATGAATCTCCATAGTATTTATTTCAGTTATCTCTGTTAAATCAGGGAGATACACAGTAATGGTCACAAGCAGCATAAACACTGAAATTCTCACTGGTCCTAAGGAGATTTCCCCTCATTCTCCTGAATATCCTTCACCTTAGAAATCCATGTCTTAAACTTGCCCCAGGACACAGAATTCTGGGAATTTCTTTCAAACTTTTGGTGATTTGACCCCTAGATTCTGGTAGGTATTTATCCTCATCCCAAACCCTCATCTCAAAATGTGTCTGCTTGGACAAATTCCTAAGGAATACCAGAAGTGACTGAGGTAAAGCAAGGGATAGGTGAAGTCTAGTTCAAGAGAAACTGGACTAAGAAATTTGAAATCTACCCTTGATGCCAGTTCATTCCATTCATTGCTTAGTTGCCCTGGAATTCCCAGTCATAGGACAATAGATTTTGGGTCATGGCGAATGCAGTTAAGTATGTATGTTACTTGCTTAAGGAGAAATAAGGCATCCCCTTATTCTCCTATGCAGGCTACCTGTGTCACAGGTTGGAACAGAAAGCAGCCTCTTGTGTGGGAGGGAATGGGGACGGTAGGGGCGGTGAATGAGAAGAGTCAGTGTAGGAGAAGTACTCCGTGTCAGGGCTCATGTGGATTACCTCCCCCAAGAGTAAGGGGGGAAACCAGGGATAATAGTGTATCTCTCTTCTTTATTGGTGTTGTATATTCCTTCCACACCCTTCCCCCACTACGAGCTGCCTAATTTCATTTTTGCTTTGAAACACTCATATGAATCTTTTAAAATCAGATAAAACATACAAGCAGGTGAATGAAAACTTTCCAAATTGCACTGTTTTCATGCTTTTCAAGCAAAGATTTGCTATACGTGCGTGTAACCAGACTGATTTCTAGGAAGGCTCCAATCTCCCTGCAGAGCAATAATTTTGGGCTGAAGGTGTTGTTAGTCCCTTGAATGCACAGAGCATTCCATTTTCAGTTATTGTGCATGGGTGGATCTGAGATCAGAGTCAAACACTTGGCCTTTAATTTCCTTGGTTGAGGAGTTAGACATTAAACTAAAGACAGATAATCTCTGCCCACAGTGAAACAGCTCAGAGGTGGAAAATCTTCTATGAAGATCCTCTGGTGGGGGGGGGGGGGGGGACAGGAGGGAGGGAGAGAGAGGTGGTGTCACCTCCCATATCACCCTCTTGGGAAAGTAGAGTTTGCCTCCCCTACATGCACACAGGAAAGACTGTAGTTATCTGTAAACCTGTCAGATCCCCCCTGACTCCCTAGTAGTTGAGGAAGCAACGGTTCCCCCTGGCCTTGGCAACCCCAAGTCTCCAAAAGGGCAGCGCTGTGTATTACCTTGAGGAGGGACTATTGGTGTGTATGGGGAACTCATTCCTCCCCTGGACCTCCCCAGTCTTTGACCCCTCCCCAGTGCAGACATAAGAACGGCCATACTGGGTCAGACCAAAGGTCCATCTAGCCCAATATCCTGTCCTCCGACAGTAGCCAATGCCAGGTGTCCCAGAGGGAATGAACAGAACAGGTAGTCATCAAGTGATTCATCCCCTGTTGGCCATTTCTGGCTTCTGGCAAACAGAGGCTAGGGACACCATCCCTGCCCATCCTGGCTAATAGCCATTGATGGATCTATCCTCCATGAAAAAATACTTCCTTTTGTTTGTTTTAAACCTGCTGCCTATTAATTTCATTTGGTGACCCCTAGTTCTTGTGTTATGAAAAGGAATAAATAATACTTCCTTATTTACTTTCTCCACACAGGTCATGATTTTCTAGACCTCTATCATATATCCCCCTTAGTAGTCTCTTTTCCAAGCTAAAAAGTCCCAGTCTTATTAACCTCTGCTCATATGGCAATCGTTCCATACCTTTAATAATTTTTGTTGCCCTTTTCTGAACTTTTCCAATTCCAATATATCTTTTTTTAAGATGGGGCAACCACATCTGCACGCAGTATTCAAGATGTGGGCATATCACGGATTTATATAAAGGCAATATAGTTTCTGTCTTCTTATCTATCCCTTTCTTAATGTTTCCCAACATAGTTCCCTTTTTTTGACTGCTGCTGCACATTGAGTGGATGTTTTCAGAGAACTATCCACAATGACTCCAAGATCTCTTTCTTGAGTGGTAACAGCTAATTTAGACCCCATCATTTCATATGTAGAAAGAATAGTAAATATGGCAGGCAACCAGCTTGGCCTAACAGTGAAATCCTTGCTGATCTTAAACACAAAAAAGAAGCTTACAAGAAGTGGAAGATTGGACAAATGACCAGAGAGGAGTATGCAGAAGTGAAATCAGGAAGGTCAAATCACACTTGGAGTTGCAGCTAGCACGGGATGTTAAGAGTAACAAGAAGGGTTTCTTCAGGTATGTTAGCAACAAAAAGGTGGTCAAGGAAAGTGTGGGCCCGTTACTGAATGGGGGAGGCAACCTAGTGACAGAGGATGTGGAAAAAGCTAATGTACTCAATGCTTTTTTTGCCTCTGTCTTCACAAACAAGGTCAGATCCCAGACTACTGGACAGCCCTCTGTGGAGAAAGAAGTGGTTCAGAACTATTTAGAAAAACTGGATGAGCACAAGTCCATGGGGCCAGATGCGCTGCATCCGAGGGTGCTAAAAGAGTTGGCTGGTGTGATTGCAGAGCCATTGGCCATTATCTTTGAAAACTCATGGCGATCGGGGGAGGTCCCAGATGACTGGAAAAAGGCTAATGTAGTGCCCATCTTTAAAAAAGGGAAGGAGGAGGATCTGGGGAACTACAGACCAGAGGAGAGGAAAGGGATCAGGAACAGTCAGCATGGATTCACCAAGGGCAAGTCATGCCTGACTAACATAATTGCCTTCTATGATGAGATAACTGGCTCTGTGGATGAGGGGAAAGCAGTGGACACATTATTCCTTGACTTTAGCAAAGCTTTTGATATGGTCTCCCACAATACTCTTGCAAGCAAGTTAAAGAAGTATGGACTGGATGAATGGACTATAAGGTGGATAGAATGCTGGCTAGATCGTCGGGCTCAAGGGTAGTGATCAATGGCTCCATGTCTAGTTGGCAGCCGGAATCACGCAGAGTGCCCCAAGGGTCAGTCCTGGGGCTGGTTTTGTTCAATATCTTCATTAATGATCTGGAGGATGGTGTGGATTGCACGCTCAGTAAGTTTGCAGATGACACTAAACTGGGAGGAGTGGTAGATACGCTGGAGAGTAGGGATAGGATACAGAGGGACCTAGACAAATCAGAGGATTGGGCCAAAAGAAATCTGATGAGGTTCAACAAGGACAAGTGCAGAGTCCTGCACTTAGGATGAAGAATTCAATGCACTGATAGGGACCAAGTGGCTAGGCAGCAGTTCTGCAGAAAAGGGAATGGGGGTTACAGTGGATGAGAAGCTGGATATGAGTCAACAGTGTGCCCTTGTTGCCAAGAAGGCTAACGGCATTTTGGGCTGTATAAGTAGGGGCATTGCCAGCAGATGGAGGAACGTGGTCATTCCCCTCTATTTGGCATTGATGAGGCCTCATCTGGATTACTGTGTCCAGTTTTGGGCCCCACACTACAAGAAGGATGTGGAAAAATTGGAAAGAGTCCAGCAGAGGGCAACACAAATGATTAGGGGGCTGAAATACATGACTTATGAGGAGAGGCTGAGGGAACTGGGATTATTTAGTCTGCAGAAGAGAAGAATGAGGGGGGATTTGATAGCTGCTTTCAACTACCTGAAAGGGAGTTCCAAACAGGATGGATCTAGACTGTTCTCAGTGGTAGAAGATGACAGAACAAGAAGTAATGGTTTCAAGTTGTAGGGGGAGGTTTAGGTTGGATATTAGGAAAAACTTTTTCACTAGGAGGGTGTTGAAGCACTGGAATGGGTTACCTAGGGAGGTGGTGGAATCTCCTTCCTTAGAGGTTTTTAAGGTCAGGCTTGACTGGGATGATTTAGTTGGGGATTGGACCTGCTTTGAGCAGGAGGTTGGATTAGATGACCTCCCGAGGTCCCTTCCAACCCTGATATTCTATGATTCTATGATATGTATAGTTGGGATTATGTTTTCCAATGTGCATTACTTTGCACTTATCAACATTGAATTTCATCTGTCATTTTGTTGCCCAGTCACCCAGTTTTGTGAGATCCTTTTGTAGCTCTTCGCAGTCTGCCTGGAACTTAACTATCTTGATTAGTTTTGTATCATCTGCAAATTTTGCCACCTCACTATTTACCCCTTTTTCCAGATCATTTATGAATATGTTGAATAGGACTGGTTCCAGTACAGACACCTGGGGGACATCACTATTTACCTCTCTCCATTCTGAAAACTGACCATTTATTCCTACCCTTTGTTTTCTATCTTTTAACCAGTTACCAATGCATGAGAGAACCTTCCCTCTTATCCCATGACAGCTTATCCACAGGAAGCCTGCTGGGATCTAGAATGCAGCGTTGCCAGTCGGAGGGAGGTGAGGGCGCAAATGCCCCTGACTCACGGTTTTTGCATTTGCTCAAAGTTCCATAGGCTGGGGGCAGGGGCAGCATGACCTGAGCACTTGTAGGCAGTGGTCCCATACTAAATCAGTATGGCTGCTGCCAGAGCGGTCTGGAGTGTTGCTCTAGCTGTGTGATCACAACACCCTTGAAATTTGACTTGGCCATCCTTCCATCCAGAAGGAGGGGTGGCTGGGCCAAATTGTGTTGTGCCCTGGCACATGGGGAGTCTTTTCTCCTATGGTGGAACACAGGAGAATCCACAGAGATCTCAACTCTTGGTGGTACTGGCTCGTGCACCCTGTCAGTAAGAGAGAGGAGACGGTCCCCAGCTAAAGGACACTGGAGAGTCCTGCGAGAGGAGGGGGGGGGGGATGAATAAGGATTAGAATGGAAAGGAGTGGGAAACCAGAATTTGCCCTCTCCCCAAAGAAATATCTGAATTGGTGCTACTTCTGGAATGGGAGAAGATGGTGGTGCAGTTGGTTGACCTCTCCTCCTTATCTGTGTAGAGAGCATATCCTTTGTAGATGGAGATGGGTGGGGGACTCACCAGGCACTAATTCCCAGATTAGATCAGCACAAAAGTTTGTATGCTATACCACCATTGTCCTTACTAGAATATTTTTTTTAAATGGGGGAATAGAGAAAAGTGGCTAGTTCACTCGTATGCCGAATTAATTAATTAAAATATTTGCTTGAAAAACAAGTTGAAAAGAAACATTGGACAGTGTGACTTTTTCTGTATTGAAATAACACTGTGAGGAAAACTAAAGTTTCTCTCTCTCTCACATGCACAAACAGTTTTGGTTTTTTTTTTAACTTCATTAAATCAAACTTTGGTAAGATTCATATGAAAAGGAATGCAACATTTTCAAAGATTATTTAATTGCATAAAAGTCTTCAGACTTTGCCACAAAAACCATCTTTTTACCTGGTTCTACACTACAACTGTGGAAGATTTTATGGGTAATAATGATGATATGGAGATTATTAGATTTACTGCTCTGGCTACAATATGTTCTCTTATTTTCAATTAAATATGAGTAGAAATGACATTTGTTCCATTTATTATTGTACTGATGCTGGGGAACCCAGGGCCCAAGCTGGGAGGCCAAGACCCAACTTCTGCTACAAATGAAATCAGTGGAAGTTTTGCCATTTATTTCAATGGAAGCAGAATCAGGGTCCCTGTCTTTCTTTCAATGCTACGGTTGTTCCACACCAAATGTTTTTCATTTCTCCCCTCTCCTCCTTTCCCCTGCAGGCTGTGAGTGCTCCCCTCCTCCCATGGCAATATTTCTTTCAGTCTTGTATGTCTGAGTACTGCTGTCTCAGTGCAAATATTTCTAAAAGGTGATCTGAGGGTTTCAGATATTCATGATCAGTAAATTTCATTTTACAAACAAAACCATAAATCCACAGTGTGTTGGTAGTGTTGGCACATTTCAGAATGGAACTGCTTTTGTTCCTGAGGTACCTGTCTAAAAGCAGCTTGGACTCTTCATTCTCTAGGCTCTTTCATCTTCTGAAAGTGAACTATGGACCCAGAGTATTTTATCGCAGCATCCACAGAATTTACAATGCCTGTTTTGAAGCAGTGTTTTTCAGCGTTCACGATAAGACACATGGTAGAAAACAAGGAAATAAAAGTAGACAGGATGCTTAGCTTAGGCATTTTTCTTCACATGGTGTGAGATTGATACATTTTTCCGGCTCTATAAATAGCACCATTATCCTTTTAGGGTATTTTAGCATAGAAAGAGACTAAGGCTCATCTAGGTCAATCCCCTTTAAATCTTTAGGCATTATGTGATTATTTTCAAAATATGCAAATTGTAGCAAATAGTTTTAAAACTATTAGGAATTTACCAGAAAGTATTAAGAGAAGAGCTTCTAAAAGCTTGTGTTTCTAATTTACCAGTTTCAGCCCTTGTCAGACAATATACTAATGGTGTTCCTTTATTTTTATTGGGCACAAGCAAGCAACCATGTAAAAAGCTACATAATTAGAATAAATATTGATCAATTTCTTACACAGTAAATGCTATATTGTTACAGAACAATTAGCAGATACTCATTTCTGTCTTCCATGGTATGATCTTCTTGTACTATCTTAACACTTTTCAGAGTAGCAGCCGTGTTAGTCTGTATCCACAAAAAGAACAGGAGTACTTGTGGCACCTTAGAGACTAACAAATTTATTAGAGCATGAGCTTCGTGGGCTACAGCCCACTTCTTCGGATGCAGTGGGTTGTAGCCCATGAAAGCTTATGCTCTAATAAATTTGTTAGTCTCTAAGGTGCCACAAATACTCCTCTTTTTATCTTAACACTGCAAATTATATAGTAATTATAGTTGGTATAACTTGATACCTTCAAATATTATTTTTAAAGTGGTCACATTGAATAATGGGTTGCCTTTTGAAGGTACTTTTTGGTGCAGATTTTACTGTGTTTACATTGTTAATTGTACCCCAGAGAATAAATCACAACCATAAAATTTGAATGTGGTGAGATTATTTTCTCCTAAGCTTTAAAGAAAGAAGAAACTGCAGAGAGACACATCCCTGGGAAAGCCAAATATTTCTTCACTGGAATTTTGTATGGTTCTGATTAGAGATTTTAATTGGTTGGTTGGTAATGTGGTGCAAGCAGAGGGCATAGCAGTTGAAGGACAAGAGGATGTAGTAACCTGCACATGAGCAAGGTATAACCTTGGACAAATGAAGCCTGTGAGGTTTTAGCTTAGCCATACTAAGCCATAGGCTTAAGAAATGCTTGACATAAGTAAATGACCAAAGAATTACCCTATGCCACAAAATTATGAGAAAAGATGTGCCAATGGGTGTAGTGTAAAAGATTAACTGCAATATTAATTTTTGATTACAAGATACCCTGTAGTCACATTTTTCTAACGAATGCCCTAACTGCAGGGTGCAGGCTGTCCATCAATGCTAATGAAAATGAAAGGAATGATGAACCATCTGTGGAAAACTGCACACCCCAATATTCTTGATGGACACAATACAAATGAGGAAAAAGAGTTAACACCTTCATGATCATGCGTAGAGTGTTAGGTGTAGTCAGAATCACAAAATAAAAGAGGGCTTCCAAACTGGGTAAAATGAGTTCCCAATGGGAAAACTCCAGCAGGAACCATCTCTCTATTGATGATCAATTGGCAAGGCCCTAAGAATATTGTTAAGGATGTGAATATGACTATATTTGTAACTTGTGCATAGGTCTTCATAGGATTTCTATATGCTTGGGTAATCATAACCTTAACTGTAACTTCAGTAAAACTTGTAAAAACAGACTAGACCTTGAACTTGTAAATGTATGTGTGGTCACTATGTTTGGTCTTTGTGTTATGGGAGGCTCTAAATCTGAAGCAGGTAGGAGAGGTGAAACTGTAGTCACCAGGGCCAAACCCACAGTGGTTTAAGACAACATTACTAATACATTTACTTTAAATAACATAGAAGGCTATCAAGTATTTGCATTTCTTCAGTCAGACATTTTGTGGTATTATGTCTTGCCATGAATTCAGACCAAATAAAACCCAGTACTGAAACGAAAAAATAAAGGGTACTTTAAAAACCAGTCTGAGGTGGATGATCAGCCACTTTGTTTAATTAGCAAAAATCAATGAGACAACTGAGCATACCTCCCGAAAGCACAAGTAACTTCCCCAAAGAAGTTAAACCCTATGAAAAGCTAATAAGAAATCTCTCTCATTTAATTAAGGTGTATTCACGAAACGCAAAATAACTGACTCATCTCATTTCCCAAATAAAGCTTTAGAACTGAAATACTCATGAGCATTTTGACTCCCCTGAGTACTTCTTCACTATACTTTTTTTCTTTCTTTTTAACATACGTTAAAGCAGGACAGTACCACTGAACCAGCATTGAAACATTTCATATACAAGGAAGAAAAGTCAAAATAATAATAAAAATCACAGTAATATACCAACTAGTCCAGAGGAAGGAGACCATACTAATTCTCACCTTGCACAAAAATAACCTGAACCAATGTAACGTACAATTTGAGGTGAGGCTGAATTGCAAACTTCGTCTGAATTTGAACTCTGTTTGTGTCTGGGATGAAAGGGTGGTGTCCAGATGAGTGGTGAAATCCTAGCTTCATTGAAATCAATGGGGCCAGGATGTCACTTTTGGGATTTTGGTACAGTCTTTTTTTTACAGCTTTGGTCCATTCCTACATAGAACTAGAAACGGAGCTCTGTCTGACAAAGAATAAACTGGCAAAAAGTTCTTGGGGAAACACTTATAAGATCTTACAGCAATACTCACCTGTTTTTTAACACAACTATCTGTTCTCTCTCACTATTACTTGTCCAGCTATTAGTAATTACATTGAGACAACAGTCCTAAATTAAAAACATAAAATGCAGATTTAGCTCCACTATGAGCTTCCTATCCAATGGAGCAGCATAAGTGGGGAATAAAATTCCCAAGGAGGCATGGGAATATTGCAGGGAAATGTAGATGAACCTTTGGTTCACTACATTATCCACAGCAGCATCCCAATACCTGCAGTGGCTCCTACCATAATCTGTGTTTCAATATTTTATAACATTTTTGAAAACAGTTTTCTGAAATCTGAAAAAAAAAAGTGACAGGGAGTAAAATTAATCATATACACATATTATTTTTTCCACTGGTCTCTAACATACAATATTTTTGAAGGAGAAGAAAATGTTTTTGTTGCTATGACAACAATACCCACTCTCTTGCTTTCCATTACAAAGCAGAGTTTCTGAGCATATTTAGGAAAATTGAAATGTGAGGAACTCGGTGATAAGGCTGAGTGCAGTAAATTTTCATCTACATCAATATTTGTATTTGCTCTTGGAGCCATCATAAAGCTCTGAAAATTTCAAGGTCAGCATATTTGTTTGCAGCATTGAGAGTGTGGCTGTTAAAAGCTTGGTGGTGTTCACTGTGCAAAATCGTAGTTAAATGGGTCCTGAATGTTGTTAACGCTATTCTAAAAGAATTCAACTAATTAAAACATGTAGGAGTATTGTCTAGCATCATTCATAATGAAAACAATAGACTAGGGATCTATTGCCATACAATAGGACCATTCACATGAGTAATCACTATATATGGAAGTGAACACTTGCAGGATCAAGCCATTAATTTGTAAACTGCTTTAGGGCTGGTTTCCCCTTTGTTCTGGACAAGGTTGAGCATGCTGTCAAAGTTCTACTGCATACAATTAGCACAGAAAGCCATGGAACTGATGGAATTTGAAGGAGGATAATTCATTCTCAAGATCCAGTTATGCTGCAACAAATACAAGTAATCTGCCAACACGTAACAATGAGGCTAAGTAGCAGCTGATAGCCATTTAAATAATTAAACATTTAACCTTAATTCTGTCACTTAACATAATATTCTTTTAACACAGGTTTTGTGTGTAATTTCCTAGGTGGTTTTTTTTCTTAAATGCAAACTGAAAAAACAGAAATTCCATCATATGGCAGCATATTGACACCCACATGGGTCATCGGGATGCTTGGAACCTTTAGATCCACTGCACAGACATCTGCCACTTGAGGTAATGGAGTAACTGATAGAGGATGACAACCTATTACTTCTATGTGAACTAGCACTTGAAATGGATGAGAGAGACACTTTGCCAATGAGTTTCACAGATATTTGCTGACAGCGGAGCAATGGTCAGCTGCAGGAATAATGGGTTCTGTTCCAGGCTCTGGAGGGGAATGTACTGTAGTGGGTATATGATGGGGTGATCTGCCTCCTTAAGGACAGTAGTGCCTAGGGATCAGCCCATTCCTGTCATGTGGGGTGGCTCCTTTAAAATTTTGGGAGGTCTGATGTACAAAGATGGAAGATATACTGGGAGAGAGGAAGTAGTGTTTGGGAGGAATCCTATTACTGTTTCTTTAAGGGACCAGGAGCCTTCAAGAGAGGGTAGGTAAGGCTCCCCTCTCCCAGCCAGTTGGGATGAGATTTAGGCATGGGCCCAGCATATATGCTGTCTCTTCCCTTATAGCAGGATGGACAGTGGCAGGAGAAAACTGGCTTGCTGACCCCTCTAAACTGGAGGGTTAATCAGGGAAAAGGGTCCAGCTCAAGGAGAAGCTTGCTATAACCCTACCGCAGGAGGAAACTGCTGTCTGAAGGAGATACTGACTGCCTCAAAGCCAGAGGCAGGGGGTACTGCCTGAAATATAGCTCAGCCGCTGCCAGAGGGGCTAGAAGTGACTGTGAGGAAGTGCCTCTGTAGCAGCTTAGAAGAATCCATGAGGAATCACAAATCTAAGGTGGGAATAGCAGAGTCTGCAGACCTGATGAAGACACTGACAAGCAGGGCAAAGATCAGGGAGGTGGCAAAGGGAATGATGGAACAGTCCCTAGCCACCTAAAACAGGGACCCTGGCCTGGAACCCAAAGGAGAGGGCTAGTCTGGATTTCCCTACCTCTTCTCCAGACCAAGGGGGAAGTAGTGGCAGACCACTGTGAAACCAGGATGGATAAAGGAATGCTAGAGGAAAACAGCCCCTGCAACACCGCTCCCTGACATGAGGGAGTGTTCTGGTGGTGAATGTGCACCCTTACAGCATAGACTCTTCAGCCCTCTTTCTGGCTTCTTTGCTCAGCTAGTCCCAGTTCTCTTCCAGCTCCTTGTTGGATCTCAATGTCTCTTCCCCGTTGCCCAGTCCAGCCTCACCAGACTCCTTGTCCCAATCTGCTCCCTTTCCTTCTCCTGATCTGGCATTTGTCCCCTGTGCATGTGAATCAGATGATTTTCTCCACAGTCAGGGCCGGCTCTAACTTTTTTGCTGCCCCAAGCAGCAAAAAAAAGCGCCGTCCCGCTGAGCCCCCCCCTGCCGAGCACCGCGCCGCTGGAATGCCCCCCCGAGCGCCACGCCCCCCCCGAGCGTCGCGCCCCGCGCTGCCCCCCCCCCGCCGAGTGCTGTGCCGCCGGAGCCCGCCCCCCCGAGCACCGTGCCCAGCACTGCCCCCCCGCCACGCGCTGCCGGAGAGCCCCCCCCCCCCGGCGGAATGCCGTGCTGCACTGTCCCCCTCCACCCCAAGATTGGCTGCCCCTTACCAGGTGCTGCCTCAAGCATGTGCTTGGTTGCCTGGTGCCTGGAACCAGCCCTGTCCACAGTGCCACCAGGGTGGGTTGGGGCGGTGCACCAGTCTCACCTATATATGCAAATTATTTATACTTGATTGTCTCCCTATTACTCCTTTGTGTTTTGCTCATGGTCTTCAAGTATAAACTCTGTGGAGCAGTTACCATATTTATCTTTTCTTGTTCAAGACCTAGCAAACTGTGGCCCTAATCCTGATTAGGGCCTGTCACAGCTACAGGGCAAACTGCCCATTACAACCCTTCTAGTCCCTATCAAGTGCACCCCTCAAGTGATGGGCCTGGGTCTTGCCACTACTCTGAATAGAATCCTATGGTCCAGCCTTTTTGCACTGGATCTCTGAGTTGCTTACCAACTGTGTTAATCCAACTGGCCAAACTGCATCTGGCACTCGTAAATCCATTTTTTCTGGGGACCTGTGACCAGTGAGTTGATTAAAGCGACTCAGAAACAGCATCTTCTAAACAAAGCATTATTTATTTATTTCCCCAAAGGTCTGGCACAGAGAGAGCAAAGGGGACAATAACTAAAAGGCCTATCCATGTGGCTCTTTCTTCAACCTTAATCTTGTGGTACCAGCTTTTGTAAGTTTCCCCTCAGCCCAGCTAACCCCCACTTCTGGCTGGGAGAACAGGCTGTCCTGCTCACAGCAGGCTCTCTTGTCTCTCTGTGTTCCCTGGCCAGCCTGTCAGCTTTTGCTGGCACTCTCTGGGCAGCCTCTGGCCACTCATTCAACCCACACCCTTTTCTTAGGTCCCAGATTCCCCTAATATTTTAGTGTTCCCTTTGATCTTTCTCTTCTCTGCCTTGGCAAAAGGGCTCTGTCACTGGGATTGGGGCTGGGGAGCTGTTTCTTCATGGCTATAATTCGGGCTGTTGGGTTTTGAGTGTTTTTTGCTGGGATGCTCCTTATCTAGGCCATTGTTTGTTTTACCGTTCCTGCCTGGTTCCCCTAACAACCTCAGCTGATCTATCTCCATAACAAGTAAGCCATCATGAACAAACTCTCACAGATGCACGTGCCACATTTATAAAAAATATGAGATATATCACATTTTATCATGGGGCCTCTGAGGGCCATCATAATATAAATATTTAATAATAGTTGAATATAGTTAGTAATTCTATCCAGGTGATTAATTAACAAAGATGACTTCAGCTTGTACTGAGTGACCCCAGGCACAGGGGTCTCCAGTACGTTAATAAAACACAGAGGTCTGACAATTAAAGGCAAAAGATGTCTGTCAGTTTCAATATGAAAATTGTGCATCCACTTCTTCCGAAAGGTAACCCAAAAGCAAAGGTCAACCAATATGGCATGTTTATGCTGCTCCCACTGCCTTGCCAGTGCCTAAAGTGCCCTCAGCTGTCTCATAAGTGACCAGATAAACTTCGGCAATAGATTCTGAATGGGTTTTAAAGGTCAAGAAAATCACTTATTACTTACTTTGATTAGCAATCTGCTTTTCACAGCCAAACTTGGAATTGTGTGCTTGCTCTGTCTGATCCCAGTCAGCAACATTTTGTACCACCTAAAAACTGTTAATTGTATATCCAGGGCAGCTATCAGAGTAAGGTATAACAAGACACACCCAAGGACCTCTTCAAGAGTCTGGCAATTCTCTGGGGGGGGGGGGGGATTTAATCACAGGAGGAGCACGTGATTGTTGAAGTATGGCAGTCTGTAAGGGGCTCCTAGGAAAAAACAAACACCTGTTCATGCAAATGCACCTGCCCTGTCACTTTGTGCCCCAGGTAGATTCATACATGGGGGTATTTCTTCACCACTTCCTTCTCGTGGAAGGTCTGCCATTTGGGGGCATATTTAAATTCACCAGGAGATCCATAGGAGCCTTTCTGGCAGAGTTCTGGCCAAATCTCCCTATAGTGGACTTTCTGCTACCATAAGCCTCCCCCACCAGCACCTAACCCAATAGAAGCCGGCACAGACTGTACTGTGAATCTGGCCCCTTTGCTTTTAATCAGAGGTAAAGTGTGCATTAACATAGCCCACAAAAGACAGTGACAAATATATGGGGAGGACTGAAGCTAGTGTCTAGATTCCCAAAGCAATAGTTCTGTTTCAGCTGCATTAAATTGTCAGAAGTTTTTCAGTATCAATCACAGTCTTATCAGCTACTCAGAAAGTATGAGGCCAGAAGCAGCAGAAGGACTCTTGGGAGATAATTTTCAGATAAGTAGATATATCAATATATGAATGAAATTTAAGGCCATATTAACTTGTCAAATACATAGAAGAACTGTCTGTAAACTATAAAGAAAGGGGCAGTGCAACAGATTTGGAACAAAATCAAAGTCCTTATAGTTGAGGTAAATACACATAGATTTAACATACTGTAGACATAAATCTGCTTTGCAAACTTCAGAACATTACATATGTTTGTGACACACAGAAAAGACATGACAATTACTGTTTAACATGCCTTCTTCTATTCCTCCTGGTGCCTTTTTCATAGTCTGAGGGCTTTTGCATTTTTCTGCTGGCGTTAAATCAGAAGTTCAGCTATAAAATTAAATTATTAGGTCAGCTGCTTATAAGGAGGTTCATTAAAGGGTTGGTAGCATCAAGCATCTAGCTTTGTTGTTTGAAGCAACTTTTCTCATGTCTCCTCTTTCCCTGCTTTGTTGTTCCACTTCTTTTCTTTTGTCTGGGGGTGGTTGGGCCTGTTTCACAAGCAATAAGTGGTGCAGCCAGCAGGCAGTTATAGGAAATAGATCTCTGTTGAGCATGATGAAAGGTCAGGGTTTGTCAAGTGGCCTGGCCTCATCTTGCATGTCAGTCTCTGGTGACCAACCAAACTAGGTCCTTTCTGAAATGTGACCCTCTTTCATCAGTGTCTCTGGTACTCTTGGCTTCTCAACAGACTCACATGGGGTGATTTCTCATTCTTTCCTTCTTTGTCTGTAGGTTCATAGGTGCCTGCAGTGTCATTGCTTTTGACCCTCCTGAGTGGTCACTTCATATGACCTGGGAGCCAATGCACTATGCATTATTCCTTTGGTCCTCCTTTTCCTGTATCTTTCCAAAGGGTGGATCCGCACTGGAATGCCGTCTTCCAGGACTGTAAGATCTTTGGCTGAGCAGTTGTAATAATTCACTTGCTTCCTCTGATTGTTCGCCCTCTCCATTTTGTGGTTTCCCACTATTTTCATATTGGTCCCCCATGAAGAACTTGTACTGCTCTAAGTTTCATTGTGTTTTAGAGAATAATATGTCTGAGAAGAATATTGGGAATAACACATAGCACTAGGAAGACGAATGAAGAAGTCAGAAAAATTACTGGATGAGATACCCTCTCACAAATAATCTACAAAAGAAGACATCGGTGGCTGGGACATGTGCTGAGAATGGAAAAAGAACGCTTACCAAATACTGCTCTTGAATGGAAGCCAGAAAAGGCAAGAAGAAAGAGAGGAAGACCGTGAATAACATGGAAATGAACAGTTCTGAATGACATCAAGCACCTCAATGTGAAATGGGAAGATTTGGAGAGAAGGGCAGTTGACAGGCAAGGATGGCAAGTGTGGGTAGCCCAACATGCAGCAAAGCTCGGGATTGACTACAGTCTAAGGTAATGTCTCCAGATCTCCAAACACAGCTGATCATGCTCAGGTGGTGATGAGCTTCAGATTGGTACATTCTTCATGACCCAACACCCCATGGAAATAAAATAAGTTTTACATTCTTACTATTCTCCAGCTGCATGGTGAAATCTGTGAACAAACTCCAGGTCCACACCTGGGCAAATTTTCTGCATGCAAAATCCAGGCTGCCTAAGGGATTCAGGCTATTTACCATGGTTCAAAGTACTAGTTACTGCATTCCAGAACTTTTAGAGGCAAATTTCTGCCACCATTTTTTTGTTAGCAATGAATGAGTGATGGAGCAGGCCAGCAGAACAGTAGGAAAGTTCTTTATTGAGCATTCACAGA
The DNA here is from genome assembly GCF_027887155.1 of Malaclemys terrapin pileata. NCBI lineage: Eukaryota > Metazoa > Chordata > Testudines > Emydidae > Malaclemys > Malaclemys terrapin. The sequence continues at coordinate 129,713,011 of NC_071507.1, forward strand.
GGGCAGTGTAACAGGTTGAGAGGCCTGTGTTTGTCTGGTAGCAGCTAAGACCCAGCTTGCATTCGTGAATCCCTAGCAGAACATCAAACTAAGTCCTTCCTGAATCCCGATGCTTTCTCCAGTTCCACTTACCATACTGTACTAATATTAACTTTTTTGTGACTCTTCTGTTCAGAACTGGAAGTGGTTGAAATTTAAAATTTCTGTCTCCCATTAAATTCTTATGTTTTGACATCTACTTTCATACCAAATTGGGATGAAGAGTAAAGTCTCTAAGGTTTTTCATGGAATGGAAAGTTTTTGAAAAACTTAAATTTGGAAATGTCAAAAACGCTTCATTTCAGTTTGTTGAACAGAATTTTAATAATTTTGCTTTGGGTTGGTTCAATATTGTCGATGGCCACTATACGTCATGACAGTTGTAGTTTGGGTCCTTCATGCCCCTGCTCCCCTATATGGGATGCGCTTTCTGTCCAGATTACATTTCCCATGATGCACTTTGACAGTGTAGTCAGCAAAGAGACTATGATCTAGCCTGGCCTACAGAAGAGAATGGGGGCATGAGGGACCCAAACTACAACTGCTATGAAGCATCACGGCAGCTCAAAAGGATAACAAAAATTGAACTGACCTGAAACAAAACATCTTAAGTCAGGTTAGCAAACTGAAATATCTGTATTTGAAACCTGAAACAAAACTGTTCTATTATCCTGAATGGAAAACGCAAATTCAAAAATTTTGCCTAAATTGAAATTTTCCTTCAGAAAACACTCTGTGGAAATCAAATTTTTTTGTCAAAAAGGTTTAGATGGAAAATTCCCAATCAGCTCTCTTTGCATGTTTGGCAGTATCTATTGAATAGGCGAAGTGTCGACTACTGCCTCATGAAATGTTGACGTGTTTCCTTTTGAATCTGGTATGTATTTGAGTTTTAATATTGCAAATAAATTAGAAAAATTCTATTTTTTAATGTATAAAATACAAAAATAGGTAGAACTGCAAAAAGACATTGATATGAAGTAAACATTCACTACTGAGCTGAGACACTGAATGAAGAATTGCAATCAGTTTTATGGCTAGTCATAAATCCCCTGAAAAATGGGGGTTTATAATGGAAGGGCTACTACTGACACAACTTTAATCTGAGCATTGCTAACGGTGACATTGTAGCTTTATACTGCAATTTAATGGTAAGCTTTCTTTGCTTTGCCAGAGGCAACCCAGCCAGTTGAGGTGACTGAGTTTTCACATTATACAGCAACTCAACCTTGGAGTGCACTGATGTAAAAGCACTCGTTCTTCATTAGACAAATTTAAAATAATGGTCTGAAAAAAGCATGTGCATTGTGTGTTCCATTTAAACTAATGCAAGATTCGTATAATATTCACCTCACCTTCTAGGCTTAATGGACTTAATGAACAGTTAAAATGTTTTAGGCAGCCCATAATGGGCAACTGTGATGTCAGTCAACACTCAAAATTGACATTTCTTACTTTTTAGTAACCCATGTGCGTCAGAGCCTGACACAGTGCGGGCAACTTCCTTTTATATCTCTGCCAGTGCCCCCTCAGTTCATTCTGTCTAATAGTTTAGATTAGTGGGATCAATCTACTTGTAATTTGTGTAACACTTTACAAAAAGGAACATACAGCAGTTCCTCTTATATTGGTTCTCACGCTGACCTGAAATGTAGAGCCGGTGGAAACTGGAATTTCTGTTTTGTGGGAAACTGACCCTTCTTTTTTTGGAATCAGAACAAGTAGCTGAAATTTCCTATAAAGTGAAATTATGGAAAATTTTGATTTGGGACCTCAAATTGTTTTGAATTTTATATTATATTAAATATAACACAACATATAATAATATATAAAAGTCTCTAAACAAAATCAAAATGATAACCTCTAAATGAAACAGTTCAACCTTGTCAGAACCATTAGTCTTGACTTTACCCATTGAAAATTACATTGAAATTGACAGTCCCACAAAATGTTTAGATTTCAGTAAAACTGCATTTTTCAACTGAACTTCCATAAAAAAAAATTGGCTTTTGAGCAACCCTGCTGAAATGCTCTTCCCATTGTGGTCCTCTCCTGACTGATGGTTGCTTACCATACCAAATTACATGATGTTAATGGTTTTGTGAGGTGGAAATCTTCCATCTCCCTAGTTATATTTTCAGGACAAAAGGAAAAGTACTGTTCCTAGAACGTGATTATAACATGACAGCTGGGATTTTCAGTTACTCAGCGAATCAATATCAAAGTACTTGAATTTCTTTTTTTTGTTAAAGTTGGTCTTCTGTTATGGAGGGTCAGATTTGCCCAATAGAAAATATAACAAGAAGTATTTGCCTTCTCCATAAACTTGTCTATACCCTAGAGGACTGCCAACTCTCTATTGATAGTACAGTCCTGTCCCCAGGCTCTAGTCAGGATTGGGGCCCTGTTGTGCTTGGTGCTCTACAAACACCTTTCCTAGAAGACTTTACAACCTGGAAAAACTGGTTCATGGCTGTTGTTTTTATAATATATTATGTACTTCCTTTGTACTGTTTTTTTCCCTTTCTATATAAACTATCTCCAGCTGTGCTCTACCTATTTTAAATACTTTTTTTGAAAAGAGCAAGTAATGCTCTGTCCACTACTCCCTAAAGTAACTGGTCCATCCCACTACATCAGTATTTCTTAACCTTTTCTGGTTGGCAACCCCTTAGCCAAAGTACCAAAAAAAAAAAAAAAGTTCACAACTCCCTTACATTTACTGTAAAAATGTATCCACAATAAACCTCTATAATTTTGTGTGTTTTGAGAAGCTGACAGGGAATACTTGACCTTGAAAGGTATGGGTGTGTGAAGAGTGGGGGAAGCAAGTTTTCAATTGAAATAAAATTTTCAGTGCCTCCCAAACTCCCGATTGCCTGTCATGACCCTTGTGGGGGCTGAGAAACCCTGCTCCACAAATAGATTTCTTCTCCTGGGGTGAAGAGAGTGACCCTGTGTGTGTGTACGGTATCAAAGAGTAGAAAGGTCATTGATCAGGTCTGAAGCTTATGTTACCTTGTCACTGTGGGGTGTGGTCATTAACTTAACTACACCCATACTCAGGGTTTGTCTACACTAGCACTTTTGTTGGTAAAATTTTTGTCGGTCGGAGTATGAAAAAAAACACACCCAACATAAGTTTCACCAACAAAAGCATTGGTGTGGACAGCGCTATGTCAGCAGGAGAGCATCTCCCACCGACATAGCTACCACCACTTGGGGGTGCTTTAATTATGGCGATGGGAGACCTCTTTCCCGCAGGCATAGAGCAGCTGCACAGGTACAGCAGTGCCTCTCTAAGCATAGTGTAGACATAGCCTCAATTATCTGCTTCCCTTCACTGCCCTCAGCTGTCAATTGATGCCTGAGTCCAAAGCTGCTAATGTCATCTGGGATCTCATGGTTATGAAGGTGCTAATTCCTGGTGTTGCTAAGAGAAGGGAAAGGCCACGGAAGCCAAATTCCTTCTAGGGAGGCTGAGATCAGTTCAGCTAGTCTATTCCTCCAACCTTCAGATGATGTTAGCAATGGCTGCCAGGGGTGCTGGAACAACTTGTATAGTGAGGGAGCTGAGAGCCATTGACCCAGACTGTAAACCCTGTATATGGTGGAAACCAGTTCAAGCCATGGGTTGTGGCAGCACCCCTAGTTCAAGTACCTATGATGGCTGCTGTCTCTTCTCTTTTTCCTGAAGGATGCTGGAACTTTCTTAAAGGGTCACTTGTGTAGAAATATGTAGCCCACACAGATCTCCTAGATGACCACAGTTCTGGATCTGCAGAGGCTCATCGAGGCTCTCCCACCTGGTGTGGTTGGCAGTTTCTGCTTCCCTCCCTCCCCCTCTCCAAAATCAATTAGAAAAACTCCCTAAATAAAGCCTGATTTCAAAGCCTATTAAAGTCAAGGGAAAACTTCAGGCCCCTAATACTCTGAGAAGTAGAGTAATGCAACCCTGTCTAAGGAATTCTGTCTAAAAGAACAAGTTTCAGAGTAACAGCCGTGTTAGTCTGTATCTGCAAAAAGAAGAACAGGAGTACTTGTGGCACCTTAGAGACTAACACATTTATTAGAGCATAAGCTTTCGTGGACTACAGCCCACTTCTTCGGATGCATATAGAATGGAACATATAATGAAGAGATATATATACACACATACAGAGAGCATAAACAGGTGGGAGTTGTCTTACCAACTCTGAGAGGCCAATTAATTAAGAGAAAAAAAACTTTTGAAGTGATAATCAAGCTAGCCGAGTACAGACAGTGTGATAAGAAGTGTGGGTCCCAGGAACCTATCCTTGTAACAAACCCCGATGCCAACTCTGTCCACATATCTATTCAAGTGACATCATCATAGGACCTAATCACATCAGCCATACCATCAGGGGCTCATTCACCTGCACATCTACCAATGTGATATATGCCATCATGTGCCAGCAATGCCCCTCTGCCATGTACATTGGCCAAACCGGACAGTCTCTACGCAAAAGAATTAATGGACACAAATCTGACATCAGGAATCAAAATACTCAAAAACCAGTGGGAGAACACTTTAACCTGTCTGGTCATTCAGTGACAGACCTGCGGGTGGCTATATTACAACAGAAAAACTTCAAAAACAGACTCCAAAGAGAGACTGCAGAGCTAGAATTGATATGCAAACTAGACACAATCAACTCCGGTTTGAATAAGGACTGGGAATGGCTGAGCCATTACAAACGTTGACTCTATCTCCCCTTGTAAGTACTCTCACACTTCTTATCACACTGTCTGTACTCGGCTAGCTTGATTATCACTTCAAAAGTTTTTTTTCTCTTAATTAATTGGCCTCTCAGAGTTGGTAAGACAACTCCCACCTGTTTATGCTCTCTGTATGTGTGTATATATATCTCCTCATTATATGTTCCATTCTATATGCATCCGAAGAAGTGGGCTGTAGTCCACGAAAGCTTATGCTCTAATAAATTTGTTAGTCTCTAAGGTGCCACAAGTACTCCTGTTCTTCTTTTTGTCTAAAAGAACCTACTGAATGCTATTCTGATTATTTCAGAGTACCCATAAATGTACAAGGCACTGAAACAAAATTTATAGAAGAAAGGCTCCTTTTTAAAAATTCTTTCAATCCCACACCTATTACCATCTTGCTGTAATTGGATAATGCTAAGTAATAATATGTGAAGTTGAATGGCTTTCTGATTTCTGCTTACTGTATATACCAGGGGTGGCCAAACTTACTGATCCTCTAAGCTGCATACGACAAACTTCAGAAGTTCGGGAGCCAGGGCATGCCTGCCAGAGCTGGCAACTCAAGCCCGGCAGGAGGTACCTGCTGGGGCTTGGGGCTTCAGCCTTGCTCCTGCTGAAGCCCCAACCCCTGGCAAGTGCACCCAGTGGGACTGAAGCTCTGAACTCCACCTCCCTGCTGGGAAGAAGCTCCCACCGCACCACCCTGGTGCAAGGCAAAGGTCCCAAGCTCCCCCCACCCAGTCTAGTAGAGGGTGAATGGGTGGGGCTCTGCAAGCCTCACTTTGACTGTAAAAGAGCCATATGCGGCTCGCGAGCCATGGTTTGGCCAACCTGATATATATTTTTATTTAATTTAGTTCTTCAATTAATTCTCTGAACCTCTTGTCACCTTCTAGTCTCACATTCAATTAATACAACAATAACATAATATGTCAGGAAACAAAATAATTCTGCCATCAAATGGGCCTGGCCTTCTTCCATGTACCACTCAAATAACCACCTTAGAGAGAGTCTGGGCAAGCGGATCTTTCAGTATGGCTGGAGCGCAGCAAAATCTGATTCTTTCACACTAAAGGGGAGTGAATTACAGAGTGGAAGGCTTTCTGATGAGAAATGCCATATTCCTCGCTATGCAAATACAAGGATTGTTAGCTGCAGCATCCAAGGATTAAAATACAAAAAGGAAGTTGGTCTCAGAGACACACAGCACCCAAACCAGTGGATAGTCTTTGGAGCACTAGATGATTAATAGCTGTGTGTGTGTGTGTGTGTGTGTGTGTGCACGTATGTTTAAACATATCACTCTTGGGGAATTTTAATCCTATTACGTGTCTCATAATTTTACTTCTAACCTTCCAGTGTCACTGCTTTCTTCTAGTGTGTCTTTCTTTTGATAGCTCCAGACTGAGGTGTTTGATTGACAGTGCATGCCAACAGTTGACAATGGGCGCAAACCAAGTCCTAGATATAGAATCACACTGTTGTGTAAGTTTGGTGAACTGTATTTAAAAATGGAAATACAAATGAAAATAATACAAAAAGAAGGATGCATAGATTTTTTTTCGCCCCAAAGAAGCAAGTACAGTCTTAGCTATATTCATGTAAATGCAGCTTTTAGCAAAGCCTTTCTTTCCTAGCCTTAATTATGAAAATCCTCCTGAGGTTTTTCAGGCTGTTGTGAGCTGTGTTGCTGTTTTTTTCACAACAGAGACAATTTGAGTTATCTCAGAAATCTTTAACTGCCTTCAGCTGGATACCCAGAAGACTTTGCTGGTACTGTGCTAAGGGTCAATTGTTCCTTAAACTACTTTTAGAGTCTATTCAACATGACAAGCGAATCAATCTTTTCAAGTCAGGAGCTGATGAAATTCTACATTTTATAAAGTATTGCTGTTAGAGTATGAATTGAATAGATGGCTTTCAGGCCTGTTCAGTGTCACTTTACACTATTTTACTAGGGTTTCTGTAAATGGAGAATACTAAACCCGTTTCAGGCTGTTAAACATGCATAGCCAGATCAAACTAGATAAGGCATCCCTCATATAACTATATATAAATAGTACAAAGGAATTTTGGCACTGCCTTTTAAATGCTAGCATAACTTTATGAAGCTTTGAATAATATTGGAAGTAATAAGAAGCTTTCATATAATGAACTATTTAAGAACTGTACCACATAATCAATAACTAGTTATAGTTAGAAAATGAGACCATGTCATTTCTATTATGTTCTCTATAAGATGGCGACTTCAAAATTAAAACCTTTAGTAGACTCGTGGTATGTTGACACAGCAACTAAACACCTGTGGCTGGCCCATGCCAGTCAACTAGGGCTCAAGGGGCTTGGCTGTGGGGCTCTTTTATTTCTGTAAAGACTTCTGGTCTCGGACTGGAGCCTGAGCTCTGGGACCCTTCTACCTCACAGGGTCCTCAAAGTCTGGTCGGTAGCTCCAGCCCAGAAGACTACACAGCAATGAAACAGCCCCTTAGCCCGAGCTCCATGAGCCTGAGTTGGGTGGTGCAGGCCAGCTGTGGGTTTTTCTTTGCTGTGGAGACATACCCATAGACTTCAAGGCTAGAAGGGACCATCATGATCTTCTAGTTTGACATCCTGCACATTGCAGGCCACAGAACCTCACGCACCCACACCTGTCATAGGCCAATAACCTCTCTCTGAGCTACTGAAGTCCTCAAATCTTGATTTTTAAAGCGTTCAAGTTACAGAGAATTCACCATTTATGCTAGTTGAAACCAGCAAGTGACCCATGTCCCAAGCTGCAGAGGAAGGTGAAACCCCCCCTCAGTCTCTGCCATTCTCAGGCAGGGAAAAATTCCTTCCTGACCCCAAATATGGTAATCAGTTAGAGCTGAGCATGTGGGCAAGTCCCACCAAACAGACACCTAAGAAAGAATTCTCTTTAGTAATTCAGAGCCCTCCACCGTTAAGGTCCCATCTTTGGCCATTGGAAATATTTGCCAATAGCAGTTGCAGATGGGCCATGTGCCATTATAGGCAACTCATGCTATCATCCCCTCCATGAACTTACCAAGCTCACTTTTAAAACAAGATAGGTGTTTTGCCCCCTCCTTCCTCCCCACCATTACTCCCTTTGGGGCAGTGTTCCAGAAATTCCCTCCTCTGATGGTTAGAAACCTTTGTCTAATCTGAAGCCTAAGCTTATTGATCTTATTTACATCCATTTGTTCTTGTGTCAACATTGGTCCTTAACTTAAATAACTCCTCTCCCTCCCTGGTGTTTAGTGGAATATTCTCCTCTAAATCACATACCTATCATTAATGCCAAAATCTCTGTGCCTAGTGAGGAAACTTATTATAATATGTTTCAAACATGTAATTGGGTTATCCTTTGCATACTGCTGCTCAGTTATTCCTTAGAGTGGGAGTGAGGGAATTGATTGTTACATTGTTCCCTATAATTTACACTGGCTGTCAGTTTTCCAAAAGATGCAGTTCAAGATCTTAGTATAGTTTATACAGTCTGTATTAGTAGAGGCCATAATGCCAAGATTTTCAGAAATGATTAGTGATTTTAGATATTCAGTTTTTGGGAGTCCAATTTGAGACACCTTAAAGGGGCCTGGTTTTCAGAGGGTAAGTGCTCAGCACTTTCTGAAAATCGGGCCTCTTCAACATTTGAAGCACCCTATATCACTAGTTTTATTTCTGAAAAACATGGCTGAAGTAGTTATGTGATTGCTTCTTTCTTTAATGATATGGTCAGTTGTGGTGGACTAGATTCTTTCAGGTCCTTACCTATGAAATTACTTCCTGAAGGACACCTGCAGGAGTCCCTGCCTTTTGGACAGAGTTTTCCTAAACCTGCAGGATTTGATTTGCAATGGTGTTTGTGAACTGAACCTTGCAGTGTGGTTTGTGAGGGGCTGAAAATGAATGATCCCCTGCAAATTCACTTGGAGTTTTGTGACAGAGTGCTAGGAGCATTGACCCAGCATTTTTGATCACTAAAAAGTTAGGTTGACATAAGCTGCTTTGTGTTAACCTAGTTATGCATGTATCTACACTTAAATTTGAATCCCGACTGATGTATGGAGGTCAATATGGAGTGAGTGTAGACACTGAGTTACTTATGTTGACCCTAACAATCGCCCAACAGCTGTTGCACACTGCACGACACTGACTGCTCTAGTCACAGTTGTGAACTCCATTGCCCAGGGGCCACATAGATTGGAAGTGTCCTCTTAAAATCCCTGTACATTTTTGAAATGCCTTATTCTGGTGTCCATCTTGGTGAGCACACTTCCATCTGCTTTCCTTGTTGTGCACATCTGCGCAGCTGACCATGCTGGCTACATGTTCCAGACACATGGCGGCCTGGAGTAGAAAGGATATATTGGATCTCCTGGGCCTGTGGGGAGAAGAGGCAGTGCTGGCACAGATCCAAACCAGCAGTAGAAAAGGTGACATCTAGAAGTAGGTTGCCTGGGGGGATGGTAGGAGAAGGGGTATGACAGGGACCGGCAGCGGTGCCATGTGAATGCCAAGGAACTGCGGCAGGAGTGCCAGCAGGCCAGGGAGACCAACAATAAATTCTGAGCCACAGATCTGCCACTTTTACAATGAGCTGCATGCCATACTTGGTGGAGACCCCTACACGATGCTGCACAGCACCATGGATATCTCCAAGGACCCTGAGTCACCAGGCCCTGCCATGACTAGCGAGGAGGAGAAGGTGAATGAGGAAGAGGAGGAGGCGAATAGGGGTCAGGTGATTGGGGGATCCAGCTGTGTGGCAAGACAGGACCTGGTTTTGACTCCACTGCAGTCCAGCCAGTGCCACCAGACAAGCACGGGAGAGCCCGATCCAGGGGAAGGAACCTTAGGTAAGTGTGTAAATAAATTTTCTATTACAGGATGGCACCCCTAAATTAGTGGGACAGAGCTTTCTACTTCTCATTAATTTACTCAGATTAGAAGAGGTAGCGGTACAACAAAGAGAGGTAGATTTGCTATCTGTGAGAATATCCTCTAGAACATATTGAATCATGAATCTGGAATCACTTTGAGTGGTTGCTACTTTTGGATGTACTGCAAAACCCATCTGTTTCAGATAATTTATACTACATTGATTTTTTTTCCTTGCTGTTTGGGACTGATATCTCTTCTCTGCCCCCTCCTTTTAGTTTTATTTACATTTGGCTGAAGTTGTTGGTGGATTGGTTTGTCTTGAGGATCATTGAAGTGGTTGCTCCTGTTTTGGATTCTTTTAAGTTTGAAAGCTTTACTTGATTTTTTTTGTCAAAAGTAGTAATACAGAGAAGAGAGGAGAGGTTTTTTCTGTTGATACTTAACACACATGATGTTTTGTGTTTTGTCTTATTATGTGGCACTTAAAAGTCCTGTAATAGATGCCTTTCTCAGAGAGCATCCAGCACCTCCCAGGAGTTGCTAAGTACCTGTCAGCACTGGACTCTAAGTGAATTAAATCAGTGGTCATTTATGATGTTTTAAAGAATAGAGTGCTACATGATTACTGCCACTATCCATACAATGCAATTTCCTGTATTGTTGCTGAGAAAATGTTCATGTTATGGTGTCTTCTGCTCTTGATACAATGCTTTTCACATCACAATCTTTGACTGAAAAATCAATAATATACCTTGTCTTATTCTGAGTCCTATTGTGCCAGCATTGTTTGAACAGAAATTAAAATGCATTGGCAAAATATGGCCAGGAGTAGTTAAAAGTTTCATAAAGTTTAGGGCCAGAAAGGATTATTAGATCATGCACTTTGACCGCCTGCATATCACAGACCATTACATTTCACTTAGACTAAGGGTCTGCCTATAGTGCAATCATGGGGTGTGAATGCAGTTTGTGTAGCTATACCCCCCAGCTAGCTTAAATCGATCCAGTTTGGGTACCAGAGTAGTGAAAGCGCGCCAGCACAGGCTTCAGTGTGGGCTAGCTGCTGACATAATTACCCAGAGTTCTGGATGGGCTTGCAGAGCCCACGCTGATGTGTGCGCTGTTGCGGCTTCACTGCTCTGGTACCCAAACTAACTAGATTTAAGATAGTTTAGGAATACCTACATGGGCTGCAATCACACCCAGGGCCGGCGCTTCCACTAGGCAACCCTAGGCGGTCACCTAGGGCGGCAGGATTTGGGGGGCGGCATTTTGCTGCCCTCGGCAGAAATTCGGCAGCGGGGGGGGTCCTTCCACTCCGGGTCTTTGGCGGAAATTTGGTGGTGGGTCCTTCACTCGCTCCGGGACCACAGACAGAGAACAGGAGAGAATATGGTGACCAATGCCTGAGGCCACTGCAATGACAGGGAATTGGTTTAGGTGAGATATATCCAGATGATCCCTGCAGGTGAACCACACCTCATGCTGCACTGGAAAGAGACAACCCCCTGACCCCATCCCACCCCACTCTCTTCTGATTTGATTGGGGAAAAATACCTTCCCAACTCCAAATCTGGCAATCAGTATGACCATGAGGATGTGAGCAACACACACCAGCCAAGCATCTCAGAAGAGGATTCTATGTGCCACCTCAGAGCACTGGTCCACTCCTGGTGTCCCATCTCCAGCTGTGGCCAATCTCTCCTCCTTCAAGGCAAAATACCTTTCCCTGATCTTAGAATTTTGATTATGATTATCTGGCCATACTGGTTGTTGGGGCTGCAAAAGGGGAAAATTAATATTACCCAGCCACGAAACTTTAGGACATTGAGGAGATTAGAGGAGTCCAGGTTATTCTCAGCTTTCACAGAACTTATGAGGCATTAAACTTCTTAGATCTCATTCTCATGGCAGCGATTGTGACAAAAACAGAAATTAGAACCACACAAATCTAAGCTAATGACAATGAGTATAACAAGAATGGGGAATGGCACAAACTTCAGCCTTATGTACTACAATTTTAAGATTGCAGTCTAGTGAATCCTCTTGGATGCCGAACCCTGCAGGCAATTAGAATACAATTTCCCCTTAGGGTAATTTATTGGAAGGGGTGAAGGGATTGTAATATAACACCTGACAGGAAGACTTTCAAATGCAAAGTTCTCTAGTAGCTCAGGGCACTTTTACCCATATGCTTACAACTTCCTGCAAAATATATGTCAAACCCAATAATTCAAGTCCCAAAGATGCTTAGGCTCTGTATATGTTGAAGTACAGATATAGCTGAACACAGCTTCAATCTGAATATATTATAGAGGTAGTCAGGAGATTTCAGATCTGTTTCCATTATGAAGTCCTGTTTTTACAAATCTGTTACTTCCTGAAATATTCACCTTCAAATCTGAAACTTTTCATGCCTGAACAAAATGTTTTAGTTTCAACAGAATACTTTCAGCTATGTTTGTTATAACAGAATGAAGAAAAATCCTATTCATAAATATAAATTCTTCTCTTTTGTGTAGGTGGGAGAGGAGGGAAACGACTCAAATCCAGTGGAACCTTTACACTTGTCCATGTAGGTAGATCATAACGAGCAGCTGAGTTGTTTGAAAAGATGGTCATAAAATTAGAGACATTGTACTTATTTATAAATGCACCATAATGCACATGCACAGTATGAAACAGAGGTAACCTCAATCTTTAGTGTGCTACGCAACTATCTAAATGTGCACTCAGTTTATTAGTAAACTGTCATGATTTAAATATGCAAGAACTTTTAAAAGTCCTTCTGTGGTTTCTGAGCAAACACATGGCCTGGCAAAATAAAATAGGGCTCAAAGCCAACAACTCCTCCTGATTTCTATTTATACCCATTGGATTTAATAACATGCTGCACTGCCATAGCATGTTACAAACATTAGTTAGTTAGACATTCTAATAACATTACAAATAAAGTGAATGTCTTTGCTTATCTATTTCACCGGGATACCCATCCCATAGATTTCTTTCTGGTACTCCGTATCAGAACTGTCTCATTTGTTGACTTGGTGTGGTATGTAAGGTGGACAGTTCAAATCGCAACAAACATGTGGAACAGTTGTCAGACCTCCGATGCTGTGTGTGTGACTAGGTCTGTTTTAGCTTGATAAGTTTATGGAGGGGATGGTTTGATGGGATAAAGTGATTTTAATCAATAGGTCAATAACGTGCCATCGCTGGTAATTAGTAACAATGGTCAATGATGGGATATTAAAAGTTACTACAGAGAACTTTTTCCAGAGGTCTGGCTAGAGAATCTTGCCCGCATGCTCGGGGTTCAGCTGATCGCCATATTTGGGGTTGGGAAGGAATTTTCCTCCAGGGTAGATTGGCAGAGGCCCTGGAGGTTTTTCGCCTTCCTCCGCAGCATGGGGCAGGGGTCGCTTGCTGGAGGATTCTCAGCGATTTGAAGTATTTAAATCGTGATTTGGGGACTTCAACAGCTGATTCAAGGCAGAGAATTCTTCCAGGAGTGGGTGGGTCAGCTTTCGTGGCCCGCATCATGCGGGAGGTCAGACTAGATGATCATAATGGTCCCTTCTAACCTTAGAGTCTATGAGTCTATGAGGTGAGGAATCTTGAATGGGAAACAGGGTAGTGCTATTACAAAAAACCAATATCCTGTAGTATGCCCCACCTGAACCACTGGACTCTTTCTCCCCTCACAAGCTAACAAAGCATCAGGAGTGAAATTCAAACCCATGCTACGACATGATGCTATGTTTTCAAAATAGCACCTTAGACCACTCTACCATCCTAATCTTCTAAACCTATGTGGTGTGTGATTTTCATGGGATGCAAAAACCATCTATGGTTTCTTACTGAGACCCACACAAATCCACAGTGCTTGGAAGCAGCAAAGGATTGCAGTTGAGGGCAGGGGGGAAGCGTGGCTGACTTTGGCTATTGAGGTGTGGGGGGACAGTAAGCTGATAGAGAGATGCTTTCCTTGTTTCCCCTCCCTGCCTACCTAATACTCTGCTGTAGGGAAGCACCACTTAAAGAAGCTTCAAAACCTTCAAAAAGCTGCGTAGCCTCTTTGAGTGGTGTTTTCCCATGCCTGGAGTTTAGAACTGCAGGGGTGGGGAGGACTCAGGACATGTAGCCTGATGGTTGGATTTTGTCATAGGGCAGGGACTGAGCACGGACACAAAAGGAGGAGCAGAGAGGGAATTAGCTTCTCCTTCCTCCCCTTCATAGGCTTCTGCTGAGTCCTGGGATTTTACTGATTATTATTATTTTGGTTTCTCAGCCAGTGGCATGCGATCCCTTGACAGCCCACTTTTGTGTCATATTCCACAGATTGAGAAGTTCTGGACCAGTGAATTCGACTTGGGTCTGACTCTGACTTGTTGTGAGACTGTGGGTAAGTCACTGGACTCTCTCTGTGCTAGTAGTTTCACCATGTGTAAAATGAGGTTAATATCTGCTAGCCTACTTCACAGGAGAGCTGTAGGGAAAAATTTTTTACTGTTTGGACAGTGCTTTGAAAATATACAAGACTTAGAATTGTTTCCTTTTCAGTGTGGAAGAGAATATAGGCGCACTGCACATTAAGAGCAAGCATCTCTCCCTCTCCCCCAGGTTTGGACTGGGGAAGGAGATTCTTAGATATGTACAATGAGAAGGAAATAGGAGGCAGTAAGGAAGAGAGGAAATGTGGCAGAAGTATTTTCTGCAGATAGAGAAGCAAATGGAAAAGAAAGAGAGAAGGGACATACATCAAAAGAGCTTCTAAGCATTTCTGGAGGGCGAGGCATTGTGGTAAAAAAATATTAGGTTTGACATAGTTATGACCCCGGACGCATAGATTCAATTCTACATTAGGCTGATTTAGCCTAGTCTTTTATCCTTGAGTTAGCTATATTGAGTTCCAGCCACCATTCAAACATAGCTTGCTTTGTAGATTTCAATAAGACTTACAAATAAAGCCAAGTCTGAAGACATTATCTTTATGTAAATTATATAATGATATTGACAGATAAGATTTTAAACCATAAGCATAGTTGAGACAGAGTTAAAGTTGACCATTTAGAAATCAAACAGAGGGTTAAAACTGAGTGCTTTCTCTCTCAAACTTAATATTGCATTAATGCCAGCTGATTGCAGAGACTAATAAGGTAAATGAAGTATGTTGTAATGTTTCCATTGCTATCTTCCATTTACCTAGAGCTAACCTATGTAACCTACATTACAACTCCAGCTACTCTCACAGAAGTACATTACTGCAAGAAGAGGCAAATCATGCTTGCCTATCATAAGCAGTCCCGTTGAATTCAGTGAAGCTGCACACATCAGCAAAGGGTCTATCAATCCACCTAGGTGTTTATGTGACTCTCATCACCATCAAAGCGCTATTGAAAACTCTTTCTTTCTCTTTCTTCCCGGCACCAGGAGCAATCACTTGAATAGTTAATCGGTTTTTCTTTGGTGCTGGTATGTATGTGCTGAAGAATTTACTGAGAGAAAATGAAGTCAAAGAACTGAGTAGGATGCAAAGAGGCAGACACTGCAACACTTCTCAAACACGTAATCCCATTGAAATCAATGGGGCTACATGGACGAGTAAGAATTAATCATACAAATAAAGGTTGCAAGATCAAGCACCAATAGTTGATGGCTTTGTGAATAGATCAATCTGGTGCTGGGTCAGAAAAAGAAGCTGCACACTTTTCCCCCTTGAATTCTTGGAACTCGACTGCGGTAGGAATCCTACTGCAAGGAAAGTTTGATCTTTTTAAGTTATTTGGTAAAATAGAATAGAGTCCTATGCAAGGATCAGTCTTTCACAAGAGGTGAGATTGACTGGACAGTCTCACCTTCCACTGAGTTCAATACGAGAGTGCCCAAGGTGCAGAGTGCCTTGAAGGATCAAACCCTTAATATAAAGAATAAGAGGTAAAGATATGAAAATATTCTTCAGAATGGGCTAGTGTATTTCCTTATTTTCTATGTGTGCGTATGCAAATCATTTAACAGTCAGTTTTTATGCTAACACTTCTGATTTTGCTTACCTCCTTTTGAAGTTTTGACTAAAGATGCAAATACAGTCTACCACTAGATGTTGCTCTAAGACAGCTCCAAGCAAAAGCAGAAACTGGAAAACTGCATGCTTTCTCTGAGATTTACATCAATCACAAAAATTCACTTTTAAAAAATTTCATACATTAAATCTAAAGCTTAGAAAATAAACTCCCAAAAGCATCATGACCTGTTATTAAAACATATAAGGCATACATATCAGCACTACCTAGTTCTAGAAATAACATGGTTGTAACAACACTGCATAGTTCTAGAAATATAAGACAAATCAAATGTTGTGGGTTTTTTTTTTAAACAAATGGTTTGTGTTTTATAAGAGTTGCTTTTCTACTTCTGCTAAATGGTGACTGGTATCTGACATATAGGCCTTCAAATACTTCCTACCAACAAACATTTCTTGTACTGTTTAGGAAATTTAATGGCAAAACACTTTAACACAGAGCTAAGACTGCCCAATGCTAGCTTATGCTCGTCCCAAACATTGAATTAAGCAAAACTCAAACATCAGAAAACCAGGACATAAAGAGTTAAGGTAAACACCCACACAACCTTAACTCTGCCCTCCGAGCAATGTCCCAATGTGCCTATTACCCACACTCCCACTTTGCCTTTCCACAGGAATGAACAGGAGCTACCTCCACTTGCACTCCACTCAATCACTGACCCTACTCACCCGACAGAATATCATACTTGTAAATTTTAACAACCACTTCATACCCTTTTTACAACCCTTCACATATGCACAAAGGACACCACCAACACCTATGCTTTCCCCTACCCATCATTAAATCCATACTGCTCTCATGTCCCACCTCACTACTGACTCATGGCAAGAAGATCCCAGTGCTTTGCTACTGACACAAGTTGCTATTGAAATGATCCAGACTGGAACCTCAAGATACCCATGCATCTCTTTCCTTTGATAACACACACAGCTCTGTGACACTCCTCAAACTAATCCCCGGGTCTTCTCACATCACAATTACAGCTCTCCCAAGCTGCTTTGACTTACTCCTCCACCATTCAACACAGCTATACCTAACGTCATGAGTGTAGCTGGAGTGCATGCCAGAAGGTATTACCAACTCCAAGGGGACAGAGTTAAGGCTGCGTCGGTGTTTACCTTAATTCTGTATTTCCTGATTTTCAGAAAGGTACAAACTATCACCAGGCAAACTTAACTCTTCATTACTGAAGATTTTTGCCATTTAATCTATTTATACTTAATTCACCTGAGTGAACAGAAAAGGATAAGATCAAAGCTAAAGAGAGACTAGGATTTTTGTGTTTTGTTTTTGAAAATTAGTATTGCTTTGATTAAATGTGAAGTGGACACAGAGGTCACTAATGCTATGAAATTGTTTCTGACATGTTTAAAAACTGCATATACTTTTCTCTTTAGCGCTCCTGGGCTTCAAGCTGATGTCTTAGCTGATGGTTTTATTCCCGTATCACTACTGGCGCTCAATGGAAAATGTTTGGAAATTAGTATTCATTAGTTCATTTACACTCAACTCCTCCATAACTTGACCTTGACATTCTGTAGGAAATGGCCACAAACTTTCTTTATTCAAATATTCCCAAATATACATCTTTTAAAAGAATTTATGAAAACAAAATAAAAATACTTTATTTTTAAATTATTTTAGATACTGCAGTCCAGTTTTTAATGAAAAAATATTTTAAAATGTCTATGCCTATTTTTACAATAGTGTCTCAACCTATAGCCTGTCATAGAAATGTACAGTAGGCCAAGATTAAAACACCCCCCCACACACATACACACACAAGCACATGAACATTATACTGTGATAGAAGCTAATAATGATGTCAATTGCTGTCCCTCTTTATGAGCTGTGACATACCATACAAAACACTCCATTTATTTCTGGCATTGCCATTTTGTATAAGTGCTAACTTCACTTCTTTTTCATTAGCTGATGCATCAACAAAAGCATGTTGGAAGAGATTCAATAAAACTAATTAATTAGGCTTCCTTTTTAGGCAACAATGGAAACAGGAGCCCCTGGAACTGTGTCTTGGGCAACACTCCAGACAACTGGTATTTTTCTCCTCTTAAAAGCATAATCACCCTGGTCATTATTGCGTCTCTCTGAAGGAGGGAGGGAATGCCTTGTTGAACTTCTCCTCCATCTCCTTGCGACAAGTTTTGCTTGGGCAATGTAATTGTTTCTGGTGGCAACAATATAAAACATGCAGGAGAGTAGTGTCACTTGCACTGTTACTGTATATCAAAGGCAATGCCACTATTTCCAGTAGCAATACAAACCCCGCTATGTATGGGCTTTAGCTCTCGCTTGTAAAAATAGTCCTTTTTGCTTTCCCTCAATCTAGACAGCTGTCTATTTTCTGTAATTTAGTAACAGCTTCATGCTTTACACAGATAACGTGCATATTATTGACATTGTTTGAAAAATATATATGGTTCAATGCCACCACCTTTGGGGAATTCTAGAAATAGAAGCATCATAAATGATCATCTTATGCTGCTTTTTGAAGCACTCTGCTTGCGTGCTGAGTGTGCTGGAGTCTGAAAAGTCCTGTCACAAAACTATTGCACCTTTGAGTTGTCAGCCTGATGGCTCAAGAGCATTCACTCTTAAGAGCTTCCTTGTTTATTTACATCCCCGAGGCTGCATTATAAAAGGTCTGTAAATGTATATTACTCATGCACTGGACACCAACACCTATTTCCTTTACTTGTATGAGTAGGAGTTTAGTCCTTCTCCTGCTGATAGTTTTCCCCATTGCCAGCAATGGGAGCAGGATTGGAGCTTAGCTGCACTCAAGCCATGGGGGAGTGTTCGGGCTAGTAAGGAGAGCAGGATCTTCCCTTGAACGTGAATGTAACAGTTCAAAAAGTCTGCTGTTCTGCCTCATGTTCTTCTATTGCCTCAGAAAATCTGTTGAACAGATTTTTTTCCCTTCACTTCCTTTCTCATTCTTAAAGAAAGGAAATCAGCACAGTGGGAAAGCATGGGTAGCATGGGGATTTCAAAAGGGAATTTAAGTTTAAATTAATAAATTCTTTTATCAAAATGTTTATAGTTAGGTTTCAGTGTTTCCTTTCTTGTGCTCTTGCAAGGGAGCTGCTGCACAGGGAAATGGACCAGACTGGTCTGTCTGCAGGGGAGTGGTGTCTCCACATGATGTACAGACTGTGCAGATTAGGGTTTCTATGGATATTAGAGAGTATGTGTCAACCACTCTGAGTGCAGTCTCTTTTTTTGGTGTTCCAACTTTCACCAAACTGGCTCTTCTCTATTCAGCTCAAAATCGCCCAGTCCAACAACTTAATATAACATGAATCAAGCAGCTCTCAAGCTCCAGGGCTTGAAGCCTTTATTTTACCTCTTTATTGGTTCCCTAGAGGTAGCCTGGTGTGAGGTTTGTTCTCCTCCATTATCCTAGGCCCTCCTGTCTGCCCCCCTCTCTCTCTGTTCTCTTTCCGTTATAGCTGGGCTTGTTTTCCTTATTGGTCCAAGCTGTGGGTGTGGTCTCGATGATTGGCAGTTCTGAGATGTGGTTAGCCTGGTTGTCTTGAAGTGGGGGAAGGTTCTTCTCTCTCTTCTGCCTCTTTCTGTATGAAGTTTGTAAGCCCCATTATAGCATGGATAGTCAGACAGCTCTCACATTTTTTTTTTGTTGGGGGAGGGGGGCAAAAAAACCTAGAACCAGCCCTGCAGCTCACTCTGTACATTGTGCTCCAGTGGGAAAGGAGCTGGAAGTTTTTGGCAATTTTCTTTATTTCCAAATTCCCCGTTGTGGCATTAATCCCTCATGGAATATGCGGCTGTAGTGGAGGAACCTGTGGTAGCCTGGAATTGAAAGCAGCATTGTTGACTGAATGGAAGAGGGTGCTTGAAGGGCACACAGAGAGACAACTACTCTGCAAGTCTGGTTGCGGATCTGTGGAGTCTGAGCCTATGTTTTCCTCTGCACTGATTCCAGGCTAGGCAAATACGCCACCTTCTAATTTTATGCTGTACCTCTGAGAGGAGGATGCAGTAGTATAACCAGTGGCAGATTACTGCATGGGCCAATGGGGCCCCAAGGCCCTGCCCCTTCCCCGCCCCTCATCTGAGGCCCTGCCACCCAGTTCCACCCCTCCTGTCATTCGCTCTCCCCCACCCTCATTCACTTTCACTGGGCTGGGGCAGAGGGTTGGGATGCAGGAGTGGGGTAAGGGCTTCAGCTGGGGGTTCAGCTCTGGGTGGAGCTGAGTGGTTTGAGGTGTAGGAGAGGGGTCAGAGCTGGGGTAGGTGGTTGGGGTGTGTGGGGGGATGCGGAGTGTGGACTCCGGGAGGCAGTTTGTGTGTGGGAGGGGACTCCGGGTTGGGGCAGGGTGTTGGGGTGGGGCATGGAGTCCTGGTGGCACTTACTGTGGCTCCAAGGAAGTGGCCGCCAGGTCCCTGCAGACCCTAGGTGGAGGGGCAGCCAGAGAGGCTCTGCACGCTGCCCTCGTGCCCGCAGGCGCTGCCCCCGCAGCTCCCATTGGTCACGGTACCCAGGCGACTGCTTCTGGGAGCCGCACGGAGCTAGGGCAGGCAGAGAGCCTGCCTTAGCCCTGGGCCCCTGCTGCACTGACAACCGTATCTTTAACAGCTGCCAACTGGAGCTGCCCAGGTCACTTTTCGACTGAGCGTTCCGGTCAAAAACCGGACGCCTGGCAACCCTACCCCTAGGGTTACCATATTTCAACAATCAAAAAAGAGGACGGGAGGAGCCCTGCCCCTGTCCTAGCCCCGCCCCTGTCCCGTCCTAGCCCCGCCCCTGCCCCTTCCACTCCCTCCCACTTCCTGCCCCCTCAGAACTCCCAACCCTCCCCCCCACTCCTTGTCCCCTGACTGCCCCCCAGGACTCCACCCCCTCCCTAAGCCTCCCTGCCTCTTGTCCCCTGACTGCCTCCTCCTGAGACCTTCCCCACATCCTAACTGGCCCCCTAGTACCCTACCCCCTACCTGTCCCCTGACTGCCCCAACCCTTATCCACACCCCCACCCCCTGACAGCCCCCCCCAGAACTTCTGACCCATCTAAACCCCTCTGCTCCCTGTCCCCTGACTGCCCCCTCCTGGGACCCCTGCTCCTAACTGCCCTCCAGAACCCCACCCCCTACCTAAGCCTCCCTGTTCCTTATCCCCTAACTGCCCCCCAGGACCCTACCCCCTACCTGTACCCTGACTGCCCAAAACCTTATCCACCCCGCCCCCAGAAAGCCCCCCCCGAACTCCCAACCCTCCCCCGCTCCCTGTCCCCTGACTGCCCCCTCCTGGGACCCCTGCTCCTAACTGCCCTCCAGAACCCCACCCCCTACCTAAGCCTCCCTGTTCCTTGTCCCCTAACTGCCCCTTCCTAAGACCCCTCTCCCTAACTGCCCCCCAGGACCCTACCCCCTACCTGTACCCTGACTGCCCAAAACCTTACACCCCCAACCCCCAGACAGCCCCCCCAGAACTCCCAAACACCCCCCCGCTCCTTGTCCCCTAACTGCCCCCTCCTGAGACCCCCCACCTGTACCCTGACTACCCAAAACCTTACACCCCCAACCCCCAGACAGCCCCCCCCGAACTCCCTGACCCATTCAACCCTCCCCCCTGCTCCCTGTCTCTTGACTACCCCCCCCCAACCTCCCTGCCGCTTCTCTGGCCCCCGGCCCCCTTACTGTGCTGCAGAGCAGCGTGCTCGGCAGCGGGGGAGGGGAGCAGGCTCGGAGCTGCGATCTGTGAGTGGAGGGAGGGAGAGGAGGGGGGGTGTCAAGTTTCAGGAGGGAGGAGGGGGAAGTGCAAGCAGGGCTCTGGCTCTGGCTGTCCGAGCTCTGGCTCTGGCTGTCGGAGCACCGGCTGCTTTGTAAGCGCGCGCACGCTCTGCATGGGAGGGGGGAGGAGGGGAAGTCCGGACATTGACAAATTCCCCCCGGACGCTATTTTTAACCCGAAAAAGCCGGACATGTCCGGGGGAATCCGGACGAATGGTAACCCTACTACCCCTGCTCCTCCTCTCCCACCCTGCCTATCGGCCCTGCTCCTCCACCCTGCTCCTCCTCTTCTCCCTGAGGCCTTGCCCCCTGGCCAGGCTGGAAGATGGATCCTGTGGTAGGGAGAGTGTATTCCCCCTACCCTTCCCCATGGGTAGGTAGGTCAGCCATTCACTGGACCACAGCACAGAGCTTGCATGAGCCTTCCCCCCATCACTTGTGCTGAGCTGGCCTGAGCCTCTCCCTTGCCCTGTGCAGAACTGGCCCAAGCCACTCCCCCAGCCTCTCCCCCTCATCCCCCATGCAGGACTGGCCTGAGCACCCTCTCCCTTGGCCCCCAACCCTCCTTCACAGAGCTGGCCCAAGCTCCTCTCCCTTCTCCCCCCAGTCCCTCCACATGGAACTGGCCTGAGTCTCTCTCCCCTACCACTGGCCTGAGCCTCTCCCTCACCCCACGCGGAGCTGGCCCAAGCCACTCACCCACATCCCCATCCTTCCGTGCGCAGGACTGGCTCTAGCCCTGCCACTCTCACTGCCCCCTCCCGCAACCCCCCCCAGTCCCGAGCTGGTGATCAGTGGCAAGAGCAAATAGGACAAATGCCCAGTTTGGCAAAAATGTCTGGATGTCTGGGGCCAAAACGGGATGTATAGTCACCCTAGGCCATGGGTCCCCAAAATATTTCAGTCATACCCCCCACTCAGTCCACACACCCCTTGGAGCCAGGGCTGGGGGCCACGGTCGGGAGCTGGGCCGGAGGTGCGGCTGGGGCCGTGGACAGGAGTGGAACCACGGCCAGTAGTGGTGCCACGGCTGGGGCTGGGGAGAGGTGCTCCAGCGGGGCCAGAATGGACGGGGGACACAGGAGGGCTGGAAGGCGCTCCCTGCCCATCCCCTGTGGGGGCTGACCCAGGCCCCGCTGCATCCCCCCAAGTGTTCATCCATGCCTCCCTAGGGTGGTAAACCCTACAGTTTGGGGCCCACTGCCCTAGGGTGTGGTAAGAGCTGCCCAGACTAATAATACTTATATGGGGTTTCTGTGAGGCTTTATTAAAGCATTCTGACGGATAGTGCTAGAGGACCACAAAGTATTCTTTAAAGTATTCTAGGAATGAGAACAGGATATTAAACAGGTACTATTAGACTCCGGAACATTTGTTTAAGGATAGATTGGCAACATGCAGTGAATGTTGGAGGTGCAAACAGCCACATGCAAACCTTTCACACATCCTCTGTGCCTGTCAAAGAATGTATATGTTCTGAAACACTATATTCAATGCTCTCTCAAAAAATTTGTGGTGCTATTTTATCTCTCCAAGCTTGTGTATTTTAGGGGTGCTGTATGAGTTGGTATTACCAGTTAACTCAATTAAGAAATGGATTCTAGTAACTATTTTAGAGGCCAAAAGAGTTATTTGAGAAAGTGGCAATCTGCAATTCTTTCCTCATACACAGATTGACTTAGTGAGCTCTCTACTACTGCGTTAATGGAAAAAAAGACTGTCTAATGGAAATGCTTGGAAAAAATATGAGGATGTCTGGTCACACATGAAACTATTGAATACTTTTTCAGTTTAGTATGTATTAGTCCCCGATACTCAGAGGCTATGTTATCTAGTCATTGACCTCTACAGGTAGAAGTGTTTGTTTTTTGTTTTGTTTTTACCCAGTTGTTACAAATAATGAACACTGAATTTTGTTATTTATATGCTATTTACATCTTGTGCATATATTTATATCTATATATATTGTTTCATTATGTATTTATATTTTATAGAAAACCAATAAAAAGTTTTTAAAAACATATCTAGGAAACCAAACTTTGAACCTTTTTAGAAGTGCACCCATTACTATCAGTTAGTACCATTTGTGTGTATGGATGTTTTGAGATACCGGCACTTGTTAGTTAGGAACTGGACTCAGACCACCAAGTAAATGAAATAAATACATCTCATTTTACATGATTAGCCAAATAGCCTTCTGACAATAACTTTCAGTTGCTGCCAAAGTGAAACCATAAGTGAAAAAGAAAGCTCCCTCTTCTGCTCATTTGGAGTGTATTGTAGAAGTCTGAAATAGTTTGCAAATATGTGTTCCTTAAGCCTCAGTTCAGTTTATGCTGTTACAAGTCATATGTGCTGCTACAACTGTTAGGCATGGTGAGAATGTCAAAGTTGGAGTGCCAGCCTTAGTGTTGATTTGGCTGGCTTTCGTTGATTTGCTCCACAACAGTAATGTAGATTTTTTTTTTAAATGCCTATATGTTTTAGACTATGACTTAGTGTTTCCTTCAATGTATTCTTCTTTGTTAATATAAATCCTTTTTTGGGTTTAATTTAAGACAATTCATAAATCCTAACATAAGTAATTTAGGATTCTTTGAAGGAAATGGTAGCTGTGTTTAATCCTATAATACATTCCTCAATCATTACAGAGCTTAAAGGGTATAGCAGCCTTAGATAGAAAGCATTACAATGAGTCTGAATAGTACATCTAGGGCAGGGAGAACTGAGAATAGCACAACAGATGGATTAAAAAAAAAAAGCCCAATAAATATGTATTTAGTTATTTATTACAAAATAAATGATGTATTGACATAGGAAATTACATGATAATTTTCTATTTGAAATGTTACAAAAGTAAATTGGCTTCCATCTTAAAGGTAGCACGGAATAATGGTTTTGTGTTTCTGTCATGACATTTAACTCATTAGCATGCAGGTGCGCTGCCTGGGCTTCATGCAATAACTGTCTTCTTTCACTGTGTTTACAGCTAATCCAGCAAGTTTGCAGGCCAAATGGCTTTCTGAATGTGAGCCCACAAAGCATTGAATCAGACGGTGTAGTGCTTCGGAAGATTCCAGCACAGTTCAGCCACAAGGTGAATATCCGTAACAGCATTAAAAGGAACAATGACTCGAAATTGTTCATAATTTATAATCGTAATAATTAATAGTGACTAACACTGCAGTCACTAATTAATTTTTTGCTGCATTTAAAATTAACTCCATTGTCAACAACTGATCCGTGGGTGATAGGGATTAACATTGTACATGTGAGCTCCTAGTTTACTAAACACTGTAATTTATTCTGCTTCATGTCTTGTGTTTTGTGTGTGAAATAAGAAGTCCTCTGGTTCCCTTTTGTAGAGGCAGAGGGCTCTTGGCAGAATGGAACCATTGTGATCCTGCTTGTGGGGGCCTCCCCCTGGCTGAGAGATCAAAAGATAAGAGCTCCATGGAGGCTCATGCCATAATATGGTGGTATGGAGTGGAGAGAGGTAGCATTTTGGCCAGTGGACCCACAACTAGTGGAATGAAATGATGGTCGTGTGGTATTGGTCTGGACAAAAAAAAGATCTGGATTCAGATGCTGAGTCTGCTTCAGACTTCCTCTGTGACCTTGGGCAAATCACTTAGGCACAGATCCTCAAAGTTGTTTAGGTGGCTGACTCCCATTGAAATAATCGATTTAACTGAAATAATTTATTTCAATGGGAGTCAGGTGCCTAAACAACTTTGAGGATCTGGGATTTAGTCTCTCTCTTTGTCAGTTCCCCGTCTGTAAAATGGGGATAATACCTAGGATTGCCAACGTTTCAAAAATAAGGGGCTGTTTTCTTAGCACCCGGGCCCCACCCTTAGGCCAGATGTTGTTGTTGTTGTTATTGTAATTATTATTAACTATTATTATTTATTGTATTTAATAATAAGCAGCATTCACCTACATAGAATCACAGAATATCAGGGTTGGAAGGGCCTCAGGAGGTAATCTAGTCCAACCCCCTGCTCAAAGCAGGACCAATTCCCAACTAAATCATCCCAGCCCGGATGGGCTTTGTCAAGCCGGGCCTTAAAAACCTCCAAGGAAGGAGATTCCACCACCTCCCTAGGTAACACATTCCAGTGCTTCACCACCCTCCTAGTGAAATAGTGTTTCCTAATATCCAACCTACTACAACTCCCACTACAACTTGAGACCATTGCTCCTTGTTCTGTCATCTGCCACCACTAAGAACAGCCGAGCTCCATCTTCTTTGGAACCCCCCTTCAGGTAATTGAAAGCAGCTATCAAATCCCCCCTCATTCTTCTCTTCTGGAAACTAAACAATCCCAGTTCCCTCAGCCTCTCCTCATAAGTCATGTGCTCCAGACCCCTAATCATTTTTGTTGCCCTCCGCTGGACTCTTTCCAATTTTTCCACATCCTTCTTGTAGTGTGGGGCCCAAAACTGGACACAGTACTCCAGATGAGGCCTCACCAATGTCAAATAAAGGGGAACGATCACGTTCCTCGATCTGCTGGCAATGCCCCTACTTATACAGCCCAAAATGCCGTTAGCCTTCTTGGCAACAAGAGCACACTGTTGACTCATATCCAGCTTCTCGTCCACTGTGACCCCTAGGTCCTTTTCAGCAGAACTGCTACCTAGCCATTCGGTCCCTAGTCTGTAGCAGTGCATGGGATTCTTCCGTCCTAAGTGCAGGACTCTGCACTTGTCCTTGTTGAACCTCATCAGGTTTTTTCTGGCCCAATCCTCTAATTTGTCTAGGTCACTCTGTATCCGATCCCTACCCTCTAGTGTATCTACCACATCTCCCAGTTTAGTGTCATCTGCAAACTTGCTGAGAGTGTAGTCCACGCCATCCTCCAGATCATTAATAAAGATATTAAACAAAACCGGCCCCAGGACCAACCTTTGGGGCACTCCGCTTGAAACCAGCTGCCAACTAGACATGGAGCCATTGATCACTACCCATTGAGCCCGACGATCTAGCCAGCTTTCTATCCACCTTACAGTCCATTCATCCAGGGGTACTTATTGCTGCTTTTTGCAGCACTCAGCAACTCCTGGACTTGTTGTACAGAGATTAAAAAAAAATAAGGGACGTCCCTTGTAATAAGGGACTGCTGGCAACCCTAATAATAACACTTGCTTTTGCTCACCCTTTGTCTGCCTTGTCTATTTAAATTGTAAGCTTATCTATGCAGGGAGTGTCTTTTACTACTTTGTGTGGACAGTGCTTAACACAATGAGCTACAATCTTGGTTCAGACTTCTAGGCAGTACTTTTATACAAATAATAAATAAAATTAACCACAAGGAACTACTGGGTAGCTCCTCTGTAGCCTTTCATCACCTCCCCATTCACATTCAGAATGGGAACAGAAAATGTACAGCTGGTATCCCAGCACTGCAGCAAAAGCTGCACAGACTGGGAGAGGATTCAGCCCCCCCACACTGAGAACCCCTGCAGAAAACTTCTTTCACTTGGGCTTTGTGCTGATGTTGAGGATTTGTCCCAGTTGTCAAGTCTGCTGTGGAGCTATAAACATTTGCAGTGAACGTGCAACATACTGCAGTGTACAGGACAAAAGAAATGGGGCAGAGAGTCTAGCCAAAAAAAAAAAAAAAAAAAAAAGTGTAACAGTGGTTTTCATGCATGATTTGGTTGGTAAGGTTATCAGAAAAGTCAATACAAGTGTGCTCTGAAAACATAATATTAGTCAAACCTCTTGAGCAAATCCTTTGAAGTTCATTCTAAGCTGGCCAGAAAATTTCCATTGCTTCTGAAGGTAGAAACACCTCTTCATGCTGGGTTGTTTTATGAGCCTACCAGCCCAGTAAGCTGTTAGCATCGGTGCTGCTCCCAGATGAAAAGACCTCACATTTGGAAAGGTATACGGGACTTCTCGCCTCTGTAATGTGCCAATTTGGCACTCTTTTAAAGTGGGCGAATGAATCCTCCTCCAGTCAGATTTTAGTGCTCATGAAAGATGCCAGAATGAAAACACTGGAAGCTGAAGTCCTCTGCTTATCCACACAATATGTACAGTATGGGCAGCAGCAATGCAATCTTCCCATGCAGCCCTGCCTATGTTGTCTCAGAGCACCTCTGTTTGAAGACAGCAGTGACTGAGTTGTTCAGATTCCATTTCTATTCCAGTTTCTCTGCTTTGGTGAAGCTGTCCTTGTGGATCATTGTGATGGGGCTTCCCATGAGGCTGATACCTGACCCGTAGAAACTGGAAGAAGACAACTAGACAATGCTAAGATGGTAATGACTTTAAAATTGCTACTAGCCTTAGCCATACTTCAGGCCATGAAACTGTAAATGAAAGGATTTGTAGTCAGTCCCTGGAGATGTCCAATTGCCAGATGTAAAAGTTTTAATTAGCTATTGAGCAACCTTTGTAACCTGGAGGGATTACTGAGCAGAAGCAAAACACAGCAACAGGCAGTCATGTCTGTTCAGACAGGGAGAATCTTTATATATTAGCCCGCATCAAAACAAAGAGGAAAACAAAAACTACCTCAGGCTGGGAATCAATCCATCCCTCAGAGTGTAAGGCCCTGATTCAGCAAGGCACGCAAGCCTGTGCCCAACTTTAAATTGACCCATTGATTTCAGTGGCCCATGTTTAAGTAGCTTGTTGAACCGGGGCTTACATACGGGACCTTGTCTTTCCATCATGCATTGTTAATATTTGTATTATATTAATGCTTAGAGACTGAGGCTGGGGTCCCACTGTACAAGGCACTGTACTGCACAAACTAAGAAAGTCTCTGCCTTGAACAGCTTAAATTAAAGGACACAAAACAAACGGAAGGTGGGAGAAAGCAAGTGCCTTTATCCCCATTTGTCAGATGGGGAACTGAGACACAGAGAGGTACAATGACATGAACAGAATGACACAGGAAGTCTGTGGCAGAGCAGGGAAATGAATTCAGTTTAGAACTGAGCAAAATTTTTAATCTCAACCTTTTTATGGCAAAAAAGGCAGATTCAGCAACACTGAAACGTTTGTGAATTCATGTTGATTTTGCAGAGTTGTTCATGTAACTCTCCCATACGTCTGTCCTCCCACTCCCCTCAAACTTCTCAAAGTCAAAATGTTTCATTTTGGCATTTTTGACATGAAATGATTTGAGTGTTTGATTTGAATTACTTTTCATTTCAAAATTGTCTTCAATTTTATCGGAAAAATAAAGTTAAAAATTGCTCAATCAAAATGCTTTGACCCAAAATGAAATTTTTTGACTTTTTTCAATTTGCTAAAAAATTAAAAAAAACGTCCATTTTTGTGTTGATCCAAAATTATTTTTTTCAGAGTAGCCAGTGAACTGAAAAATCAGTTATTAGAATAGCTCTGCTTCCCATCTCCTGAGTCCTGGTTCTGAGCCATAACCATCTGATCTTCTTTTCCATAGATATTCTCATCCTTCTGTCTATCCAGAAGCTTTTCCTTAAACATGTGAGCCAGAGGAAGGGAAAGGGAAGATGAAGTTTAACCCCATTGTGTACTGGGAACCAGGAAATGCTTTTATGCCCTGTCATAGCATTTGTATGGAAACTTGAATATTCAAGAGTAAATTAGGTTAAACATATTTTCATATAACAATCTTATGCAAGTTCCACAACCTCCCCCCCGCCCCAACTTTTTTTGGTCTATGAATTTAGATCATTGTGATTGATCAAATACTTGCATATCAGCTATAGGGTGACCAGATAACAAGTGTGAAAAATGAGGGGGGGAGATAATAGGACCCTATATAAGACAAAGCCCCAAATATCAGGACTGTCCCTTTAAAATCGGGACATCTGGTCACCCTAATCAGCTAATCTGTAAGTCCTCCTTTTCACAGCACAGAGATGCAAGTAATAGGTAGCAGACTCACCAAGCCAAGCAGTGCTTGAGTAATTAAATGTAAGTCAGAGCAGCAGTAATAAGGAAAAAGAAAACACTGGGTAAGAGTTTTGAAAGGAAAAAGGTATAATTACCTCAGCCGAAGGGGAGCAATAACACAGATGCTGAAAGTATATGAGAATTTTATGTGCTTATTGACTCAGTCATTCACAAAAAAAGTCATTATCGTAGCAAATGCCATGACACAATGGTAATCAAGCTACTGTACTGTACCTCTGAGATACAAAGCACCTTTGATTGAAAATCAAAGGCACTTTATAGAATATTTAAAGAAAGTACATTACAGTACGTTACACACGTTCCCTCTTGCTTTTTATAACATCTAAAGTCACTGATTTTTTTTTTTAAATCTCTCTTTTTTTTCTTGAAAATTACCTATATTCATGCCCATGGAAGCTCACTGAGTCAGCCATGAAACTACTGTTAAAGCTGGATGCCATATCCAGACCAGGCATTCCAAACCTCCTCAACATTGCAAAATAAAGTCAGGAAATGACAAAATTAAGGGTGTCTGCGTACCCTTAACTCTGCCCCTTGTAGCAAAACCATACAATCATTATATGTGTTCATACACCATAATTTCTTCAAGATCCCTACTGGACAAAGACTGAAGGGCCTCCAACTGGAGCACCTCTGTTAATAGCAGTTGAAAAGTATGCCAGGACAGAGAGAGGATATGTCTACACTGCAATTAAAACCCATGCCAGCTGACTCAGGATTGCGAGGTTTGGGTGTAGAGGTTCAGGCTCAGGCTGCAGTCCAAGCTCTGGGACTCTCCCACCTCATAGGGTCCTAGAGCCCAGGCTTCAGCCTGAGCCCGAAGATTATACAATAATTAAACAGCCTTATAACCCAAGCCCCGGGAGGCTGAGGCAGCTGGCACAGGCCAGCTGTGGGTTTTGAATTTCAGTGTAGACAGACTCTGAGACAGTCTGTCAATTAGGCAGACCTCAGGCCATTTTGGGATAATAGTTTAACACTAATACTTGAAACTCTTTGTGGAAACTCATAGGTAGCCAGTGCTGATCCTTGAGTACAAGTGTTGTGTTCATGCCAAGAAACACCACTTAGTGCAGAATGTAGCAGCTTTCTTATCTTCAGCTTCTGTGCGTATTTCATGGAGAGCGTGAAGCAGTAGTTTAATCGAGAGGCAATAAAGTTTTGGATGTTGGGACCAAAGTCCACACTTGAGAA
Source organism: Malaclemys terrapin pileata (assembly GCF_027887155.1). Taxonomy (NCBI): domain Eukaryota; kingdom Metazoa; phylum Chordata; order Testudines; family Emydidae; genus Malaclemys; species Malaclemys terrapin. The sequence goes on from NC_071507.1 coordinate 129,743,659, forward strand.
AAAGTCTCAATCTGCTGGCCACAAGCAGATGGGAAAACAATCATGGTCACATGGTTTTATTGTTTAAAATCAGCTGGGATTCCTTCCAGACCGCCAAATTGTGAACTCTGGTGAGAACTGACAGACCAAATGCCAGTTAGGGGAGTTTTAATGCCTTCTCTGTCCTCTCTTATTGGCTTTTTCTTCCAAACCACCATAATCACCTCAGTCTTAACTGGATGTGAAAAATGATCTCTGAAGGTGAAAAGCTAGTGAATTAATCTATTGTGCCACTAGGAGCCAAATTACAGGTATCTGAGTCTAATTGTCTGTCCATTAAAAGGTCAGTGATGTATTTTAAATTTGCTCAAGCATTAGAAAAAGCAAAAACCCTGTTGCACATAGCAGTTTACCCAGCTTCATGTACAAGGGGGAGTAAAAAAAATAGTGTTACTATAGCTCCATGTTTTCAATTTAGAAGTCAGCTGCAGATGCTTACACATCTTTATCTGTAGAGGTATGTTACTTTCCCAACTGGCATGATATGGAAGCAGAAGATCATGTAGCCATAGCTCTTAGCAAGGGCCATAGTGGCTAAACTTCATGGCCTTTACAAGTCATAATCATATACTCTTTGGATGTAATGGCAATACCTAATGACTAAAATCATTTTTATCTTGGTCATAAAAATGGTATGCTGTTTATTAGATCATTTTAAAGTGCAGTAGGTTATTCAGTCACAAGGGTGCAGAGCAGGCATGAAACAGATTTTTTTTTTTAATATATCAATTTTAACATCTCCTGTATCTATGAATAACAGGTTCTCAGGTGAACTGCTGAGTATGTCACAGTAGGCCCAGTGGAGTTAAGTGTGGAAAGTCAGTCTGAGCACACGCTGTAATGGATTTGACCTCAAAGAGCACTACAAAAAGAAATTGCAGATAACCATCTGAACTGACTTGTGAAGCTTGTAGCTCTGACTCCCTGGATAGAAAAAGAAAACAGACTGAAGTGAACAAATCAGAACTATGAGAACGAATATAGGCTTAATTTTTGAAATGACTATAGTAAAAGGAAAAAAAATACATATAAGAATTGTACATGTTCCCCTACTTGATTCCCAGCAGAAGTAACATGTATACATTTCCAGAAAGACAAATATGTAAGTAATCCTATACACTAAATAAACATTTGACATGTTAAATTTAATAATAGCATAATATATAAAGGCAGGGCAGGCAAGATTCTGAACCCCTTCCCTTGGTGAGCGTTTACTCCCATGAATGGGCTCATTGCATAGCAGTTCCTCCTCTTAGTTCCAAAGCGAGTAAAGGTTTCACAATCTGGCCCTGTATCAATATATCTTTAAGTATTAATTGGTGTGTACGAAGATGACAAGTACAAACACATCAGACAATAACCAATTACAGATACATTTATTATTTGTATTCTAATAGAGGCTAGAGGTCCCAGCTAAGATCAGGGCCCCATTGTGTTAGGCATAGGACAAACATATAGTGAGATAGCTCTTCCCTTGAAGAGCTCATGGCCTGAATTGACAAGCCAGACAAAGGACAGGAAGGGAAACCGAGGCCCAGGGAGTCAAAATGACTTACCCCAGGTCACATAGCTGGTCAATGGCAGATCTAGGAATAGAACCCAGGTCTCCTAAATCCCAGAGTAGTGCCCCACAACACCACCCATGCTGTATGCATGGTGGTTGTGGAGTGCCACTCAGTGTGTGTGTGTGTATGTGTAGGGCATGGATTTACACCCCCTCCTGTTCCTCTCTCAAGTGCCCCCACCCACTAACAATTTGATCCCCTTTGGCCTATGAACTCGTACACCCAACCCTCCCAGGAGCTTCTCCTCTTGAGAGAGCCCTGCCATTGTTCCATCCCAGAAGCCCCTGCCTCTCCCACCCTACTTCTTAGCTTACCCGTCCCTGCTGGCAAGCCTCACCCTTTGGTGACTGCTCAGTCCTGCTTCACAGCTGGCTCTGTGACACTGGGAGGAGCCGCTGCCGTTTTGGCAGCGGGCAGGTGAGGTTCTGGGAGATGACACCTGGGAGATGACATGCTGAGCACAAGGAGGGAGAGCTGGGTGCCAGGTGCAGCATGCTTCCAGCTCTGATGTGCACGGCCACATGTGCATGCAGCAAGAAAACCTGGCAAATTACATCTTTTAACTGGCAACTGGCAAGAAAAGAGTTAAAAATGGCCAGGCTGATCAAAAACCAGTCGAGTGGCAATTCTATTTTCCATGTATCTGCTTAAAAGCGGTTGGGCCATGGCTCAGATGCCACCCCCACCCCCCTGCTCTGCAGACTATGGTGTCCATTTCTTATTTTAAAGGAGGAGCTTGCTCCTCACTTATTCTGCCCATAGTATTTTTATTCGCAAGACAAGGTACTAGAGCAGTTTGGCTGGGATCAGAGACAGCTATGATCAAGTGCTACTTGTTTTCTGCCTGTTGTGTTTATAAGCGCGCACGCACACACACGATACAATAAATGCTCTTGTACACTGCTCTACAAAACACCAAGCCAAAGTCAAAATAAACCCTTAAAGAGAATCTAGACAGTCATGTATTTAGTTTTGATTTATTAAAATAGTTTTCAGACCGTAGTCTTATTTGTCCTGTGAGAGCTGCACTCTCCAGTAATGAGAGCATTGAATTTTCATGTGAGGCATTTTAGAGAGCATTTTTTTTTCCTACCTCCAACAGTGTGACAGGAATTTGTTCTCGTGTGATGATGTGCATGTTATTATAGCTGCTGTGCTAAACATATATTTATGAGCATGGCTGGCACCAACACTCTGCCTTGTATTTTGTTGATGTTACAAATGTCTCTATGACATTATAATATTTTTTTTTGTGATTCTAGTCCACTGAGACGGAATAAGTCATGCCTCCTCCCTCTGGGCTGGCCCTTCCCGTATTATCCTCTTGCTCTTCCGTTTCCTGAAGCTGTGATGCCAGGTCCCAAGCCAGCCTCGGGTGTCACAGGTATGATGCCAGAGGGGAAAAAAATTAAAACTGTGGTACTGTTGTCAGAGCATGAAGCCATAAGCCAAAGCATCAGAGAGCTATTATCCTTCAGCCAAAATAATTTACTTTCATTGACATTAGTTTTTTGGGCCCAGTCCTGTGAACCCTTACATGGGTAAGTAGCAGCTATGGGGATAATTTCACCAAAGTGAAAGAAAATGGACTTCTAGCACACATAAGTGTTAGTCAGATCCAGCACTATATTTTAGTGAAGTACTCCATCAAAGATTTTTATTTTCTCTTTCACGAGGCTCTCATCTTCCAAATTAGAGGGGAGGGAGTTAAGGGGAAAGGCAATTTTTAGTGACTTTTAATTTGGTGTGACTTTTCCATACTGTTTTCCTAGCAATCCCACTGTTTTCACTGGGGCTGTGTGAAATAAAGCAACACAATCTGAAAACTGCAAAACTTGAGATTTTTGCATTGATTTTCATTTGCAATGAAACTTTCACAAGAAAGAAGGTTCATCTTCAAGTAGTGACACTCTGGGTGCACATATGGGCCATGCGCTCTTGATTGGAGATTTTCAAAATCAGTATCTGTTCAGTCTGCTCATGCGCCATGGTATTCTCATGTCCCACGCTGAGGCTATACCAGGCTGCACAGATGAACCACCCCCTCAGTTCCTTGTCAACTACCTCAGCTTGAGACAGAGCTAGAGTGTCCGTTTCTTGCCTACGTTGGCAGCTACAGAGCTTCTCTTTAGATTAGTTAGCTGGTTTGCTAGTTGTTGTTTGTTTTTGTAAAACAACACTAAACTAACAAAAAATCCTAATTTTCCCTGTGAGGGGCATGCCAGGTTCACTGGGGTTTAAATACTGCCTCTTGTGTAAAGAGGCCATTCCAGTCAGTGATGGACACTCCAAGTGCATTTGCTGCTGGGCAAGTTGCCTGTACTGCGGAAGTGCAACTTCTGTCTAGCTCTGAAATATAGGGCTCAGAAGAACCGAGAAGTCAAATGTTGACGACTCATAATGGAGCGTTCCCTCCACGCTGCTTCGGACTAGGTCAGGACCGCCCTGGACATCAGTCGCTGGGAGTTTCTAGCACCCCTTCCACCTCGGTGCAACATTCTCCTAAGAATGAAAAATTTTCGGAGCCCTCCCCCAAATCCTCTCCAAAGAGGAGATCTAATTCCCCTCCCAAGGATTTTCCCTCACAAAGACCTCAGTGTCCAGCCAAATCAATAACTTTCAAGGTTCTGTACCTTAGAGGGAAAAGACTCCTCCAGTAAAGGGCACATGAGAAAACATGACTGTAAGTTTAAACAGAGCTCCGAGAAGACCCTGGGGGGGGGGGGGTGCGCGCCCTGATGGGGACAGCACCAAACATAGAAGATTGGTACGGTCAACTCTGACTCCTCTCTTGATGACCTTACCAAGTTTTGTGATACCATATAAGACTCCAGCCTCCCTCCAACCAGCACTGACAGTAACTGTAACCACTGATGCCTCTCTGTTGGATTGAGGGGGGTGCACCTTGGCTCTCTGATAGCAAAGGCCACCTCCGTATCAACCTTCTGTAGCTCAGAGCGGTCAGAAATTCCTGCCCTCATTTCCTTCCTCTCATCAGACACAGATCCATCAAGGTCATGACAGACAACATGACCTGCAAGATTTATATCAATCAGCAAGGAGTGGTGAGAGCCCCTTCCCTCTGCACCAAGGCAATAAAGTCGTGGAATTCGAGCATAAAGCATCACATAAGGATCTCTGCAATGTGTAACCCCTAAGGGGATTACCTAGATTCTTGGGGCTCTGCTAGTAGCTCAGAGAGAGGTAGGGTTGCCAACTTTCTAATAGCACAAAACTGAACACCTTCGCCCCTTCCCCGAGGCCACGTCTCTGCTCACTCCAGCCCCCCTCCCTCTGTTGCTCACTCTCCCCACCCTCACTCACTTGCTCATTTTCACTAGGCTGGGGCAGGAGATTGGGGTGTGGGAGTGGGTGAGAGCTCTGGCTGGGCTCCAATATGGGGCCAGAAATGAGGGGACTCCGGGCTGGGGCAGGGGGCTAGGATGCATGGGTGGGGGTGAGGGCTCCGACTGAGGGTGCAGACTCTGGGGTGGGGCTGGGGATGCAGGTTTAGGGTGCAGGAGGGGGCTTCATGCTGGGGCTGAGGAGTTCAGAGTGTAGGAGGGGGTTCCAAGCTGGGGCAAGGGGTTGGGGCGCAGGAGGGTGTTCAGGGTCCGAACTCCAGGAGGGAGTTTGGGTGTGGGAAGGGCTAAGGGCTGGGACAGAGGGTTGGGGAATGGGACACAGTGCAGGTTCTGGACAGCACTTATCTTGGGCAGCTCCCCGGAATAGGCAACATGTCTCCTTCTACGGCTCCTATGCAGAGGCATGGCCAGGGGGCTCTGCACACTGTCCCCACCTACATGCACTGGCCCCCGCAGCTCCCATTGGCCACTTTTCCCAGCCAGTGGGAGTTGCGGAGCCGGCACTTGGGACAGGGTCAGCATGTGGAGCCTCCCTGGCCACCTCTGTGCCTAGGAGCCAAAGAGGGGACATGTTGCCACTTCCAGGGAGCCACGCAGAGTCCGGTAGGAAGCCGGCCCTAGCTCTGCTGCACCACCGACTGGACTTTTAACAGCCCAGTCAGCACTGCTGACTGGAGCCACCAGGGTCCCTTTTCGCATGGGTGTTCCGGTTGAAAACCAGACACCTGGCAACCCTAGACAGAGGCACACTGTTCCTGGTAGAAAGGGGGTGCCAAGGGCAGACTCAGTGTCTTCTTGGCAACCATGAGGGAGAGAGGAGAGACCCTATCTAGAACAATAGAGGCCCCTGTTGGCTTGAGGAAGGATTGCAGGTGTGCCTACATGGAGGAGGGGGCAGAGTCAAATGATTTGACAAGTGAAAGCCTGGTAAGAAGAGCTAGCCTGACCAATAGGGAGGGAGATGCCCTTCCCTCATTGCTCAGGAGAGAAGAGAAGCCAGTCTGGTAAAGAGCAGGACTGGCTGGGTAGGGAGCTGGTGAGTCCCAAGCCCGCATGCAGGGTTCTCCCTGAGTACTGGCCTCTGGAGACCTGAAAGCAAGATCCCTCAGCTTGGGCCTTTCCCTCTCCAAGGTGACTCCCAGTTTGTAGAGCTTTGTTGGGAAAACTTCCCCCAGTCGAGTTAGCCCTCCAATTCCCTAGGTGAGATCAGGCACCACATGGCAGGCTCTGCTCTGGTTGCTAGTCCAGGGCTTCCTTCTGCTGTGAGTGTATCTGAGCTCTGGGGTGGGAGACTAAAGTTTAGATTTTAGTATAGTTTTTTTAATCTGCACCTTGAGTCCTACACCCCTTTGTGGTGAGGGGAAATCCTGGCACCAGAAGCAGCCTGACTCCTGCATGAAGAGGACGCCTACCAGCAATGATTGTTAGTCCTCTGCAGTGACTGAGGAGTCCAGAGACATCTCAGAACCTGAGGATCATTCACAGAGTTTGAGAGTGCGCCAACTTTTAGTTAGCTACTCAGGGAAATTGTTTGGGAGACCCCTTACTCCCTGAAATGTGCCCTTGAGCCAGGGGGTAAAGGTTTGGGGATTTTTGGACAAGTTGTTTTATGCTTTCCCTCCAATGCCTTTCATCCTCAAGCTGATAAACAAGATCAAGCAGGACAAGGTCAGAGTTATTCTGATAGCCTCAACATGGTCAAGGCAAACATGGTTCCCTTACTTGTTTCATCTCACCCTCTATCCCAGGGATCGGCAAGCTTTGACACGTGGCCCACCGCCGCTTCCCGCAGCCCTCATTGGACTGGAGCAGCGAACCGCGGCCAGTGGGAGCCGCGATCGGCCAAACCTGTGGACGTGGCAGGTAAACAAACCAGCCCAGCCTGCCAGGGTGCTTACCCTGGCAGGCCACGTGCCAAAGGTTGCCGATCCCTGTTCTATCCTCTGATAGATCTCCCAACAATTCTTCAAGTTCTCTTCCAGGATGTCTGATGCATCCCAACTTGGGCATTCTTCCCCTCAAGGCGTGGTTCCTGGATGGTTTGCAGGGCTAGAGTCATTCTGTTCTGCTCTGCAATAGTACAATATGTATTTTTAAATAGTAGAAAAGTTTCCACTGGGACTACTTATCTTCAAAAGTGGACAAGATTGGCTTCTGGTCTCAATTCCACAATACTGCTCCTTTATATGCTCCACTTCAGCTCATTCTGGAGTACCTGCTACAGCTTAAGAAGTCAGGATTATCCCTTAGTTCCATCAAAGTTCATTTGGCAACCCTAGCAGCTTTTCAGATTTAAATTTTTTATTAAAGATAATGTTAAAAAAATTATAATATGTAGGTTGAGAAAAGAATGTGTGTACCTCTGGGTATAGTGATTAGATTATCCACAAATACAAAGTTTGTTTTTAAAATCATAAGATACATATTGTGCATAATCAGCAACAACCCAAATTTAGGTGAATGAATTTAAGAATACAGTTTAGATATCTAACATCCATATATTCGGGTACATTACTCATGAAAAAAGTTATACAGAGAGTTGGTGGCGGAAAGCAATATTGTCCCTCAGTAATTGAAAATTTAGGATATATTGTCCATTTAGAGAAAAAAACAGTCCATCAGGAAAGTATTTGAGTTACTTTCCTGACTGCGCTTCTCATTGGCACTCCAGCTCATCCCTCCTGGTATTGCCGATGTCTGGTGATGTGTTCTATGTAAATGTCCCTCGACCACCTGATGGCATCTGACACCATGAGTTGCCACATCAGCTGAGTGTAGAGTTGACCGACTCCACATTCTCTCAGCACTCGCTTGTTACCGGAGTCCCATGCACACAGGACTCTGACAATCAGCATGTGAATTTGGACCTCATAGCCCCCAGCTCTCAGGGTGTCATCCAGAGGGGTGTATTTCACCAGGGTTTGAGATCGGTTGTCGTGGAAAGCCGGGGTTCTGTTTTCAAAGGGCACTGTGACATCTACCATGATGATCTTCTTCCGGTCTTCGTTGGTGATGACAATGTCCAGTCTACTATTGAGGGGGGTTTTTTTTGTTTGCTCACCCTGCAGATTTGAGATTCATAAAAGATTTGGGGAATCTCTTCCTATAGATAAAGGTCCCTACTCCTGCTTGGGACCTGAGCTTGGTTCTCAAAGGCCTCACAAAACCCCTAATGGCCATCTGCTTTTTATTGAATTTATCAAGGAAAACAGCCTTCCTAGTGGTGATTAGGTTAGCTCACAGAGTTGGAGAGATTGGGGCCTTAAGGGCAGACTCCACTTTCACAATGTTCTATAAAGATAAAGTGTTGTTATGGCTGTAACCCAGATTTCTCCCTTAAGTAACTTCCACATTTCACCTGAAATCAGACCATATGACTGCCAGTTTTCTTTCTGAAACTGCATACTTGTAAATGGTCTCCACGCTCTAAATGTCAGCAGGGCATTATCCTTCTATCTGGATAGAACTAAGCCATTTTATAAATCCAATAAACTGTTTTGTTTTCAGACAGGTCAAAGTGTTCCACCATTTGTACCCAGAGACTCTAAATGCATTTCCAAGTGTATTATAGTGTGCTACCAAGCTGTCAACATTCCACCACCATCAGCATTTTGGCATACTCAGCTAGATCACAATCTACATCGATGGCTCTCCTTAGAAATATCCCCATTTCAGAAATCTGCAGAGCTGCTACATCGTTTTGGTACATACCTTCTTTATATACTATGCCCTGGTTACTGCCTCCAAATCTGATGCTGCAGTGCTGGACTCCATCCTCTCTTCAGTCCTGGACTCTATTGTGAAGCCTTTCCGACCACCGATGACACTACTACGTGCCGACTCTTGGGGAACAGGGCCCCGCCCCCATCACGTTTCTGGCCTGCTGTGGCTAGTGAGTGCGGGCAGGTGGTGGCCCATTACATGTTGCCTTACTGCCGACCCATTGGCCCTTTGCATGCTCCTCCTCTTGCTGTCCTCTCCCTGCTTTGCCCCTTCTCTCCCCACCCAAGCCCCGCTGCTCCTCCATATCCTCCCCAGTGGAGCACATCCCACTCCCAGCATTGTGCGAAGAACCAGCCCCTGGTCAGAGTGCTCAGCTCCCCAACAGCTTGGCCGTCAGGTTCCTTCCTTCCCCCACTGCCTCTGGCTGGGACGGCGCCCTGGGATAGCCCAAGACCCTCCAGCCTTGGGTGCTGGCCAGGAGGAGCCAAGCCCTGCATGTGCCAAAGCCCCACACAGCACTGGCACAGGGAAGCCTCTCCGCCCCTCAGCTCAGCTTTGGAGTGGTGGTCGGGGGAAGCAATTTGCAGCCTGCTCACGCCCCGAACCTGCAGGCTTCACAGCAGCCCCCGAGCAGGGGCTTAGCACCCTGTTCACCTGCCCTTCCCGCCTGCCCTGGGTCCTCCCTCTACGGAGTGTGGGGCTGCTCCTTCCTGTAGGCACCCTCCCCTGCTGAGACACCTCCCTGGCCGGGTTTGCTGAAGTCCCTGCAGTCACATTCCCCGGCACTGGTGCACCATGCATCCTTAGGGCTTAACCTCTTCCTGCCCGTGCTGTAGCCAGCGGTGGCTGGGTTATGTCAGTGGCCAGCAGCAGCCTAGAGGTGTTAGCTGACTTTTGACACTGTGCAGGCAGGAAGGGACAAGCTGCATCCAGATACATGGGGCGGGGGGAGGGGGAGGAGAGATGAACTCTGCAAAGACACAGGACAGGTCATCCCTTCCTCCCCATCCTCCCCTGTGGCTGGAAGCAGCTCCCATCCCTTCCCTCCCACACAGTGCTGAAAGGATGCTGCTGGGAACATTCTGGTGTGACCCCCTGGCAGAAATCTGGAGAGGGAGGGCATGTGACCTCCGTCCCCTGTCTTTCCACCCCGCCCGCCATGTATTGCCAGGTAGCAGGAGAGGCGGGTCCATCTCAGGGGCCCAGCCAGGCATAGATGGCAGAGAGCCGGGCAGGGAGGGTCTGGTCGGTCAGTCACCTCCCCCCCCATCCCCCGTGTGAGAGAGGTGTACGGGAGTGTGTGTATGTCACTTCTTCCCATGGGAAGGGGGTAGGGGTGTGTGTGTCACCCCTTCCCGTGTGAACCCTAAAACCTTAAAGATAAGAAGGTAAATACAAATAATCCAACTATGCAGTATTTCTCAGTCAACTTGACATTAATTTGAATGTTTCTACTGCATAGTTCTGCCTGATTGCCATTGAACTTGCTTGAATATGAGTAATTTTACCAGGTGTCCCGTATTCAGCATAGGGAAATATGGTCACCCTAGTTCTACTGTATGTCAGTAAAACATCATGTTAAACTAACACCCATATATATTCTGACTAAGGAAACTAAAATTCAGTGTTTCATTTTAATTGCAGAAAAACATGGATTATTATGTTTTCTTATTGGAGAACTTTTTTTTTTTTTTTTAAATCAGGGAAAACTGGGATCCTTGCTTATGAATGGTTACTCCGGGATCAAGAGTCCTTTTTGAAGGCTATAGTAATGTAAGATCTGCAGAACAGTGTCGGGTCAAGTCCTCTTGAGTGATCTCTTACAGGGATACGATCGGGTTCTTTTTATAGTATGCAGAATACATGAACACAACAAATTAAAGCAAAGGGAAAAAAGAAGCAGCCCAGACAAACCACAGAAGCATGATGCTGAGAGCCATTGAACACTGTCCATTTTCCTGATACATGACAGTAACAGAAACCCCTGTGCTAACCATATCTGTGCTCATCTGCTGTGAAAATTTACTGTTCAATAGCTTTCAGAGTTTCTCATTTCTTACCTAGGGCGAGGTAATTTAGTGGCTGACCATTGGGCTTCGTTACAGAGCATGGGGGGCTACCGAGTGGTTCAAGGACATTTAAAAGATATTTTTACACTATCTCTAAATTATACCTGTGCTTTTTATCTGGAAAGGAAATTGTCAGTTCATACTAATGTCTGTGAGAGCCCGGGTAGGTCATGAATTTTGTGAATTAGCGATGAAGTGAACAAATGACATTTTTCAAAAACAAGATATTGCATCAAAATGTGTACTTTCTTTATTTTGACAAGTGTAACTTCAGTTTTAATTACATGACAGCACTTAATATAATAGAGATAAATGTATTACAGAATCATCTGACCAGATCCTGGCCTACACTCCAGCCCCTGTGTACTGCCAGAGCGGCACAGAAAGATCAAATGGTGAGCTGAATGGGCAGCTGGAGATTCCTTAAGCATGAGGGAATCCTGAGCAGACATAGAGGCAGCATAACTGGTTCTACTTTACCCATTCCAACCCCCTGATTAAGGAGATGTAGGAGGCCGCATGGCTGGAGCATTCTGTACTCGAGCAATCCATGGCTGCTGTAACAGTCCCTCGGGAGCCATTTAAAGCCATCATAATTTACAGCAGCCCCAAGGCTGAGGGTTGGGGGACCACAACAGTGATGTAAAAGCACCTTTGCATCCCCCCACTTCTTAGTTCCTTCAGGCAGTGGAACTCAGCTGGATCTAAAGGCTGGAGGCCAGAAGTCTAGCGATGGGAAAGATGTAGGACACCTAGTTCACCTCCCTGTGGTTGCAGTATTGTGTAATTTGGTACATTTTCTATGTTTTGTCTAGTCTGGTTGTGAAAATAGTATCAATGAGACCTCCACTACTTTCCTCTGGCGTTTATTCCCTAGTTTACTCCTGGGGGAATTCTGTGCCAAAAAAATTAAAAATTCAGCACCAACAAATTAAAAATTCTGTGCACAATATTTTAAAATTCTGCATATTTTATTTGTCAAAATAACACCATATAATCATGCCAGTTTCAATTATTTTGGTAATTTATTTCAAAATAGCTATCAGCAACTATGTCTGTAACAGTACAGACACAAAAATTTCTCCAGGAGTAGAGTTAAGGAAACCCCTATGACAACCCAGTTCCTGTTTCTCTGCCCCCTTCCCTCCAGAGCCCAGCCAGGGGCCCAGACACCCACTCCCCCTGAACTAGGGTTACCATATTTCAACAATCAAAAAGAGGACGGGAGGAGCCCCGCCCTAGCCCCACCCCTGTCCTGTCCTAACCCCGCCCCTACCCCTTCCACTCCCTCCAACTTCCTGCCCCCTCAGAACCCCCAACCCTCCCCCCCACTCCTTGTCCCCTGACTGCCCCCTCCTGGGACCCCTGCCCCTAACTGCCCCCCAGGACTTCACCCCCTCCCTAATCCTCCCTGCCTCTTGTCCCCTGACTGCCCCCTCCTGAGATCTTCCCCACATCCTAACTGGCCCCCTAGGACCCTACCCCCTACCTGTCCCCTGACTGCCCCAACCCTTATCCACACCCCCACCCCCAGAAAGCCCCCCCCGAACTCCCGACCCCCCCCCCCCGCTCCTTGTCCCCTGACTGCCCCCTCCTGGGACCCCTGCTCCTAACTGCCCTCCAGAACCCCACCCCCTACCTCAGCCTCCCTGTGCCTTGTCCCCTAACTGCCCCCTTCTGAGACCCCCCCCACCTGTACCCTGACTGCCCAAAACCTTACACCCCCAACCTCCAGACAGCCCCCCCGAACTCCTGATCCATCCAACCCTCCCCCCTGCTCCCTGTCTCTTGACTACCCCCCCCCAGAACCTCCCTGCCACTTCTCTGACCCCCAGCCCCCTTACCGTGCTGCAGAGCAGCGCGCTCGGAAGCGGGGGGAAGGGAGCAGAGTCAGAGCTCCAGACTCTGGGAGACCGAAGCGAACGGCCGGCCGGCGATCTGCGAATGCAGGGAGGGAGGGGGAGGGAGAGAGAGGAGGGGACTGGTCTCAAGTTTCAGGGGAGAGGAGGGGGAAGTGAAGGAAGAGCTCTGGCTGCTGGAGCCCGTGCGAGTGGCATGATCTGGCCAGCTGCTCTGTAAGCCGCGCACGCTCTACATGGGGGGGGGGGAAGTCCGGACATTGACAAATTCCCCCTGGACGCTATTTTTAACTCAAAAAAGCCGGACATGTCAGGGGGAATCCGGACGAATGGTAACCCTACCCAGAACCCAGCTGTGGGGTGCCCCCCAGCTCAGACACTCACATGTATCCCCAGACCCCAGCTGCAGTCCCCCCAAGCCCAGACACTCACACTTCCTCTCCCCTCCCCCCCAGACTCCAGGGATCCAGAAGGAGAAACAGCCAGCCTGATGTTGGGTTCCAGGGTTGTGTGGAGATTCCTACATGCCACCTTCTTCCTTCAGGGTATGCTGAGAACTGCAGCTGCTGGGAAATCGCCAGATCCCTCCCCTTCCCCCTGGCAGTGTCGTCTACTTGAGAGTTGTGCTCCATCAGATCCAGTGGCCCCTAGTGGCAGCCAGCAGTTCTGCTGCCCATTTGTGTGGAGTAAAAGGAAATTTTGCGCAAAAACATTAATTTCTGCACAAATTCTGCATGCACAGTGGAACAGAATTCCCCCAGGAGTATTAGTTTAATACTGATAGCAAAGCAATGTATGTGCTTTTGTAAAAGAATGGAAACTTGGTAATATGGGACTCCACTACAGACTCTGCTAGGTCTTTGCTGAGATGGGCAAGGGCCATTTTTGTAGGATGAGAATTATTGGAATGTCATATTAGCAAAATTGATGTACATTTTTTGGTTCCTTGTATTTCTATTCTGAATATTGAAAATGGGAAGCAGTTTTCATTTATGCTGATGATTTAATTATAAAGACATTGCAACAACATGTCAGATTCTAAGACTGTGCATAGACATGCAAAGCTATTTTGCTGACTTACCTTGAAAGTCATACCAGATGGGTTTTATATCGAACCCAGGAGTATAAAAGTGTTTGTGTCTCTAAGGCAGGGCACAATAGCAGTATACAAAGCAGCCAGGCAGGACACAACCAGAGAAACCACTAAACTCAGCTTGAATTTGTTAGTTATGAATATGACAGGAAACACCAGGAAGGGGATAAGATTAGAACATAACCTTTGTGTGTGTGAATAAGGAACAAGGAGGGAACGCCATCTGTTTATAAACATATGTAAAAGTGGAGAGGAAAACTTATCCTAGGGAACAATGTACTATATAAGAATTACCTTCAATCAGGAAGTGTCCCATTGTGCAACACCATAATTATGTAGCTTGTCTAGATGGTGTGATGATGAAGAGAAGAACTGTGGTGACATGGCTTGTGTGGTGGTTGGGAAGTTGTCTGTGTTTATGAGAAGGACAAAGCAAAGATGTGGATGGTGTGATGAGGAAGAGTATAATGGTAACAGTGTGATAGAGAGGGGGCTGTACTTCTGGTAATAGTGGGATAACTGGAAGGATGTGTGAGATGGTGGGATGATTGGGGGTGGTTATGAAAGCGGTGGGATGTTGGGGAGTGGGGACTGTGCTGATCATTCAGGGTCCGTAGTTCATGTCTGAGCTGGTAATTTTATGAGTTTAAATAAACCGCTGATCTTATTTAAAGGGCATGGATCAATCAATAAAGTGCCCTGTTCTGGTCATTCCCTCTGAAGCATGTGGCACCAGCTCCTATTAGAAGACTGGATACTGGACTAGATGGATCATTGGTACGACCCACTAGGACCCTTCTTATGTTCTTATGATCTAACCTTAGTAAGAAAAGGTATGCTAGCCATCACGAAAAATATTGAGCATTGTAAAAACTGTACACATTAACTTGAAACATTTTGTATAGTATGTGTTTCTATCTCTCTCTCTTTTCTTTTTATGGTAGTTTTGCATTTAATTGCAAGGTTTTGGCTATTTAATTTGAAAAAAATAGGCCAAACTTGAGACGTGGTGAAGTAACCCCATGTCAACAGATACACAAATGTATCTTCATTTTTGCTTTCAGGGTAAAAGATCTATCTCTAAGATCTGCCAGCCACATGCTACCAGAAAACACCACGCCACATTTGTACAACAAAGTAATTAGCTTCTGTAATAATTAACTGTTGAGGATAAAAGAACCCCAAACAGGTTCCAATAAATCATCAAGCTGAAAACTCCATTTGAATCCAGGCCTTCTTGTGTGAAATGGAAACCCAGGCTTCTGCCCCGCCCCCCCCAAAGTCAGCTGGGCATCTCCCACACATCACTCTGCTACTTATGCTATTGTTTAGTTGCTTTTTCTTCTTGTTATTATTTCTTATTTGTATTACTGTAGCACTTAGGACTTTTAGTCCTGGACCAGAACCATACTGTGCCAGATGCTGTACAAACATAGAACAGAAAGAAGGTCCCTGCCTCAGAGAGCTTAAAATCTAAGTATAAGACAATACCCGATAGATGGACACAGACAGATGGGGGAGGACAAGGCAACAGTGAGATAATATTGCTCAGCATGATAGACAGTGGTCTCAGCACATCCACAGCCTAACTGTTAGTGATGAGGAACACTTCCACTGACTTCACTGGGAGTTAGACTGCCCTGGGGGTATGTCTACACTACCATGTAAGCCCAGGGTTAGTAGAACTCGAGTTAGCAGACCCTGGGTTTGTTAACCTATGACTTGAAGGTCTACACTCATTTGTAATCCCATGTTAGGAATTGTTGGACTCTGCATCCCAACGTGGGACTCCAGAGTCTCCATTGCATTATGCAGGCCTGAGTCCAACCACCCAGTCCCAGAATTCCTAGAGTATGTCTACACTGCAATAAAATACCCACAGCTGCCCCACGACAGGCAGTGAGGTTATAAAATTGCTGCGTAGACATTTGGATGCAGGCTGGAGCCCAGACTCAGGGACCCCCTGAGTGAGGGGAGGATCCCAGAGCCCAGACTCCAACCCGAGCCTGAATGTCTACACTGCAACTTCATAGCCACACAGCCTGAGCCTCATGGGCCTGAGTCAGCTGACAGACACAGGCCAGCTGCGGGTGTTTTAATGCAGTGTAGACACATCCCTAGTGCCATCTCTAGACTTTTGTTCATGGTGCTATGTGTGAAAACTTGACTGTGCACCAAACTTGGCTGTCTAGAGGACAAAGAAAGCTGGCCTGTGGGATACTTTTGGTGGATTCCCAGAGCACAACTCCGGTGAGGCTGATTTTACACTGCAAAGCAATAGGACTTGAATCTTGGGTCCTGGCTTCTGGCTTGACTCAGGTTTGGACCCTCATCCCCTGGGTCCAAGCCCTGGGTTAGTGCAATTTGTGTGTAAATGGAAGGGTGGTTAGGCTTGGGCCTGAGTTTGAACCTAGGCTTACACTGCAGTGTAGACATAGCCTGAGTACAGAAGCTCCCCGACTTATGCAAGTGTTCCGGTCCAGAACGCCTTGCGTAAGTCAAGTTTTGCGTAAGTTGGGAATGTATCTCCGACAATTACGGGGGAAAAAAAAGGCGCTTATGGAACTTACGGAACTTTTTCCATAAGTCAGGTTTGCGCAACCTGGGGAGCGTCTGTATATAAAACTTG
The DNA here is from genome assembly GCF_027887155.1 of Malaclemys terrapin pileata. NCBI lineage: Eukaryota > Metazoa > Chordata > Testudines > Emydidae > Malaclemys > Malaclemys terrapin. The sequence continues at coordinate 129,760,001 of NC_071507.1, forward strand.
CCAAGCAATCCATTACTAGAGAAATAGGCTGGTTCGGTCTCCATTGTCCATTTAATCTTTACTAAAACAGGTTGCAAAACAATTTTTTTCCTATGAAAAAGTTCTCTGAGTATAACCCCCTCCCCCATCAGAATGGAAGCCAGTAGGGAGCTCCCTCCCTTCTCTCCTGGTTACTTAGCAGCATGGTGCCTAGAATAGTCTCCAAAGGGAAGAACTGTCGCTTTTCTAGGGTATGTCTACACTACGAAATTAGTTCGAATTTATAGAAGCCGGTTTTATTGAAATCAGTTGTATACAGCCGATTGTGTATGTCCACACAATAAAATGCTCTAGGTGCTCTAGTCGGCAGACCGCGTCCACAGTACGAGGCTAGCGTCGACTTCCGGAGCATTGCACTATGGGTAGCTATCCCACAGCTATCCCACAGTTCCCGCAGTCTCCGCCGCCCCTTGGAATTCTGGGTTGAGATCCCAATGCCCGGATGATGCAAAACAGTGTCGCGGGCGGTTCTGGGTACATGTCGTCAGGCCCCTCCTCCCCCGTCACAGCAACGGCAGACAATAGATTCGCGCCTTTTTACCTGGGTTACCTGGGTTACCTGTGCAGACAACATGGAGCCCGCTCAGCACAGCTGAGCTCACCGTCACCATATGTCCTCTTGGTGCCGGCAGACGTGGGACTGCATTGCTACACAGCAGCAGCTGCTAACTGCCTTTTGGCGGTAGACGGTGCAGTAGACTGGTAGCCTTCATCGGCGATCTGGGTGCTGGCAGCCGTGGGGCTTGCCTTTTGGCAGTAAATGGTGTATTATGACTGTTAGCCGGCCTATTACAAGTCGGGTCATCGCACATTAGCAGAGTCTTCCCTGAGCAGCAGCTCGTGCAATAGGCCTGAAGACCATCGTCATACACCGCCCCGTATTTGCTGCCAAGCACCCAGAAAGATGCCGAGGGCTATCAGTCACGCTGCACCGTCGTCTTAAGATGTAAAAAATAGATTTTCTCTGTATTCATTTGCTTCCCCCTCCCTCCGTCAAATCAACGGCCTGCTAAACCCAGGGTTTTCAGTTTAATCTTTGGGGGGGACCAGTCTGTGACAGTTGTTTGTGTCTCTCCCTGATGCACAGCCACCGTTCTTTATTTTAATTCCCTGTGCCTGTAGGCCATGTCGTCACTCGGCCCCCCTCCCTCCTTCCCCTAGGCCGTCAGATACTACGTTTGCGCCACAGCTCGAGCCGCGAAGCGGTTCACGCCTTTTCTTTGAATTCTGGGTTGAGATCCCAATGCCCGGATGATGCAAAACAGTGTCGCGGGTGGTTCTGGGTACATGTCGTCAGGCCCCTCCCTCCCCCGTCACAGCAACGGCAGACAATAGATTCGTGCCTTTTTACCTGGGTTACCTGGGTTACCTGTGCAGACAACATGGAGCCCGCTCAGCACAGCTGAGCTCACCGTCACCATATGTCCTCTGGGTGCCGGCAGACGTGGGACTGCATTGCTACACAGCAGCAGCTGCTAACTGCCTTTTGGCGGTAGACGGTGTAGCATGAGTGATAGCCGTGGGGCTGGCAGCCGTAGGGCTGCATTGCACCAGCCCCTTCCAGGCGATGGTATATTATGACTGGTACCCGTCGTCATCGTACTGGAGTGGCTGTCAATCATGGCCACCTGGGCAGACATGCTACTGTCTCGATGATGACGGTTACCAGTCATAATATACTATTTTCTGCCAATTGCCCAATATTGTCTGCTAAGCACCCAGAAGAGGCCGAGGGCGATGCTGGGTGCTGGCGGACGTGGGGCTGGCAGACGTGGGGCTGCATTGCTACACAGCAGCAGCCCCTTGCCTTTTGGCAGATGATGGTATATTATGATTGGTACCCATCATCATCGTACTGGTATGGCTGTCACTCATGCTGCAGCGTCGGCTGCCACCTTAAGATGTAAAAAATAGATTTGTTCTGTGTTCATTTGCTTCCCCTTCCTCCGTGAAATCAACGGCCTGCTAAGCCCAGGGTTTCCAGTTTAATCTTTGGGGGGACCATTCTGTGTGACAGTTGTTTGTGTTTCTCCCTGTTCCTGTACCTGTACGCCATGTCGTCACTCGGCCCTCCCTCCCTCCCGCCCTCCTTCTCCTGGTCCATCAGATACTACTTTCGCGCCTTTTTTCTGACCAGGCGCCATAGCTAGCACTGGGATCATGGAGCCCGCTCAGATCACCGCGGCAATTATGAGCACTATGAACACCACGCGCATTGTCCTGGAGTATATGCAGAGCCAGAACATGCCAAGGCGAAACCCGGACCAGGCGAGGAGGCGATTGCAGCACGGCGACGAGAGTGATGAGGAAATTGACATGGCCATAGACCTCTCACAAGGCACAGGCCCCAGCAATGTGGAAATCATGGTGTCACTGGGGCAGGTTGATACCGTGGAACGCCGATTCTGGGCCCGGGAAACAAGCACAGACTGGTGGGATCGCATCGTGCTGCAGGTATGGGACGATTCCCAGTGGCTGCGAAACTTTCGCATGCGTAAGGCCACTTTCATGGAACTTTGTGACTTGCTTTCCCCTGCCCTGAAGCGCCAGAATACCAAGATGAGAGCAGCCCTCACAGTTGAGAAGCGAGTGGCGATAGCCCTGTGGAAGCTTGCAATGCCAGACAGCTACCGGTCAGTCGGGAATCAATTTGGAGTGGGCAAATCTACGGTGGGGGCTGCTGTGATCCAATTTGCCAGGGCAATGAAAGACCTGGTGATAGCAAGGGTAGTGACTCTGGGCAACGTGCAGTCAATAGTGGATGGTTTTGCTGAAATGGGATTCCCAAACTGTGGCGGGGCCATAGACGGAACCCATATCCCTATCTTGTCACCGGAGCACCAAGCCACCGACTACGTAAACCGCAAGGGGTACTTTTCAATGCTGCTGCAAGCCCTGGTGGATCACAAGGGACGTTTCACCAACATCAACGTGGGATGGCCGGGAAAGGTACATGATGCTCGCGTCTTCAGGAACTCTGCTCTGTTTCGAAAGCTGGAGGAAGGGACTTTCTTCCCGGACCAGAAAGTGACCGTTGGGGATGTTGAAATGCCTATCGTGATCCTTGGGGACCCAGCCTACCCCTTAATGCCATGGCTCATGAAGCCGTACACAGGCAGCCTGGACAGGAGTCAGGACCTGTTCAACTACAGGCTGAGCAAGTGCCAAATGGTGGTGGAATGTGCATTTGGACGTTTAAAAGTGCGCTGGCGCAGCTTTCTGACTCGCTCAGACCTCAGCGAAAAGAATATCCCTATTGTTATTGCTGCTTGCTGTGCGCTCCACAATATCTGTGAGAGTAAGGGGGAGACCTTTATGGCGGGGTGGGAGGTTGAGGCAACTCGCCTGGCCGCTGATTACGCGCAGCCAGACACCAGGGCGGTTAGAGGAGCACAGCAGGGCGCGGTGCGCATCAGAGAAGCTTTGAAAACGAGTTTTGTGACTGGCCAGGCTACTGTGTGAAACTTCTGTTTGTTTCTCCTTGATGAACCCTGCAACCCCCCCCCCCCCGACCCGGTTCACTCTACTTCGTGCTAAATATGTGCTGAATGCTCTTGTTTATCTTTAAGGTGCCTCCTACTTTCCCAGAGAAGTAGTGGGCTTCCAATTTATTTTGTCTTGATACTTTTACAATACCCTAAAATGCATCATTTCACACATGCTCTTTGAAAGGAATTTTTTCCCTCCTCTCCTTGTCAAATGTTTTACTAGAGAAGGTGGGGCTGAGTGTTACAACTTCAAAATTGAAGTTGGTAGTTTTAGCTGACTAAGGCCTGGTCTACACTATGAGTTTAGGTTGAATTTAGCAGCGTTAAATCGAATTAAGCCTGGACACGTCCACAAGATGAAGTCCTTTTTTTCGACTTAAAGGGCCCTTTAAACCCGTTTCTTTACTCCACCTCCGACGAGGGGATTAGCGCTAAAATCGGCCTTTGCGGGTAGATTTGGGGTAGTGTGGATGGAATTCAACGTTATTGGCCTCCGGGAGCTATCCCACAGTGCTTCATTCTGACCGCTCTGGACAGCACTTTCAACTCAGATGCACTGACCAGGCAGACAGGAAAAGCCCCGCGAACTTTTGAATTTCATTTCCTTTTTGTCCAGCGTGGAGAGCACAGGTGACCATGCAGAGTTCTTCAGCACAGGTAACCATGATGGAGTCCCAGGATTGCAAAAGAGCTCCAGCATGGACAGCACGGGAGGTACGGGATCTGCTCGCCGTGTGAGGAGATGAATCAGTGCTAGCTGAACTCTGTAGCAGTAAACGAAATGGCAAAATATTAGAAAAAGTCTCAAAGGCCATGAAGGACAGAGGCCATAACAGGGACGCACAGCAGTGCCGCGTGAAAATTAAGGAGCTAAGGCAAGCCTACCACAAAGCCAGAGAGGCAAACGGAAGGTCTGGGGCAGAGCCGCAAACATGCCGCTTCTACGCGGAGCTGCATGCCATGCTAGGGGGTGCAGCTACTACTACCCCAACCATGTGCTTTGACTCCATCAATGGAGAATCACGCAACAGGGAAGCGGATTCGGGGTACGAGGAAGATGATGATGAAAACAATGAAGATAGCTCACAGCAAGGAAGCGGAGAAACCGGTTTCCCCAACAGCCAGGATATGTTTATCACCCTGGACCTGGAACCAGTAACGCCCGAACTCACCCAAGGCGTGCTCCCAGACCCTGAGGGCACACAAGGGACCTCTGGTGAGTGTACCTTTGTAAATATTACACATGGTTTAAAAGCAAGGATGTTTAATGATTAATGATTAATTTGCCCTGGCAATCGCGGCCAGTACAGCTACTGGAAAAGTCTGTTAACGTGTATGGGGATGGAGCGGAAATCCTCCAGGGACATCTCCAGAAAGCTCTCCTTCATGTACTCCCAAAGCCTTTGCAAAAGATTTCTGTCGGGGGCTGCCTTATCCCATCCGCCATGGTAGGACACTTTACCACGCCAGGCCAGTAGCACGTAGTCTGGAATCATTGCATAAAAAAGCATGGCAGCGTATGGTTACGGTGTTTGCTGGCATGCAGACAACATCCATTCCTTATCTCTCTTTGTTATCCTCAGGACAGTGATATCATTCACGGTCACCTGGTTGAAATGGGATGATTTTATTAAGGGGACATTCAGAGGTACCCGTTCCTGCTCGGCTGAACAGAAATGTTCTCCGCTGTTAGCCACGCGGTAGGCAGGAGGGGTGAATGATCATCCCAGAGAATTGGGTGTGTGTGTGTGTGTGGGGGGGGGGGGTTAGTTGGGTTTGTGCTGCATGTTAACCCGGAAACTGCAGCCCCTCCTTTTACATTGCAAACACATTTTAAATGGCCAACCCAATGGGTGCTTGGTATGGGAAATGAGGGCGCTACTGTTTGAAACCATTCCCACATGTTAAGAAGGTTAAAAAAGCCAAAAGACTGTGGCTTACCATGGCTGCCTGCAAGCCGAAATCTGTTGCCTGGCACTGCATGAGTGATCTCTCACACCAAACCGGCAGGCCCTCAATATAAGAGGAAAAATGCGACCTTGTAATGAAAGAACATGTGCTGTGTTATGTGAACAGCAAAATTTCATGTGAAAGAGTGTACCCATTGTTCTCTAAAATGTGTCTTTTTTTAACCACCTCTCCCTTCTCCTCTACCAGCTGCAAATGTTTCTCCTTCACAGAGGCTAGTGAAGATTAGAAGAAGAAAATGGCAGATTCGGGATGATATGTTCTTGGCGCTCCAGATGTCCTCCCACACTGACAGAGCACAGCAGAATGCATGGAGGCAGTCAATGTCAGAGTGCAAAAAAGCACAATATGAACGAGAGGAGAGGTGGCGGGCTGAAGAGAGCAAGTGGCGGGCTGAAGAGGATAGGTGGTGTCAGCTTGCTGACAGAAGGCAAGAGTCGATGCTCCAGCTGCTGGAGCATCAAACTGATATGCTCCAGTGTATGGTTGAGCTGCAGGAAAGGCAGCAGGAGCAGAGACCACCGCTACAGCCCCTGTGTAACCAACAGCCCTCCTCCCCGAGTTCCATAGCCTCCTCACCCAGATGTCCAAGAACACGGTGTGGGGGCCTCCGGCCACCCAGTCACTCCACCCCAGATGATTGCCCGAGCATCAGAAGGCTGGCCTTCAATAAGTGTTAAAGTTTTAAAGTTTTAAACTGCAGTGTGTCCTTTTCCTTCCCTCCTTCCCCACCCCTCCCGGGCTACCTTGGCAGTTATCCCCCTAGTTGTGTAATGAATTAATAAAGAATGCATGAATGTGAAGTAACAATGACTTTATTGCCTCTGCAAGCTGTGCTCGAAGGGGGGAGAGGAGGGTGGTTAGTTTACAGGGAAGTAGAATGAACCAGAGGTCGGGGGGGGGGGGGGCAGAGGGTTCATCAAGGAGAAACAAACAGAAGTTTCACACCATAGCCTGGCCAGTCACAAAACTCGTTTTCAAAGCTTCTCTGATGCGCACTGTGCCCTGATGTACTCTTCTAACTGCCCTGGTGTCTAGCTGCATGTAATCAGCGGCCAGGCGATTTGCCTCAACCTCCCACCCCGCCATAAATGTCTCCCCCTTACTCTCACAGATATTGTGGAGTGCACAGCAAGCAGCAATAACAATTGGAATATTGGCTTCGCTGAGGTCTATCTGAGTCAGTAAACTGCGCCAGCACGCTTTTAAACGTCCAAATGCACATTCCACCACCATTCGGCACTTGGTCAGCTTATAGTTGAACAGGTCCTGACTACTGTCCAGGCTGCCTGTGTATGGCTTCATGATCCATGGCATTAAGGGGTAGGCTGGGTCCCCAAGGATAATGATAGGCATTTCAACATCCCCAATGGTTATTTTCTGGTCCGGGAAGAAAGTCCCTTCCTCCAGCTTTTGAAACAGACCAGAGTTCCTGAAGACGCGAGCATCATGTACCTTTCCCAGCCATCCCGCGTTGATGTTAGTGAAACATCCCTTGTGATCCACCAGGGCTTGCAGCAGCATTGAAAAGTACCCCTTGCGGTTTATGTACTCGGTGGCTTGGTGCTTCAGTGACAAGATAGGGATATGGGTTCCGTCTATCGCCCCACCACAGTTTGGGAATCCCATTGCAGCAAAGCCATCCACTATGACCTGCACGTTTCCCAGAGTCACTACCCTTGATATCAGCAGGTCTTTGATTGCGTTGGCTACTTGGATCACAGCAGCCCCCACAGTAGATTTGCCCACTCCAAATTGATTCCTGACTGACTGGTAGCTGTCTGGCGTTGCAAGCTTCCACAGGGCTATCGCCACTCGCTTCTCAACTGTGAGGGCTACTCCCATCCTGGTATTCTGGCACTTCAGGGCAGGGGAAAGCAAGTCACAAAGTTCCAGGAAAGTGCCCTTACGCATGCGAAAGTTTCGCAGCCACTGGGAATCGTCCCACACCTGCAACACAATGCGGTCCCACCAGTCTGTGCTTGTTTCCCGGGCCCAGAATCGGCGTTCCATGGCATGAACCTGCCCCAGTAACACCATGATTTGCACATTGCTGGGGCCTGTACTTTGTGAGAGGTCTATGTCCATGCCAATTTCCTCATCACTCTCGTCACCGCTCTGCAATCGCCTCTTCGCCTGGTTTTGCTATGGCATGTTCTGGCTCTGCATATACTCCAGGACAATGCGTATGGTGTTCATAGTGCTCATAATTGCCGTGGTGATCTGAGCGGGCTCCATGATCCCAGTGCTATGGCGTCTGGGCAGAAAAAAGGCACGAAACTATTGTCTGACAGAGGGAGGGAGGGGCGAGTGACGACATGGCTTACAGGTACAGGGAATTAAAATCAACAAAGGTGGCTGTGCATCAGGGAGAAACATAAACAACTGTGACACAGAATGGCCCCCCCAAAGATTGAACTCAAAACCCTGGGTTTAGCAGGCCGTTGATTTCACGGAGGGAGGGGGAAGCAAATGAATACAGAACAAATCTGTTCCATCTATTTTTTATATCTTAAGCTGGCAGCAGACGGTGCAGCATGACTGATAGCCATCGGCATCTTCTGGGTGCTTGGCAGAAGATGCTGTACTACGACTGCTAGCCATCATCGTCAAGACAGTTCAATAGGACTGCCGGCAGGACTGAGTCTCCAAGAGACAAAACATGTCTGCCCAGGTGCCTCTGATCAAACTCACTGAGGAATATGACGATGACGGATATCAATTGTAATACACCATCTACTGCCAAAAGGCAAGGAACTGCTGCTGTATAGCAATGCAGCCCCATATCTGCCAGCACCCAGATAGCTGATGACGGCTACCAGTCATACTACACCGTCTACTGCCAAAAGGCAATTAGCTGCTGCTGTGTAGCAATGCAGTACCACGTCTGCTGGCACCCAGGTGACATATGGTGATGGTGAGCTGAGCTGAGCGGGCTCCATGCTTGCTGTGGTATGTTGTCTGCACAGGTAACACAGGTAAAAAGGCGCGAATTGATTGTCTGCCATTGCTCTGATGGAGGGGGAGGGGCCTGATGACATGTACCCAGAACCCCCCACTACACTGTTTTTGTATCATCAGGCATTGGGATCTGAACCCAGAATTCCAATGGGCGGCGGAGACTGCGGGAACGGTGGGATAGCTACCCACAGTGCAACGCTCTGGAAGTCGACGCTAGCCTCGGTACTGTGGACGCAGTCCACCGACTTAATGCACTTAGAGCATTTTATGTGGGGACACACACAATCGACTGCATAAAACCGATTTCTATAAAACCGGCTTCTATAAATTCGACCTAATTTTGTAGTGTAGACATATAGGAGTATACAGAACGGCTCTACTCCTATAGTGGGATCTGTGCAGCAGACCCTACACATCAAAAGTGACTTTTGCAGAAGTTTCATCCTCTTCCTCTTCCTCGTCTCACTCAAGTGAGAATGATTCTGGTGCATCAGGAACCGGCAGTCCTTCTCCATGGGGTACTGGGCGTATAGCTGATGGAATGTTTGGATAATGCACAGTCCACTTTTTTCTTCTTTGACACACCTTTCCCAACTGGAGGCACCATGCAGAAGTAACAATTGCTGGTATGAGCTGTTGGCTCTCTCCAAATCATTGGCACTGCAAAAGGCATAGATTTCCTTTTCCTGTTCAACCACTGGCGAAGATTTGTTGCACAAGTGTTGCAGCATATGTGTGGGGCCCACCTCTTGTCCTGAGTTCCAATTTTGCAACCAAAATAAAGGTGATGAGCTTTCTTAACCATAGTGGTTATACTGCGCTTTTATGATGCAAAAGTCACTTCACCACAAACATAGCAGAAGTTGCCTGCACTGTTCACACAAGTACGAGGCATCTCTGCTCACTTTGGCTAAACAGAAATGTGTCCCTTTGCAAAAATCAAACACTGACAAATAAGAGAGCACGACACTGTATGATTTCTAGAGCTGATATAGGGCAATTTGTTCAGCAGAGCGATGTAAGCTTGGTTATGATTGCATCATCCATGACTTCTAGGAATAACATGATGCAATTCATATCATGTATGACGCAATACCAGCTTCAGATTGCATCTTTCATTGTTTTGCCTAAAAAGCAAATACTGTCCAAACCCAGTCATAGATTTATTCATAGATCCAGTCAAAGATGTATTTTAGTCATTTCTGGTTTAACTTGAGATCCCTTCCCTTTATAACTCACTTATCCTCCGCCATTCCCAAGTCAAGGGTCATATATACTGACCCAATAGCATATCTTGAAAACTAGAGCCAATCAACAATTTTAAGCATCATTTTTGTTCTCAGTGACCCAGAATTAGTAAAGTTTGACTACATTTATTTCAGAAGCATTTTGGCTGTAGAGCAGTGTTACAGATACTATCTCTGCTGCAGACCAACCTATCTGAGGAATAAAAGAGCCTAGGGCATCCATGGAGATTTCCTGTGTTTTTGCTACAACCTAATTGGATCCAAACCTTCACGCAAGCAAAGGAAAACGCTGTTTATACCTGGCCTCACATTGGTTAAGATTTGCAAGGGGAGGGGGCTATTGTGATGTCCTGTCCCTTTACATATTCGAGCACCTTCCCCAGTGAAAAGCCTCAGTTTTGTGTTGGTTTCAGTTTTGCAGACAGAATGATAAAGGTTTCCCACGGCTGCTAGCTGTGTTTAAATGAGCTCCTCTGTGTCTGTGTCTCTATCTCCTTCTCTGCTGGGTCCAAATATGACAGCTATAGTGGCTTTAAGCCACCTTTGTGAAGTCCTGAGTCTGTGCTGCAACAGGAGCTGAAGAGGTCCCTGAAGTAATTTAGTCATCCCCCAAAGGCTGTGTATGTTAGAGTAGCCTGTCCTTACCAGCCTATGGGCAGACATGTTGCCTGCAATCTCCTCAGTTCTATATGCTGCAGCCCCAGCATTCACAGAACCCTCACACTCCCAGTCCTGCTCCTAGCATAGCCTCTATGCCAGGACTTATGAGGATGTCCTCTAAGGCTACATCTACACTACAGGGGGGAGTCGATTTAAGATACGCAAATTCAGCTACGTGAATAGCGTAGCTGAATTCGACGTATCGCAGCCGACTTACCCTGCTGTGAGGACGGCGGCAAAATCGACCTCTGCGGCTTCCTGTCGACGGTGCTTACTCCCACCTCCGCTGGTGGAGTAAGAGCGTCGATTCGGGGATCGATTGTCACGTCCTGATGGGACGCGATAAATCGATCCCCGAGAGGTCGATTTCTACCCGCCAATTCAGGCGGGTAGTGTAGACCTAGCCCAAGAATAGCCTGTAGCTGTCTTCCTAAGTTCTTGCACCAGGGAATTCTCCCCTTGCTTGATCTGGGGTTTTTAGGGCTCCTTTATGCTGCTCTGGTACTTTTATCAATTTTTATGTTCTTCAAAAGATGTCCCCACCACAGTCTCTTACAAATGTTCAGTCAAGGGGAGACCTTTACATGCAATCAAACAAAGATTGAGAAATCTTTTTTCATTCCACTCTCCTACTTCTGGTGATTGTCTTTTTCTTGATACTTTGGAAGATGATCTCTAACCATTTAATCTTTACAGAATTCACTCAGACAATTGTACAGTACTTTATTGAGTGAGTGTACATGGGAAGATTCCTTCCTGACATCAGCTGGCAATTAATTTATGCCCTGAAGCATGAGAATTGAGTTCCTTGGGAACTTTTAAATTGTCACTATTCATGTTGGAATCCTGCTAAACTGTGGGCCTATAACTGAGTTTTCCTTTTTTTGTCAATAAGGTCTGCTTTTCACTAACCTTTCCTAAACCTTTTAATCTAGTTACTATTATAGTCACCACTTTTACAAGACTATGATATATTTTGTACAAAGTATGCCTGGTGAGATATCATTTGAAAACTCAGAATCTGCTGAACACTATTGTACTGGTATAATATGAGTATCAACATTGTATGTGAAGTTATAAGATTCTGCTGCATAGCATTGTTATAACATGCTCCAACGTTAAGAAACGCAGGCCAAAACCAGTTTTTCAGAGACAAAGACACACTCACATGCTAACTATCACCGGTTTAAGCAGCCATTCTCCAGCAACAGGAAGGTTTGAATAAGAAATGTACATTCCATCACAGGGACGGGTCAGACATCACATCCACAAGAGATTACATGTTGTCTGAGCCCCAGCTGGGGGTAATGCTCAAGGAGGGAAGGGTGGTATAAGAATGAGAGACAGTGGTCTCCAATTTACCTTTCTCCTTCTTCATCTCTGCTCATGACACCAATGACTCTCAAAGAACTGAACCTGGGGGATTGGGGGATGGGGAGAGGAGTCCTGGGCTGAAAGGAGACTCGGCCTGTGAAATTTACTGCAGCAGAGATTTATAACATGACTTCACGGATTTGCTTTGGGCTGTGTGACAGAGCGCTGGGAGCCAACAGCGGAGCCACAGCAAGCTGGTCACTTAAACATTAATTAATTTCTCACCCTGTCACAGGCTGAACCTTCTCACATTCAAGAGGCAATGATTTTCTCCCCTGAAACAATAGAAACACTTAAATCCCCACACGAGGCTTCAGTTTAGAAAGACAGACACTTAACAAAATGGGATCCTAGCCTATCCTTTCTGTTCAGGATGACTAGTTTAGCAAGAACTTTGCAATGAGATTTAGGTCACTGCTTTTGTGGTGAATGTGCCGTTGCAATGTGATAATTCTATGAATGCCATGTGATCTAGTTATGAGATAGATTGCATAACTATACTAGGGTTACTGGAATGTTTATTATATTCTTCACTGATTTATTTCAATGCAGGACTTATTTCAATGGAGGAGGAAGAAGATAGCTCCAAGAAAAGAACATGGCAGCACAAACTTAGAAGACAATGGGGAAAGCTATTAGCTTCGAGGAGTGTACATATTGTCTCCAACAAATTACAAGCTTTGTTTTTCTAATGCTGGGAACTAACAGATCGCAGACCTGGTCTCAAGGAAGCGGGGGTGGGGGGGGTCAAAAAGACTGAGCAGCTTTTAGAGGACACACTGCAAACCCAAGCGAGGGAACTAGATTTATGAGTTAAGGGAACAGATGATGCTACTTTTTTTAAGGTCAGGCTTGACAAAGCCCTGGCTGGGATGATTTAGTTGGGAATTGGTCCTGCTTTGAGCAGGGGGTTGGACTAGACGATCTCCTGAGGTCCCTTCCAACCCTGATAATCTATGATTCTATGATTCTACTCAGACCCTAAGGTTTGGGGGGGAGGGATGTCTATAGGAAGTGTAGACCTACCAGGATCTCAATGTGAAAGACACATAGACCTTCAGTAAGCTAGGAATGGGTACCATCTATTTGTTATTTTAAGATCTGTTTTCTTGAAATGCTTTTGTTCTAAATAAATGATATGTTGCTTTTAGGAGGCTGTGTGGTACTGTATTAACCACTGGCATTACCAGAGAGGGTAGAGAAATGCAGGTGGTAACCACTGTTAATACAGAGGGGGTTAACTAGTAATATCATGTGCAGTTCCTTGACACCCCTGTAATGGGGTGGATTAAGGAAAGAATGTCTGCTTTGGTTTGGGAATTAATTGTGTCTGTTTATCATTTAAACTTCAGCATTAGTTGAATGTTTTTGAATATAATGTTTTAAATTATATTATAAAAGGGGAAAATATGAAGCTAGAAGAAGTCAACACGTCACTCCATTGATGTTGGCAGTTATTCCAGCATCAATCTGATATAATGACAATACTTAGCTCTTATCAGTAGATCCCAAAGCACTTTACTAAGGAGGGAAAGTGTCATTATTCACATTTTACAGATGGGGAAATTGAGGTCCAGAGAAGTGAAGTGACTTGTGAGGTCACACACCAGCTCAGTGGCAGAGACCAGAATAGAAATCCAATGTCCTGATGCTTAGTCCAGTGCCCTGGACTAGACCATGATTCTAGATTTTGCCTGAACATGGTTTTGATGTCACCAGGACATACATTTACAAAGAAAGGTGCAAGCTATAGGCAACCCAGTCAAAAAGAGAACAAGTTGTAGCAAAGATGATACTACTCCAGGATTACATAATGGAAACGGGAAAGGTGAGGGGTGTCTCAAAAGACTTGCCTTTTTCTGTTTGTTGTTTTTCCGTTCTAGATGGAAAAAGCACCACCTTCCAAAAAGGATGGGCTCAGAGGCAAATGTTTCCTTTTAAAAACAACATTGAAACAAAAATGGAGCAAAAAGTGATCAATTAAGGCTGCATAAGGAATACTCTCTAGCCCTGTTCAAAAACGGTCACAAGAGTTTTCTTTTTAGACTGGGGGAAGTGTGTCTCTTTCACTCTTGTCTATCTCAGCTTTGTGAAGTTATGAGCATTGAGGGTGGGGGAAATCATATTGCAACCTTAAGAACAGCAGCCAGTTGCTACTACTCCTGCTATTAGGCTAGATCTTGATTTTAGGCACAGCCTAGAGCAGGGAGGTATGTATGTTGTAGCACTCCAGCCAGGGGCAGCTCTAGGCACCAGCAAAACAAGCAGGTGCTTGGAGCAGCCCATTTGCAGGGGCGGCAGGGATCCAGCATGGAACCAACAGGGGGCCCTGGGAGCTGTAGTTCCTTGGTTAGCTCCCTGCCTATAGAGCCAGCCCTGAAGCAGGGAAAGAACTACATTTCCCAGCATTCCCTTGGCCACCACCAACAGGAAAAGGGCGGGGGGAGGGAGGGAGGAAGCTGAGACCTCATGCTGCAGCCTGCTGTGAATGGAGAGCTGCACTGTGAGTAGGGATACCATATTTTAACATTCAAAAAATAGGACACTTCACGGGGAGGGAGGGTAGCCCCACCCTGCTCCCATCCAGTCCCTCCAACTGCCCCTCACAGAAACCCCAACCTGTCCAACCCCCTGCTCCCTGTCCCCTGATCACCCCCTCCTGGGAACCCTGCCCCCCAGGACCCCACCCCCTATCTAAGCCCCACTGATCCTTGTCCCCTGATTGCCCCCTCCCGGGACCCCACTCCCTATCTATGCCCCACTGGTCCTTGTCCCCAACTGTCCCCTCCTGAGACGCCCCCCAACTCCCCCCCTAGGACTCCACCCCCTACCTGTCCCCTGACAAACCCCTGGGACTCCCATGCCTATCCAACTGCTGCCTGTCCCCTGACTGCCTCCCCCCGAACCTCTGACCCATCTAACCTCCCCTTCTCTCTGCCCCTGACTGCCCCACCGAACCTCTGCCCCATCCAACCCCCCCTGCTCCCTGTCCCTTGACTGCCCCCCCCCCCCCGGAACCCTTTACCCCTTCTCCAACCCTCCAGCCCCCTTACCGTGCCACTCAGATCAGCGTGTCTGGCTTCGCGCAGCGCCAGACACGCTGCTGCATGCATGCTGCCGTGCTCCCCTGTGAAGCCACAGCCCCCCCCGCCTTCCTGATTTGAACACCTCAAAATTCAGGAGTGATCAAGCTCAGTTTGGGCAGCTGTTACTTCATTTCTCCCAAATCAAATATACTGATCCACTGTAACTTGCTGTAGAAAAAGTAGGATAAAATTGAGCAAGAAATGTTTCCCAGTGGTTAATAGGACTGGAATTGCTATTTTCAACAGCCATTGCCTTTTTGTTTGTTTGTTTGTTTGTTTAAAAGGAAGACAGTGATATTGCATTGGCAAATTCCCCATAGAAAGAAAGAGTGGAACAAAATAATAATAAAGGCACCTCAACTTTTCCTCATTTATGTAGGACAGTCTTATAATATGCATCCAGATATCCTCCAATCATACAAGCTGAAAATTGTTCCACTTTACTGCAGTTCTGTAACCATATGGGAACCAATCCTGTCTATGTTCTGTGCACATCTAAAATTCCTGCTGAATAACCCGCCCTGGGAGCGAGTTACCAGTGACCCAGGGCTGTGGCAGAAGGAGGGTGCGGGTGGGAGGGGGGGAGCCCAGGCTTGGGGCAGCAGGAGGTGTGTGTGAGGGGGCAATGGTAAGAGGGTAAGGGGGAGCCCAGAGCTGGGGCAGCAGGGTGTGTGTGTGGGGGGGAGAGAGCCCAGGGCTGTGGCAGCAGGGGGGTGCGTGTGGTGAGGGAGAGCCCAGGGCTGGGGTGGCAGGGGGGTGCGGCGAGGAGCCCAGGACTGGGACGGGGGGGGGGGGGGGGGGGCAGCCAAAATTTTTTTTGCTTGGGGCGGCAAAAAGCTAGAGCCGGCACTGACTCCAGCAGAAGCCCCAAGAGGCACTGACTCAGAAACAAGACTCTGAATCACATTTCCTTCCCTGAATCAGAAAATGCCTTACCAGTGGTAAATTACAAACCCTGAGCCAGCAAGTGGAGAGGGGGAATGAAGGGTTCACCCAGTCCTTGCCCTTCCCTATTTCAATAAGCAGATGCACAGCTCTCTTTAGTCTTATGTGCCCCCAATCTGAGATGGAGGGAAAGGTTCTTACTTCCTGCATTAGTGTGTTGTCTTAATTGCACAATATCTTTTTTTGCTATCTCTTGTACTCTTAATGACCCATAATTAACAGTGAAAATGGAAAAATTACAGAAGAGCTCAAAGTTTGTCCTATTAACAAAAGTAATCAAATGTGAACTGTTGGTCTTTTGCATACAGCTCTTACATACTGCCATGTTGCCAACACTCAAACCTTTTATATGATTTTAACACATTTTAATGCATTTTTTCTCTTTAAAACCACAGAATTTTCCACCTAGTTTTTCCATCTTTTGGCAATTTCCCCCCCTAGAAGCTTGCACTATGAGATTTTATTAGGATCAGGAATAGTTTCTTTGTCACAGATTACTATGGTCAGGCCCTAGTGTAAAGAATCGCCTTCTCCAGTTTTTAAAAAACTCTTTTATAAAGCATCTTTCAATCTCAATCTTTTCATCTAGACGAAACACCAGATCTCATCCAGATGATAAATGAGATTGTTGTGTTGCTTACTATACTATTCACATGAAAAGGGGTGCTTAAAAATAAATCTACCAAGATAAACAAATTTCCACGTTAGACTACAAAAATATTGGCTTTGGGGATTTTTGAAGGCTATGCAATCAGTGAGCCCTCTTAAGCCACCTAACATATTTCACTTATAGTAAGTGC
Source organism: Malaclemys terrapin pileata (assembly GCF_027887155.1). NCBI lineage: Eukaryota > Metazoa > Chordata > Testudines > Emydidae > Malaclemys > Malaclemys terrapin. The sequence continues at coordinate 129,776,569 of NC_071507.1, forward strand.
TAGCACCTTAGCAGAAGCCAGTGGGCACTACCAGATTTCTAGTACTATTTAGTTAACCCTTTTGTAACTGAGGGAATGGAAAATTCTTTATGCCACAGGAATTTTATTGAGTTTGGAACAAATACTAATATTTAGCTCATATTAACAATGGCTATCAAATGCAAATTGGCTTTCTCATCGAAGCCTGTTTTCACAGGTATCAAGATACAGAAGTATTTTCATTGATTGACTTTATTGTGTGCTTTTTGTCATAACGTCTGGGTGCATGGTATAGATTACGTACAACCAGATATTAAACAAAATTGTTCCTAAAAGACAACATATAATAGCCAATTCCTTCTACAAACTCTCCAAAGCCACTAATTGTGGCATTAGCCTTTGAAGGTATGACAATAAATGACCTGCAGCATGGCTGCAGCTGGTCTGAGTCAGCTGACTTGGGCTCGCAGGGCTCAGACTACAGACCTAAAAAATTCAGTGTAGACATTCGAGCTCAGACAGGAGCCTGGGCTCTGAGATTCAACAAGAGGAGTGGGTGGGTCTTAGAGCTTGGGCTCCAGCCTAAGCCTGACCATCTATACTGCAATTTTTACCCCTGTAGCCCAGCCCCAGTGGGTCTGAGTCAGTTGACCCAGGCTCTGAAATTTGGTGCAGTGTTTTGTTTTTTTTTATTGCAGTGTAGACATATTAGGATGCTGTATAAAAAGAAAGATAAACAGTTACCCTAATACAGTCACCATTGTTACAAAGTTGCAATAAATCTTTTACAAAGTATGTCATGTAAGGCATCAATGGAAAAGTTATCAAGTGCTAAGTATGATCCTGTTTAAATCCATGTATCATCTTTATATATGAAGTTATGAATGTTTGCTATGTGTTTGTATCTCAGACATGTTTTCTTGGGTGATGCTCCAAGCCAAATTTGCATCTAGACTATCCAGTCTGCTTACTGGCTCATTAAGGAGAATCGTCTCGCCCAGTGAGCCCCTCCTGGAGATGTTTCAGACAGCACTGAGGCAATGGCTGCCCATGATTCAGCAAGACATGTAAGGACATGTGATCTAAGAAGCCATCTTTTGCCAGTAACTTTCTATTCACTCAGGCTGAAAGTATAAAAGGAGACAGTAACATCATTTCTTTGTCTTCATTCCTGCTCCATATTTCTAGAGATGATTTCTAACATAGGAGAGCTTTGAACAAAGGACTGATGACCCCCAATCTAATGGATGAATCAAATAGACTTATTACAAGTTAGCAAATTTACCAACATTGTTATGAACCTGATCTATAGACTCTGAAATCACTTGCATGTATATGATTCCTTTAGACATTTAATAACTCTCTTCTTTTCTTTTTATTAATAAACCTTTTGTTTTTAGTTACTAAAGGACTGGCTACAAGCTAGGTAATTGATAAGCTCTAAAGTATATATATTGACCTTGGGAAGTGGCTGATCCTTTGGGATTAGAAGAGCCTTATGTAGGATGAATCTGTTTTTCAGTGACTTCTCATAATAAGGACCAGGTGTCTAGGTGATGATAGGGGCTGGATTGCCTAAGGGGACTGCATTTTGGCTCCTTGTTTACCAGTGTGGTGATACAGGAACTCACTTTTGTTACTGGCTTGGTGAACTCTAATGTTAGAATAACCACCAGTTTTGGTGTGTATCTGCCCTACTTTTTATCAGTCTGTCCTGAATTGGATATCTCAGCTGTGACCCACACCAGGCACAGTCACACATACCTTAAAGGTCTACTTCTGATGGAAATTTGGTGGAAGCAAGTTTGCCTCCACCCAAAATACCTTCCTTCACATCTTATCCCACTGTGGGGTTCTCACACTTCCTTTGAAGCATCTGGTACTGACCACTGTCAGAGACCGGATACTGGACTAGAAGGACCTTGGCTCTGATCCAGAATGGCAATTCCTGCATTCCAATCCTAAATCCTACATATGTCCACTCCCACCCCAACCACCAGCTTCTTTTCTGGCCAACACAGTGGAACCCTATGACCTCACCAGGGGACCTGTGGTATGGATGAGTAATTACCCAACATTCCTTTCAAACACCATTCAAACAAAGCCATAGAAGGAGTGTCCTAGCCAGCTGTGCTAAATCCATTGTGAGTCCTGGGGCAGAAAAAATTGTTGGCATTTGTCACCACTCCATAAATCTTGAAGACTTCTGAACATTGTATTTTTGGTCTGGCAGAGATAATGTCAAAGACATGCAATGGTTAGGATGGGAATGATGTAATTAAATAAATTATATGCTAGAATATATTAAACAACATTAAGGTATAACACAATTATAACAGGGTAACCTGATAATATCCACCTACACATTGGCAGCACATGACTCCCACATTTGGGGAGGCAGGGCGTGAGTGCTGGAAGCTCCCTAGAAGTGTGGGTGGGCCCACTGGCACCCAGATGTGGCCCTGCCCTATGCTCCACCCCTGCTTTGCCTCCTCCCCCAAGAACCTGCCCATGCTCCACCCCAGGCCCGTTCCCCTTCCCTGAGGCCCCACCCACCATACACGCCTCTTCAACTCCTCCCTGAGGCCCTCCTGCCTGCCAGACTACTTCATGCTGTGATCTCTTCTCTCTCTCGCTAAGCGAGGTTAGTCTGGGTCAGTACATGGATAACCAAGGAATACACACACCCCACCCCCTTGATCCTTCCTGGCAAAGTCACCAGAGCAGCTTGGGAGGAAAATTCTAATCACACGGTAACCCCCACTTACTTGCCAGATAGTTGGAGACTTCCAAGAAATAACACAAAACATACAATATATACAACATACACAGTAATTATATTAAACAAGAGATAAATATAACATAGGGTAAAACACGATTCTCAGGATCACTGGTGCTGATAATACCCATGAATTTCCCTAGTCACTTGACCTAGTATAGCAAATGGCTCATTGGTATGCATACTTTGTAGGGGCCCTTGATGACCTGTGACCTCAATATCTTCTGTGCAGTAGTTAGCAACTTGGCTGACTTGTTTCACTACAGTCCAAGAAACTCTCAAGTGGGATAAAGTGGTAAGTCCTCTGAAGGTTTAATAGGCAACAGGTAATGAACTCCCCAAACTCTTACCCCCTAGTTTGAGGACACAGTTCAGGGAGTAGGGGTTCTCCCAAACAATTTCCCTGACTAGCTAACCAAAAGATTGTGACGCACAACTCCGTGACGGCACCTCAGGTTCAGAGATGGCTCTGGACTCCTCCATCACTGCAGAGGGGCTGATGATCGCTGCTGACAGGCATCCTCTTCATGCAGGAGTCAGGCTGCTTCTGCCAGGATTTCCCCTCACCACAAAGGGGTGCAGGACTCAAGGTGCAAATTACAAAAGTATACTAAAAATCCTAACTTTAGTCTCCCATCGCAGTGCTCATACACACACAGCAGGCGAGAAGCCCTGGATTAGCAACCAGAGCAGAGCTTGCCATGTGGTGACTGATCTCACCTAGGGAGCTGAAGGGCTAACTCAGTCTTGCTGGGGCTTGGTGGAAACTGGAAGTCACCTTGAAGAGGAAAAGGGGCCAAGCTGAGGGATATTGTTTTCAGCTACCCAAAGACCAGTTCTCAGGGGGAACCATGTATGTAGGCCTGGGACTCACCAGCTCCCCACACAGCCAGTCCTGCCCTTTCTGTGGCTGGCTCCAGACTACGCCAGAATGGTTTATCCCCATTCCATTGCTCGCAGGGGAGGTCATCTCACTTCCTATTGGCTAGGCTAGCTCTTATTCCTGGGCTGTAATTTGCCAACAGTTTGATTCTGCCTCCTCCCCCGAGCCAACAGGGGCCTCTGTCGCTTTAAATAGTGTCACTCCTCTCTCCCTCTGGGTCATCTAGCAGATTCTGAGTCTGCCCTTGGCTCCCCTTCCCTACAGGGACAGTGTATCTCTCTCTGAACTACCAGCACACAGAGAGCCCAGGGACCTAATGCTCCTTGGTGGGTTACATAGTATTTTATTTTATATCAAATACATTAATGATCTAATGATTATTAAATGAACTATGGTAATTATAAAGAGATGCACCTCATCTCAATACCTACAAATAGTGAAAGCACCTTGTATAAGTAAAAAAAAAATCCCTTCTACTGGTAGTAGATGGTTCGGTCTTGCCAGGTTGGTTTCTTATTGTAGGAAAAATCAGTAACATGGCATCTGGGTGTACTCTGAGCACAATTTTTTAAAGTTTACACTAATGCCTGTCCTTGAACAGCGGTGGTTTGAACTAGCATTCAGGCAATCCACTCTTTCAGGAATCTCAGTCAAATACCACTGCCCAGTTTCCAGGCAGTAGCTCAGCCTCAAGATTTGACTCTCATTAGAGAGCTTAAGGCAGAAAACAAACTTTCTTGCTGCTTGCCACAGCTCCCCTCCAAAAGAAACTATATCATGAAACTAACAATGCAACATTTCTTCAAAGACCACATTGCTCGCTAAGAAAAAGAACCTATCAGACTGTGCAACATTGCCACCTAGTGACTCCTGCCATAACAATAATCATAGCTGGAATCAGCTTCACATCACATAAACATGAGTGGACAAAGAAACGGACAAAGATATATGTTTTCTGAAACTACAGAATATAAGGAAAACTTATTGGGGATCAAACCTCATCTATGTTTTTCAGTCTTGATATTTTCTCCCCAGCTTCCATGTGTGGCATACTGGTTTTCATTCTGTCATGCCAGAGCCACAAGATACCTTAATGAAGAGAGAGAGAGAGATTGATGATGTGTGTATGAATGTATGTATATGTATTTACTAAGATTACCCAAAACTAAAGCCTTGGGAGTGCATAACTCAAAACTCTCACTTGAAAGGGTTGTTACCCATAATTCATCTGAAATCTCTGAATGCTTTCCTCCAGGTAATGGCAATTTGCAGTAAACACATTTCTGTATTGTTTAGATAATATGCATCATAGCACTACCAGGCTAGTATTATCAGAAACAGCTGCAATACTAAATGCATCCAAGAAGAAAACAAAAACAGTCAAGAAATATCATTTTCAACAAGCTTCTGTATACTTTCACTGCAGAAAATGGTGACACATTTCGTGACATAAAGCAATCTATCCTGTACTTCCCACACAGCTGAATCAATTATCCCCCTCAGGGATAAAGCCAAATACTTCCTATTGTTCATGTAAGGTATAACACTCCCTTCCTCCCCTTCTTCCCTCAATAGTAAGCAGCCTTTCAGACATGAGTAGCATAGCTCCCTTCCAAATGATGTTTCTGTACCCTTAAGAACAAACATTTGCTGTTCCCCTTGTACAATCCAGTTAAGGGCTCCACCAGTTCTTACTACTGAACACTGTGAAAATTATAAAGGGACTTTTAAATGTTCCCAGCAGCACAAAGCAGCTGAAAAACTGCAGCTGAGGATTCCCCTGACATAAGGTAATTTTCAGGCGATGCAGAGCCGGCATACATTGGCCTTACGCCTTCATGTAGGGGGCAAAGAAGAGAGGTGTCATGTCTTTCTTAGATTGACTAAATAATTGAAACCCTCAAGTATCTTGTATGATATTTTTGCAGCTTCCTGTTTCTGGGAATAATCTATTAGTCTCTCTGCATGTGTTTCAACACTTCCATTACCAGACCACGTTATAATTAGGATGAACCCAAAATGAAAAATAATGGTGGAAAAAACGTTCAGTCTGAAGTTTTTGAACCTCATAAAGTATGATTTGGATTTGGTCCTAGTTTTCAGTGAAAGTTTGTATTAGTGATTACTTTACATGGGTTACCCATCCCTTGTAGATTTCTACCAGATGGCTCTGTTGTGTACATATGGATGCAAATTCTTTACTTCACTACCAAGTTTTAATGTATTAATTCAAGTCTCCTGGTTTTCTGGGACAAAAGGGCATGGCATAGTATATTTTGTACAAAAGTAGAAGCCCTTATCTTGAAGGTGGATTTTGACAACGTTGGAATGTGTCTCCTTTGTGTTTTAGTAATTACTTTGGTGTCTTTATGCACACTTTATATTTCAGTTCATATCTCTTCATTTCTTTTCCTAGGTCTTCATCGCACTGATTGCATCGATTCCCATTTGTTTCTTCAGGTCTTCTTGGCAGTTCCCACTGTACCATCTTATTTAATCCTTGACCAGTCTTTCTGCACTAAACCCAGAGGATTTTTGAACCATGAATTTGAATGCTAATTCCATCCCTGGAAGGTTGCATTTACAAAAGCATAGTGCACATTAATAATTTTAGCTCTTTCTATGCAAGCTGAGACTGATGGGGTGCAGTTAGCATATATTGTTCATTTTACTTAACAAATAAGCTTTGAAAAGCTGGACAATATTAGCATCTGCTGATGGATCTAAGTGTTGGGGATCTCACAGTGCCAAAACTTGGCTGAATTTCATAGGATCATAGGACTGGAAGGGACCTCAAGAGATCTTTTAGTCCAGTCTCCTGCACTCAAGGTAGGACTATGTCTTATCTATCCCATCCCTGACAGGTATTTGACTAACATGCTCTTTAAAATCTCCAATGACGGAGATTCCACAACCTCTCAAGGCAATTTATTCCAGTGCTTAACCACCCTGACCATTAGGAAGTTTTTCCTAATGTCCAACCTAAACCGCACTTGCTGCAATTTAAGCCTATTGCTTCTTGTCCTATCCTCAGATATTAAGGAGAACAAATTTTCTCCCTGCTCCTTGTAACAACCTTTTATGTACTTGAAAACTGTTATCATGTCCCCCTTCAGTCTTCTCCTCTCCAGACTAAACAAACCCAATTTTTTCAATCTTCCCTCACAGGTTGTGTTTTCTAGTCCTTTAATAATTTTTGTTGCGCTTCTCTGGACTCTCTTCAATTCAGCCACATCTTTCCAGAAATGCAACGTGCAGAACTAGACACAATACTCCAGTTGAGGCTTGATCAGCTCAGAGTAGAGCGGAAGAATTACTTCTCGTGTCTTGCTTACAATACTCCTGCTAATACATCCCAGAATAACATTTGCTTTTTTTGCAACAGTGTTATACTGTTGACTCATATTTAGCTTGTGATCCCCTATGACTCCTAGATCCCTTTCTGCAGTACTTCTTGCTAGTCAGTCAGTTCCCATTTTATACATGTGCAACTGATTGTGCCTTCCTAAGTGGAGTACTTTGCATTTGACCTTACTGAATTTCATTCTATTTACTTCAGACCATTTCTCCAGTTTGTCCAGATCATTTTGAATTTTAATCCTATTCTGCAAAGCACTTGCAACTCCATCCCAGCTTAGTATTGTTGGCAAATTTCAGGAAGTCTGGTCTAGTGGTTGAAACTGAGGCTGGGAATCCAGAGATCTGGGATCTAGTCCTACTGAAGCTCTACCACAGACTTGCTGTTTGACTTTGGTCTAGTCACTTAATCTCTTTATACCTCAGTCACCTTTTCTGTACAATGGGATAGCAAAATCTACATCCCAGGTTCATTGTGAAACTTAATTCTTTAATTTTTGCAAAGTGCTTTGAGATTGCAGGATAAAAGTTGGGTTACAGAAGTGCAACATATTAAAGTGTGCCAATTCAGACCTTCAGCACCATGCATTTTTCAGTGACTCTTTACAAAGAAAACATTTCTAATCTGCATCTTGACTCACTCACAAGAAATATATAGTCAATGTTCCTGGTGGTTCCATCTAAGTATCCCAATAGAGCTCCATTCCTACTCTTTCTCTGATGAACATGGAGCAGCACTGCCTCTACATGATAGATTCCATAATTAAAGTTTCACTTATTGACCCTCCTAATTGTGCACAATGTAAGTATTTGGCTGCCAAAGCAACAATGTAACAATTTATTTTTCTCTTTAAAAAATCGTATGGAATTCATATTTCAACCTAAATATTTCTATAATTTGATTAGTTCTAAATATTTCTATAATTTGATTAGTTCTAAAATTGTGTGTGATTTGCTACACCAGCATATCATTTCCAAAATCAAATGACATCAAGACCTGTCCTGAGGTTTGATGCTTTATTTTGTTAAACACTCTGGCTCACTAGCTTCCATTGCTGCATGGGGATTGGCACCTTACTAGGTCTCAAAGTGATTCATTTCTTTATAACAAAGTAAACAGTTAATTGGAATCTAGTTTTTTTCTTGCAAGCAGGGTCTGAATGAGCTTTCCTCTGAGATCTAGTGATGAGCTTGGGAAGGGGACTTCAGGAGCTGACTGTGTTTGCAGGGACGTGCCCACCCTGCCTAGGTGCTCAGCATGAAGGGGCTACTTTGCCCAAATCACTTTTGGCTGGTGTTGGATCACAAGTCACTTTGTTATTGGGGGCAGGAGTAATAAAGTATTATTATCCTTGCTGTGTGAATCAAGGGGGGCAGAACTGTGCTTGGCATACTCTGATTGAGGAGTTCACCCTCAACTAAACTGCACTCACTATGCAGGGAACAGGGCTGCCAAAGCCCAATGAGGACAGGTACTTATACTAGGTGGAGTACTAGGCTCTGCCTCAGAGTTCCAGATATTTTTTGAACCTTTTTTTTTCACTATGTAATAACAGAGCTGATTAAAACTCAATTGCAAATCTTTTATTGAAGACCACTAGAGCTGAAATCACTGATAATCAAATTTAAGTGTCAGACCTGCTTTGAGATAGTGTCTCTGATGCAAGAGATTTCCCAGTCTGCACTAGCCCCCCTATGAACTGAAATCACTGAGGGCTGTATTAAGTGGTAGGACCTGAAAAGACCAGAGCAAAATGGCAACTGAATAGCTGGCAATGAGGCTAATGCCAGAATGAGTGCCTGGACAATGGAGCGATCAAGGTGCCTTCCCCTGCCAGGGTAGGAACGTGAGCTCATGCAGATGCACTTCTGAACTCCGGGTCTTCACTGACCAAGAATAATGGCTTTGAGTGGGGTGTGCTGGGGATGGGAGGGGGGAAGAGAGTGGCATGCTAAAGGAATTTTTGGTTGTTCACCCTAAGAACCCGAGGCAAAAGGACACTGCCCAACATCCTTTGAGGTGTAGGTTTTGTCCCTGGTTTTATGCTTATGAATCCTGCTTGCGGTGTTTTCCCAAGTTAATGTTGGGCTACTTTCCCCCTTTTCTTAAAAGTTTCTTTTCTAAATGCAGACTCTGTGCTTGTGAGAGGGAAAGTATTGCCTCTTAGAGAGGCACCCAAAGGATGATGTGTAATTGTCCCAGGTTACTGGGTTTGGGCTCTAGCTGGTTCTGTGTTGCATAGTTATTGAATCCAGCTCTTGTTGGTGCCGACTCCATCTGGCAGAAAGGTTACAAAAATGCTGATGAAAATGTGGTAGATTTATTAGGTTTCACCAAAATAACAATACCCAGTGACACAGTGGTTTCTGCTGGAAGTCTCTCCTGTAATGACCCAATAGAACAAATAAAACTTATCTGATTTTATTGGCCTCTGAGGGCTACTCCATCCTCCTTCCCCTTTTGATGGTGGTGACATCTGCCTTTGAGGAGATTCCCTACTGGAAGTGGGGAGGAGGCAAGGGATACTCAGGCAGCCACTTTTCTTCTGAAATTCAGCCAGGGTCTGGAAGCTTTAATTTTAGGATGATTCCATTGATGGCAACTTAGCTGGTACAAGCTACTAAGAGATGCACTAAAGAATCATCTCTTTCAGGAGTCTACACACCTTCCCCAACCAAGTCTGCCCACTCTCTGGGCTGAGTTAACTGGCTCTAGGCCCCGCAGTGGTGTGGGGCTGTGTGCCACTGTGACCACTTACATCACTGCAGATTTTCCAGCCCAAGAGCCTTTTAGCCCTGTGATTTGATATCAGAAGCCAGTGTAACCCAGGGCTGATTTATAGCTCTTTCTGTTTAAATTGCTGGCATTATATTTCCAGTGGATTTTGGTTAGTCTGCCAGTCAGAAAAACCTCTTCATTTTCCTCTGTAGAAGGGGAAACTTAGCTTCCTTAAAGTCACATTTTCATTATTGATAGAAACAAATACATATCAGTGTTCAGAGCTTGATGTATTTCAGACAGTGAATTATAAATGCTTGATTTAGAGATTTCCCTTCTAAATAAACATGGAATCGTTAGCAGCCAAGATGTTCTCTTATCTACTGAACTATAACTAAGACATACTCTTAAATAATTGCACTCAGCTTCAGATATCTGGATTTTACCTCTAGCTGATAAGAACCTTCAATTCTGTTCCTATTAACATATGAAAGGCTGCTCCCTCAACCACTGCCACTGATATATAAAATACTATTAGTGTAGTTTGGCTTTCTAATCTACTAATCTGTTCACACTGCTGACACGTCTGTGTTTTGACAAAAATCCACAAATACAGTGTTTTTGAAAAACATAATATTGACCACAGATAAGATTTCAGCAGTCATTTTAAAAATGTAAGGAAAGATCAGTAAAATATAAAAATGTGTCCTGGATTTAGCTAGTGTAGCTGCTACTTTCTCTAAAATTACACAACACTTGCCTGCCTAGTCTTGAATAGCTGATCAAATATTGCAAATAGTGTCTCCTTTGAGCTTTTAAATAAATTTGCTCATGTTTCATTTGTGTTTTCAAATTCCATGAACATTCATGCAATCAAGTTATTTGCCATGAATGTTCATGGAAAATGAGTCTCAGATCCTAAATTTCCACATATGAATATTCACTCTAGGGGCAGCATCTGAAGTCCATTGAAGTTAATGGAAAGACTCTCACTGACTTTAATAAGCTTTTCTGATCACGGCCTGGAAGTGTTTACATAATTCTCCAATAAAGGAAAAAAACTAGATGGTATTATTTCATCTGGACAATTGCAACTACCCAACATAGCTCAAATATCAAAATACTCACAGAGAATTGTTCACAATCAATACATAGATTTTTTTTTTAAAATCACAATAAATAATCTTTCTTGAATAACAAAACCAGGGAAATCATGATCTGCCCTCTAATAGTCCATTGGCAGAGACAGACTGAGAGCACCAGATATATTTTCCATGTAGAATTATTTATGCTGCTGTAGTTTGGAGTCCTGTTTTCTAGTTCCATGCAGATCTTTTCTTCTAAATGAATGTTATGAATATCTGTTTACTTAAGTTTTTGTGTAGTGGACCTATGGTTGTGCATGTGTTTACAGAACATTTCCAAAAGAATGGAGGTTCTTTCATCTTTTCCCGTCTGGTTCTTCTTTTCAAGTGTGCTCAACACTGTTGTTTCCCTAATTCTCATTGAAATTAGGATTCTGCAGTGTGTGATACTTCCCTATTATATTTCTGGAACAATGAACAACTGCTAATGATTGGAAGCAAAACAACTGAAATAAGGTGTTTTCTAAAATGATGGTTCTAGTCAGTGTGTCTGAAATAAACAGGATGACATATTTATGGGTATTGTGTTCCCAGAAGTATAGAGTGAGCCATAAGAGATTGTTTTCATTACTGTACCCTCTGATGCAGACAAATGATGGGGCCAATCTGATTCAACCCTTAGCTTGCTCTGACTTCCAAACAACTATTCTTCTCTGCGTATGTGACAAGTAGTTTACTAGGCATTAACAGAATAATACTAGATTTAATTTTGAACCATGTTTGATTAATATGGTCGATCAAAGGCAGTGATGACATACAGGGTGAGGTAATTTACGTGCTGTGGTATAAGTTGATTGGTTTTCAGGGAATGTGCAAAACTAGCTTATGTGGTGAGAAGGAATAGGTGATGTAGCAGGACTAGTAGATAACACTTAACTGTAAAATAAAACAGCCATAATCACCACCTAAAATATATTATAATTTTTTTTTTTTTAATTAAAGGAGATAGCCTATCTCCTAGAACTGGAAGGGACCTTGAAAGGTCATTGAGTCCAACCCCCTACCTTCACTAGCAAGACCAAGTACTGATTTTGCCCCAGCTCCCCAAGTGGCCCCCTCAAGGATTGAGCTCATAACCCTGGGTTTAGCAGGCCAATGCTCAAACCACTGAGCTATCCCTCCCCCCTATACTGTTAGTTGCTTCTCTTTCTACACTCCCTTTCACTTCCTCCATGTGTAAGTTGCACTTCATTTTCACCTCCAATGAATGCCAATTGCTTGTATTCAAAGAGGACCCTACATGTGCAGATATCCTCATGCTACATGCAAGTAAGGCACTAGCTGCCTCTATAGGACTGGCTCCTTTCACCAGGACTCAGGAGAGGGCTCAGTACAAGGACAAGATGCATGTGGGGAATTGAGGCGGGGACTGGGTGGGTAAAGAGTCGGGTCTGAGTGAGGATTAGGCAGGGTCAGGGCTGGGTGAAACTCATCGGCATTACAGCTAGCCAACATTTTTTTCCCATTGGCTTTGTTTTTAATGAAAATAGTTTTGTATTTTTTTTTTCAAAAGATGTCTCTTTTATTCCTATGCAAGGAAACACAGCCTCCGCAATGATAGTCAAAGTGGGATAGGATTTTCCTTGCATTCTCTCTCTCACCAACTCCTCCTATAGTTTTACCTTGTGAACCTCCAGGGTTTTGTCATGAAATGTTGCCTTATACCATGTGAATGTGAGCTGAAAAGAATTCAAATTTAGAAATTTTCGAAGAATAAAGGAGAAATATTTTTTTTCACAAATATTTTCATGCTAAATGTGTCCCTTTTTCTGAGCAACTCTCTAGGCCTCCATTTTTTTTCTAACTAGGTAGAACAAAACCACTCTCCTTTTTCAAGATATCTTTATAAACAGAACTGTTTAGGTAGACTGTAGCTGCAGGCAGAAATAGAGTTTAAAACTTATTTGATTAGCTTGAAAATGAAATAAATATCTTAAAATACCCTGAGAACATTTCATTTATTTCTCTGATCATAATTTGATATCTAATTTTAATGCCTTTAGTGAAATAGTTTGCATTATAAGAACTACTAATAAAAACATATTATCTTGCTATCCCCTCAAATGAGATCCTTATTAATTTTAGCTTGACAGAAAAACTTTACCTAACAAAATGGACACTGGCTCTCACTGACATGACATGCACTATTTATTTGGGTTTTTAAACATTTTTATGAATTCTGGCTCCAACTTTGATATAAAAAAGGTTTACAATAGTTTTCTATACATTTCATAAGCAATTCTAGAGAGTAAGTCAATGCTCTTGGGAATTTGACAGAGGAACACATACCAGAACTTGAATTATTGTTTATCTGCTTATCTACCAGAAGTGATCTGTCATCATGCAGCTAATAATTAAATACATGTATCACCCATAAAGTTTTAATATAAAACAAACTGATATCACAGAGTGTCTGTTCTTGATTACTTTGTGACATGCACTATTTATATTAGAATCATCACTCCAGTTAGGTCTGAGTATAACCCTCTGACTGTAGGTGCCACTGGAATTGTCTGTATAATTTATATTTAGCTGCATAGATACTGAGCCAGGCCTTTGAACTTTATGGTTTTAAGAATTACAACCTTCCTCCCACTCCCCCCAAAAGAAAACAAACAAACAAACAAAACACAACAAGAGAGAGACTGTGACATTAAAATCTGCCCTTAATTCATTAGCAGTAAGTGATACAGAAAGCAGGCAAAGTTGTAGTACAGATTTCTTTGCTAAGCATGCTGGGAGACCAGAATTACATAATGAGGCTCTAGGGCTTATGAGGTATCAGCCTAGCTATGGCACCTTGTCCTGACCCCTTAGTGTTACACAAAACCTGAAACCTGAATCTCCTTCTCCTGTTCCATTCATTATGCAACATCCCTATGTAGCCGTACCACCACCAGAGCAAAACAGAGAATGATCTGTGACTGTGAGAACCACAGTTAATTATTTCCTGCTTCCCTTTGCTCCAAGGGGGAAATATTTTGCTAGTAATCCAGGCCAATAACAGATTGCCCCCAGCTCTGCTGGCTGGTATATTGTGGAGCTGAAACCAAGGCTTCAGCCATTCCTTCCCACCGATGTGGAATGGGGACTAGCAGCCCAATGGAGATTACGCTTCGCTCTTGCACTGTGACCCATGATGAATTTAGCCCATACAGGGGTGTGACTTGTGCCTTGTGCTCCCTTCCTCTCTGTGCAGTGTCATGAAAGCAAGTCACAATCCTGCCATCATATAACATCCAATATAACGTCCACCATTTGATAAAAAAATTACATTTTCATAATGAGTGACAATATATTGGGATTTATTGTGGAAAAACAGAAAACACAAAACTAAATTTTCCTCACCTTGAATGTGTAATTGCATTATCCTATTGAAAAGTGTAATATGTCAAGTAGGGTAGTGCTGAACATTTGCTGCTAAGCCCTAATAGATTAATCATGTCAGTCAGTCAAATATATGAGATGTAGGTATTCTAGAATAGAGAATATAAAACAGACTTATTGTTACTGGATCCACAATTAACTACTTGGGTCCCAGTTCTGGGCCACATCCAAGCTCTCTTCTGTGTAGCTCAGAATGGGGCAGGGGAGAAGTTGACAAAAGTAGCTGTATTTCACCTTTATGCTTCCCCAGTTGTGGTGCCAGTTGAATACTGGACCAGATCCATCATAAATTAGAGCAGCCTTTTATGCCCAGCTAAAGGACTGATCCAGCTGGTAGGGGGTCACCAGATTATAGAAATTCTATGGCCATGTGCCCTTTCCCTAACCGTGCCCACTCTGCCAAGCTGTGGGAGGAATGGTTTTATAGGAACCACTCTGATATTTTTGTGGCACCGGGGGCATTCCTCTATGCTGGCGGAATACTCCCTATGCCGGTTAACTTGCCAAAGCAGCATAAAGCTATTGTAGCAGGGCCAAGGAGCTTCCCTTTAATATGTAAACGGTGCTCTTTCATATACCACTGGCATGCCAGGTCTTATTAATGAAGACAGAATTATGGTAAAGATTGTGAAAAATATAGGGACAGTAGAGGCTGATGCCATAGGTGGTCAACAGGAAACTAATTTATTGATTAATAAGCCAATTCCATTATTTGTTTCAACCAGAATTTTTTTTTTAGTGCTTCATTTTAAGATCTGAGGTAACCAGTAATCATGTCCTCATCCATGATATCAGCTGCTTGTTTCCTTGGCAAAAGTGTTGTGTCTACTTCAGTGATCCAGAATTCAGTCACACAATAAAGATAACAGCAACTGGGCAGCTGTCTATCTCTACACATTCTTAATCAGACATGAATGCATCCTGCCACACAGACTGGATTTAAGACTCCTTTTATATAGCTGTATTCTGTGTGCTCAGTCTGTGGTGATGATAAAGCAGAAGCTGCTCAGATGGCAAAGTGGAATGGCATGTGATTCTGCACATGACCAAAAGCACTATACCTTTCTCTAAAATTACAGAAATGTAATCCTCTACACACACAGCCAGAGAGATCTGTGACTAAACCTGACATTAATTTTGTGCCCTTTTAAAAATGTAATACAGTGTTCTGTGCAAATGACCAGATTTTGGACATATTTAATTAGGTGGGTCATCACATGATCATCATCCATCTTCATATTCTCAAAGATGGAATTTCTCTCTCTTTCTTTCTCTCCTCCCTTTATCTTCTCCCCTGCTGTTTTAGAAGAGGATTTCAAATGATTCAAGCTAGAATTCACAACTCATGCACATAGTACAGTATGTTTAATTCCAAGAGTCCAGTTTTGCCTTGGCATTACAGTGTTTGGATTAAATCTCAATTTAAGGTTCAACTTCAAACCCAACCTCTTCACCCTTCCTTGATTAGTTTAGATTATGTTCTATTTTAGCAGCAAGAGATTAATTCAGGTGTCTGCTTCTGCTCAAGTGAAGGTACAGTACAGAACTGCTTTTGCTCTTCTCCCCTATTTCCCCCAGGGTTTACATTTATATTCCAAAGCTGTTTTAAGTCAAGAATTCTGTGAAACTGCTTTATCAGTCCAAGGGTAAATGAGCCTTAAAAGAAATCTTTCTTTCAGCACAGATTCAAGAAGCTTTATTACCAGGATAGACTCCATGCAAATAACAATGCTATTTTACTAAAGATGCATTTAATAATGTGCTTGCAATAATAATGTTCTGCTAGTAAAATCTAATGCTTTATGAAGGTTGAAGAGACTTTTGTTTTACTGTTTCAGGTAAGATGCAGTTCTAAATAAATGGAGGTGAACAGTTTTGCCTGTATATCATAAAATATGAACATTCTGGGAAGTGGATGATCATTGTTATTGGAGGAAAGGACAGCATATATCCAAACTTCCACCTTCACATCTCTTGCATCGTGTAAACACCTTCAGGCGTGGCATCTGTTTGTTTGATATTTATTGTTTAGATTACAGTAGCACCCACAGTGAGCTTGGTGCTTTCCCAATACAGGGGAAGACATGGTGCTTGCTCCACAGAGTGTGCAATCTAAAATGACAAAGACAGACAAAGAGTTGTTGAGAAAGGAATCCAACTTACGAGCAAAGCGTGAAGCCCCCAACATAATCAACAGGGTGAAAAGGCAAACCCTCTCCCCTCCAAAGCCCTGGTTGGCTACAGAGTTGACAGGAAATCCCACCCTACTTTCTGCTGCTTTCTTTCCTCTGACTGGAGATGGGGACGATGCTGTATGATCAGAGTCTGCATGGGCTGCTGGACAGGACATGTGCTGGTGCTACTACCGGGACAACAGGGTTACAGTCAGAGCTCTGGGTTGAGGGAAAAGCCCAGGAAGCAGCCTGGGTGTGTGGCCTCTATGAGCTTGATTGATACTGAGAACCATCATTTTGCTCAGCTCATAGAAGAAAATAGGTCTCTACCCCTAAGGACTTTACATTCTAAATTACTCCGACAATACAGTTTAGACTTATTATATACAGGACCAGCTGAAATTTGAATCTCTGTATTGATGAATTATCATTGATAGCTTAAATATGTCTAGAAATTACATGTTGAGAAAAATATACCTTCTGGACTGTCTGATATATTAAATATGTCATAGCTTTTCACTGTGATTTCACTAGAATTTTTGGCATCAGATTATGCATGGAGAACCAGCTGCAAAATAGTTAATATTAGTGGAAATCAGGTGGTCACCTCCTGGTTTGGAACACTAAATGTTTGTCTCTATCTGCTTCTGTCATAGGTTTCACCCCCATTCTGAACTTTAGGGTACATATGTGGGGACCTGCATGAGAAGCTCTAAGCTCAATTACCAGCTTAGATCTGGTCTAGCTGCCACAACCCAAATAGTTTGAGTCACTTGGGAAACTCTGTCTTCCCCCCCAAAACCTTTCTCTCCCTGGGTAGCCTTGAGAAACTCCTCCACCAATTCCCCGATGAACACCATCCAACCCCCTTGGATCTTAAAACAGGGAGAAATTAACCATCCCCCCTCCTTTCTCCCACCAACCCCTGGTGGATCCAGATCCACCCCCCCTTGGATCTAAAAACAAGGAAAAAAATCAATCAGGTTCTTAAAAAAAAGGGTTTTAATTAACGAAAAGAAAGGTAAAAGAAAACTCTCTGGGAGAGATTAGCATACCAGTTACTCTCACAGACAACAGATTCAAAACACAGAGGATGTTCCCCTGGGCAAGAACTTAGTATACAAAAGAATACCCAATTTGATTATTCCCTAATGCCCAAGAGAAGTTACAAAGAAATAAACATAAACCTATTTATTTCCTTCATTAATACTCACTACTTGATAAGAGGCTGAATTCTGGAGCTTTTCCACTCCGGTCAAAACTGAAAGTAACTCAGACAAAGGGAACTTCCCTCCTTCCTTTTGAACCATCTTTTTCCTTCCATTGGTTCCTCTGGTCAGGTGTCAGCTAGGCTAGGTGAACTTCTTAACCCTTTACAGGTAAAACAGGCATTAACCCTTAACTATCTGTTTATGACAGCTTCACTTTCTAACAATATCCAGTTACTTATTGGCCAAAGCCTAGAATCCAAAGTGTTGGGTGTCTGCCAGCTAGTAGAATAGGCTTTAACTGCATCTCTAGATTTTGGCATTTAGATTTAATGAAATAAAATAAAAATAATTTACTTACAATGCTTTTGGGGGAAAAAGTCATTACAGCCATTCATCATAATGTGCTAAAGCTCTGTGACCATCCAGAAGTATAACATTTAAAGCAGATTTCCATCATTTTGAAAAGTTCTGGAGCTGAATCTTGGTACTATTAAAGTTAATGGAACTCTTCCCATTGACTTCAATGGGACAAGGATTTGGGCCAGCTTTAACAGGGACATAAATAGCTGCATAATACGTGTCACTAGTCAATTATTTAGAAATGGGAGTAACTGGCAAGGTAATGCAATTTGCACTTTTGGGGCATACTGTGTGGGTGTGAGTTAAAATCTAGTGAAACTATTTTATTTTACATCTTCTTGTTAGATATTTTTTTTTCCACTATCCCCAAGCGCCTTCTATCTCTTCTTAAATCTTATTGGTGGTGCTCAGTTTGCATAGTCACTGCATGTCGGTAGACCTGATTCTAATTGTGTCTATATTGTTTATGTGCTGGTATAACTTCACTGCCTTTAATGGAATTAATTCTGTTAGCAGAAGGATTGAGAGCAGAATCAAGCCCCAACAGACCACAAGTATTTTTCCACGTACATGCATTATCCAGCAATGTTACACCTGGGGCCATATCTTATTGTTGTTTTTAAGTAGAATTCCTTATTGATTTCTCTGGGGAGTTCATCTCAAAAGTCAATAACATGATGTAGTCCTGATGTGCAACTCACACCATTGCTTAGTTTGGCCTAGGGACTTCTATAGGATTCACATCCCATGGCAATAATACAGCAGCCCTAAGCACATCAGCTCCTCTGCTCTCAGCTGTGCAAGTGAGTAACATGTAACTGATCTAGAAATGAATTAACTCCAACTGGCTTTACAGCTGTGGTTGAGAGGTGTGAATTGCCTGAGAATCTGTAGTTGTGGAGTGCAAGAAGTGGGAAATTCATTTGTAATTCTTGCCTTTGAAACTGTACTGTTTTCATGTTGCCTCCTTCAACAAGGTTAAGTTTTCCATTGGTCTGTCTCAGGCTATGTCTACGGTACAGACGTCCCAGTGGCATAGCTGTACCACTGCATATGCTCTGTTGTACGTCTCCGTGTAGCCGCTCTATGCCAAGTGGCGGTAACTATGTCAGCAGGCGAGTGTCTCCCACCGACATAGTGCTATTCAAACCTGGGCTTCTGTGGGTGAAACTTATGTCACTCAGGGGTGTGGTTTTTTCACACCCGACTGACAAAAGTTTTACCGACAAAAGTGCTAGTGTAGACATAGCCTTAGAGTCAGCATTTCTGACCTTCTGAGGCCTACGGAGCTCAAGGAACTGTCAATATTAGGCCCTATATTTCCAAAAAAATTTAAAGGTACATTGCATCATTGAGAAATCTCAGTGCAGGGGGACAGAATAGTTAAGAGGTTTTTTTCTTGGTGTATAGAGATTTCTACTTCTAGGCCACCAGCTCAAATGTGAAAAAGTCAGTAATGACTTAAACTTGTCCTTATTCCCATCTATTTAGAGCCTGGCACACTGTGCTTGTGTTATATAGGAGGTCAGACTAGATGATGGTCTTTTCTGGCCTTGAATTCTATGACTCTATGAATTGTGCCATCACAAAGTGGAGTCTGCATAGCAGGTGTAAAATGGTATCCTCTTTACTTGATAGTGTTTTTATATCCAATTTATGCTCACTTTGTGGATGGGTAAATGACTATGCAAGGTACAAGCAGTGGCGATTTAGACACTTGGCCTATATCATATATTCAGTCCCACTAACTGCTTCATTTGTGGACAATCTCCAGTAAGAAGCACAGAAATTGACCAGTGCTTTGGGCAAAATCGATGCATGTTATCCTAGTGTTGAGTGAGGTTATATTGTCAATTACTATATTATAACATTTCAAACATTCCAAGTATTCTTTATTCCTTTTTCCTCAAAACTCAAGTGTGATACTGGTAGAGTAGGTGCCAGCTCATGCCAAGGTCCCCATGTCTCAGCTGAACACAAATATATAGCTGGACTCAGTCTGGCTCACGTGTGTGTTAGCATTGTTAAAACAGATATTAGACTTATAAGACTGTGTTTAGTGTTTAGATTTTATTGAATGCGTGTGAGTTACTTCATTTATTAATCTCACTTATAACATCTGTATCCCATGTTGTAAGGTAATATTTGAACAGTTGTATTGTGAACTTCTGTGACTGTGCAAGTCATCAGACAGGAGAGAGAGACATATTAATTAGTGTGAAGGTCTGATCTTCAATCTTCAACAGAAGGTGCTATATCCTTCCCAACAGGAAAGGTCATTCATTACTAGACAGGCTATTGTGGGATGTTAAAGAGGACAAAAGATGTTTGTTGTTCTGTTCTCTCCTTCCCCTCCCCCCGTGAAGATAAATCATGCAAGTGTGTTCCTCTCATCAGCTGAGTTTACAATTCAGAGCACCTGGCAGGACAAAAGCCCCAAACAAAAGGAATGAGGTATCTCTATGCCACTTGGACTTGGGGAAGGGAAGAATTTTCTAGGCATAAGCAAGAAATCCCCAGCTGCTTACCTGGATTAGCCCTCAGGGACATATAGAGTTTGCTGATTACAGAAGATTCTATTACCTTTTGAAACTTAAGATTGTAATTCATTTGTGCATGTACAGTTATGTGCTTTAACCTTGTAAATAACTATCTGGTTTCCTTTTCAATAAATCTTTATATACCATATATACTCGTTCATTAGCCCATTCATTTATAAGCTGACCCCCCAAGATGGATAAGTAAAAATAGCAAAAACTGTATGACCCTTTCATAAGCCGACTCTATATTTCAGGGGTTGGCAAACTTTGGCTCCTGGACCATTAGGGTAAACTGCTAGCAGGCCTGGACATTTTGTTTACCTGGAGCATCTGCAGGCACAGAGCCCCTCAGCGTGCCACTTCCCGCAGCTCCCATTGGCTGGAAACGGCGAACCGTGGCCACAGGGAGCTGAGGGGCTCCGTGCCTGCAGATGCTCCAGGTAAACAAAACGACAATGTATTAGATATTCAATTCAATGATTCCATAGAGTTTAAAATCATCAAATTTTGGTGTAGACCCATTTATAAGCTGATCCTCATTCTTTGATGTGTCACTTTTTTACCAAAAATATTCGGCTTATGAACAAGTATATACGGTAGTTTATTATAGGATTGGCTGTAAGCGTTGTCTTTGGTGTAGGATCTAAAGTGCAATTGACCTGGGATAAGTGACTGGTCCTTTGGGACTGGAAATAACTTGAATATTGTTATGGTTTTTGGTATAAGGTATCTATTACAAAGGTATGCCCACTTGGGTGGCAATATAGTTCAGAGTACCCAAGGAGACTGTCTCTGACTCCATGTTAAGGCTGTTACAGTGCCTGAGGAGTTTACACTTGATAATTGGTTAGTGAAACCTAAGTATAGAACTCACAACCAATTTGGGGTTTGTGTCCTACTTCCTAACAGCCTTCCCTGAGGTTGGTACATGCACCTGAGCCACAGCAGGTAGCGTTACACCAAAAACCATTCACAAGCCTAAAATTCTTGTAACTCCTCTCCCCTGCCCTGCAAATCGTTTAGCTAAACAAATCTCAGTGTAGTTCTGTGTCTCCAAAACCAATGAAGTGCTGTAAATAATTATGCAAATGACACCTCGTCTTACAGACTTGTCTCTTTGGAAAAAAGGCTGATCTCAAGAATCACTTGATTATTAGCCCATTTGTAGCAAAATAATTTTGCAGCATTGTGATTCTGTAGGTGTTCCATGTGTGTCTGTAAGTATATTTCTGAGGCTTGTTATTAAGCTAACCTCTGAGTAGGAAGGCAGATTTCTATGGAATATTAATGGAAGCATTTTGGAATTGTAAATAAACATATTTGTAGCAAGCTAGATGAAGAGCAGAACGATAAAAATTGTTATAAAAGTCTAATTAACATTTTAACTGTAAAAAGCTTGCTGCTTTGATCCCACAAGAGAATACTCTCAGACAGTAGATAAAATTAAATATTCCCATGTGGGTTTACTGCAGATGAAACACTGCCATCAATATTTAATGGAATGTGTCAGAATTTACCACCATTTGAAAGAATGCAAATAGGGGTTACCATAGAAATCACCTCGACAGAATATTGCACAAAATGCAACACAAACTACCCCTCATGAATCCTCGAAGGAGTTAGTCTGTTCTCTGTCTGCTACCCTTTCATAGCATCTTTTGATAGGAAGAGGAAAAAAGGAAAAGTGATTTTGTGCTAGTGTGCATGTGCCTTGTGGTCTGATATAAGCTGGCAATTGTAAGTAGGAAATAAAGATCCTTATACATTTAATTCCAAAACTACGCTTGGTTACATTACAGATATGGTGTCTCAGTGCAATTCCATAGAATAAGTGTCATTGAATGCCTCAGTAAAAAACCCCAAATCCCAAACATTAAATACTATGGAACTCAAGTTTACATAAAAATCCTCATACCAATCTGAACATCCAAAACTCATAGAAACACATAACTAGACTGAAAAATTCTCAATGGTCAGTATCCCAACGACCTTAATTTTGCCCTGTAACAAATCCATCCGTAATGACATCAAAGATTAAATAGTTGAAATGAAACATATTGTTCTCTACATAATTTGCATGAAGTGGTCCAAGATACCGCAGGGTCAGTAGTCCATGCCTAAAATAAAATAGCTTCCTCCTCAACATCACATATAAGGGTCCATAATCTTTTCTTGGGAAATAGAATTTAGCAACAAAACTGATGTTCCTTCCAAAACTGTGTTGTCAGCTGTTTTAGGATACCACTAAGCTAAGGAAAGACTCTCATCTCCCAGTTCACCATTATCCACATTCCCAGTTCATTCTCTTTATTCTGGTCTATGATAACTGTACATTTCTACACTTGATCTCTTACTTCAATAAAATGTTGTTGCTATTATCTCATTTTCATTTTGGTAAACGTAATTATTACTGAGTCTTTGTCTCCTCTAGAAGTATAATCCTTTATTTATTTTTTTTAGAATTGTTTTAGTCCATTCTGGGCAAAGAGTAGGGGACTAAGTGTTAATATTGCTGGTATTCAAAAGGTTCTCTACAGGTTAGACTCCCTTATTTGCAGTGGTAATGAACACAGTGTAAATACCTAGACAGGTACTTGTGCATTTGAGGGTTAGCAGTTCTTTCCACATCAGAAGATGTGCAGTGTTTGATTCTTTTTTTCCCCTCTATCTGCCTTATCTGAGGTACTGGATCTTCAGACAAAACTGAAAAGCATTTATTGTTCCTGTTCTATATAATTGTGCCACACAGATTAAAACAATGGCCAGCCATCTTTCAATCTCATTTCAGAGGGGTAGACATGTTAGTCTCTTATCCACAAAAACAATGAGGAGTCCAGAGGCACTTTAAAGACTAACAGATTTATTTGGGCATCAGCTTTCGTAGATTAAAAAACTCACTTTTTCTGAAGAAACATGATTTTTACCCATGAAAGCTTATGCCCAAATAAATCTGTTAGTCTTTAGGGTGCCACCGAACTCCTTGTTGTTTCAATCTCATCTCACAGGAACATGATGGTGGTATATATTAAGAGTGTCTGCTGATCCTAGGTTCTTGCACATCTGAGATGAATGATTTTATTGATACTTAGGTTCTTTATAGCTCTGATCCAAAGCCCAATGAAGTCAGTATGAGTATTTCTATTGATGTCAATGGACATTGGATCAGGCCTCATATTTAAGAAACGCTGTTAACTCTTCTATACTGCCCGGGCACTTCTGCCCTCCTGATTTGTTGAAGAGCCTTCCATGATCACCAACTCTGAAAGCTCAGAAAGCCCACTTGATATGGTGTTAGCTGAATATACTGGAGTTCATAAGTATGTAAACATCTAAGTTAACCATAAGATAGTTGGCAAGTATTAGGAGATAGTGAACAGGCTCAAGCAGATTAAGTGACCTGAGCCTCTCAGTGGAACTCAAACTGAATCCTTTTTTGAGGTTTCAAAAAGTTCTTTTAATTGCCCCCATTCACACTTTGAGGGACCAGCCTGGCCCAGGAGTGGAACTGATGAAATACCAAAGGAGTTCTTTTGGTATTTCCAGCCTGACTAGAAGCAGGAAGTACTGGAACCATTGCAAGAAAGTCTATTCCTATGAGATTGCCAGACTAATCTTGCAGGTTTAAGGCTGGTTCAAATAGGCATCTGAATTTGTGAGTGCTTATCCAGTTTCAACCTCTGAACCTTTTGAGGTTGGCTTGCCATGGATAAATTTATCAATAGTACATTGTACATATTGGGCTGGATGTTTTGCACCACTCCTGTGATACAAAGAAGCCAAAAAGGAGTAGCAGGAATGCAAACACCTTTTATAGTGGCTCTGCATTACATCCTTTAGGACTGATTTGCCATGGAATGGCACAAAGAAGACAGAGTGTACTGGTGAATCTGGCTCATTGCTTCCCTCCACAGATTGTAAAATAAAAATATTTCATTAGATGTTGTGAAGTACAGTATTTTACTGGAGCTTGGTGTAGTTTTTAGTGTTTTCTTTACCCTTCTGAGTTGGATAAAGCCACTCAGGATCTTTCTTCTAGCCAGAAGGAAGGGCAAAGGGCTCCAGGCTAGTTCTGCAATCAATGCTAATGTTGCTCTTTAGTCAGTTTGAAATAAGACCAGTCTGTTCCTCTGGAGTCAAAGATCCTGAAGTCATAATACTAACATCTCCCAGGACACAGCACAGTGTTCTTTTAACTGTGCTTTAGGCTTGTACACTTTTAAACTGTTTAGCTCAACCAAAAAAGTTTCCAACTTGTTTTGTTGTTGTTGTTGTCCAGGTATTCTTATTCTTTCAGACATTGTTACACTCCAAGAAGTGCAGTACATCCACAGCACACTATGGCAAAGTGTAGTGGTTCTGTGGTTGTCCCTGCCCTTCAGGCTCGGAGGGAGGCCACTCTGCTTCACTACGTCACACAGTGAAGTCAGTTAGCAGGCTGGGGCTCTGGTCCTTTTGTCAGGGCAGCACAACACACAGTCTATGGCCCAGCCTCCTGGCTGAGCCAGGCAGTGATCTATAGCTCTGGCCCCTTTGGCTTGGGCAAACAGCAATTTACAGTCTAGGGGCTCTGACCCTCGGGTGGGGCAGAGCCACAAGCCATCTGTAACTTCAGCCTTTGGGCTGGAGCTGACAGCAAACACAATCTGGGACTCTGACCCTTAGGCAGGGCAGAGCAGGGAGCAATCAAGCAGTCTTTAGCCTAGTCCCCTGGCGAAGGCAGACAGTAAACACAGTCTGGGCTCTAGCCTCCTAAGTGGGCAGAGCAGTAGGTAAGTAAGCAGTCTTCAGTCTAGTCCCCTGGCTAGAGCAGACAGCAAATACCGTCAATGGGACTGAAGTCTTTGGGTTGGGGTAAGCCACAAACAAGGCACAGTCCTTCTGACCTAGAGTGAGTAGGTTGCTACCCCAGGGTTGGGGTCCGTGACTGGTGGAGTGTAGTGGTCCCTCCCCATCAGGTTTGGAGGGAGGCCACTCTATCTCATTACACAAAGATTATTTATAGAAAGTTCTTTGTAGTGATATAGTGTGACAGCAAGAAAGACTAATTGGCTGTTTTGTTGGTTTTGCAATCAAATTTAAAAGAAAACTCACTCTTAAGCTAAGAATTTTGCTGCAGTTGTCTCTTGCAAGTGAAATCCATCTAAATGGGGATGGTATAAAAGAAACATGGGGTGGGAGTCTATTATCCTCTTCCTCCTACTGTAACTCCTGTTGACATGTGGGAGTAATGCACACTAAGGACTTAATTACATATATACATGGACGCCAGAGAGCTTTTTAATTGTCTTTTCAAATGGCTTTATGTCAGGCCTACACTGAAGAGAGATTAGCTTTAGCATAAGGCAGAGCAGTGCAAGACATTACTTTTATTTTTTATATTATACACAAATGATGTACAATTCTATCCAATTTAAATATACTACAAATATTTATGTTCAAAACACTCTTCCTGGTTTCCACATACTATATTACTCCAAACAGCCTGTTGTATATTTCCATATTACTTGAGCCTTTTGTATTTGTAGATGCCTATAGTGATGATAAAGACAAAATTAATCATATTCTAGATTTCAAAGGGCTAATCTGCCTATCTCTCTTTGGCTGATAATAAAGTATTACACACTGAATGGATGTATCTACATTCTAGTATATAACATTACCTCCTATGGATCTTGAAACCTCTTTTATGATGAATGCATCAGCTCTATTTGCTATCCAGAATATATCTGGGTAATCAAAATCTTCCATTTTAAGTAAACATGATATGAAATTGTTAGAGTATGTCTAACATATATAATAATCTAATACCATTACTTATGGGTACCTTTCACTAACCCAAAGCCAAACAATATACCATCACGTTGAATAAATCCATCTGTTGTGTCAGGAATATGGGTAGGTCCCATATGGGATTTTCAACCATGGGTGCTATTGGAATAGAGCGCTTGGGGACATAAGAATGGCCATACTGGGTCAAACCAAAGGTCCATCTGGCTCACTATCCTGTCTTCTTACCGTGGCCAATGCCAGGTGCCCCAGAGGGAATGAATGGAACCAAGTGATTCATCCCCTGTCACCCATTATCAGCTTCTGGCAAACAGAGGCTAGGGAAACCATCCCTGCCCAGCCTGGCTATTAGCCATTGATGGACCTATCCTCCATGAATGTATCTAGTTCTTTTTTGAAGCCTGTTATAGTCTTGGCCTTCACAACATCCTCTGGTAAAGAGTTCCAAAGACTGACTGTGCGTTGTGTGAAAAAAATTCATTTACTGTAAGTGGTAGTATTAAAAACTAGTCTATGTCTTCTTAGCAAGATCATCAGAACAGCTTTCAACTTCAGAATGTTTTGAAAACCTTGTGAAGATAGAAGGTCTCTCAAGTGCTGTTTGCAAAATGGTATAAAATATGGCTAGTTTAGTTATTCTTGGACCAGATATGTTAAATTGGCATTGTACCACTCTAGCAGCACAAAGTCTTGATTGATTGTGGCCTTCAAAGTCATCTATGGATCAGTATTCAGCTACATCAGTCACGGCATGTCCTTCGACAACCTACCAGGAGTGAAGTATTCCATGGGACAAGCAGCTCATAAAGTCTAGGACAAAGTGTGTGAATTCTGGGGAATATTTTTCCCCAGGTGAGGGTTTTTGGCAGTGGAATGAGCCTCCAGAAAATGTCAATCTTGTTGCTTTTAGACTCTTCTCTTTGATAAATCATAGCTAGAACGATGGGCTGAGGGATGTAAGGAGTAGAAGGGAGCAAAGACATAAAGGAAGGAAATTATATGTTTTCCCAAGCAGAGCTATCTACAATTTAGAAAGGGAAAAGAGCAGAAAACTATGTAATGTCTAGTAGGGACTTCTCCATGCAGACCCAATTTACCTGGGAAGTGCTTAGATACTACAATAGACAACTTTTGAGATGCACAGAGAGATCGCTAGCTGGAGGATTCTCTGCTACTTGAAGTCTCTAAACCACAGGATTTGGGGACTTCAACAGCAGAGTCAAGGGAAAGGGGTTGGGACGGCTTTGTGGCCTGCATCATGTGGGAGGTCAGACTAGATGATCATAATGGTCCCTTCTGACCTTAAAGTCTATGAGTCTATTTCTTGTAGGCCACCAAAGAGTTGTCAGATTGAGTTATGGTCAGTATCTGATCCAAAACTGAATAACTGAGCTAAATGTAAAAGGCTCTGTGTTGGTAGTCTTTCCAAGTCTCCTTTCAATACTGTCAGATTTTTTTTAAACGCTTACAAAAAGTTTTATAGACAGTTCAGATAGTTTCATGATATATTTGAGAGTCCATTATAGCCCATTATACCCTTCTAATCCTGTTAACATAAAACCATATTATGTATGCTTCATAGCTGTACTTGACTTCTAAAATGTCTTATTGGCTAAAGTGTGGTATTTAGAAAGCTAAGTCCACAGATGCACCCATGCTCCTTTGAATAGAGGGAAAATAAGCATGAGAAAGAGACAAGTGGTAGTCAAAAATAAAATGTTGAGAAGTTTTTAAAATAGATCATGCTCTGTAGTTGAGAAATCAAACTTGTCAAACTTTTTTTTAAATTGAAATTTCTCCCTTCATTATGAAGTAACATCATGTTCTGGTACTATGTCTCATGGAACTTCCTTCCGGAGGGATGCTCCTTTTTAATGTCCCCTGGGTGGACCTGTGCCATATAGGCACAATATAGTTCTTGTCTATTTTATTACATAATTATCTGTGGTGGATTCAGCTCAGCCTGAATGGCTGATTTCCAGTATTTTTATAAGGGGGGCCACTGATGATGACCCTAGCCTATGGGATTAAATCAGAAATAGACCACAGGATCTCTGGTTCATAAACCACTAGCCCTTCACACATGAAATAAAGAATATCCAGTAACTGTAGTGACATTAGGGGTAATTGAACTCTATGGGCCAGTAACTACTTGGTGATGCACACTGAGCCATTCTGCTACTCTTCATGTGTGATGGGGGAGAAATTTCACACAGATTGGTATTGTTTGAGAATTAACGTGGCAAAGTCATGCTCTAAGCAGAAAGTCAGTTAACTATGGGGCACATCAAAATTTCAAAGCCTTACGTGAACATTAAGGGCCAGGTTATGTGATTAAAATGAGGTCTGCATTAGGAGTGGTATGGCTCAACATCACTGCATGGGAATGGGAAGGGATTGTGGTCTCAGGTGCAGATCGTCCCGTCCCACAGCTTTCTGGTACTGTATATAGACCACTCCCTAAGGTGCTGCATCATGTTGCTCCTGTGTACTTGGCCAGCCAAACAGCTTGAGGCTTGATCCAAAACTCATTGGAGATCATGGAAGAACTCCCATTGGCCTCAGTAGTCTCTGGTTCAGGTCGCTGGTGTGGAGGGGGTGAGATTATAGTGATTTGGTCTTGTGAGGCTACCTCAGTGCTCCCCTGAATGAAAGGACTGTTATTATGGTGGGATAAAAAGAGGGGGAAGTGCCTGTGCACCACAACCCATCGAACCTGGAAACAAAACACAATCTAGCCCATAGCAATTAATCCTCAGGATACCTTGTATATGCTTATCCTCAATTTAATGATGGAGACGTTGAGACATGCGGAAGTTGTGATTTGCTTGAGAGGCAGCGTATTCCTCATGTGTCGTTCTACCCAACTTTCATGTAAGGGCAATGATTCTTATCGCAGGTGAAATCAAAAATAGACAGATGTCCACAACTACAGATAGGTACCCCACCATCCAGTTAGGTACATTGAGACACCAAGAGGAAAATGACAAAAGCTTGGTCTCTTTCACCAACAGAAGTTAGTCCAATAAAAGATATGACCTCACCCACCTTGTGTTGTAATGAAGTCATTTAAATTGTGCTTGCCCATCTGTAAAATGAGATCAGAATCTGCCCCAGTGTCCCTACGTAATGTTAACAGATGTCCCAAATTAAGCATCATTTACCTAGAGTGTATACTTCTGTTGTTTTGAGTGTAATCTTTAAAATAACATTTTTTTTGTTTTTGAAAATACCATTCCCTGCTGGATCTTCTCTGATAAGCATTAACAATTTTTTTTTTACTTGTACTGCAGAGAAACAGTTTAGTCTGTACCCACAGTTTCTCTCCTAATCCCAGTTCCTCCATCAACAGTCCTCACTAGTTAAAATCATACTTGCCGAGCAGAAAGGTAGCACCTGCAAAATACACAACTACCAAAGTGTGGGAAATTTGGAAATAGGAGATTCATTTCTGACGGGGCACAAGCAAGTCTAGAAGGAGGTTCCTTTCTATATTTTGAATCTGGCCAAAATTAAAAGCTTTTGTAATAGAACTTTGTGCACTTGGCAGTAATTGTGACAGATTTCCACAATTTACCTATCTGCAATACAGACATAGCATTGTTTAGGGATAATATATTTTTTCTATCAACTCCCTAAACTAAGTGCTCTGGTTTTTTTGCTAGTTCTCATACTTGACCTGTATCTATTTCCTATTTCTGCACCAATTATGCAACCTGAATAGGGAATCAAAGGCAAGAGAGTTGTTATTGTCAAGATGTTGTTTTTCAACATTTCCTCTATTTTACCATAGACAATCAGCTTCCAAAAAGCTCCTCTTGCTAGATACTAAAATACAGGAAACAGACACCTCATCTACATTTTTACAAATAGTAAACAAATTGGACATTGAGGTGAAATAGATATATTTTTAAAGAAAATCTCAACCAAAGTACATTCTTTACTACAATGACTTTACAAATTCTGCTTCTGCTCCTTTGTAAGAGAGAGAATTCCTTGTTTGTCTGACGTGCTCCATAGATAGATAACTATTTGGAGGCTTGAGTTTAAGAAATGCAACTCTTCTGCAACAGAAGGCATACACTGATGGTAGTTCAGGTAGATTCTGTGCTGTGTCTCCCAAGAGATATAGCACAGAAGGCTCAGTTTACAGGGGAAAGCCACCTTTATGCCACCTTTGCATCACCCATAGTCTTCCTGTTTCAGGGGATAGTGTGGTCTGGAGCACAGGTTAAGAAACTTTAGAGGCTGATCTAATTTACAGTGGCCTTTCAGTGATCTCTTTGTGTGTTGCCCCCAAAATGCTTACCTTTAGTAAGACAAACACTCTCATCCCCAAGCTATGCCCTTTGCTGCCAGCCCCACCCCTAGAATACTCCATAGATAGGTGTCTCTTGGAGGGGCAGTGTAGGATCAGTTACATGGACCATATGCTGTTCCTTTATTATGGGGAATTCACACCAACCAGTAACAGCATATTTATAGCCTTCTAAGGGCAAGGGATGGCGGAGGGGCAAAATCAGCCCTAGAGTTGGCAGAAAAGTAGAAAAAAGTATGTTCTTTCTGCAGAATAATACAAAAATTCAGTTTCTTGCAATAATTCCATTTTGTGCATGCCTGACAGGGTTTGAGACTGGAAATCGAATAGGCTGCTGCAGTCATGGCAGGTACATTTGGTGCAACATAGGTAATATGACAGAGCTCTATGACGGTAAGTAATACAATTCAAGAAATAATCTGTGCGGAACATATTGCTTTTGCTGCACATGTCAGGAAATGGACTTTGATCGATGCTGTTGCAACACAAAACCATCTACTAAAACTTTTTAATTATGATGACAGTGTAAAAATGTAGAGGGTGCTCACTGGCAGTGTTCATGGCCTTTATAATTAACAAATTGACAGTGTAGGTTAATTCTGTATGCCGCATGCTGTTTGTGTTTTATAATTCTTTTTAGTTCCTGCCATCAGCATATATATAAGCAATAAGGCATGACAGGGGGGCTGGTTATCACCACCTCTAGGGTGTTAAGAGGCATCCTCTAGAGGTGTGATTATCTCATGATAACCACACCACCTGGAGTTACCATATTGCTGCTATAAAAATTCATTAATGGAAGAGAAAAATGTGTGTATTTGTGCTAGAGGATAAAGTTAAGAGTCCAGAATGCTAAATAGCAGTATCAGAAGCTGTGGTTTACATCTCTTCAACTCCGAGGGGAATATTCACCAGCCAATTGTGATGCTTTCTCGGATTTCTAAACTAGAATACAGTTTTGGCACCATCTCTGCAGCAGCACAGTATGATGAGCAGGAATGAAGCAGAAGCAGCACAGCTGAAAAGTGGATAGCCCTTGAGTTAGACAGAGATTTTGAATTGTTTTCACAGAGGGAATAGCTACATTGGCAAAAGTCAACCCAACATTCAGGTTTTCAAATAAGAAGGAAACTCCAGGCAATCACAAATCAAGATTAGACAGGAGTGTCTATAATTTTGAATTTAAAATCATTTAATTTCAGCTTGACTATATGTTTAGAATTCATTTAATGTGAATTCATCAGAAAAGTATGGAATTAAGTACATGAGAATAGACGAGCTCACTATCTACTGTCCTATTCTTGAAATAGTTTGGACATATACAATAATAAAACAAAATATTACTTTACATGGTAATTACTCTTATGTTAATGGACTTTTATGCTCGATGACCTCTATAGTAATGGCCCTGTAAGTGCTATCTGCTCTTTTTCAATTTTTCTTCTTCCTCCTCCTCAACAGTCTAGGTGTCTTATATTTGTTTCCTTTCCTCTCCTTATCTTTGCTTCTAGTTCATTCTCTCCTTAGGAGCATGTGTGAACTAAAAGCTTTAGGTATACATAATGAAGGATGGTTTGTTGCTTTTATCAGTAAGTATGTAATATAGAAGAGATATAATATTTGGCCATTTACTGGTGTTGCAATTGTCTCTCTGATCTCCTGGGGCCACTTAGAAGTGGTGCAAAATAGATTAGCTGTCAGGCTTCTCTAGTTTGTACTGAGGAGTGAGCCCATGCCTGGCATCTCTAGTATTGGGGGATGCAAAGGTGGCTAAAGCTACCGCCATCTCCCCATTCCCACAGCCCATTGCCCCAAGAAAAGCTTGGCCAGACTGGAACATCTGGCCCAGTGAGTGCAAAATGGGTGTAAAATACAACCCAACCAGAATGGTCCATTTCCCCACAACTTTGCACAAGTTCATAGAATCATAGAAGATTAGGGTTGGAAGAGACCTCAGGAGGTCATCTAGTCCAACACCCTGCTCAAAGTAGGATCAACCCCAACTAAATCATCCCAGCCAGGGTTTTGTCAAGCCAGGCCTTAAAGACCACTAGGGATGGAGATTCCACCACCTCCCTAGGTAACCCATTCCTGTGGTTCACCACTCTTCTGGTGAAATAGTTTTTCCTAATATCCAAGCTAGACCTCCCCCACTGCAATTTGAGACCATTACTCCTTGTTCTGTCATCTGCCACCACTGAGAACAGCCTAGCTCCATCCTGTTTGGAACCCCCCTTCAGGTAGTTGAATGCTGCTATCAAACCCCTCCGCACTCTTCTCTTCTGCAGACTAAATAACCCCAGTTCCCTCAGCCTCTCCTCATAAGTCATGTGTCCCAGCCCCCTAATCATTTTCATTGCCCTCTGCTGGACTCTCTCCAATTTGTCCACATCCTTTCTGTAGTGGGGGTACCAAAACTGGATGCAATACTACAAATGTGCCCTCACCAGTGCCGAATAGAGGGGAATAATCGCTTCCATCGATCTGCTGGCAATAGGGTGACCAGACGTCCCAATATTTAGGTGTTTGTCCCGCGTCCTGACCGATATTTGGTCGGGATGCAATTCTGTCCTGATATTTCGCTCCGCCGGCAGCACTCGGCTTTTTTTTTCTTCACCGGTGGCCACCCCCCCCCAATTGTGTCCTGATATTTTCTTCCTCTCATCTGGTTACCCTAGCTGGCAATGTTCCTAGAAATGCAGGCCAATATTCCATTAGTCTTCTTGGCAAGAAGGGCAGACTGTTGATTCATATCCAGCTTCTTGTCCATTGTAATCCCTAGATCCTTTTCTGCAGAACTGCTGCTTAGCCAGTTGGTCCCCAGCCTGTAGCAGTGCATGCTTAGAACTTCTGGGAGCTCAGCGTTGGACTGCAGGAAGAACAAGAGATTCATTTGTTTGTCTGTAAGGCCAGCAGAGTCCTGTGCCCTGGGAGCCCATGGGGAGTATGAGGCCAAATTCAGGTATGTGCGCTACAAGTTTACTCAGGGCCAAATTTATTTCAACAGCATAAATCCAAAGTATCTGAGCTGTAAGTGTGGAGAGTATAAGGAGGCTGGGGAGATGAATCCATTTCTCAGTCCAAGGCCAGGGTGTGGGGTTGCTACATAGTCCGGAATATGGAATGTGACTGTTATTCCATATGCAACCTTTATTTGCATGGCAATTATGCAGAATAATACACAGTATGTGTCATTATGTTGCTTTCTAAGCCACACTACAAATGACAGGAAATTTAATTTGAGATTTATTACCTGTTAAGTGAAATTGCATGCTCCTCCGTCAGCTCATACAATTAGCATGTAGTCACCTGTGGCTGGACCGTTCCTTCTCATTCTGCAAACACAGGGGACATAAATCCAGAGGATCCTCGCACTGGGGAATAGAAGAGGTTTGTGGCATCATGTCTGCTTTTCTGGAATCCTGTAGAAGCCCCTCAGTTGCGGCTGTGTGGGATTGAACCACCGTGTGAATTTGTTTTAGGGCAGATGAGTGGAGGTTCAGAATGCTGGTAGCCCATTGTCTCTGGCTGACCCCAGAGATTTCCCATTTGGAAATCTGATTAGCAGTTAATGATGCTTGAAGCCCCCCTACAGCTGCTACTCTGCAAAGACAGCAGATCTTCTGTAGGATCTGTGCTGTCAGATTTGTTTCAGGAGAGCAGTACAGAGATACCAGGCTTCCACACTGATACCTTCACCTCTGTGGTTTCCCAGGATCCCCTGGGGCTGGATGGAGTGTGCCACCAGCTCTCTCCATGTTACTCAGACCATTTTGGAGGTCAGCATCTCAGAGCCTCCTGGCTCTTCTCCCCATTCACTGATATTTAAGAATAAATTTGGTTAAACTGTCATGAAATGATAAAGCCCTTGTTTTCTGTAAGTCAAGCTTTTAATTCCCTGGAAAATATGTAACTTGGAAGTGCAAAAACAACTGTTTGCCTAAAAGATGTAAAAAGGTAGCACCCAGGAACCAAAGCTAATAAAACCGAGCTGCAGGTCATCAGTGTGATTTTTGTTTCACTATATATTAATGCTGCACAGGACTGGGATACTTCACACCACCATTCCCATTGAATAGCACTAAATAGCCAAAGTAAATGAATTAATTCACTCGTATTACCCTTTTGTCCTTTCCAATTTCCTAGTCTGATTGATGCTGTTAGTTTCTGTGACCCCTCCCCTCCTTTTGTAGAAGTACTAAGCTAAACTTAAATTTGTCCTGTAAAATGTCACTTTGTACAGAAAGCCAGTTCTTTCAGCTTTCACGTGGAAGATTATATGGTTCATGAATTCTACATGGCAAGTTTTTCTTTATTGTGAGCGGCAGCTCATGGTGAGCTTCACAGATCGTGAGCAGCTCTACCTTTGATGGATGTTACTACATTTTCTTAGTGGCTGGTTTTTATTAGTTTCAAAAGATAAC
Source organism: Malaclemys terrapin pileata (assembly GCF_027887155.1). NCBI lineage: Eukaryota > Metazoa > Chordata > Testudines > Emydidae > Malaclemys > Malaclemys terrapin. The sequence continues at coordinate 129,811,632 of NC_071507.1, forward strand.
AGTATATGCATCCATACGCTCTGGTGTGTGTGTGTGAAGGGCATTACACTGAAAGATTAGAAAACCCCCTCTCCCCTTTCTGTTAAAAAGTACTTTATCAAGGATAGATATGCTTATTTTATGGTATTAAATACAATAGGGAGAAGGGCATTGTTGGAAAAATGGACTGGGAGCTGAGAGATCTTGTCCTTCCCTTAGCTCTGTCAATGACTGGCTGACTTTGGGCAGATCATGCAAACTCTGTGGGCCTCTGTAAAATGGGAATAGCACTAACACTGCAGAGTATTTTTGTGGGTTAATGTTTTTTAGAAAGGCAAGAGATTTCCACCACAATATAATCTAAACTGCATTAACACACTTCAACATTGTTGTTTGGAGGCTGTACAAGGTATATTAGCCCTTTCCCAAAAAGGGAAACAGAGGCTAGGGACACCATTCCTTACCCATCCTGGCTAATAGCCATTAATGGACTTAACCTCCATGAATTTATCCAGTTCTCTTTTAAACGCTGTTATAGTCCTAGCCTTCACAACCTCCTCAGGCAAGGAGTTCCACAGATTGACTGTGCTCTGTGTGAAGAAGAACTTCCTTTTATTTGTTTTAAACCTGCTGCCCATTAATTTCATTTGGTGGCCCCTACTTCTTATATTATGGGAACAAGTAAATAACGTTTCCTTATTCACTTTCTCCACACCACTCATGATTGTATAGATCTCTATCATATCCCCCCTTAGTCTCCTTTTTTCCAAGCAGAAAAGTCCTAGCCTCTTTAATCTCTCCTCATATGAGACCCGTTCCAAACCCCTATAACAGTCCTATAACAGATGGGAGCTGTAGGCCTCAAGGAAGGAAGGCTTGGGAGAGAAGCAGCATATAAGAGCTCCTTTTTTGCTCAGAGTGCTGAAAGATCTGAAGGGAAGAGGGTTTGATGTTGGATTTCTCAAGTTAAAGGGCATGGGAAGGGCTTTGGAAGAGCCTGGAAAGAGGCCTAAAGGAACAGCCAAAGACCTAGATAAAGTACCCCGAATATAGTGTGGTGATTTGGCTAGAGGCAGAGACAGAGCCCAGCCCTGAGATGGGAATGATGGGATTAACTAGTGGCATTGCTGTTCTACTCAGGCAAGGGGAGGATAGGTAGAGAATTTGGGTGAGATTCTGTGTGCACCTCGGAGGCCAGAACTATCAGCTTGGGGGTGAGCACTAAAGTTTTTACAGTAAAAGCTTCTCAAGAGGGGGTCCTATATATAGGAACTTAGAGAGCTCTACTTTCAGAAAGTGTTTGAAGACACAGAATAGTGTATGTGGAGGAAGAAGCAAACCCTGGATGTTGCACTGTCTTGATTCTCTCTTTCTTTTTATGTTTAAACCTGAACAGAGGTGGCTTTAAGCACCACGCCATCAGGGCTATTCCAGGGTCTGGAAAGCCACTAGTGTAGCTTAGACAAGTCACTGGGTCCTGTGACCCTGCTCCTGACAAGAGGTTTGCAAGGGGGCACCCAGAAAACAGCTTTATGGGGCCTGTGTCAGAGGGAATCCTCTCTTGTCCAGAACCAGGTTTTTAGGGTCTGCTTATGCTGCTCCAGCCCTGTGTAAAAGAGTTGAAGAGTGGGTGAGGATGTCACCCTTTGATTTATGTAGATTTTCACATGTGTTGGACTTTCTCACAGAGGGTCTGCAGTGGTTTGGTTTGTCTGACTGGAAAGCTAAAATAAATACCCACACCATGAGGGAAATTTAAGCAATAGTGCAATTCCATACTGAAAAAGTAAGCCAGGACTGGATATTTTAGTACCAGTGTTACCTCCGACTGCTATGAGTGATGTTGCGGCATAAGAACTTCTGAATGTTAGTCACAAGACTCTGTGGACAGTATTTCTACAGCTGGCATGAAAACTAAGTAGCAAACGCCACAGTTTGAAGTAATCCATAGTTGCTATTAGTTTTGGAGACACACACACACACAAACACACAGGGCCGGTGCTACCATTTAGGCAAACTAGGCGGTTGCCTAGGGCGCCAAGATTTGGGGGCGCCAAAAAGTGGTGCTCCCAATTTTTTTTTTTACAGCGTTCCCACGCCCCCTCCGCGAGCACGCGGTTGCCGCTCCACTTCTCCTGCCTCCCAGGCTTGCAGTGCCAATCAGCTGTTTGGCGCCGCAAGCCTGGGAGCGGAGGAGAATTAGAGCGGGGGTGGCATGCTCGGGGAGGAGGCGGAGTAGAGGTGAACTGGGGTGGGGAGCTGCCGCACGGCTCCCTGGGCCAGCGGGGTGGGGAGCTGCCACGGGGGTGCCTCAGGGTGGGGGGGGGGGGGAAACTGCTGCAGGGCTCCCCTCCCCAGCTCACCTCTGCTATGCCCCTTCCCTGAGCACGCCATTGCTGCTCCACTTCTCCCGTCTCCCAGGCTTGCGGCGCCAATCAGCTGTTTGGCGCCGCAAGCCTGGGAGGGGAGGAGAATTAGAGCGGGGGTGGCATGCTCGGGGAGGAGGCGGAGTAGAGGTGAACTGGGGTGGGGAGCTGCTGCACGGCTCCCTGGGCCAGTGGGGTGGGGAGCTGCCATGGGGGTGCCTCAGGGCGGGGGGGGGGGAAACTGCCGCAGGGCTCCCCTCCCCAGCTCACCTCTGCTATGCCCCTTCCCTGAGCATGCCATCGCTGCTCCACTTCTCCCGCCTCCCAGGCTTGCGGCGCCAATCAGCTGTTTGGCGCCGCAAGCCTGGGAGGGGAGGAGAATTAGAGCGGGGGTGGCATGCTCGGGGAGGAGGCGGAGTAGAGGTGAGCTGGGGTTGGGAGCTGCCGCATGGCTCCCCGGGGGGGGGGGGGGGGAGCTGCCGCCAGGGGCGGGGGCCTCAGGGCGGGGGGTGGTGGGGAGCTGCCGCAGGGCTGGTGGGGGGGTGGCGCGCAAGGTGGAAGTTTCGCCTAGGGCGCCAAACTTCCTTGCACCAGCCCTGCACACACACACACACACACACACACACACAGAGGGGCCTGATTTCCCACCTACTCTGCACCCTGGGCAGTCATTTACACATGTGCAAAGTGAATATATAACACTGCTGAATCAGAATAGTAGCACTTTGCACAGGTATCAATGACTACACAAGGTGGAGGGCATTGGGCAGGATATTTCTGCAGAGATTCATTTTAATAGGATTTATGCACATTAGTGTGTAAGTATTAAGTAATTACAGAGTGAAAATATAAAACCATTGTAGGCCCCAGGAAAGTTCACTTCTTTTGCTACAGATGCTACCTTCAATTTGAGTAGCTCTCACCATGCTGTCTTCATTCCTTCACAGAATTACAAAAAGAACAGGAGTACTTGTGGCACCTTAGAGACTAACAAATTTATTAGAGCATAAGCTTTCGTGGACTACAGCCCACTTCTTCGGATGCTTATGCTCTAATAAATTTGTTAGTCTCTAAGGTGCCACAAGTACTCCTGTTCTTTTTGAGGATATAGACTAACACGGCTGCTACTCTGGAACACAGAATTACAGTACTTCTCCTGAAAGTAGTCTGGGTATTTGCCTCAGGGAAACTTTGCAACAGTTTTATTCAAAGTATAGTTTAATTATGTTAAACATTATTATTATTTAGTAGACTAAAAGGGTGGAAATGTCATGATCCATGTGACATATTCCTATTCATCTAAACATGGCACGTCAGCCTATATTCCTCTCATAAAAGATGCACCAATACACATCTAATAGAAGACTGACACAGTTAACCATGGCAATGAATTTTCCTTTAACAGAGACAGCAACACAACCTATCTAAGCCTACTGCATTTAATTTCAGCATGAGAGACCTTTAAAAATGTTAATGGGTACATCAGCATATGAGTTGGGGTATCAGAAATGCAGTACCTGAAATTTTATCTGGAATTTTGTCTAATTCCCAAGATACAGTGCTTGTATAGTAACTTCCACCCTAAAACTTGTCATACATCAATAACCCTTTTAACTTCCAGTATTTAAATAAAATGAAATAATATTTTGATTTCAAGTTTAACACATCAGTGTAGAGGACTGTGAAAGTCTACATGGTCACTAACTCTCAGGAAAACCATCAATTTGAATTCACATCCTTTCCAAATCTGTTTTTCAGAGATGAACTAGTCAGTCTGAAATGCAGTTTTAATACTCATCTGAACAGTATAGCTTGCACTTTCTCCTTAATAAAATAAAAACAGGGTTTTTAATCAAACCACCATTTCACCTATTAGCACTATGTCAACTTCAAAGATACTCTGCAGGCAGTGAACAGCTTCAGTACTGCCAGTTTCAAGTAATTCAATGAAGGGTTTTATGACCCTCACATTTCTAGGGCTTTCAAGCATTTTCTTCTCATTCATTTTAAATTTACATTAACATTTTTTAAAAGAGTGTTTTCTAAATGCTATAAAATACTCTTCTCCTATATATTAAAAAACAATAAAATAAAAACTACACTGTAACCTAGGAAATTGCTACATCTAAGCTGTTTTGGACTCCCATCTCCTTAAGATGTTTAAAACAAACTAATTGTCATACTAAATAGCCCAGGAGGGTTATGGCTTGATCGAAAGCCCAGAGCAACTAAAGACTCCCATTGACTTCAGTGAACTTTAGATCAGATACTTAGTGCTGAATTCAGCTCTCAGGCCCTGATCCTGTAAATATTTAAGCAGATGCTTAACTTTTCTCATGTTGAGTTGTTCATAGACTTCAATAGGGCTAATTTTATGAGTAAAGTAACACACATAATTAAATGTTTGCAGAATCAGGCCTAAATAATTAAACTAATTGCAATACAAATATATCTGCACAATTTTTGAAAAAAATGATCAAAATATTTTGTAAATGAAATTAAGTACTATCATTTAATAAATGAACTAATAGTGCAGCAATCTCTGTCACATATCTGACTTCTCAGGTGCTGGAAGCAAACACCTTTGGTTTTGTGCTTTGCTGTGCATCTGAATTGCTTGTGAGATTCACACAATACTGCTACACTGCACTATTCTTTACACGTATTCCCTAATGTAGGTGTGTGTGTGTATGTTTACAGCTAGGAAATGGAAACCATGATGAGGCTTCAGCAAAGCCATTTATATAACTTTGAAAATTATAATTATATCTACATACAATATGTAGCTGCATAGGGCATTATGTAGTGCAGCTACATGTAGCTATAATAATATGGAATACTTCTTCCCTTTATTTTCATATTATAGCGGTTTGTAAGACAAGCCTTCTGACTGAGTCCCCGCTTGTCCCCTCTCAGTTACTCACAACATTCTCAAGCATATTCCTTTTGGGATGACATTTCCTATCTTTGTCCCTGACCATAGGTGAAATTTTTAGGTAAATTCTGAAAGAAAGTATGAGCAGCCTCCAGGTTGCTGCAATCTGCTCCAGGAATGGGGGTAGAAAATCAAAAAGGCATTAATCACTGTTGGCTATCAGCTTTCTCCTTTCCCTATCTCTTGGGCCACTTTGGGTGGTTGCTGGGGAGGAGAGCTATTGTTGCTAACCATTCTTTTAGATCTGGGATGGCCAGTCAAGCTCCTATCCTCTTCCGATGGTTCCCATAGCCCTGCGTGGAAGCAGGTAATGGGGTAATCAAAGCAACTTTCTCCTCCTTCCCACTTGTGAGGCTGCAGGCAATTAGCAGGTAAAGGACACTAGTTGCTCAGTAGAGCTCCCAGCTCCCATCAGAACAGCTTCAGGGGAAGAAATGGCCCCTACTTCCTCCCCATTGTGACAGACCTGGTTCAAATATTTCAGTTCAAAAGTCACAGTGTGTAGCTCAGAGAACACATTTTCAAGTCATAATCAACTACAAATTTCCTTCTTAACACAGTAGTGCCCGAAAAGCCATTAGTGGTCTGTGGGCCCTAAGCATTTAAATATTATTGTACTCTGCCAGTTTTTTCTTAGTGAAAGAAGCTAATTTTTTGCCAGGGTGGGGTGGGGAGGGTATGGGAAGGGAACTCTATTGTCTCTTTGTAGATTTGACATAGACAGGAAACCTTAACAGACAGTAAAGATACAGTATTATATTAGCCAGAGAGTTAGTGGGGTAATTGGAAGGCTGAGTTGCCCATAGAGGATGCTATAGTTAGCATCACATAAGTAGCTTGGACCTATGAGGCCCAGTCATGCACACAGTTATTTTTCAGGAAAAGCAGTGTTGCCAACTCTCATGATTTTTTTGTGAGTCTCACAATGTTTTCTGTTTTTACTTAAAGCCACAATAATACATACACAATTGCATTTTTAATGCAATAGGCCCCAAAGTATTAAACTAAATTAAATAAAGTTTAATTTAATTCAGTAAAGTTCATTCAGGATGTTGGAGGATATTGTCAGTCTGTCCTCATGACTATGTGAGAATCTCAGCTTTCATTAAAATAACAAAAACAGTAAGTCTCTAACCCTAATTGTTGTGGAGAAACGCTTCAAAAAGGGTCCTAAGTACACCTTGGTAGGCTCAGAAACCAGAAGACAAATGAAAAGAATGCAAAGCATGTTATATTTTAAATATCTCATGACTTTTAAGCCAAACTTATGGTTTTTTTTGGAGCCAGATTCAGGAGTTTTGAACATTTGGGATGGGCAATGCTCGAGAAGTCCCAATGAGAGGAAGAGGAAAGGTGTGTATGATTGGATGCATGGATATTTTGCTCACTAAGTGTTTTCACCAAACTTAAAGTCAAACTAGAATGAAATTGTTTTTGAGGTTGGAGATTCTTCCCAATCTTTGAGGCCCATGGGAGATGCCTTGTAATCGTGTGTTTATCTGTCAGCATCAGGCAGGTACCTTTACAGAGATTACAAGGCTATGTTGGAGGGTTTAATGTTATTGAAATGCTGAGGGAAAGGGGGAAAAAAATCATGTTTTGGAGGTGGAGTTCCCAAAGGTTACTTTACTCCATCTCAAGTTGTATTTGCTTGCTAGAATCCTGCTTTTTAGATAAATGACAAAGACAAGAGTTTTGAAGCTGAAAGTGGAAGCAGATGATGGAAATCGTTCTAATCATTAAAGTGAGATACAAAAAGAGCAGGATAGGAAAGTGGTCCTCTGTGTCACAAGCAGGCAAAGCTAATAAATCCATTCCTGACAGTCAGGTACACTGGATTGTACAAATTATATGCTTTTATCTGGGGAGAATTTTTAAGGAAGATTAAGGTTCTAATATGAAAGCTTTCTGGTGAGAATTATCAGTTGGAAGGAACTGCATTATACATTGCAGCATGGGGACATTGTGCTGAGGGTGTTTGTTTGTTTTTAGTTTTTCCAATTTTGCATCTTTTATTATATGCCAAAATTCACTAAAACCAGATTTTTGCTTGTATACATGTTACTCAAAAAATTAGCTGTATAGGAAAAGATTTTGTTAGCAATTTGATTGTATACTTATTTTGTGGTTTGTTCAGTTCAACCAGGCTGCAAAAATAATTAATGTTGTGTATAAGCAAAAACTGAAAAGAGCTGCAATGTTCAAGGAGTTTCCAAATATTACTGAGTATTCAGTTTTCTACTTACTTGAATCACCTTATAAAGCAAATTGCATGCTTATTTTAAACAAGAAAAATAGAAGCCAACCATAATAGCTGAACAAGAATGGAGGTGCTCACAAGCTCTTATGACTTCAGATCTGCCTTGAATGTCATGCAAAGAGAAAGAATGGCTAATGGACAGAAAGAAATAAAAATGACACATCTCATTTCAATTTCTTTGTGTATTTTGAAATACAATTACTTTATTTTGGGGTTATTGCTGAAGTGCGAGGATTTTTAAATTGCAGAAAAAAACCCATGTGAAATGCAATCCCTCTCCTCCCTCCGTTTGTCCCCTTGGCCTCAGTGATTAAAATACTTTGAGGTTTTAAATTCTTATTCCTTTGTTGTGATTTTTATGGTGGCTTTGAAGGTGATTTTGTAGCTTTTTTGTATTTTCTTTCCTAATAGTTTTATCAGGACATGCGTCTATAATAGCTAGGGCATTTAAATGAAATACATTATTTAAATATGAAATGGAAAAGGGAATAAATGTAAGTCTGGAGTGTATTTTTTCTCTGTCATTTGTAGGCACAATGGAATGACTTAGAAGAAACAAACAAAAATAGAATAGGAGGCACCCTTAGAAGATGCATTTGGCAAATATTAATTTTCTTAGTTTATTTGTTAGCTTATCTGCTAGTGGATCTCTCACCTTAATGAGTGTTGGCTTTGGTTTTAGAACACAAGTAGGTTAGTAGTTGACACATAAACTCTCTGGAAAATAAAAGAAGGTAAAGTGAACCAAGATCAGTGATCAGGACCCATTTGTGCTAGGCACTGCACACACCCATAATTTAACGGTCCCTGCTCTAAAAAGCTTTCAATGTTGCCATATGTCCAGACACAACAGGAAAACAGAAATAAATGCAGGGGACGGATGTAGGACAAGTTATCACTGAAGCTAGTGTGTTGGGTAGACTAAGTAGCAGTCTCAGCACACTAAATGCTTAGCCATTGTCATGGGCTTTGTACTAATCTGTGTGCGTCATTTTTATTGCATTTCCTGTATTATTTCCTTTTCAATTTTTAAAATGCAAACATGCACGTGTTTTTAACAAAGTGCCTAAGAAAACAAGCTGAAAGACTGAAGAGACGAGGAGTCGACGCAGGTGAAATAGAGAAACCTCGGTAGAATTAGCCGCATACACTGATTACAGTTTTGTCAGGAATAAGGGCCAGCAGCTAGCCTGCTTACCCTCTAGCTTAACCCTTAGGCAGTCTAGAGCACAGCTGGTCCCCAGCTGAGCTGTCTGATTGTCCCAACCATCTGATTGGTGGAGGGGATCAGCAGACCCTGCTCTTAAGACCAGGTGCAGCAGCAGGATAATGGCTGCTTCAAGCATTTGCCTAGAGTTGGGATTGCTCCTGTGCCTGCTTCTTCCCAGCCCTGGGGCAGCCTTACCTCACTCCAGGTAACCTGGCTCTGACCCTGGGCTCCAATTTCTGACTTTGGCTCCGAGCTTCAGTGCATGACTCTTGCTCCAACTACTAAGAATGACTGTCCCCGTCCCAGTCCCTGATCAGTTTAAACAGATGTGAGCAAATAATTCAGAGCAAATATTGTATGTGATGAATTTAATTGTTTTGTGTGAGCAATTTAAAAAAAATATATGTGAAATCATTTGCAAATAGTTTGAATATTAAATATTCACATTTTTAAATGTGTTGGTTGCTTTTTGACTGGATACAGAGTTCACATGGTACATTTCCTGTCACCTGACTGGATGAACCTAACATTAACTTTTCAAAATTCAATTTCTGTGAATTTTCTCCAATCACATTAACTCTATTGTTTCATCAAACTTTCTGAAAGCAACTATCATGTCAGAATATTCATGAGAAGTGATCACCACTAAGGAGCTACAAACAAAGCTGAAGATAATCACATTTTTGATCAAATATTAGAAGAAATTATTCAGGGTATTTTCCTGTATCTCAGTTATGCTGTTCTGAAGATTGTTTGCTTTACAGATCTATGAAAATGGAAGTGTGGTATATTCAAGTCTGTTTATAAGTCCAAAATATTAAAGGCTTTATTCAATGGTATGTCTCTAACTACAAAGTATATATTTCAAAATCAGGAGCTCAAATACAATCTAAGAGCCAGACCCTGCAAACACTTGGTTACCTGAGTAACTTCACTGACGGGAGTAGTCCCATCTACTCCTCATAAATTACTCACGTGCGTAATTGTTTGCAGGATTGGACAGAAAGGGCCATAAACATTTCATTTATTTGAATTATTGTGGTACTAGTCATGGACCAGGACCCCATTGTGCTAGACTCTGTACAAACAGAATAAAAAGGTTAGATACAAACAGGCTGATGGAGGGACTACTAGGAGACAATATTAGTCAGCATGATAGGCCGTAGTCTCAGCACGCCAGCCTCCTGGTTATTTTCAAGGTGTGTGTGGTTTTATTGTAGGAATCATGGAAAAAAGAGTTAGATTTGCCAGTTGAAGATCTGGCCCTAGTAGCAGAGAGCTTTCCTTCTTTGCTCACCATGGCTAGTAACATTGTACCTTCCTCTCAAACATTCATGTATTCAGTGATCAAGTTCCTGAGAATGACAATATTTAGAGGCTTCATGAAGCATCCTCCTGCCAATCATGGCTTACTATGTAAAATAAAAAAGCTTGAGGATGGGCCTTACTGCTATAGACTAATAAACATTCTGACTTTGGACATATGTTTGTAGCAGGGAAAAAAATGGTACACACGCATGCTGTCTTGCCTGAGACCCATGACAGATGACCAGACCAGTTCTGGCTCCCTTGTACACATGTAGAGATCTCACTCAACAGAGTCACCATGACAAAAGTTGCCAAGAAGGATAGTGAGATGTAACCAAGGAAAAAGGAGTGTATGGTCTATGCGCTTAGCCAAGTTGCCATATATAGTTGCCTCTCTATCCCCTTGCAAGATGTATTCCTACTTTACAGGGGAATCAGTTGCATCAGGGAGGTTCAATGGGCTGCCAATAGGGGATGGAATTCACCTGCGGTGGAGATAACCTGTGGAAAGATCCTCTGCATCACTTTAATCCTGCTGGGGATGTGCTGCATACTCCTCCTGCATTTGGAAAAGGGTCTCTGCCCTAGGCCTGCAGAGGCTGGTCGGCCAAGGCCAGGCCAAGGGAGGAGTTGCAGATCCATGTTTATTTGTGCTGAATCTAGTGCACCTATTATTCTATACTTTTGGCAAAGAGGAACCACAATAACTATGCAAATTGGAATAGCAGCCTAGAGAGGTGGGGAGTGGGTTTTCACAGCAGTGGAGGTTCTATATGAGTAGAGTGAATTACACCTGGCCGTAATACGGGTGCATGCAATTTTTGAAGCATGTGAATGTTTGGAGTGAATTTTGCCTGTTTTCTGTGGTCAGCAAGAACTACTTTGTACTTACAGGCCCATGGACTGCATTATCACAACCCCTGAGGGCAGGTTACCTAATGGCTGTGTAGGCATGCACAGTGTTTGCTGGGGAACATATACTGATGAGGTAGATCTTGAGATTAGCTATATATATCTGCTAGAGAACAAACACTGGTTTCCATTAGGAATTGTAGCCATATTATTGATCAGTGCACTGTGGGCCAGATTTTCAAAGGTATTTAGATACCTAAAGATCCAGATAGCCTCCTAGTGGGATTTTCAGAATGGCTTAGGTACGTAAATACTTTAAAAAACCTGGTCTTGTGCAATTTATTTCTGTAACTTGCTGACGTATGTTATGGGCCACTGAATAGGATTTTTCTCTGTCACTTTATTACCTGTTTCAGTGATCACAGTATCATGAATTTTCTTCTCTAAGCAGCCCAGCAGATCATGCTTTTTTGTTTCTTCCCTCATTAAAGAAGACAATATTTGTTATTGGGAGAGTTCTTCCTGATTTTTGTCCATAACTGACTTTATCATTAATTTAATTTTGGGGGTTGTGTGTGTGTGTGTCTGTTGGGGGGAAAATAACATCTCTTCCCCCCCCTCTAAAATATAGCAGTCACCTTTTTTCTGTTAAGGCTAATGATGTTTTGTAGTCTGCTGTTTTCTGCAAGGTGGATTTTAAGAATTAAGAAGCAAAAATAAAGCCACGTGGGGGGAGAGATGCCCTAGATCTAGTCAGTGTCAATTAAAAGAGAGCCTCTGATGCAAATACCACATCAGCACCAATTTTGTCACTTAGAACTTTAAGATCAGAAGCAATTACCTTCAAGAGCACCTTGTTTTTATGTGTCTACCCTTCATAGCCTTGGCTAGTAACTCGGCCTACACTATAATTTACAGTGACATCTAATTTCAGCAGATCTGCAAGCAATCTAACTGAAGATGGAGATACCGAGGAGTGAGGACTCCAGCTTTATCACTGCAGATATAGATTCATTTTTTTTTTTACCAATTCAGAAAGCGAATCTTTTAGGAATGAAAGCTTTGTGTGTGTGTGTGTCTGTTTTGCATATCTCATTACTGGAATTATTTCTCAGTTTAGGCAAATGATTTCTGCCTTTAACAAGATGATTAAATACTCCAAAGGAAAAAAAAAATCCAGCCAAGTACTATCAACACTTAGTAGATGTACCATTTTAAAGTGTCTCTGCAAAAGGGGGGAGTGGGGTGAGGAAGAGAGAGAAAGCAAGCATTCATTGCTAATCATTTCCTTTGAAGTATGGTAGAGACCTGGTGATTTTGTATTGTGTGCGAAAGTCACAGTATTAGACTAAGATTATTTTAAGAAACACTTTTATCATTTTCTAACTGACAGAAAGGGCAAGCTTACCAGCCATGCAGTTTGATGTTTCTTCATGGAAACAATAAAAGAACCCCACAATGATGTGATTAATGACTTGCATCCACTTTCTCTGATCCCCAAACTTAAATACAGAGAACACATAAGACCTTCACACTATTATCCACCATCCTATTCAGATGAGATTAATATTGGCACAACTTCTTTTTAGAAGCATGTTCCTTGAGCCAAGGAATTTGAATATCATAATGGGTACAGTTACGTAAAGAGGATGTTGATTTTGATGAAACTAGGAGCTGGCAGGGATAGCTTTGTAACAAATACAGTTGTTTTACAGTAATTATGAACTGTATGGTAGTCATTTTACTTGTTGCAAAACTGCTTAATCTTTTAAATGTGTAATTATTAAGGGAAAAGTTCACAATTTTCCTTTCTTCTATCCACCTTTTGAATATGTTTCGACCAGATGCTATAATTTAGTCATTTAACAACTTCTTACAAAAGAAGACTTAGAAAATAATGTTTGCTTGTGTATCACTACTATCCTGTTTTGAGGCTGCTCTAGGTCACCTTCATACACTCTTAAACTTTGTTGTAAACTTCATAAATCAAAAGATTAAGTGACTTTTTCTTCTAGTTTAGTTTAACTCTTTAGATAGCACATGGAGCAGGTGTTGGCTATGGAAGGTATTTTTAGATTGAATCAGATGGCAGCAACAACAGGCATGGATAATGAAGAATAATAAAGTGCTACAATCTGGTGTGGATCACAGAATTAGTGTATTTTGGAGATAAGATTGAGGTTGCAGTGTGGTTTTTTTAGTGTATCCCATGCACGGTGCCTATTCTGTGCAAGTAACGTATTTACACAAAGAATGATTACAGAAAATATGAACTGAGCTGAACTCCTTTATGGGGAAGTTTATACTGATATCTGTCACCACAGTATCGAGTAGATCAGCTCTTTAAAAATAATCCAGATTGATGAAGGTACAAAAAAAAGACTTGTTTACTTTTTCAGCCTCTTGAGAATACAGCTACTTTTCAAAGGTGCTTCTCTATGATCAATGTTGTAGATGGGGTGGGAGGTTGGTGGGGAATAACAGTACTACAGGGTACAAGTTTTCATGGGCACATCCTTAGATAAGTGTTTAAAAAAACAATACCTCAGGCATTACAAAAAAAAAAAAAAAGTAGCTGTTATTGTGTCCAGTCTACTGGTAGTAAATCTTCTATTGCAATGCAGCTGTACTGGCAGGATTAGAAATTCATTTCGAAAGCTGTAACACTTTTAATTCTGCACTATACATTGAGCTATTTATTTTTAATTTTAGGGAGAATACACTGACTTGATCAGAACCTACATCTGCATCTTGCCTATAGGAAGTACTCTAGTGAGAGCTAAGCCAGCTCTGGTTTATTTACTCAGTAAAGTAATAACATTAACTTGGACAACAGGAGTTGAACTTGAAAACATCCCAAGGACCTTCAGGAACATGGAATCCTTCAATTTTCTGGATGCCTTTGGACTTACATACTGAAATCCTGCTTGAGATAGATGATGTAGCCATAGGAACCAGGCATCAATCTTGATTGGGCCACCACCTTCTCAAAGTGGAGATCATGGCCTTTTTACTCTGCTGTCTACGTGTTGAAGCAGATTGACAGCACTGCAAGGGGTACTTTCAGGAATGCAGTGGGGCTGTGAAGAAAGCAAAATAAACTTCTTCCTAGAATAAGATCTAGGGTCCATTATTGTGGGGGTAGGTGGTATTTTGGGCCCCCTAAAGTTGTTAAAGAAAAAAACAACCTTCCAGAAGTCTAGGTACTAGTTAGATCCCTGGAAAATCTTGGATTTTAAGTTTTAAACAAGTAAAACTTGGCTACTGTGTCAATATTTTGTCATTGTCTCTTCCAATGCTGAAGACTAGATAATTCTGTACATATTTTGACCTTTTTGACAATAATTTGGGGCCCCTTGAAGATCGTCTGGGGGGAGGGCAAATGTGCCTTTTACCGTCCCCTGGTAATGCCAGGCCTGTCCTACAGGATCTGCAAAATCCCAATCAGTGGAACTGTTCCGAATGGACTGGCTAATCCAACAAAACTACATTAACCAGAGCAAATACTGCTCACGGTAAAGATTTTGCATTTTTCTTCACTAAGAAGAGCAACTGGATCTGAGGCAGTCTTGTTTGGTATCATCTGTCCTGGCTAGCAGAGAGAACAAAGATCATTTCACTCAAATGGAAGCCTGGAAGCTCTGAAAATGTTAAAGGCACCACACATTAAACAAATATTTGACACTCATTGCTCCTGAAAATGAACAAGGAGCAACTGGACACAAAACTCCCCAACCATCAGTGCCTTCTTCCAAGAAGGAAATCTACCACTAGGTCCTGAAGCACTGTACCATTCTTTTTTTTTTTTTTTTTTGACAATAAAAGAAACACTGTAGGTGAAATTCTGGCTCCACTGAAGTCAATGACAAAACTCCCCAAAATATTTTCTGTATTTTGCTGACCTGCTTAGTCCTATACCTTCACAATCAGAATGCACAACAGGACATAGCAGATACATGGATGACCTTCTGATAGCTATGGTTTGAGGGAGGGAAAAATGTCATTGCTTTATACAGTTGGATCCGTCTGGACCCTTTGAAAGAGTCAGTCAGAAGCTGGTGCTAATCAATACACAATATCCAGCAGAAGAGGGAAAGTGCAACATTAGGATGGCTTCAATCATCCCTCTCAGGCAGGTCAAGAGAATGGTGATGGGCAAATGTTCCTCCTTCCCAAGAATGCTCATCTATGGAATCCCCGAGGGAACAGTCTTCTTCCTCTGCTTTTCAGCATGCTGCTGAGGAGGAACATTGTCGAGGAGGTGCATTTCTGCAGTTTTTCAACAGTTGCCAGATACTGGACAACTGTGTGACAGTGGTGTTAGCATAGGCTGGGAATGACAGTTATATTATGTAAATATTGTTGACATACCCCCATCAAGTGCCACAGTTTCCCCCAGCAGCTGGGTGTAAATATTAGGTGGTAGGTCACAGGAGAAGGTAAGCTTTGTATTACCACAGCTGAATGCTCTTGTGGCAGAAGTGTAGTTTCGTACCACTAATATTAAGGCCCTCAGAATGATTGATTCAAAACACGTTTAGAGTATTTCCTTACACCTCTCAACCACTCTCGGGTTGCAGCGCAGTATCCTATGTTCCACTCAATCAAATGTTGAAGACGGATCCAAGAGAATGAAAATAGACATTGACTGTTTATCCACTGGTAGAAGAAGAAAACCCATCAATGCTAACAGAGTTCTAGTTCCAAATCCTGGCCTGGTACCTGATTGTGGGCAGATGTGCTAGGAAGAGGCGCATTACTATTTTCTCAGTAGGCTTGCTCAGAAAAGGGAGATCTGATTTGGGGTGGTCATTAGTTTAGTCTGTTGCTTCTACGGAAGGCTTTTCTTCAGGGATGGCTAGACTACAACATGTTTTAAAACAGGAGATAGTGCTAGACAGGACCCTGGCAATCTTAGGCACTCTTTGCTTTTGACTCTTGTTTTACTAACCAAAAGTCTGATTTGTTAGTGGAATAACACATCTTCCAACATGCACAGGGATTCCTATAGTTTGAATTATCTGAATTCAGAGAAGAAAGGTATGTACAACTCTCTACATAAATATGGTACATGAATAAATGTTTGTAAATTAGTTTGTACTTGCAATTTTAGCAGGTTATTGGCACAAATACATACACTACACATGAATTTTGATTATCCATTAGCAAAGCTTATACATACACATAACATATGTACTTAGATGTACACAGACAGTACAGGCATAGCTTATACAGTTTATTACTAGATAGTATGGCATCATTAAAATGGGTGCCTCGATATTGTGCAGAATCATTTATAAAGCTTTTAGGTGGTAATCATTCGCAGTAGTTAGGCTCTAAGGTGATTATTCTCATAAATTTGTCTTGCCTAGAAAGTAAAGGAGGAAAATCTCTTTGATGTTGAGTTAAAAACAGACTGGCTTTATCATACATTGTGACTCAAACTTATGTCTGTAACCTAGATATTGTGCTGGATTCCATAGTTGCAAGATGAGAGAGAGCACATATTCCCCCTCCTTCCCATTTCTTGTCCAGAACAAAGCAATTATATTTTAGAAGAAACCATTTAAAGGACAACCAATTTCACTGCAAGCGTCCAGGAGTCCAACAGTTTAACATGACTCTGGCTGAAATGACATCTGTAAATTTGTATCTCTGCTGCAGTGTGCCTCCTAGTGTTTTCTGTAATTTTGTGGCAGAAACTGTATTACTTACTGCCCACTGAGTTCAATACCCTATTTCAGTAGCTATTGCCATAATGGACATATCACTGTGCACCAAAGCACTATGCAAGTTTTAAAGCAGGTGAGTCTATATAAACGTATCAATTTCTCTCTCTTCACAGATAGCGATACATATGTAGATTTCTATAGATACAGATATAAAAATACTGATGAAATGATCCGGTGTATTACTCTTGAAGTAAAAATCCTCTCTTAATGACTGAAGAATTATTTCAGAGAAGCAGAATTTTCTCTACAACATGGCATACACAATGAAACTCATAGCTTAAAGAATATATGATGCTCCTATCAGAGCCTTACAGTTGCTAATATTTGAGGTGTATGATGGCAGTTATTATCCAAATATTTTACTCTCTGTATTGAAGGTAGAATACTGAGGGCCAAATTCTTTTTGCCACTCAAGTTGAAAGCAGAAAATCTGGCCATATGCATTCAAAAGAGTGTTGGATTACAGCAAGGTTCCACAAAATTTGCATGAAAAAGTACAAACCAATTTTCCAAATGCACCTATGGCCAGATTCAGAGTCCAATGAACCCAATGGAAGTGAGCATGAGATAAGGCCCACCGTGTATGATGAGAGATGACAGCTTGAAAATAATTAATAGAGGGAGCTTGGCAACCAATCTAGCCTTTTGGGGTATGTCTACACTGCAATTAAAAACCCCTGGCTGGCCTGTGCCGGCTGACTCAGGCTTGTAGGGCTCAGGCTGGAGGGCAGACTTCTGGGCCTGGGCTTGGGCTGGAGCCAGAGCTCTCAGGCCCTGTGAAGTGGCTCTACTACAAAATACTGATTTCACCAATGCCCATTAAGTTTCCATTGAACCACATTTGCGTTTTCCAAGTCATTTAAGGTCCTTTTATTTAAGTATTTTGTTTAATTTCTAGAAAAAGAAGCTCTGATATGGGTCAAAAGAAGTGTGTTCTTGCCCAGCTCTGTCCTCTGTGGAAAAGGATCCCAATAAGTTC
Organism: Malaclemys terrapin pileata; assembly: GCF_027887155.1. NCBI lineage: Eukaryota > Metazoa > Chordata > Testudines > Emydidae > Malaclemys > Malaclemys terrapin. Next base: position 129,829,253 of record NC_071507.1, read on the forward strand.
CTCAACTCTGCAATAGTGCATATCTTTCTGGACAGCTTCTGGATCTCAATGATCTGCTCAGATTGCCTTTCTGTGCGGGAGTTTTTTTGTGTGTGGTAGCTTACAGCAGTTACATCCTTAATACATAATGGAATCCAGAGAATGTGCAGTAAGGAAAATTCTTTCTGAATTTTACTAATGATTTTATATGAGTTCTTCAAGATGTGCCAGCCTGCTGCTGATTGCTTCTTTGCCCCCCCAAAACATGATCTTCTTTGCCAATCATCATATTAAGAAGAGCTTTGGGAAAAAGTCAGAATTCAAATTCCCTATTCTGATTTTTTTCTACTGATCTCTTGAGTTCATTTCATATGCTTTAGATCTCTGAGCAATGTCTAATCATAGCAGGGGGATCCAGTGCATGATGTATTCTACCTTTTCCTTGCAGAAAAAACCCGGAGGGCAGTGGCTAGAATAGTTGTGTGTCTATGAATCTGTGTCTTTTAAAAAGACAAATATTTGGAGTCTGGATTGCAAATGTGAAGATATGCATAGTTTTGTATTACAGATGGCAATGCATCTCCAAAATATGGAGAATATATGAAGCTTGGTAATTTCAGCAGGCTGTACAATTTTTAGCTCTACTCTCCCTATTTTTAGTATGCTCAACTCCATTGATGAAGTTTTATTTGCTTGTATGTTATGTATGCTATGTGGTAAAGCCTTTGATTAATTTATGGTGCAAAATGCACAAATCACTAATAATAGGTTCTTTTACTCAGGTGGCTACTTGAAAGTTCTCATAAGGAATTAGACTGAGTCATGAATATAGAGACAGGAAGACTTTACTTAGCACCCAAATTCAAAGAAGTATAATTGCAACCACAGAAAAATAAAGTATAGCAAAATGTCCTCCTGCATTGTGCATACTTCCAACTTTATGATTACCATCAGAAGTGAAGGTGGAAAGAAGTTGGATTGACGCAGAGGTTTCCACCATCCTGTCCGTCTGATGTCTGAACTAGGGGTTGATCTGACCATCTTTAATACCATCTGACCATCTTTTCCTTACATACCCACACATCTGGGATCATATATGATTAGGTCTTGGCCTCTTGCCCATGTTTGTTCTAGAGCAGTGGCCGGCAACCTTCGGCATGCAGCCCATCAGGGTAATCCACCAGTGGACTGCGAGACATTCTTTTTACGTTGACCATCTGCAGGAACGGCCTCCCGCAGCTCCCAGTGGCTGTGGTTCGCCGTTCCTGGCCAATGGGAGCTGCGGGAAGCAGCAGCCAGAACGTCCCTGCGGCCTGCACCACTTTCGGCAGCTCCCATTGGCCGGGAATGGTGATTCGCAGCCACTGGAATCTGTGAGGGGCCATGCCTGCAGATGGTCCATGTAAACAAAATGTCTCACACCCTGCCAGTGGATTACCCTGATGGGGCCGCGTGCCGAAGATTGCCAACCCCTGTTCTAGACGCCCATGATTAGGGTTCCAATTGCTAGCTTAAGCTATTTGTTTAAATATGGTTCCCAATGGTTTTGAGATGTAAATTTGATTGCTTCCAGAAAGCCCCTAAAATCTAATTGAACTCAGTGTTTCAGTTTGTGTTTATAAAAAGATACATTTTTGCTTAATCTTATATCCCTAGGTCAAACATTTAGGCTAACTATTCAGGCCTTATGCTAAATGCTAGGCCCTGTTAGGCCCCAGGCTTAATTCAAGGCCTATTTCAAATAATTTTACATCTTATTTTTCTCTACTTGCAATTTTGTTTTTATTATCACTTCCTTAAGCATCTTAGAATCATAGAAATGTAGGGCTGGACCTCGAGACATTATCAAATCCAGCCCCTTGCTCTGAGACATGATCAAGTAAACTGAGACCATCCCTGACAAGTGTTCGTTTAACCTGCTCTTAAAAACCTCCAACAATTGGAAACCTATTTCAGAGCTTAACTACCTGTAGAGATAGAAAGTTTTCCCTAATAGCTAATCTAAATCTCCCTTGCTGCAGATTAAACCCATTATAACCTGTCCCACCTTCAGTGGACGTAGACATGGAGAACAATTATTCACCATCTTCTTTCTAACCTCCCTAACATATTTAAAGATTGTTATCAGGTTCCCCCCCATGGGCTTCTTTTCTCAAGAGTAGTTTTTTAAGCTTTCCTCAAAGGTCCACATCTTTTCCTAAAGTGGACACAGTACTCCTGAGTACAGCTGAGGCCTTACCAGTGTTTAGTAGCATGGGACAATTACCTCCTGCTCTTTCTTACCATTTTAGCTTTTCCTAATATATAGTAAAAATCTGCTGAAAAAGCAGGATTTGCTGCAGAAAATGATAAAGTTGAACATGATGTCCAGCCAAAATAACACATTAGACAATGTTATCTTGAAACAGCCCAGGTACACTTAAAAGACTTGGGTTTCTGTACAACAGTTTCATACAGTTCTACTCCTGAGACACAAGTGGTTGTTTTGAACTCAAACTAAACTAACACAAACATCCCAGATATTGTGCATAGTATTTAAGTGATACAGCATACATAGTCTAATCTTTATGACAGACTCTAGACTTGGACGCTAGTTCTAGAAAATACTGTTTGCCTTCCAATTTGAACAAGTCTCAGGGAGTTGCAGAAACTGCCTTTGTGGCAAATGGATCAGTTCTAAGAAAGCTAAGAAAAGAAAGAGCTGTTCCTCAGCTGCATGTTGTGGAGTCTATTGCCTCAAATTCTTGGGGACTTCAGTTTCCACACTTAGAGACACAAATGTCTACTCCATGTCTTGGCTGGAATAGTGCCTCTGTGCAGTTATGGTTGAGTAGACAGATGGACTTTCAGTCTATCCTACAATGTTCTTTTATTTGTTTAAAAGTAGAGTGGCTAAAACCAAAACAGCAGCTGAATTCTGGATCAGTAGGCAAATCTGGAGCCAAATACTCCCATACTTGAAGGAGGGGGGTGTCAAAATGCAGATTTGGCTTATTGGAGAGAGAGTTTGCTATTTGAACCAATCTGGGATTTTGGATCAAGCTCATCTAGGGCAGAGAGAGGTTCTTGTATTCAAGAAGAAAATCATGTTGGATCATGTCCTTATTTTGAAGCATTTGAAAAGCATAACAAATAATACTGTTACTATATAGAATGCTTGTACTGATATAGTATATCATTGCCTTATGCTAACTACAGTGTGGGTCCATATATCATAAGGCAACCAAATTTACATCTTATTCACCTTCAGAATTTCCATTTATATTTACAGCTGTGAAGCCTAAAAGACTGGTGCAGGAGAAGTGGCATAAGATTAATTACATTGGCTCAATACCAATCCTCCCAGTACAGCCTCTCTGAATTTTGGGACCACTTTGAACTGGCAGTGTGGCACAAAGTGGACCTAATGTAGGAAAGAATCTGGGCTCTGGCATATACTATATGTCAGTTTACAATTGAATAAATACAAGCTAAGTGCTTTGCAGTCTTACAGGTCATAACTGTGCTAGGATTTACTCTTTTGACTTCGTTGCAAGATTTGTGTCTTTCTTATACTGAAATATACTGCTTGCAGTACTGTGAGATCTAAAAGAATGTCTTATTGAAGCAATGAATCTATTTATATGACTGCAAAGAGAAACATGAAGCACACTCAAACTAATTTATGTAGATACCTTTTGATATACTTTTAAATATTGACTTGAGTTTGTACCTATTCATCAGTAGCATCTGCCGTTACCATTTCACATACAGTGCTCCAGCCCACTGACGTTTAAAGAGATTTAAATGACAAAAAGCAGATGAACAATTTTTTGAATCAGTTGGCTCCTGTGGCTTTTTTGACTGCCTATTTGCTTTTTATGCATTTGCTTTTTTCTTACAATGATTAAGAGATAACACCAAGAAAAAGCAAAACAAAGCCTTGTTTGAATGTACTGCAGACTTGTTATTAACCGTAGCCGGGGACGTTTTCTTTCCACAATGAGAGAAGATAAATTATAAGTGACAGTAGTCTAGCAGACAAGGTATGTATGATTGATAAAAGTGAGACTGGTGACTGACTTGATGGCTTCCAAAATGATAATATAAAAAGTCTGAGCTAGTGATTTATATTTTAAAAATGCTTAGCAACATGATGTTGGTGTTGGGCCTTCTTTGTTGAAAGCACTTTCAGATTCACATTCTGCAGAAACAGCCCTTTCAAACCATAGGCAAGCGTTAAAAATAGCACTTTAACTTTAAAATGTAGTTCCCCGCTGGCTCAGCTCCTGAGATGTAGGCTTAATTTTCTAAGATGAGATAAGAAAGTCACAAATGTTGATGCATCATTATCTGAAGTATACTGTACGTTTAGTTTTTATATAGCACAATAGTGCTAAAGAGGCAATGCAGTTTGATGAAACTGCAAATAAATGTGGACTGCTGACAGATGGAATTGGTTTTAAATAGGCTTTATCTGTGTATTTTGATGTGAATAAATCATATGTTTTAAGGACTTAGTTCTTTATGCTATTGTTGTGCAAAGTTTAGAAAAGAAGGCAATAATTTTAATCTTTTCTACAAGTTACTCCAAGATAGTCCATGTGTCCTAGCTGCTTCTTTCATCAGTCTCCTTTTATATTTTTTTTAGCAAAAATGTTATTAATTTACTTTACTCCTCCAAAATATTTGTCTGACCCAATACATTTTACTGTCAGTACTTCTCCTCTTAATAGGTTACAATTCTGATATGGCAGAATCATGTACTAAATTGAATCCTGCCTGCTTTACATCTATTCAGCCCTGTAACCCATGCCTGCTGATCCTGTTTCTAAAATTTGAAACCTGTCCAGTTTTCATCCAGCTGCTATTTAAAATAAATATTTTTGTGGCTTTTTTTCTCTTCTCCAAAGTGGATCATAATAAATGCATCCTAATTGCCATAGGTTATATTCAACCCCAGACCACTACCAGGTAGTCTATATTTTGAAATATTTACAGATGCTCACTGGGTGTGCATGGGAGTGACAAAGGCTGGTTTTGATTGCATCAAGTGTCCTCTGTGCATCCTCTCTTGCAAGGGGTAAGTTTGGATGTGGCTTTGAGGATGAGCTCTATGTTGATATCTTCCAAAGCAATCAGGGTTACTCAAGGGCTTCTACAGATGCTCCAAACTTAGTTATGTTTCTAACCCACTCAAGAGGTACTCAGGCAAGAGCTGCTTATTGGATGCCTTTCCCTTCCCCAAAAACATCAGACTTTGGGTAGAGCTGGTTAAATATAAGAATTTCTGTCTCACAGGAAATTCCAATATTTTGACATTTGTTTTAAAGCCAAGAAATTCAAAGTTAGGCCTTAGTTCCAGCATTAACTCAAATTGTTGGCCTGTTATTGATGGTGGTATGAATAAAAGGAAGAGGGCTTCACTTAGCTTTGAATTTCCTGCCTTTTGCTAGTTCTATTTCTATTTGCTGCTTCTATTTCTTTGAAGATCTTAGATTCACTGAATCGAAAAGTAACATAAAAGCCTCAGCACAACAGTCAAACTAACAAAACAGACATTTGTAAAGTCAAGTGTTGCTCTATCTTTACATCACACTACCTCTGCACTATGTTTTTCATGCAGTGATCATACACTTTTTTGTCTAATGTGGGAGTTACTTAGATATTTCATATATAGCTCAGTATGATGATTTTTAGGCTAATTTCTCTTTTAATATTAAAAGAAGGCATTTCCATTTCCATTTATGCAAGACAGAGCTCAGAACAAAATCTAGAGCAAGAAATGTATTAAATATAATTGGTTAAGAATAGGATTTACACAGAGTGAAATTTTGTGCTGAGACCCATCACAAAGCCTATGTGTCATCACTACAATTCCAGTGCTGGCCCTTTGTGCAGAGGTGAATTTCACCTCTATTGATTAAAACATTGTCATACTAAATCAGCTTGGCTGAAGAAATAATGGATCATTCAGAAACAGCCATTGAGTTCTTCCAGTCTGATCTTTCACTTTGAAGGACTGCTCATTCCCACTAATGTCTTATCTACTGCTGTATATCTTCAGTGATGTTGTTTTGCCCAGTTCTCTTATTGATAAGAATGTCTCTCTTGTATCTAACCCAGGGGTTCTCAAGTCTTTTCTTCTCATGGACCATCTCCCGAAACATTCACAATCATATAATATCCTAGTGGCAACTACATCAATTGCTTACGGTGGTCACCCTGTAAGCATTTCTACTGTCTTGAAGGCTCTAATATTTTGAGAGTTATTTCCTATAAGTAAAATGAGGGAATACCATTACAACCAGTAATCTATCAACACAGAAGAAATCATGAGCACTGTATATGAGAGAGTAGCATTCAGAAAGCATTTAGTGTTTTTTAGCAGAATTTTATTGCAATTTAGCTGCTGAAAATTAGGAGAAAGAGCCATTCATCCATCTGCAGAGCAAGAACTCTGTGGTCTATTAGTGGTTCATGCCCTGCAATTTGAGAACTTTTGATCTAATCTTCCATTGGCAGATACTATGACAGTATGGAGCAATGTATTGCTTTACATTCTTTTCTTTATCTTCCTGTACCCTCAGGTGCATAGAGCGTCCACCAGTTTCTGCCACTTATTTCAGTCTTGTGCTGGTTTGTTCAGCCATCTGAGTGTTATGTTGATGGATTTGACTTCTTTCTCTACTGTTCTGCATAATGTTTTTCTTAGTTGCTCTCACTTTCCCTTTTCAGATGGCGTTACACTCCATATTCTTTATGAAACTACGTATATGATATAGATATGACATAACTGAGATGTACTTTATGCAAGATGGCTCACATAAGATATCATTGGGAAGGTTATTTACTGAATGTGATTGATTATCCAATTTGTATGCCTGTATCATTTCTGTATCTTAAGTTAGGAATATAGACTATATAACAATTACAACTGGGTGTGTATTGGGAAGGCACCCACCAGACCACAAGCCATCAGATTTGATGGGCCATTATGGAGAAACAACAAGACTGTGAAGATACTAGTCTCGCTCATTCCTGGGAAGTGTCATAGCTGTGACACTACTAGGTCAGGTGGTCTTGTCACCTGATACTAAACATTATCTTGGACGTCTTGCAACTTTCCACTAAAAAGAAAGGGGGATCAGGTTTGGGAAATAAAAGATTCCTGCTTTATGTAAATCTTATTTTAGGGTGAGGAGGAAGGTAAAGGGGACTCTCCTCCATTGCCTACCCCAGAAGGAGGACTTCTGAAAGAACCTGAAGGGAAAGGCAGGGGAGAGTCCCGACTGAGAGAGCGGTCCAGTCTTCAATTAAAAATAACTGCAACTCTGAGCTACAGAAACTCTGCATCCTGCCTAAATTCAACTTTTAGGGTGAGGAACTACATTTTGTAACCTGTTTCTTTAGTGAATCAAGTTTAGTTTGCATGTTTTGTTTTATTTGCTTAATAATCTGCTTTGTTTTGTTTGCTATCTCTTTAACCACTTAAAATCTACTTTTTCTAGTTAAAAATGTTTTGTTTATTATTAAACAGTTTGTGTCACTTCTAACTGGGGGGAGGGGGCACTAAGTTGTGCATAGCTTCCTCCACATTGAGGGAGGAGGCGGATTTCATAATAACCCTTTGCGTCTGCACTCCAAGGGAGGTTGACGCCTGAGTGCTGGGGCAAGTCCCCAAGCTTATCTCAGTATCTGTGTTGTTCTGAAGTTGGGTGTGGCCCTGCCTGTGTGTGTGCTGGAGAAGGCTTAATAGCTTGGCTCAGCAAGACAGGTAAAAAGGGTGCCCAGGCTGGCAGAGCAGGTGGGCTCAATGGTATCTCAGCACATCAGGTGGCATCTTGAAGGGGTGCAAGCCATCACAATGGTGTAGTTGAGCAGGATAGTGTGCACAGCTTATTGCCCTGAAACTGGTGGTGATTTTAAGTGAGTTTTAAGTATGGTGGCTAGAGAACAAAGTGGTTACTGGTTTATTTTCTGTTTGCTTATTTCAGGAAAGGGAAGTAGGGACAGGAAAAGTAGGAAAATGTGTGAAAGTGAAGCTACCAAGAAGTCGGAGCTCCACAGGTTGCAGGTAGAGAAAAATGAAAAAATACACCAGAGAAAGGTGGAATTAAGACAATTGCATATAAAAGAACAGGAAGCGGAAGAAGCCAGACAAAAAGCAGCCCACGGAAGAGCCATGGGAGCTCTGAAGCAAGCCATGGAATTGAGAGACAAAGAAATGCAACATGAACTGGTCTTAATAGAGAAGTGAAACTGGAACCCCACACCAGGGGGCTCCACCTCACAAGTGGGAGAGGTTGTGTCCACCATATAGTGAATCTGGGGACATTGCTGAATACTTCATCTCCTTTGAGAGGCTGTGTATGCTCCATGTCATACATAACAATCAAAAGATGACCACTTTGGTTGCAAAATTGACTGGGAGAGCTCTGGACATATCCAATAAGATGCCAATGGGGGATGCTTCCATTATGGCTGTCATAACTATAAAGGGAAGGGTAACAGCTGTCCTGTGTACAGTACTATAAAATCCCTCCTGGCCAGAGACTCCAAAATCCTTTTACCTGTAAAGGGTTAAGAAGCTCAGGTAACCTGGCTGACACCTAACCCAAAGGACCAATAAGGGAACAAAATACTTTCAAATCATGGGGGGGGTGGGGGGGAGAAAGGCTTTTGTTTGTGCTCTTTGTTTGGGAAGTTGTTCGCTCTTGGGACTGAGAGGGACCAGACATCAATCCAGGTTCTCCAAATCTTTCTGAACAAGTCTCTCATATTTCAAACTTGTAAGTAAACAGCCAGGCAAGGCGTGTTAGTTTATCTTTGTTTTCTCAACTTGTAAATGTACCTTTTGCTAGAGTGTTTATCTCTGTTTGCTGTACTTTGAACCTAAGGCTAGAGGGGGGTCCTCTGAGCTCTTTAAGTTTGATTACCCTGTAAAGTTATTTTCCCATCCTGATTTTACAGAGAGGATTTTTACCTTTTTCTTTAATTAAAAGCCTTCTTTTTAAGAACCTATTGATTTTTCCTTGTTTTTAGAACCAAGGGGGTTGGATCTTGATCCACCAGAAGTTGGTGGGAGAAAGGAGGGGGAATGGTTAATTTCTCCTTGCTTTAAGATCCAAGGGGTTTGGATCTGTATTCACCAGGGAATTGGTGAAGTTTCTCAAGGCTTCCCAGGGAAGGGAATTAGCTTTGGGAATGGTGGCAGCGAAACAGATCTAAGCTGGTAGTTAAGCTTAGAAGTTTTCATGCAGGCCCCCACATTTGTACCCTAAAGTTCAGAGTGGGGAAGCAGCCTTGACAATGGCAAATTTAAGGACTTGATTTTGAAATAGTTTCAAATTACACCTGAAACTTAGAGTAAAATGTAGAAGCCTTAAGAGGGGGCTGGATTGAGTAACGTGGCTTAACGTGGAGAGATTTACTGGATAAGTGGGTGAGGGGAAACGGTATTACAAGCTTTGAAGGAATGTGTTATTTGATTGCTCAGGAATAGTTCCTGAATATGTCTAATGATGATGTAAAGCAGTGTTTATGGGATAACAGAGTAGAAACAATCGAAGAACTTGCTTCTTATGCTGATAGGTTTGAGTAATCCCAAGCACCTAGTAGGAATAAATCACAGGCAGAAGGGTTGAAGTTTGGTGGGAAGCAAAGTCCCTGTTTTACCCTGGGGAAGAAGGAGGGTGGATGGGAGGCTGGATGCTCACCTCCCCAAATTCACTCCTCCAGTTCTTGTCCCAAATCTCCTGAAAAGCAGAAGAGTCCAGAAGGTGCTATTATTGTAATTCCACTGAGCACCTAAGAAATAAATGCCTTGTGTTGAGTGGGAACAGGCAGCAGGCAACTCATGGAAATGCTGCTACCCAGATCACAAAGGAACCTCAGGCAGTTGCCACTTATCACACAGGATTTGTAAAGGTTGCCACTGCACAGCCAGGCAGTAAGCACATGAAGGCTGTCAGAATAAATGACAAGGAACTCCCTGCATGGAGAGATACTGGTGCAGAAATTTCTGTGGTCAGGAGAGACCTGGTTCAGGAGAAAGACATACTGCCAGGATAGATGGCAGAGCTTTTGTTAGTAGAGGGTCACGATATCCTTGTGCCTATGGCTAAAGTGCACATGGAAGCTGGGAATTTGCAAGCTGAGTTGACCGTGGAAGCTGTCTCTCAGAATCCTACACAAATTCTTCTGGGAAATGACTTTTTAAATGTGGCTAGGGCTGTCCAGGGGTCTGTCAGCAGCAAGGAGGAATCTTGTGCTGAAGCCCCAGTGGGAAGGAGCAAAGCTACAGAAACTGCTGAGGAAATAGGAGAAAATAGAGAAATAGAGAAAAATTCCTCTACAGATCTGAAAAGCAGTCTGCTGACAAGGGTGGGTGTGGTTGAGGCCAGCTCTTACCCGGAGCCTACAGATAGGCTTTTCTCCAGGGGGTGTGGGAGTGTTTTGCCTGAGGGTAGGGAGTCTGTCCAGGCTTCTGGCTGCCAGGAAATGGCAGTTAAGAAAGAAACAGAACTCACTCTAGAAATCGTAGGAAAATGTGTCCTAGAAGAAAGCACAGAGAAAGGGGGTGGAATCCTGGGGACCGCTGCCATGGTTAAGGATTCCATGGGCTCCGTAACTTGAGGCAAACCCAATTCAAAGAGGGAGGCGGGTACAAAGCTTACCAGTGAAGGATCCGTTCTGGGTGTTAGCTGTGAGCCCACTGCTGAACACGGGGCAGATTCTGCTCTAAAGAACACAGGGGTGTGTGCCTTAGCGGGGTGGGCCCGGAGAAAGAAATTAAGAAGGAATGTGCAGAAGTACAGGAGTGTCTCCCCACTTACAGGGAAGGGTTTGCCCAGGAGAAATTTGCTGGATCTGCATCTGTAATCCCAGGCACTTCATCTATGGCTCAGGTTTTAAGAGAGAACTGTGTAACTGACCTCCCTGAGGGGAGCAGCCATACAGCTGACCTCTGGGGAACAGAGAGAGGGGTGACGAAGGATACCCCAATCCAGGTCTCACTATTGCAAAATGTTTTTCCTGTTGTACTTGTGAAAACTAACTCTGTCCCTTTAAGGCAGGGGTGGGGAGTTTCTCCCAAGCATTCTGGTGTCAGCAAATATGCTAATGAACCATCTGATGAAGGGGCGAGACAGCCATTTCCCGCACAGGTAAACTCCCCCCCCCCCGCCCCAACAGCTATGTCTTTTCTTCCATTCAGTGATGTGTTGAACTAAGCAAGACAATGTCATCAGTAAAAAAAGAGGTCATACAATTGTGTTATGATTTGTCCAAAAAATTCTTCCGTTTCCTTCTGTGGTTACTTTCCTCACAACATGATTAATGACCACTGAAAACAATAGTGTGGACATAATACATCCTTGCCTTACTCCAGGTGTCACTGCAAATCATTGTCTGATGTTGTCACCATCTGACTGCACATTCAGTATTATCCTATAGATTCTTGATTAATTTAATTTAATTGCACTATGGTTGCTATTACTGAATGGTTCAGCTATATTCACCTCTTGGACCAGATCCTGTACTCAACTTTAAGTCTTAATCAAGAATTCCCTCTTTCCTTGTGGGTTCGAGGACTAGCTGCTCCAAGAGGCAGTCATTTATGGTGCCTACAAATTTTATCTCTGCATCCCTTCGTGAGATGACTGAGACAGTCTGTACCCCTATGTTCACCTCTTTTACAAGACAATTTTGTACAAAGCATACTGTGTAAGATATCATTTGAAAACTCAGTATTTGCTGATTGTTATAGTCCTGGTAAAATATTCATGGCAACATTGTATGTAAAGATATAGGATTCCACTGTATGATGTTACCCAGGGCATGTTCCAACATGTTCTGGGGGACAGTCACAAATAAATTTCATAAAGATGATGCACAGTTTCCTCTTGGACCCGTCTCTGCTCCTAATAACCAAGGATCCAGAAATGCCTTTTAGCATCCTTGGCCAGGCAGGAGATGGTACCATTTCCTAATGGATTTAGGCCTGGCCACTGGGAAGCATGTATTCATCACATCCATACTTGATAACTGTAAATCAGTGAAGAAGCTGTTAACTGAAATTATTATCAGTGTACACCTTTAGGGCATGAACCTGGAAACACTTACTCAAATCATCAGTCCTTACACAACCTGGTAATCTCACTGAAGTCAATGGCACTACTTGAAGGAGTAAGATTGCTAATATGAATAAGGGTTTGCAGGTTTTGGCTCTACATCATTTGCAGTGGAGTGAACTGTTCACAAACAGTAATAACTTTGCTATTTCCTTTGACAGATAGGAATTCCATCAGGAATATTGCTCAGGTGACTTAACATATACAGCTCTAAGCAGGAAGAAGGGTAAGGAAGAATTTAAAAAAAGCACAGATCAGCTATTAAAAGGTGTATGTTTAACAATCGAAGAAATAAAGATAATTAAATGGCAATGGGTAATCCAGGAAAAGATGGTGCTTCCCTGCAGAGAAAGGAAACTAGGATATATCTAGTGGAGTCCTGCAGTCTGGTACTTGTCAATATTTTCAATAATGAGTTGGATGACAGTGTGGAGAGGATACTTATAAAATTTGGGGATGGCACCAAGCTAGGAGAAGTTGCAAACACTTAAGAGGATAGGATTAGAATTCAACACAAGCTTGACAAATTGTAGAATTGGTCTGAAATCAGCAAGATGAAATTCAATAGAGACAAGTGCCAATACTCCACTTAGGTAGGAAAAATCAAATGTAGAACTACAAAATGGGGAATAACTGGCTAAGCGGTAATACTGCTGAAAAGTATCTGAGAGTTTCACTGGATCACAAATTGAGTATGAGCCAACAATGGGATGCAGTAGCAAAAAAGGCAAATGTAATTCTGGGGTGTATAAACTGGAGTGTTGTATATACGACTGGGAGGTAATTACTCTGCTCAGCACTAGTGAGGTCTCAGTTAGAGCACTGTGACCAGTTTTGGATGCTACACTGTAGGAAAAATGTGGAGAAATTGGAAAGAGTCCAGAGGAGAGCAACAAAAATGATGATAGGGTTATGAAACCTGACCTATGAGGAAAGGTTAAAAAAAGCTGGGCATGGTTTAGCCTTGGGAAGGGAGGGCTGAGAGGGAGACTCTCAGGTAATAGCCTCTCAGATAACAGCTTTCAAATATGATAAGGGCTATTACCAATTGTTTATTGAAGGTAGGAGAAGTAGTAACAGGCTTAATCTGCAGCAAGGGAGATTTAAGTGAGATATTAGGAAAAACTTTCTAACTATAAGGATAGCTAAGCATGGGAATAGCCTTCCAAGGGAGTATGTGGAATCCCATCATTGGAGGTTTTTTTTAAGACCACATTAGATAAATATCTGTCAGCAGCTATATCTACAGTATAAGTTAGGGGTGTGATTCCCAGCTTATATATTCTCACTAGCTCTTATCTGAGCAAGTACACTAAAAATAGTAATGTAGTTGTGGTAGAACGGACAGTGGCACAGGTAGCAGGGGCTAGCCACCCCCCATTATGTACCCAGTGGGTTTGGCGGGTTTGTACTCAGAGCAGCTAACCCATGCTGCTGCTGGAGATGATTCTGCTGCTACACTGTTTGGCTTGCTAGCTCAGACTTGAGACCTAGTCTGAGTATGTGTACATGAGCTGAAAATCATACCCAGGGGTTCTGCCTCTGTGCTGGGAGGGTTGGATTAGATGACCTCTCCAGGTCCCTTCCATCCCTACATTTCTATGATTTGCCAAGTTACAGAATCACATCAGTGACATTTTTATCTCATATGATTGGACTAACAAATAATTTAGTTTCTAATTTTATCTTCAGTCAGTTATCTTTCTGGAGCAGACCAATTTACAAAAATATATAGGAAAACAAACAAACCTAAACCTAGAGAACAAAATGTGACTTTGTGGTAGTGACAAAATGTACAAAGCAAATGGAAGAAGTTTTATTTCATGATACTTGCTTTAAAGTTTGTAGTAAATATTGTCAAAGCTAAATCACGGACTCCAAAAAAGTAACCTCTGAGTCATGTCCCAGCTCCATTATGCAAATAATATTTTCTCATTATAGTTTATATTTGAGTTTGTGAAATCTGAAGAACATTAAGGTTGTCATTTGCTTAAGAGGATGGAGCTATAAATGTGATTGATTGCAACATTTTGCAAAGTACAAAAGGTAACTGAGTGAGGCTAATTAGGAAAGTAGGAGGAGCTAGTATAGAAGAGGAAAACAATCTGTAAATTACTGCAAAGGCTCTCTAAGTCAGATTTTTAGAGGGGCATGGTATGTTTTGGCTACATATTTTGGTGCTCATGGGAACTTAGATCTTTTGAAAATCTGGCCTTATATGTCTGAAAGACAATTGAAGATTTGTTACTTGGAGGGACAGGAAGCTTTTGTTTACATTCCTTTTGTTTACATTTCTTCCATTGCTTCAAAAATTGCATTTTTTACATGTTTTGAAGATTATTTTAAAGGTACTAAAAGCCAACTGCTTATTGAGAATGGTGTAAAGCATTACAATAGCTGTCTGTACTTGCTAATCAGAAGCATTCCATCTTGCCTTGTTAAAATGTATCCACAGAGCAGTGTCTGAGAATAAGTTACTTCCTCTCAGGTCAGACAGTCACTGTATTATGGCCAGCTTCTTTACTTTCTTTGTCCAAAGTAGTATGCTAATTGCTTCAGCAGTCCTAGTTTTCCTCAGCATGTCTATAATTAATTGAGGAGACATGGCCTGGATAACCAAAGGAAAATCATTGCTTGCTTTCTATAGTGCTCCCCCTAAGGATTTTCAGAGTGGTTCTAATTAGAGGAAAAAAGATGAGGTAACGTGTGAGACACAGCTACTTTCATCTAGTTAAGTTTCAGAAGTATTGTTTAACACTGGCTGATTCTACAACTTTTAGTTTTGAAAGATACTTTTTTTTCTGTAGCTATCAATGAAACTCTTAATATAAAGGCTCAATATTAAAAACTATTTGAAGAGGAACTTTAGGGCATCTTGCTCACTAAATCTGACAAAACAGTGGATGTGGTGGATGGTTATTCTTAGTCGGTGAGTGACACTGTCCTTGAAGTTTTAATGAGCATACAGTATAGGGCAAGATATATGGGGGGAAATCATCAGTTTAACATAAGTGACAGCTCAACATAGGGAAAGGAGGAAAAACACTGAAATGTATGTTTTAATAGAAGAGAACTTTATTTTAATGACTAAAGGTCAACCTTTCAAAGGTATTGACACCTAAAGGTGCAATCAATGGGAGTTAGATGTCTAAGCTTCTTAGACACTTTAGGAAATCCCACCGTGCACCTAAATACCTTTGAAAATCTGGTCATAAATCCCTAATTCAATGAGAGACTTAAAATAATAAATAACTTTAAGCACCTGTGCAAGAATATTCACGTGCTTAAGGTTAGGCATGTACTTAAAGATCTTGATGTCTGGGGTGCATAAAAAGTAACTTTCCATATTGTGTTTTTTAAACATATGCATCTCATTGGACGGCAACTGTACATTTGTAACACTTTGTGGTGTTATGGGAGAAGCTCTCCATCCTGTAATCTCAGACACAATTTGATCATGCAGGAAATCCTTGCAGAGTGGTGTCCTGAGCCTCACAAAAGGATATGTGCCCCCTACAAATCCTCATTGATGCAGTGGGGCCATACTGGAACCTCTCTGGCTACAGGAGCAGGATTTGCCTCTGGAACAAATCTGGTTGTACAACTACTTGAATAAAATACTGGTGGCTTTTTTGCAACTGATTCCAAAAGTGCAATGCCTTGTAGACTGGGGTTGTGTAAGGTGAATTTAAAATCTAAGCCACTTGCAAGAAAGAGGGATCGTGGGGGTTTTACAATTTAATTGGAACCCAGAGTCTGTAAACACATGTATGGTGTGTGTCCATCTGATTCAGTGAAGGAAATCTAGGTTTGAGATTGTCTTGCTGTGACTAGTAATACATGCCATTTCACCTTTTCAATTATGCCATGCTGCTTAGTTTTATGCCTTTAGGCTATCAAGATCAGAAGTCAAATATTATTTCACTTCAGAAGAAATACTGCTCAGTTATATGCCTTCAGGATGTAAAGGAAAGGGACCACATGTGGTGTTATGTTATTACACAGGAGAAGAGTTTGTCCACAGAAGCACTGCATTTATACAAAGAGGTTGACCACACAGGAAACAGCTTATCCACTTGATTGAACTGTTGCAAAACTTCAGCCAAACTGCCTTTTTTTAAGCAGGAGTGTTCAGGAATGTTAAGATGTAGAAGACTTCTGCTCCAGTGTGCTACAGGCTTCATCATTAGATAATATCTCTTTGGCTAACAAGGCTTCAGTTAATACACCTTTATATTTTGAAGGGGAAGAAAACTGGTTTATCCAACCTTATCAAATGACTATTTTACTCTAATAGTCTGTTGTGCTGATCATTCACAGACTCATTTTTGGAGACATGATAAAAAAAGAAACAATTCCTCCTCTATTTGTTCTGATGTGAGGCCATTCTCCTGATGTCTGACAGCAGGATTATTGTTGATTCTATTATAGCTCTCTGTTTCTGCTAAATTATTAAGGAGCCATTTTGACTGGGATAATTTTCCATCAAATGGAGCATTCTTGCATCAGGTTCCACCCTTCCATATTCATCTGTAGGACAGAGAAAAAAAGAGCGCAGAAGCCAGAAAGTCTGCCACTTTCCATAACAATCTGGAAATCCTTAGTATCTGTAGGAAAGCGCTCCAGAAAATGGATATTAGTAATGGAAATGCTAAGAGGGATAAAAATTGACATCACACCTCTAAGGTCACTTTGTGCGCTGGCTTAAAGCAGCGGGAGAAACCAGTAGAGAATTCTCCCAGTGGTGAGTTCCCAGCAGGGGAACTCTCTGCTAATGTAAAGTGGGTGGAATCGGCTTTACTACCTCTTGTTCCAGATGCCCTGCACAGCCCCTGGCATAAGATTAAAAAGGAAGGGGCGTGTAAGGGCGGAGCAGGGACAGGATAGAGAGGGATAAAGGTGGGGGCCTGGCTGAGAGGAACTCTGGTGTAGTTAACTCTCTTATAAAAGTGATGTAAGTTAGGGCAGCACCTATTCAGCCCCTACTTGCAATAGAGCTGAGCAGCCCTAAACTACCTTGCAATCTTCCCTTTGCACTCTCTCTGAGCTGAGCTGGGACTGAGTAGAGAATGAAGCCCTGAGTGTTTACAATTATGTTAGCTTCAATGGTTCCTCAAGGCCGTGTTCTAACCCAATGCGATAAACCAGAGTAGACAATCCATTGCAGTTGGGGGATGTGGCAGCTTATGAGGACTTCTGGAGATAGCTCCCTCCCTTATTCTCTTAGAGTCCCTGACATCAGAAAAATCATTCTGAAGCACAACTATAGCAGAGTGCTTGTGGTCTCATAGCCCAGTGTCCTATTCTTAGCGTTGCCATTTGAAATATGCAGGGGACATCCATACTGGTAATCTTCTTATAAAAGATGGACCTTCTTCAGTGAGATGTCTAAAGTATAGAAGGAAACATCTAATTATCCTTAATCCAAAAATAACACACTTTAAAATGTAGTTGCGGGGGGGGGGACAAAAATATGAGAGGCTGGCCTCTCTGAAGGGTGGAGTTAATGTTTGTCTTTGACCTTTATAGTAATATACTTCCAAAAGGTTGAGTTTCCTAAGGTATGCAGAAAGAGGAAGCTGCTCCTGGGGACTTCTCTACTCCTGTAGACTTTGAGGCCTGTGTGAGGGGACCCTGATCCTGTAGCATTCATTATGCAGAACTCTTCTGCAGAACTCCCATGGAACTCTTTAGAAGTCCTTAGGGGTTTTACTATGTGTGGGAATGTAGGCAGTGAGTGAACTGAGATATTATACCTGAGCCAGGGAAGTCTGTCCCTCTCTACATGTCTAGTCAAGTCCTATTTTCATCACCTGTTGGCCCATTCCACTCCAATGATTCATGTCTTGATATGCTCTTTCCACTTCTCTAACACATCTTTGTGATTTCCCCTATGTTGCCTTCTTGTGCATAGAATACCCATTTTTAAACTGGTCTGCAAGGTCACTGCCCTTAACTCATTCAGATTCCTCCTGATGATCCATGTCTACATTGACACTCACAGGTTACAACAGTGATTATAGAGTAATACAGGAATACCATACAAAAAAACTAAACCCCAGACCCCAACTTACAAGATATGGTAAATAACTACTTGGTCACCTCATTTGTTAGTCCTCCCACCCTTGAGCTGTTTGTTCTCTCTTTTTTAGGTTGTGAGGCCTTCAGGGAAGGAGATGTGCCTTGTTTTGTGTTTGTACCGTGCCTACCACACTGCAAATGCTACTTGAAACAAATAATAAAAATGTATAACGTTGCTCAGAAGCATCTGTGTAATTATTCATCAAAGGCAGCAGGGATGTTCACCATAAATGAGTGTTGAGTCTTTAAAGTCTACAAAAGTTTTCTAGAACTAGGTTGATACCTTTTGAAGGTTAGAAAGTTTCTTTCTGCTGAATAGTTTGCTGCAGATCTGTAATGTCCCATTAAAATGTACTTTACAAATTGTCAGTTCACGACTAAAAATAGATTAAAGACCAATATAGGAAGATTTTGGGGTTGTATTCTTTAAAAGATTGTCCAGTTCTTCTGTCCTGAGATTCTCTGTCAAAGCACTCATGTTAATATTTTGGAGCTCTGAGTTATGATATAGCCATTGATACTGCACTGTCCTACAGATGTGCTTGGTGGGCTGACATTCCTATCTTTGATTCTGACATGCAGAAATAGCAGGATATTAAAATACCATCATATCTGTGAAAATAATAAGGAACCATGATAATGGGCCAATGTGCTGGTTCAGTAAGGCTGAAATTAACACTGGGATGTGAAGGATGCCAGTTTCCATTGGCTACATCAGGCCAGATTGTGTGCTTTAGCCCATACTTCTATGCTAGGGATCGGCAACCTTTGGCATGCGGCCTTCCAGGGTAAGCACCCTGGAGGGCCGAGCCGGTTTGTTTACCTGCCGCGTCCACAGGTTCAGCCGATCATGGCTCCCACTGGCCGCAGTTCGCTGCTCCAGCCCAATGGGGTCTGTGGGAAGCGGCACGGGCTGAGGGATGTGCTGGCCGCCGCTTCCTGCCGCCATGGTGCTGATATAGGCAGTCAGTGCGTGGGCAACCCCATGGCTCAACTTTGTATGAGCAGCATTCTTCAGTGCCTTCAGAGGGCTCCTTCAAGGACTCCTGGTCACCTCCAGTTATATTCTTGTTGATTCCAGCTGCTACCATAAGCCAAAGCCTATGCACAGGCATGGAAGGAACTTCAGAGTAGCAAATAAAAGTAGCCTTTACTTACATGCTCTTTCATTTGAGCAAAAATGAGTCAGAGATATATTAGGCTCCACTGAGCCCATCTCAACTGAACGTGACTCTCCTAAGCCTTTTTTGGTGTTTATTGGATGGCCATTATCACTCCATCTCAGGCCTTTCCAGTATTGACTAGCAGGGATAGTTTCTCTCTCCATCTTATCATTCAAATTCCTCAGGTGATGAATATATTTCACCAGATTTTTTTCTGTACCTTCTTAATATTTAGGTTCCAAAACAGAGTAGTTGCATCAAAATACCTGTGATATTCAGGAGTTGTCATTTGTGTCTATGTTCTCCCTTTATCCCTGCATTGTACATTCTCAGGAGTTTCTGGTTACTGATGACATCAGCAGGACCTGTAATCCTCCACAATTTTCACCTGGTGTAGTTGCTTACACTTCAGCAGAGTGAATGTGAAATAACACCATTTTGATCTGTGGAAGTTTGAGCTTTGTGGCTTTGTCCCATCTCTGGAATGTAGCATGATAGCCCTATTCTGCAGAATCTGAGTATAGCTCTTGTTCTTCCTACTATCTCTGCTGTCATATATATGAGAACTCATTTCTAATAAATATTTGACCTTTCACATATTTGAGATTTTTTTTAAAATCACAGCTCTTAATAACACCTTAATCTCTTGGCTAAAACCATTGAAAATCTGAGTGCAAAATGTTGACTATTCATCTTTGACTTAATACACAATGTGAAAATCTAAAGATCAGACTTATTTTATTCTTTTCATTTGTATATGAAATACTGAGAGGTTATATTAATTAACTATATATTTGTTTCTTAATTTTTCTGTTAGAGTTTAATTAGAAATAATAGTCACATTGTACATGTTTTTGAAAGTATTATATATTTTGCTGCAAAAGGGCATTACTATGATGTAAGGCACATTATTTCTGAGAAATATACTCCCACGGGTCTTGTTCCTATGTCAATAAGTATTTCATAAATGTAATTACTTTATAGCCTTGTGTGCATTTAATGTTTTTTTAAATCAATCTCTGAATACACATTAAGAGACTTATTTTATGAATTTTGTCATAAGATATTGCTGTAGAAGAAATTTAGAACTTTATAGTCATAAACATAAACTGATCCACACAATATCCTCAGGGTATACAGAATAGGAGAAATGTGGAAATCTTCATTACTTTAAATACTACTTTTTCTAATAGATACATTTTCAAAGTGTGTGTTTCTTGGAGAAAGTAAGAAGTTTTTCTATGAGAGGAAAGAGTCTTAGTATCTTACATCATTCAGATATCATTTCTAAAAATTAATGGGCTACATCAAGGGACAATGGAGAATTCTGATGTGACTTTCTTGATTGAATAGAACCTCATTAGGCAGTCAGATCAGTTTTGTTTCTTAATGTGTTTTGACACTGAGGATGAATATATTGTGTTGGAAGAAAATGGGTTTTCCCTTTCTTCATACAAATTTTCCAAATAAATGCTGCACTGTCCTGAAATGCAGAAAGTAGCTGGAAGATGCAATTTGTTATTTTATTTATCTTGATTTCACAATCTCTATTCTTATTATCGATTATCATCAAGCATCATTTCTGTACCATCAACCTTTTCTGATCAAAGTTTACATAGGGCTGGCTTGGCACCTATATAATTGAGCCCGAGTAAAGAGCAGTGTGTAGCTGCCATACCAGGAGAACAACAGGGACCACACTGTGATTCAAAGTCACAGTTCAGTCCTTACTGCCCACTTATTCCCTGAGGGAAGTAAGACAAGTCACCTCTTTCCCTGGTGCAGATTACTTCCCCTTCTGCATTGGCTCAATAGTGTTGACTGGCATGGTGAAGTCAGAACCAAAGTTCTGTCCATCCCCGTGCACCTGCACAGGGTGGGGGATAGCAGCCAGGTAGCAACTACTCTCACACTCCTATGCAAGGCTCTGATGATGTGGGGAGCCTGAATAGGAGAATAAAGATGCTCCTTCCATCCCCATACTGCCCTGTATAGTGCACAGCCAGGCTCATGGTTAAGCCCTTTAATGTGTTTTTATTCTAACTTTATTTTAAATCAATTATTGTCACATACCATTCATACTTGCATAATCCACTGGGTTTTGGTTTGTTTTCTCTACCGGAGTCCACATCTGATTGATTATTTTGACTACTACTATTCCTCAGTTAGAAATATCTTGGATGCAGTTGTTCCATAAAGGCATACATCACATCCCTGGCCATGGTTTCTAGGAATTATTGAACAGTACCTGTTGTATATAAAAGCATTGCTGAAGACCCGCTGGGCGATTAGTCTTTTGACACTTGGAAGAATTGTCTCTCAAAGTCATCAAGTAATTAGATTTGATTGATTTCACAGACGTAATCTCCCAAAGAGAGAAATTGACCTGCTGCCCTGTTCAAATCAGCCAGTAGCATTTTAAGTCATGCAAAGCACATTAGTAAAAGTCAGTGTGGCAAAGGCTGGCACTGGCTGTTTTTGCATATACCCTAAATAAAATTAAGGACTGTCTAGCTGCTGTTTAATGGACCCATTTATAACATTCTTTCAAATTGTTTATCATCTTTAGTGTTCACCCTCTCTATTTGTCTTTGCAACCCGAAAATGCCTCAGCCTGTGGCAAAGTCTCAAATGGCTGAGATTCAAGAATTTTCTACACTTGAGGTATTGGGGATGGGAAGAATATAATTGTCAAAACATTGTCTTACTACCTCAAAAAAACTCCAGGTTGTGTCTGTGCTATCCTGACAGAGTTTCTGATTTGTGTAAATTTACTACTAAACAATTGCCATTTCCTCTAATCTGGACTTCCCTCAGTGTGTCCAAAGCTCTAGACTTTGCTGTGTACAGCTTTTGTCCTTTACCATTTTTACTCCATCAGTTTGTATGGGTTTGCTTCTCTTCTGAGGACTTCTTGTCTAGCTCACACAGTAGGACTGCTGATTGCAGAAAAGAGGTGTTGACAAGGTGATGAATTAGCTAATTTAATAGGTCTTTTTAAACCTCTCATTTCTTTAAAGTTTTTTCTTTGCATAATATGCCCCCATCTGAAGAATTCTTTTCTGCTAAGAGTTACACTCAAAATCCTTGTCAGAATTTAAATCACTGTAGCCTTTTTTTTTTTTTTTTTTTTTTTTACTGGCCTCTATGTGATTTGTTCTGATTTGTGAAGTGTGTTGTTGATGTGCGTCAGCCTAAGAGGTGCTGTGCAGAAGTAAGCATCAATTATTTAGAGATGCTCACTGCTTTGGGAAGCATGTGGCTCCTTTAGCTCCTAACATATAGAAGAGTAAGTGTTTGTGCAATAGCTTAGATACACATTTCCTGTTTTGCCCACCAGCCTGTTTACTTACATGCTCGTGTCTGCATGGCTTATTATCTTTTGTCAATTTTGAACTTTTTTTTTCTTTGTAGTAAGACTACAATAAATGATTTAGGGAATGACTTTAAACTTTGCCACAGGGGTTTGTCCTAAGCATAAACAGAAACAGATTCTTCATCTCGTTTTGCTAAGTTTGCTTCCAAAGTTGTTGTGACTTAGTTTCCAGACTCCTATTGAATAAGATGAAAGAAAAGGACTCAATCCTGCTGAGTACACTGGGGACAAGAGTGCACACTTTTAATCATCCAGTCCCAGTGCACCTACTGCTAGTGGTGTTGTGAAGGATGTTCCTTTCCCAAGTCAGTTGTATTTTGCTATTTAATTATAAATTGCCAACTTTCAGTTTATTATTAATCAAAGAAGATTTCCTCCAAGGAGAGCAAATGCTATCAGAAAGAGGACCATGTTTAGCCTACCCCATAAATTTAAATGTGTTTAATTTTTAGAAGAAAATAAGAGTTTTTACAAAGTTTTTAGTAAAAGATGGTTCATTCCCTTGAGAATATCTGTTTGGGCACTGAGTACAGAGGATGAAGTGATGCACTCCTTTTGTTCGTAGAGGAGAATAAATTTATAGTACCAACTGATCCAAAAGGTACAGATGTAGAGTAACTGTATTTGTGTAACTGTATATGTGCTGTACATCTTAGTGTAAAACAGAGAATGCATTTAGGAGCAACTGTGCATCTTCTGCCTTGTTCACGAATGCTTTCCAAATGTAAGGGTTTGTGAATTTTTCTTTCTAGTGGCAAAGACAGGAGCACTGTCTCTAGCAGCTCTGAAAGTAACAAAAATGCCATTCTAAAATAAAGTACCATATCAGAAATACCTGAAAAAAATACATAAATTAAAAAAGGTTCTTGAGTATACTGTTATTTGTTAATTAAGAATTATAATTACTAAACTGTACTTACCCATTATGGTATAATGTAATGTGTGTATAAAAATAAATACTGTTTGTTACATAGATTCTTACAGGAATATTTTTCCATGGTGTGAAACCAGCTAATATTACTAGAATTATTTAATTTAAATAACATGGCATGATGAATTGAATACATCTCACGAAGAGAAACTATATCATTAGAATTAATGGTATTTCCCAGTTCGACTACATCAGGAAAATAACTTTGCATAATAACTAGTTAGTATTAACAAACATATGAGATGGAACTCATAGTTGCAAAAGTTTCTATTATTAAATTGAAAAGAGAGTAAAATCACCTTCTATGAATTTTTCTGTTACCATCAATCCACTCAAGTTAATGTGATAAATACAGACTGGAAATAACCTCTGCCTTCATGCACTCACACCTACACATTGATGTGGAGCAAATGAGTATAGTTTGATAGCTTCAGCAGCAGACCAGAGTTTCTCTGCTTCTCTTTAGACAGACTAATGAAGCAAAGAATTAGGTTTTGCAGATCAGCTATATAGAGTTTATGTGCAAGTGCATATTTTTTGCACATGGTTTTGAATGAGATACAAGTGATTTTTAAATTCCTACTAGTAACTTAGGGTGATATTCTCCCCAGTGTAAGAGGCCTTATGTACCACTTAGGGCAGGGGTAGTTAATTATTTTTTGTCAAGGTCCAAATTTCTTGGGCAAGGTCCAGATTCCAGAGAAAATAATACAAAATAATAAGTAAATAAAAAGATTTCAGGGTCTGTTCAAAAGCATCTGGTGGTCTGGATTTGGCCCCCAGTCGGCCTATTGACTACCCCTGACTTAGGGCCTGTAAGGATAAAAACTTGCCCCACTCCTTTCCCTTGACTGTCCTGTGAGTGTGGAGGGCTCTCTTGCAGCAGAAAGGGTAAAGAAGTTACATTGGAGTTTCCCCTGTCCTGTGGATGAGGGATACTAGGGCAACTGAGACTGCTCCCTTAATTAGACCTGAGTGGCAATCATAAAGTGCAGCATGAGATAATCAGCCCCCCCCCTTTTATTTCCTTCAGTTTCCAGCACCCACATAAATTACTCAAATTGGGTGCAGGGGAGAGGATTTTAGTCTCCAAGATTAAGTGGAGGTTAGAGCCCTCAGTGGGAGCGCTACCCTGAGGTAAATTTTTCTGCTATATGTGTGGGTTAAACACACACAATCCCCATTTGTTACAGCATCAGTGGATATAAACTCACAAGGTCTATGTGATGCTAAATGAAGCATTTTGAATATATTTTAAGACCATAAAGAATCTTTTCTCCCCCGATTTCATGTAACCAAACTTTTCATAAGGCCAGATTGTGACTACTTATTCACACTTATGAGCAAATGCTCTCATAAGTAGTCCTCCTATGTCCTGTGTGAATAAGGGGTTGCTCCTTAATGATTCTTTTTTCTCCAAATGATTGTAGCTATGAAAAGTCTCTCAATGCTTCCAATATACCAGCTACTATAATATCTAGATGTTAATCAGACGTCTTGGAAATTCTAAGTGCAAGCCCTATGGCTTGAAGCTCCAGAGGTGAAGGCGCTCTCTCCTCTCTCTCTATTGGTGAAAAGGGAAAAGTTCTGTCACCTACCCAGAATTCCTCTAGTGGCACTTGGGCAGTCATCAGAACTCACATAAACTTGAACTTTGGAAGCAGCAGTCTCCCAGAGAGGCTTCGAAAGGGGAAAGAACTCTTACCTTGTGGCAAAGAGCTCATTGCCATGCAGTCAGGACTCTACTCCAGGGTCTTGTATGCTCTTAGCTCCCTTCTTCCTGGGGATTTCACTGCGAAGACAATGCAGAATGAAGACATTGCAGTTAGTCGTTGGCTGCATGAGTGTGTATTCTCAGCTCTGCACAAATAACCGACACAGCAGACTTTGACCAAATTGCCCAGAAAGATTATAAACCCATTTCAGTAGTGAAGGCACCAGGCCAGGTTCATTGTCATGAAAGCATAGATTCTATAGGACCACTAACACATGTGTGTCCATTACAATGGACCAGCTTAGTGCATGACAGGACTTTCCATTCTCCCCTTGGCTGGACAAAGAAACCACCTCTGAGACCCCTCTTTATACACTGATACAAACAATTTACATATTGTCCCTCTGAAGTGGTTACATGTACATGTTGGTTCAATCAAACATCTTTATTCATCACCCTGTCATCCTGGCCTTATCTTTGAAGGGGGGTCAGTGTGTACTTATCTTTGGAGAGTGTGTTTGTACCATCTTTGGCATCGGGGTGTTCTGGTACTATCCTTCTGGAACGTGTTTGCATGAGCGCCTTGTGCCTAATTCTTCTTAGGAATGTGTGTGTTTTTGCAATGCCAGCACTCGGGCGAGGCAGTATAATAGGCAAGGGGAGGCGTTGCCTCCCCTAGCACAACCATCCCTGCTGCCCAGCACCTGTGGTGCGTTCCCCACCCTGGCTTCTTCCCCTCCCTGCTCTCACCCTTCCCTGAAGCTCCCATGGCTTGCTGCGGCTGCCTGGAATCTTCCTCCTCTCCTCTCCTCCATCCCACCCCTTCCCTCCTTGGAGGTCCCCACAGCTGCCAGCCACATCTCTCCTCACCCCCTCCCCTATCCCTGTGGGGCACAGGGTGTGTGTGTGTGTGTGTGTGTGTGTGTGTGTGTGTGTGTGTGTGTGATGCGAGCGGCAGACAGAGAGTGAGGAGGTGAGCGGAGGAGATCCCTGAGTAACTTTACACAGTGAAAAACCCTTCCAGAGACCAAGTAGCAGAGATCACTGAAACTGTTTAAGAGTGATTAAGTGGTAATGAAGCCAATGCCCAGGAAGCCTTTGGCCACATTCAGCTGGTTTTTATATTGTAGGAAAATGTGTTATTGGGGTTAAAAACAATTTCCAAATGACAATCCTTCAGTTATTCTCTGTACTCAGAAGAAGTAACTGCTAACCTGGCTCAAGGAGGCCCTGACATAGCCAGTGAGTTTATTTCTTGATCTAGTCGTTTTATTCAAACCCAGTTTAAGTAAACGAGTCTGGCAGGGAATTCTGTGTAAGAAAGGTGATTAAAGTACTGCCTTAATGCAGGCTGTCAATGACAAGCACTTTTTTCAAAAGGAGAGATTAGGCTTCAGGTTGGCCAGGTAGCCTGGCTTTTCGTCTCTCTCTATACAGCATACACTGAATCCCTGCCACGCAGAAGAGAATCTATCTGGCAATTAAGCTATACCTGTTGCTTGTTCAATTCCCTTGGGGAATGTTATTAGTGCTTTAAGGTGAAAAGGGGAGAGGGTGTCACGGGGTGGGAGCAGCAGCAGAGTGAGGAGGCGAGCAGCAAGCCAGCTGCACAGCAAGTAGTGGTGGTGGGGTCTCGTGATGGGTGGGAGGGTGAAGAGGTGAGCAGCGGGCGGGAAGTGGTGAGTGGAGGAGGGATCTTGGTGGGGTGAAGAGGTGAGTGGCGAGTCAGTGATGGGCAGGGCCAGGGCCTAGGGCAGAGCAGGGGTGGAGTGTGGGCGGGGATGCGGGCAGAAGAGGCAGGACAAGGGGAAGTTTCACCCGCTGCCCATGCGAGCCCTGTTCTTTCTAGGTTCTGTGAACTTTCAAGCAGGCATGTTTTGTAAGAGGGCTTGACTTCTGCTCAAAACCTGACTTTTGCTAACTTTGTTTTATACCAGCAAGGCTTGACCACTACTTTAGTTCAGGCCTCAGGCCTCTTATACAAGCCTCATGTCTCAGGCTTTCTTTCTACTACAGAGGTCCCTGGAGAGCCTGTGCAGAGCCCTCTGTGGCAGCAAAATATGCAGACTGAGGACTTTGCTGTGAGAGCCATTACAGAGGGCAGCATAGGGTGACCAGACAGCAAATGTGAAAAATTGTGACGGGGGTAGGGGGTAATAGGAGCCTATATAAGAAAAAGACCCAAAAATCGGGACTGTCCCTATAAAATCAGGACATCTGGTCACCCTAGGGCAGCAGCAGAGCTGAGTGGGCTCCTGTGATGTCTCACATATCGATGGCCTTAATAAAGTTCAATCGCTAAGCTGCATTTAGGTGGTGGTGCCTTCAGGCTGGACCAGGCAAGCCGGTCTTTGTGACAGACCTGCAAAGAGCAGTAGTTATTCACTAATCAAAGCCATGAGTGGGGTTTGGTGCAATCAAAAGACTGTTACCTGTGGGACACTCTCACAGGTGGGTGGGAAGGGGTCACAGGCAGGTGGGAAGGGAATTAGATCGATTACTGCCAAAGTTACTGAAAGGGGTTGGGTATTTTAATCTGTTTGCATATAAATTCTATAGCTGTGTTTTCCTAAGTTTATGTCTGTGTTCCCTTTCCCCTAAATAAAGATTCTCTTGTTTGTACACAGTCTGGGAGTGGTTGTGGAGGAGGAGTTCTGCCTGTTAAGAGCACCCAGGGATGGTATGTTTAGTTTTCTGAGGTTTCTGGGTGGGGGCTCAAGCTGAGTTAGTTCTTTGTTAAAGGGAACCCTAGATATATAATGAACCCAGACCTTTTTGCTGTTGTTAACCATCTGGCAGAAGGGTTACACTGGTAAAATTAAGATAAATCCCCTCAAACTAAATAATGTTTATCTGGTGCTGTATGATTGAATCTGGTCATTTATATCATTGATATTACCATTGTTATACAATTGCAACAAATCTTGTATAAAGTATGTCATGTAAGGTGTCAGTGGAAAAGTTATGATTTGCTAAGTATGATTATCTTGTTTATATGCATGTATCATCTTTGTATATGAAGTTATGAATATTGGCTTTGTACTGGTATCTTACGCATGTATTCCTGGGTAACATTTCCCTGGACAGAATTTACATTAGGGCCAGACTGATGTGCTGATGGCCCAGTAAAGACACTCAGATCACAATGGGCTATCAAAAAAATTCATCCTGCCCCGTAAGCCTTTCCTGTGGATGCCTCAGAAAGAATATGGGCAATGGTTGCTTCTGTGAGTCATCAAAGCATGTATGGATATGTGATATGCTCATGTGCCCCTGAACTCCAACTTTTCACAAACAGAGGCTGTGGACTTTGTTTGAGACACTAAAATTCCATGCACATGGCAGAGGATATAAAAAGGCACATGAGACATCTCCATTTTGTCTTCATTTCTGCTTCATTTCTCTGGACTGGAGTTCTAACAAGGAAACTCTAAATAAGGACTGGTGATACCACATCTGTTTGGGTAATTCCAGAGAGATTTTTACAAGCCAGCGGTTTATTCCATCACTGCATCAAACTTGATATAAGGATGTTGTAATCACTTGTGTATATATATGATATATCAACTGTTTATAACTCTTTTATTTTAGTATTAAACCTTTAGTTACTAAAGGATTGGCATCAGTGTGATTATTGGGTAAAATCTGTGTTATATATTGACTTGGCTAAATGGCTGATCTCGGGATTCTGAAGAACTCTATATCTGATTAAATTGCTTTTCAGTAACCACTCATCATGAAGTCCAGTGTCTGGGTGGTGAGCCAAGGGCTGGAATGCCTAAGAAGGGGGCATTTTTGGCTTCTTGTTAACCAGTGTAGTGATACAGCAGTTCACTTTTGTTACTGACGTGATCTAATTTAATGATAGAATAATCACCAATTCTGGGTGAGTCTGCCCTATTTCTCAGGAGCCTCTCCTGAATTTGACATCCTGAGTTGTGACCCTCTGATACACGGTGATAGCTTAACTTTGAAGTTCTGTAAAAGTTAGTATGACTTCAGATTGATAAATTTGTTCCTTGAACTGAGAGAAAGATCTTTGATACATTTCAGAAGATTTAACTGATAACATTTAATGCCCCAATTACATGAATTTCCCCAGCATGTTTACCCAGAAACAGTAGAGAAACCAAGTTTTTTAAAATGCAGTACATGATTTTATTATTCACTGAAAACCCCTATTCCCTTGTCTGGCATACTAAAGTACTATGGAAAGTAAATGGGGAAGCAGAGTAAACAGAAAATAAAAATATTATATATTAGGTAGTGATTCTACAGATATGCTGTGAAGATTTGGCTACCACCCAAATTAAGCTACTTGCCTATTCTCTACGGAATCAAATATGTATATATTGTATCATCCACAGACCCCAGGAAAATCCCAGGAGTTTCCCAAGCTGACATAGTATTAGTTAGAAATATCCATGAAAGCATATACAAATTGTTTTTTATCCTTTTGGCAGTATTTAAAATATACAGGGCTAGACAAAGTCAGCTCTGGAACTACAGATCATGGGCTCTGGGCTGGCAGGGGCCTATGAAGTCAATAATCTATGGTATGGGTTTATCATCAGAACAAGCTGGTGTTTGCCACTGGAACTAGGGAACAGTAGGAAATATTGACAGGACGAGGAGCCAGGAATACTCCAACACAGCTTATTCTAGGTCAGGAATAGGCAACCTTTCAGAAGCGGTGTGCCGAGTCTTCATTTATTCTCTTTAATTTAAGGTTTCACGTGCCGGTAATACATGTTAACGTTTTTTAGAAGGTCTCTCTCTATAAGTCTATATTATATAACTAAACTATTGTAAAGTAAACAAGGTTTTCAAAATGTTTAAGAAGCTTCATTTAAAATTAAATTAAAATGCTGATCTTACGCCACCAGCCTGCTCAGCCCACTGCCAGCCTGGGGTTCTGTTCACCTAGGCCTGCAGTGGGCTGAGCAGGGTGATTCGAGGTCAGGGTAGAGGGCTGGGGAGGGTGTGGAGGTGCAGGGCAGAGGGCTGGGGTACTTGGCTCGTGGGGGTGCTCCCAGCCCTCTGCCCTGAGCGACTCATGGCAGGGGGCTGGGAGGGATATGCCCTGTTCCACCCGCTTCCCCCAGGCCCGTCCCTACCTCTCCCTGCGTCGTCTACGGAGCTGTGTGCAGCCTGCCGCTCTTCCCCCTCCTGCTCGCAAGGGCCATCCCAGCAGGGAGAGGGAGGAGGAGGGGCAGAGGGGCCAGAATGCACCAAGCTGTGGGAAAAAGCGGGGAAGGAAGGAAACTTGGCTGCCGCAGTACCAAGCTTCTGCCTTCTGCCCCTGCAGGAAAGAGCGGGGGGCCGGGGCCGGGACCACCTCCCCCTCCCCCTGCTCTCCCCTGCCGGGCAGGAGGCAGAAGCTTGGTCCTGCGGCAGCCAAGCTTCCCTCCTCTCCCACTTCTTCCCCCAGCGTGGCACTTTCCGGCCCCTCCGCCCCTCCTCCTCTTACCGGGCAGGCAGTGTGCCATTCAGAATCGGCTCACGTGCCGTAGGTTGCTGACCCCTGTTCTAGGTTCTACCCTTAGCTCACAGTTTCTTGCACTTTCAGATACTAGCTACGAGCTCAGCCATCTGATAGTGTACACATCCCTCCTCTGTGTGAGCAGGTAGACGATCCTCCTTTTTTGTGTCTGGGCCAGTGGAGCTTCTCATATCTATTGACCAGTCATGCCAGGAATGGAGGACCTGACTAGGGGCATGGTTGGCATCCTCTCCACACTTCATTATCTGTCTTTGGAGGCAGTGGTCTGAGGGAGGAAGAGTGCTTCAGGGAGCAGCCTGAGCAGCTTGCATGCGACTGGTCTGGATGTGTCTATCATAACATGGGCAGGGACTGTGCCATCTTTTGTTTTCACTCTTTATCCATGGGGAGCCTTAACCATCCACCTAGCCATAAGACACAGATTCTTACTACCAGTTCAGAGCTGCTAAAAGAGTAAGAAAGTAACAGGGGAAGAGAAGGTGGAGGAAAGGTTCTCAAGTCTCAAATGAAGGGGGGCGGAGGGGAGGATGGGGAAGGGAGCTTACAGGGCTAGGGATGAGTGCAGTTGATAAGGAAGGGAACATTCCACTCTGATAAGTGGGACAAATGAGGAATAAGATGTTTTCAGAGGGCATTAGTGGGGTTGAGGGGGCAGAGGAAAAAATAGAAGAACCTGAAACTGAGTGAGGTAGGATGTGGTGCAATTGCAGGCCAATAAGCCCCAAAGACAACTACAGTTAAGGGAAGAAGGGTACCTGTTTGGGAAAGGCTGAGGCTTCTATGGTTTCAGGTTGTTTAGCTGAACCACTAACATTTTTGAGATCTCAAGAAATTAAATATTCATCTTAAACTCACATAAAATTCCTCAGAGTGTGTATCTCTACACACACACACACACACACACACACGCAACTCCCAGATCCTCAACTACTTCTCAAAATAGCCCCAGAAAAAATATTTTAGCATAGACAACAATACCATAATTTGCTTTTTAAAACCTTCCCAGGTGATTTAACACCTGGCTTGCCCACCTCAGCTGAAAGAAAAAAATTTCAATTAGATGACTGATAATTTTGCTGCCACAAATACAGAAAAGCATTTTAATAACATTGATCACTGTGAATTGCTTCACAGCATTATTCAAAAAGGTTTTTAGTTTTAATGGCTAATCTGTATTAATATGAAAATTGTTTAAAAACCTCCTCTCCAAATCCTCTAATAGTATATGTGCCCACAGAAACAGCATTTATATAAATGGATTTTTTTCCCTTTTTCCAATAGGATAAATCTGAAAAGAACTCTTTCAGGGTCACAGATTCAATTTAGATGTAATAGTCCCTAAATTCTTGGTATGGTGCCTATGGTTACTGAATGCATTATGTTGCAGGTATAGTTACATGAAATTTAAAATAAAAATGTAAAGCATAAAATTGTTGTGTGAAACAACGGTTTGCTAACCATTAATTAGCACTGCTAAAATTAGAACATGATAACACTTGTGTCAGAATCAGATATTGTTGCCAACTCTGGCAATTTTTTCACAAGTGTTGTGATAACTGATATTTTTTCTTCAAGCCTTAGCTTCCTAAGATGAGTGATTATGTGAAACTTTCATTTTTTTTTAAAGGTAAGTTTATAACCCTCTATGGTTGTGGGGAAAAGCTTGAAAAACATGAACTAAGCTGTGATGCTGGTAAACCAAGTGCCAGCTCTGGCCAAGGCCATCGGTGTTAGCTAAGAACTGACAAACTCATAGCTGGAAACCAAACCAGCACACCTGTATGTTTTAGTTTTGTTCAAAATTGGTATTAGTCTTATAAGAATGTATTTAGACTCTATGAAATGCTTGTAAATTGCTGCATGCATTAATCTTACTTGTAATATATCTGTATTTCATGCTATAAGGGAATATGTAAGTTTTGCTTTAAAACTTTGAAAATGTTTGCTCCAGGCAAATGTTTGAACCCAGGCACAGGTATCATCTCCCCTATTTCCTCCCACCCATTCAGAAGGCCTATCAACATTAAATGGGCCATTAACAAACATGACAATACAGAGGATTGGTGAATGGCCCTATCACACCTTGGAAATGGTACATGCAGAAGAGCTCATTTCATGGACTGGAAGGATAAACGTAAAAGATAAAACAGGGTCACAAGACATTTTTTTCATCTCTTTGCTGTTTGAACTCTCACAGGGCCAGAGACACTAAACTCAGGCAGAGATCCCCAAGAGTGACCCCCTTGGTCTGCCCTGAACAGGGCCGGCTCCAGGGTTTTGGCCGCCCCAAGCAGCCCAAAAAAAAAAAAAAAAAAGTCGCGATCTGCGGCGGCAATTCGGCGGAAGGTCCTTCGCTCCGAGCAAGAGTGAGGGAACGTCGGCCGAATTGCCACCGAATAGCTGGACCTGCCGCCCCTCTCTGGAGTGGCTGCCCCAAGCACCTGCTTGCCAAGCTGGTGCCTGGAGCCAGCCCTGGCCCTGAAAGGCATCTTGAATTGACAGATTACCACATCTCTGTCTTCTTTTGGAACCAAAGATGGTAACTCATTTGTGCATATATGCTTGCTTGCTTTAACCTGAAAAAACCCTCCTCTTATTCCAAGTTAATAATCAACCTTTAGTTAATTTATTACAGGATTGGCTGTGAGCATTGTCTTTGGTGTGAGATCTGAGATACAAATTGAGCTGAAGTATGTGACTTGCTCCTTGGGATTGAAAGCAACCTGAATATTTTGTGATCTTTGGAATAGGTGGCCATTTAATACTAAATCCAGTTTGCCTGGATGGCAAGATAGACTGGAGATCATAAGGGGACTGTCTGTAACTCTATGATAAGACTGTGATAGTGATCCAGAAGTTCACATTTGTTACTGGGTTGGCAAAATATAATTATAGAACATATTACCGGTTTGGGGTGCCTGCTCTATTTTTGACAGTCTGCCCTGAGGTAGCCACTCCAGACAGCAGCTATAGACATCAGAACAAAAATAAAAAGAACCTCAGATTTATCATTTTTGAAATCCCAAGATATTTAAGACAATCTTATGATTTTTTTGTGGCCTGAATGTTGATTGATGATCACTTGGGGTTGATGATACTGGGAAAAAATAAATGGGCCACAAGTCTTTATTGGGAGGCATGAAGCTTTATGTTGCAGGGGGACATGTGATTGGTTTGGATCCGGACCTCATCGAAAGCCCTCTAAAGTCAGTAAGATTTTTTTCCATTCTTTGCAGGGGGCTTTAATCATACGCTAGTCTCAGTCCACCATTTT
This sequence comes from Malaclemys terrapin pileata, assembly GCF_027887155.1. Lineage (NCBI taxonomy): Eukaryota > Metazoa > Chordata > Testudines > Emydidae > Malaclemys > Malaclemys terrapin. Next base: position 129,863,387 of record NC_071507.1, read on the forward strand.
TAATAAATAAATCTCATACCAACTTCTGCTTTCTCTGTAACACAACATTCTATTAACAATGCACACATGTGCACATGTGGCATGTGCACACACATCCCCTCTTTTCCCTGCCTCCTTCCTACTACACATGCACAAAAGTCTAAAAGGAATTTTTGAAATCATTGGGAAAAGTTACCTATACATATTCTTTATCACTTCTTAATTAAATTAAACAAAGAATTGAGAAGCTGGAGGGCACGTGGTGATGGGGGAAAGGAAAATTTGAGGGGAGAGGGCATCTTTGTTCTGATTATTGTCTGAATTCCTGTGGAATTGGTATGAAATAGGATTAAGACAGAAGATTCTGATTTCCTGATGTTTTCTGTGAATCAAATCAATATCAAAGCCTCAAACAAAGCTGAGCTGCAATGCTCAATTACAGAAGTGAAGACAAAGTTCAGATTCTGCCACCCTTATTCACATTGCTAATATCTTATGAAAGAAGTAGTCCCATTAAAGCCAATAGGGGTATTTGTGGAAGAAGGTACTATCCAGTGAAAGAAAGGGTATCCCAATCTGGCCCTCCAACACTGTACTGTGACAAATCCATCTTTTGGCATTGTAGTGCATTCTGTGTCAGAATTATATTGTCTATTGAGGCCCCAGTCCTGCAAGCTCATCCTAAGAGGGCAGGTGTCTGCTCAAGTCTCAGGACTGAGGGGAGCAGAAAGGTGGCTTTAAGCCATCTGTTATCCCAGTCTCTCCTCAGCTGCATGAAGGGCTCAGTGCAGCTGAGAATCACTTTAAATGCAAGAGTCTATGGATTGTTAGGTAGCAGATTGTGTCTTGACTATATGTAGAAGTTACAACAAGTTATGGTATATGACTTTCAAATATGTCAAAGACTAAAATACTACACCATTAATTCACTCTGTTCAATGTACTATTTTGAAACAGTAAAAGATTTGTTTCAGTGACATCAATTTATTGCAGAAAAGTCCAAGGAAATAGATCTCAAGACTCTTAAGTGAAATAAGTGTGCCATAACAGACATTACCAAAATATATTTGTCAGAATACATCCAAGTGCACTGGGTAGTATATCAATATTTTTTGAAAAGCTGCTGTACTTATGATATAAATAGTGAGTTGTGCAATGGTTTCATGGTTTAGTGCTTTGATGCGCTACCTTTTCCCACCTGATACTCAAACCCACCCAATGTTTCTTGCCAAGATTCACCTCAATTTTTTTCTGAATGTTCTAGATAACTTAATAGGTATTTTCCATCTCTTATTTTTATAAGACTGTAAGAAACATGTTATTTTTACTGACACATCAACTGTAGGTATCAAAACAATCATTTTTCTAATTAAAAAGCATTAATTTTGTGGGAAATGTGTGAATCATTAGTTAAAATGATGTTTCTTGAAGGTAACTAAACAGAATATTCTCATTTCTCTTCTCTAAGGATTTTTGCTTAGTAGCATCTACTTAGTAGCTTTTAGTAGGAAGGTCTGGCAACCATCACTCATTCGTTATCATGTTGGAAGGAAAAAAAAATAACACATTAATATGAAATGGGGAATAACTGTGTAGGGGATAAGTATCAGGGGGTAGCCATGTCAGTCTGTATACACAAAAACAATAAGGAGTCTGGTGAAACCTTAAAGACTAACAGATTTATTTGGGCATAATCTTCCGTGGGTAAAAAACCCACTTCTTCTGATGCATGGAGTGAAAATTACAGATGCAGGCATTATTAACTGATACATGAAGAGAAGGGAATTACCTCACAAGTGGAGAACCAGTGTTGACAGGGCCAATTCAATCAGGGTGGATGTAGTCCACTCCCAATAATTGATGAGGCAGTGTCAATTCCAGGAGAGGGAAAGTTGCTTTTGTAGTGAGCCAGCCACTCACAGTCCCTATTCGAGCCCAAATTAATGGTGTAAAATTTGAAAATGAATTTTAGTTCTGCAGTTTCTCTTTGAAGTCTGTTTCTGAAGTTTTTTTGTTGAAGGATGGCTACTTTTAAATCTGTTATAGAATGTCCAGGAAGATTGAAGTGTTCACCTACTGGCTTTTGTATGTTACCATTCCTGATGTCCAGTTTGTGTCCATTTATTCTTTTACATAGAGACTGTCCGGTTTGGCCAATGTACATGGCAGAGGGGCATTGCTGGCACATGATGGCATATATCACATTAATAGATGTGCAGGTGAATGAGTCCCTGATAGTGTGGCTGATGTGGTTGGGTCCTCTGATAGCGTCGCTAGAGTAGATATGGGGACAGAGTAGTCAACGAGGTTTGTTACAGGGATTGGTTCCTGGGTTAGTGTTTCTGTGGTGTGGTGTATAGTTGCTGGTGATTATTTGCTTCAGGTTGGGGACGGTCTGTAAGTGAGGACTGGCCTGCCTCCCAAGGTCCCACATGTTACATCAGCATATAGCTGCCACAGTTAGTACATCGCTTGTGCACATGCATACTTGGCTTCTCATGTTGGTGGTGTCCGTACTCACCAGGAGTACTTGTATTGATGCAGAGTGTGGTGCATCATGGGTAGGTATCCTATTGTGCAACTTGCCACCATCCAGTGCACTGTCTTTTGGGAAATTTTGGCAATGCATGATGGTGCCAAAACAAGTTATGCCTCGGTGACTGGAAGCCTGGGGCAATGGTCTCCATCTCATTATGTATCCCAGAATTTCCATGCCTTTTTTCCCCCAAAATCTCACAAAACCCACATGGTCCTCCTCAGTCCATCATCTCTGACAGCAGCATGGAGCCTGTACAGCTCTACACTATTGTCATGAGTGTTGCAAGCACAGGGCACACAATCTGGAGTGTTCACAGAATCGCAAGAAGAACTGAATTAGTGGGGAACATGATGATTCCTTGAGGGGACAGATTGCTGTGGAACATACTGAGAACCAATTCAAGTTTGTTGGTGGCATTCCTGGAGCAGCTGCAGATGGTGGAGTGTCACTTCTGGGCCTGAGAAATGAGCACTAATTGCTGGAATCACATCATAATGTGGTTTTGGATAACAACCAGTGGGTGCAGAACTTTCAGATGTGCAAGATTACATTTCTGCATCTGTGTGCCAAGCTCGCCCCAGCCCTTCAGCACAGGGATACCAAAATGAGAGCTACACTGATAATGGAGAAGTGAATGGTGATCACACTGTGGAAACTTGCAATTCCAGATTGCTGCTAATCACTCAGGAATCAATTTGGAGTCAGGAAATCCATTGTGGGGGCCATTGTCATGCAAGTGTGCAGGGCCATTAATTACCTCCTGCTATGCAGGACTGTGACTCTGGGCAATGTGCAGGACATAATGGACGGATTTGCAGCAATAGGGATGGTACGCATATCGCTGGCACCAGACCAGTTTGCCACAGAATACCACAACAGAAAGGGTTACTTTTCTATGGTTAAGCAAGTATGGGTGGATCAACAGGGATGCTTCACTGACATCAGTGTGGGCTCGTCAGAAAAGCTGCCTGACGCATGCACCTTTAACAACAAAAGACTGTTCAGAAAGCTACAAGCAGAGACTTTGTTTCCCAACCAGCAGATTGCCATTGGGAATGTTGAAATGCCAGTAGTGATCCTGGGTGACCCAGTCTCTACCCCTTGCTCCCCGGCTCATGAAGCCGTACACTAGCCACCTCGACAGCACTAAGGAATGATTCAACTACCGGCTCAGCAGGTGCAGAATGACAGTTGAATGTGCTTTTGGTCATCTGAAGAGTCTCTGGCATTGTTTGCTCACAACATTGAAACTCAGTGAGAAAACATATCCCAATGGTTATAGCTGCGTGCTGTGTTCTTCATAATGTATGTGAAGCAGAAGGGGGAAAGTTTCTGCTGGGGTGGAGGTGGAGCAGCTGTCTGCTGAATTTGAAGAGCCAGACACAAACACTATTAGAGCTCAGTGCAGAGCTATGTGATTCAGGGAGGCTTTGAAAGACCATTTAAAGAGTGAGCCAGAGTAGTGTGTGGTGGTGTAGTGTGCGCTACCTGGTCTTGCTCTTTTGTGGCCTGGTAGGAATTGTGTGGTGATTGAGGTACCTGTAGGAATATAGCATTGTCAATGCACCTATTAATTTTGTTTGTGAATGATCCTATGAGTTGTGTGACATTTTGCAGTAACAGGTAATTGGTTGCTTTCAGAACTGCTGAGCACTTGGCAGCATATGTTTTGAACTAATAAAGATGAATGATGTTCCAAATAATAGAATTTCATTTTGTAACAAAATCAGTGCAAAACACCCATGCAAATTTTAGATGCCTATATACAAATGCGAGAAGTATGGGGAATAAGCAGGAAGAACTGGAAGTGCTAATAAATAAATACAACTATGACATTGTTGGCATCACTGAAACTTGGTGGGATAATACACATGATTGGAATGTTGGTGTGGATGGGTACAGCTTGCTCAGGAAGGATAGACAGGGGAAAAAGGGAGGAGGTGTTGCCTTATATATTAAAAATGTACACACTTGGACAGAGGTAGAGATGGACATAGGAGACGGAAGTGTTGAGAGTCTCTGGGTTAGGCTTAAAGGGGCAAAAAACAAGGGAGATGTCATGCTAGGCGTCTACTACAGGCCACCTAACCAGGTGGAAGAGGTGGATGAGGCTTTTTTCAAGCAACTAACAAAATCATCCAAAGCCCAAGACTTGGTGGTGATGGGGGACTTCAACTATCCGGATATATGTTGGGAAAATAACACAGCGGGGAACAGACTATCCAACAAATTCTTGGACTGCATTGGAGACAACTTTTTATTTCAGAAGGTTGAAAAAGCTACTAGGGGGGAAGCTGTTCTAGACTTGATTTTAACAAATAGGGAGGAACTCGTTGAGAATGTGAAAGTAGAAGGCAGCCTGGGTGAAAGTGATCATGAAATCATAGACTTTGCAATTCTAAAGAAGGGTAGAAGGGAGAACAGCAAAATAGAGACAATGGATTTCAGGAAGGCAGATTTTGGGAAGCTCAGAGAGCTGATAGGTAAGGTCCCATGGGAATCAAGACTGAGGGGAAAAACAACTGAGGAGAGTTGGCAGTTTTTCAAAGGGACACTATTAAGGGCCCAAAAGCAAGCTATTCCGCTGGTTAGGAAAGATAGAAAATGTGGCAAAAGACCACCTTGGCTTAACCACGAGATCTTGCACGATCTAAAAAATAAAAAGGAGTCATATAAAAAATGGAAACTAGGACAGATTACAAAGGATGAATATAGGCAAACAACACAGGAATGCAGGGGCAAGATTAGAAAGGCAAAGGCACAAAATGAGCTCAAACTAGCTACGGGAATAAAAGGAAACAAGAAGACTTTTTATCAATACATTAGAAGCAAGAGGAAGACCAAAGACAGGGTAGGCCCACTGCTTAGTGAAGAGGGAGAAACAGTAACAGGAAACTTGGAAATGGCAGAGATGCTTAATGACTTCTTTGTTTCGGTCTTCACCGAGAAGTCTGAAGGAATGCCTAACATAGTGAATGCTAATGGGAAGGGGGTAGGTTTAGCGGATAAAATAAAAAAAAGAACAAGTTAAAAATCACTTAGAAAAGTTAGATGCCTGCAAGTCACCCGGGCCTGATGAAATGCATCCTAGAATACTCAAGGAGCTAATAGAGGAGGTATCTGAGCCTCTAGCTATTATCTTTGGAAAGTCATGGGAGACGGGAGAGATTCCAGAAGACTGGAAAAGGGCAAATATAGTGCCCATCTATAAAAAGGGAACTAAAAACAACCCAGGTAACTACAGACCAGTTAGTTTAACTTCTGTGCCAGGGAAGATAATGGAGCAAGTAATTAAGGAAATCATCTGCCAACACTTGGAAGGTGGTAAGGTGATAGGGAATAGCCAGCATGGATTTGTGAAGAACAAATCATGTCAAACCAATCTGATAGCTTTCTTTGATAGGATAACGAGCCTTGTGGATAAGGGTGAAGCGGTGGATGTGGTATACCTAGACTTTAGTAAGGCATTTGATACGGTCTCGCATGATATTCTTATCGATAAACTAGGCAAATACAAATTAGATGGGGCTACTATAAGGTGGGTGCATAACTGGCTGGATAATCGTACTCAGAGAGTTGTTATTAATGGTTCCCAATCCTGCTGGAAAGGCGTAACGAGTGGGGTACCGCAGGGGTCTGTTTTGGGACCGGCTCTGTTCAATATCTTCATCAACGACTTAGATATTGGCATAGAAAGTACGCTTATTAAGTTTGCGGATGATACCAAACTGGGAGGGATTGCAACTACTTTGGAGGACAGGGTCATAATTCAAAATGATCTGGACAAATTGGAGAAATGGTCTGAGTTAAACAGGATGAAGTTTAACAAAGACAAATGCAAAGTGCTCCACTTAGGAAGGAAAAATCAATTTCACACATACAGAATGGGAAAAGACTGTCTAGGAAGGAGTACGGCAGAAAGGGATCTAGGGGTTATAGTGGACCACAAGCTAAATATGAGTCAACAGTGTGATGCTGTTGCAAAAAAAGCAAACATGATTCTGGGATGCATTAACAGGTGTGTTGTGAGCAAGACACGAGAAGTCATTCTTCCGCTCTACTCTGCTCTGGTTAGGCCTCAGCTGGAGTATTGTGTCCAGTTCTGGGTGCCGCATTTTAAAAAAGATGTGGAGAAACTGGAAAGGGTCCAAAGAAGAGCAACAAGAATGATTAAAGGTCTTGAGAACATGACCTATGAAGGAAGGCTGAAAGAATTGGGTTTGTTTAGTTTGGAAAAGAGAAGACTGAGAGGGGACATGATAGCAGTTTTCAGGTATATAAAAGGGTGTCATAAGGAGGAGGGAGAGAACTTGTTCACCTTAGCCTCTAAGGATAGAACCAGAAACAATGGGTTTAAACTGCAGCAAGGGAGGTCTAGATTGGACATTAGGAAAAAGTTCCTAACTGTCAGGGTGGTTAAACACTGGAACAAATTGCCTAGGGAGGTTGTGGAATCTCCGTCTCTGGAGATATTTAAGGGTAGGTTAGATAAATGTCTACTAGGGATGGTCTAGGCAGTATTTGGTCCTGCCATGCGGGCAGGGGACTGGACTCGATGACCTCTCGAGGTCCCTTCCAGTCCTAGAATCTATGAATCTATGAATCTATGAATCTATGAAATTTAAAACAAATACATTTAAAACTTAATAAATTAAGAACATTCATGTCTTTTTCAGCTACATGTACACCAACTGTGGCTTTCACATGTCAGTGTATGTGAGGATGTGATTGTCCTAATGTCCCCCAGGTCAGAATGGTAGGGGTACTGCAGAGACCCATAGGGAGGTCCCAATATTGAGTTATCAGTGGGCTGCAGAGGGAGGTGAGCCCGGGATTGTGGAACCTGCAGGTCCACCAGAGTCTGCAGCATGTGCGTTTGCTGCCTGAGAAGCCCCATTATGTCCTGGTGCATCTCCCGCTCCTTTTCCTACTGGGACTCCTGGGCCTCTCTCCTCTCCATGTTTTCCTTCTCCAGGCTGTTCACAGTATTCATCCTCCAGGCCCCGTGCTTGTGGTCTGAAGCAGGACTGGCTTGCAGGATCTCCTGGAACATATCCTGAGTCCTCTTCTTTCTACTCCTTATCTATCTCAGGTGTTCTGAGGGTGTGGTGCAAGCAAACCATAAATGAACACCCACCCCACAGTATGTTGGGCAGTGTCCTTTGCCTCGGTTTCCCACCATGCAGTGTGAAAGCCCTATGGATGAACGTCCCTTTAACACACCACTCCCCTTTCCCTCCTTTGCAGTGGGTTGTCCAAAGTCAGTGAAGCCCCAGAATTCAGGGATAAATTCATGGGGGTTCTTCTCCCACCACTAAAGGGATGGAGGAGGTTGAGCAGTGCCTTTGCTGCTGCTGCTACCTTTGCAACTGCACACTGCTGCTTGTTGCTTGCCTCTACTGTTATCTCTGCCTGCCTGCCACCTTTGTCGCTGCTCACCACTGCCACTGTTGTCTCTGCCATGCCTTGCTGCTCCTCTGCACTGCTGTGTTCTGAGATTCCATCACTTGCCCAGCTCTCTGTGATTTCATTGGGTAACAGGGAACCGTACTGCTACGGCAGCCCTGTATTTGTCTTTCACTGAACCTCTCTCCCCACACCAAGTATAAGGCTCAGGCCCTAGACCTACTCAGCTGTGTTAACCACTGAGCAGAAGAAAGGACTCTAAATTGAGTCTGATCAGCTCTGCCTTTAAACATTAGAGAAGGAAGGTCAAATGGTAACTAGAACTCTTTAAACCACCAGGAAGGAACAGCTGTCCCCACCACCTCTTTTACTTGGATTTGGCATCAATACCCCCTACTTAGTGAGTGAAGTTAAAATTAGGGTGAGCCCCTCAATTAGGTGATGCCAAGTACAGTTCAGCTGCCCTTTAATCATACCGGAAGGATGACAATATTTCATTATCATAGTAGGTGTGTCTGTAAATACGGTGTGCTCCTGAGGTCTTCCCCGTCCCCACCCCAGTTCATTACTAGATGTAAAGGGACAATTCATTCAGCCCCTCCTTACATGTGGAACAATATGAAAGTACTTTTGTTGAGCATGAAAGAAGGTAGCCCGCATCTCATGGAACTATTCTAGAGAATACAGCTTGTGCTGGGGAGGTTCAGGCCTAAAAGATTTTAGCTCATTCTCCCTGGTAACAATTCACATTTCATCCTGTAATTTCAAAGCCCTCTTAAAGCTCTGATGAAAGTCTCTGGGAATGCCTTTAAAATTCTGTATAAACAACAGAGAGGTAAATTCATCCCTACTTTAATTTCAGTAAAATCAGTGGACTTACAAAGAATGAAGGCCATACTTCATTGGGGGACTCTATCCTGGGAAGCAGTGACTATGAAAAAGATTTGGGAGTCATGGAGAATAATCAGCTGAACATGAGCTCCCCCATACAATGCTGTGGCCAAAAGGGCTAATGCAATTCTTGGATGCATAAACAAGGGAATCTTGAGTAGGATTAGAAAGGTTATTTTACCTCTGTATTTGGCATTGGTGCAACTGCTGATGGAATATTGTGTCCAGTTCTGGCATCCACAAAGCAGGAAGGAAGTTGATAATCTGGAGAGCCATTAGAATGATTAAAGGATTAGAAAACATAGTAATCATCTCAAGGAGCTCTGTTTAGTTTAACAAAGAAAAGGCTAAGGAGTGACTTGATCACAGTCTATAAGTACCTACACAGGGAACAAATATTTGATAATGGACTCTTTAATCTAGCAGACAAAGGTATAACAAGATCCAATAGCTGGAAGTTGAAGCTAGACAAATTCAGACAGGGAAATGAGGTGTACATTTTTAACAGTGAGAGCAATTAACCATTGGAACAGTTTGCAAATGGTCATGGCAGATTCTCCATTACTATGAATTTAAAAATCAAGATTGGATTTTTAAAATATGCTCTAGCTCAAAAGGAATTATTTTGTGGAAGCTCTATGGCCTGTGTTATACAGAAGGTCAGACTAAATTATCATATGGTCCCTTCTGGCTGTGGAATCCATGAATCTACACCTGTGATGAATTTGGACTGTGGATTATGAAAGTGGACTACATCTACTGTAAAGAGACATGAAAAACAATTAGCATACAATTCCTGTTCACTTCAGAGTATAAACTGGAAATAACTAGGCCAATGGCAAAAGCCAGATGTTGCTGAAGTCTTCCCATTGGTACCTTCTCTAGGATCTTGCTTAATGTGGTGTTTGAGTCAGGGTGTAGTTCCTGAGATCTCCAGGATGGCTCCCAGGCACACTGGATAAAATAATGCTTGTCCTGGGAAAAGGAAGGGAAGAGGAAAGGGTTGGTAATAAGAAAAAAAGACATTGGCTGTGTTAGTCAGCTATGAACCAAAATGGCTCCTTGCTTACTTTTACTAACTAGGGGCAGGTCTACACTAACCCCCCAATTCGAACTAAGGTACACAACTTCAGCTACGTGAATAACGTAGCTGAAGTTCGAAGTACCTTAGTTCGAACTTACCTCAGTCCAGACGTGGCAGGCAGGCTCCCCCGTCGACTTCGCGTACTCCTCTCGCTGAGCTGGAGTACCGCAGTCAACGGCGAGCACTTCTGGGTTCGACTTATCGCGTCCAGACAAGACGCGATAAGTCAAACCCAGAAGTTTGATTTGCTTGCCGCTGACCTACCGGGTAAGTGTAGACCTACCCTAAGAGGGGAAGTGGGTGTGTTTTGGAGGGTGAAATTCAGATACTCTGGAGCTGGGAGAACTAGGTAATGGGTTTCTTTGCATTGAAACGTACCCACAGTTTCAAGGTGGATATCAGTCCGAACCATGAATTTTGTATGATTATGTTGTGAAACCTTATATTGTTCCAGAATTGCTTGATAGCTTGGCCCATGTTTTAGAATTTGGATTAGATTACATACGTAGCTGAACTTTTGTATTCTAATCTAAACTGAATGTCTAAACTGTCTAAAACATTTGAGATTAGTCCAGTACCTGTTCATATTTATCTGTGCGTTTGTACAAAGGAACAAAATGTGTGTATGTGAGAGAGACTCCTAATGCTCTACTAAATAAAAAATAAATTTAAACACACTAGTTCAACAAAGGCCAATGTTCAAAATAAACCACTTTTTAATATAATTGTAACAGGGAAGCCACCTCCTGAGTGCCCCTTCATGGCTAGAGTTGGCTCTGAAGCATCCTGCTTCAATTTATTTTCCCCTCTACAGTCTTTCTCATGACTAACAGTATCCCTGCCTGGGGATGATTTAATAACAGAAATAATTCAAAACAATCTTTGAGGTCCCAGAGTAAAGTCTGTCATCAAAACACAAAAATTCATACTCATCTCTGGCATCTTTTGCCACATGCAGCGCTCTTCTTCTGACCCAGTATACTCTTCACAAAGCAACCATGCCCAGCCCTTCCTAGCTGGAGCTCAGCCTTTTGGTTCTGGCCTCCAAGCCCAGGCCCAAGCCCATCTCCTGTAGGTATCTCCTGCTCGCTACAGCTCTCCTCTGCCACAGCTTCCTGTTTCCTGTTCCTCTTTATCTCTTTATAGGGAACACCTGTCCTCTATAAAGCCCCAACTACGCAATTAAGGAGACAAAAGTGGGCTGATGCAGTTCCCTCTTGAAGGGCCCAGTCCATCCTGTGGGGGCAATTTTAAAAGATGTCCACCCTTCTGTCTTCCATTGCTTGTCACCAACATTGTTGTTTCCTCTAGAGCCTGTTTCCTTAGTAATATTCAATATGTAAAAAGCTTAGTTAGACATCCCTATGCTCCTATTGGATTTTTGTGGAGGTAAAAAATGACAACCTGAACCCGAACTGTAGAATATGAAATTGCAGAACTACTAAGTGTAGTATGTAACATCACTGAAACAAACACCTGTTCCAGATGACTGGAACATAGCTAATGTAACGCTGATTTTTAAAAAGGGCTTCAGAGGCAATCCTGGAAATTGCAGGCCAGTAAGCCTAACTTCAGTACTGGGCAAACTGGTAGAAACTATTGTAAAGAACAGAATTATCAAACACCTACATGAACATGATTTTGTGGGGAAGAGTCAACATGGCTTTTGTAAAGGAAAGTCATGCCTCCGAATCTGTTAGAATTCTTTGAGGTTGTCAACAAATACGTAGCTAAGGGTGAGGCAGTCAATATAGTGCACTTGGGTTTTCAGATAGCCTGTGACAAAGGCCTTCAACAAAGGCTTTTAAGGAAACTAAGATAAGAGAGAAGTTCCTCTCATGGATCAGTGACTGGTTAAAAGAAAACAAATAATTGGAATAAACGGTCAATTTTCACAAAGGAGAGAGGTGAACAGTGGGGTCTCAATTGATCTGTATTGGGACCTGTTCTGTTCAAAATATTCATTAATGAACTGGGAAAGTGGTAAACAGTGAGGTGGTAAAGTTCGGAGATGATACAAAATTATTCAAGATAGTTAAGTCCAAAGCTTACTGCAAAGAGTTACAGGGGGATCTCACAAAACTGAGTGACTGGGCAATAAAATGGCACATGAAATTCAAGGTTGATACATGCAAAGTAATGCACATTGGAAGAAAAAAATCCCACCTACACATACATAATGAGCTCTAAATTATCTGTTACCATCCAGGAAAAAGATCTGGGAGTCATGGATAATTCTCTGAAAACTTCATCTCAATGTGCAGCAAAGGTCAAAAGAGCTAACAGAATGTTTGGAACTATTAGGAAAGAGATAGAAAATATGACAGAAAATATCATAATGCCACTATATACAAGTCAGTGGTTTGCTCACATCTTGAATACTGTGTCCAGTTCTGGTAGACCCATCTCAGAAATATAGTGGAACTGAAAAAGTTTCAAAGAAAGGTTACAAACATGATCAAGGGTATGGCACACCTTCCATCTGAGGAGAGACTAAAAAGATTAAGGGTGATCAGCTTAGAAAAGAGACGACTAAGGGGGAATATGACAGAGGTCTATAACATCATGAATGTTGTGGAAAAAGTGAATGGGGGAAGTGTTATTTACTCTTTCCCACAATACAAAACCCTGGGCTCACCCAATGAAATTAAAAGGCAGCAAGTTTAATACAAACAAGAGGAAGTACTTTTTCACACAACATGCAATTAATCTGTGAATCTCATTGCCAGGGGAGGTTGTGATGGCCAGAAGTGTAACTGGGTTCAAAAAAGAGCTAGATAAGTCCATGGAGGATAGGTCCATCAATAGCTATAAGCCAAGATGGGCAGGGATGAAACCTTATTCTTGGGGCAACCTTAAACCTCTGACTGCCAGAATCCAGGAGGAAAAGACAGGGGTAGATCTCTCCAAAATTGTCCTGTTCTCCCCCTGAAGCTCTGGTACTGATCACTATCGGGGAGGATACTGGGTTAAATGGACCATTGGTCTGACCCAGTATGGATGTTCTTATGAGGCTCCATTTTCCTAGAGTCCTTAGTGAGTGAAAGAATAACCATCTGTTCTCTACTAATGGCAGATACCATACTGTTGTGTGTATTTTTATCTGCTTGAATCTTCTTCAGAAGTTAAGCATGCCTGTAATAAAGAGATCATTTTATTTCTTCATCATACTAATTGTTTTCAAGTTTTCTATATGGGGCAACAGAATTAACTGAAATGGAGGCCTACAGAAGACTGCACAAAGCATTTGAAATTATACATTATTGCAGGGGAAACCTAATAAGATCTAAGTGTCAATGACCTTCTCTCTCTCTTTCTCTCTTACACACACATCCTCTCTCTCTCAGAGATGAAGATAGAAGATAGCTGAAGAAAAGCACTGAGTAAGCTCGAAAGCTTGTCTGTCTCACCACCAGAAGTTGGGCAAATAAAAGATATTACCTCATCCACCTTGTCTCGCTCTCTCTCTTTCTTTCTCCATCCTAATATACATTTATATGTATATAAATGGAGAAAGAATGAGCAATAAACTACCTGGAAATTCTGGTGATTAAAAATGCCAGCAAAGTACTTACATCAAGTAAGTAGGATGTAGACATTTGTAATATCCTAATGTCCATTCTATAAACACTTCTGTGGATGTTTAACTATAAGCACATGAATTGTCTCATTGAGTTTATCCTCATATTTGCAGGAGCTGGGCCATATGCCTGCTCATTGGTTAATGTAAACCATCAGTGGATCTGCAGGTTTGTTGAGTCAGAAGCAAATGTTGCTTGTCTAATGCTTGCCCCAGCTCTTGTGATGATTGATATAGATAGGAGGGAAGCTGCCTGTTTTTCTTGCTAATTTGTTTTCTGATTGATAGTTCTTTTGTGTGTATGTGTCACTTTTATGTATGATGTATTTCCACTGTAGACGGTGTTTTCCATCTGTTCACCATAGTGCCCATTGGTCCCAACAATTCATGTATTTGTAGCAATGAGAGAGACAGAACTGATGGCTTGTCTTCTAGGATGCAGGTCATATATATCCCTTGTAACCAAAGCTTTACATAACACAGTGTTTTCAAGATCTTACAGATGAGCAAGATCTGAAGAGATTTTGGTTTTCAAATGTTTCATTAATGCATCTATTTCCTGAACCTGGGTAAACAAAATGTAAACAAATCCTAATCAATAGGCCAAAGGCTTTTTGGTGAATGTCTCAATTCTAATGCAATTTGATTTCAGGCAATCTAAATATTTGAGCTACATAGTCTCTGTGGCTTACTTTTTTATTAGAAAGTGCTATTTGTTTTAGGTGAAAATATTTTTTTTCAATGAAGAAACTTGGGGTTAGTTTGGTGTGTGTGTGTGTGTGTGTGTGTGTGTGTGTGTGTGTGTTTGTAGTGGTTTGTTGCTGCCGGACTGAAATATACCATGTGGTGTTTGTTTGGTGGAACATGTGCTGACCGTGTGGGTGCTGAGCCTAGTGGCCTGCTAGGCAAGGCTGAGAGCTTCTTAACGAGGCTTTCATCGCTAAGCCTGTTAGCACCCATCAACCCTTAACCAGGGTTGGGGCTACTCAGGAAGACTGGGGCTTTAAAAAGGTCACTCCTAAGCAACCAGAGGAGCTAGCGAACAGGAACGGCTAATGGGGAGTTTTGCGAGAGAGTTTACAGAAGGGGTGTGTGAAGGAGGGGCTAGATACACGTACCATTCCTTAAACTTCTTTAAACCTACGGCAAAACCTCAACAAAGAAACTAACTTCAGGAGTAAAAAGAGAATGCAGGCAGAAGTCCAGCCACAGAGTGGGGGCTATCCAGTTTATTGCGCCCAATGCAACATGTATGATTACCTGCCCTGTGGGCGAATGGCGTATGTATGCATTCAGTGCAAGGAGCTCCTGGCTCTCAGAGACCATGTACGGGCTTTGGAGACCAGGATGGCTGAGCTGGAGGAGCTAAGGGAGACAGAGAGATACATAGATGAGACTTTCCAGGACACAGTAGACTGGTCCCACCCCCAGTCTGACAGCCTCTGTGCTGTTGAGGAGGATGAAAGTCTTAGGGAAGGAGAACATCCAACTGGAGCAGAGGGAAATGATCCCACAGTTGGGACACTCCTTCCAGATGATGATGTTGTATCCTCTCTCACCAAGGATACCTCTCCAGGGCAGAGAACTCCAGTTATTAGGAAGAGACAGGTATTAGTAATGGGCGATTCGATCATTAGAAACATAGATAGCTGAGTTTGCGGTGACCGGGAGAACCATATGGTGACTCGCCTGCCTGATGCGAAGGTTGCGGCTCTCTCGAGGCATCTAGATAGATTTATGAGTAGTGCTGGGGAGAAGCCGGTGGTCATGCTACATGTAGGTACCAATGACATAGGGAGGGTGTAAGGGTGTGAACTCACCCCTGCAGCGCCTCCTGCTGGTCGTCTCTGGGAATTAGCTCATCCTAGCTCCGGAGTGCCCTCTGCAGGCCAGTGATCCGCCTGCTACTTGGCCCCCCGTGTCCCTCCCGGACCCGGTGCCATGTTATCTGGGGTGCTGCCCCCTGGCAGTAACCCCTCAGTCTTAGGGTCTCCCCTCCCCGGGGAACCCCCACCCACTATTCCCACTTCCCCTCAGTATAAGGCTACTGCCAGTCATCATCTAGCCCCACGCCCTGGGGCAAACTGCAGTATCAGCCTACTCATCACTGGCAAGGTTGGGTTTGGACCTGCTGCCTTGGCCTACCCCTGGGCTGCCCTCTGCAACCCCTAGTACCCCTTGGCCTTCTGCTAGGCCACAGCCTGGGGCTTTTCTGGCTGGAGCTCCCCAGCTCCTCAGCCTGGCCCCAGCCCTACTCCACTCAGGTACTCTCTCTCTAGCTTCCTGCAGCCAGACCCTTCTCTCTCTGAAGACAGAGAGTGTCTGGGCTCCTGGCTCACTGCCTCTTATAAGGGCCAGCTGGGCCTCATTGCGGTGTGGCCCAGCTGCAGCGGCTTCCGCAATCAGCCCAGCTTTTAGAGCTGCACCCCTCTCCAGGGCAGCTTTTACTCGTGCAGCCCTCTTTCAGAGCTGATTTCAAGCCCTTCAGGGCAGGAGCGGGTGTCCACCCCGCTATAGAGGGATAGGAGAGAATATAGGAATAGGGATATATTACCGACCATCTGACCATTATGGTGATAGTGATTGTGAAATGCTCAAGGAGATTAGAGAGGCTATTAAAATAAAAAACTCAATAATAATGGGGGATTTCAACTATCCCCATATTGACTGGGTACCTCAGGACAGGATGCAGAGATAAAGTTTCTTGACACCTTAAATGACTTGCTTCTTGGAGCAGCTAGTCCTGGAACCCACAAAAGGAGAGGCAATTCTTGATTTAGTCCAAAGTGGAGCACAGGATCAGGTCCAAGAGGTGAATATAACTGGACTGCTTGGTAATAGTGACCTTAATATAATTAAATTTAACATCCCCATGGCGGGGGAAACACCACCGTGTCCCATTCACTGTAACATTTAATTTCAGAACGGGGAATTACACGAAAATGAGGTTAGTTGAACAGAAATTAAAAGGTACAGCAACAAAAGTAAAGTCCCTGTAAGCTGCATGGAAACTTTTTAAAGACACCATAATAGAGGCTCAACTTAAATGTATACCCCAAATTAAAAAAAAAAACATAGTAAGAGAACCAAAAAAGTGCCACTGTGGCTAAAGTAAAAGAAGCAGTGAGAGGCAAGAACGCATCCTTTAAAAAGTGGAAGTTAAATCCTACTGAGGAAAACAGAAAGGAGCATAAACTCTGACAAATGAAGTGTAAAAATATAATTAGGAAGGCCAAAAAAGAATTTGAAGAACAGCTAGCCAAAGACTCAAAAAGTAATAGCGATGTTTTTAAGTACATCAGAAGCAGAAAGTCTGCTAAACAACCAATGGGGCCACTGGATGATCGAGATACTAAAGCAGCACTCAAGGACGATAAGACCATTACGGAGAAACTAAATTGATTCTTTGCATCGGTCTTCACAGTTGAGGATGGGAGGGAGATTCCCAACCCTGATCCATTGTTTCTGGGGGCCAAATCTGAGGAACTGTCCCAGATTGAGGTGTCATTAGAGGAGGTTTTGCAACAAATTGATAAACTAAACAGTAATAAGTGACAGATGGTATTCACCCAAGAGTTCTGAAGGAACTCAAATGTGAAATTGCAGAACTACTAACTGTAGTTTGTAACCTATCATTTAAATCAGCTTCTGTACCAAATGACTGGAGAATATATCACCAATGTGATGCCAATTTTTAAAAAGGGCTCCAGAGGTGATGCCGGTAATTACCGGCCAGTAAACCTGACTTCAGTACTGGGCAAATTGGTTGAAACTATAGTAAAGAACAAAATTGTCAGAAACATAGATGAACATAATTTGTTGGGGAATAGTCAACATGGTTTTTGTAAAGGGAAATCATGCCTCACCAATCTACTAGAATTTTTTGAGGGGGTTAACAAGCATGTGGACAAATGGAATCCAGTGGATATAGTGTATTTAGATTTTCAGAAAGCCTTTTACAAGGTCCCTCACCAAAGGCTCTTAAGCAGAGTAAGCAGTCATGGGAGAAGAGGGACGGTCTTCTCATGGATTGGTAACTGGTTCAAAGATAGGAAACAAAGGGTAGGAATAAATGGTCAATTTTCAGAATGGAGAAAGGTAAATAGTGGTGTCCCCCAAAGGTCTGTATTGGGACCAGTCCTATTCAACATAGTTATAAATTATATGAAAAAAAAAGGGTAAAAAGTGAGGTGGAGGGTGTTGTGAAGGCCAAGACTATTACAGGGTTCAAAAAAAACCTAGATAAATTCAGGGAGGATAGGTCCATCAATGGCTATTGGCCAGGATGGACAGGAATGGTGTCCCTAGCCTCTGTTTGCCAGAAGCTCGGAATAGGCGACAGGGGATGGATCACTTGATGATTACCTGTTCTGTTCATTCCCTCTGGGGCACCTGGCATTGGCCACTTTCGGAAGACAGGATACTGGGCTAGATGGACCTTTGGTCTGACCCAGTATAGCCGTTCTTATGTTCTTAGGAAAAATAGAGAACAAGGGACAAGAGAGCAACAGATACAGGATTATCAAAAATTAGTACAACAATGTATGAATAAATAAATCAGACACTTATATAAATGTGAGACTGGGAGGGATCTCAAGAGATCATCTAGTGTATTCCCCCTGCAATGAGGTAGGATTAAATATACATAGATTCCCAGCCCAGAAAAGACTATTGTGATAATCTAGTCTGACCTTCTGCATAACACAGGCCACAGAACTTTCCCAAAATAATTCCTGGAACATACCTAGAGCATCCCTGGCAGGTGTTTGTCTAACCAGTTCTTAAAAACCTCCATTAATGGGGATTCCACAACCTCCTACCAACATGTGTTCAGAATGTTAAAAAAAAAAAAAAAAAAAAAACCCTATGGAATCATAGAAGATATGGGTTGGAAGAAATCTCAGGAGGTCATCTAGTCCAACCCCCTACTCAAAGCAGGACCAACACCAACTAAATCATCCCAGTCATGGATTTGTCAAGCGGGGCCTTAAAAATCTCTAAGGATGGAGATTCCACCACCTCCCTAGGTAACCCATCTATTGTATCTATTGTAAACAACATTTTAAATATGCAGTCATGTTGTACCATAATATTATCTATCAGATGAAACATTAATCTAGAGTTAAAGTTAACTATTTATTGGTAAATTAAGGGTAAAAATGAGAGATGGTTGAAACTCAGAATTTTCCTTCCATGGGGATTAAAAACAAATCCAAATCCCAGTTCAGCTGGCTTCCTGGGACTCAGGCAGCCTGGGGAGCTAGCTGGCTCAGGCGGCTGGAAGCACTGGCAGCTCCAGCTTTGTGGCAGCCCACCAGACAGGTTGCAGGGAGATGGGTGAGCTGGCAGGAAACCAGGCAAG
The DNA here is from genome assembly GCF_027887155.1 of Malaclemys terrapin pileata. NCBI lineage: Eukaryota > Metazoa > Chordata > Testudines > Emydidae > Malaclemys > Malaclemys terrapin. The sequence goes on from NC_071507.1 coordinate 129,882,228, forward strand.
CTTCCAACAGAAAATTGTTGAAATTGAACCCTTCCCTGGAAGGCACAAAGCACGAAAAACACCAACACTTAAAAGGAGCACCATGTGAAGGTTGTTTTGCTCCCACTGTCTTCCTTCCAAAAGCAAGACACCGATAGACAAGATTTCACACCATGAGATCCAGTGGGAGTTCTGCAGAAACCTTCACCAGTGCCCGTAGGAATAGCCACTCTCCTCTCCATACTCTGTTGAGTAGATCAACATTGTGCTGTTGGAAACCACAAGCCGGAAAGCTGCAGGGATTGTTGGCATTCCTCCAGAGTTTCTCAAGAACCTGGGGAGACAGGGATGGGAATGGCTGGCAGCACATTTTAGAACCAGAGACGTGCCAACAAGTTGGTGACAGGCAATAGTGGTTGCCCTATTGAAGCCTGGGAAACCCCCAGGGATGTAGCCAGCTACCGCCCCATCTCTCTCCTCTCAACTATCAGCAAGCTCATGGAACAGGCACTGCTCTGCCGTCTGTGTGACATTATCAAAGACATCCTCCCAGTAGAGCAAACAGGATTTTGCCTGAAGAGGAACTGCTGTGACCACGTAGCTTCATTCACTGGCTACATTGAGGCAGGATTCCAACATAAGTTGAAGACAGGAATCACCCTTGTTGATTTGTCCTCAGCGTATGACACAGACTGAAGACAGGGCCTGCTCTTCAAGATCTCCCACATCATTCACTGCCAGTGAATGATCCATCTCTTGGCGGCGATGGCTGAGGACTGCCGCTTTAAGGTACACCTTTGTCAGAGAAAAACTGAGTTCTCACTATTTGTTTAGGTACAGCAAGTCAGATGTTTTATTAACTCTCACATGTGCAGAGGGAGAGAGGTAAACAGGTCTCTCTTCGGTAACTAATTACAGCAAGCATTTATACCTTTCATTACAAAAATAATGAGGGACAGCAGCATTTTTGTTTATACATAGGCCATCTTGATATCTCATTTCCTCAGTTGTTTTGACTCTTGCCAACATACAATTATTTTCTATTCCTTATCTACACAAGGTCTTCTACACTTTATCTATGCTGAGGTCATCATAACTTCTCACACAGTCCTTTCTCACCCGCCTCACACAATCCTCGCTTCTACAAATCTCGCGTTATCAGGGTTACAGTTAGCCTGACTCTTGCTAACAAACGTCATGCATTACAGTTCCCTTCTGTCAGTTCTTTTCTCTGCTTCCACAACCCCCCCTTTTGTACTTCTAGTACAACAAACATTCTCAAATCTCTATTTGCATCAAGTCCTGGACTTCTGATTCTAAATCAGATGCTTCAACCTTAGGGGTTTTGATTGGATGCAATGACAATGCATGATTAGCATGAACATGAAAGGTATTACTATTATTACATCTTTTACAACAACAATAACATAATCCTAAGCTAACTAATAACAATACAAGCAATAACATTCCCATAGCAATACTATAATGGGGTTGTTGTACAGCCTTTGTCATAAAGCACAATACATCATATTTAGTACATAAGGTAGATACTCTATAAGCAGTGTGAAAGGCATACTTTTCTACTTGATATACATTTTGAAGCATGTGAATTTGCCCTTGTACCTCAGAGATTTTCTGAATCTCAGGTAACAATGAAAGCAAATTTTGAAATCTATCAGATAGTAAGCTAGTCCAATTAAAGGGTATCTGGAACCTAAGGACTACTTGAAAAACTCTATCTGCAGGCCAGTAAATGATATGATTGCCTGCAGTGGTAGTGAGATTAAAATGTATGTCTTGTGATATGGTGTCATTAACATACACACAGCTATCATTAGCTTGGAAGAGTAAGTGTCCTGTCAGGGTAGTTCCTTGTCCCCTACCCTCCCAGCAAACGTAGTCATAGACAGTGACGACTTCTCCTGGCTTCAGTTTACGTGTACACTGAAGCTGTGGGGGTTCTAATGGCCAGAATGTCCATAGGTTACCTAACCCCATCCAAATGTCAGGTGTAATCCTAGGAGCACTAACTAAAAATCGATTGGGCATACCAGGTGGTCTAATTTCCCAGATGTCTCGATGAATTACCCAATCCCATATGCATCCTCCCCATGGACCCGGCAGGATACGGTATGTGGGAGCCCACACCCCCTGTACCGGTCCATATGCTTGGAAGGAGCACTGAGAACGTCCACACTTCCACTCAGAAAGTTTCCAAGTATGTCTCCATGGCCACAGATCAGATGGTACTCCTGACGTGTCTGTAAGGGCAGTGGGCCAAGCCTGGTGCTCTAGATCATTCCGAATGGCCATTAGCTGGTCATTCAAAAAATCCTGAATCTCTGAGCATGCTAGATCCCACTGCAATGCCTTCCCAGCCTCAGTGATATTCAATACCATCTCTGTCAGTAACTTCTGGGTCATAGAACTAAGGGCGGAGATAACATGTAACTCACCAACTCCAGCCTGTACCTGGGTTAGTTGTGCTCCAGAAAACAAGGCCTATGGCCTTCTCTAGTTGTCCCAATTTCTCATCATGTTCCTGGTTCTTAAAAATATTCCAAACTGCTGCTGCACTATTGGCCCCATCCCACAGGGATCCGGTCAAGTCTCTTCTCTTTCTAGAAGAAATAACCCAAGCTTTCTGTTGTGCTAATCTAATGGCAGCTCCTTGTGAACAGTTCGGGTATGTAGAGGTAATCTGGAAACTGGATAAGGGCAATGAAAATTTAACAGTTCCCAGTGTGGTGTTAATCACAGTCCATCGATATCCTACTACATCTCTCTTTGGTGTAGTACTATACCACATCTGTTGGTCAAATACCTTTATGTATTTCCGGGAGGCATTAACATTAATGGTATAAGATGGAGTGTATTGCAGTAAGGTACAAGTCACATTATCAGTCACTGGAATAATTTCTATGCAGGTAAAATTTCCAGTGGCAGAACAAACTCTTTGAGTGCTAGTCTGATTGTTCACTAATTGGGTGATCAAATAACAATAAGGGCCTCTTTCATTTAACACAGTACAAATTCCAGGAACAATCATCATATCTACTTCACTACAGAACCCATCAATTGCAGTTATTAATTCTTGGGGTTCACTAGTAGTGATATCATGTACTTTTATCTCTACAGATCCATTTGTTTTCCATTCAATTGTTTGCTCATATACATTATCTTGAACTTTAAAGAATAATTTCTCTGAGCAAAATTTCAGTAAATCACTGAGATGTGAAAGTCTTGGCCAATGAGTTTCATTGGAATGTGTAGTACTGTTTGTATCTGGATAAGTTACAGTGGTGGTGGCAAGGGTCAAGGGACTAGTGGTAGGTGTAGTCTTTGTGGTGGCAAGGCGTTTTTGATATTCATCATCTGAAAGCCAATTAGGGAGGGCAGTGCATCCTGAAGGTACCTGTCCATAAGCACAAAGCCCTGATCCTGGAAAAAATCCACCCCACCACTGGACCCCACATTCCCAGGAACGTTCCCCACAGTTCACTCCTTGCCAATAAACAATGATTCGTTTCTTCCACCAGGGCCAGTTCTTGATGTCTTTTGTAGTTAGAAAGTTCTGGACTTTGGTGGTTTCAGCAGAGCGAGTGTTTCTTCTTTTCTTCTTCAAAAGCAGTTGTGATTCACCATAATACAGGGGAGAGGTTACTAGCACTTCACCCTGTACTGGTGTGGTTCCTGTAAAAGAATTCAAAGGCACAGTAGATCTGTCAGTAGACAAGGGAGAGGTTACTAGCACTTCACCTTGTCCTCTTTCCCTGCTGTCCAGGAGGCACAGCAGAGTTAGCAGGAGAAACAGGCTGATCAGCAGCTGGAGAATCCTCTCCAGGCGGAGGGGTCTTTTTGCAGTGCGAAGCATGGGTCCAGGTGGGCAGTCCTTGGCACTTCACAGCAGTGTTGGTAGTTAGCAGGACTTGGAAAGGGCCTTTCCAGCGTGGAGCCAGGGCAGTCTTTCGCTGATGGACCTTTATGTAGACCCAGTCTCCTGGTTCCAGCGAATGGCAGGGCTGCACAGGATCCTTGGGTAGTGCTTCTTTCACCTGTGTATAGAAAGACTTAACACATTTCATTAGTGCCTGACAATACTTAAGCATTGTGTCATCCATTAAATGAATGTCCATCTGAGCTAGGGTCAGTGGGGGCGCAGTTGGTAGTCTCATCGGGCGCCCTGTCAGAATCTCATGAGGGCTGAGTCCAGTCTTTCGATTGGGAGTGGCCCTCATACTCATTAGTGCCAGAGGAAAGGCATCTGGCCACTTCAAGTTTGTTTCAGCACAAATCTTGGCCAGTTTATTTTTCAGAATTCCATTCTGGCGTTCCACTGTTCCAGCAGACTGTGGATGGTGGGGGCAGTGAAGGTTGTGTTGAATCTGCAAAGCTGCACATAACTCTTTTACAATCTGTCCAGTAAAATGAGTTCCACGGTCACTGTTGATACTCACAGGGATGCCAAATCGTGGTACAAAATCTTTAAGCAGAAGTTTCACAACAGTCCTGGCATCTGCTTTCCTGCAGGGAAAAGCTTCAACCCAATTTGAAAATACATCCACCAAAACCAATACATATTCATAGCCACAACATTTAGACAGTTGAATAAAATCAATCTGAATATTTACAAAAGGTCCCCAAGGGGGAGGGTGAGCTGCCTGCCTAACTTTAACAGCTTTACTAATGTTATGCTGCTGACAAATCACACATTGTTGACAGTAGTGATGTGCAATGACTGGGAACCCAAATGCACACCAATCTCGGTTAACTGCAGCAACCATCCCCCCTTTGCTCACGTGAGCCATTCCGTGGTATACACGAGCAAGATAGGGCATTAGCATCTTCGGTGCAACCAGGCGACCAGCTGGGGCACGCCAAAGATGATCAGGGTGTAGAATACAGCCATTAGCACTCCAAAAACGTTTCTCAGCTGCCGGTGCAGCTTCCTGGATCTTGGCCAGATCCTCAAGGGAGGCTAGTGGAGGCTGTTCAATCAAAGCACAAGTATATTCAGCCTGAGGTGCAGAAAGGGCCGCGGCTTTGGCTGCAGAGTCTGCCAAAGCATTTCCACGGGTAACTTCATCATGAGGGGTCTGGTGAGCTGTACATTTCACGACAGCTATAGCTTTGGGCAATAAAAGAGCATCTAAAAGAGCAGAGACATACAGACTGTTCTTAATAGGAGAACCAGTGGATGTAAGAAAACCTCTATACTTCCAGAGCAAACCATAATCATGTACCACTCCAAAAGCATAACGAGAGTCTGTATAGATTGTAACTGCTTGATCCTGTGCTAGAATGCAGGCTCGAGTTAAAGCTACAAGTTCGGCCACTTGAGCAGAGAACACAGAAGGAAGGAAAGCACTTTCAATAACAGCATGTGCAGAACATACAGCATAACCAGCAACCAATTTGCCCTTAGAATCTCGCAAGCACGAACCATCTACAAAGTAAATAAGATCAGGATTTTGCAAAGGCACATCTAGTAAATCATCTCTTGGACGAGAGAGAACCGATATCACAGACACACAGTCATGTGGGTCTCCGTCTTCGGGCCCAGGCAACAAGGAGGCAGGATTTAGAACAGGGCAACGAGCCAAAGTAATATGAGATGAAGACAACAAGACAAGCTCATATTTTATAAGACGAGAAGTGGATAGATGCTGTGTCTTAGATTTTAACAAGAGTGCAGCCACAGCATGAGGAACAGCAACAATCAAAGGAGAACCTAAGACAATAGATTCAGATACCATACAGCAAGAGCTGCTGCAGCTACAGCACGCAGGCAAGGGGGAAATCCAGCTGCCACAGCGTCTAGGGCAGTACTGTAATAAGCAACGGGACGGTGTTTGTCTCCGTGCTTTTGCGTTAATACAGCCAAAGCAAACCCATTACGCTCATGACAGAAAAGAGTGAATGGTTTAGCATAATCAGGAAGTCCCAGGGCTGGTGCACTGGACAGACTTTGCTTGATAGCAACAAAAGCTTGTTCAGCCTCTGGAGACCAAGGAAGAGGCTCAGGGGTACCTGACTTAGTCAGATCCTGTAAGGGTTTAATCATTGTTGCATAGCCTAAAATCCATTGTCTACAGTACCCAGTCATGCCAAGAAAAGTACGCATTTGAGAAATAGTTCCAGGCCTAGGCATATTTAGAATAGCTGAAATCCGAGAATCTGATAAATGACGAGTACCAGGAGAAATATCATGACCAAGGTAATGAACCTTGGGCTGACACAGCTGTAGTTTTTCCCGGGATGCCTTATGACCCTTAGCAGCTAAAGCAGTCAAAAGAATCAAAGTATCAGTTTTACAAGATTCAAAAGAGAGGGATGCCAACAAAAGATCATCCACATACTGTATAAGCACTGATTTACCTGGAAAAACCACATCATCCAGATCCTTCTTCAGGATCTGGGAAGACAAGGAAGGGGATTCAGTATACCCTTGGGGTAACCGAGTCCAGGTGTACTGGCGTCCTTTATAGGTAAAGGCAAACAGATACTGACTCTCAGGGTGAATGGGGATAGAAAAGAAAGCTGAACATAAGTCCACAACAGTAAAGTAGGTAGCTGAAGGTGGAATACAAGAAAGAATTGTAGCTGGGTTTGGAACCACAGGAAAGGAAGGTAAAACAACAGCATTAATCGCGCGGAGATCTTGAACAAACCGATAAGTGTTCTTTCCTGGCTTCTTTACAGGAAAGATAGGAGTATTACAAGAACTGGTGGTAGCAACAATAATACCCTGCTGTAATAAAGACTCCATTACTGGGGCTATACCTTCCTCTGCCTCAGGACGCAGAGGATACTGGGGAACTCTTGGCAAAGCTTTAGAAGGATCAACAAAAATCTTAACTGGTTCAGCGGTCCGAATCTGTCCCACTTCATTAGCATGCTGAGACCAGAGATGAGGAGGAACTTGTGATAACAAATGCACAAGTTCAGGGTTACGAGTTGTTGGTAATTTAGCTGGCTCCTCTATGTGGAGTGTAGCCAACACTAGATTGGTATTCTCATCAGGAACCTGTAAGAATACGCCATCTGGTGTGCAATAGATAGTACAACCTAATTTACACAAAAGATCCCTTCCCAGCAGATTCACAGGAGAGGAGGGGCTGAGCAAGAATGCATGCTTGTCAGCGAGGGGCCCTAGTGAGACAGCAAGGGGTTTTGTGACAGGATGCGAAACAGGTTGATTTGAAATGCCCACAGAATTTACAGACAAAGTTGACAAAGGAACAGAGGGAAACTCCTCGGATCTTAGAGCAGATCTAGTAGCTCCAGTATCCACAAGACAAGTAACAGTTTGTCCCTCAATTTCACAGTTTACAAAAGGACCTTCTTGATCAATGGGAATTAAAGGATTCATGATGTAGTTACGTTCCCTCAGGCTGTCCTAGTATGAGGTAGTTGGTGGGGTAAAGGTAGATGCTTCAGGATTTGGGAAAGGAGGTGGAGGGTTCTGAGACAATCGGGCTGGGCATGCATCTCTCCAGTGTCCCTCTTGGCCACAAATGTGGCATGCAGTGTACCTAGGTTGGGCAGGATACAAGGGACCCTTCCCTCTTCCTCGCCCACGACCTCGTCCTCGTACTCCTCTCATTCCCCCACGGCTCTGGTTTTGATAAGTTTCTAATTGCAGGGTCAACAGTTTTGTTTCAGTAGTCTCTTTCTTCTGCTCTATGCAAGCTGCACAATGATTGGCGACTGTCACCAATTCAGAAAGGGGTTTAGTTTGCCAGCCAATGCAGATAGTTCTTAACCGCTGCTGAATCTTTGGTAAGAGTCCCTGAACAAAAGCAGCCCCTACGGCTTCTCTGGCATTTTCAGCTGGCTGAGCAATTCCCGAATGCTGTTCAAAAACCTTAGTCAGCCTATCTAGATAATCAGCAGCGGACTCTCCTTTATTCTGTTTACAATAAGTAATCTTTGTCCAATCTGTCTTCTTAGGGCAGACTTCCGTCACAGCATTTACGAGACGGTCCCTAGCCTCTCTCAAATCACGATCAATTCCAGGGTCAGCAGCTGGCCAGGCTGCCTGCCTGGTAAGCCGTTGTCGAACTTCGGCTGGCATAATCATTCGCAAGAGTTGATTAATGTCTGCCCAAGATGGATTATAACACTGAACCACCGTCTGGAGTTCGTCTCTAAACTTTTCTGGTTCCTCCCTGATGTTAGGAAATTCCTTCACCAAGTTTCTCAAATCTCCTGGTGACCACGGGGCATGCACTGTGACCAACTGTCCTGCATTTCCAGGCAGGTCTCTTAAAGGAACCTGGAGTGCATGTGCCACACTTCTAGTAAAATAACGGGTACTTTCCTCAGAAGGATTAGAATCAGGGGAGCTACTGGGAGGCTCAGAATCATCTCTTTGTGGTGAAGAAGAGGCTTCTCTCCCAGGGGAAGAGAGAACAATGTGTGCAGTTGATACATGCGGTGGTGAAACTGGCACTGCCGGGTGAGATTCGTTAGCAGACCCAGGCTGTGCAGGGGGAGGAGGCAGCTCGGGCTGCTGCTGCTGCTGAATGTTACTGAAGAAATCTAAAATATCCTCAGCAGTTTCCTCCTCACTGTCAGATCTAACTAATTGGGGATAAAGGGGAGCAGAAGGAATTGCTCGAGCGGGATGACAGCTGGATGCCTTGCATTTAAGCTGTAAATGTTGCACTTGGGCTTTTAACTTTTCCTGGGAGTCCTTTAGACTCCGCACTCGAGACTCGTGGAGTCTCTTTGTTGCTTCCTCCCACCAACAGACAAATTGCTCCCACTGTGTATCAGAGGCTTTTGGTGAAGCCAGAGTTTCTTTAAGGTATTTAAGTTTGTCTAAATCAAAGGTACCTTCTAGTGGACATCGTTTAGATGGATTTGCACGCGTGTAAAGATTCCAACTATCTAAATACCTGCAGGTTTTCGGGCCATAATGTACGTACATGAAATAAGCTGGGGTACCCTTAGGGGGTGAGAGGGAAGACTTAGACTGTCCCCCACCCATTTTCCAATCACACACTCAAAAGGGGAAGGATGCCCTGTCCGCGCTAGCGGTTCATAAACTAAGGACTCTCCCTACAGGGTATTCACACAGGAGTGACTAACGAGGATAGCCATGACCCCCTACACCTCCCTTCAGCAAAGAGCGTCGGCTAATCTCAGAGAGAAAGCGCCGCTTACTCTGTTGCATCCAGTGAGATGGTCAGACTGTCAGTGGCTCACACGGAGAGGAAAAGGGGAGGGAAGATGGGTGCACACACTCCTAGACCCAGGTAGCCTCCTCGCCGGACGATGCCAGGCCGAGTCAACCTACATGGGTCGGATCTCCTAAAAGATCCTCTAGTTACCGGGCTTGCGTTAGAGTAGTTCTGGTCACGAGCCAAAAGACTTCGCAGAGTACTCTGGGCGTCTTCCGGTAACACTCAATTCACACTGTGTACACACACACACACACACACACCAAGGCCTTCTACCAGGTACTACTCCTGAGTACCTCCAGGTACTATTCCCAAGTACCTCGATGCATCACTTGAGGCGGTAAAAACCCCTCTTGAGGCGGTAACAACCCCTCAACACAGGTGCAAACCCTATGCACCTAGCATATGCTTACAGGGGGCGGCAAACAATTCCCCTATTACGCCGCTCAGCATCTGACCTTGCTGCACAGTCAATAAGTTCGGATGGCGTGAGCCCAACAGGGGCAGACGGCCCCACGGACAGTCCTCCTCCGACACCCCAATAGAGATTTCAAAAGGTCTCTTACCTCTATTGTGGCGCCATGGGGTTCGAAGGGGAACGATCCGTAGCAGCTGCCGTTGCCTCAGTGGGCGTTGCCATCCCGGACAAGCCCCCAAATTGTCGGAGAAAAACTGAGTTCTCACTATTTGTTTAGGTACAGCAAGTCAGATGTTTTATTAACTCTCACATGTGCAGAGGGAGAGAGGTAAACAGGTCTCTCTCCGGTAACTAATTACAGCAAGCATTTATACCTTTCATTACAAAAATAATGAGGGACAGCAGCATTTTTGTTTATACATAGGCCATCTTGATATCTCATTTCCTCAGTTGTTTTGACTCTTGCCAACATACAATTATTTTCTATTCCTTATCTACACAAGGTCTTCTACACTTTATCTATGCTGAGGTCATCATAACATCTCACACAGTCCTTTCTCACCCGCCTCACACAATCCTCGCTTCTACAAATCTCGCGTTATCAGGGTTACAGTTAGCCTGACTCTTGCTAACAAACGTCATGCATTACAGTTCCCTTCTGTCAGTTCTTTTCTCTGCTTCCACACCTTAATGGCCAGATCAGTAGACCAAGAACTCTTAACTTTGGTATGCTTCAAGGCTCCGTCCTTGTCCCAATACTTTTTAATCTATACATCATGGTGTGATGTTGCACTCCAGATGTTTATGGAAATATGTTTATAAGTGTAAATATGATGTAACTGGAATATGCTTTATGCAAAAGGTCTCTTGTAAGATATCATTACAAAACATATAATCTACTGAGTATGTCCATCCTATTTGTATGAATGTATCATTCTTGTATCTGAAATTAGGAATATGAAATATAATTCTGAGGTCCTGTTGTAGTTATGCAAAGTGTGGGACATTAATGTTGGTTTGGAATCTTGATGGCCCCATTAACTAGGACAATTGGTTATAGATTGCTCTGTTTACTTGTAAGTCTTCCTGTATAAGTGTGTGCCAGCAAGTGGGTAATGAAGTCTCACAGGACATGTGAACATATCACATGATACTGGAATCCATCTTTAACCTGGTGCTTTCCCATTTAGAAGGAGGGGTGGAACCCACAAAGAGACAAAGGATTCCTGCCTTATGCCAAAGCTATAAAAGGGGGTGGAACAGAAAAAAGGGGTCCCAGTCATGTTGAATCCCCTGCTTTTCACCTAAGATGCCTGCTGGAACTAACAAGGCCTTTACCAGGGGAAAGGATTGGGCCCAGACTAGGAAGAAGTCTAGTCTGTGAAAGAAGTTTATTGGAACATCTCTATGGGTGAGATTTACCTAATACCAAACTTGATGTGCAGTTCTGCAGTCAGAGCGTCAGCCATGAGGCTAACCCAAAGTATCTTGGCATTACACTGGACCAGAATTTGACCTTTCAACAACACCTTGAGAACGCCTGTGATAAGGTCAGGTCTCATGTCATGCAAATTGGGAAATAGGCTGGAACATCATGCAGCTCCAGTCTACCGACTTTATAAACTGCAACAATTGCCTTGGTATATTCTGCAGCTAAATACTGTGTGCCAGAATAGTCTCATAGCAGTCACACTAAACTACTTGATACTCAACTGAATAACACCATGTGCATAGTGTCAGTAGGGGTGAAAGTAATTTACAGGATTTACCGGTACTGCCGGAGTCCTGAGGGGGGCGTGGCCTCATCCGGAAAAGGCGTGGCCTCAACCGGAAGAGGTGGAGCCTCTCAGGATTTAAAGGCCATGGGGCACCGGCTGTGGCTGGGAGCCCCAGGGCCTTTAAATCAACCTGGGGCTCCCAGCTGCAGAGGTGGCTGGGAGCCCCCGGGGCTCATGGGCAAATTAAAGGGCCTGGGGCTCTGGCCACTGCGGAGCTCTGAGCCCTTTAAATCCCCACCACAGCTCCAGCTGGTATTTAAAGGGCCTGGGGCTCTGGCCACTGCGGAGCTCTGAGCCCTTTAAATCCCCACCACAGCTCCAGCTGGTATTTAAAGGGCTCGGGGCTCCCACGGCTGGGGAGCCCTGAGCCCTTTAAATCCCGGCCCTAGCCCTGCCGCCGGAGCTGCGGGCGGGATTTAAAGGGCTCTGGGCTCCCCGCAGCTACATATATACTAGTTAATGAAAGGAAAAAATACTTTCTAAGCATTATTCAGATGTGGATCAATCAGAGTTTATCTAAAACCCCTTCAAGATGATGTTCACTTTTTGCAAGGTGTTTGTCCTCAATACTTTGTGAGGTATTTCCTCCCATCCCTGTATCTCTTTAGCAGCTTCTAGTGATTGCCACAACATTTATTTTCCATGGGTGACAGAATCTAGAACACTGCATTCCATGTATTATTAAAAAGGAAAAAAATAAGCTTCCATGCAAATGGTTAATTTCAGGAAGGTGGATTATACCATTGGCATGCAGAGCAGCGTTTAATGCCCCCAGGACAGGCTGGAGTGCTGACCGATTGGAGGAGAGAACAGCTAAGGAGAGTTGAACTGCTAGATACTAGAATTATCCTATTAGTGTTAGATGCTTGTTGCAGCTTCCCGTGCTAGGAGCCCATAAATGATAGCAGTACTTAAAGGGACAAAGGTAACAGAAAGGGGACCGCACCAGCTTCCGTGGCTGGGATTAAAAGGGCTCTGGGCTCCCTGCAGCAGCGAGGAGCTCTGAGCCCTTTAAATCCTGGCCCCAGCCCTGCCGCCGGAGCTGCGGGCAGGATTTAAAGGGCTCCCCTTTTAAAAGAGCCCTTTTAATCCCGGTCGCGGAAGCCAGTGCGGTCCAGTACAGCATACTGGCTTTTGCCGGTATGCCGTACCAGACCGTAGCGGCTTACTTTCACCTCTGAGTGTCAGGCACACTCAAATAAACTCCAGTTGACTGGCTCCCAGTCCTATCACATGTGCAGCCTCCACAGATTCGAACAGCTGCCCAGATATTTTGCTGTCTTAACCACGTCAATGCATACATGAGGATCCCATTGCATGATGACCTGCAGAACCCCCCAAAGACAAGATTAAAATCCTGCAACTCTCTCTGGAACTGCATCTAGACCCCTACACTCAACTTTGATGCTGAGGCTCAATGGAGAGCCACATGGAGTGTTTTGACTGCTGAAAGCAAACAGCTCATCATTCACCCTGCTGAGGAACCAACCGGTTTTGTTTATGTTGGAAAGACTGGTGCGGATTGATTTGCATCAGGACATCTCAAGGGAGAAGTTGACATAAGAACATAAGAACGGCCATACTTGGTCAAACCAAAGGTCCATCTAGCCCAATATCCTGTCTTCCGACAGTGGCCAATGCCAGGTGCCCCAGAGGGAATGAACAAAACAGGTAATCATCAACAGGTACAGGTATTCCCAGCTTCTGGCAAACAGAGGCTAGGGACATCATTCCTGGCCATCCTGGCTAATAGCCATTGATGGACCTATTCTCCATGAACTTATCTAGTTCTTTTTTGAACCCTATAATAGTCTTGGCCTTCACAACATCCTCTGGCAAGGTCAAACCTTCTTTAAATGGAAAACGAAGCAAACACTGTATGTGACTGTAATCACTAGGCACAAACATATCTGAGTGTCGCCTGCGTTCTTTTGCTGGGGGCCTGAAGGACATTCATCAGTTCACTGCTGTGGCAATGTGCTGGCTATCAAATCTAGATATAAATTTGTAATCGTTGCTACCTACCCAAGCCATTCGAAAGAACAACTGGGAGGCTGCAGGGAAAGGCTCAGCTTTTCCCCGCTGCTTCCCTCCTGCCAGAGCCTTTTCTTGCCTCAATGAAAAGCTTCAGCAGTGGGTTGCTGCTGGAACCTTCCTCTGATGCCTTCCCACTGCCAGAGCCTTTCACTGACATGTGTAGCTACATACTACAGTGTGGACACAGTGTGCATTTCACTGTGGCATGTAGCTACATGTATGTTAGGTGTTCCTGCCAGTAGTGTGTAGTGTAGACATAGCCTAAATGTTCCAGCCCTGCTGATGACCTATGTAGGTGTCAATATGAAGCCACGTAACAGAATTTGTTTATTTTCAGTTTGCTTTATTGAAAATTAAGCATACACACAAATCTACATCAAAATATTGTTATTAAGGTTGTGTAGTCAAGCACGCAAAAGTTAGGAGATCCCTGAACTAAAGTTACCTTAATTCAGCCATCAGCCTTATGATACCGTCTTTTATTATATAATCATTCTCTCTTTTTTTTTTCCACAGGACCCCTGCCTCATTCAGTGCTCTGTATTAGGGTTGTTCACTAAAGAAGTCTGCTGTCTGTAGGACTCCTGCTTTATTGGTTACAGTAGTTGGAAATGTATAGTGAATGAGGCAGGGGACTGCAGGAAAACAAATGGTCGTGTCTGAGAAACTTGAATGCTGTTCTAGGGAACTGGATTCTATCCCTTGCTCTGCCACAGAATTCTTGTGTGATGCTAAACTTTTAATTGGGTGTTCTTCATCTTCTAGGTATCCAACATGATACCTTAGGGTCTGAATGCTGAGCATTCACAGCTGCAGCTTACGTCAATAGGAGCTGTGTTTGAATATATAAATTTCTGCATAATGCTTCCTTGTCCCACACTTTGAAAAATGATTTCACCCATGGTCTCATCATCACAAGATTTCAATGTTTCTCCAGTGACTTGGTCTTCACCTGCAGCTTTTCCAGGTTTTAACTTTTTCATTGCATCTCTCACTTCTTTGTGATGTGAGATATTATGATGTCTAGTTATAGGTGTTTAATGTATTTGTCAAAATCAATAGTTACTTTTGCTGTTTGGTGTGTGTATCACCTCTTGGAAATGCTCTGCCCCTTAGTCTTCTTGTTCTTTTTCTGTTGTTAAGGTTACTCCTTGTATGTCCTTAACTGGCCCTCCAGCTGGTGTAAACTTGCCAGTTAGAACCATGTTGTGTGGATAAAGTGTTTTGTCACCTCTTTCAGCAGGGTCTTTAGCTTCTTTGATGATGTTATCCATATATTTCCCATTGTCTCTTCTCGTGCTGATTTTTACTGCTTTATCCTTTCTGTTATATAGATTTTTTGCTGCTTCTTTTTCTGGAGGTTTTTGAGGAATTGATGTTTGCTTTGGCTTGTTTCCTTTCTTTCACATAGTTCCACATATCTTCACTTATACCGACTTTAGGTTTGCTTGTCTGGAAACTAAACTACAGTTATTGCAGCATCTATGATACTGTCACGCAGAAGGGACTGTAACAAGTCAATGCTGACTTCTTGTGGTGGATCTAAGTCTTGTAACTTCCAAAATCTGTTTTTCAGTTCAATTTAAAATTGTTCCTGTAATGTCTTGTCTGTTAGCCTTTTGCTGTCATGTTTCTTGGTGCTTTTTAGGTTTTTTTTTTTTTTTAAAGTTTGATGTTCAGTCTTGCCACCCATAAATAGTGGTCGCTTCCAATGTTGATCCCTCTGTATGCTCTTACATCTAGAGAGTTGATCTAAGACCTGGTCTACATGATAGAGTTAGGTCAATGTAAGGCAGCTTACGTTGACTAACTCTATAAGCATCTATACTAAAATGTCACTACCACATTGTAATTTGCCAGCTACATTGATTTAATAACTCCACCTCCATGAGAAGCATAGTGCCTAAGTCGATGTAGTTAGGTCGCTGCAGTTTCTGTGTAGACACTGCATTGCTTACATTGACTGTTGCTGGCTTTCAGAAGCCTTCCCACAATGCCCCATTCTGACAGTTAAATTGGTGCAAGTGCTCCTGGTGGGGATGCGCACCACTGACACAAGGAGCATTATATGGACATTGCAAAAGCAATTTAATTATTGCTATGGCTGTATGTTGACATAACTTAGGTTGACAAATGTTGTGGTGTAGACATACTCTTAGTTTCCTTCCAATATGTAAGTGATCAGTCTGGTTCCTGGTGATTCCATCTGGGGAATTCCAAGTTACTTTGTGTGGGAATAGTGTTCCACCCATTCTGAGCCCTGATACCAGGCACAGTTCTACAAGTCATTCACCCTTCTGATTTTTCCACTCCACTGTTGTCATCCCAACCTTGACATTGTGGTTAATAATGTACTCAGAATGTTCTCAATAACTTTCTTTTAATGTACCTTTTTGTGTGTAATCGTATAGAAAATGAAAACAGTATGCAGCAGGTCTGTACATTCCATTCCTTATTTTGTCACAGTTCAAATTTTCTAATCCTACAGATGAGATTTTCCCTCATAATGTTTTCAAGGGCCCTCAATCTAAAACCCTTTGTGTCTTTTAATTTTTTTATATAGAAATTAAGTAATGTTTGTCCTCCTAAATCTTGTAGAGATCAACAGCTATGGCTGAATCACATTTCAGAGTCCAATACAGAGAATGTTTTAAATACCCTATTTCAGTTGAAGGTAATTTAAATGGGATTTCAGTATTAAGCTATCTGTTTTGGAAGATGTAATAAGAAACCAAACGTATGACCTTCCATTACATACCTTAAAGAATGAACAATCAAGAGCATCCAGAGGAACCAAGTAAGTGAAATTTTATTTATTGTATAAGACTGAGTTAAATAGAGAAGAGTTTTTTGAGTTTTTAATCATTTTCACTCATTTGAGTGACTCCAATTTTGATTTAATTTCTTTTATGGAGAAATCTTGCTAAGGATTTGAGGAGATGAGGGAATGCTAGTTACTCCTCTAAGTCCAGCTTTGAAGAAGTAATTGCATATGAAGATAGAGTACATAAGAATTTAGATAGAGCTTCCAAATTCCCCTGACCTAAGCTATTGTCTCCTGTCTCTGCAGTTGGGTTTTGCCTACTGCCCATGACTACTTTTGTGCCTCTTCTGGGGTGAAATACTGTGTATCTGACTCCTATGAGAACTAAGGAAGCAGTCCAAGCCTAAGATTTTGAATATAAAAGGAGATCTTTGTGCTGCTTCTCTATGTTGCATAACACCAGATTTAAATCCATGAAGCTATTCGATAAAAAGAGATGAGGGTGGCTGAACTCTGATCTATTACATGCAAATTAGGGCCAGCAGTTTGGCTCTGTACAGGTTGCCAATACTGACCTCAGCTAAACAAAGTTAGAGTATCTTTGTTGGGTAGCCAGTTTTTAACTTGTTCCTTTCTTGTTACTTTCAATGGCTTTTTTTTTTTAATCTTTCAGATTGCTTTATATAACTGTTGCTTCCTGGATTGTAATCTTCCTGATCAAAGTTAGATGATTGTCTTCCTATTTTGACTCTCTTGACTATGGGGTGGTTTTGTTCACTTGACTGAATTGTTCTATTATTGCAATGTCTGTGTTCTCTCTAAAATCTTGTCTTTAGTTCAGTTTAAAAGTCTGGTGGTTACTTTTGTTATGAGTATCAGGTAGTTTGGTTTTTAATTTCCTCAATTGTTCCTTTGGCATTGAAGGCAGAATCATCATTGTCTTTTGACATACACCTCCTTTTTGGTTTAGTTCCAGTGGTTCTCAAACTTTTGTATTGGTGACCCCTTTCACACAGCAAGCCTCTGAGTGCAACTCCCCTTATAAATTAAAACACATTTTTTATATTTTCCTCTATTATAAATGCTGATGGAAAAGCAAGGTTTGGGGATGGAGGCTGATGGTTCATGACTCCCTATGTAATAACCTCATGATCCCCTGAGAGGTCACAACCCCCAGGTGAGAGCCCCTATTCTAGGCAATATGGCACCATCAAGAAGTATTAGGAACAGCTTCTTATGTTGCCTTACATACTTTTTCAACTGCAACTTCGAAATAGCAGTTTCAAAGACTGTCCTGGATTGTGTTTAACATGTGTTACCACTTACCTTCATTATGGTTCTTCTTTTCATTAAATATTTTCTGCTTTCAGATAATTCCATTTTTCCTGACAGGGACAGTGAGTTGGGCTACAGGTTTGAAGGCAACTGTCTATGTTGGATATTAGAAGACATGATCTGTTTCAACTGGCTGTGGAAGGATGTCTCCATCACATTTGGCCTACTACTAGTTTCGTTTTATTTTTCCTCTGATTCATGTTGTTTGTGTGGAACACAAATTAAGCATTTTATTTTTTGTATTACTTGCACAATGTGCATAATAAAAATGATTGTACTTTCTTTCCTGCAACCAAGAACACTGATCATTTTGAGTCTTTAATGGCCTTTTCTGACTTCTTGGGCTTTACGGTTAGTGGCCCTTTCTGCTGTGCTAAGAGATTAGCTCCTCATATGGAAAGATTCCATATTAATTGATTATAATAAAGTACTGACCTGATTACATTTAATTATTTTTGGCTTCCTTTAAAATTTTTCTTTTTCTTCAGTGCTCACTGTACCTGAAGCTGAATGTAAAAACAATACAAGGGCTCTAGATGGTGCAAAACATGGGCGCCGACCTTCTCCCCGGTTCATACTTTTGTGAACATATGAGGCCTGTGCTCCAGTTTCGATTAAGGCCTTGAAACTTATTAACGTATCAAGGCCCTGCTACAGTAAACACCAAATTTTCATTTAGGTACCGCAGAGAGATCTGCGCCCCTCTAGGACAATGCCCAGGATGAAGCACGTGAGAGCTGGGAAGAAAGCATTTTCTTCAGAAGAGATCTAGCTATGGAACAAACTTCCAGAGGAGATCAGATGAATACACAGTCTGAACATATTTAGCAAATACTGCAAAGCCTCTTTTGAGAGAGTCTTTCTGCTATAACAAGGGTGACACACAGCATCAATGACCATCCCTATCCTGCCCCCTTCCAATTGCCCCAACAATAAATGTAAATAAGTAAATTAAATAAATTTCCCAAACGAACAAATCACCTGACATCCAAAACACACTTTTCATAACCCAGAAGGGAGAAGAAACAAACTCCCTGAAGTCCATTAGGGACCTTGCTATTGAAAGTTTGTTACTCAGAAGATGACACCATGAGCCACAGTATAAAACCCTAATAATATATCGGACCTAGTTACTAACATTTACTTTCATTTACATTTAAAACAGGTGAACTGCAGAAGAACAGCAGGATATCTGCAAATATACAGTAGTCCTCGGGAATTTTACTGTAAAGGAGAAAAAATATTATTGTAAAACGCTGCAATTTGTTCCCCAAAGAAATTCTAAAAGCAAAACCACTAGCAACTACCCAAATAATGTAATTTGTATTTTAGTGAGAGAAAGCAGTTATTGCAAAGCATGTATTACACAAACACCTAAGCAACACAAATGATGTTACAAGCACTCTTGAGATGAATAAAAAGAGAGCAGCATTTATAATGGCTTTTAATTTATTGGAGCAGTAGAGTTAGAGCTGGGTGAATAAACCAAAAATATTCTTGGAAATAAACCTCATCACTTTGCTTTTCTGTGGCTTGGAATGCCTTTGGATTGCTGCATCTCCTAACATCATCCAAATAAGGTCACCAGAGAGCTCCATGACCTGTCCATAGTCTTGATTTATTGAAGTGTGCCTCTATTCCTAGATAGGTCCATTATATAAGAATGACAGGAAGATTGCCCTTCTTCAGGACTGATACCATAGTTGTAATAGTTTGGTCCAAGACATGGTTCTACACCTCTACCCCGATATAACGCAACACGATATAACACGAATTCAGATATAACATGATAAAGCAGCGCTCTGGGGGGGCGGGGCTGCACACTCCGGCGGATCAAAGCAAGTTCGATATAACGCGGTTTCACCTATAACGCGGTAAGATTTTTTGGCACTCGAGGACAGTGTTATATCGGGGTATAGAGGTGTATTTGGACAAAGGAGCTGCTCTTGTGTCCTCATGCTGTGTCACCCCCAGTGCTATCCAAGATACTTGAAGAAGTGCTGGTGGAGGCAAGAGGAGTGTCTCGCTCTGCTTGCCTCCTACTTTACTCAGATCTTAAGTGGCAGCATAGACCAGGATAGGGCCCAAGCCAACTGAGTGACAACAGTGGCTAGTAATTCCTTGTTGTTTGTTTGATCTGTTGTTAGCCTCAACCTAATCTCATTCTAAAGTATCTTGACTTTAGTGGCAGTCAGTATGTCTGTATACAACTGCAGCATTGAGCCCTGCTTTTCTGTCCGACTAATGTTTTCTCTCTCTTGTTTCCAAATGGATGTGTTTGGGTCTGACTCCAGGAGCAGTGGGTTGTCCAGGGCTTGACCTACCAACTGAATGACATTACCGCTCTCTCCAGTCACTTACACAGTGTTACTACAGGTTTACCCAGAGGTGGAGTAAGGGTTGGGCTGGAGATGAATTGCAAGAAGTAGAATACCGAGTTTAATTATATTCGTCATGTATTGGGTGTTTCTCTGATTCTTTGCATTTCAGACCTTCATTGCCACATGCCTCATTCTGAGGCAGATCCCTGACCAAAACCATTTAACTTTTTTCTCTGCTTGTCCTTTTTCTCCTTTTCTCGTTTCTCACTATAGCTCTTTTTAAGTTATTTGTTGTCCTCCCCGCATCCCCTATAACTTCTCACAGGGAATCAAGTTTGTCTCACTTGTGCCCTTGTGACTTGCTTTTCTAGCAAATGCACTCTGGTAACTTGTGACCTATAAATCCTGGTGTCCAGACATGGTCAGGCTCAGCAGCATCTCTGGAATTAGTGGGCATTTTCAGGTATGTCTACACTGAAGCTGGAGATGAGCTTCCCAGCCCGGGTAGACAGACTTGTAGACTAGTGGGGCTTCAGCTAGCATGATAAAATAGCGATGTGAATGTTCCAACTCCGACAGAGTCTCAGGCACAGGGGATCTGGTGGGCTTGAGAACCCAAGCTGTCCCTCAAGCTGCAACTATTTTTAGCATGCTAGCTTGAGCCCAGCTAACTCAAGTCTACCCAGCTGGGAGGCTCATTCTGAGCTGCACTGTAGAAATGGCCATCTTGTCCCTGTCTGATGTTAGCCTAAAGCTGGACCCTATGTCATGAGCATGCATGTTGCTTCTGCAGTGCTAAGCAGACAAAACTGTTGCTAGGACAATATCTTTGTCTTTGGATGCCATGTGATCTAAAGGGCGATGTAGGACAGCTTCTAGTGTAGTATCCAGTGATGCAACCTTTAGGACTGAGAGTAGAGAATTCAGCAAGAAGACAGTGTCATAAACATACAGCTAAGGGTAGCATAAAATTCCTCTTTTACTTGTAAAGGGTTAAGAAGCTCAGGTAAGCCAGCTGGCACCTGACCAAAAGGACCAATAAGGGGACAAGATACTTTCAAATCTGGGGAGGGGGAAAAGGCTTTGTCTGTCTGTTCTGAGTGCTTGCCGGAGACAGATCAAGGAAGCATGCAATCCAACTCCTATAGAGTTAGTAAGTATTTAGCAAGGAAATGTGTTAGCTTACTTTTATTTTGACTTGTGTTTTCCTTTGTGTAAGAGGGAGGTTTATGCCTGGTTTTGTAACTTTAAGGTTTTGCCTAGAGGGGAGATCCTCTGTGTTCTTGAGTCTTTTGTTATTCTGTAAAGTACTTACCATCCCGATTTTACAGAGGTAATTCTTTTACCTTTTCTTTAATTAAAATTCTTCTTTTAAGAACCTGATTGATTTTTCATTGTTTTAAGATCCAAAGGTTTGGGTCTGTGTTCACCTGTAGCAATTGGTGAGGATATTATTCTCAAGCCTACCCAGGAAAGGGGGTGTAGGAGCTTGGCGGGATATTTGGGGAAGGTAGGGCTCCAAATGGCCCTCCCTAAATGTTTGTTTAAATCACTTGGTGGTGGCAGCATTACTTAATCCAAGGTATAAGAGAGAAATTGTGCCTTGGGGAGTTTTAACCTAAGCTGGTAGAAATAAGCTTAGGGGGTCTTCATGCGGGTCCCCATGGCTGTACCCTAAAGTTCAAAGTGGGGGAGGGAACCCTGACATAGTGGCAGAGCGGTGGGATCATTTTGAACCAGAGATCATTTTGAATCAGAAGCACAAACCTTAGGAATTTTTTTTCTTAAAAGAAGCTGCTTGGGGAAAGCAGGAGCTGAGGGCAGATAGCGATCTTATCTCTCTTGGCCTGGAGGCAAAGGTGTCAGGTTCTTGTAACAAAATAATTTTTTTTTTTAAGTTGTGAGCAGCTACAGATTTTTGTCTCTGCCTCAGGGCAGGGTAGTTAACTTCCTACAAGGGAATTCACAAGCTGTTTTTTCTTTTTCTTTTCTTTCTACTCTCGGGTCACCTAGGCAAGCAGGAGCTAGGATGGCGAAACGCAATGTCCAACAGAAACTAGAATTAGCTAAATTTGAAGCTGAAGAGAGACAAAAAGAACATGACAGACAGATAGCCTTAAAATGCTTGGAGGCAGAGATGGAGGCGAAACGCTTGGAAGTGGAGGTGGAGAAGCACCACTTGGAGATGAAAGCAGAGGTGGAGAAGCACTGCTTGGAGATGAAAGCCGAGGCAAAACCCTTGGAGATGGAGTTGGAACTGAAGTGCTTAGATCTGGAAAGAGCTAAGCTGAGTCCACCGGATAACCCTAACAATCCTCCCCCAAAAATCCACAAATGGGAATAACTATGTCCACAGTATGATGAATTCAGTGATATTGCTGAATATTTCCTCACTTTTGAGAGACTGTGCACACTCCATGCAATTCCTCACGAGCACAAGATGACCACATTGTTAGCAAAATTGACTGGAAGAGCTCTGGACATATTCAACAAGATGTCTATTGAGGAGACTTCTGACTATGGTAAATTTAAGGATTTGGTTTTGAAACAATTTCAAGTTACACCTGAAATTTACAGAGTAAAATTTAGAGCCCTTAAGAGCGAGCCTGGACTAAGTAATGTGGCTTATGTAAACCAGATGAAGAATCTGTTAGATAAATGGGTCAACGGCAGGGGTGTAACTAGTTTTAAAGGAATGTGTGATTTGATTATTCAGGAACAATTCCTGAATATGACCAATGATGATATAAAACAGTGTTTATGGGATAAGAAAATGGACTCAGCAGAAAGTATTGCTCCTTATGCTGATCAATATGAGCAATCCCAGACCAGCAGAGAGGCGGGACAAATCAGAACAAAATGGGTGGAGGGAGCAGAGAGGAACAACCCTGGTCAAAGGTTGAACGGAGACCAGAAGGGACACCCTCAGACCACACTCTACCACCGGGAGGCAGCCCAAGGCCCCAACTACACCCCAAGGAAAACCCCAGACATCTTATCATTCCACCACACCATTCTCCAGCAACCCATCTCGCCCCAGAGACCAGTCAGCTGGACGATGTTTTAAATATAATGAGCTGGGGCATGTAAAGGCCAACTGGCCTAAGAACCCCAACAGATTACATTTCATAGCACCCGGGTCACACCAAAGGTCCTCAGGCCCAGATGCCTCCCAGATACCCTCAGAGAGAAGGGAAAGTATAAGTGTGGGTGGGAAGAAGGTTAGCATGGAGGGACACTGGAGCACAAGTGTCAGCTATCTACCAATCCTTAGTGGACCCCAACTTAATCAACCCAGAGGTCCAAGTGACAATGCAACCCTTCAAGTCAAACTCTTTTGACTTGTCTACAGCCAAGCTGCCTGTCCAGTACAAGGACTGGTCAGGATTGTGGACTTTTGCGGTCTATGATGACTATCCCATTTCCATGCTGCTGGGGGAAGACTTGGCCAGTCATGTGAAGCTAGCCAAGAGGGTGGCAATGGTCACCCGCAGCCAGGCTAAGCAAGCTGTCACACCTAGCTCTGTTCCTGAGATTTCTACAAGGGCCCAATCCGTGTTACCAGAGACTCAGAATGAGGTGGTGGAACCGGACCCCATGCCAACATCTGCAACAGCAGTAGTGAATCCAGTCACAGAGACCCAGCCAGAGACAGTCCCAGAACCAAAACTGGCAGAGCAACCAGCACCAGAACCATTGCTAGCACTGAATCCAGCACTTGCAACCCTGTCTGCAACTCCAACACCAGAGGGCACCACCAAGCCTGCACTGGCAGCAGCAGATAAACCTACGCAAGAGGCTCAGCCGGAGCCTGAACCCCAACATAGTGCACCAGCAGAGAGCGGTTCACAGTCAAAGGAAACAGCCCCATCCCCTACATCGCTTCCAGAGGGATCAAGCCCAAGTCCACAACCCAATGAAAACTGATGTCTCTAGCATCAAGGGAACAGTTCCAGGCCAAGCAAGAAGCAGAATGAAAGCCTCCAGAGAGCTTGGACGGCAGCACGGAGCAACCGACCACCTTTCAACTCTTCTAATCGATCCAGGTTTGTTGTAGAAAGAGGACTTTTATGCAAGGAAACTCTTTCTGGTGGACTCCAGGAAGACTGGCTTCTGCAAAGACAGTTGGTAGTTCCAACTAAGTACCGGGTAAAGCTCTTAAACTTAGCCCACAATCATCCTAGTGGCCATGCTGGGGTGAGCAGAACCAAAGACCATTTGGGGAAGTCATTCCACTGGGACGGAATGGGCAAGGATGTTTCTATCTATGTCCAGTCTTGTGCGGTGTACCAAAGAGTGGGAAAACCCCAAGACCAGGTCAAAGCCCCAATCCAGCCACTCCCCATAATTGAGGTTCCATTTCAGTGAGTAGCTGTGGATATTCTGGGTCCTTTCCCGAAAAAGACACCCAGAGGAAAGCAGTACATACCGACTTTCATGGATTTTGCCACCTGATGGCCGGAAGCAGTAGCTCTAAGCAATACCAGGGCTAAAAGTGTGTGCCAGGCATTAACAGACATTTTTGCCAGGGTAGGTTGGCCCTCCAGCATCCTTACAGATTTGGAAACTAATTTCCTGGCAGGGACCATAAAAAGCCTGTGGGAAGCTCATGGGGTGAACCACTTGGTTGCCACCCCTTACCACCATCAAACAAATGGCCTGATGGAGAATTTTAATGAGACTTTGGGGGCCATGATACGTAAATTCGTAAATGAGCACTCCAATGATTTGGACCTAGTGTTGCAGCAGTTGCTCTTTGCCTACAGGGCTGTACCACATCCCAATTTAGGCTTTTCACCATTTGAACTTGTATATGGCCGGGAGGTTAAGGGGCCATTACAGGTTGAAATTAAATGGTAAAAGATCATGAGATTTAATATTCTTCTGTCCTCATCTGCCCTCATTCCTGAAGCAGGAATTAAAAAAAAAAAATGTTTACAACTACCTGATGCTTTCCATTGTGTTGGAAAGATTGCACTCACAGTAATTATTTTTGTGGTGGATCTACCTCTTCCACTAGAACACTTCTGTTTTTATTAGCTGAAAATTGTATTAAATACTCAGTGTTTTGACTTGTTTTTCCTTTTAAAATAAGTAAAACATTTGGCAAGCTTACTGAACTGTTAATACAGCATGCCTTGAGGGAACAGGAGGCAGTTGTCAATGGTTGACTGAGCTGAAATGCTTAAAAATAATGACAGATAACATATATAGTTATGGCTGAAAGTGCATGTCAGCTTAGAGTTATCTGCAGTGGCAAAGAAAACAATGTTACCAGCATCCATAGCTCTTAGTAAAGCAGAATGGACAAAGAGCATTTTTGCCAGCCAAATCTTTAACAACAAAATCTTTCCAAAGCCGTGAAGCAGATCCAATGTTTTTGCCCTGTGGGTTTCTGCTGAACTATGAAAAGTGAGGTAGGTCCTGTATTTTTTCTGTTACAAGTCTCCTGTGAGGTGGAAAGGAAGGAGAACCTGATAGTTTTTATTCTGTTACTTGGGGTTTTTCTTTCTCTTTAAAGTAGTAGCTTTCGACTTTCACCTACACTGCATGCAATGTATCTAAAATGCTATACTGGGGATTCCTACTGATTCCTAGTCCTATCCTTAATAATCACAAAATTTACTTTCCAATATTGGGCCCACTGAATTAAGCAAAAGTCTCATGGAGACTGCACTGCAGGATTGGGCCCATGGATATTAGCACATGGACCAAAGGGAAGGAGGAAAACAATCATTTATCATGATTTAGGCGCGGAATTTGGACTGTGTATAAATTTATAAACCTTTTCCCTTTCTTTTCTAATCCCAGTCATTTTTGCTCTATTTCAGTTGAGTTGCTGACAAATACATTCATCCTCCTCTTCTTGGTGAAAGGTGCACTCTCAGAACGAAAAGACACAGACGATTTTCTGGACTAGATCAGACCATTGGTCTTACAAGTTCCATCCTGTCTCTTGATAACACCCACAATTTACACTTCAGAAGGTAAAGAAAAGTTCCATAAATACACTTGTAATTAGCCAGAGAGGTGGAAGGGGGCAAATGATGAAAGTGACTCTGATGTTATTTGTTTATAAATATTCTTGCATGTCATCTCATAGGGGTTTCTTTTTTACATGCAACTAAATTGAGAATACCTTGAATATGTTTCATTTTCTTCATCTTGACTATAATATGAAGGATGTCAAAAGAAATTCTAAATTGTAGGAAATATTTAAATGGACTCAGCTTCATGCTTTGTAATCTGTCCCCAAAGGGAAAACCTGCCAATTACAAAACATCTATAATTTCACGTTGTACCATTCCACAATGTTTGAAGACATTTACCATGTGACAGGATGCAAGGTCTAAAATCCTCAGAAATGATAACTGGAAGTTAACATAAAAAAAGACTTTTTGCAACTAAGTTCTCAAGTATTTGAGCAGTGCACATCAGGTCAACACCACGTTTCAGTTGTTAAAAAAAAAATCTATTATCCTAAACATTGTGAGTGCATTTAAAATTCCTTAAAGAAAAGAATTAGTAACACTTGTTGGTATTGAGCATGGTGGGAATAGATAGGGGATGCTGTTCTTTTCAATGTACATACCTCAAACTTGGCCTGGAACACCATTGCTATTATAGTCTTGGATTTCTCTTGCCCAGAGACAGTGTGGAAATTCTGTGATTTTAACAATGGAGGCTAAAATGAGACCAGCAAATAAATTTTCTGTTATGACCGAAGACTGGATTTGAACTATGGTGCCCAGAGGGAAAAAGTTAATGAGCAAGCATGCTATTCCACCCTACTTCTCAACTGCTTTTTGTTTAAACATTAGCTCTTAGGTGTATTTAAGAATGTGCTAAACGTAGGTTGCGGCCAATTTAGATTTGAAAATAAAAACCTGTTCTAAAACGACAGGACTTGTGTAAAGAGGCTATTTTTAACATGAAAACATAAAAGTTGCATGTATTATTTTAGGTTAAGAGATGAACTGATGGTCAGAGATATGAATCTACCCTATGGAGTAAAAGACAACGAAAAAGGTCCAGGTTGTGTATGCATAGCTAGAAAATAAGCAGCTGAGCTGAGGATTTTAATTTAAATTTCCTAGAAACTTTTCCATTTCAATATAAATGGATATTTAGGGCTTTCACTGCTCCAGTCTGGCTTATTAACTTAGATGGTTAAAAGCATTGTATGAATACGAAGAATAGGATGCTTATTCATTCATGTAATCATTTTAGTAAATTAATCTGCAGCCACTTAGTCTTTAATAAGCTTCAGATGTTGATATTAAACATGCTTACCCCTATGTTTTCAAAGCCGTGGGAGCAGGGGGTTAGGTCCATGATTCCCATTGACATGAATAGGAGATATGTGGCTGAATCCCCAATCTGCTGCTATGAAAATGAAGCAGTACATTGCTAAATTTGTTTATTTTAAAAAACAATCAACTCTGAGCTTTACTGAACTATTACCAGACTGTCATCGGATTTTAACAAGGATCAGGGTGGAATATTTCACACACAAAAATGAATCCTATTCATAATCTAATCTACATAATTGTTTGCAAATAAAATTGTCTACTTGGAATCATTAAAAATGTACTGTCTCTATTGACATAAATAATAGATGTGCTCTTTTTGAATTAAACCATATGCATGTTGAACAGCAAATGTACCATATCATTGCTGTGTTTTTGTGTTCATTGGGCAGAAAATATACTTTGTTTAAAAATATTACTTCAATTAATGTTTTACACAAGGATTAAGAAAATAAATTTGGTAACCATGAGGGCAGTTCTATTTAAAGCAATTTACCACAACCACAAGCTTTGATGTAATTTGAATGTGTTTTTGATGCACTTTCTTTTCTGTGTTACTTAAATACTGCTTACCCTTTTCATTCCCTGAATTTATGAGAGCATGAATTAACTGGAACTTGTGTTAAGCCTAAGACTTTAAAAAAAAGAAGTTGTCACCTTTCCAAAGGAAAACAGCAGAATCTTCCTTAAAAAAAAAAAAGTGTATCATATAGTTTTCCACAAATTAAGATAATCGCACTGTATTTCCTGATAGATATTTACTTTGTGCCCAGTCTTTAGAATGACAATAACACTATTTTTTTAAATAAACATGTTTATGAAAGGTTTTATAGACAAACTTGAAACCAACTAGCACTAAAGAAGCAATCTCTGAGACTAATGGGTTTGAATGTACATTCTGTTTTATATGGTTCTTGACTGATGTTTCTACAGAAGGGATTTTCTTCAAAGAATTTATCATAACCATAGCCATAAGCATACACACTTACTGCACAGCTGTGTGGTGTGATCTAAGAAATGAATTTGTATTGTAGAGTGAAATATATGAAAAAATCCCCACAGCTCTGCTGAATTCTTACAGCCAACATTTCTTAAAAACAGTTTTTTGTGTGGGTAACAGTACAATTTAATAGTAATAGTAATTAAAAAAAAAAACTGCAATCCTATTTCACTTTTATTTATGCTACCCTAGAAAATAAAATTGTCTCTTGCAGAAAGGGAAGAATTGTTCAGCACCCGACTGCGTCCTGTTTAGCATCTGCCATAGTAAATAGAGACACATTACAGACTCCATAAACAGAGCCTCTGGATTTATAATATGACAGTGAAGATCAGATTACATCAGCAGATCACATACAGGTATAAAACAGGCCTTTAAAAATTCTGTCATTTTACTCCAAGATGAATCTATTATGAGCTGGTACAATGTGGCAATTAAATGATTATAGAACAGGTGGCATTCAACAGCACATGAAATGCCATACATCAATCATTCAGGAACAGAAGTCAACTGAACCATTTAGTTAAAATGTAAGACTGAATATTAATGTTTTAAAGATATGATTTAGAGACCTCTTTCCCCCCCCTCTCAACTTTTTGATAACAAAAGTGGAGAAAATTGAGAGTTGAATTACAGAAGATTCATTGTGCACAAGATGGTGTTTAATGAAAGTTATTACAATCCTTGGATGAACCTGTCTCTTTTGGGGCTTTATACCATGATCATTACTGTCAAATTCAACTGAAGGCTTGTTTCAGATAAATAAGCAAAAGTCTGAGGGCCAAATTTGCTACTGATGTAGTGGAGTTATATCAGCAAAGGACTGGGCCCTGAATGTTTACCTGAACATTGTCCAAACAATCTGAACCTCTGAGGGGTGTGAAATTGGTTGGAAAACTAAGATTATTGGTACTCCCTGCTTTTGGTCATGGCAGAAATAACTAGGAACTCTTTCTCCTAGTATTTCAGCTTTTCTTTTGTTCTCAGCTGGAACCAGAACTACAACAAACAAACAAAACACATTTTTTAAAAAGAGTTTGCCAGACTCTTTAAATCTCAAAAAACAAACAAACAGACAAAAAAAAAAAAAAAAAAAAAACCACTACATTTGAAATCCAGGCCATGTCTACACTTACAAGCTGACAGAGGCACAGCTGTACCAATACAGCTGTGCCTCTGTAAGAGCCTTTATGTAGCTGTGTTAGGCCGACAGGAGAGTGCTCTCCCGTCAACATAATAAAACCAGTTCAATGAGTGGCAGTACCTATGTCTGCAGGAGAGCGTCTCTCGTCAACATAGTGCTGTGCGCACCAGCACTTGTGCAGGCAAAACTTACGTCCCTCCGGGGTGTGTTTTTTCACACTCCTGAGTGACAAAAGTTTTGCCAGCATAAGTGCCAGTATAGACATGGCCTTAGGTGAAGGTTTGTATCAGCTCTTCCTGGTTCACCCCATTGTTAGGTGTCTCTTAGGCTTTGATTCTGCAAATTCTTACACAGATGAATAGCCCATTAAAATGAAGTGTTTCCAGGACGATGGCCTAAAGCAACAACAACTTCACAGTGTGGACTGTAAGTTACTGCTGAAATACAAGAATCCTTCTTAAAGGATATGTTTTTTTGATAGGTGTGAATCAAAACTCTGGATCTGTACAGTCCAAAACCCTGAGTGAGTAAAATTCAATTTGGATATATTGTTTGGGCCCCATGTCTTTTAAGTCCATATTTGAACAACCATTTAAGGGAAGTTTTGTAGAATAATTATCATTGGACATAATAGCAAAAGAGCATTAGTATAGTAACAATAATGTCATTACCAAAAATTGTAATACAGTTCTTGTCACCAGCCTCTTTGCACTGCTGCAGTGAATACATTATTTCAGCAAATTAATGGAAACTGTGTGGTGTACAGGGTGTTCAGGACTTCATTTTGGGTGAAATCTGAAAATGGCATGGCTGTTAGTAGCAACCACCAATCCATTGTTATGACAGTCTCAGTCTATAATGTCTGACTCCTGGATACATCAGAGAGCAACTCTCTCCTTGTATGATAGTGCACTTGGTTGAGATCAAGTCATATCCATTAGTATAACTAGGAAGAGGCTGGAGGCACAATATTCTCAGTTCCCATATAGAACTTACTATTACTAACTTATCTTTCCCACTGGGTCCTACAAACTCTATCTGGTGACATGCAGGATCTCAAGCAAGAATCTTTCTCTCATTTTTTTCCCCCCTCGGGTGCTGAGGGAATTGGAGTGAACGGTTAGAGCATCTTTGATTTATATCTGTCTGTTTGTCTCTCTAGAGTCATTTTCACTTCTGGGTCACCTTTGGATCTTTAAGTTTGTTACATTCACTAACTGAACCACACATCACCCCTTGGAAATTAGTAGGTATTGTGTCCATTTTAGAGAATATATCTGTCTTTGGGGGTTTTCCAATACTTTTTCACCCCATCCCCATCTTTAGAGTTGTATTTTTTGTGTGTGCTGCATCACTGCACACACAACATCCTCTGCTGCTGCTACAAGAGCAGTTCCTCAGCTCGTGCCACAGCAGTTTTCATATATCAGTAAGTGATCTCACTTCACCCAGCTGACCGAGAGCATCAACTTCATGACACAGCAGCCAGTGGCAGCCCATGACTTAGATTCTCTACTAACGCTTCTTGAAATCTTCACTGGCTGACCTGCAATTAAAATAAATAAATAAGCATAAACTGCTCTGCTATGGCTCCTTGTTCAAGCAAAGGGGGGGAAAATTGGCCCTTTAAATTATGCATTTTTTTCTTTTTAACTAGGAAAAATTAGCATAGCAAATGCTGTTCCGCAGGGGAACTATTCTTCTTTTTAATAAATATTCTGGGAATAGAGTTACACATTTAGCAGGCTCCAAGTTTCCCCAGTTATAAATCATCAATGTTCCATATGGCACCGACACTATTTGAACTGTGTACGCACTGGAAAAATCTTTATATTGTTTTTCTGAATGCTTTTCCCCTGTCCCCTAAATTTATAAATCACATTGTCAGTTTGGTGAGTTCTATTTATTTTCCAAATGTTCATCTGTTTGGAGTGAGAAAAAGCCTGGCCTTGCCTAAAGCTGTATTATTGAAATCATTCCTAGGGTTGTGGAAGGATTGCAGTTATAAATGGCACCCTTCCAATTTTGAATGGGCTGTACTGTTATCAAATGTTTCTTTTTTAAAATAAATGTATAAAACATTTGTTCTTCTACCTAAAAATAATGGCTTTTAATCTGAAGTGTAAGACTCTGATCTTGCACTTGTGCTGGTGGACGGTTGGAATCACATGAACCCCTGTTGGGCTATATGCATGTATGGAAATCCATCTGCTCAGTATCAGTTGCAGGATTAAAGCCTGAAGTTGCTAGGCTACCTGCCTTGTTCCATGCTGAACCAGCATGTCTGTCACCAGTGACCAGCAATCGGCCTAGGAGGCCCGCCTCCATCATGGACTTGTTACAGTTTCAAACAAGCACCTTCATGATTTCTCCCATGCTGCCCCTCATGCTTGGGAGGTGCTCCATGTAAAAATTCCCATAGCTACCACATTATCCTCCTTAAAACTCTTCTTGGCCATGAGACCTATGCAAAACTTGACAGCAGTTAGCTGCTGGTGTACCGAGACAACTCCCTATCACCTATATTGTCTTGTGGTTTCCTTATGCCATACCCATCTATTGTCTCTTGTCTTATAGTTAGATTTTAAACTCCTCAGGACAGGGCCCATCTTTTTGTTCTACATTTGTACAGCATCTAGCACAATGGGGAGTCATAACTAGGGCTTCTAGGCACTATGGTAACACAAATAACTATGCAGCACTTTTTCAGAAGAGGTCCTTCAGGATGGTCCATCAGCAGCGATAGGAAGCCTTTCAAAACTATTTCAGGGCAAAAGATACCTCTGCATTTATTTAGTAATTTTTTTTAAACTTCAGTCACTTTTTCTTTATTTAATAAAACACTCACGTTGCAGACTAAGTCTTGGCACAATTATCATTTCCTCCTGCCTTGAAATGGATAAATGGACTGAAAAAGGTTGATTCCTCTGTAGTTTCTGCAAGCCACTCAGTATGCTTCACTGAAATGCTGTGCAGCTATCATGGTATTACTCATACTGGAGGAACTTGTTTATCTTACACTCTGCTGCCTGCTTTTCTTACTGCACCCTCAGCCTTCTGAATGTGTAACTTATACAACCGTATTCCACTTTATAGACTTGCTCCCTTTCACACTTCTGAAATTGGCTCATCGTCCATTGTCACACTTGTCAGCTTTCTTACCCCTTACTCCTACTTTTGGACAACTGGGTTAAAAATGTAACCTATTATCCTAGTTGGAGACTGTTTCAGGGAGGAGGCTGTCAGCTGAAAGTAATGTGGTGATAAAAGTGGATGACCTAGTATAACTATGCATTGAACCCACTGTCTACTGATTCTCTGATGCACTTGCTCTGCTGTAATCCCCTATTAACATTCAGATCCAGTTCCACACTTCATTCTTTTTTACTGAGGGCCCAAAACTGTGCTAGGATACCCTGAAAGAGAATATAGAAAAGATAAAGTATAGAGCACAGATATGGTATACAGAAGATACCAACCCTTGTATTGAAAGAGTTTACAATCAAAGCCTCCGATTGCAAATCTCTTACTCCTGTTGGTGAGCAATTAATTGCATGAGTAGTCCACTGAAATCAATAGGACTACTTGTGTTAGTAACTGCTTACAAAGAGGAGTCAGAGGTTCACTATCTGGTGTTAAACTGACACAGGAAGGACGATGAAAGCAATCTGCTTGCAATGGTGACAGGCAAGTGCCTGATCTGTTCTGTGGTTTTAAAAAAGAAATACAACCCACGCTTCCCTATTCCTCTCTCTTCTGCTATGTGTTCTGGGGCTCTGCTCTCACATTCCCCAGCTGTAGTGACAGAAATGATTGGTCATTTCTGATTTTTGGATAGTTGAAGGATTCCTGACATTTCTCTTAGGAAATCAGGAGACCAAAGACTCTCATACACAGGGCTGCCCTGGGGGGCAAGTGGGGCAATTTGCCCCAGGCCCTGGGCTCCACAGGGACCCCCACAAGAATACAGTATTCTATAGTATTGCAACTTTTTTTTATGGAAGGGGCCCCCAAAATTGCTTTGCCCCAGGCCCCCTGAATCCTCTGGGCGGCCCTGCTCAGACATACACGTGTGTTGGTGAAATGGTCCCATTTTGATTCATGAACAGGCATCTTGGTCCTTGTAACATCAAGATGGTATCAGGAGAATTGCTATGCAGACGGATATGGCTTAGAAAATAGAAATAGATCTATAGTGCTACAAAAAAGCAGTTTGTAAATAAATTGCATCTCTTAGGGAAAATAACAAATAAAAGGGACTGAAACTCATATGTTGCAAAAGGTAAATAGGCCTGACGCTGGCAAAGAGGGTATAATCTAAAAAAACCATGAACCTTTTATTTTCACGGTTTCAGAAATTGTTTAAAAAAATTAAACTAGACTTGTAAGTATTTTTGTTCTATTAATCCCAAAATGCACGTGCTCTCCCTGCAGCTTACTAGCCCCTAGAGCTTGTTTACACAGTGAGTTACTGGGCCAGGGTGTGAATCTACAGCATGCCAGCTTGCTGTGCAGTAATTCACCGTGTAGATAAGCCCTCAGCCTGCAAGCTGTTTCAAGTGGGAAAACCCCTGCTCTCATGCAATGCCCCACTGATTTCAGTGGGGCTCTGTGCAGGAATGAGGTTTTACCTTGGCAGAGTTCATTGCATAGGGTTACCATATTTCAGCGAGCAAAAAAGAGGACGGGAGAAGCCCCGCCCCTGCCCCTCCCACTTCCCGCCCCCCCTGACCTCCCAACCCTCCCCCCGTTCCTTGTCCCCTGACTACCCCCTCCTGGGACCCCTGCCCCTAACTGCCCCCCAGGACTATCTAAGCCTCCCTGCCTCTTGTCCCCTGACTGCCCCAACCTTTATCCACACCCCCACCCCCAGACAGACCCCTGGGACTCCCACGCCCCATCCAACCACTCCCCACCCCCTGACAGCCCCCCCCAGAACTCCCAACCCATCTAAACCCCTCTGCTCCCTGTCCCGACTGCTCCGATCCCTCTCCCCACTCCTGCCCCCTGACAGCTCCCCCCCAGAACTCCCAACCCATCTAAACCCCTCTGCTCCCTGTCCCCTGACTGCTCCGATCCCTCTCCGCACTCCTGCCCCCTGACAGCCCCCCCCAGAACTCCCAACCCATCTAAACCCCTCTGCTCCCTGTCCCCTGACTGCTCCGATCCCTCTCCCCACTCCTGCCCCCTGACAGCTCCCCCCCAGAACTCCCAGCCCCCTACCCCCCCGCTCCTTGTCCCCTGACTGCCCCCTCCTGGGACCCCTGCTCCTAACTTCCCTCCAGAACCCCACCCTCTACCTAAGACTCCCTGTTCCTTGTCCCCTAACTGCCCCCTCCTAAGACCCCCCCCCAACTGCCCACCAGGACCCTACCCCCTACCTGTACCCTGACTGCCCAAAACTTTCTCCACTCCCCTCCAAAAGCCCCCACCCGTTTCTTGACTGCCCCATCCAGAACCTCCCTGTCCCTTCTCCTGCCCCCCTTACCCTGCTGCTCAGAACAGGGTGTTGGGCTCTGTGCGAGCCGGACACGTGGCTAAGCTCCCCAGCACAACAAAACCCGGTCCCTGGCCCTGCACAACAAAACCCGGTCCCTGGCCCGGACCGGGTTGCAGGGGAGAGCTGCCCTTGTATCAGCACAAAGTGCTCTCGCTCCCGTTTTGCTACGCTGCATGGCAGTAACCGCTCCCAGTTGCAAAAGGGGAGGGCTGCACTTTGTGCTGAGACACTTGCTCAGAATGCAGGGCGGAGCTCCTCTCCAGCTGCTCCGGAGTCCAGCCCGGGACTTTCCTGCAGCCCTCCCAGCCGCTCCGGGGGAGGGGGGAAATCCCGGACATTGTGAGTGCTTTACAAATTCCCCCCGGACGCTATTTTTAGCACAAAAAGGAGGACATGTCCGGGTAAATCCAGACGAATGGTAACCCTATCATTGCAGGATCAATGTCTTAGGCCTCCTCTGGGAAGGAACATAAATCATGCTTCAATATACAAAAAAGAGCTAAACAACAAATTATTGGGGAATTTCCCATTCATCTTGTAACCAGCCCCACCACAGGTTGTTGCTGTGAATGTTGTGCACGAATTCCCCCTACGTGCATTGTAGTATGCCCTGTATACCGCTAACGGACACAAGTTCTTCCAGAGATCCATGCACTAGGCTCTCCGGACTTGATCATTTGCTGAGTTCCTGTAAATACCCAGGCATTTTGAGTATGACGGATGATGACGTGACTAGGGCCACCAGCAACTAAAGTGCCCAAACTCCCTTGGTAAAATGACTTATAAATAGAAAAAAACCCAACCCAATAATTCCAAACTCCGCCAATAGGGGCAGTCTAATTCAGGGGTATAAAGGTAACAATGTCTCAATTGGTGTAGAGGGGCTCTGTTCTCCTGCTGAACACTTGCAATCACCTCTATGCGATGCCCCCTGCATGCATGGCAGTATGTTGTACTCAGCTATGATTGACACCTTCCCAGCAATAAGTTCTTTTGCTGCCAAGCTCTCAGGCTATCTGCTACCCAGCCTTCCTTCCAGAACAAGCTCTCAGAAGTACCTGTGGCTCCTATTCGCTGGCAGCTTCTGAGTTTGATTTCCTCTAAACTCAGGATGTTATTTCCTTTTCTTGTACTCGAGCCTAGAGATTATGGAACCTTGAATTGTCTGGATGTTGAACTGAGTAACACTATGCCCTCCAGCTCATTGGCAGGGAAGCAGTCAATAATGTGCCAGCAGAGTCATGACAATATCAACAGGAAGCTGCAACGCTGCATTCCTAGCATCAGCTTGTGCTGTGTGAGGAAATCAAATAGCTCTCAGATGCCCCCTCATGTGCCCTGAAATGATGTTTATTACAAAATGTTACTTTTTGGCTTCTAGTTCAGAGAAAAATCCAGAATGGTAAAATGACCCTGTTCAGGTAGGAGTGCCCACTGGCTGCCCAGTCTCCTTTCAAAATATAAGGGCAAGAGGAGAAACCAGCTCTGCTATGTATGCCTGGTACTTAGATACTCCTCTTGCTTTTTCACCTGGGGCTCCATATATGCTTTCGAAGAAAAATTTTAATAAAACTAAAGTACTTTTTAGTATTAGCCTTTTAACAGTCACTGTCTTTTTCTTTCTATCCCACTCCAACCCCCTCCCCCTGCTCTCTCATCTGTGCTGGCTTTCCATCACAGGCAGGGAAATGAAACTTGTGACTTGCCTGGTTGGGGGTGGAAAGGAGAATTGTGGAATAGTGGATAAGGTAATCAGGAGATGTGGAGTCCTTTGGTCTGACCCAGTACAGCCATTCTTATGAGTCTAATCTTGATTCTAAGGCTGAGTGATCTCTTGGACACTCAGTTTCTGGATCTGTAATATAGGGCCAACAAAATTTATCTTTCTTAAAGCAGAGGTAAAAGTCTCTGTGCTCCATCATCAACCCCCCAAATGTTGTGCTATTAATTTTATATACAATAGCAGTAGGATTACATTGTTTCACATAATCTGACTCATGGTTGTTTTAAAATGCTCTTCAGAGCAGTTAGCTGGCAGTGATTCACAAATAGCTAGAGAAATCATACCTACTGTACACTCTCCGCCTTATATTATAACTTTCCTTCTGAATCAGAGGATAAGCTTTCCTTTTTAATAAACAGTTTCTCTAGTGGTTAGGAAATTGCTCTCTGCAGAATACCATTACAGCTGTGAGTTTATCTGCAGTTGGATAGAAGTCTGTTCTGTCAGATAAATGGCTAGGCCTGAATAGCCCTTTTGTGTTCAGAAACTCTTCTGGGTGGAATATGGAACAGATTTTGAACAGGAAAGGAAAGCATTTCAGGCCAGATGGTTATTCTGATGGAGTCATATTCTGACTGGAGGAAAGAGTAATATTGTGTAGCTTAACAGTTACATCAGCACAAATAAAATAAAATAAAATAAACAACACAACAGTTATGTTAATGGAGACCCATGATTATGCTGGACCCAAAGGAAATATGACAATTTTTACTAATATGTAATGGAAAATTGTTAATATAGTATGATAAAATTTTCATGCCATTTCAGTGTTTAATTTCTTGAGTGTAGAGAATGGACCAGATTCATATTTTTGAATACAGTTCTTTGTGAATCAACATACATGTAACAACATACATGTGCATATGTGTTTTTATATATGTGATCTGGGGTTGATTTAATTGGTCTATTATTTTGTTATGTTCCTTTGTATTTTTTTCTTTATAAGATGTGTGGTTCTGGATATGTAGAGTCCTGGAGAAGGGTTTTCCAATTAAACTGCTTGTTTACTGGTTTAAATTGGTGATGCTAGAATGGGTGGCCCCCTGCCAACTCAGAGATGGAAATTTGCTTCAAGCCTAAGCAGTGAATACTATAGTATGACTAACCTATGACCAAATCTCACCCCTAACTGCATTAGATGAAGATTCCCAAGGAAGAACCTAAGAAACCTAGATATGTTTTATATATTCAAATTCTGTTAGTGTATAAAAAAGGAAGTAAATGTGGACATGATAATTACCTGCAAAGGGACTTGTTACACCATGATCATAAGAAAAATGTGATGGAAAGGGAAATATGGATTGTGTGGTGAATGCATACCTGTATTGGGTACATAGGGAAGGGATTTGTTTACACATATTGTTGCCTGATCTATTGATTATGTATGAATTCCCAGTTAATATTCTGTGGTTTGGCAGAGTTCAGCCTCATGACCAGACCCAGAAATATTAAAATTATTACAAGGATCCTGCAGTGCATGGAGACAATTTCATTTAGGAAAGGAGTTCTCTCCTTCTAATGTTTTATTGAGCACAGTTAGCAAAATTATAAACACTTCAACACAGCAAAGAAGGTAAAAATAATATAAAATGAGCATCTGTGCATCCATATACTCACACCATCCCTTGATGATGACAACTAACACTTTGTTTTTTTCCTCATCATCCTCAACATCCTCACTCTCTCCATGGTTGTCATCCTAGCATCTCCCAGGGCACGTAGACAGGGACACAGCTTTTATAATGTTTTACACAGATGCCCACTCTGCCTAATGCATATTTGGTAGGGATTTCAGACCCTTTTCCTTATCTATATTTCCTCACCCTACTAATGTTGGGTTGCCCTTTTCCCATAGGTTACTAGGCCTGTAGCTCAAGTTCATTAGCCTATATGCCAATTAGTTATCATGGCATTTTTGAGATTGGACATTAGCTGATATTCTGAATTTAAAATAT
Organism: Malaclemys terrapin pileata; assembly: GCF_027887155.1. Classification (NCBI taxonomy): domain Eukaryota; kingdom Metazoa; phylum Chordata; order Testudines; family Emydidae; genus Malaclemys; species Malaclemys terrapin. The sequence continues at coordinate 129,920,740 of NC_071507.1, forward strand.
CTAAAGGTTTAATCAACTGGTATCTTGTGATTACCTGTCAGCAGTTTAGTCAGACTTGTTTATCTCAGCATTCTATCTTATGATAATTTATGATCTAGGGTTACTTCTGGTTAGCTGCTTATGCTAAGGCTTTTTGGTTCTTAGGTCTTGATTAGTTTAGCTAAGCTATTGTCTTACAGGCCTTGAGGTTTGTAAGCTCATTGCATTACAGCCTTAATTTATACCTATGCCTTGCCTAACAAATACCTATAACTAAAGTCTACAACATACAGTATGTTTACAAAAGATTTACTTAATTTATCCACCTCCAAGTTAAATCTGTGATCTTGAAGGTAAAGGTGATTTGGAGAAATACAGCAGAGAACACTAAATGTGATTTACTATTGTAGGATCCATTAAAAACTTAACCTCAGCTTCTCTTGTTCCACATCTCAGAACATAAATACAACTCCTCAGGTTCTTTTTCAGCTATTATTGTGTTTTGAAATTAATGGGAGCTTGCCTGAGAAAGAGTTGGATAAAAACTGAATCTGAGGCAAAGGGAGAGTAGTGTCTTTCAGTGGTGGACACCATTTTCAGAATATATATGTAAAAAAAGAAGCAGAGAAACCTGGAGAATGTACATATTTTGTGTTATGGTGAAACACTTACAGTCTTCAGCCACTGTTCTAGGACTACATGGTATTAATAGAATTTAGGGGTAATAAACTGTATCTCCTTGTGACGGGGGTCTGTCAGGCCTTCTCTGCCCCCCTGCTGCCAAACCTTGCAGACTGAGGGGAGCACCTGCAATACCACATGTGGCCCTGAAGGGGCACTATAGAGCAGCCCTGCCTCCCACAATTTGGTACCATAAGTGGGACCGATCCCCCTTTTTCCATAAAGAGGAACCATGGAGGTATCATACACCTCCTAGATCAGCAGCAGCAGGCTCAGGCAGGGCTCAGAAGCTTTTCCTGGAAGAACAGTGGGAGGCACGGCGAGCCACCCAGCAGCAGCAAACTGTGTTCCTCAAGCTATTGCAGCTGCAGCATGTCAGGAGGTGATGCTTGAGCAGATCTCCAGTCACTCCCTCTCCAAAGTGACTCTTTCAGCCTCACGTATTGCCCTTTCCCAGTTGTGACCCAGTGGTGACCCTGAGGCATATCTTGTTACATTTGAGTCCATGCCACTCAAGGGGAGAGAGCATCTGGGCTGTGGAACTAACCCCTTTTCTGGCCAGAGATGCCCAGGAAGCCTACTGGACTTTAGATGATTAAGCTGAAAAGGACTCTGATACCCTGAAAGCTGCTGTCCTCTACCGACTGGGGTATTATTGGAGAAATACCAGCACTGATTCCAGACAGAACCTTTCCCTCTGTTGGCTGTGACTGAGTGGCTAAAGGACTCTGCCACCTGCTGGCTCCATCTGGCATTCTTCTTTCTGCCAGATTCTGGAGTCAGCGGTGCTCAAGCAGTACCCAGATATTTTGCTGACAGTGACTACCATTCAAACCTGGGTACACTGATGTGACCCCAGAACATAGACAATTGATGTCCAACTTATTGAGGACTTTAAGGCAGCAGATTGGTCTGGCAGGGTGAATGGCCTAGGTCTGGTGAAGCCCGGCCCTTATGAGGAGCCAACCTGGGGTACAAGAAAAAGGCCAGAGGACTTATATTCCCAGTGGAACCGGAAGATGCCCTGCAACACCAGCACAAGAACCATCAGAGGGGAGCAGGTCAAGGAGCTGGCCAAGGAGCCTTCCCTAATTGGCCAATCATTTGTTTCCGCTGTAAGTCAGCTGCTTCTGCCTCCTCATGGAATCTGACTTCACGAAGTGTGGCTTTGTAAAATGGTGCGGTCTCTCTGACAGAACAGATGAAAGCTGTTGCCAGGCATTTGTAGGTCCGGTAGTACTTGGGGTCCAGATGGGAATAGGACAGGAACACCTCCGTCTGTTTGCAGATGCTGGTCCAGGAGACCTCCTGAATCTGGAAGAGATGCAAGATGATGGCCTGGTGCATGTGACATGTGTCCACAGGATACGCATACCTACTCCACAGCCTGGGTGAATTTGAATATAGGGAACCAGGCCAGAAAACTTCTAGTTCCTCAAAGAATCCTGAACCATAAGCCACTGTTAGCCCGCTGCCTCAGCAAGAGCAAGCTTTTCTGGGGTTTAAACTGTGTGTCAGCATCCTGCCACGCAGTCTGTCCTCCTCACCAGCAAACTCTACCAGTCTTAACCTGGCCTAGCCATAATAATCAGTGAACCCCAGTTTCCCAGAGATGTCTCTCTGCAGTGTCCCATCCCTCTCACTCAACTCTAACATAAATAATTAAGTTTGCAGCCATCAAAGAGACAGTATACACACCAGCATGTTAGGTTACTGAGGATTCACGCTGTACTTCAGCATAACAGCACTGAGATGGTTCATACTAAAACCGAGAATAAGTTTACTAATAAGAATGGAGATGTAAGTGATACTAAGCAAGAGAAAGATACAGAGGATTTTTCTGAGGAAGTTTGTATTTTTTGGCACAGAACAATTTCAAACCAAGATCTATTGACACTGTGCAGCCAAGAGGATATGAGTACCATCCTTGCCAGGAGGCATTGGAGATAAATTGGCCATGGTGTTTTGGATGGAAACAGATTCCATCACCAGAGTAGCAATAAGATGGGCACCTAAAGGCAAGTGAAAATGAGGCAGCCCTAAGCAACATGGCGAAGAGCTGTGGAAGCTGAGCTGAAAAACCTGGAGCACAGCTGGGGAACCATTGAAACACTTGCCAGAAAGAGACAAGAGTGGAGGAGCTTTGTCGCTGCCCTAAACGCCAGTGGCATAATGGAAACATGATGATGATGAAGCAAGAGAAAAGAGACAGGTATGTTACAAACAAATCAAAACATGCTTTCTGGTGACTAAAACTTAATTTTAGCAAGTTACAATCTTTGTCTAATCAGATTACTCTCTTACCTCAAGTTACCAGCATCTTCAGCCCAACTTGCTATGGGAAGTAATAATTGGCAGAGACTGGAAACCCTTCTCTTTGTTACTACTGAGTTGCTTGGAGAACCCGGATGCCCTCTTGGGCTGATTGTCTAACATCTTTCTGATTGCCATCTCTGATTTTTATGATGACCCACTGTGACCCAAGAAGACTTGGAAACAGCAATGACTGCCTGGGAAGGTCTGGTTGTGAACAGCCATGGCAGCTGATGATCCAGGTGGCAGCTCAACAGAGCCTCCTCGGGAAAACCCTCTTTCCAATATTGGCTCAGCAGTACTGGCTAAGACCTTTGATTTTGTTCAGAAAAACAAGGAGATACGCCTCTCTAAGGTGCTATGTTTAGCTTGTGGTGCTTAACGGAACCATCACTCAGGAGACTCCGGCCTCCCATGTTTCCCACTTTAAACTACAAAATTATTTACTTTACCACGTAGAGAACTACTCACGGAAAGGTAAGATATATCACCAGCTCCCGGTGATCTGAAGCATTCTAAAAGTAGTATTATGATTAGCACGCTCCATCCCCTTTGCCTGTCACTTGGGCAGTGATAAAATCCCAGAAAGGGTGCTAGTGTAAGAGGGCTGTTGTTTCTTTACTGAATCTTAGTGATGTTTTTTTTTTTTTTGGTTGGTTCTCTTCCAGTACCAATAGAAAGGGGAAGGGCTGAAGAGGTGTCAGGATCTTGGGAATGATAGGTCCCTAGGCCAAAAAGGAGTGGCCAGCACTCCAATTCAGCTGGCTTGACAAGGTGGGCCAGCCAATGAGGGAATCGAGAGCTCAGGGCCCATCTTTCATATGTGCTGGGCCAGCCAGGGCAGAGTAAAGCATGAGAGGGAGAGCGCAGCAACCTAGAGCTGAGCCAGGGAGCCAGAGCAGCAGAGACCAGCCATGATGGTGGTGAGCCAGAACCAAGCTACTGTGGGAAGCTATGGGACCAGAACTGGGATAGCAGAAGGTCTGCCATGCTGCTAGTAAACTGGTGCCAAGAGTGGTGAGGGGCCAGGGAGAACAAGGTGGTGATCTTGGGTTGAGAGGGCCCAACAGAGAGAGAGACATCACCAGACAAGAAGGCCTTGAAGGCTGGACTCTGGGGGGGGGGGGAGAGGGAGGTTTCAAACCCGATGGGAGGGCTAATACTGGAGAGAGGGTCCTGCCACCTAGAGCCAAGGGTGTGTACCCACCACCAGAACAAGTATCGTATCTGTGGTATCACCTCAGTGCATCCAGGTCCTGGGAAGGAGGCCTGGGATATGTAAGAAATAGACTGTGAATTTTCTTGAATCTCAGAGACCATTGTTTACAGTGTTCTTCATGCCCATTGTGTGGGGTTCCTGGATCCTTTATTTTTTTTCATTTTTTCCCTTATTCTTTACAGTTGCTGTTTAATAAATTTTATGTGGTTTAAACTCAATGTAATGATCACTGGATCAGGGAAGTGACTGGTGAGGAGAGAGTACCCCAGAGTGGCTACCGTGTCCTGAGTGACCTGCAACGAGACTGGATTAAACTTCCAAGGGTCCTGCACTGGAGAGACAAAGTGGAGTCCTCAAGTTCAGGCAGGCATCTAGGTAAAGGGAGATGGGGCAGTGACTCAGATCGTTTTGCCATCCCATTACACTGGGATAGTGTAGAAGCCAGGAAAATTCCCAATTGCCAGGACCACACAGCCGCTTACACTAACTAAATGCTTCTGGAGAGGGGTCCACAAGGAAGTGGAAAACTTTTGTGCATCCTTCACAGAATGCCTATGGGACATGTCTAGGCTGTGGACCCCTTAATGCTCATAAGTACCCCCTTTGAACAGGTAAGGATGAACATAATGGGGCCATTAGAAAAAATGCAAGGCGGCACCAGTATGTGTAGTATTAGTGGATTATGCAACCCACTACCCAGAGTCAGTCCCCCACTGCTCAGTAATGGCCAAAATGATAGCCAGAGTTAGTTCTGTTTTTTGCACAAGTAAGCTTACCTACTGAAGTCTTCACAGATGAAAGACGTAACTTCGCCTCCCACCTAATGCAGGAGATATGGCAGCTTCTTAGGATTAGAGTCCAAGGAACTTCAATATACCATCCCCAAACTGATGTCCTGGTGGAAACGTTTAACCAGACTCTTAAGAAATGCTGAAGAAATTTGTGAAGATGGACCCAAGGATTAGGATCAGCTACTTCCTTATCTCCTATTTACCGTACAAGAGGTTTCCCAGGTCTCAACAGGCTTCTCATCCTTTCAACTGTTATATGGCCAACAGCCTTGAGGAATCCTGGATCTTCTTAAAGAGACCTTGGAAGAGCAACAATCATGCTTTCAAAATGTGTTACAGCACATCCTACAGACACTGAGCAGCTCAACTGAGTAGGACAATTTGCGAAGGAGGATCTCCTGTGGATCCAACAAACCCAGGCTCAACATTATAATAAAGGAGCTTGGGAGAGGGCTTTTCAGCTAGGGGACTGTGGGCTGCTGCTCATCCCCAGCTCAGAGAGCAGGCTCCTAGCCAAATGGTAAGAATCTTATGAGGTTTCTGGTGAGTTGGAAAAGTTGATTATAAAATTCACTGTCCAGAGAAAAAGAAGAAGAAACAGATTTTCCATGTAAATATGTTAATACGCTGTTGGGCTCAGGAAAGCTTGCTCATAGAGCTGAGGGATCTCCCTGAGGATCTGGGCCCTCACATACAAGAGCCAGCAGGTGTTGAAAATGTGCCATTAGCAGAAAGTCTTACTCCTTGCTTACACTGGCAACCCAGGAACTTATTGACCCACTTCAGTACAGTGTTCTCCACCCAGCCAGGGTGAACACATCATATGGAACACCAAATCCACACTGGCAGGGGTAAAGCCAGAACATGTGACTTATCACATTCCTGACTGACCCACAAAACCATGGAGCGGGAGGTACAGGCCTTATTAGACCTTGGTATCATTGAGGAGTCCAAGAATTCCTGGTGTTATCTGAAACCAGCAAAGATGATCAGGTCCAGTGGTTGGAGTAGGGATGGTTGGGCTTAGGGATTGGAATCAAAGGTTAGAGCTGGAATAAGGAGTCAAGAGCAGGGTTGGAACAAGACAAGAATAGGACTGGGATCAAGGCTGAAGCCAGAGCAGGGCTGGAGCAGGACTAGGAACAAGACTAGACCAAGAGCAGGCTGAGGCCTGTGGAGACTTTCACCACTTCAGGCAGGAGTAAGTTCCAAGCAATGAAGAGACGTTGAACAGACTGAGTTGCCGTTTCTTCTAGCTTGTGGACTGGTTGGAGCCTAACACAGGAATGACTCACCCCCACATGTGGCTTAATGAGGAGACTTTCTCAGTTTACTGACATTCCCTTTTGGCATACCATGAGCGTGCATGGACAAGATCCACCAAATCCCCTGCATAGGGAAGTCATATAAAGGTTAAATGTGTCACATCATATCAGTGGAGTGGTTAAAAGTGGCCAGAACAAAGCCCAAGATTATAACCACTATTTTCCTGAAAGCTTCCTGACACAAATACGTTTTTGGAACTAAATATGGATATGTGCTACAAAGTTTGTATCCAGATTTGAAACTGGTTACAGTTCTGATGTGTTTAAACCTTGGATTTTGAACTGGACTCATCTATATGTCTCACAAGATGAGTTATGGTGTATGCAAAATTGTTATCTCCTGCAAAATTCCTATTGAATTTTAATAATGTTACGAGCTGGGTGAAAACTTGTTATGGGTTAATGTAACAGCCCGATTAAGTTTGTTAGGTGTGAACTCACCTTTCAATTAACATAACCAGAAGCATAAGCCTCACCTAAGACAGAAGGGGTGTGTGAATCTGCCCAGGAGTTTTTGCTGAGTATTGTTCTGGATAGGTATGTGTGTATGTGGGAAAAGAGATCACATAGAAACTGAGGTCATATAAGAACAGACCAAGGCTATGTCTATGCTACAGACCTTATAGTGGCACAGTTGTGTAGAATCATACAATCATAGAAGATTAGGGTTGGAAGAGACCTCAGGAGGTCATCTAGTCAAACCCCCTGCTCCAAGCAGGACCAACCCCAACTAAATCATCCCAGCCAGGGCTTTGTCAAGACCAGCCTTAAAAACCTCTTAGGATGGAGATACCACCACCTCCCTAGGTAACCCATTCCATTGCTTCACCACCCTCCTAGTGAAATAGTTTTTCCTAATATCCAACCTAGACCTCTCCCACTGTAACTTGAGACCATTGCTCCTTGTTCTGTCATCTGCCATCACTGAGAACAGCCGAGCTCCATCCTCTTTGAAACCCCCTTCAGGTAGTTGAAGGCTGCTATCAAATCCCCCCTCTCTCTTCTCTTCTGCAGACTAAATAAGCCCTGTTCCCTCAGCCTCTCCTTGTAATTCATGTGCCCCAGCCCCCTAATCATTTTTGTTGCCCTCCGCTGGACTCTCTCCAATTTGTCCACATCCTTTCTGTAGTGGGGGGCCCAAAACTGGACACAATGCTCCAGATGTGGCCTCACCAGTACTGAATAGAGGGGAATAATCACTTCCCTTGATCTGCTAGCAATGCTCCTACTAATGCAGCCCATTATGCCATTAGCCTTCTTTGCAACAAGGGCACACTGTTGACTCATATCCAGCTTCTCGCCCACTGTAATCCCCAGGTCCTTTTCTGCAGAACCGCTACAGTCCACTGTAATCTCCAGGTCCTCTTCTGCAGAACTGCTACAGTCAGTCCCCAGCCTGTAGCAGTGCATGGGATTCTTCTGTCCTAAGTGCAGGATTCTACACTAGTCCTTGTTGAATCTCATCAGATTTCTTTTGGCCCAATCCTCCCATTTGTCTAGGTCTCTCTGGACCCTATCCCTACCCTCCAGCATATCTACTTCTTCCCTCAACTTTGTGTCATCCATGAACTTTCTGAGGATGTAATCCATCCCATCATCCAGATCATTATTGATCTGTACTTCTACAGCTGGGCCGCTGTAAGGTCTCCTGTGTAGCTGCTTTATGCCAGTGGGAGAGAGCTCTCCCACCAGCATAATTAAACCATCTCCAACAAGTGGCGGTAGCTATGTCAACAGGAGATGCTTTTCTACTAAAATAGCGCATTCCACACCAGCGCTTTTTCAGTGAAACTTTTGTCAGTCAGGGGTGCATTTTTTCCCACCCCTGACGAACAAAAGTTTTGCCAACAAAAGTGCTAGTGTAGACATAGCCTGAGTACGAGAGAGAGCCTGAAGGAGCAGCTTAAAGCATGTGGCTGACCCTGGAAGAACCTGGGGAGAGGTTTTTGTGACAGGAGTGCAGGCTGAAAAGAGAATTCTTTGTGCTGGAAGCAAAAGTTGTTTCCTGCTATTTTTTTCCTTCTCCATTCAGAGACACATTTACATTCTTTGTAAATAAACTAAATTGCATTAAAGAAATACATGACTACCACCAATTTCTACTCCCAGTTGGGCCCCAAACTTTGATTAGCCATTCGAGTTAAAAAGGAACAACACTAGCGTGATAATCTTTCTGCAGAATTTTTAAGCCATCCTATGGAATTGAATTACAATTCTATCCAGGCTCTGGAATTCTATAGGATGTTTTTCTTTTTAAAAAACCCAACAGAAAGGATATTATTCTGTATGAAATTTAATGGGCTTTTGAGTAGTTTCTATGAAACCTTATTGCTTTCATCCCTATTCAGAGCTATAAAATTTTTTTAATAGGGTTGGTATCTCCTTAATTAACTCTGGATTTGCCATTTCAAAATACAGGGAACTTCAGGATGGCATAATTTAGAAAACATTAATGATATTGTTAATGATTTATAGTTGACTCAATATTACTTCTAGAAAACATACTATAAAGCCCATAACCTTGCAGCATGATCTTCAAAATGGAAAAAAAGGCAATATATAAGATGTAATTGTCAGGAAAAAGTACATTAAGTATTGCCTGGTTTTCCTGGTAGAAGGGTTGTGGTAGTTTTTGAGCCTTCAGGAACTGGAAATAATTATGTGGTCACAATGGTTTTGATTTTGGATAAACTGTAAATTTATTATCATAAGTTAATTTATTAAACACTTTAGCAATTATTTAATGAGCTGTGTAAAGAAGAGGGATGAATGCTACTTGCAGAAAATTATTAATTACTTCTAGGTACATAAAGGATTTGAATCACTATTGACTCTTTCCTGTTCATGCAAGATTTTATATTTTCATATGCGAATTTCTCTAACTGCACAATTGACATTACAAGCATGAGGCACAAGCATTATATAAATCACATACAGCAACAGTACATTCCAATTTCTGTATTTGTCAGGTTTCTCTATTGTGCTTTGGAGTTGAATGTTTTAACAGTAGTTAGAACTGGTTCTTAAGCATATTGTATATGACCTTGGCTGTGGGTCTCCGAACAAAATATATTGGAAATGTTCAAAACGTACTTTGTGGGAAGTGATAAGAATCCAGAAACCATAGTAGAAGGTTTGCTTATGTTCATTTTGGAGTGGGAGAGACATAGGAATTGCCATTCTGGTTCAAACCAAGGACCCTCTAGCCCATTATCCCGTCTCTGACAGTGGCAGGTACAAGCTGTTTCAAAGGAAAGTTGAAGAAACCCTGTAATAGCTAGTTATGAAATAATCTGCCCACAGGGAAAGTTTCTTATGAGGTTGGCTTATGTCCAGAAGCATCCCTTCCAAAACTGCATGAACATTCATTCTTGGTTATTTTTTAGTTCTTACAGTTGTCATGCTGTGACAGGATTAGGCTATCCCTAAAGGATAGCAAAGCCTATGCGTCAGTCCGCCCTTATCCCATAATTGTGGCCCTTTAAGAGTTCCAGAGGTCTGATATAGGCAAGGATTTGGGAAATGGGAGATATAGGTAGGGAGGAAGTGCTCCCGGGGCTAATTAGTACTTCAGGTAATGAAACTCATTATTGTTCCCTTAAGAGCCCAGGACTAGGAGCCCTGCAGCATGGGCAAGACAAGGCTCCTCTCTCACCCAACCAGCCGGGGAAAGGGACTAGCATCTATGCTGCCTTCTCCCTCAGAGTGAATATATACAACAATGGAAGGTTGGCCTTCTGAATTCTCCAAGCCTCACAATGAAAAGGCTGACTGGCCCTTTCCCACCCCAGCTGGAGGAGAAACTGGCTGAGGGCCTGCAGCTGGACTGTATGAGAACCCAGCTCTGGGGTGAAGTTGGAAGAATTTCTGCCTGAAGTAACTGTTCAAGGTGCAGGCTGGCTCCAGAAGGAGCTGAGGACTCCTGACCTAAGGGGAGAGAGAGAGAATTCCATGGAGCCCAACCCAACAGCCAGAAAGGTTGGGAGTGGATTTGAAGAAGCTCCTCAGTAGCTGGCTGAGAAGGAGCCACATAAGGCAACTGAACCGTGGAGCAGGAGCAACAGACTCTGCAGTCTGACAAGAGGTGCTGATGAATAAGGAATGGAAGGAGGAGCCCAGGGAGGCGGCAGGAGTTTGGAAGGAGCAGTCCTTAATTGCCAAATACAGGGTCCCTGGGCTGGAATCCAAAGGAGAGAATGGGCCTCGGTTCCCCGACCTCCCCGCAACACATTAGAACTGAGAGATACAAACACTGACAAAATCTCCAAAGGGGACTGAGGGCTTGACATAAAGGCCAATAGCCTTTGAGACTTGTCTTGTTTGGATTTTTCTATTACCCCAAAAAGGGAGTGGGTTGGGAAGGTGACCTGCTTAGAGGGTTGGGACACAGAAGCCACATTCCACAATAAGACTAGAATGCCAAACAACAGGGGTGCTAAGATGGAAAACCCCCTCCAGTGCTGTGTCCTTGCATGAGGGGTTGATCAAGTAGTGAGTATGGACCACAACACATTCAACATATTCTTGCTTTCCATATAAATGTCTGATTATTTTTTGAATCTTGTTATACTCCTGATGTCAATACAGTAGCAATGAGTTCCACAGTCAAATTGTACATTGTGTGAAAAAGCATTTCCTTTTATCAGTTTTAATTTGCTGCCTTTCAGTTTTATGGAATGAGCCTTTTTTCTTGTGTTATGTAAAATGATGAATAGAAGCACCCAGTCTACTGTCTCTGGACGCTTTATCATTTTGTGTATTTTTATCATGTCTCTTTTATAGGGTAAACAGTCCTAACTTTTTCAATCACTATTCATATAGAAGCTTTTCCATACCCTTAGTCACTCACATTGCTGTCTCTGAACACCTCCTTCTGCTATATCCTTCTTGAGATATGGTAACCAGGAAAAGGGGTATACTAGTTATCTCAGACTCTCACTCGTGAAAAACAGGAGTTACATGTTTTCACATGAATCAACAGACTGAAGGAGAGCTTTACCTGTGTGACAGAGTGTTCTGTCAGAGCTAGGATAATGAGTAGGTTTCAGACTACATATCTTAGCCTTCCCCAAATAAACTCTAGCAATTATGCTCTGAGTATATATTGTGCATTTACTAAGCTTAAAGGCACATCTCTAAGAGAGGCAAACTGCTCATGTGATCACATATGATTTGTGGTCCTGCAGTGTGCAAAACAGGTAAATAAAACATTGGCTATAGGGTACAGTTGAACACTGCTCTTGGAACTACTGGGGAAAAATTATGCTTTTGCTGAAAATGGAATACAGTCTTATCAACCGATTAGCATTGTGTGCCAATGTCTAATAGAATCTTAAAAGGAATGCTTGTATTGTTGAAATGAAAATACTTGTTTTTCTTATTTATATTTCAGTACCACCAAAAATGTAGAAGGTGCTTTCCAAACAGAGGAAGACAGACCCTTCTTCAAAGAAAGTTCAGTGTGTGGCCCCAATCTTGCAATGACTTACACACATAACTTTGTACCCTGTGAGGAAAGGATGTTTTAAGTCAGTCTGCTTTGTTTCAGTAGACATCTGCATAAGAGTTCATTTCTTACATTTACTAGTTAACTCCATGTTAGTTTCAGCACTTTTTTTTTTTGGTTTATGCCTATGAACCTAATTTTTCCATGGTTATAAGGTTACTGAAATATTAAGTATGAGCAGAGGAGAAGGGATACAAGGAGGTTATATTAAACTGAAATCCATTGGCTGTTTAAATAATTGATGCTGTGTTGAAATATTAAAATTGTTACATAGTTACACTTGATTTAGCAGAGACCAGTAACATTTATTAAATTTTTTGAGATTATATATATATATAGAACATTTAGTTGAACCAGATCTAGTTGAAAACTACTATTCCTTACAATGTCATTAATGCAGGGACAGGTTAACAACTAGTTAATACTGCTAAATGGAAATTCTATCATAGCTAGCTTATCACAATTTTTTTTCAGGATGATCTGTCTTTATGGTAAACATGAGGCTGAAGTTTTCTGTAAAGAATTTTGCAAAATGTTTTGTATTTATTCAGGTTAGTTTACAGCGTGCCTGGGTAGATCATTGGCAGCAGGGATCAAACCCTGACTTCTGAATCTAAAAATAGGAAGCACCACACCCTGAACTAAAAGTGCCAGGTCTGTTAGTCAAGGCTGTAGGAAACTCATTGATCATTATATGTGGTCTAGCCACTCTCTAGAAGGGAACAGAGTTCCACATTGAGTGAGTGTGGGTTAAATCATTTTTATGTTCAATGGGGATTTCATGGCCTTCATGACAAACCATGGGGCTATCCCAAGTTTCAGCCTCAGCTAATACTGGTGTGCAGAGCTGATTGAATATTCTTCATAAAAAAATGACAACATGTAGGTGGGATGAGGGGAAGTCATGATCTCAGGAACTGTACAGGAGTCAACTTAAGGGACAGAATCCAGAGGAATATTAGTTTGATTAGGCAATCAAGGTTAGTATGATCAGAGCTGCTGTCAAGACAGCTTTGGCGGGGAGCCGCAGACCCAGCCCGCCTGGACAAGGCTAGAAAGAAAGCAAATAGGGAGGTCACCCAGACATTCCTGGAGAGAGGAGGTTCAGGGATACAGCGCAGGGATGTGCATTACAATTTACCTGAATTTTTCAGGGATGAAGGCGTATGTTTGTCAGATGCAGGTGCTGACGTATGGCTATGGAATGCAAGGGTATGGATTCTGCAGGTGTTGTGACACCAGGCTGTGAGGTGGTGAGGAGTGACCAAGCTGGTCGCTGGGTGCTCCCTGGAGGCAGTTTCCAGTGCAGTTAAAAGGATAAAATGAATAGTTCCCAGAGGTAAAAGACCTGGGATTTGGTGATGGATTATGGGATAGGGTGAGACCTTGTGGCTTTTGCTGGTTGAGGACAGACCTTCTGTCCCTCACGGGCCAAGGTCCCCATCCTTCTGAAACTTCTGTCCCCTTTGCACAGTGAGGGTGCTGGGACTGAGAGAGAGCTGAGTCCTGGAGAAAGGCTGAGGAGAGCCTACCCAGAATGATGGCTTATGTGGTAAGGAGCCCTGTATGGTTAATGCTATGGAGGGTGAAGGCTGCTAAGAGCTGCTGTTTCTGGAGCTCTGATGTCAGCTTCACCTGTAGAGAGTGCAGCTTACTGATTCAGCAGACCTTGATGTTGTTCAGAAAGAAAGACCATAGGCTCGATTCTTCGGTGAAGGCACTTGGCCAGGCCTATTGTCAGCAAGGCATGATATTAGTGCCCTGTCCGACAGGTCACAGGAACACTAACACATGTATGCCTGTGACAAGATAAAGGCTCAGTCAACATAACAGGATGCTGTCTCCTCGGCCAATAAAAAGATGGCCTCTCCTATGACTTCTCCTTTTGTACATTGATACAAACAAGTTACATATTACATTCCAGATGTTATTAGTCGCCACCCTTTTACCTGCTAGTTCAAACAAAACGTTCTCATCCATTACCCTATCATTGCACTCATAACTCATATCTGGAGCTGCTCTAATTTTTTTCACAAAACAATTTTCATTTGGAATGCAGTTTAATTGAAATAAAAAGTTTTGCAAGAACATGCTGATTTTGATTACATTTTCAATAGGAAAATGAATTGTTTAGACATAAAAATGTCTAATTTCATTTTGTTTTAAATTTAATATTTTAAATTAGATTTTGACATTGCTGAAACTAAACAATTTGATGGTTCCAAATTGAATTTTTACATAATTTCTGTTGTATGAAAAAATGTGAAATTTCTTCTTTTTGTTCTAATTCATCATGAAAACGATTTTCACAATGTCGGAATTTCCTGTGGAATGGAAATTCCATTTTCCAACCAACTCTGCACATAAGCATGCCTCACAACCAGCATGGCCCCTTCAACTTTCTCTAGCTGACAGGATAAACTTCAGCTTTTCAGTTTTATATCCCTAAAATTTTTAATCATGATGCATTTCATAATAAAATGGAAAAAATATGTCTTTTAACTATGATAATTTGCCTCTGAGTTTATTTAGCCCAAGATATGGTTATTATCTCAAACAGAAAGCAACCTCAAGTTATCAAATATTTTTATAACAGAAGACAATAGTTTTCTAATGCACACATCCACAGTGATTCTAATCACTTGAAGCTATTCAAATCAACAAGATGAACAATTAAAATTTCTCAGTTTGCTTAGTTAGCATTTTGTGATGTCCATTCCCAGAGCTCCAAATGGATTTAGATTAGAATACAAGCAAGGGAAGCTTGCTTGGTAAAGAGAAGTTGTGGCTAAATGAAGAATTCTCTCTCCTCAGCTAGATATTGTCCTTTATCTACTCTATTAACTTTTTGATCCTTCTTTTTCAGGAGCTTTTAAATATATGACCTTTTTCTTTTGGGGGCTAAGTTTTTCTTTTGTTTATTGCACAAGAAATGTAACTCTTATTACTGAAAACTCACTGTTACTTTAAATTCTACATTTAGAACTCTGTTTATAGAGAACACCTGGTATTCCATATTTTCTGCATCAAATCATGTTGGCATCTCAGCAGCCCTGGGGGTGAGCCGTTCTTACAGTGTATGAAACAGTTATAATGTGATGACACCTACATCTGAATTTTGTCTGGCATTTTTATACAAAGAGTCACTTGGCACATCTGTTTGACCATTGAGACCTGTATATGTATCAACAAAGAGGAACAAAAAGAAAGGTGTTAGACCTAGAAATAATTAGCGTGTACAAACAGGTGGTCTGATGTCACAGCAAAGATCTCATGGTAGTGGAGATGTAAGACAATGGAATGAGGGTAGCATTAACACATGAATATGCAGCATTTTAGTACTGAAATCAATTATACTCAGATGTCTTGGAGACCTATGTAAGCACTTCACACAATGTTAGCCTTAAACCTCCAGTCCATTTTCAAAATGAATTTCGGCATTTAAGGTCCAGATATTTAAAAGTATGTAGGTGCCTAAAGATGCCTGCATTTTTGCCTATTGGGATTTTCAAAAGTGCCTAGATTCCATTGAAATCAGTGGGACTTAGGTGCCTTTGAAAACCTGACTAGCTGCCTACCTGCATCTGTGCACACCTAAATACCTTTAAATATCTGGACCTTAAATGCTTAAAGGACTCTTAAGTGCTTAAATCTCACTGAAATTCAGTGGAGTCTAAGCCCCAGATCCTCAAAAGTATTTAGGTGCTTAACTCCTAAATCAATCCCATTAATTTCAGTGGGTGTAAATTGCCTAAATACCTTTGAGAATCTGGGCCTTAAGTACTACACACCTTCAACTAAATAGCCAAAAATTCAGCTTCTTTTTAGAAACAAATCTTACTCCTTTGGTCTAGAAATTGGATAGGAAATCTCCCTCTCAATTCTTGTATTTACTGGTTCCAGTCAAGTCATAAATACTTTCTTCTTCTCCTTATCCCATCTATTGGGGTTGGCCTCTCTTGTTCTTTGTCTGCAAGTGTTCTTGTCAAGTGTCTTCTCCAAGCTGACACCAACCTTCTTCATGTCCTCTTTAGCATCTCAAACCACATTTTTTCTAGGTCTTCCTCATGATCTCTGTCCCATGTCTGCTAGCTCTTGTAGTCTCTGGTCACCATATTCTACATCTTGTCATCTCACATGACCCGATGGTTCAGTTGATACTCCTTCAGTCTTTCCATGATGGGGGTTACCTGCATCATGGCTCATACTGTTTCATTGTATAGTCTTTCAGCTCTCCTCTTAGTTAGCATCTACCCGAGCATTCTCTTTTTAGCATTGTGATCTAGTTGTTCATCTCTAGCTTCTTCACTGGCCACCATTCCAATCCATACTCCACGGCTGGCCTAATCATGATATTATACACTTTGCTCCTTAGTTTACTTGGCATAATTCTTATCTCAGAGAATTCCTGTCAACTCCTTCTACTTACACTAAGTGCTCTTTATGTGGATCCCTAACATCTGCATCCTCATTCTGATCATGGCTTAACATTGAACTGAGGTATTTAAATTGTTGCATGGACTTTAACGCCATACTATCTGTTCTTGTTGGCTTCTCATTGTCCTTAGCAATGAAGCATCACATGTATTCTGTCTTTTGTCAGTGACTTGTAAGCCATTTACTTCTAATGCAGCCCTCCACCATTCTAGATCCCTTTCCAGTTTGTATTTATCTTTATAGAATTGTAGGACAGAAAGAGGCCATGTAATCCAGTCCCCTGTACTCATGCAGCAACATAATGTCATCAGCCAAAAGCACTGCTTCCTGAAGCTGCTTCCCTAGCCTTCTGCATCAAGGTGTCCATTACACTTGTTGGGCATTTTTCCACTATGGAAAATTAATCTGAGAAAGTTAGTTATCACCACCACTCCCTCATGATTTATGCTTTAATTGGCAGACTCTCTGGTCCCACTGCCATCCCACATTTTATCATCTTTAGAGATGTCAGTGTCTCCACCACGGTGATAGGTCTTGTGAGGTTGTTGCTTGTGCATACTTCCCTCAGTGGTTTCTTCGCATTCTTTTAATAAAACTGCTGCCACCTCCTAATGATTTCACCATCTTCTCCCTGTACTCTTGTGTTTTCATCTTTGACACAATTCACAGCTCACAAGTTCCCTGTGTTTCCTACTTAATCTTGGTAAATCTATATATTCCTTTCCCCCTTCCTTTGTTAGTAGTCCTGCATATAAGGCATTAAATGCCTGACTCTTAGCTTCTACAACTGCGCTTTTCACCATTTTCTTTATCAGCTTGTAATCCTCATCACTTTCCACCATTCTTACTGTCTGCTGTCTCTTAAATCTTACCTGCCTCCTCTTCTTTACAGTTTCCTGCACATCACTGGACCACCATCACATCTCCTTGCCATGAAGTTTCCCTCCTTTTGTTTGACCTCAGGCAGCTTGTGCATATCAAATACTGCAATAATGATAATTCATATCTTGCTTTTATAAGGATAAATAAAGGATAATAAAGATTATTAGGGCTGTTACCATCTCCCCCCCTTCCACACACACATTCCCCCACCCCACACACACATTGCCATTACCATGTTTCTGGTGAAATGAGAGTTTAAGCTGACAGACAGACCTGAGAATTCTTAAATGTATATGTTTCTCAATCGAAATAGAATTGATGTTTTACCTGGTCTTTCTTATGGCATAGTGTTCTCACTGTGGTGTATTTCCTTTGAAGCCCCTCTCGCTGTTCACAAGTCCTTCCCAATGAGTCCAGATTTCAGCACTCCTTTTCCTTATCTCAGTACTGCTGCTCATTTCAACTATGCTGAAAGTTTAAAAATACAAAACGTCTTGTCCCATTACTCAGAAAATCTGGAGCAGTTCAAACAGTTTCCTCACACACAATTAGCAGCTGCCATTTCCAAATCTCAATCTCATGAGGATGATTCAGTGCTATCAGAGAAACATGCACACAGATTCTCCATATTCATGTACACAACTATCTTTCTTCCTAGTTATACGTCTTTGTCCATTTTTCTTTATATGAGTTGAAATATTGGACAAGCTCACCAGCCAGAGAATGTTAAAATGCAGCTCAAAGCAAAGTCCCTTTCTTGGGACCTTGTATATAGCCAAATAAAAGATCCAAATAGAGAACAAATCAATTCAAATACTATCTGTTGCCCTTCAGATTCTTGTCTCAGCCTTCATTGGTCCCATACTGAGCTCAGACTACCCCTTCTATAGTTCCTAAATGTCATCACCTGGTTCCTCGGTCATGTGATTTCTGGACTTTCCGGGTATGTCTACTCTGCAAATTAAAGTGCAATTGTAGTACGAGTAGTTCTAATCTTTAATCTAGTTAGCAAGGATAACAATAACAGTGAAAACATGGAGGAACCGACCTTGGTGCAGGCTAGCAACCAGAGTGTAGATCTAGGATCGTCAATGAGCTTGTACACCATGCTGAGCCTGTGCCACTATGTTCACTAATATTGTTACTTGAGAGAGCTAGATTTAAAGTTAGTGTGGCTATGCCTACCTGCATTACATTACATTTTAATTTGTGGTGTTGATGAACCTTCCGTCCTTCCTCAAGAAAACTACATTTCCCAGAATCCCTGTTCTTAAAAGGCCATAACAGGCTCACTGAGATGCTTGGACATGCCACAAGGCCCAGGGCTCTGTTGAAAGTATTCAATCACTAAAAAGTATAGAAAACATTTGTTTAACTGGAGTGAAAAGAAACTGCATCTTCAGAACAAAAAGGTCCTTAACATTCACACCATGAGATACATTTAATCTAGAAGTCTTGCTTCAGTTGTTTTCAAAACTGTCAAGCCTACAATAGTGTCCTTTGATAGATAGTGTCAGAAAATAACAACTAATTACTATTGTCATCCATGTAGCTTCCACTAAGGCAGTGTTTTCCAAACTTGGGACATCACTTGTGTAGGGAAAGCCCCTGGTGGGCCGGGCCGGGCCGATTTGTTTACCTGCTGCGTCCGCAGGTCCGGCTGATCGCGGCTCCCACTGGCCACGGTTTGCTGCTCCAGGCCAATGGGAGCTGCTGGAAGCGGCGGCCAGTACGTCCCTTGGCCCGTGCTGCTCCATTGGCCTGGAGGAGTAAACACTGCACTAAGGAATGCAAACACTATTGCCAACACTTTTACAATAAGCCAGATAACATGTAAGGTAGAATGTATCATTTATGAGCGAACCTTCCCAGAAAGGAGACAAATCAGAAACTATATTTTTAGGCTTTTCCTTTGCCTACTTTTCTTGAAACCGAAACTCCACTCTTGGACTGCTGATTTTCATGAAAATATAGACCTCATCCCACTAAACTTGCTCCATAGATTACTCATAAAGTATGTTTTAAAACATACAGCTATCTACAGCTGTCACTGCTAGAACAACAATGTTATTCTTACTGGATATTTCAAAGTGTCATGCCAACTGTTGATTATTATCTAATTAGACAAAAAGGTGGAAAGGAGAGAAGAGGTCAGGTTAAATGTTAAATGCAAACATCCTTTTTGCTAATAGTGTGATCTGAAAGCAAAATAAAACTGAAGGCTTGGATTCCAGGCTAAAATTTGGAGTATGCTATTAAACCCCTGGATCCTGATTTTTATAATCTCTTTGTAGCAGCTGCCATTCAGTCTTTCAAATCACACACATCTTTGATGTCAGGCTATTGTTCCATTAAAGTGCAGCTCACTGCTTCTTTCAACGCAATCTCTTTTAATCTTGCAAATCAAATAAAGCTCAGTAATGCAGATAATATGTCAAAAATATCCTTACCTCATTGACATTCCCAGTAGTCTACTCTTGAAATCATTTCTCAGCTAAGTTCTGCAAACCATGAAAACATCATTGAGAAGTGCTTAGTGCACATCAATAAAGGGGAAAAGATAGCCAACAGGTATCGTAATGATAGTTGACTGCAGGGTTTTTGTGCAGTGGAATTTAGATGTGCATAAAAATAAAATCAGATTTCATGTGCATGCTATTATTCCTAAATACCACTTCTTTATGAAAAATAATATCAGACTGTATTTCTAGTGAAGTATCAGTGAGCAGAATAATAATAGGGATAGTATAAGCAAATGGCTTCTGCAGATCTTTATGAAATGTAGTCAGTTATGAAATTTATCTTCTGTGGTAAATATTTTCATGTCTTTGGAAGTTTGAAGATGTAAAATATGTAACCACAATGTACATTTTATGCATATTTCATGTGTGTATGCTTTTTTAATGTGTCTCTATAAAGAAATATGCAGATAGAAGGTACATTACAGCCTCTAGCCCCATATAAACACATCTGAGTTTAATGGCTCAGGAAGACAGTGAACAATCTGAGGAACAATCCTATAATGGAGATCTTAGAAAATGCCGATACTTGTGCTACAGAATGTTCATAGCCAACCTCAACATGTATGTGAGAAGATCACAGTTCAACAGGAATATCCCTGTTTTTTTCCATCAGGGCATTCAACTGGACAAACTTCTGCAAATCTTAATACTAAAACAAGTTATCTGTTAAGAATATCAACATAAGTAAGGGTGCCAGAGGTGTTGTTCCTGTTGCTCTGTTCCATACACTCGAAGGTTTTTGACTGCACAGGGCATAATATTTCTGGTATCCTCATCTAGGTCAGCATGTTCCCCCTAGCATGTGGCTGTGGCTTTACACCATTACAGCCACAACCCAGCCTATTGTATTTTGGGCTGAGATGTAAGTGTTCTGCATTTTTGAGACTTAAAAAAACCCCAAAAACAAATAAACAAAAAAACGGAGTTATAGCAACTGGAGAGGGAAACAACATGATAAATCATCTACTCTGTCTGTCAGTACGGGATTACTAGCTACAGTATATTCTCAAGTGTTTAGTCCTGCCTAATCTATTGTTGACTCCAACTTCTATTATTTGCTTTGGGAAACTATTCACTAGTCTTGTCTGGCTCATGGATAGAAAACTTTTCTTGATATTGTCTGGGATTTGCAAAGGAGCCTCAGGGAGATAGACACTTGAACATCCTAGCCTCCTTGTAGAATCCCAACCATTAAGCCTACATTTTCTCCAAATACTTCTTAAAATATCTGTGTGTACATTAATAACTTTCTTCAGACCTCTGTGGAATTTATTGCTTTTGAGATTACTTTGTCTTTAGCGTATTTTGGCTCATCAGAATTACAGCGCAGTAGCAGGCTGTAACTAACCCTTGGTAACAATTCTTGTTACTGTAGGACTAAAACCTGAGAAAATAAACACACACATATAAATATAAATCTTGAAGGATGAAATCTTACCCTTTCCTAGCAAAGAAATTAAAGCAGACACAGTGTTTCCATTTCATTCACATTGCTAAGTAATCTGTTTAAAATGATAAATATACACTCAGTATCCAGCTATCCATCATCTTGTGGAATATACTGCAGTAAAATATACTTCGGAAAGTGCCACAGAAGAGCAAAAGCAGGAGTGATGGGAAGTTTAGCTCAATGGTAGTAAATCACTCGAAAATTGTCTCTGGTGGTAGTGCAAATTCTCTGATGCAAATACAAACTAAGGCTATGTCTACACTATTGCGGTAAGTCGACCTAAGCTATGCAACTCCAGCTACGTTATTCATATAGCTGGAGTCGACATAGCTTAGGTCGACTTACCGCAGGGTCCACACCACGCTGGGTCAACAGGAGACACTCTCCTGTTGTCGACTTACCTTACTTTTCTCGTTCGGGGTAGATCAGCGGGGTTGACTGGAGATCGATCTACTGTCGATTTGGCGGGTCTTCACTAGATCTGCTAAATCAACCCCGGTGCCTCAATCTCCGGGGGGTAGTGTAGACATAGCCTCCACGGTTTTTTTTCCTATGCAGTAATTTTAGAAATATCATTTATTATATTTATGCTCCAGCTTATACAGGTATATTCATATTTAAAGTTCTAGTTAAGTAAAAATGAATCATGCTAATATTATGAAAAGAAATATTTTGGAAACTTAACATTGTTTTCTCTCTTTAGAAATCACAGCAAGTATTAAGGTTGCTTGAAAAGATTAGGGCATTAGAATTTGGCTGATTAAAGGTCAAAGGTACATACTCTGTATAACCAGCTTATTATCTATCTCTGGTACTGAAATAGCCTATTACTGCAGTATCTGAATACCTCACAATATTCAATGTATTTATCCTCACAATAGCTCTCTGATGGGTTACTTATAGCACTAAGTTTCTACTTCCCTGAGGGCAGTCTGGAAGCCAAACAATTCCAAATGTTTCCTATTCTTTTTAGTGATTGAATACTTTCAACAGAGCCCTGGGCCTTGTGGCATGTCCAAGCTGGATATGAGTCAACAGTGTGCTCTTGTTGCCAAGAAGGCTAATGGCATTTTGGGCTGTATACGTAGGGGCATTGCCAGCAGATCGAGGAACGTGATCGTTCCCCTTTATTCGACATTGGTGAGGCCTCATCTGGAGTACTGTGTCCAGTTTTGGGCCCCATACTACAAGAAGGATGTGGAAAAATTGGAAAGAGTCCAGCGGAGGGCAACAAAATGATTAGGGGTCTTGAGCACATGACTTATGAGGAGAGGCTGAGGGAACTGGGATTGTTTAGTCTCCAGAAGAGACGAATGAGGGGGAATTTGATAGATGCTTTCAACTACCAGAAGGGGGGTTCCAAAGAGGATGGAGCTCGGCTGTTCTCAGTGGTGGCAAATGACAGAACAAGGAGCAATGGTCTCAAGTTGCAATGGGGGAGGTCTATGTTGGATATTAGGAAACACTATTTCACTAGGAGGGTGGTGAAGCACTGGAATGCGTTACCTAGGGTGGTGGTGGAGTCTCCTTCCTTGGAGGTTTTTAAGGCCCGGCTTGACAAAGCCCTGGCTGGGATGATTTAGTTGGGAATTGGTCCTGCTTTGAGCAGGAGGTTGGACTAGATGACCTCCTGAGGTCCTTTCCAACCCTGATATTCTATGATTCTATGATTTCCATTATCTTACAATAGAATTTTTCTGGAAATCCCTTTCCTCAAATATTTTTGCATATTTAGATGTTGACTGGTTTTAGGACTGAACATTTTTGTGGAAAGGGATTCCCCCTTTCAACCAGATCTATTAAGTATGAATTAATGGAGTTGGATAAATACTGCAAGAAAATTTCAGCAATGATTTTTCTAAATTAATTTGCTTTGACCATGTTAAATTCTCTTGTGTTTGCTTTCTTCAGACATCAAGCTACTGAAATATTCTGATAAATTCAGCAGAAAGCGAATATCAATACTTCATGTGTAAGAATTTGTAGAAAGTTAACTTTAAATGTGCATGCATGAGTATTTTCACTATAAATGCTTCCACACTCATCCAGTTAGGGAGCAAAAACAATACCACAACCAACTGCAACTGAACAAACCATTTCAAATTTCAAATATTTGAAAGATTAAAATTATTCAAATTATTGATAGAGTAAAAGAATTCTAAAATATATTAATTGAATAAATCTACATGATCAGAAAAGCTAGGAAATCAGCACCTGCTTAAGTATTCCTCAAGTAGAAAGATGATTAAAATTTGTCAAATTATTCATTACAAGTTATTCATTCAGGTCTACTAATGAATCAAAGTTTAAAGGCTAAAAATGGTAGTTAAATCAAGAAGCACTTTTTGGAATACATATATATATATATATATATATGTTGTCAAATGTGGAAATAATTGGAATAAACTGAGATGTGCTATAAGCAGGCGCAATTGCTTGATTTGCTTACATCAATGGTAAATTTGATCCATTGTTCCAATTCGCATTGATTTGCTTTAGGCTGTATTGATTGAACTTTGTGAATTGGTATAGTTGTAATTAGTTCTTTTTTTCACCTGGAATATTTTTACTAATTTGCACAGACATTGACTCATTCAATTAGTGGTCTACTTAGTGACGTTACTTTGTGAAACTAATTGCTGATTAAATAAACAAGACTATTGCCTGTGCATGTTGCAAACATATAATCAAAGTCAGTGAGCCAACCAGCATCTTGCAAAATGAGATCTTGGAATGGGCCTGTGACAATCACAGTCTCTGAATCCAGTGGAGCAGAAGGACTACTAAGGGGTGCACATCACCTCCAAGAGATTGGGAGGTGTGGGAGGGTTGCAGAGTGGGCTGGGTCCATCCTTAACACTGGTATAGCCTGCGCACTTCCTTTATGCAATGAGGTACCCAGAGCTACTAAAGGCTGTGCCTAATAGATACAGTTTAGCTCAAAGAATGTAATGCTACCAAATACAGTTCAAGTATTCCTGATCAATTCTTTCTTGGTTAAACATGTTAGCTGTTCTTTGCTGTGTCCACAAGCTACTTGGTGTGTTAGTATTTCAGCGACGCCATACAGAGATTGCTTTTAACTGAAATACTGCAGTATTTCATTGTCATAGATTTTTAAGACCAGAAGAGCCTATTATGAGAATCTAGTCTGACCTGCTGAATAACACAGGCCAGAACTTTCACTCAGTAATTCCTGCATCAAACCCAATCCTACTGGGTTGAATTAGAGCATATATTTTAGGAAGATGTTTAATCTTAATTTAAAGATATCAGGTGACAGACTGACCACTTTTCTTGGCAAATTGTTTCAATGGCTAATTACCTCCACTATTCACAAAATGTGTACCTTATTTCCAGTTTGAATTTGCTTAAGTTCAATTTCCAGCCTTTGGAGCTTATCTTTGTCTTTAGCCACCATGACCGCAAGTCACTGCTGTCCAGGATATAGTTCTCCATCATGCAAGTGTGACCTGCTTACTGTATTGTTAGATGTGTGACCTTGGCTTTAGCATTGAGACAAGAACAGTTTCCAGTGAGAACTCCTCCTCCTCCCTCCCCATACGCTCTTGAAATGCCCTCATTTGGTGATGATTCCCAATTAACAATTGCATGTTGAGATCAATCAGTTATCCAGTTTTAATCCATTTAATATGGACTATGTTTGTTAATGCTAATTCTTTCATCAGATTGTCAGAATGTCTCTACACATAAAATAGGGAACATACCTAACATACCACTATTTGCTAATAGTTGGTAAATGTTGACTTTTTAAATAGTAACCACAGTATCATGTCCATGAGGGAAATGCCAGAAGAGTATTTTTTTTCTCTTTCATTTGGTATTAGGTGGGCAAAACAGAAACAGTTAACTTTGGAGGCAGTGTGTGCTAGTCTGAATTGTTGGCTGTAAATTTCAAATGTCATTGTGTTTGTTTAATTGGTTTGATGAAAGCCCCAGATACTTCCCACTAAAACTGGGAGAATTCCCAAAAAGTATGAAACTTATTTTTGCAGTCTAGACTAAAATTCTAAGGAATCTTAGGTAGTTCTGGTTTTCTTTTTTGTTTTGAACCCAAATTACAGTGGATATGCAAATACACTGTGTCTGTAACTAATCACATTTATTGTGGTAATAGAAAATGGTTTGGGAATTTATGGTAATCAATGTCAATATGTGTGTGTGTGTCAGCAAGTTGAACAGTTATCTAGTGCATTTCATGGTTCATACCACCTGTGTGGTGTGTATGCAAGTAGGCACTACAGGTGATGGTTTGCCCATAGTATTCCCTTTTATTTAGATGAGAAACAGCTGTACTGCAGAGTGTCACTTCTCTATAACCTCTGTAATCATGGAGATTTCAATCATTTGGCAATGTGGGATTGCAGCTAAGTACCCAAAAGGCAAAATTGGAAGCAATTTTAAATTGCTATGGGGTGACAGAAACTTTAATGTAACTACTATATTGGAAGCTTTCTGTGAAGGTTTGAATAAACTCAGATCCCATATACTTTTCTGTCTACAGAAAACCAGAATTGGCAATGTGAAAATCTAGACTGACTTGTCTAGGTTTGGCCATTCTAAATTTCCATAGGAACTACAAAATCTCACCCGAACATCACATCTGTTGAGTGTGTGCCTCAGAAGAATCAAGTCCTTTGGTGCACTGGATAAATTGCACTGTAGCTGAAACAAGCTAGATCTTCTGTCATGTTTAGATGCACCATTTTTTAAACAAATGTTCTCCTGCATAAGGGGCACAGATCAGTTTCAAATAAATTGCTGATGTATTTCAGATGAATGGAATTGGAGTGGGATTGCACGTACTTTGGCTCTTCACTATTCTATGATGCATTGTGGCCCATGAATTATAAAGAAATGTCAACAGTTATAACATAATCTCATTGAATATATATCTACAGAGGCATGTAGGTTAACCCTCTATGTGGTAATGACAAATATAATAATGATGTAAGAATCATGACTTTGCCTTGTTTTAGTTCAGTGGCAATCAATCTCAACTACAACTTTGTTTTATGCATTTAGGAGCAAACTGCTATAAGGTGGCACTATGCAAAGGGAAGCTGGATGCTATAAAGAGGATATGCATCTCCTCCATGAGCTCTACTCCTTGCAAACTCCCTATGTGCATCAGTAAGGAAGAGGGATAGGGATGGAAAAGATGTAGGCCAGGCTAGAAGACCCATTGCTGGGCAGATTTTTTCCATCCTGTCCCCACAGGGAGAAGCTGTTTAAGGACTCAAAGAATATTTTAACCACCAAGCTAAAGCAGTTTGTGGAGTGGCTGTACAGCCAGGGTAGGGCAGGAATACTATGTAACCCACCGGTGACTGTGTGTTAGAAGTCTCTCTCTGTGCTTATCCACAAAGGATATGAGTTACTATAGCCCACAGCTACAAAACCTTGGCTCTTTAGCTCAAGCTGTAGCAGCTTGTGCTTTTTTGGCTCTGGAGGTCCTTGGTTCCATCCCCAGTGTGCTAGGCAAGAGAGAGGCCCTCACACCTGCTCACCCACCAACCTCATCTATCTGCTCACTGATCACATTCTAGGTAGTGGATTTTCCCTTAGAGCCAGATCCTGAAATTGTTACCCAGCTTTTACTCAGGTAATCTCTCATAGAAGCTTGATTAAAGATAGAGTAGAGCTGGTTGAAATTTTTTGACTGAAATTTTCCTGCCAGAAAATATGTTTTCATCAAAACAATTATTATTAGAACATAAGAGCCGCCATACTGAGTCAGACCATGATCCATCTTACTCAGTGACCTGTCTGCAACAGTGGCCTGTACCAGAGCTTCAGGGAGAAAGTACAGAACAAAGCAATTCTGGATATGTCTGATTGGAGCTGCTGTGAACAGAGTGTTGACACAGGGTTTCATACCTAGCACTCTGCACGCACCGCCGCCCTTATATAACGGCAAGGTGGTTCTTTCTGCGTGCTCTCTCTTCCTTACCAGAGGGGCCACCCTGTGGGAACCTCTCTCTATCTCCAGGGAAATCATCTGGGTTTCCCTTGTGGGGTTTGCTCATTCCCCATCCACTCTCGTGTGGGGGGAGGACACCCCCATAGCTCGTAGCTATATGACCTGCAAACTTTGCCATGTCATTGTTCTCTTCCTTTTCCAGATCATTTATGAATACATTTTATTCATGGAACAGCACAGGACCCACTATAGATTGTTGGAGGACCCCACTGTTCATCTCTCTCCATTGTGAAAACTGACTGTTTATTCCTACCATTTGTTTCCTATCTTTCAACCAGTTAATGATCCATGAGAGGACCTTCCCTCTTATTCCACAGCTACTTCGTTTCTGTAAGAGCCTTTGGTGTGGGACCTTATTATAGGGTTTCTGAAAACCCCAAGTATACTATATAATGGCTGGATCATCCTTATCCACATACTTTTTGACTCACTCATCAAATTCTAATAGATTGTTGAGGCTTGAACTTCCCTTTACAAAAGCTATGTTGACTCTTCCCCAACAAATCGTGTTCATCTGTGTCTGAGAATTCTGTTCTTTACTATAGTTTTTACCAGTTTGCCCAGTATTGACGTTAGCCTCAGTGACTTGTAATTGTTAGTGTCTCCTCTGGTGTCCTTCTAAAAATAGGCATTACATTAGCTATCTTCCAGTTATCTGGTACAGAGGCTGATTTCAGTGATAGATTACATACTACAGTTAGAAGTTCTGCAATTTCTTATTTGAGTTCCTTCAGAAAGGAAGGAAAGTGTAGGGGACAATTTCCTGGTGCAAGTGCTGGAGGAACCAACTAGGGGCAAAGCTTTTCTTGACCTGCTGCTCACAAACAGGGAAGAACTAGTAGGGGAAGCAAAAGTGGATGGGAACCTGGGAGGCAGTGACCATGAGATGGTCGAGTTCAGGATCCTGACACAAGGAAGAAAGGAGAGCAGCAGAATACGGACCCTGGACTTCAGAAAAGCAGACTTTGACTCCCTCAGGGAACAGATGGGCAGGATCCCCTGGGAGAATAACATGAAGGGCAAAGGGGTCCAGGAGAGCTGGCTGTATTTTAAAGAATCCTTATTGAGGTTGCAGGAACAAACCATCCCGATGTGTAGAAAGAATAGTAAATATGGCAGGCGACCAGCTTGGCTAAACAGTGTAATCCTTGCTGATCTTAAACGCAAAAAAGAGGCTTATAAGGAGTGGAAGATTGGACAAATGACCAGGGAGGAGTATAAAAATATTGCTCAGGCGTGCAGGAGTGAAATCAGGAAGGCCAAATCACACTTGGAGTTGCAGTTAGCAAGAGATGTTAAGAGTAACAAGAAGGGTTTCTTCAGGTATGTTAGCAACAAGAAGAAAATCAAGGAAAGTGTGGGCCCCTTACTGAATGAGGGAGGCAACCTAGTGACCGAGGATGTGGAAAAAGCTAATGTACTCAATGATTTTTTTGCCTCTGTCTTCACGCACAAGGTCAGCTCCCAGATTGCTGCACTGGGCAGTACAGCATGGGGAGAAGGTGGCCAACCCTCTGTGGAGAAAGAAGTGGTGCGGGACTATTTAGAAAAACTGGACGTGCACAAGTCCATGGGGCCGGATGCGCTGCATCCGAGGGTGCTAAAGGAGTTGGCGGGTGAGATTGCAGAGCCATTAGCCATTATTTTTGAAAACTCATGGCGATCGGGGGAGGTCCCAGATGACTGGAAAAAGGCTAATGTAGTGCCCATCTTTAAAAAAGGGAAGAAGGAGGATCCGGGGAACTACAGGCCAGTCAGCCTCACCTCAGTCCCTGGAAAAATCATGGAGCAGGTCCTCAAGGAATCAATTATGAAACATTTAGAGGAGAGGAAAGTGATCAGGAACAGTCAGCATGGATTCACGAAGGGGAAGTCGTGCCTGACTAACCTAATTGCCTTCTATGATGAGATAACTGGCTCTGTGGATGAGGGGAAAGCAGTGGATGTGTTATTTCTTGACTTTAGCAAAGCTTTTGATACTGTCTCCCACAGTATTCTTGCCACCAAGTTAAAGAAGTATGGGCTGGATGAATGGACTGTAAGGTGGATAGAAAGCTGGCTAGATCGTCGGGCTCAATGGGTAGTGATCAATGGCTCCATGTCTAGTTGGCAGCCGGTTTCAAGTGGAGTGCCCCAAGGGTCGGTCCTGGGGCCGGTTTTGTTTAATATCTTTATTAATGATCTGGAGGATGGTGTGGACTGCACTCTCAGCAAGTTTGCAGATGACACTAAACTAGGAGGCGTGGTAGATACACTAGAGGGTAGGGATCGGATACAGAGGGACCTAGACAAATTAGAGGATTGGGCCGAAAAAAACCTGATGAGGTTCAACAAGGACAAGTGCAGAGTCCTGCACTTAGGACGGAAGAATCCCATGCACTGCTACAGACTAGGGACCGAATGGCTAGGTAGCAGTTCTGCTGAAAAGGACCTAGGGGTCACAGTGGACGAGAAGCTGGATATGAGTCAACAGTGTGCTCTTGTTGCCAAGAAGGCTAACGGCATTTTGGGCTGTATAAGTAGGGGCATTGCCAGCAGATCGAGGAACGTGATCGTTTCCCTTTATTCGACATTGGTGAGGCCTCATCTGGAATACTGTGTCCAGTTTTGGTCCCCACACTACAAGAAGGATGTGGAAAAATTGGAAAGAGTCCAGCGGAGGGCAACAAAAATGATTAGGGGTCTGGAGCACATGACTTATGAGGAGAGGCTGAGAGAACTGGGATTGTTTAGTCTCCAGAAGAGAAGAATGAGGGGGGATTTGATAGCAGCCTTCAACTACCTGAAGGGGGGTTCCAAAGAGGATGGAGCTTGGCTGTTCTCAGTGGTGGCAGATGACAGAACAAGGAGCAATGGTCTCAAGTTGCAGTGGGGGAGGTCCAGGTTGGATATCAGGAAAAACTATTTCACTAGGAGGGTGGTGAAACACTGGAATGCGTTACCTAGGGAGGTGGTGGAGTCTCCTTCCTTGGAGGTTTTTAAGGCCCGGCTTGACAAAGCCCTGGCTGGGATGATTTAGCTGGGAATTGGTCCTGCTTTGAGCAGGGGGTTGGACTAGATGACCTCTTGAGGTCCCTTCCAACTCTGATATTCTATGATTCTATGATTCTTGGGTGAATACCATCTGGTCCTGGGTGACCTATGTTTAATACAGGAATCAGCAACCTTTGGCCCGCGGCCCGCCAGGGTAAGCACCCTGGTGGGCTGGGCCAGTTTGTTTCCCTACTGCGTCCGCAGGTTCCGCCGATCACGGCTCCCACTGGCTGCGGTTCGCCGCTCCAGCCAATGGGGGCGGTGGGAAGTGGCGCGGGCTGAGGGATGTGCCGGCCACTGCTTCCCGCCACCCCCATTGGTCTGGAGCGGCGAACCATGACCAGTGGGAGACGCAACCGGCCAAACCTGTGGGCATAGCAGGTAAACATACTGGTCCGGCCCACCAGGATGCTTACCCTGGAGGGCCACTTGCCCAAGGTTGCCAATCCCTGGTTTAATATATCAATTTGTTTGAAAACCTCTTCTATTGAGATCAGTTTGGGACAGATTTGTTACCCAAAAAAGAATAGCTCTGATGTGGGTTTCTCCCCCATATCCTCAGCAGTGAAGACAGATGTAAGGATTCAATTATCTCTGCAATGGCCTTTAACATCTTTTCTCATCTAGTGGCTCCACTGCCTGTTTGGCAGGCTTCCTGCCTCTGATGTATTTAAAAAAATTAGTTAGTTTTTGCATCCTTTAGCAAGGCATTTCTCAAATTCTTTCTTGACCTGCCTTATTATACTTTTACCATTTACATACTGGAATTTGTGCTCTTTTCTATTTTCCTCATTAGGATTTGACTTCCAAATTCTAAACAATGTCTTTTTGCTTCTAATGGGTTCCATTACTCTGCTGTTTAGCTATGGTGATATTCTTTTGGTCCTCCTACTTCCTTTTTTGATGTGGTAGTAATATTTTGCAGGAAAATATTTTCAATTACGTTTTTGACTGGAAATTTCAATTTCTATCTAAATGATTTTTTTTTATTTAGAAACTTTGTGCAAAAGTTTGAAAAAAATAAAATGAAAGTTTTCAGTCAAAATTTTTTGTAGAACTTTTTTATTACTAGACCTAAGACAGAATAGGACCCTCCGGATCTGTCTATTAGTAAATATACAGGATAAGAATTAGCTTTAATCAACACTTCTTAGTGTGTCACCTTAATTACACCAGTAAAATATCATGAAGTACCCGAAATGTTATGCCTAAGCGCA
Source organism: Malaclemys terrapin pileata (assembly GCF_027887155.1). NCBI lineage: Eukaryota > Metazoa > Chordata > Testudines > Emydidae > Malaclemys > Malaclemys terrapin. Next base: position 129,952,099 of record NC_071507.1, read on the forward strand.
TTATTTTCAAGAAATAAATGGAACCAAACCATTAAGATTATAGGAGAAGATGGTAGCGATCCCTATATTTGCGTTGCCTAATACTTTCCATTATAAAAAAGATACTTTTTTCTTTGAGGATTTCTCACACCTGCATTGTTAGCAGCAGACCTTTGTTATTTGGCAGGGGGATAGCCCTCAGGCTAAAGACGTGCCTTTTCTTTGTCCCATTAAATTTAATTCAGCTTTTGGTGAGATATGAACAGTGAAAGTCACCATTTCCCTTCTCTCACTTGCATTCCCCAGAAAATTTGGCAGCCTGACAAAATAATAACTAAACAAAACCACTCTAAAGCTGGGCTTATGCCACTAAAGCAGCAGGCATTGGGAACAGATGGAAGTTGCTGGGACATGTGTAGCAGGGACTTTATGGGGTAGACAGTCTGACTAAGTTTCCCCTGGACCCAGCATAGGAGTAGTTGTTGTGGGGAACCTGACCCATCTCACACTCTCTCTCCCCTCCCATATTACCAGGAGGCGGTGGTTTCCTGCCCAATGTGGTGCCCCCAGAAAAGGCCATGGACCACTGGGGATATGTGCTGGTGCTGAAGGTTTAGGGTTTAAACTCTTTTGATGCTGTATGATGGGGGAATTTTTTACAGTTGCACTTAGGGGAATCTGTCCTATCTGATTCCTTTAAAAAACCCACAAACAAACTAGGAAATTACCTACAAAATACTTACATTAAAAGAATATTTTGGTGTAGAGTCAAGCACTAGGAATTGCCACAGTTACAGCAATCTTATTTCAACCTCCTGGTGCATATGCATTAAAAATTGTCTAATTACATAATCGTATACTATTTTTTCCGTTCCATGCACGGGATGGATGTATAAGGAAAAAGAATCAAGGTGGAATGTGCTTTCTTTGGAAACCAAATAAGCTACTTTTAACATTCTTTCCTCATATATCTGGTCATTTTATAAGTAATTTTATTTTTACACCTTAAATTTCAATGTGGCGTGACATTTTGGCAACTAAATGGAGTTTGCCAAGTCTTGTTTTCTCTGCTTCTCCTCATCTAAATAGTTTCACACACATTGGATTCTTCATAAAAACGCACACTAGATGTGCCATAATGATTTGACACATGTGTACGAGTTTGTGTCATGTCCTGGTGGCTGAGGGAAGAGGAGTGCTCTCAAGAGTTTATTGATGCTTTCACTGAAGAAAGTAAAGATGAATGGGATTTCATCAAGGCTGACACTGAAAGTGGCTGAAAGATGAATAGAAGAAAGTTCAGTGTTCAATCTATTATTTTCCATTGTTTCTCTGCACAATGTAATTAATGTAATCCTATTAATGTAATTTATTTAGCATTTAACCTTAAACCTTAAAACATTCAACAGGAATTGTGAAAAGACTACTTGTGATTCTATGAGTACAGTTAATAGATTCTCCAGGAGATCATCCATCTATCTCAGCCTATTGCAAGGTGAAAGACTCTTCACCACTGGTTCTGTTATTATATATAAAGTTTGAAAGCAGATATGATTGGGTGCCTTTGCTAACAGAGGGAAACACTAGCTACAAGGCTGGTTTGGAATTAACCTGATTCTGCAAACTCCCAACTACCCATGGGGTAGTTAAAAAGTCACAGAGGAAAATTTCTGATTTTTTGATGGAATGGTTGACTATTCTTTGTTGGTTAACACAACTGTTCTAGAGCATGTTCTAATTCAATGTAATTCTTTTTACTGATGATAAACCCTCTGTAAGTATATTAATGTTCAAAGTAGAGTTTTGGGGGGATAGGACGTGGGAGGGGAAAACATATGTATTGTGTTGCACGTCTTATAATCAAGGCCAGAAGGGAGTACCATGATCATCTGTCTGATCTCCTGCATAACATAAGCCAAAAATTTTTACCCTGTAATTCCTGCATTGAGCCCGCAAATGTGTGGTTGAATTAAGCTCCTTGGGCTTTTAGCACAAGGATTGGGGGGTCCTCAGCAGAACCACTGTACAAATAATAATACATAATAAATCTTAATCCTAATAAAATCAATGGCAAAATTCCCATTAACTCCAACAGGGCAGATTTCACTCCATATCTTTTACAAAGATATCTAGTGTAGATTATTTCCAATATAATCTTTTCTAAATTCAACTTTCAGCTATTGGATCTTGTTCTCTTTATTTTGCTAGACTGACGAGCCTGTAAGGACCAGACATCTTCTCCCCATGTAGGTAACCTTCTCTTTGACAAGCTAAATAGGTTGAGCTCCATAGGGCTCTTATTCTATGGTTTCCCAGGCCATTCAGGTGCTCTTCTGATCCCTATCCAATTTTTCAACATGCTTTTAAAAGAGTGGACATCAGAACTGGACAGTGTGGGCATCTTATCAGGTTTCTCCACATTGAAAGCCGATCTAGCCAATGCAGTTCCGGAAGGATCCTCAGGAGTTTCTCTTTGATACTTCCTGTAATACGGAGATCTGGGAAGCAGCCTCACTCAAAGCCACCTTTGAAGCATTGGTTGAGAGGATACAATTGTGTGGTGAAGAGGTAACACTCTTGTCAGCAAGGCCAAGCATTTCTTCACATTGCTTAGAAAATCGACACCACAGTGTGTCAGTTTTCAAGGGGCCAGAAGGGAAACTAGGGTTACCATTCGTCCGGATTTACCCGGACATGTCCTCCTTTTTGTGCTAAAAATAGCGTCCGGGGGGAATTTGTAAAGCACTCACAATGTCCGGGATTTCCCCCTCCCCTGGCAGAGCAGAGTGAGCGGCTGGGAGGGCTGCAGGAAAGTCCCGGGCTGGACTCAGGAGCAGCTGGAGAGGAGCCGGATCCGCCCTGCATTCTGAGCAAGTGTCTCAGCACAAAGTGCAGCCCTCCCCTTTTGCAACTGGGAGCGGTTTCTGCCATGCAGCGTAGCAAAACGGGAGCGAGAGCACTTTGTGCTGATACAAGGGCAGCTCTCCCCTGCAGCCCGGTCCGGCAGCACTGTGCAGGGCCAGGGACCGGGTTTTGTTGTGCTGGGGAGCTCAGCCATGTGTCCGGCTCGGCTCCACAGAGCCCAACACCCTGTTCTGAGCAGCAGGGTAAGGGGGGGCAGGAGAAGGGGCAGGGAGGTTCTGGAGGGGGCAGTCAAGAAACGGGGGGGGGGTCGGGAGTTCATGGGGGGGCTTTTTGGGGGGGAGTGGAAAAAGTTTTGGGCAGTCAGGGTACAGGTAGGGGGTAGGGTCCTGGGGGGCAGTTGGGGGGGTCTTAGGAGGGGGCAGTTAGGGGACAAGGAACAGGGAGTCTTAGGTAGGGGGTGGGGTTCTGGAGGGCAGTTAGGAACAGGGGTCCCAGGAGGGGGCAGTCAGGGGACAAGGAGCGGGGGGCGTGGGGGCTGGGAGTTCTGGGGGGGAGCTGTCAGGGGGCAGGAGTGGGGAGAGGGATTGGAGCAGTCAGGGGACAGGGAGCAGAGGGGTTTAGATGGGTTGGGAGTTCGGGGGGGGGGGCTGTCAGGGGGTGGGGAGTAGTTGGATGGGGCGTGGGAGTCCCAGGGGTCTGTCTGGGGGTGGGGGTGTGGATAAGGGTTGGGGCAGTCAGGGGACAAGAGGCAGGGAGGCTTAGATAGGGAGTGGAGTCCTGGGGGGCAGTTAGGGGCAGGGGTCCCAGGAGGGGGCAGTCAGGGGACAAGGAACGGGGGGAGGGTTGGGGGTTCTGGGGGGGCGGGAAGTGGGAGGGGCAGGGGCGGGGCTAGGGCGGGGCTCCTCCCATCCTCTTTTTTGCTTGCTGAAATATGGTAACCCTAGGGAAACACACACACAAAACCTAATCAAATATTGTAAGTGTGGAGACCATAGCTCATATGTGTTTGAAGTCTGTGATTTTTTTTTCTGTTTATTATTTAAATTGATTAAATGTGGTTCAAGTATTTACTGTTACGGTTTAAAAATCAAGTGGATAAGTCTTCAAAAATATGCTTCAGTGTTACCTGCCTAAAAGTGATGTGCATGACAGATCGGGCACTTACACTGATTAGCATTTTTAGCAGTTTAAAAGCATAAAACGGAATGCCAAAATATGGTAAAGGGAAGCCTAAAACCTTTTGAGGATTTACAATAAATGGGAACACAAAAATAAGTGGATAGTCTGAGGGCATGGTCATTTATTTAAGCATTCAAGTATAGTACATATTCAAAATAATTAGACACTTAATTGAACAGCAAAACTTTGTTGATGTATTAGCATGTGTAAGTAGTTATGATTTATTTACAAGTGCTCTGCAATGCTTTGTTTTTAACTTCTCTCAAATCAAATTATTCAGTCTATCTGACTTTGAAATACCTGAACCTTTTTTTGTTTTTAAATGTTCTTAATTAAGATATTTTACAATGTTATAAAAGATAGCTGTAAAACAAACATGATATGCAAACTAGATACAATCAACTTAGGCTTGAATAAGGACTGGGAATGGCTGAGTCATTACAAACACTGAATCTACCTCCCCTTGTAAGTATTCTCACACTTCTTATCAAACTGTCTGTATTGGACTATCTTGATTATCACTTCAAAAGTTTTTTTTCTCTTACTTAATTGGCCTCTCAGAGTTGGTAAGACAACTCCCACCTGTTCATGCTCTCTGTATGTGTGTGTGTGTATATATATATATATATATATATCCTCAATATATGTTCCATTTTATATGCATCTGAAGAAGTGGGCTGTAGCCCACGAAAGCTTATGCTCTAAAAAATTTGTTAGTCTCTAAGGTGCCACAAGTACTCCTGTTCTTTTTGCGGATACAGACTAACACGGCTGCTACTCTGAAACAAAACAAAACAAATGTTATTAAAATCTAACAAATAATTAGTAAGCATAGTTATAACAATAAGAATAATAAACAATACCAGATGCACTAAAAAGAGCTTATTGAGACGATAGCTATCTTGTTCACAGAGAACCCCAATTCAAGTTATATCTCACAAATCAAACCTGGTACTATGTAAATCCTAACAATCTCAGATGGTTTCCTTACATCTTTTAAAAATGAATCCTGCTCATAATACTTACTTGCTTCAGGTTTCTGAAGCTTCATTCCTTAATAGCCAGTTGTAAAGTTCTTGGAGAGGCTGAAATGAAGGATGCTATAAAAGTAAAATAACATTTCTTAATTTATTATTAATAGAGTATTTAGACAAATGCTTCAGTGTTTAATTCTGCCAGAGAAGCACGTGTTTTGGGAACATAGGCTTGGTAATTTATAGTGTACGAGGAGGTAAAAAGGAATTTGGAGAGAAAATATGCACAAGTGGCTTCAATAATTTCCCTAGTAGTAATCTAGTCTTCAATCTCTCTCCTATGTAGATGAGGTGGAGTGACATTTGCACACCCCTTCAATGCAGCAGCACCACTGATGTTCTGCATCCTGGAGGGCCTGGCACTGACCAATGAATGGGTTCCACTTGAATGCTTTAAGGTACTCTTATGAAAATATTTCTATTTATCGTTGGGCAAAAGTTCATGCTTAATCTCAGTTTACTCAGGCCCCAATTCAGCAATGCACCAAAGCACATGCTTAATTTTAAGCATGCGCATCAGCCTATTGACAGCACAGTGAAGCATGTGCATAAGTGCTTCATTTAATTGTGCCCTGAGTGCTTAATGTCTATTTGCAAATGTATTCCAAATGAAATGGCAAATTTAGTTCTTAACACCAGTATGTTACTGGCACGTGTCTACGTCTAGTATCATGGTGTCAGTAGTGACTCTATAGTGGCATCCATTTTGAGTAACTTTGATGCCCTTATTTAAGGGTTCATGATGATAGTGAGGAGCCAGGTTTTAAAGGTGTATGTTCTGTTTTCAGAGGCAAGGAGAGAGACGCATTAGCAGTTCTAATGTATCCTTCACTGTTCTTTTTGTCGTGTGTGTGTGTGGTCTTGTGGAAACTGGCATGTTGTGGATATATGGCTTTGTACTCAAAATGAATTGGATGTGATGTCTCCTTTGTGGAACATTTCTTGACTGGTACCTACTGGCTTATTTGTGCTGCTGACACAATAAGCCAGAAACATCTAGCTGGAGTATGTGGAGTTCTTGCAATTCACAGCCCCTCAACCACAGCAAATCACCACCCTGTTGGGACACTCAGCATTCAGAGCACAACTGCAAATGCGTGAAAAATCTCCTGGTCCTCAAACAAGTTCTGGGTATTGATAGGTGTATGCAAGAGGCTGCTCATGCTTGTGCAAGCTTTTGAAAATTTCAGAACTACCGTATGGTGTTATATTTTTACCTCTTTCAGTATGACTGTGGAAGGAAAGGTGCATTTTAAGAAAATGTACAACATTCTGTGATGAAAAGATCAGAGAAAACATTCAATAACTCTTTATTGAAGTACAACTCAATACAACAAAGCATAGCAGAATCAGGCCCTCTGTACGTGTGAATGCTCCAACATTTCTTAAATGTATTTTAGAGATGAATTTTGGGGTCCCTATTTTCTTTCCATTCAAAACTAACTGATTCAGCATTCTTCCTCTCCAAATATTTTATTTTTGTAGATGCAGTCTCATTATTCATTGTTCTTAATAAACAAAGGGACAAGAGTTTGATTACTTTTACTATAGTGTTCAGGTGACATACATAACTTGCTGTTATGTCAGTTGCTCTGGGAAGCATTGACCATTGTCCAAGAGAGCACCTCCATTGCATTATTTTCCAAATACCTCCCTTAGGAAGCCTGTTGCCTTGGTATCCAGAGAAAAACTTCACCTATCTTCCTTTTGTGGGGCTTCTTCAAAGCACAAAGAAGGTGTGTTTGTGGCTTCATCTTCCTGTTCTGAGCATAGCACTATGTTTTCTTTTGAAAAAATATTGACAGTCTGACCATTTAAAAACAAAAACAAAAACAGCCTGGTTGCACAATCTGACTGATCATCTACTAAATTCCCTTTTAAATCAGCTTGCAGGAATTTTTGTTTCCAACTTGAGGATCCTTTTACTAAACTGTCTGAAAACATACCAGCTTAAACAGTTCAAAGACAACCCTTAGCACTGTAAGCATTCAGGTCTCAAAAGTAACACCCTTTGTGAGACTATGATGAAAGGTTACTCTGTAATATTTTCATCTGGAGAGACTTTGTGTGCATGTGCGTATTTCTGTCTCTTCTGGCTCCTTAGCTGCTTTTGTGTTTTAACTAAAGGTTCTGATGGTCACATTCTAACCCAAATGGGATCAGTAAGGTCAAGAAAATATCTCTTGAAAAGTAGTTTGTCCTTGTTTCCTTGTACTGGTTATCAAGTTTCCAATAAAATCAAACTACAGGTAGAACTTTTACTGACTTAGTTTCTGTTGAACTTTGTAGCACAAAAACCCTGTGATTGCCTGCTTTCCACAAATGACTCTTCAGTTGTTGTGGGGTTTTTATGGCCATGCTATTTTCAAACCAGTCTGTGGAATTATGTTAGCACAGACATAATTAATTATAAAATGCTTAAGTAACAATGAGTATGTGAATTTATTCCTGAGCTTACAAGATGGAAAAGGATTTAGAAATATATTAGGTAATACAAATTAATATTTAAAGGAATTGCAAAACTAATGCATCCCAAAGTAAACAATGGTTCGGAGGAATGTTTTTCATTATAATTGCTTCGATTTTGCCATGTATAATAATATGTTGCCTTTGTCCAAAAATTAGCCTTGTATATTGTCTGAACATTTCTATTTATGATATTGCAGAAAAGAAATTTGTCCAGCATTTCTCATGATTCAAGTGGATTTGTCTTAATGACAAAATTTAATTACAAACAGGGCTGTGTATAGGGCTCTTATGCAATTAGGTGGGAAACCTACCAACTGATAACAATCCAGTTATGGATTAAGAAACATTAATTTCAAGAGTTTAAAGTACTAAAGGACTATTTTCTTCACACCCCCCCCCCTGCCCTTTTTTCCCCCCTGAAAAGTATTCAGTCTCTTTTTTAATCAGCAGAGGAAAATCTAGCATGATAGTGATATGAGATGAGCAAACATGTCAGCTAAAAGAAACATCTCAGGCTGTTCAAAAATATGTCATGTAGGAGAGCTGTACAGTCAGTGTTATGCAAGTAGGAGTTTAAACTTAATCCAGACGTGTCAAATTGCTGCATCTTCTGTAGGACACTATGCAGTTCTACACTTCCTATTGACACACTTAGAATTTCTCTCCCATAGAGACAGGAGCTAGCTTCAGAGGCTGAGACAGGAGATGCAGTCAGGACAAGCTGTAGCAATATCACTACTGTGTTTACTTCATATAATTTATGAACACATTATCCTGAAATCTGCCAAAGCCATCATTGACTTAGTACAGTCATGGAGTGAAGGGGAGATTATAGGTCTGGCAGAGTATGGTCAGTGCATATGCACTGTACAGATCTACTGAGCTGAAACCCCATGTGGCAGAAGCAAGAAGCAATGAGCTGTATTTGGACTACCAGTTAAACCAGCTGTTTGGGATTGAGGATTTTGTGTCCGAGGCTCACTATTTTTCATGTGGAGCAAAGTCCTGTATTCTCTGTTCTACAGAGTTGTGTAATTCTCAATTATTTTTTCAAATCCTTCTTGCTAAGTAGGCCTAAATGAGTCTAGTTAGAACCTGCCAGTGTTTCTCACCAAATGACAGGAGAGTAGTGAAATGAACCTCAAAAGGTCTACAAAAGGAGGCCTTTGAAAATGTAAGCCTTTATACTTTCATTTCAGCCAGACATGATAACAGAAGAAAGCCTTCCCCCATTGATCATCTGAAGAAAGGAATAGAGATGGGTAGCCTTCAGTGAATCAATGATAGAGCAACTTTACTGTGTCTTTAAAATACAGAGATGGGAGTGTACACATTAGACAAGATCATGGGGGTAAAAATAGAGTCCATTAATTAAACAGATAGGAGTCAGGTGAACCTTTAGTTAAAAGTATTAGAATAATAAAAATATTTGAGGTGAGAAAGTTGTGCTAGAAAGACCTACCAGATGTTGAATGTGTTTTCAAAGGCCCTCCTGAGCAAAAATGAGAGTGATGCTTGACACATCTAGGAAAGACTACTGTAGAATAAATTTAGATCAGTGTAGTCTGGTTCTATAGTAAGAGCTTTAAGACAGTGCAAAACTTTCCTTAGAAATTATTCATACAAGGGTGTTATTTTGAAGCATTTATTGGTGTTGAAATAGTACATAAAGCTTTGCAAATAGTATGAGACTGAGGCTCTGTCAATTAGACTTTACACTGTAATCATAAATGATAAAGTATTGGTGAGTTTCCTCTGGATTTAAAAAAAAATGTCTTTTTTTGGTTTATTAGGTACTTTGTTTAGCAGGAAATTGCAGTTAGGTTGTCCTTCCTAGAAAGATTTACAGAGAATAACTGACAAGATATGTCAGGAGAGCAGAAAATTCAGACTGAAGATCAGCATGGAGAAGACAAAAATTATGGCAATTGAAGGACAAGAGAAAAAGGTAAAGGTCAAACTCAGAGACAAAGAACTAGAACAAGTAGAAAAAGTTGTGTACCTTGGAGGACTAGTATCAAAGAATGGGAATTGTGTAGATGACATGAAAAGAGGAATCGGACTAGCCATTACTGCATTTGCAAAACTTTGCAAGGCTAAAGATATTTTGATTTTAAAAAAATCAGTGAATATGAGACAACTGTCTTGCCAATATTGCCACACGTGTCAGAATACTGGAGTATGAGGAAAGCTGATAAACAAAAGATTCTGACTGCAGAACTGAACTGGCTGAGGGAATTCTGAAAGTTTCAAGACTGTTGAAAATAAAAACTGAAGAGATAAGATAATGGCTAGGGCAAAAAATAATGCTGTTACACAAAATTAAACAAAGAAAACTGCAATCCTTTGGACACATGTCAAGAATTGATCCAGAAAATATACCATACATGGAGATACATACCGGAATGGTAACAGGAAGACCAAGGTTGCACTGGATAGAAACGGTGAAGAATAACATAGAATAAAAAGGTTTAAAGATGAATGAAGCCATAAAGCTAGTGCAAGGTAGAAAGTGGTTGAAAGACTTCATTCAAACCCATTGTCACTATTGAGCTGATGGACGAAAATGAAAGAAGTAGTAGCCTCTAGGCTGTTGATCCTATCGTTCTTCGCTGGATACCTATTCTCTGGATATCTCTTTTGATTCCACTTTCTTTTTGCACTCAGGTCAGACAATATAAAGACGAGCTAGCGGTTTTGTTGGCAGAGACTTCTTGGACACAACTAAGAGTTCAGCTACTCTCAGTCTTTCTAGTGAGGAAGACCAACATTAGAAATGGACAGTCAGTAATTGCCACCCTTTTAAAGTGACAGGAAACTTCTTCACTAGTCAAGCAAATATTTATAATTTTAATTATATAAGGCAAAATAAATCTCAGTTTGCTTTTGTGGGGCTATTTGATGATCTGGGTCCAGGATTTTTTAATGCATTATTTAATATCTGAGTACTAATGGCTTCTTAAGGAATTTTAAAAATTTGGCCAAATCCTGCTTTTAGGTGCACATGGTCAGCATGCATCATCTCCTGCTTCAATGAGAGCAGTGCACACATATTTTTGGGAAGAATTTGTTCTAAAAAAAGAGAGAAGTCTGTGTATTTGAATTAAATGTTGCTACTTTGAGGGAGGCGTTTTGCTGTCAAGAACTTTCATTAGAATGCCACCATTTGTAAAACTGCCAAATATTTCTATTTTAACTACAAAAATCCTGAGGATCAAAAATTCTATGCAGAAGCAGTACTGTAATTCTGTACAAACTTGTGTGCCTTTTCTCTGTAGATAGTGATCCACTTTTGGCCTCTGCCTAGTAGTTGTCATATGGCTCATGATTGCCTGGTTACCTATCAGTCTTTGAAAGTGCCAACTGAATCATTGATAACATAGTTATTTATAGTCCTTGTAACATACAGTAATCCTCCCTAAAGAAATGTGGACAAAGCTTTTAATCTGTCAGTTTTCTATACCAGCTAGTATTTATTTAGAATGTATCATATTCTTAAAGCTCATACCTGACTTGGGATGTATTCATGGGCCAGGCTTTTGTTTACATGATTCTAGATGTTTCTTTTGTTTACTTGAGGGGTTTTTTTTTTAAGCAAATTTAGTGCTCATGAAGGATGTGTTAATTGCTCTGGACTAAGACTACACAAGGGAAGCAGAATTCAGGCAGGCACCACAAATATCTGTATACACTTAATCTCTCCCAGTGAAAGTTTAATCTTGGTTTACACAAGAGTGCACCCCAGAATAAAGTCAATTTAAGCTTTTATCTTAAATAGAGACATGCCTGACCTCTGTTTCAGGAAAAACACTAGTGGCTTGAAACACAGTGATCTTGGCTTTGCAGTCACTTTGAAGCTTTCCCTGAAAAAAAAAAAAATCTGGCTATTTGCATGGAACACCTCAGAAACTTTAGAAGGCTTACTTATTCATTAAATCCCCGTCACATATACACATTTAATAGGAATTTTTGTGGCTAATCTCAGCTCTGCAGACTTAGCCCTTCCCTTGCTGCAGCTATAATTTATATGCAATTATAATTTGACAACCTTCGCCTAACATTGTGCTCCTGTCCTCTATGGAAGTTTAATATATTCTGCGGCATGTGCTCATAGCACTACATTAGTCTTTTGGACAATAGGTACGCATGGCTTCTTTCAAATATCCTTACATGTGTACAAATGACGTGCTAGCACAGCCAGATCTCCCATCTCTAGCCCCCATCTTTAGTTCAAAATTGTTAACTGTCATAGGGACACACTGTCCTCCAGGTTACTGTGCTCAATTTTCAAAGAATTTGTGCCACTGTACTGGTAGTCGTAGGTGTGCATTGCAGACCAGATGGGCTGATCCAGAGATTAGATTGACTTCAGGTAACAAAAGAGGCTTTGCTAGATCTACACCAACTCCATGCTAGATTTTGGGAATCGCTGTAAGGTTGTGGGGTAGATGTAGTTAGTAAATGGATATGTGCATTTTATTTAATTGCTATTTTACAGTCTGAAGCCTGTCCCTAGCAATGGTTCATAGCAGGTGATCTCAAATGCACAAATAGACGTTTCTTTGCTTGCACTGGCTATTTGAAATTATATGCCAGGAATGTAAGGGAGATGTTTGTGACTGTTGGGTTAATCACCTTAAAGAGGTACTAAGGAAGTCTCAAATTGTCTCCAATATTTATTTTTTGGTGATTTTTTCCCCTATCTTTTCCAGTTCCATATATACATTTAAAAGGTCCTGTGACAGCCGTGTCATATAGCCTGGGACTATCAGGAGGTTGCTAGTGTATATGGCCTATATATAAAACACAGCATTACCTAAATCTGTGTCTCCTTGGGATATTGAATGTGAAGCCATTGACTATTAGTAAGACTACAAGACTCTTTAATATTTGTAATGTGGAGCTAGTAGAAATGCTAGAGCAGGGCTGGCCTTATGATGAGGCGAACTGAGGTGGCCGCCTCAGGTGCCAGACTGTGGGGTGGGGTGGGGGGGGGCACCACTAGGACTCAGAGTGTAGAAAATTGTGTCTGCTGCTGGTGCATATGTATTCTCTCTGCTATAGATGCACAGAGATGGTGGAGTGCTATGCTGGAGGAAGGAGGGCACAAGAGCAACAGGCAGGCAGGAGAAAAGGTGAGAGGGAATAACAGAAAGCAGCAGGAGCTCCAGGGAGAAAGAGGAGGAGGAGCCTCTTATGTACCTCTCTAGCACCCCCAGGAGCCTGGACTGATTAACACCAGCTTTTCAGGGAGCTTCTTGTTTCCTGATGCTTCCCTGAACCCACTTGAGGAGAACAGGCAGTCAACTGAAGTAGTAGGAGTCAATTAGGCCCTTAAGACGCTGATATCTTCCCTCACTCTGGCCCTGCTAGCAGCCTGCTTATTTGTCCCCTTCAACTGAGTGTTGAGAACTACTATAGCTGGCACAGAACAGCAGTCATGAATGAAAGAAGAAAACATCCCTCTGGGGCAGCATTCAGAAAAAGAAAGAAAGCAAAGGAAGCTTTTCTATCTAAGCAGGAAGGAGCTCTCCTGAGATACATAGACACAAATGTTCATGGTGAGCCTTCCGGCCCCAGTGAGGATGTGAGTGGTGAGGAGATGCCTGATCTTCCATTTAGTCAGAGTGCAGGTGATCTGGCAGCCACTGCAGCATCCATATCTCCATCTCAAATGGATGTAACCATGCATGTTCCTGAAGAAAAGTGTAGATCAGAGAAGAGTGTGGTGGAGGCGCAAGAAACAGCTGCTGCTGAGTTTAGTTTCTTAAGTCTAAATGATCCAGGACTGTGGACCCACTTGAGCAATAACCTGAGGGACTTCCTTGTACTGCATGGGCCACAGCAAGTGAAAAACTTCATGTTCCCCAAAGACAATGAAAATAGACATTTCCACCCAACACATTACTGGCGTGAAATCCCCAATGGTGACAAAGTGGAGAGGCCATGGCTTATGTACTCAAAAACCCAGAATGCTGCATACTGTTTTTGTTGCAAACTCCTCCAGTCTAATATTCCAGTCAGATTGGGTTCTACAGGAACAAAGGACTGGAAAAATCTGGCTAGAAATCTGGCATGCCATGAGAAGGCAGCAAATCAACAGAGAGCATTCTATAGGTGGAAAGAGCTTGAGATGAAACTAAGGTTAAAGGCCACCAGAGATGATCAGCATCAAGAGAAAATTGCATCCAGAGTCTCTTTACTGGCAAAATGTTCTGAAAAGATTCATTGCCATTGTGAGAATGCTTGCTACCCAAAACCTAGCACTGCATGGCACTTCAGATCAGCTGTACTTGCCAAACAATGGAAACTTCCTTAAAATTGCGGAACTGATGGCTGTGTTTGATGCTGTACTCCAGGAGCATCTAAGAAGGGTCACCACCCAAGAAATGTACACACCCCACTACCTTGGAAAAACAATTCAAAATGAGATCATACAGTTACTGGCAACAAAAGTCAAACAGAAGATTGTGGCAGATCTGAAGTCAGCAAGATATATTACTCTGTTATTCCAGACTGCACACCTGACATCAGCCATACGGAACAAATTACTTTAATGGTGTGTTTTGTAACAACAACAGAACCTAGTAAAAATGTCCCTGCAATGGTGACTGTCAGAGAGCATTTTCTAGAATGTATTGACATTGATGATACCACAGGAGTTGGTATGACAAATGTGCTTCTTTAAAAGCTGGAAGGTACAGGAATTGCGATAGCTGATATGAGAGGTCAGGGCTACAATAATGGTGCCAACATGAGAGGAAAGAACAGAGGAGTGCAGACACGGATCTGAGAGTTAAACCCTCAAACTTTTTATGTCCCATGCAGTTCTCATTCATTGAACTTGGTGGTCAGTGATGCACCATCAGCTTCTAGTGAGGCTGCTGAATTTTTTAATGTAATTCAAAGCATCTATGTATTTTTCTCTGCATCAACGGCAAATTTTGAAGCAACATCTGGAAACATCCTCTCTGACACTGAAACCACTGACAGGTTTCAGAGTAGCAGCCATGTTAGTCTGTATCCGCAAAAAGAACAGGAGTACTTGTGGCACCTTAGAGACTAACAAATTTATTAGAGCATAAGCTTTCGTGGACTACAGCCCACAACATGATTGGAAAGTCGAGTGGAGGCGATAAAGCCTATCAAACACCAAATTGGGAAGATAGATGATGCCATAGTTGCCATTATGGAGGATAATGCTATGACAGGAACTGTTCGTGGGAGAACAGTGGCAAAGGGAAATGGAATCACCAGAAATATACATAACTTCAAATTTCTGTGTGGCTTAGTGTTGTGGCATGACATACTGTTTGAAATAAATGTAAGCAAGAGACTCCAAGGTATTGACCTTGATATATCTGGAGCAATGGAACAACTGGACAAAGCAAAGTCATACCTAAGGTCTTACTGGTCAGATGAGGGATTTCAAAACGTTCTGAAGAGTGCACAGAAGTTGGCAGAGGAACTTCACACTGAAGCTATTTTCCCACCCATTCAAGAATACAAGAGTCACCAAAGAAGATGACATTTTGATTAAGAGGCACGGGATAATCCCATAAGAGCCCCCAAACAACAATTCAAAGTTGAATTCTTTAACCAGGTGCTAGATTGTGCAATACAATCAGTTGAAGAATGTTTCATGCAGCTCAAGGAACACAGCAGTATATTTGGGATGTTGTATAATATTCCAAAACTCCTCACTATACCTGAAGAAGACCTACACCAGCAATGCAGGGCACTAGAGACAGTGTTGACACATGATGGCATGCGTGATATTGATGTGAATGACTAAGGTGATGAACTGAAAGCCCTTTCAAAATACATTTCAGCAGGATCAACTCCAAAGGCTGTTCTGGAATATATGTGCACAAATAAGATGACCTCCCTCTTTCCAAATGCTTTTGTTGCTCTGCGCATACTTCTAACACTTCCTGTAACAGTTGCTGGTGGAGAACGCAGCTTCTCCAAGCTGAAGTTAATAAAAACACGTCTACGCTCCACAATGACACAGGAGAGGCTGGTCAGCCTTGCAACCATCTCAATAGAGCATGAGTTGGCCCAGACTGTGGACCTTCAGGAAGCAATTCAAATCTTTGCAACCAAGAAGGCACGGAAAGCACCACTTTGATTATTCAAACAGATAAATATGCCAGTGTTTACTATGCAGACAAGAAAAGTTACATTTGCTATTCAGGCAACATGCTTCCCTCATCTAGGCATGCCACCCATTGGGGCACGTGTACTAGTGATCTGGGGTGCACTGACAATGCCCTCAAACTGCGGGCCATACTCCCTTGGAGCTGTGGTGAACTGGCAGGTACAGCACCCAGCTCACACACCAAGAAATCTTTTGATTGCTACATAAGAAATATGGCCATGCTGATTTATTGGGAGAGGGAGGAGAAGAGGGTCCTGTGACCTCTTGCTCCTGTGATGAGAGAGATTTTTGGACATGTTTTTCATAAAACTACCCCCCCCCTCCCGCCCCCATACACACAGTACAGTAGAGACAGCACGTAAAAAAGAGGATGCATTGAATTTAGGCCTGTCTTTCACAAGAAACAGAAGTTGTTTAAAAAGATGTGGTTCCTGGCTGGAAAGTCCACTGTTTATAATTTCCAGGAGAAATAATAGATGCGATGAACAACTTTTGGGCTGGCAAGAAAGTGGTTCTTAATCTGCCAGCCGTACGTTTCCAAAAAGCTAACTGCTGTTTAAGACATTTTTTGTGTTACTTTTCAATAGTGAAATCAGTAGCTTTTGTTGCCCCCAGTTAAGGCGTCTTAAAGAAAAATTAAAAGTTTAAAGCAGCCTTAGGGGACTACTATTGAAAACCATGGTTGGTAGGCATGCACGTGCGCACACACACACACACACACACACACACATATACAAAAATAGCTCCTGCCTGATGGCTGGCCATCCTTTACTAGAGCATTGCATTTGCAACTTTACACTCTTCCTTTTTAATTAAAAAATTTAATGTAGAGCAATAAAGATCTTGCTCAAACTTTATAGAACAAAATGTCTGTGGAGTGTGTCAAGGTGCTGCTCAGTGCTTCCAACAGACAGGAAGTGAGAGTCTGAGAGTTAATTCACAAAGAAGGGTTGTGACCTCACCTTCAGTTGCAAATACTTCTGGGCCAAAAAAAATCTATGCAGCACCCAGCTGGGCACAGCTTGGGGGAGGGAGGGGAAGTTGTCAGATTGTCCTTGATTCTCTGACCAACCTGGCCCTGGGTGCAGACTAGAGGTGCTCAAGGCGTACTCTAACGTTCACCAATTGGTTACAGTCCCCAAGAGATCATCTACCAGCTGAACATAACTGGTGTGGATGATACTTCGGCTGTGTCTTCTTCCCACCCCTTCTGCCCCCTCTATTAGGAGCTGCAGAAATGGTGTATTAGGAACCTGCTATATCAGGTTGCTGGAGACTCCTACATCCTAGGGGAATCCCCTGCTAGGGGCTGCAACCAGTTTCTGCTCCTTTTTTGCCATCTGAGCAGCACCAGGACAGAGGAGTGGGACACAGAATCTGGCCTGTTATCTCACTTTGAAGTCTTGCTCCACTTGTGCAGTGTTTAAAAATTCTGAGTTCATGTTAAAACTGAAATTGAAAATCTGGGGCAGCTAATACTGTAGGTCACTAGATGTTCTGGATGAACTACTTGTAATTTTTTCTAATGTTAACTAATTAACTAATCCAAGCCACTGCTTAAATTAACTAAATAGGACCCAAGCCTTTCTCAAGGCCTTATTGCATTTAATTCAAATTAAAATTGATTTAAAATTTTTTACTTATTGTTTTCTTATCATTTTCCATCAGGAATTGAAATGAAAATGCTGAAATAATGCAAACAGTACTAAAAATGTATACATTAGGATTAGAAAAAGTATCACGTGATATCAGTTTTTGAATGTTTGCTTTTTTGTTATGTACATTCATACTCTGACTGATTTACACCCTACAGACAACTTACTGTACTATTTTCACTACTACTGCAATGGGTTTTTGTTGGGAATTTAAAGTAAGAAAATTCAATAATTGATCAATGGCAGACCCAGCATTTCTTGGAAATCATTTTATATCCAGGGGAAGAAAGTAGTAGGAAATACCCTGAGGAGTTAGACTAGCAGGTGAGGAAAATTTTTGGAGGTAAGAGTCCATGTACTCATTTCAAACAAAAGAATACTTTGCATTTAGAGAGCATTGTTCATCCAAGGCTCTCAAATGGCTTTCCAAATATGAATTAAGTTTTACATGCCTGTTTGGTATGCAAGTTCCACTGTTATGAGATTTACACAGATATAGCAAGGCTAGATTCTAGTGCCTTTTTTTTAAGCCCAATAACTGGACCATTAAGCTGGACCAGAAGTGGTCAACTGAAATCAATGGTGGACTCAGCATAAGTAACTCACTCTTCACATTTATCATTTTATTCACAGGGCCCGAATCTCATCTAACACTAGTGTAAATCCATTGATTTCAATGTCATTATTCATGATTTACATCAGTGTGAAGGGAGAATCAGCTCCACACCATTTTTAATTTGAAGTTCAGGCTTAAGTCATATGATAAGGATTTTTTTCCCCATAGTTACTATCTCAGGAGTCTGAAAACTCTGTCTCACTTTATCTTAGCCAATCTATTTAACAATTCTTTTCTTTGGAGAGAGTTGGTGCAGGCTCAAAGGGGGTGCCGATTCATGTTTCTTTGCATGCTTCCAATCATGTGAGACCTGATTCTGGTCTCACTTATACTGGTGTAAATCAGGAGTAATTGAAGTCCATGAAGCTTCACAGGTATGAAAACAATGTGAGATCAGAATGAGGCTTTGTGTTTATAGTCTATGCATACCTTTGTTCCCTAAGGTTAGTAGGTACTCATTTTATCTGCACATCATGTGAATCATTAGCCACTGCTTTAGTTGAATAAGCTTTGTCAGTGTCTTTATACAGTCAAGCGTGACATCCGTCCAAAGTAGTCCTTGATTCTGTCATTATTGATTTTTGCATAGTATCATGTAGCCTCTCTTCAAGACCACTACTAAAATCACAGTGGCAGATTTCAGCAAAGATGTATCGACTTAGCCACACTTGCTGCTGACTTTCCCAATGACTGATTAAAATGACTGCTGAGGTGTGCTGTTAGTAATGACTTCTGATTGCAGTGACTTTCCATAAGCTGTAGTAAATGAACATGAAACTGATGGGTCAGTTTATCAGTAGTACATGACTATTGCAGATCTAAATGATGTAATCTCTTGGACAATGAGTGAAATTGAATTTCCCTTTTCATTTGTTTAAAACAAAAATTGCTTAAAATAGCTTACTTGTTATCCCACAATCAGCTATACTCCTTTGGTTCAGTATTTAATATAAATCCCTTTTGTATGCCAGGGTGCTACTTTCAAATTCAATTTGTGAATACTTAATTGCTTCCCTCCCCTTACTAGTAGGTAACTTCTCAGTAAGAAAGCAGCTGTTCCTTGCAACTTGTTTTTTCAGTGTATCATACTGTCCGCCTTAGAGACAACTGTTTGCAAAAGATAAAGTGTGGGAGCACAAACATTGAAGTCACTGAATCACCAGTGTTGCAACATTCTCTTTTTTTCCTCCCTTTATTTTTAGATATTTCTAATGCATTTTAAAGAAAGTGGGATATGCAAACAGGAAAGGGAAAAGGCAGAATTCTAAGCGATACTGCCAAGGATTTGGATAAGTTGTAGTGTGGCTATAAAGGAACTTGAACACTGTACTTAAAAGGCTTCCTTTTCCTAGTATCAGAGGGGTAGCCGTGTTAGTCTGGATCTGGCCACAGGACTCTTTGTTCCTTTTCCTAGTGTGAGTGAATAGTTGTATGTTGTAGCATTTAGAATATGTGTTGTGAAATTGTTTTAGGCTGTGAAAGATTACTCATTCTTGGAGATTATTTTCTGGCACTATGACTTATAAGTAATATTTTTTTGATTCATTTTACTAGTGGTATATTTTTGCACCACTATACAGTAGTGAATGGTCTGTCAACCATAAAAATATGTGCTGAGGTAAAACTTGTAATGTACATTATGTGCATACATGTGTATATTTATGCACACACAAACATTGGTATTCTCTGAAGAAGATTTGGATCGATTCAGTTAATCTTAATTTATAGGAGTGCAACAAACTGGAAGATTTTAAACCTTCAGATGCTTATCTTTTCTATCTGAGGATCAGTAGTCAATCTCTAATGGGTACTTGGCACTTTTGATATGTTTTTTAAACGCCATCTCGTGCTCTTCTAAATCACATCACATATAAAAGGTGTGAGTAAGTCAAGTCCCCAGAGAATGTAAAGCATGTAAGAGATTTATCATGTGTTGAATAAAATGCATACTCTAAACCTCTACCCAGTTAGGAGTCTTCTTGGGAGGGGAGGAAGGGAGGAAGGAGACACAGATGGGGTTATGATAATTTTCCACAATGTTCATTTAACTTGGTGATGGCTCCTCTCAGGACAACGTAATGAAAAGATAAGAAATTAATGATCCATGAATTCAAGAGAAACCAGATAGGGTAATCTTTCAATCTGTCCAAATTAATTACCAGTAATATTAAAACAAATTTACTAGAGAACATCTCTCAGCGGGGGGGGGGGGGCAAAACCATATTAGAACACCCCTTAACTTTGGAAAACTTCAGATCTGGAGAGGAACCCTAACCTTTCATATCTGTTTTATCTCTGCTTTCATAATCTAGATTTGAAATAGCTTTCACTTGTACTCAAGTGGTGTTTTTTAAAAGGACAGCTGTTACGATGCTTATTATGTAAAAATACGTACATCTTTTCCTTGGATGTATTGATAGTCACAACTGCCCATTTTAGTCACAAAAATACATTTTTCATTGCTTTTTTATTCCTGATATCCTTGGAAAGCCAGTGCAACTAACTCTTCACTGTAGTGATAACTAACTCGAATCCTGTCCACACACAAAACCCCTTAATTGAAGAATGGTGTTTTAAGCTTGAGTTGGCTGGCCTGTCACAGCTTGATTTAACACATTTCATCAGTGGCTAAAACAATAACTCTGTATTACTTAAGTGTTATTACAATGTGCTCACTCTCACTCTAGAACACCTCTGAAGTTAGTCTGTTTTGTGTGTAAACAACCCTGAAAGAGCATCATCTGGATTCTGTGTCTGGTTTTACATCATCAACAGAATTGATCACTAAGTTCCACACCTGAGTGCCTCCACTGAAAGCAACGGAATTGCACAGGTGTCACTAAGTGGCTAATTTTGCCTGCAAAACTTGTATTACTTATAATGATTGTGAGCGATATGGCAATTTTCTGCAATATCCTTGAAAGACCTTATGGTATTAAGTTTATGTATTATTGTGGGCTAGGATTCTATGTAACTTCTTTATTGAGAAGGTGTGACAAAGATCGAAACTCCATGCAGTATCTCTGGAGACCACTGTTTTAAATGAATGGTTTATGTATGATTGTGTGCTAATCTGTGAGGGAGGGCTACCACAGCTCCTACAGGAACTAAAAACAGTGGGTGATGATTAAGACAAATCAGCCAGGTGGTAATCTCACTGAGAGGTACCATCACCTGGGTAGGTTTGCACATGCTAGCTCAAACTAGATTCCCTAGAAACCTATAGACCAATAAAAAACATTTGGACAAATAGCCTGAGTTTAAACTGACTCAGGACTTTCTTTCTGGTCTAGCAAAGGTACAGATCCCTTCTGTCTGGGAGCCCCAATCCTGTGAAGGATTGGAAGGACTGACATCTGCCAGAGCATGAGGCTGGAGTTGGAGTGACATCTGGTAAGTTTTTTAGTACATACGTAGGTGTTTTTATTGTCTTTAATACATTTTTATGTAATACTTTCACCATAAGAATAGATGTGCTTGCTTAGACAGAGGTATGTGGTAACTTGTGACTGCTACTAATTACAGCTGTTCATAGCCTCAGAGAGAATGCAAAGTGCACATGCTGGTTTGTTTAGGCACTCTGGCTTGCTGGGAATATCACAGTGTAACATCAGGAACTGTGCAGCCTGGAAAAAATGCCTGTTAGAAGAGGGAGAGACACAGGTATCTACCAAAGAGAGGTGAAGGCTAACATTATGCGACCTTATAGGGGTGCCCTTGAGGGACCATGGAGGGGGAATACAGGTGCAGTTGCCCTAAACTGTGATACTGATGAATGAAAACAACACACAGCTTGACTCTCATATCACAGGTTGAATTTGCAGGGCTAGCAGTTAGCTTGATATAAGCACCCTGATGAAGAGCAGCTGGCTGGTAATGCTTGTAGGAAGAGGGAAGCACTTAGAAAAATGAGCTTCCTTACATCCCCATTTTATTGTGGACAACTGTCCACAGATTAAGTTGATCGACAGTCTTAGGATCCTCAGTGGTACTAGGTGCCCAAATATCTACAATTGCAAAAAACACCAATTTCCAGCTGCATTTGCCCAGAAGACCATACCTCATCCAATATAATCAGACCTGGGCCTGATGATCCAGGCATTTTTGACATTCAGGCTTGATTACTACTCCTCACATCCAGAAATGAAACTGTCAGAGAGAGCCCCAAATGATACAGAATGCAGAAGCTTGTGTGCTTTGTAGCATAGGTCATCTCAAACTCTCACATATCCATTTTCTTCAATTAATGACTATAGAGTGCAGATGCCTCTGTCTTAATATTTCGAGTCAAGGGACTGTCAACAACCATGACTTCCCTCAGCAGATGTGTTCTACTGAACTGGAGCAATGAAACTGTCAACCGATAGGGAAAGTCAGTAGACAGAGTTTTTTCATGGTGCCTGATTCGCATGCACAACAGTGTGGTAAAGAGTAGTGTAAAGAGGCCTTAAATTACACTCATTTTGAGGACCCATTACACTATCATGGAGATGTAAAGTTGCCTGTGTATAAATGAGAATCAGACTCCAGCTGGACCTCCTCACTCTCACAAGAGATAAGAATGACTCTGGACCTGACCACTTTCAAAACTAAATGCAAAATTCACTCTTTGACTTACCTTCCCCAAAATAAATTATACACATGTGTGCACTCCAGGGGCGGCTCTATGTTTTTTGCCGCCCCAAGTACGGCAGTCAGGTGGCCTTCGGTGGCATGCCTGTGGGCGGTCCGCGGTCACGTGGATTCGGCGGCGTTTCTGCGGGTGATCTGCCGGTCCCGCGGCTTCGGTGTACTCACCGCCAAAATCGCGGGACCGGCAGACCTCCCGCAGGCACACCGCTGAAGGCCACCTGACTGCCGCCCTCACAGCGACCAGCAGGCCGCCCCCTGCAGCTTGCCGCCCCAGGCACATGCTTGCTGCGCTGGTGCCATCCCTGGTGCACACATACATGAGCACCCACACACAAATTCACAATTCCCCTGTCTCACTTTCCCCCCCCCACCTCCCAGCTCACAAACTGGCTTACAGTGAGACTTGGACGCCTAAATTACTTGTGTTTTTGAAAATTTTATCCAAATGCAAGACTAAGTTCAATAAGTGGACACTCCTACTTTATTCTGTATTATTTTTACAGATTTTACATAGAAGGAGACTGAGGACCAATAAGGTTAAGGGACTTGGTCAAGATCATCCAGGATCATCTGGGGAAGAATTACCTTGAGTTTTGACTCCCACTCCCTTGCCCTAACCATTGTATCATTTACCACTAAAAGACAAATTTTACAAAACTGAAGTCTGACTTCCGACCTTGCTTTGTTGATCTCCTTAGTCCTACAAGTTTTTATCGTCTCTTTTTTTTTCTTTTTTTTTTTAAAGAGTCAGTTCATTCTTGCTTTGTAAATTAGCAATGTTTTTACTTCTTCTCCCATCATGGCCTAATGTAACACCATTATTTATGCTGGAAGTTGCACTCTTCATAATCATCCCCTCTTCAGTGGAAGTCATTAGGGCTACATTGTAAAATTTTACCTTGATTACAAACATACATTTTCCATGCTGTTAATATAAAATAAATGTCATGTATTTTTACTTGCATCTCTAGCCGAAGTAGTTGATATTAAGGAGCCATTAAGAAAACCTGAATCCAAGATCATTATTCATTCAACAGTCAAAAAAAAAAAAAAAAGCATCTGTGCATTAGATGCTATTAACACATGCAGAATGCCAGATATAATGATCCCATTAAATCAGACTTGATTAATAGTTCAGGAAGACTGAATTTGTTATTTCTAAAAGTGCTGTTTATATTATTATTCTCTTACATTATTTTTGGAAATATTGGTCTAGTCAAGAAGAGCCTAAAGGCCAGCGAATTGCAGATGCACAGTATTCCATTGATTTCTCTTCTGGGCACTGCTGCTTCAACCCAGATAGATAAAAAAGGTCATTACAGAGAAGACCAGATTCCCCCCAAGTAGCACACTCAGGACTAAACTTTACTGTCCCATCTCAGCTGATTTTTCTGGGTCCTTAAAAATTCCTCACAAATGTTAACAGTGGCTCCCTATTCTCAGCAGGCTGCCAAGGAATGCACTGAATCAGGGTACCCATTTTTGTGCAGTGATGTCCTTCTGTGGGCTCACTAGTAGAGACAAGGCTACAGACCTTTTCTTAACCAGCCATACACTTCCTCCTTGAACCCAGCGGACTTCCCCATCTAAGCCTAGATTTCTATTGGTTAAGAACCTACGAGAATCAGAGCTTAGTCTGTTCCAGGATGTTTGGTTTCCCCATGCTCCTGTATAATTCTCCAACTTGCTGCTGCTTTTATGATGAAAGATAACATTTTCAATAGCATGTCAGTTCCACTCAGTGAAATCCAGGTCCCAGGGAAGTCAATAGCAAAAATCCCATTGACTTCAGTGGGCCAGGATTTTACCCATTGTCTTTCAAAGTAACCCAGATTTTTAAATGCCAGGTGCTTTTGAAACCCCCAAAGTCTCTATAATTATGAGGAAGTGGAAGATTTGGCCTTGCCAAGGTTTTCATTCAGATACCCTCCCATTTTTTGGGTGTCATGAAGGTCTTCACTGATCCACAATAGACAGTAAACCTTCCTAAAGCACTCTGACATATGGCACCATTCTAGACTCTCACAGGAAAGGGTCCCATTGAAGCCAATGGGACTTCTACCTGCCTGAGCAATGCAAGACTGCATCCATTAGTATTACATGCTGCTTTTAAATGGTATTGACACTACTTCTGAAGGACTGTAGTTTGATTTTTAAGGTTGTAATGAATGTTTTATTTTTAATGTTAGCAGGGAGCTGAACAGCAAATGGAAATAAGGTGCTTATCAGGGCAGAATGGTAGAGAGGGGACACATGTTCATCTTCTACTAGACACTTGAAGCTCTTTATTATGTAAGACTGCCACCAGGTGGTCACCATAGAGTTGGGTTTGGGGGTTTTTTTTGCCATGAAGTCTGGTATTGTCTAACAGCCAAAAAATGTTACACTATATATTAAGATTCCATTTATAAATGAAAAGAACAAGGAGTACTTGTGGCACCTTAGAGACTAACACATTTATTTGAGCATAAGTTTTCGTGGGCTAAAACCCACTTCATCGGATGCATGCAGTGGAAAATACAGTAGGAAAATATATATACACAGAGAACATGAAAAAATGGGTGTTGCCATACCAACTGTAACAAGGGTAATTAATTAAGGTGAGCTATTATCAGCAGAAGAAAAAAAAACTTTTGTAATGATAATCAGGATGGCCCATTTCCAACCGTTGACAAGAAGGTATGAGTAACAGTAGGGGGGAAAATTAGCAATACAAAGCAGTTTTACTTTGTGTAATGACCCATCCACTCCCAGTCTTTATTCAAGCCTAATTTAATGGGATCTAGTTTGCAAATTAATTCCAATTCTGCAGTTTCAGCCCCCAACTAAAACCTCTCCAGTGCATCATCAAGGATCTACAACCTATCCTGAAGGACGATCTATCACTCTCACAGATCTTGGGAGACAGGCCAGTCCTTGCTAACAGACAGCACCCCAACCTGAAGCAAATACTAACCAGCAACCACACAACAAAAACACTAACCCAGGAACCTATCCTTGCAACAAAGCCCGTTGCCAACTCTGTCCACATATCTATTCAGGGGACACCATCATAGGACCTAATCACATCAGCCACACTATCAGAGGCTCGTTCACCTGCACATCTACCAATGTGATATATACCATCATGTGCCAGCAATGCCCCTCTGCCATGTATATTGGCCAAACCGGAAAGTCTCTACGCAAAAGAATAAATGGACACAAATCAGACGTCAAGAATTATAACATTCAAAAATCAGTCAGAGAACACTTCAACCTCCCTGGTCACGCAATTACAGACCTCAGTTGCAATACTCCAACAAAAAAACTTCAAAAACAGACTCCAATGAGAAACTGCAGAATGGAATTAATTTGCAACTAGACCCCATTAAATTAGGCTTGAATAAAGATTGGGAGTGGATGGGTAATTACACAAAGAAAAAATGTTTTCCCATACTAATTTCCCCCCCCCTACTGTTACTCACACCTTCTTGTCAACGGTTGGAAATGGGCCATCCTGATTATCACTACAAAAGATTTTTTTTCTTCTGCTGATAATAGCTCACCTAATAGCTTACCTTAATTAATTACCCTCATTACAGTTGGTATGGCAACACCCATTTTTTCATGTTCTCTGTGTATATATATTTTCCTACTGTATCTTCCACTGCATGCATCCAATGAAGTGGGTTTTAGCCCACGAAAACTTATGCTCAAATAAATTTGTTAATCTCTAAGGTGCCACAAGTACTCCTCATTCTTTTTGCTGATACAGACTAATCCGGCTACCATTCTGAAACCATTTATAAATGGGTATTCTGGGGCTAAATGAAAATTCTTGGATAGCTAATGAAAGGGAGAACAAGCTGTAGTGTATTTTTCTTGTAGCAAGGGTGTTCTAGTTCAAACAAATGCTGCCACTGTTGTTAGTTCAGACACAGAATCCATATGAGCAGTAGATCATGTGAAAGGGTGCAGAGCTGTATATACAGTAACTCCTCACTTAACATTGTCCCGGTTAACGTTGTTACCTTGCTGATCTACTAGGGAACAAGCTCATTTAATGCTCCCTTATAATGTCGTTTGGCAATTGCCTGCTTTGTCCACTGCTTGCAGGATTCTCTGGAAGAGCAGCCCCTCCTTGTGGGGATTCAAACCAGGGGGGGCCATCAGCGCCCCTAAATTTCCTTTAAGGTATGTGGCTTAGCAACTGCCCAGTAGCAGTTCAGCTGTCCCTCCCCCCCTGCCATGCTGCTCCTGACCTTCCCTCTGCCTTGGAGCTACTCTCGGGAGTCTCCTGCTTGCTAGGGGAGGGGTGCTGATATCAGGATGTCCCCCTGCTCCTGCCCTATCCCGCTCCATACTCCCTCTCCACAAAGTAGAGAAGGGGACAGGGCTTGGGGACAGAATTGGGGGAGGAGCTTGCTGGAAGCTGTTGGTTCCTGTCTGAACTGGCTGATCTGCTTAAAAGGGCAACATACTTGAAGTGGGGTCAGCGAACTTAACGGGGCAATGTACATCTCTCTCTCTCTCACTCATGCATGCATCCCCCATCACTTTGGAAAGTTAGCATCTATGCAGGCGTGCATGTGCTGTCAGGAGGAGGGAGTGGTGCACTCCAGCTGGATAGCGTGGGCTCATCATCATGTTCAGTTTTTGCAGAGAAGTGTCTGCAGTTACTGCCTGCATCTATTGTGTTTCCTCCCTCCTGTCTCAGTCCATGCTGCCTTGTAGAGTTAATGAAGCTACATTAACAACAGTGTATTAACCTTTGAGGGCTCAGCCGAGTGCTAGTTCATCATTTAGCAGCAAGGCATTCCCCGGGAAATATTCCACCCTCTTATTCCACGCCTCAACAAAGCTTTACAATCATTTATTGCTGTATACAATATTAAACTGTTTGTTTAAAACTTATGCTGTATATGTATATAATGTCTTTTATCTGGTGAAAAACATTTCCCTGGAACCTAACCCCACCTATTTACATTAATTCGTATGGGGAAATTGGATTCACTTAACATCGTTTCGCGTAAAGTTGCATCTTTCAGGAACATAACTACAACATTAAGAAAGGAGTTACTGTACTTTTATACTCTGATGCCAGGACAATGCAGTTTATTTGGTAATTACGGTGAGCATCATTTTCTTCTTCTTCTAGGAGTGGATAGAATTGTAGTTCATGGGGAAATTACAATTGCTCTGTATTATTTTCTTTTTATGTCAAAAGCCCACTTTATATTTTCCTTTAAGTTTAAACAACCCATACAAAAATCTCTTCACACCTGAGAGAATTTCAATCCTATATATTTACAAATAAATGCAGATAGATCTAAAGATATCGTCAGCATTTTTTAAATTTTAATTTTGACTTCCAAATGTAGAAATTGTTTAGTTTAATGTACTTTACATGTTTGTATCGTCTTCTGAAAATATTTCTTTTCTTGGCTTTTCCTGCGGTTTGTTGTTTCCATGAAACCAGCCACTGCTAAGAACAGATGTAAGCTTTAAAAAAAAGAGAGAGAGTTTATATGGACTGTGGCTGGACAGTCTCGTCAAGGGAGAAGATTGACTGTTTCAGCAGGCAGCACGCCTCTGATTGTTTTAAATACAAGTCCTTCAGGAGAAGTCTTAGTTTTGCTCACTGAACCACAAAATTAAAGTACCATGGAAGAAATCCAGACATGCAACAATGCCAAAATATGTATCACACTATACTGAAAGGCTTCAAAATTACTGTATTTACACAAGGGAATTACAGACAGAATAAATGAAAATTTTACGGTCTAAGAAAGGAAACACAATTTTAGTTAACTAGCACTTTTCTACTGCTCTAAAGCTTTTAATGGGCACAGAGGGAATTTGCACTCAGTGAAGTAGATCAGTGAAATGATAATTTGTCTTTGAATGGAGTACTTTTATCCCATTAATTTCTGCCATTATCGTGTGAGATAAGATGTAAGCCAATGACTAACTGAAAATTAAGGTCCAAAAAAGAGGCAACAAAACAAAAGAATAGCTTATGCCATATTATGCAAATTGTAAGATAAAATTAATTTTTACTCAATCTTTTATTGTAGCCACTTTTAGCCTCGATTTTTGTGCACTTCATCATATCAGTTTCCACTACATTAAAATATATTAGCTTTACTCATCAGATCTCTTTTTCTTAGGCTGATTTGATTACAGTCCTTTTGTTACACTTGAGAAGGAAAAAAGTGAGTGTATTGGAGATATGCTAGAGGTGAAGACATGGATGTGAAAGCATGGCTGCTTGAAGTACTGCAAAACTTCAGTGTATTGCTGAAATAGCATAAGTGAATTCTTCAGGTTGTGTAATTCACAACATTAACCTGACATTGCATGTTATGTATCGCTCTCTATTTCACATAAGTATAATCACTGAATATTTTGAAAGTATTTTTGATGGCAATACATAGGAAAAAAATAGAAGCAGTAGAACACAGCTACTCTGATTTTAAAGCTTGGGTCTATAGTTTTTAGATGTATAATATCACGTCATGTGGCTGAGCTAGAAAAAACATCACATAAAGATGGTGCAATAGTGGGTTTAGTGAAATCACTAGAAAGGTGAAAGTCTTTTCTCATTGGCATAGCACTTACCTGCCTGGGTTCCTCAGACTGATCATGGGCAGAAATGTATTTACATGTTAATATATTTCAGCAACGTGCTTTTAAAATTAAAAACTCAAAGTTTGTAAAACAATTTCCCTTTTAATTTTTTTGCAATATTAGGCGCTGATCCTGCAAAGATTTACTTTGTACTTATGAGTAGTCCCACTGATGTCAGTGGGACTATTCACATGTGTAAACTAAGCATTTGCATAAGACTTTGCAGCATCGTGGCCTTCTGTTCAACAGTGCAACCTTAATGATTATGAGCTGGATATATATCTTGCAGTTGTTACTCCCACTAGCTGTATTTTTCAATATTTACATTTTAATTAAAAAGGTCACTAATTGATTCACTTGGAACTGAAATTTGGAATGGAAATAGGAGTTATTAATGGCACTGGACATTTTTAAAAAAATCTTGATTTTTAAAAATAAAAAATGAAATTTGCTTCAACACTGAGAACCCTTCCAATATGTTTTTCATATACATTTGTTTGAGTAATATTTTTTGGTTTGTTTTTTTCACAAGAATATTCACATGAACATTGAACAGCAAGTAGCTGAAGTGAATGTTTCATGAAGGACCCATAGCCCAGTATTGTTTTCATATACTGTTTGTTTGCAATCATGGATAATGAAAACACTTGTAAATATCAAATTCTCTTCACAAAACTATCTAATCAGAATAAGAGATCAAATATGTTATCTGATAAATGTATCTAACAGTTCAGCCAGCTGTACCAATTACATGCCCCAAATAAAGAATAGTCACATGTAGTCAACGTGAGCAAGCACCATCTCCTTTTTGGCATTGCGAGTTCTATGCAGGTCCAGGGGTTCATGAGTGGATTTTACAACTGGGTTACTTTGCATTGTTCACTCTTTCACTCAGTGGAGAATTTTCAGCAGAAACCAGAGACTGTATTCACTTCCCTGCAGAGTCTCGGAGTCAGAAAAGCATCATAGCATAGGTTAACATTTAAGCACAAGCTTAACTTCAAACACGTACATAAATGTTTTCCTGGGTCAGGATATAAGCTGGGGTCTCAGGATCAGATTCTGGCTGGGAGTGCCTGGCAGCATAGTTTCTGAAATCATGTTGCAATGAATCTGGAGCAGTGTCACAAGAGGCTGATGTGGAGACAAGAGTGCTGCTGTGGGGATGGCCTTTTTCTCCTGGAGGAGCACCAAGATCCCAAAAGTTTGTGTATCCCCCTTTTTTTTCCATATGGGAAACCCCACGATCCTGAGGGGAGAATTCAGAGCAAACTTCTCTCATAGGGAATTTTCACATAAAGCTACTTTCTGATCCATGTTGCTATTATTTTCCATAGAGCAGAAACCACAACACTGGTTTTGTTCCTGAGGTGAATCCAGTCCATCCAGTTGGAATCAACTTTAAACTGTTTCTGCAGCATCTTGTGGGGGAAGGGGGGAAGTCAGTATGAGTGTTAAACTTTTGGAAGAGTTGTTTAGTTAATGCATGGGATTGCGGTGAATGTTTCCAGAATACCTTCTGGAAACTTCTGATATTATATGACGAGATGAGAAATGTATCTTTCTTTTTTACAGCAGTAAAATCCTTAACAGTGTAAAGCCAAATTCAGAAATCTTCTTAGAGGGGTTTTCAAACACTGGGCAATCTGTCGTGTCACTTAGGCTAATATTGTGTATATTACAACTACTTTTGATTCCAGCATATCAGGCAATTTTAGTGTTAGTGTAAACCTATAATTAAAAAATATTTAAAAAGTGCACTTCTGATAAAAACAGCACCTGAAGTCAAGCTCCTTTTTTAGTGAGAAAAGAACATTGGCCTTATTGAGTACTTTGCAGTGGATTTCAAAGAACTTTACAAGTTACCCAACTATTAGGTCAATTCTTCTATTCATAGTTAGTTGGCTGGATGAAAGGAAAACCAAGAAGTAGAGGAGATTTTAGGTTGCAGAAATTTTGAGTGGCACATTGAAAAAAACTAGTGACACATTTCTCTATTACTGAATGAGAACATTCTATTAAAAATGGCCGTTCTTCTAAAAATGTCCTATAAGAAACTGAGTTTCTTTCTGGATTTAAGGACTGGGGCTGTATGAAATTGACATTTTAAAATTAAGTTACTGAAAAGTTTCATAAATCATTTTGGACAAACTTCTACCTGCAAGATTTTACCTGTTTTATAAGGCCTCAATCCACCATGCCACCTAAGCATGTGAGTAGTCCTATGGGCTTAAGCACATGCTTAGAAGCCCTGATTCAGGAAATCACTTAAGGACATGCTGAAATTTAAAGTTAAACATGTGCTGTGCTTAAACTCCCTTCCTGATTAGAGATACCAAATCAAAGCCCACCTGCTTTGCTAAACTAGGACCTAGATGTGTTTTTGTGGAGAAGAATTTCTCTTGTATCAGAAGTGTAAACTTGCAACTTTTCTGGGGTCCCCAGCAATGTACCAGAACTCCATGTCTACACCAGAGCTCCTACCATTGCTACCACACTGGAAATTAACTGGTGATAACAATGGTGGGAAACGTTGTCAGAAAAGCTGATTGAAGACACCAGTGAGGGAGGTGGACAGATAAATGATGCACTGGTAGGGAAGATTGTGCACTGAGAAGCTGATTCAGAAAAGTATCCCTATTCAGGACAGCATTACAGAATGTGCCGTCCTGATTTGGGACAGTCTGTTCACGTGTACTAGGTGTTTGCCGGTCCCTGCCAGACGCCCTGCCATCTTGGCACACACAACGCTCAGAAGTTGTTGTATTTGAAGGGAAGAGCAGTGAGTTCAGACTTCCAGAGGTTGCCTACCGAGCCTCCCATGATCAGCTGCTGGCAGAACCAGCAAGACTTGGTCCTCCTGTGCCTAGCAGGACCAGGGGCAGGTGGAGGCCAATCAGGGCAGGACAGATAAAAATGGCTGACTGCTTCTACTAAGCACTAGCTCTGAGTGAAGCCAGGACATGGGAAGAATGTTCTGCCTGCCATAACCCAAGCGGCATGGCCCAGTCAGATCCTAACCTTGACAGTATTTTCCTTGTATCGCTGAAGAACTATTATTAGTTATGGACTGTAATCCCCAGATGGCTTTGAGTTCAACATTCATTTGTTAATTTCCATGGGGCACCTGGCTCAGGTGAGCACTTGACACACAGATTTAAGCATAAGCTCAGGTTAAGTACTTTCCTGAATCAGAGCCGTAAAGAGGAGAGAACTGGCTAAAGAAAGGAAGCAATTAACTTTTAGGTGGAGAATGGTTGAGAAGAACTTGAAAGAAGAGTGATTTTGGAGTTGCTAGAAAAAATGGACTGTGAAACCAGTAAAACGTTTAATAATGGAGATGTTTGGAGGTGCGGGGGGTGGGGGGGAATTCTATGAAGGAAGAAGATGGAATAGGAAATAAACTGGTACAAGTAAACACAAAGCAGAGAGAGAGAGGGAAAAAATTAAAATCAATGGGTGATACCCAATTTTTAACTTAGTTTCCATTGTATGTATATATTATCTACAAACATAATACTAAAGAACAGGAGTCATTCAGATAAAAATAACAGTAAGATTAAAATTAATCCTAACACTGCACTCTTTGGGATTTAGAAGAAAAACATTTAATAGATTAAGTAAAACGTTTGTAGCAAGACTATGTTACAGCGAACAACATGGTCTTCTCTCTAACATTTTACAAAGTATCATCAAGAAAGACATTTTAACTGTGCCTCTGTGTGTTTTAACAGAAAAGAAAAGTAAAAGGAGAACTAATTGCTGGGTTAATGTATTATTTTTTCTTTTGAAAAGATAATTATGTCACATTCACATGACTAGAAAGTAAAATGAAGTAATATAAATAAAATATTTTTTGAGTGGGGAGGTTAAGTTATCATTTATACTATCAGGACCAGACATTTCTTTAATGTATAAGCCAACTTTCTCTTCATCCATCATGCTCTATCTAAAAACCCCTGTTAAGAGTCACTCCCCTACTTAAATCTCGCTTTGTATC
This sequence comes from Malaclemys terrapin pileata, assembly GCF_027887155.1. Classification (NCBI taxonomy): domain Eukaryota; kingdom Metazoa; phylum Chordata; order Testudines; family Emydidae; genus Malaclemys; species Malaclemys terrapin. Next base: position 129,985,298 of record NC_071507.1, read on the forward strand.
CAGTGGTGCAAGTAGAATTCATTTCTTACTGGTACGTTGCACCAACTAAAGGGGAGGGCATGTGACCTCCCCACATGACCCCCATGTGATTCCTCACGTGACTCCTCCCCTACTCTTCCCGCAGGCCAGGGCTCTGCATTCTGCCCCATCCCTCCCCATGATCCAACCCATATTACCTGGGTGGGGGCTCTCTCCTCCTCCTGCGGCGCCAAATCACAGAGCTCTCCAGAACTGCAGCGGCGAAAGGAGCAGAATGTGGGGCTCCTGGGTGGCCCCATACTGGCAGCTTCTCTGGCGTGGCTGTACACCCCCACCCCCACCCCTGTCCTCCTGCGGGGCTGCTGTACAGATCCTATACAGGACTCAGGAGACGCAGCTGCATGGAAGGGCTGTGGGGGGACGGGGACTGGGGGCAGTGCAGCCGCGCTGGAGGAGCTGCCGACATGGGGTCGCCCAGCGGCCCCACGTTCTGCTCCTCCTGTGTCTTTCTGGTATTGCATGCCAGCTATGAATGTCTTACTGGTACGGCATACCGTACCACCCTACATGCTCCACTGTTTGTATCTATCGTGGCTTATTTTTACAAGCATGCATATAATCCTGTATCTCTGGTCAATTCCTCTCTTATTTGTCAAAGTTGTCTTTGTTACTATCATTCTTCTCTTGTTTTGGCCCATTAGGTTGTTAATATAATGGATCAGATAAAAATGGAAACATTACAGGGTACCAGAAATATCATCAAGCATATGGAAAAGTAAAACAAAACTTTAGCACTGATAATGAATATATAATATTGGATTGTTTATTTTTTATTTTTACAAAAAGGGCTTTCTTTTTTATAAACTTAATAAATTGATTTCAAGTCTTTAACATGAAGTTGAGTCAATTTAATTTAGAAACTAATTATTCTATATTATAGTGTTGTATCAACTTGTCTAGTGACAATGACTAACAGATTATAGCATGTTGTTCAAATCACTTCTCTTCTTTACCCTAAAATAATATTTACATAAATATAACATAAAATATATCAATATTTTATGTATACACCACCTTTCCTCCTGAAAGTTTTAAAGTGCTTTAGAAAGTTAATGTACAAGAATAAATTCAGCCACAATAGAAATGCACCTTGCCTTGGTTGGTGTGTATATGGGAGAATGGAAGCAGGAGGGAAGAGAGGTGGTAACTGTTCAACTGTGCACTGCTGTAGAGATGGGTGAAATTTTATGGACAAATAATTTTTTTGATGAAAAATTCAGTTGTGATTTACCTGAAACTATTCATAAATTTGACATTTTGGGCATTTAAAAAGTGACCAGAGGAGGAGGAGGTGGTTGTGTCGCTGTGGCCACCACTGCCCCTCACCTCTCTCTTTATAACTTTTAGCCCAGTGACGATGGCACTTTACTGGGATGTGGTTGGAGACCTAGGTTGAATCCCCACTCTGGAACAGACCCAAAATAGACTTTTTCAATTCCCCCAAAATTCCAACAAATTTCAGATTTGATTCCATCGGAACCAAAACCACTTTTCTATTTCTTATTCAGAACTGCCACCGAACCAAAAAATCAGTTATTTGCCCACCTCTACACAGTAGCACTAATTCCACAATTGTCAAGGAAAAATGCTGTGTGTTTTCAGGTTGTATGGCTGTTCTCATTGGAACAGTACATCTGCAGCAATGTGATCAGTTCATTCAGGTTATAAATATTAAAACCAAGATTTGAAGTAGGCATCAGACGCAATGATAGTTTCCTGTCCAGCTGGAATGTTTGTTTTATTTCTGATATATTCCCCATTGCATCTAGAACCGAAATTTGGAGCAGACACCTGAGCCTGTTGTATTTACTGATGATACATATACTTTAGTCCTGGAACTAGCTTTGAATGAACAGTTTAGACAGCAGTCTGAGCCAGCCATGTTCAGACCTACTGAGAAGAACCCAAATATAGTGAGTTAGGTTAGTAAAAGGGTTATTTCTGTGGTGTAGTGAAGCCTGTCATCTGATTTCAGCTGTACTCTGTAAAGCGCAAGCCTAGAGTAAGATGGAGTTAATTGTGCATCTTTGCTTTATGGAGCAGCCTGCTTTGTCTCTCTATTTTTGGTTTCCCATTGGAGGAGGAATTGGTAACACAAAGTCAGGATATGTTCTAGGGTAAACACTCTATACGAGTGTTTTCTGTAAACAGAGGAGGTCACAAAAAAGCATAAACTCTGTCTTGCAGAAATCTCTGCTAAGGCACCTCTGCTCTGTCACCAACAAGCATCTCTCTGTTTTTTCCCCTCTTCTGCTTTACTCTCCTCCATTTTCCTGCCTCAGCCCCTTGGGTTTTATCCATGGAAACCTGTTAATGCAAAACTGCTCATGTTGGACTGTATGGTCTTGAAAGGTGTCATGGCCACTAACCCTCCTTTTGTGCAACAACTCTCCAACACAAAAGGACCCCAGAAAAGGTTTGACTACCCATCCAGATATAGGGAAGTGTTTTAACTCACACAATTCCTTTAATGACTGTCTGGGTGCAGTTACTGCATGAGATTAGTACAGCCTGAGGGTTTATATGCTGATGACTCAAAAGTTGCATGATGTTAGCATCTTTGCCATAACAGTTTGTGTCACCAGGCTGTGGCACTTGGGAAGAATCTGTCACACCTGGACACCCCATTGGCATCTACCAGATTTCCCAGATGTAACGGAAATTAAAATATTGCTCATAGTATCACGAATCAACTTTCAACAGGAGATTTTCATTCTCTGTAGGGTATACATATGAAATAATAATGCATGTTGCTTCTTCTTTAAAAGATTGATATATATAGGTTTGAAGCTAGTCCCAGAATATGGGAGGTCATAGAAATCCATTTGACAGAATGTAGCTTAAGTTAAGTAAGTATAATTTGATTTCTGGTCTACATTGGTTCTTATATTGCTCCCATCACCATAGTATCTGACTGTTATTTACACAGCAGTCTCCTGGGCAAAATCCTGTGGTTCCATTCATAAGCATTAACTCTTTGAATGGAGTCTGGCTCTTTTTACTGAGCATCAGCAACCTCCACTCCTAATGCCCTTGCCAGGCAGCTACTTTTCTGGTTGTTTTTCAGAGTAATACTGAGCTAGGCCAGAAGAGCAAGCAAGGTGGGCTGTTTTCTCCTCTCATACTGGTTTTACGCTACTATGTCTGCATTGACTTGGAGTTACTCCTGGTTTAAGCAAAAGGATAATCCTGCCAACAGCTTCTTCTAACTTTCTGCTTTATATCTAGGCTTGGCAAGATTAAATTGAAGTCGATAGATGTTGGTAAACGTCGATTTTAACCGACACACTGAAATTAACAAAAAATAGACTGGTCAGCAGGAGTACAGCCTCCCCTCTTGTGCCTACAGAGATCAGGTGTCATCAGTCACATGGCAGTGCAAGAAGCCCCACTGTCACCGACCCGCTCTCTCATTCCCATGATGGCAGTGGAGCTGCAGAGGGCTGCCTGTGCTGCCACAGGGTCGGTGACACCTGATCCCTGCAGGTACAAGGTGTGGGAACAGCTGTGATCCTGGCGGGGCAGAGCAGAAACCATCAGCCAGGGCTGAGAAGAGGAAGATGGGCCTCTGTTCATGGGAGAAGCCAACCTGCTGCTGAATGCCTGGGACTGAGCCATTTAGCAGCGGGATAGCCTTTGCTGTGCCCAGGGGCTCATCCTCTTCCTCTTCCTCACAGTCCTGGGTAGCATCTCTGCTTTGTCAGGCCAGAACAGCAGTCTCCCTTGCACCTTGTGTCCTGAGCCATTCGGGTCCCTGAAGCCCTGCTGTCAGCACTGCCCTAACCCTAACTCCAACCTTACCCCCTACTTAGTTTCCCACAACTGCAAAAATAAAAATAATTAAAAATTAAATCTATCTTAAAAATAAATAGTTGATAGAAAAAAATAAAAATTGAATTCTGCCAAGCCTATTTATATCTCACTGCTGAATTGCTCACATGAAGAAAATTATATGTTAAGCACATTGACATAATACCTAAAATCAATGGAATGCCATTCAATTTTCACTCCACAAATATGTTCAGTAGTCTACAGTAATAAAATATTGATCAAACTCTTGAGAAACACCCTTAGTTCTTGGAGACTTTTTTTATGATGATAGTTACATTCCTACTTCAAAATATGCCACTTCAATAAGGATACTCTGAAGAGTTTTCAGATGTAACAAACAACATCTTTACGTTTCAAAGTTTCTCTCTTTATAGATCATTTTAAATATCCTCATTTTCATAAGACAAGGTGGGTGAGGTAATATCTTTTATTGACCAACTTCCATTGGTTAGCGAAACAAATTTTCAAGCTACACAGAGCTCTCCTTCAGGTTGGAGAAAGGTTGGAGACTGGGAGTGTCACAGCTAAGAACAAGATTGAAAAGATTATTTTATGCTAACCTAAGTGGTTATCACATATTCTAAAGGACCATTCAAGGTACATCCCGAGTAGTCATAGGACAAAAAGGGGAATTAGTGTTACAAATGATTGTTGTAATAAGCCATAAATCAAGTTTATTTATTATGACCATGATTTTTAGTGTCTAGCAAAGTTATAAGCAAAGTTTTGGTTTTCACCAAGAAGGTTGGTAGTGATTGGACATCTAACGTAGTGAATGCCAGTGAAAGTGAGGTAGGATCAGAAGAGGTTAAAATAGGGAAAGAACAAGTTAAAAATTACTTTGACAAATTAGATGTCTTCAAGTCACCAGGGCCTGATGAAATGCATCCTAGAATACTCAAGGAGCTGACTGAGGAGATATCTGAGACATTAGCGATTATCTTTGAGAAGTCATGGAAGATGGGAGAAATTCCAGAAGACAGCAAAAGGGCAAATATAGTTCTCATCTATAAAAAGGGAAATAAGGACAATCCAGAGAATTCCAGATCAGTCAGCTTAACTTCTGTACCTGGAAAGATAATGGAGCAAATAATTAAGCAATCAATTTGCAAATATCTAGAAGTTAATAAGGTGATAAGTAACAGTCAGCATGGATTTGTCAAAAACAAATCGTGTCAAACCAACCTGATAGCTTTCTTTGACAGGGTAACAAGCCTTGTGGATACTGGGGAAGCGTTAGAGGTGGTATATCTTGACTTTAGTAAAGTTTTTGATACTGTCTCACATGACCTTCTCATAAATAAACTAGGGAAATGCAGCCTGGATGGAGCTACTACAAGGTGGGTGCAAAGCTGGTTGTAAAACGATTCCCAGAGAGTAGTTATCAGTGGTTCACAGTCATGCTGGAAGGGCATAATGAATGGGGTCCTGCAGGGATCAGTTCTGGGTCCAGTTCTGTTCAATATCTTCATCAATAATTTAGATAATTGCATAGAGAGTACACTTATAAAGTTTGCGGACAATGCCAAGCTGGGAGGGGTTGCAAGTGCTTTGAAAGATATGATTAAAATTCAAAATGATCTGGACAAATGGGAGAAATGATCTGAAGTAAATAGGATGAAATTCAATAAGGACAAATGCAAAGTACTCCATTTAGGAAGGAACAATCAGTTGCACACATACAAAATGGGAAATGACTGCCTAGGAAGGAGTACTGCAGAAAGGGATCTGAGGGGGGTCATAGTGGACCACAGCTAAATATGAGTCACAGTGTAATGCTGTTGCAAAAAAAGCGAACATAATTCTGGGATGAGCAGGAGTGTTGTAAGCAAAAACGAGAAGTAATTCTTCTGCTTTACTCCGCTCTGATTAGGCCTCAACTGGAGTATGTGTCCAGTTCTGGTCAATTTCAGGAAGGATGTGGACAAATTGGAGAGTCCAGAGAAGAGCAACAAAAATGATTAAAGGTCTGGAAAACATACCTATAAGGGAAGATTGAAAAAATTAGGTTTGTTTAGTCTGGAAAAGAGAAGAGTGAGAGGGGACATAATAGTTTTCAAGTATGTAAAAGGTTGTTACAAGGAGGAAGAAAAATTGTTTTTCTTAACCTCTGAGGATAGGACAAGAAGCAATGGTCTTAAATTGCAGCAATGGAGGTTTAGGTTGGACATTAGGAAAAGCTTCCTAACCATCAGGGTGGTTAAGCAATGGAATAAGTTGCCTAGAGAGGTTGTGGAACCTCCATCATCAGAGACTTTTAAGAGCAGGTTAGACAAACACCTGTCAGGAATGGTCTAGATAATAAATCCTGCCACGAGTGCAGGGGACTGGACTAGATGACCTCTCAAGGTCCCTTCAAGTTCTATGATTCTATAAATGTAAGCTCCCAGGCTCGTCTTTTGAAGGTGTTGTGCAGGTTTCCTTGTGAGGTTGAGGACTGATAGGTCAGATATAGAGTGTTCACTTTGTGAAAAGTGTTCACCCACAAACGATAGGGTGTTTTTATCTTTTATCATTTTCCTGTGTGAGTTCATGGGAAAAGTGTAGTGATTGTTTTGTTTCACCCACATAGTCGTTATTGCAGCATTTAGTGCACTGGATGCGGTATTGTGAAGTGCTGAGAGCCTAATGAGGAAATGCTCTGAGATTCCTTCTCATTATCTCTCAGAATCAGGCCCTAAATCCTGAATAACTGATAACTAAGAGGGGTTAAGCAGTTTGAGTATTGAACCACAGTTGCAGGTGAGGAATTGTTCAGGACAGGCCCAAGGTTAAAGATATGAAACTGAGGAAAGGAAAGTTTTGGACTGAATAGGAGGAAACATTTGCTGAGATGAGATCCATTATTCTTCAGAATGATCACCCTATGGGAACGATGGGAGCTTCATCCCATCTGTCACTTAAACTTAAAAGACATTGATCAGTACTTCACTGACAGCTAGTATAGCTGTAACACTCAATATAATACAGTTAATTAGAAATACAGCATTTTATAGGAATTGCATGAGTATCACTTAGTTAGAAAAAGAGTGGACAGCTATATCCTTTTTTAAAAACAAGTCATTAAAATCATAAATAGAAAGGAATTTATTATGTACTAACAAGCCTTCACATTTGTGCATTTTTCAAAATGTCAGTTGTTAAGTGTGAGACTTTACACCAATCCCTCAACTTGGTGTGTACGGGCCAATCGCTGTGCCTGCATGGAGCTCCATTAATTTCAGCAGGACTCCATGCAGGTTCAGCAGTCCCCCTGCATTGCAGGGCTGGGACTTCAGCATTATATGCTATGTAAGACTTTGTACATGCTTAGTTCAAAGGCTGTTCTCTTTCGAGATTGCGTGGTGGTGTTTAATCATTAGAGCTCAGTGATAGCACTATTTTGCATAAGGGTAGAGTATATATATATATGAAAGCTATTCCACAACAGCCTAAAAACTTACTTATTTCACTTTTTCTTAATACTTTTTAAGGAGTCTGTTTATTTGACAGTTTATACCCACTTTTTTATTACTTTCTCTCCATGTGACAAGTTTTCCCGATTCCTTAGGGTGAAGAATACTGACTCTGTGTTATCTACACACTAAAGTTGCCTGCTGTCACTTTTTCTTCAGACTTCATGAAAATACAGTACAAGTTATGTAGGGGTCAGAAAGTGCAGAGTTGGCCCTAAAGTCTAAAAATACTAAACATTTCATTAAGCTTAATTTTAGGAGGCAACAACAAAAGAGTCTTGGTGATCTTAAATGCTGAATTGTGCTAGAGGCAAAGAAATGATAAAACTCCCTCACCCTTTCTTTTTCTTTCCTCATTGACTATTTTCTAGAAGGTAATGAAAGATTAGAACTCTATTCAGCCTGCTTTTTTATGAACAGGTTTATTAGCAGGCTGATGAGTGGTCATAAAAAACTGGAAGGAACATAAAAGTATTTACTTTGCAAATTTGGCCAGAAAAGTTTCTGAATAGATTAAGTCTTAAAGCAGCTGTGGCAGTTCAACAAAATACAGGTCAGCAACCAATCAGACCGGGGACAAGGTACTGTAAAGCTTACTCCTAGTGCTCAAATGAGATGGGTGCGTAGAGGTGGGTAAGCCCAACCCATATTTCAGAGCTGTAACTAGGCATTTTAGTGCCGCCTACTGGGCTTTTACATCATTTTTCCGCACATTTTCCCACCCCCGACAGCTTTGCACCCTGGGCGGCTGTCCTGCTTCTCCCACCCTGGTTATGGCCCTGCCACAGTTGCTAAAAAGGGGGGTAAATACCGGGTGGATGGGGAGCATGTTAAGTCAAAATATGACATGTTTTTGTTGTGTTTTAAACAGCAATGTGCTATATACAGCAAGAGATTTTTAATTATATTCATTTGTATGACTTCTCCAATTGAGTAACTGGCCAGCAACTCAAGTTTTCCATGTGATGTGCATGGGCGTTTGGGGCAGAAGTCTTCATCAGCCATAAAGAAAGTTAAAGATTTAGAGGAAACAAGCAGGAATTGCATGAAAAAAAACCCTAGCTTTTATCAAAAAAATCGGTAGGTGCTTCCCATTGCCATATGTGAATGCATTCATAAAAATTCATGGGCGTTTAAACTCCTCCTAGAAGTAGGCCCATAATAATGACTGGACACAACTAGTCTGAGGTGAAAAAGTCCATTTATAATCCATGTAGAATATTACCAGAGTGAGTCAGCATACAAATGTTCAGGATGGAATACTGTGTTCTCAAAGTATCTGATTAAGTCAATTAAACATTTTGTCCCAGATTTTCATAAATTCATGTATCCAAAAATAACCAGGTTACACAATCCCCACACTGTTACAAGATTCGGGGCCTTAATTTTTAAGCCTAACAAGAGCACTGGCAAGATCATAAGGAGGAAAATAATATAAACTTAAAAGTACATGCAGTGATTGATAGTGTTCTAATACTGAGCCAATAAGGAAATGTGTGTGTATATCTATCTAGATAGATAGATCTATATCATCTATATCTATATATACTCTAAACACAGAGAAATGTATATCTACGTTTCAGACGGATATGGTGCTGGTACATTGTTTAAATATGGAGTTTTCCTATGTAGTTTATTTTAACTAGAACTTTTTCATTTCTTTAGATGACATTCTGTCACAAAATATGACCTTCCCTCTAACTTTCCAGCATTGCAAATTGACATTAAAGTTTGTCTCCAATCATGTAACAGGTATTAATACTCCTGTAGGACTGAAGTGTGCGTGTGGTGTGTTGGGAGGGAAGGACCAACAACTTAAAAGCTCAGTAAATGGATTAGAAAAAGCTTTGAAATGTTTGCTTTTTAAAATACACCCGAAGGATCCCAGAGACATCATTTGTTTAGATCAGTTATTTAGAAACAATGGATCAAGGTCATTCCTTGTGTAACTTATTTGAAGAATGGCTAAAGGAGAATTGGGTGGCTCAAGGGGCTGGGAACAGGCTTTTCTTCTTCAAATCATAAGGCCTGTCTAGACAAGGACACTCAGGAAAATTAATTTGATTAACTACAGGTGTAAATTTAAACTGGATTCATTAAACTGAATTAAACCCTGTGTGTACACTCTTATTTAGAATTAAAGTGGATTAAAGTATGTTTACACTGCAAAAAAATACCCCTGCAACAGAGAGACTCAGAGCCTGGGGCTACAGGCTCGGGCCTATGCTACAATGCTAAAAATAGCCATGTAGATGTTTTGGCTTGGGCTGGAGTTTGGGCTCTGAAACCCTACCCCCGCCCCCACATCCCACTCTTCAGAGCGCGTACCCTCTCTCTTTTCCTGCGAAACTTCTGTTTCCTAAACACAAACACAATCTGCCTGTTAAATTTAAAATGAAACACCTGTGTTGCCAACAGATTTAGCTGTACAGTGGTAAATGTTTGCCTCCAGCAAGATTTCAGGTTGGGTTATGTTTCTTGAAGACATTGTTTCCTCCCAAATCAATGGGAGTAGTAATGATAAGTCACATTAAAATGCTATAATGATGCCTCATTACCAGCTAACATCACCATTATACAGTAGGTATACATGATTCTACTCATCTGTCTGCCAAACCTGACACATAGCAATTAAATGTGATATTGCATAGAACAATTTGAGAGAGGATTGGGTTGGGTAATAGGGGAAAAGAAAAGTCACAGAACAAATATAAGGGATAACTTTTCCTCTTACCACTTTCCTTTTATATCTTCTCTACTTGTGTATGTTTGTTTAGTTTTTTTCTGTTTTAGGCTCCAGCAGGATGCTGACTAAAGATGTGTAGAGCTGGTTGAATTATATTCCTCAAATTAATTTGATTACATTTATTTTAAAATGTCATTAAAATTATTCAGTGAATACTTGTTTCCACCCAGATTCAATAGAGTTGGTCAAATAATTTACAAATATGTTTGAGAAATATTTTTTCTTCAAGTTAAAAGAAAGGCTTTTTTTTTTTGTAAATGAAATATTCAGTGAATAACTTTTTTTACTCAGCTAGAGAACAAGACAACATCTGACCCGGCACCATGCAGTCAAGATTCACGCAGTCAACAATCAACACTGTTTTGATTATCAAATATTTATGATATGCATGGATACCTAGCTGAGAAGCAGAATTATATGTCTTAAAGCAAGGAGTTTGCATCTCATAGGAAAGAGAATTATTTTCTAAAACATTTCTATCTTTTTGATTTCCCTCCTTAACTCGGGTGCCCTATTTCCACCTACTTAATCTAAATTTTTTCTGCATCATCACATGTTCCTTGGGCCATGAAAGAGGCTTCATCATCCCTGTCTATACTGGGCCACTTTTTGCATGTTCTCTGCATTGTTAAATCACATAAGTGTTTCCTCTACATGCATCATTCGATGAAGTGATTATTTTGGTCAGCCTCTCTTAAGTATTCCTCCAACTGCCCAATGGCATACTTGCCATGACAGATGGTCTGGCTTCATTTTCAACACCTGTTCCAGATATTTCCATCTTTTTTTTTCTGGATAACTCTGGAAATAATTGATTTTTGAGCTCTCTGATGAATCTTGCCATTTGTTATAATTTCATTCCATTTGATTCCAAATATTTTCCTGAGGCATTTGGTCTCATAGGCATTTAGATGACTGTACCTTTGGTGGATTTCCAGCTTTCATATCCATATGTGAGACTGGAAATAACACTTGAGTTGAAGATTTATAGTTTGGTCTTTAAGTTGTAGATTTGCAGCGATCAAATCTTGTTTAAGCTGACGAATACATCTGCCACCATAATCTTGCCCTCTTTCTTGACCCTCGACTTTTCTTCTAACTTCATGGGCCACATCCCCAGCTAGTCAGGAGATCTGTGTCAGTTTATATCAGCTGAGGATCTGGGTCATATATCTTCAATGTTTGCAGTTGTGCATTTCAACACCTAAACAGCATTTACCATGTTCATCATGTTCCTCTATATTCTCTCACTTTGATTATTGCAACTCCATGAATTATGGACTCTCCAAGTCTCAGCTCTTTCAGAACTGGAGACAGAAGTGGGAATGGTCAGACATTGGCTTTACCCAAAGAAGACAGAAAAGGGTAAGGAGGGAACTTATTGTTTTGAGGGTATCTGGAGGTTCTATAGTGAAGAATGTATCCTGGCCTTGGCCCAGTTCAAATTTTCTTTTTTAGTCTCCTTGTTATCACTCAGATGTTAAAAAGCGGCTATATCTACCTAAAGACAGTTAAGTACTAAAGGAAATAATCTTTTTAGGTGATACAAGCCAGTGTGTCAAGTACAAAGATGATACAAGTTAAGCAATAGCATAGTTACTGCAAATAACCCACATCATTTTAATCTAAAATACAACACAATTTCTGAAAATAACTAAATTTGCAATGTCTTGGTATGAAGTGTGATTGTTAAATGTATTTAGAACGTGTTTAAAATATTTTAGTAAATATATTCTAGTATTATGCAAATGAAAACACTTTATTATAGTGGTGCCTTTTCACATGCTATTAAATTACTGTAATCAGGGTTTCCATTACAATTGTTTCCATTACTATTTTCAGTCTATAATTCATCAGTACAAATTTACTTTGGGTAAAACTTGGCATACAAATACTAATCCTCAGTGAATATTTTTTTTTCAGTGGCTGCTTCTATTGAGTTATAGAATTCTCAAAGTTAGCAATTTCAGATATTTATATACACTTTCACAAAATGTATTTTCCAAAATGAACTTTTGTTTACCACATTTAGCTCCTGCATGCACCTCATCTTTAACCTGTGATATATTTGTTGATTGTCCTTGAAGCATTTTTATTATCCACTGAATGTTGTATGTGTTAACCTACCACCATGGTCAGATCCTCAGCTGGTGTAGGCTAATGTCTTCACTGGAGCTACACCAACTTATATTAGGTAAGGATCTGGTCTTATGTATTTTGCAATGGAGTCTGAGGTGCTTTGTGAAAATTCTTATATAAAAAAGGTGTTGCAATCATAACTAATGTGACAATAAGGAAAGTGAGAAGTTTTGTTTTTTAACTAATTGATCTACTAATTCTTTTCACTTCTAAGATACCCATTCAATGTCTAGGCACCATTGTGAGGGCGGAATGAGGGGGAGATCAGACCCTCTTCTGGGTACCTTTTGGGTTAGGACCCCCACGGTTACAACACTGTGAAATTTCAGATGTAAACAGCTGAAAACATGAAATTTTAAAACCCTCCGGCCGTGAAATTGATCAAAATGGACGGTGAATTTGGTAGGGCCCTACTTATATGTTGCTGATACTGGTGTGTACCGTAGATGTTGCCTTAGTGTTGTTTAGCGGTTAGAACAGAGATATTATTGTAACTCTTGCCTGGGTTTGAGAACCTTAGAATTCTAACCTCTGTTCTAATACACTAATCCCATCCATAGAGTAGTCCCTGTAGTACTCTTTCTACAGTAATCCCTGGAGCTCAACATGCCAAGGTTTCCTTACAGATTGTTGAAAGGTCTATGGAGAACAATTATTCCTCCAAGATCAGGGTCAAATTTTAAAGGCACAGATTGTTATCAGGAGTCAGCAACCCGTAAATCATTAAAGTGACAAGTGCAACTATGTTTCCATTAAAAACTTGACATTTAACTGTCTCCCTTCCATTCTAACTTTTTTTTGAGTTCATAGTGTTATGTGAGGCTGGAGGGAGAAGGGGAGAAGGTGGGTGGGGTTGTTTTTAATCCTTTTGAGGTGAATTGTCCACCCAGATTTTTAGATCAGGTTTGTTGTGAAGAGTGCTAGTACTGTATTTTGCCACTTCCAAAGAAACACATTGTGAATTTGAAGGTTATTTTAGCAAAATCTATCAGTTGGTCATCAGTAGTGTTGTTGATTTCATATGGAAAGAATCTTCTAAAGCAAATGGAAATGTATGGTATTAGTAATAGTGCTAATAGGGAAATGAGGTCTTTCCTTTATCATATAGGGTGTGTCCTCACTACAAATAAAGGTGTGTTCTTAAGACATATTAGCTAACATTAGGTAAAATCCTAGTAAAAATAAGCCAGTTTGTTGTTTTCACATCTGTTGACCGATTGAGCTAAAGACTGAGGGAGTTTGGGGCTTACCTTGACCTGCTAACTCATGGTAAAAGTACAACTGCCTTGTCTGCACTAGAATTGTACCTTATGTTAGTGAACAGGAGTTAAGAACACATCTTTTTTCTACTGAAGACGAAGCCATAATGTATAGATGTGTTGGGTTGGGTTGGTGCTCTCAGGTATATATTTCCCAGCATCTTCTAGAAATGTAATTTCTGCACAGGGAAATCCCTTGAGTTCATACAAAAAGAAGACTGGACCCTAACAGGGCATTAGCATGGTTAGATGGCTTTGCCTATATACTGCTGCAATGACCTCTCTCTCAGATGACACTAGGGACTGAACTGGGGACTTCCAGAACTGAAAGCATGAGTCCTACAGCTTGAGATAAAAAGCAGGGCTCTGTAATGAGGAGTTTTAACAGACTCATTCTCAGTGGATCAGGCACAGCAGAAGACACAGCCCACAGTAATACATGGTTTACCCTGTCACTTATTGTAGCTTACCATTACTGTTGACCAATGGTTCCTAAATTTGTTTCAAAGCAGGACCCAAATAGGAGTTACTGCAAATTGCTACTCACCACAAAACAAAATTGCCACCCACTATTTTTTTTTTATGAAACAGCATGAAAATATTTATAGGCCACATACAGTGATCCTAAGTGGAGCACCATAATCAGGAAGGAAATGTTTTTGAAACAAAACCGTTGTCTTTATTCCTATCTTTTTTTCTGGGTCCATCACTCACCTTATTTTTATATATATGTATCATCTGCATCCCTTTTTTAGCTCTTCTGTGTGTTGTATTTCCATTCTTTTTCTTTTCCATACTTGTTTGTTTAGATTCAGAAGAGAGTTGTAATAGCTCCTACGGTGAAGTGATTTACCTGCACCAACTGCATTAAGCGAAACTGAGAAGGGTGCACCTAGGCAATGAGCTTTTACTCTTATTTATACTATAGTTTTCCCTCTGCCAGAGCAGTGTGAAGGGGCCTTCATATAAATGAAAATCAGGTCCAAAAAATTATTTTAAAGCTAAATTCTAAAATGCTTCAGGAGATTATAGTCAGTTCTCCCTTACTGATTTTCATTTTTCACACATGCTCCCACTGTTCTTGTTCGATTGTGACCCTTAGGGTTATTTTTGATTATAGGTTGTGTTTTGCAAAAATTTCTGTTATGGTCTTAGAAACATTGCAAGACTGAGTCCTGTCATGTCCTAGTCAGGCACTTACATTTTAATGCATTTTTAATAACATCCAGGCTTAGCCAGTGCAACTTGTTATGTATTAGTCCAGAAGGATATTTGGAGCAACTTTTTATTTATCTGTTTACAGATCAGCAGTTACATTGCTAATCTATTTAGGACCTAATCCTGACAAGATTTAGACACGTGAATAACTTTGTAGGTATTCTTGTTATTTTCAGTGGAAATACTCAGGGTGTATAAAGCTACTCCTATGCATGAGTGTTTGCAGACTGAATTTACCTAGCTATAAAGATAGTTGAATGACTTATCACTGTAGTACCTGAACACCACACAATCATTAATGGATTTTTATCCTGACAGCACTCTTATGAGATTTAATTATCCCCATAACTGAGGCAGAGTGTGGATTAAGTGACTTGACCAAGGTCACATAAGACGTCTGTGGCATACTCTGGAACAGTGCCCAGCTCTCCTGAATTCTAGCATAATGGCAACCTCTAGACCCGGGACATGTGGCCTGCCAGGGTAAGCACTCTGGCGGGCCGGGCCGGTTTGTTTACCTGCCGCGTCTGCAGGTTCGGCCATCTCCAGGTTCACTGCTCCAGGCCAATGGGGGTGGCAGGAAGTGGTGGCCAGCACATCTTCGGCCCATGCCACTTCCCACAGCCCCCACTGGCCTGGAGCGGCGAACCGCGGCCAATGGGAGTCGTGATCAGCCGAACCTTGGTGAAAGCTTAATTAATACAGGAGTGGGCATTCTTCTCCTTGTCCTGCTCATTGCCTCTTACCTGTACTGGATTAGAAGCCTCTTGTCAATGGTCCAGGTGTCAGAAGAACCATTAATGTCACTTTCTTTGCTCAAATCATCTTCTGTAGCATGAGCCTCTTAATATTATTGTGTGCAGTTCATCCTGTGTGAATGAAGATTATATTTTTCCTGTTATGCAGCTTGATTGAGGGGAAAAATGAGGATTTCATGACAAAGATGAATAACTTAAAGTCTTTCCCACCCACACTGCTGATTTCTGTTAGGTGTTCAAAACTAATTTCTTCCCCAGCGGGTGATTTCCAGTTGAAAACATCCCTGTTGACCTCGGTCTTCAGTTCCTTTTTAAACTGTTTGCATGCCTTTTCCCCCCCTAAATTCACAAGTCTAATTTCCTCCCCAGAGGGTGTTCACAGTTTCTTCAAAGCCTTCATTTCTTATCTGCTGTCTGAGATATTCTTTGACAACACTCACACTTTCTGTTTTGCAGCTCTCCATAGTCAATCAAAGAAGAGGAGGTGGTTCTGGTTAGAGCTGCACTGAACTAGCTGATTCTAATTAGGGGAGCTTAGAAAAACACTCCATTTCAGGCTGCTGCTTTCATTTCAGATCATTTATCCAATATCTAAATTGGAAGCAGCAGGTACCTGATCTGGAAATAAATTGTTTTTCCTTACATCTCAACCTTTGTGTTGTGGTATTGTTTCCTCTCTCTGTCAGATTTAAAGGGAATAGCAGCATCAAATTCTGTTTTGAAATTTTAAAGGGCAGTCTCTATGTTTCACAGAGGGCTTTCAAGCATTTTTTTGGGTCATTGTGTCCTAAAATGTGCATATGATCAAACTGCTTATTAATTACTTTGAAACTTGTTTTCATAATAATGCCACCAGCATTACAGCTACAGCAGGAAATTCTGGCCTAACTGAAGTCAAAGTCAAACTCTTATTGACAACAGTGGGCACAAGATCTTATCTACAGTACTTTGTGCCTATATTCTACTACTGGCTATTTCCCTTAATAAAATTTTAATAACAGCCTATGGAACCAGTCTAGTGGCCTAGTGATAATGCTTTCTGTTACCAAGAGAGAGCTCTGGGATTCTGGGTTCAAGTCCTACATCAAGTCTCTAATAATGTACATTTGGGGATTTTAAGCATTCAGATGGCAGTGGTAGGGGGTTTAAGTTATTCAGCTGTTTTATCCTAAATAGCATTTATAACACTTAGTTGAATGTGTTTAAACAGAAGTCAATGCACACACAAACATGTATGCAGAAAGAGGCCTAAAGACTATAACCATATTGAAGTGAACACAAGGTACCACTTAAAGGCAATACAGAGGATCCCCTTTAAAAGTTCATTTGAGTTAAGGAGATATTCTAGATTTCAGAGATATTCCTATACTTAAAATGGGGAACACAGCTTGAACCAGTAGTATCTCTAGAACCTGAACAAACATTTTAAGTAGGTAGTGGCAGCAGGTAAAAGGAGTTAAGGGGACATAATCATAGCATCTTTCCATGATGCAACTTTTGCTTACCTCCTAGCACAAAGTTGATACTGACTTCAGTGAAGCTAGGATGGCTTACACCAGCTGAGGGTCTATCCTTAGAACTTTATCTTTGAATGAGGACCAAGATAAAGACTGTGTTTCCCCCAATAGAACAAGTGTGGGTGGCCTCTCTCAGCAATTATTATTATTACTGAAACCAGATATGATGAAGGGGGCTGGAAACTGTGCTTCCCTGGCATTTGTTGTTCCTGCTGGAAATGCCCAGAAACTTCCATTGCTGCACTTCGCCTCCAGAGGGGTGGGAGATTCTAGTAGTATTAGAACCAAGACCCTGCAGGAACTAATGGGTAACAGTCTGCTACGGGCAGATGATTCTAGTAGCTAAGAAGGTATGGTTGCTTGCTTAAGGGAAGCCATTTCTTGCACTCTGAAATAACTGGCATAATTAGCAGCCGTTCTTGTCTCTTTACTGAACAAATAATATCACATAAGGTGTTTTATCACCTGCATATTTAAATCAGAAGACATATAAGGATTAGACTGGAGTTTAAAAAACTGTGGTGGGGTGGGTTACCAGAGGAATAACTATGATGTAAGCAATTTATGCTTTTATTTTTTTTTTTATTGTGCACTAGGACATCTGCTGTATATGACAAATTTTTGCATTTGTGCTTTGTGGCAGGCGATTGCTAAAGAGTTTCTGGTGACACTTTAAAATAAGTGTCCCATCGTTATGAATTCATTTGGTATCCATTATAATAATGTTAATCATGATACCCTTATGTGGTGATGTAATTTCTGTTAAAAATCCTCCATTTCTTGTCTCAATTTAGTCAAGTATATCTGTCCTAGTGTATTTGGATTTGGCAGCATTCCAATCTCTTTGATGAATCTAATGGAAAAAGATTTTGTAAGTAGGTACTAGTGGTTAGGGATAAACAAAGCTGCCCTTCATCCAGTTTAATTTAGATTTCTCTTATTTGGTTGAGGTTTGGCAGTTTGGTTTTGTGTAATGTCCCTTCTGTCTTCTACTTACGTTTAAATTTAATTAGGTTCAGGCTTATTAGGCTCAGAAAGGAGATCGTCACATTTAACATAAACACATAACATTTCAGCTCTTTGCTGCTTTAGTGGAAAAGCCAGAAAGCTTTTCTCAATAATGGAAAAGCAAAATTTGCATTTTATAATCTACGTTTGCCAGCCCTGCCACTCCATTCCAAGCACAGAGAAAACTGAGAGGCTCAATCCCAAAGAATATTTTAAGACATGCATGTAAGAGCATTGCAACACCTGGAAGAGCATTACTTCAGCATATTCCTCTCCTCTTGTGAAACTTCCAAGAAGACTAGCCCTCTTCTATACTATTTTACACTATGAGGGCTCTGTGTATTGTGGTATTTTGTTTACAAAATTACACACTAATACACAGCCTATATTGTTTGCTGATCATTAAGGCTATGATTTTGTCACAGAGGTCGTGGAAGTCACGGAATCTGTGACTTCCAAAGACCTCCGTGACTTCATCACTGGTGGCTGGGAGCTGCAGGGTCCCGCCGCATTCCACAGTAGCAGGGAGCTGTGAGGTACCCCCAGTTCCTCCGAGCTCCGAACTGCCATGGATAGCGGAGGTACCCCAGAGGCACAGGGTGTACCCCACAGTTCCTAGCTGCTATGGGCGACAGGGGGACCCCCTCAGCTCCCCAGCCTCTGCAGCAGGACAGGGAGACCCCAGCGGCTCTCCACCAAAGCAGGGGGGCAGAGGGACCCCGGTGGCTCCCCACCAACATGGTGGGGCAGGGGGACCCTGGTGGCTCCCAGCCTCTGCAGGGGGATCCCCAAAATCCTGGCCACTGCAGGGGGCAGGGGGACCCTGGAGCTCTGAGCTCCCACAGGTGGTAGGGCTCCCAGCCACCCTGCAGCTGCCCAGCCCCTTCCCATTTTATTATGGATATTTTTAGTAAAAGTCAGGGACAGGTCATGTGCTTCTGTGAATTTTTCTTTATTGCCTGTGACCTGTCTGTGACTTACTAAAAATATCCATGACAAAATCTTAGCCTTACTGATCATAAAGTGTTCATAGATTCCAAAGCCAGAAGGGTCCATTGTGATCATTTAGTCTGCTCTCCTGTACAACGCAGGTCATAGAACTTCCCCAAGATAATTCCTAGAACATATCTTTTAGAAAAAAAATCCAATCTTGATTTAAAACTTGTCAGTGATGGAAAATCCACTGTGATCGTTGGTAAATTGTTTCATTGGTTATTATTATGGCTTGATTTCCAGTCTGAATTTGTCTAGCTTCAATTTCCAGCCATCATGTTATACCTTTCTCCGCTAGATTGAAGAGCCCATTTTCAAATACATGTTCCCTATGTAGGTACTTATAGACTGTAATCCAGTCACGCCTTAACCTTCTTTGTTTTGGTAAATAAGACTGAGCTCCTTGAGTCTATCATTATGAGAAGGTTTTCTAATCCTTTAATCATTCTTGTGGCTCTTCTCTGAATCTTCTCTGATTTATCAACATCCTTCTTGACTTGTGGGCACTAAAACTGGACACAGTATTCCAGCAGCAGTCACAGCAGTGCCAAATAGAAAGGTAAAATAACCTCTCTATTCCTACCCAAGATTCCTCTGTTTAAATGCATCCAAGGATTGCATTAGCCCTCTTGACCACAGTGTCACACTGGGAACTCATGTTCAGCTGATTATTCACCACAACCCTAAATCTTTTTCAGAGTCACTTTGTTCCTAGGTATCAACATTTACATTTAACCATACTAAAACTCATATTGTTTGTTTGCACCCAGCTAACCAACCAATCCAGATTGCTCTGTATCAGTGACCTGTCTTCTTCATTATTTACCACTCCCGCAATTTTTGTGCCACCTGCAAATTTTATCAGTGATGAGTTTATTTTTCTTCCAGGTCATTGATAAAAATGTTAAATAATATAGGGCCCAGAACAGATCCTTGTGGGACCCCACTAGAAACATGCTCACTTGATGATGATGATTCCCTCTTTACAAATACATTTTGAGACCTAAACTGGTTTTTAATCCATTTAATGTGTGCCATGTTAATTTTATATCACTCTAGATTTTTCAAACAAAATGCTGTGTGATACTAAGTCAAACACCTTACAAAAGACAAAGAATATTACCTCAACACTATTACCTTTATCAACCAAACTTGTAATCTCATCTACAAAGATATCAAGTTAATTTGGCAGGATCAATTTTCCATAAACCCATGTTAATTGGCATCAGTGATATTACCCTCCTTTAATTCTTTATTAATTGAGTTCATATCAGCTGCTCCATTATCTTGTCCATGATGATGTTAGACTGACAGACTTATAATTAGCTAGGTCATCCCATTTGCCTTTTTTAAAAATTGGCACAACTTTAGCTTTCTTCCAGTCTTCTGGAACTTCCCCAGTGTTCCAAGACATATTGGAAATCAACATTAATGGTCCAGCTAGCTTCGCAGCCAACTCCTTCAAAACTCTTGATTGCAAGTTATCTGGATCTGCTGATTTTAAAATGTCTAACTTTAGTGGCTGCTGTTTAAAATCCTCTTGAGATGTAGTATGGAAAAAGTGTTATCATATGATATAACAACATCATATTTTTTTCCCAAATAGAGAACAAAAATATTTATAGAACATGTCTGTCTTTTCTGCATTATTGTTGGTAATTCTACTATTTCCATCTAATAATAGACTGATACCATTGTATCCTTTTATTCCTAATGTACTTAAAAATCTCCTTCTTAGTGTCTTAATTCTGCTGCCCATAGATTTCTTCTTGTATCCATTTGTTTCCGTTATCAATTTTCTACTAATTCCTAACCTCTGATTTATATTCATTACTATCAACTTTCCTTTTCTTTCATTCTTTCTCTTGCTTTCTCCAGCTGTCTTCGCTTTCCCGCTAATTCAGTTTTTTAACCAAGATTTCTTTGTTGATTATATTTTTTTGGGCATCTAGTGAAGTGTTCTTAAACAATTCTCAATTTCACATTTTCTGACTAAATTTTTCATCCCAGATGATTTAGCTCACGGTTGTTTTATACTGTTTTGGACCTTATTCTGTTTGCACATTCTAAATGTCATCAACTCACGATCATGTACCTAAGCTACCATGCATGTTTAGTTCTGTTTTACTCTTTAATGTATCAATTTGTTCCGAAACCTCTTCTAATGACACCTCAATTAGGGACAATTCCTCAGATTTGTCACTTAAAAAAGAACGGCTCAGGTGTGGGAATCTCTCTCACATCCTCTGCTGTGAAGACTGATCCAGCGAATTCATTTAGTTTCTCTGCAATGGCCTTATTTCCTTTGAGTGCTCCTTTAGCACCTCTATCGTCCAGTGGTCCAACTGGTTGTTTAGCAGGTTTCCTGCTTCTGATGAACTTAAAAAAAAAATCTGGTTTTTTTTTTAGTCTTTGGCTAATTGCTTTTCAAATTCTTTTTTGGCCTGCCTAATTATACTTGCCAGAGTTTATGCTCCTTTCTATTTTCCTCAGTACAATTTAACTTCCACTTTTGAAAGGATGCTTTCTTTCTCTAACCACTTCTTTTATTTTGTTATTTAACCATGGTGGCACTTTTTTGGTCCTCTTATTATGTTTTATTTTTTTAATTTGGGGGTAAACATTTGATGTGAGCCTCTATTATGGTGTTTTAGAAAATTTTCCATGAAGCTTGTAGGTATTTCACTTTTGGGACTGTCCCTTTCAATTTCTATTTAACTAACTTCCTCATTTTTGTGTAGTTCCCATTTCTGAAGTTAAATGCTACTGTGGTGGGTTTCTTTGGTGTCCCCCCACCACAGTAGCATTTAACTTCAGAAATGGAGGGATGTTAAAGTTAATTATATTATGGTCACTATTATCAAGTGGTTCATCAATATTCACCTCTTGGACTAGATCCTGTGTTCCACTTAGGACTAAATCAAGAATTGTGTCATAGAATCATAGAAGAATCATAGAAGATTAGAGTTGGAAGAAACCTCAGGCGGTCATCTAGTCCAACCCCCGCTCAACGCAGGACCAACCCCAACTAAATCAAGAAACTTTATCTCTGCCTCCTGTCCTGGAGGTGAAATGTACCCAGACAATATGGGGATAGTTTAAATCCCCCATTATTATTGAGTTTTTTAGAGGTGGCACTATATTAAAAATAAATATAGTACACTCAAGCACTCTAACCTCTTATCACGGGAACATGTTTGATAATTTTTTATGATTAAATAGAGTCTGCTATGCTGTTTCTGTGCTCTCATTGAGGCATACAATGTCATTGTACACTTAAGCACCTCATGCTGAAAATGTAAATATAATTGTCCATCCACAAGTGATGAATTCCATTGATTTTTTTCATGTATCTCTTTTAGAATTTAGCCTGATATGGAGATGTGTGGTTTTTTTTTTTTTTTTTTTTTTGCAGTTGCTCTGATGGAATTAGAAGAAGCTAAAATGAGGTTACACAAGAACAGCAATGGTAAAAATAACAGGTTGTCACATCTGCAGTCACGCCTTTGAGGGCCTAATCCTGCAGACTCTTAGGGTACATCTACACTACAGGGGGAAGTCGATTTAAGATACGCAAATTCAGCTACGTGAATAGCGTAGCTGAATTCGACGTATCGCAGCCGACTTACCCCGTTGTGAGGATGGCGTCAAAATCGACTTCTGCGGCTTTCTGTCGGCGGTGCTTACTACCACCTCCGCTGGTGGAGTAAGAGCGCCGATTCGGGGATCGATTGTCACGTCCCGACAGGACGCGATAAATCGATCCCCGAGAGGTCGATTTCTACCCACCGATTCAGGTGGGTAGTATAGACCTAGCCTTAGAGCTGATAGGGAAAAAAATCAGTTTTTCTTTTATTGAAAAGCAGAATTGTAAAAAAATATCAAATGAAACAAACCTTTTATTTCATTTGAAATCTTCCACAGAAATTATATTGCATTTTTCTATTTCTCTATTGGAAAGGGAGAAAAATAGGAGCAAATAAGGGAAAA
Source organism: Malaclemys terrapin pileata (assembly GCF_027887155.1). Lineage (NCBI taxonomy): Eukaryota > Metazoa > Chordata > Testudines > Emydidae > Malaclemys > Malaclemys terrapin. Next base: position 130,008,251 of record NC_071507.1, read on the forward strand.
ATCTGAAAATTGAAAATTTTTAGATAACCCAGAAAATTTCACCAAGATGAAGATCTTCCAGAAAGTTGTTCATTTAAGTTTAAAACCTTTTTTTCAATATTTTTTATGATAAAAACAATTTCCCCCAGCTCGAGTTAAATGTGTGTCAGTTTACTCACATTAGTAGTCCCTCCCTTTGATTTCAGCAGGGCTATTCACACAAGAAAAGTTATACCCATGTATAAGTGGTCCTAGGGTTAAACCTTACATTGGGAAGGAGAGCTTGGCTATATTGGCAGTGTAACTGTTAGTGATACTTCTGCCTTCACACACACCTATACCTGAGATTTGCTGACACACTTAAGTCCTGAACTAATTTTGAGATATGGCTTCTGGAAATAGACTATCTATTTAAGAGTAAATTACGTTTTGATTTTCATATTTTGTGTGTTGCTCAAAATCAGTGTTGGAAATGGCATTGAAGCCTGAGGCTGGAGAGGAGCAGCAGGAAATGGAGAGGCAGGAGTTCAGCATTATTTTTCTTCTGGATGCCTGTTGGCAGTGCCTCAGTTAGCCAATGTTTGTACTCCCTCAAACCAGTGTCTGAAGGCTTCACAGTATGAAACTGCAGTAGAGCAGCAGGAATGGAAGAGTTTAACTGTATTCGATTTGATTACTTACTTGTTGTTTATGAGGCAGCACAGTGTGTATGGGCCCTGGAAGGGAACACCTAGGCTAGTCAGTCTTGGCAGTGGGGTATACTTATTTAAAAAGTTTTATGTCAATATTTGACCAAATAAAAATAATTTACTTCCAGTACTGTAAGGGGCTGGTCCTAGGCTACCGAAGTTAATAGAAATTTGCAATTGACTTCAATGGGAGCAATTTGGGACCTAAAATTATATAGGTCTATCATTTTCATCATTCAGGCATCAGAAAGCACAATGAATAAGACAGAATATTATTATTGTTTATTTTACATTATTCCCAAATGCTAGATAGAAAAAGAGAGACTTTGGGATGGGAGGGGCTGAATCTCTGGGTTGAAACTAGAGAGAAACAAATTCAAAGGTCATAAAGTTGAAATGTCACAAAGGTTGTAGCATTAAGACTTCAGCTCCTGGTTCTAAACCCAAGGGGTAGACTGTGATCTCCTTACTCATGCTGAATAAAACCTTACATCACTAGTATCTCACTGAAGTCAGAACCATGTAACTGTAACCCCAAACGAGAGGAGTGATGGTCTTGTGGTTAATGAGGTGAACTGGGACTCAAGAAATCTGGGTTTAATCCCTAGTTCTCCCATAGAATTTTTGTGTAACCTTGGACAATGTACTTAAATCTATCAGTGCCTCAGTTTCCCTTCAGTAAATACTTCTTTTCTCCCATTCTTTCTCTGCCTTGTCTATTTTGATTATAAACTCTTTGGGCAGGAATTGTCTTGTACTATGTGTATGTATAATTCCCAGCACAAGGAGGCCCCAATCTCAACAGCATCATATGCACTGCTGTAATGCTAATGATAATATGAATGATAAGAAAACTGGCACCTGTTGATGTTTAAGAGTTAAAAAGTGCAGCAAGAGAGCTAATCAGTTCCATATGAAGGAGCAATCAACACTAAGTAATAATGATTTATAGGCCAAAGGAGCAATGTAAAGTCAATACATTGCTTTACAGGGGTTCAATGAACTGATTACCAACTAGCCCTGATATACGGAGCATTCTGAACCATCTGCAAATATTGGAGAGCCTTATCAAAGATGCCAGCAGAGTTCCAATAATCAAAAACAGAAACTACAAAACACCATTTCTACATCAGACTGCAGTGAATGGTTTTGCAATCTACTAGTAACAATAATACTAAGGCTACGTCTTCACTACCTGCCTGAATTGGCGGGTAGAAATTAATCTCTCAGGGATCGAATTATCGCGTCTCATCTGGACGCGACAATCGATCTCCGAATCGACGCTTGTACTCCACCAGAGCAGGTAGGAGTAAGCGCTGTCAATGGGGGAGCCACAGAGGTTGATTTGCCGCTGTCCTCACAGCAGGGTAAGTCAGCTCGGATATGTCGAATTCAGCTACGCTATTCGCATAACTGAATTTGCGTACCTTAATTCGACCCCCCTCCCCCAGTGAAGACGTAGCCTTAGATAGTAGAACAGGCAGCTAGTATTTTAAAAAATGCATCTCAGGCAGCCATATTGAATCAACAATACCAATATTAATACTTTTCCCTGATATAGCATGCTACATCTGTCATACTTTAGGGCAGGGGTTCCCAACCTTGGTTCGTGGCTTGTTCAGGATGAGTCCCTGGCAGGCCACAAGACACTTTGTTTACCTGAGCGTCTGCAGGTACGGCTACTCACAGCTCCCAGTGGCCGCGAGTCGCTGTTCCTGGCCAACGGGAGCTGCGGGAAGCAGTGGCCCGGTCCGTGCATGAATCTGTCAGTCACTCTTTTATATTGTTCAGGCCACTGATTTTGTTCTTGTGTAATAGATGATCAGCAGACAAAGGTTCTCTCCTCAGGGCAAAGCTTCAAAAGGCTGAGTTCTTATATCTCATTTTTTCAGCATTAATCTTCGCTTTCTTTCACACATACAATTCATCAAAGTGTGATGAGAGAAGTGAGAATACCTTGATGGGATCAGCTAAAGAAGTAAACTAAATCTCTGTTAAAAAACAACAAAGAGTCTGGTGGCACCTTAAAGACTAACAGATTTATTTGGGCATAAGCTTTCGTGAGTAAAAACCTCACTTCTACCCCCTGATACTTAAATCTCTGTTAGTATAACAATGTTGTCCTATCGGGCCACATCCTGAAATCTGCACAAAGCCCAAGCAAATGGGCTTGCACAGGAATTTCAGAGGGCTCTGGGAGGAGGGACAGAATTATCCTTCCATGCCAGAGCACTGAATAGCAGAAAAATTATGTCATAGCAGCCTGCAATCCCTGTGCTCCCCCTCCATAAAATGATTGTGGTCAGATTAATCTGCATACTTGCTGTGTGCCTGCCAGCAAGTCCCCAACCCATTGGGAGCCATGTAGAGAAAAGCTACCATAAAACAGTGCTCCATGGAAAAGTGGGTATGACGGCTTCCTGATTGACTCCTTCATTGCTAGTACCCCTCACGTGCCATATCTACTACCTTGGAGGCTTCCCAAAACCTTTCATCAGGATGAACAGTTTGGCTGACAATGTTTGATAAGAGATTTGCAGAAAATGATGAATATGGGACCTAAACTGGAGGGTAAAGGAGAATAAGACTTGCCTAAATAAATGGGAAATTAGAGAAGCATTTGATCCAAATAGCAAACTAGCAGCATTTAGATAACAAAGATTAGAACTTGGGATGGGTGAATTGCTTCAGGAAAAAAAATGTACCTCCACTACCCTGCTAAGCCTTTGCTCAGGTTTAGAACTAAATTTGAAGTGAAGCATTTCTGAGGTTGTGAAATGTTCATGTACATGCTTTTCAACTTGGATCAGAAGTGGAATTGTCAAAACAAACAAACACTGGAGAAGTTCTCGTCCACTATATTTTTTTAACCCAATTTTTCAGATGTAAGAAGTTTGGACAGTTCCGATAGGCATGCAGAGTTTTGGATGCTTCTGCTGTTCAAACCCAAACTCTGAAATGTTTGAGGTATACCAGTCAATAATTAAAACTAGGATAACTTAAATACAAAATGTAGGGCAATTAAAAGAAGCCAATGACCAACAGCAACAATAATGGCAACCGATCTAACATATTTAAACAGACGTGGCAGCAGAATCATCTAGACAAGGACAGTAGCTCAGGGCTAAGACAAATCAGCTAAGACAAATCAGCAGTACTCATAAATTGATGACTAACATATGGTCTTTCAGATGCTCTCACCCAACCCTTCAACCACTTTCACTGGGAAAGAAGAATTGGGAACAGTGGAGAATAATAAGGAAATTTCTCTTTAGCAAAAACGATGACAAGGTTTTGCTGTCCTCAATAGTGAGATTTACAGCCCCAAAGAATGACATTCAAGGGTAAAGAGTGATACTTTCCAGGTGGTGTGTTAGGTCAGTGATTAAGAGAGGGACTCTCGTCTTTGGTCTTTGACGACATACTATAGTGCAGGTTTTTAATCCAACCAGCACTTAATGGTTTGTTTAAAAATGTACAATGCTTAATATTGCATATGAAGCACTTAAATGTCCTAATTCATACTAAAGTCTAGGGCATGTGAGAATTGGATATGCAGTAGAAATCAATGGATTTTAATAAAAACAATTATTAGCAGGTTGGAACCAAACCTGGATGGTTGGAGATCCCTGTGGACATGAATTTGTCCAGTGTGGTTTAAATTTTGAACAGTATCTTGCAGAACCTGCAAGCTTTCAATCAAGGCCTGCTCTTTTTTTGGGAGAACTCCTATCTTTTGGAGTTCACACACACAACTCCCCCCACGCCCGCATAGCTTCCTCTTTCCTCTTGTACCTGTATAGAATGCAGGTGTGTAGTCTCCATGGTTACCACAATGCAAAAGCTTTGAAAGTAGCTTTCCAAACTCTAAGCCCTTTTGCCTGAAGCCCGAAATGTATTGTTGTCTCTTGCAGCTCCTGAGTAAAAATATTTTAAATCTTTATATATTTACTCAAAATAAGTGAGATAAGCTTAGGAATATCAAATTTATTTGGGCATAAGCTTTTGTGAGCTAAAACCCACTTCATCAGCTGCATAGAGTGGAAAAAAACAGTAGGCAGGTATATATACACAGTACATGAAAAGATGGGAGTTGCCTTATCAAGTGGGGCGGAGGGGCGGGGGTCAGTGCTAACAAGACAATTCAATTAAAGTGGAAGTGGGCTATTCTTAACAGTAGAATACCAAGGGAAGAAAAATCACTTTTGTAGTGGTAATGAGGCCAATGTAAACAGGGTGGCCCATTTCAAACAATTGACAAGAAGATGTGAGTAGCAGTAGGGGGAAATTAGTATGGGGAAATTTAGTTTTTGTAGTGACCCATCCATTCCCAGTCTTTATTCAGGCCTAATTTGATAGTGTTCAGTTTGCAAATTAATTCAAGTTCTGCAGTTTCTCATTGGAGTCTATTTTTGAAGTTTTTTTGTTGAAGAATTGCCACTTTTTAGTCTGTTATTGAGTGACCAGCGAGGTTGAAGTGTTCTCCTACTGGTTTTTGAATGTTATAATTCTTGACATCTGATTTGTGTTCATTTATTCTTTTGCATAGAGACTGTCTGGTTTGGCCAATGTACATGGCAGAGGGGCATTGCTGGCACATATCAATGTGATATATGCCAATAATTATAACATTCAAATAATTATAACATAGACTCCTTTAAACATGAGTTCAAAACTCTAAACCAAAACACCCCTGAATTCTGGCTGTTTGGATCCAGAAGTCTGGCTCTGAACTTGTTCTGCTGATTTTGAATCCAGGCCAAATTCCAATTGTGGGATGAATCTGTTTCAGATTGAGCATGACCTCCAAGTTGCTGAGAACACCTTGTGAAATTGTGGATCATAAAAGAGTTTTATGTCATGAGGACAGCAGTATTTTGCAGGGAGAAGTGGCCTAGGGAATAAGCAGGATAGAATGGATCTCACAGCCTGGCTTAACCCAATCAGTTGGAGGATCTGATGGGAGGAATAGCATTTTAGGTCCTGAAAGGGAGAACATGGCATTCTGGGCTGAGAGTGGGAAAGAAAGTACGGATGGAGTGATTACTTCCATGGAGAGAGGCTGACAGAGAAGCATTTTATAACTCCATGCTCTGCACACATAAGGTGATCTTCAAATGATCTAGATTAAAAGTAAAACAGCAGGATGATCTCCATTCTGTACACCAGATTTGTATAATTTTTGGTGATGGCTAGAATGGGTCCAAGCAGAGCCATCCTGTCCATAGGATGGAACAGGGAAACCGCCCTGTGCCCCGCACTTTGGGGGGCCCCGTGCTTCAGGGGGACGTGGGGGATAGGGTGGCCTGGGGTGTCAGCAGGGGGGGCTGGTGCCGGAAAGAGGCAGGGTGGGGGCTTGGGGGGAAGGGATGGAATGGTGGCGGGGGGGCAGGGCAAGGAAACATGGGGCAGGGCTGGGGGAAGCTTGCTGCTGGCGCCAGGCCCCCCGCTAGCCCGCCAGACCACCCTGGACCCTGCGTCCCCCTGAAGTGCAGGGCCCCCCAAAGTGCGAAGCTGGGGCGGTTGCTCCAGTCTTTCCTTTGGATGGGATAGCTCTGAAAATATAAGCCCAAATATTGGTGGAGCCGGGCCCATACAACTCGCTGCCTATGTACAGAACATAACGCCTACCCTATTCTACATTCATAAGCTTTTACTGAGTGTAAAACATTTCTTATTCTGAATCTGTTTTATCACTATTCATACAGAATTACATGTAAAACAACTACACTAAAATAACTGTGTTAAAGTTGAAAATCAAGCCCTTTGTATGGATGCAGTAGTGGTTTGATTCTTTGGGAAGTGGGAATATAGGGATTCTCCTCCATCCCCATTCATTCCCTTCAGAGAACACTTTTGCAAAGGCTATGCTGGGAGAGCAGAGCAGGCCGAAAGAAGGCAATACCTCCTTTCCAGAAGCAAATTAGGTTAATCTTTAAAATATGTCTTTGGGTTTCTAAAAATGGAGCCTAGATTCCTTCAACTTCTGTAGTACATACATTTATAATTTTTGGGGGGAGGGGTGATTTTTTTTTGGTAATGTGTATTTATAGTGAAAATCAAAAATCAATAAAAACTTTAATTAAATGCTTTGGGTATCATAATCTGTTTCTAAGAACTATGAATTGTATGGTGTATCTATTGTCCTCTGAATACTTTTTGTTTTTGTAAAAGTATAAACATGCCACTGGTGATAAATTATTGCTAATAAATAATAAAGCACTGATCACCTGAATTTACATGTAAGGAGAAACAATTACTTTGACTGCCTGGTTTTTATAGTCAGTGAGCCATGTTTGGTCTTAGTTACTCTGGTTTACATGAGTGTAACGCCATTGACTTCACTGGAATTACTCTGAATTCATTCCCATGTAACTAAGAGCAGACATGTACCTTCTGTCACTCAGAAGGTATTTTTGCAAAAACCTATTCACAATAAGCAAAGCAGTCCTTTTTGTACTGTGTATATGATAGTATTAAAAACAGAAGTTATGACTATCCTACAACTCAGATTGAAATACTAGCAGTAAAGCTAGTTTTATTCATTAACTTTCCTTCTGCCAAGGTAGTGAGAAGCTTAAAAAACTGCTCTAACAAAATTCCTATAATTTTTACATTATTCAAATATTATCCAACATGGAGAACTACAGTGATTAACTGTGGAAAAATTAAGAGACCTATTACTTGTCTTGGGAAGGACAGACATACTGTTAAGTTGACAAAAAACACATAAAGATACTAAATATGGCTCTAATTAGTTTTATTCCCGACTCTAGTCTCTGCAGTTAGATCTTTTGATGCCAACCTGCTTCCACCTAACATGAATAATGAGAATGGTTAGTGGATAATATTTCATACTGCCACGTTCCCATGGAAGCAGCTTCCACTTGTATGCATGGTTCCAGTGACTACACTTTGATGAAGTGGTAAAAAGAAAAACACATAACTATCTAATTTCTAGATACACAAAATCCTGGAGCTTGGCAATATATCAGCATGTGCAAAATTACTCTTTGCCAATACAGTGAATCAGTTTATTATATCAGACTATGCTTATTTAATGCCTGTCATCCATAGGCGCTTAGGGTGCTTTACAAATAATAGCTAATCAGCAATAAAGTGATACTGCAGGATATAACTTTGACACAGCTTCCATTAAACAGCCAGACTAAGTTTCCAACTTAGATTTAAAAAAACAGAAATAGTCTAAGCTCTGTATGCTGCAAACGGAAAGAACTCTGCAAAGGACATAGTAGCTAATGGCTCTCATACCATAAAATTATTAAGAGACCTCAGGAAAACCAACAGATTTGCTTTGGCAGTTTTTAGTAGTTGTCTGGGAACATAAAATGGGTAAATATGGTAGACAGAAGCCTGTAGAGCTTTCTGGATTGCAAAAGAGGCTTTAAAATCAGTACATTAGTTAATCAGCAACCAGTTAATATATCGATATTAACTGACTCCTTTTCACGAGGAACTTGATAACTGTAGTTTGCATCACCTGGAGTTTATGCATGACCTTACTGAGTGAGCTAGGCAGCGGGTTGTTGCAATAATCAAATTTTGAGGTGTCAAAAGTGAGGAAACCCATGTCAACGTCTGAATAAGACACAATGGCTATAATGTAGGGTGAGGTCTTGAGTGAGACTAAGGTGCAGCTATACATTTCTCAAAATGAAAGGATTTCTCTAGATCAACCTGCATTCTTTTTGCTGTTTTTGATATTATATACCATGTTCTACCACCAGAAGTGCAGTAGGTGCTTTTCAGAACAAATCTATGGCTCCTGCACCCAAGAATTTACAATCTAATTTTAGACATAAATTAGACTTCTACAAAAAGCAGAAGTAACAAAGAGAAGAGAGAGGATGATGTGAAGAAAGATAAGGGTGACAGAAATAAAATCACATCACTATTCTGATTAGACATATGCACATCCAGATGGCTTAGTTAAAAAGATGTTCATGTTTGTTAATGATGTATTGATTGACTCTTGGTGATCATCACAGAAGAACTGCACCTTAACAAGGGTTTGAACAAATAGAGTAATGAGTTGGTTGGGGTGGAAAAGTGAAGGTATTCCATACTTTGGAAATGGCATGAAAAAAAATGGTACAGAAAGAGCAGTGGGAGAAGCATGTTGTAGAGACAAACTAATTGCTCCCAAAGAGAACAATAGGTAAAGAAAAGTGAGCTTAAGAGAGGCTGGGGATGAAAGAGGACAGGGACTACTGCAATAAAATCACATGGTTTCTCCCTGCACGTGTAGATAGTTGGCTCAGATAAAAATCTTGGGGTTTTTGTTTTTATTTTTTTTTAACAACGGCTTGGTATTGATTCACTTCCTGTAGAAATTCCAAGAAGTACATCTTTCCTAAGAAGGGATTTGAATGAAGGGGTCAGGTGAATCAGGATAGGCAAGGGGTCCAAGGCATAGGCCTTGGCTTGATAAAAGACACAGACATGGTTATGGGAGAAGAGAAAGTAATTTATCTTGAAGAGACTATAAACTAAAGAAAAGAGTTGGTGTACAAGACCAAACAACATTTCTGTCTTCTCTCATTTGCCTGTAAAGATTGGATGGAATGTCTATAACTCTGCTAATACCAGTGAAGCCTCAGCATAAATATCAAAACATATACAACATAATTGGTAACCTTGACAAATATTTCTAAAGGTAAGCCAATTAAAAACAAATTAAGAAGCCTAGGACTGAAGATTGAACCATACTTTACATTAGACTGGAACAGGATCAAAAGGAATATCTGAGATTTTCAATGGGAGGTGATTTCAACGGAAATTAGAAGCCTAAATTCTATTGACAATCTGGCCTTAGTTGCCCAACTGTTATTGTTTTCATTGGGATTTGGTCACTTTAACTCGCTAGGTGTCTCTGAAAACCCCAACCATAACTATTAACTGAGAGACGTAAAATGCAGAAAAATTAAGGGACAAATAAGTCAGCACAGAACCCAGAAAACTTTTAAGTTCTACATATTCATTACTTGCCAGACTCAAAATAAAAACAGATCTATCTAAAAGCAGAATCCACAAATGCAATGAGAACTAAATTAAAGCTGTCCCTGAGGTGGTGGAAAGGATTGAAAAAGGCCTTTCCCCCAGCACTTACACAAAGAGGTAGCCATAATTTGAGTGTACAATGGTAGGAAGAACAATGGAGGAGGCTTGCAAGCAATCCAAAGGTTTGATTTCATAACTAGAGGGACATATTCTGAATTCTGATTCACTGGTATAATAGCGGAGTACAAACTATCAGACAATTCAGATACTTTCGGTATCACCAGATCTAATTTATTTTATATTATAGATAAAAATGAATTATAAGAACATCTTGTTTAGTGCAGGTCACAGAATTAACAACAGCATACAATTATGGGCACAAGATAAAACCACAGAAAGAATAGGATGTAGATACAAGAGTTCCTCTGAATAGAGAAACAAGGAATGCAGATGAAAACAAATTACACACTGGTATTTTAACAGATGGCTTAACTCAATAGGGTGAAAAACCAGAACGAGTTGATGGTTCCCTGGCTATATAACTGACCTTTTCTATGAATGTGATGAATGGAAGCCAGGTAGTGCGGTGTTTATTATAAGAATCTCTCCTGAGGCTAGTCCTCTTTTCCATCATCAGTACATCCTATTCCTTAACAATCCACCTGTCCAGTGACAGGGCATTTGGACTGCACCATTTAGTGGTTATAGGCCATTCAGCTACAGCAATAAAAGTCTTATCTGTGCTTGTGATTTATTCTTAGGTGAATTATGATCTATACCTAAAATAGCTAAATGGGTTTTCGGTGACGTTTGTTCACCAATAATTAATTCAAATTGTTGGAGAGTTCTGCTATATATTGTTCTAAATGCGTATGCTCAGCTAATCTTCCTTCCAGCACTGCTTATTTCACACTCTGCATGTTTTATTTGATCTGCTCTTCTTGAGGTCAGTCTTGTGCAAAATCTGATATTAGGTGATGAAGTGCATAGTGGAGATTGAGGTGTGTACTTGTATTTTATGCACATCAGTCAGAACAGAACCAGCTCATGCATGTTATAGTTTCTAGCCCATGCCATATTGCCAAGAGTGTATTCTTATTGACCTGGTATTTGAGAAGAAGTGCATATAAATGAGTAATTGGCTCTTATATTATTCTTGATATTAAGAAAGAAAAGTCATATGAGGCCTGATTTTCAGTAATGCTGACCATATATCTGGAGTACCTAGAAGCTGGGGTTACTCAACACGTCTGCAGAATGTTTCTTTTTAGCAATCTCAAGTATCTTTCCTTGTTTTTTTGTGAATATTTGTCAATTTCTGCAACTACTGAAATATTGCTAAATGCTAAAGTTTTTACTGACTCTGCATCAGTTCCAATAACATTATTTCATGTGTACATGCTAGTTATCCAATTGAAGAACTGCTTTAGGCCATATTAATCAGGTTCTTTTTATATTTTTTATTTCTGAAATTGTGTACAACAAGAAGCACATAACATAAAATACATTTACATAAACCAGTGGTTCCCAAACTTGTTCCACCACTTGTGCAGGGAAAGCCCCTGGAGGGCTGGGCTGGGCTGTTTACCTGCCACATCCGTGGGTTTAGCCGATCGCGGCTCCCAGTGGCCGTGGTTCACTGCTCCAGGCCAATGGGAGCTGCTGGAAGCGGCGGCCAGTACATCCCTCGGCCCGCGCTGCTTCCAGCAGCTCCCATTGGCCTGGAGCGGTGAACCACGGCTAAACTTGCGGACGTGACAGGTAAACAACCCGGCCTGCCAGGGGCTTTCCCTGCACAAGCGGCGGAACGAGTTTGGGAACTGCTGACCTAAACATTTCTGTTCACATCTTGCAACTCTTGTTAAGTTTTCTAATACTTCTATATGGTTCATATTTCAACTGATTTCAGTGGGCTTTGCATCAGGCCTTGTATGAGTAGATGCCAAAAAGTATGTCAAGTGAGAAACACTATAATGCTAACACAAAAATAGACCTAGATCCTGGTGTAACATCCCAGGGTACAATTTAGAATAATGAGCATCTGTGTCACCCCTGCCCTGCAATCTTGTGTGCCTTACTGTGTCTAGTTGAAGTAGTTCCCACTTGAGCTGCTCACAGTCTTCCAGCATGCAAGCCAGGCCCTGAGTGTCTGGGTGTAACTTCAGCCTTCCAGCCACACTTGGGTTACACTCTGGCTCTCACCAGCCTTAATTATGCTTCATTGTGACCCCAACACACCCCCAGTCCCAGACTTCCTACCAGAAATGTATGTCCTGTATTGCCCAACCCTCTCCTGAACAGAACAGAATATCTTAAATCCGTTCTTCCTTAAAGGGAATAATATGCCATCTTATCTCAAATAGTTATTGAGTCACTTCAATTTAAACACACTGGATTAGATAAAACAGTAAAACAAGTTTATTAACTACAAGAGACTGATTTTAAGTAAGTACAAGTAATGAGGCATAAAAGTCAGAAATGGTTACCAGAAAAATAAAGATAAGACACCTACTAACACCTAACTTAACAAACTATATCAGATTCAAGCAAAGTTCCTCACCACATGCTTTCACAGCAGTCTTACTGACCAAACCTTGTAGGTCCAGACCCCTCCCCCAATGTCCAATGCTTTCTTCCTTTTTCTCTTCAGGTGCAGTGAATGAGATAGGCAGGGCAAGAAAGAGGGGCACCTTTAGGTGTTTATCTCTCCTTTGTTATAGTTTAATTCCCTCTCTTGAAAAACATTCCCATCTGTGCACTAGGCAACAAAGGGTCTATTTGGAAGGAAGTTCCCTGCTGTTTTTTTTCTCACCTGCTTAAGTTTTCTTTGTTTCCCTTCCAACTTGACGATCTGTTTACTGGTTAAATGAAAATTAAGCAGAGCACACATTCCTTTGTTTAGGACAGACCTGTTTGCCAATCTCTATTTGGGAAGGGCTGTGAGGTTTTGGAACATATTAATAACATCAGACTGGGAAATCTTATAATTTTACATACAATATTGCCACACATATTTTATCAGGACAATATTGAGTAGAAAATTATGAGTTTTCAAATGATACCTTACAAGACATGCCTTGTACAAAATTATTACAATAGTGTGTAAGATGTGGATACAGGAGTCTATTTTGTCATACTGGCATAGGGCCTCAAGCCCCAATCCAGCTAAATCTGTAAGCATGGGCTTAACTTTAAGCATGAGAATAGACCCACTGACTTACATGCACGAGTAGTCCCAATTGAAGTTAAATTGCATTAAAATACTTGCTGAATTCATGCCAAAAGCATCAGTTCAGGTAGCTAGGTCAGTAGCTTGGCAAGGATGTTCAGGATGATTATTTTTCTGTTATGCTTATAATCATTGTGAACACAAACTGTATGCTTGCAAGCCAGCAGAATTTATAAACTAGTAAAGCCCAATTATTTCACTTGAAGGAGTTTACAAACTCTATCACAAAGTTCCTCAAGGGAAAAAAAAAAAAAAAAAAAACAGAAGTGAATCTGTCTATCTACCTGAACATCACATAAAGGTTATAAACTTAAAAGTCAACATTCAGAAACTGGAAAAAAAAGTTCTCATTAACATTAATTCAGAAAATCTGCATATATTGTGTGTTGTCTTTTGTATTCCCATGTTGCTCCTTAGATATATACATTAAAATAGCAGCATTCAATGCACACCAAGAAACATCCAGAATGTGCAACATTGCTGTATTTATGTTATTTTGAGACCTTTAACATTTCATTTCTTGGCTTTCAGGTAGATCTGGGTGTGACAGGGTGTACCAGGCCCTTTGAGGGCCCCTGCTGGAGGCCTGGCGGTCCTACCATACCTTACCCCAGAAAAAAAACAGTGAAGGTGGGTCCTCCTGGCCTGCCTAGAAAGGCTGCAGGAAAGCAGCCTATCAGAGCCCAGGAGGCTCAGTTAAAAAGAGCTTCAGGGCCTAAGCAACTCAGTTGCTGGCAGGGACCAGAGGAGCAAGAAGGGATTAGGGGGAGGGATAGCTCAGTGGTTTGACTATTGGTCTGCTAAACCCAGGGTTGTGAGTTCAATCCTTGAGGGGGCCACTTAGGGATCTGGGGCAAAATCAGTACTTGGTCCTGCTAGTGAAGGCAGGGGGCTGGACTCAATGACCTTTCAAGGTCCCTTCCAGTTCTAGGAGATAGGATATCTCCTTTAATTTTTATTTTTAAGGAAGGTGCTGGAGCTCAAGGGAGAATTTGAAGGTGGCTTCTGGTGACACTGGTATTACATAAGGAAGAAATTCAGCCCTGGGGTAAAGATGAAGAGGAAGGAGCTATATGGGAAGTGGCCCAGAGAACAGCAGCAACAAAGGAGTTAAAGGAATGCGTCTGCTTTCTTTAATAGTTGCTGTTGCTGCATTCCCTGGGTTGCTTCCCACTAGGTCCCATCACCTTCACCAGTTACCTCAGGGGTACAGTCCTTGGATTCTGTCTGTTCTCTCAGAGCCTCTCATTGGGCTCTTTTCCACTGAAGTCATTTCAGGCCCCCACTTGTGACTCAGCTCTTGTAACAAATTACATACACTCTATGTTATCTTCCTCCAGAACTGAGACTGGAGGCTGGGTCTTGCCCACAGTGAAAGGGGTGTTTGAACCCGAGGACTTCCTTCCCACTTCTAACTTGAGATCATCAGACCTCTTTCCTTGTCTAGCCCAGGTTTGCCAGTTACTGGGAAGCTTATGTCTGTGATAGTAATAGTCCTGCTTCTGAGTGTTTTTCCCAGGGCAACATCTTTTTTATGTATTCCACTTCTGGTAATGTACCTCCCCCTGCAGAAAGGATTGGGATTACTACTGAGGTTAACATCCCTTCCTATCCAGTCTTTTGCCATTCTTAGGCCAGGCCTCTCCACCTGGAGAGCTATCACTGTTTGTACCTTGCTTTGGTCCTAGTCTTCTCCCCTCTTAGGCCTCTCTGTCTGGAGAGCTTGTAGCAGTCTCTGCCCTGGTTTCTCAAGGTCTCTCTCCCAGGCCTAACTGACTGGAGAGCTTTTTGCGATCCTAGCCCCTTTTAGTCAGGGTTGCTTCTCAGACCTCTCTACTTGGAGAGCTTTTACTTTCTGCCCTGGTTACTCAGGTTCTTCTTCTCAGAGGCTTCTTTCTCTGTCCTTGAATTCTGTTGCCTACCCCAGCCCTGCTCTTGGGTCTCTCTCTGCTGGAGCAGCCCTGAGTCCCCACACTAACTTTTCCAATGTGTAGGTCAGCCTGGGTTTCCACAGTACCCTGATGTGCCAGGGCTCTGTCTGAGTCCCCACTATACCCTTTACTTCCTTTCCCAGGTGGTCACAGACCCCCTTGGTCCTAAACCACTGTCTTAGTCCCTCCAGCATGAGGGCTGAATAACCCACTCATCTCTCCCCAGAACTGTGGGTCAAAGCAGGCCCTTGACCACCCCGACACACCATTGACATTTCTTGGTCCTGCACGTCTCCACTGTCCCTCCTTTGACTGTCCCAGGCTTGCCTAATCCTGGAGTCTCTCTCTTTTCTCTTGTTGCCACTCATTTCTCTAAGAGGGCAATGTTGTTTTAAATGCCCTGTCACCCCACAAGCAAAATATACTGCCGCTGCCCTTGCATTGACAATGGGCATCACTCAGGACCATTGACTCTGGGCAAGAGGATAGTAGGGCTACTGCATTTTTGTCATCATGGTTCATATAGAGTTAGGTCTTTCTAATATGTCCAAATTGCCCACAGGCATAGCAGATTATCAGCTGGCCTCTTAGACCCTAGAGGAGTTTCTGTAGCTTTTCCTGTAGTTCACCCCAGCAACTCTCTTTCCTCCCGGATTCACCCAAGGGCAAACTACTTAAGTGTCCCATCTATCCACAACCATACCAGATCCTGTAACCATTGCTGCTTCTTTCCTAAAGGATCCGTAACAGGCACTGCTGCTGTTCCTCTAGCCTGGCAAGCTGCTATTGCAATTCCAGCTGCTGCAACCCCTTGGTGGGCTCATGCAACCTGTTCCCTTTTGACATCTATGATGGTCAGGCTTATTTGTGGTTGCTGGTCTCCCTGCCGAGCCTGAGATGGGTGTTCCTGGAGTAGGAGTTGCTGTTGCAGCTGGAGTACCTCCAGGTGTACTGTTGTTGAGGTACTGGCTAGTCCCCTTGTTGCACTTCGGCTCATACTATCTGGGTTTCACAATAGCTGAGCTGCTGCTGGACTTGCAGTCTTATTAACTCCTCCATTGTCCCCTTGTTTTCAGGGGCTGGTCTGGTCTGAAAAGACCCTACTCTGGTACCAAGTTGTGACAGCGGACAGTGACCTCTTGTGAGTGCCTCCTATCAGCTGGGTGTGATCCTGAACTCTCTTTCTACTCATGCTGGCTGTTAGCCTTGTCAGGCACATCTTCAATAGCTCATCCCTCTAGTTAAATCATGCATAGTCTAACACCAACAAACAAACCCCCTTCTGGGATATAAAGCCCACCAGGGCCTGTCCCTGTACCCTTGTTATTGTCTTTAGACCTGTCTCTGGGCTCAGTTTTCATCCCCTTCTAGGCTAGATTTCAATCTGTTCCTGCTGTCTTATAGAGCAGTGCCCCCAGGTCTTTTTCCCTGGACACCCCGAGTCCTGCCCTTCACTTGGACCCATAAACAATGCTTGTCCTCTTCTCAGGGCTTTGGCTACTCTGCCAGTGGCCGATAGGGGGACCCATACCCATCCACAACTCTGTATCTCAACCCAGAGACCCTACAAATAGCAGACAGGTGATGCTTCCTTTAACTCCATTGCTACTGCTGTTCCCTGGGCACTCCCACATGGCCCCTTCCTCTTCACCCGTACCTCAGGGCTGACGATTTTCCTCACAGAATGCCAGTGTCACCAGAATCTGTCCTCTGGCTCTCCCTTGAGCTCCAGCAACCAGCAGGAGCACCTTCCTCGCCCCTCTAGTCCCCACCAGTAACTGTTTTGCTCAAGCCCTGCAGCTCCTTTTAACTGAGTCTGCTGGGCTGATAGCCTGCAGGGAAGCAGCCTTTCTAGGTAGATCTGGAGTACCCTCCTTCACTGCTCCTTTTTTGGGGTGGGGTGTGTAAGGACCACAAGCCCTCCAGCAGGGGGCCTCAAAGGGCCTGGTACACCCCGTCACACAGGGAAAGAACGTTCTGGTGAATAGCAAAATCTAAAAATGTATTTTTTAGGGCTCTGAAACTTTGAAAATTTGGCAAATAGTTTTGGCCAAAAAAAAAAAAAATCTGGAAACTTTCTAAATGTAATGGCGCTTTGTTTAGAAATTTAGGTATTTTTTTGGAAAAGTGTGAACATTCTATTCAAAATTATTTTTTCGGCTTTTTTGTTTTACTGTGAAGAAAAGAATAAATCTGTTTCAGTTTGAACCAAATCATTTTTTAAATTTTTGATTCAGCTCTCAAACTGAAAAATCCATTATGCACCTGTCTGTTTTAAAGCATTGAAATACATAATATAAATTTCACATAAATGTGTATGCATTTATACATAAATATACAGAACAGTACTTAGTTGTACCTTTATTGGATATATGTTTGTATGTATAACCGAGGTCACCGACTTAACATATGTGACTGTCTAACCATCTGAAGCTGCATATCTGAGAGGTGTTAAATCATAGAAAAGTAGGTCTGGAAGAGGCTTTGAGAAGTAATCTAATCCACCTCACCATGTTGAAGCAAGACCAGCTATACCTGGTCAACTCTGACAGGTAATTGTCCGACCTCTTATTTAAAAACCTCCAGTAATGGGGATTCAACAACCTCCCTTGGAAGCCTATTCCAGTGCTTACCTACCCTCACAGTTAAAAGTTTTTCTTAATATCTAACCTAAATGTCCCTTGCTGCAGATTAAGCCCATTAGTTCTTGTTTTACCTTCAGTGAACATGGAGATCAATTTATTACTGTCCTTTGTAACAGCCCTTAACCTATTATCAAGACCCTGCTCAGTCATCTTTTTCTCAAGGATAATCAGGCCTGTTTTTTAAAACTGTTCCTCATAGATCAGGTTTTCAAAACGTTTTCTCATTTTTGTTGCTGTGTTCTGGATTCTCTCGAATTTGTCCACATCTTTCCTAAAGTATGGCACCTAGAACTGGCCATCATATTCCAGCTGAGGTCTCATCAGTGCTGAGTACAGCGAGACAATTACCTGTCTGGTCTTACACACAAGATTTCTCATTATGCACCCCAGAATTATATTAGGCTTTTTTGCAACTGCATCACATTGTTGACTCGTATGCAATTTGTGATCCATTACAATTCCCAGATCCATTTCAGCAGTACTACGACCGAACCAGTTATTTCTCATTTCATAGTTGTGCCTTTGATTTTTCCTTCTTAAGGGTAGTACTTTGCCTTTAATGAATTTCAATTTGTTGATTTCAGACCAGTTCTCCAATGTATCTAGGTCATTTTGACTTATAATCCTGTCCTCTAAAGTGTTTGCAACCCCTCCCAATGTAGTGTCATCCACCAATTTTAAGCATACTCTCCACTCCATTATCCAAGTCATTCATGAATATATTGATTAGCAGTGGACCCAGGACTGACCCCTGTGGGACCTCACTAGATACACTCTCCCAGTTTGAATGCAAACCATTGATAACTAACTACTCTTTGAGTATTATTTTTCAACCAGTTGTGCACCCACTTCATAGTAATTTCATCTAGTATCAATTCATGCTTGTAAAATGCTTTGAAATCCTCTGATGAAAATGCTCTTAAAGTACAAATTGTTATTGTTTTATTAGTGCAAAAGCTCAGGCTAGATTCCCTTTTCTATTCATTTGTGAAGCAGTCTATGCCCCCATGCCATATGTTTTTGGTGATATGATGCTCACCTGCCATAGGAAGCATTCCACATAAAGAAAAGCATTCGTAGACAGATGGCTGACTCTGGACTGTTGTTGACCAATATTAGTAAAGAGATGTTGTTCCTAATCAGAACAGACACTGGTATCTTTCTCATGTAAATTATTACTTCTAACTAGCACTTCCGAAGTCATTACAATCCAATGTTGGATTCCCTGTGAGAATATGGAGTTGCTAAGCAACATGATTGGTCAGCTAGTTCTCTAAGTGAGAGCTGACTTTAAAACAAGATTTCTATAATATTTTCTGAAATGCAAAATATTTTAAAAATTGATTCCATATTTAACATGAGGTTTCCTTTGAACTGAAGAAAACAAGAGTCATTTAAAAAAAATTAGGATTCCAGACCAAAAGTTCTTATTGGGACAAAGTTTCCACTGCAGCTGTCCATGCACAATCATCAGAGGTCATTAATTAGCTTGTTGTTAGGATCTCAGGGATTTTAATGGTACAAATGGAAGGTTGCCCACATGTCCCTAGAAAATTATAAGCAGAGATTCTCTTGCTAAAACTGATAACCAGATGGATAAGTATGAAGCTAATGTTATTTCTTCTGGGGCCAGAATATCAAAGTGAATATTTAATTAGGAGGTTTTTTTTTTTAAGCAATTTGCATGAACCACACAAAGCAAAAATTAAGTATCAGTTTAAAAATTCAACTGAAAAATCCCAAGTATAAAAATCATTTAAATTTATATTAGAAAAACAAGGTGAAGAACTAAAGCTTCATTTTTATCGGAGATGAGTAAATAAAGTCCTTAAGTCATTGTATGCATGCTGGAATACTACAGAGTTTGACTTACATTAGAAATCAGCCTGAGCCTTAAAACTCAGGTCAAGATCCAAACTTTTGGAATGTCTAGATCCAGGGTTTGATTCAAATGAACAAAGAGACAAGGATCAGTTAGAGAGAGGCTGAGGCTGATTTCATATCAATTTCACACTGTAGCAACTTCAGTAAATAGATTTATTTCTGATTTACCCCCATCTTAAATGGGTCAGAATCAGGCCCAGATTTTGGATCCAGATCTGGATCTGAAAGTCCCACAATTTCAAAGATATTCAGATCTATGGTTCTGGTTCAGATCAGTATCTCGTTGTTATACAGTGTACTGCATATCAAGGTATCTGAAAGCACGTCAATAAATTGTAAATAATGGTTATGCAGTGACCATGTAGCCAACCCCAACACCCATGGTGTGTTCAACAGCAGCTCATATACACAGCACTGGACATCAGAGCTTGCTTGCTTGATAGATGGAATACTGGCAAGGACACCGGGATTAACGTTACTGCAGTACTACTGGGGTCTTTTAACTTCCATCTGTCTAGCCAGACAAGCAGATGTGACTGAGCCAAAGAGACTTCCCTTTAAAATCTCATTTAGAGAACAGCTGCTACAACAGTGCAGTGCCCTGGCAGTGAGCACGCTTAGTCAACATTTGTATGATTTAACAACAACAAAAAAGTCACACCTTCAGAAACAATGACATTAGAAATTATGATCAGCTATGTAATATCTACAAAACAAATCAAGTTAGAGAAGTGAGGGTTATTTAAACTGGCAAATTCAGAATACACAATAAGGTCAATATTTCCTTGGACCATGTGCAGGCTATGAACCATAAAAGGTCAGTCAGATTTTTCCTAATTGCATCTCATTGAAATGGATCTGCAGAGGTTAATTACTAGCAGTGATAATGTATCTACCCTATTTAACCCCTCAGTTGTCTATTACTCCCTATCTAGCAATGCTGGTTATGGAGTGGTTAATTTCTAGGAGCAGAGCCACACTGACAGGTTGCCCCCCCTCTTTTCAAGGTGTCACCTGATGTACTACAGTCCCACTGAGCCCACCTGTGCCACCAGCCTGGGCTCCCTCTCCACGTCCTGCTGTGCCAGGCCCTCAAGCCTCCTCTTGTACACACACAGGTAGGGCCCATCCAGCTGCAAAAGGACATTCAGACACTGAGATCAGCTCTGTGTGGGAAGACTCAGCTCGGGAATTGGCCAGCACTTAAATGCACACACCCTCTGGAGTGTAAACCCAAAATTATATTATCTTGCACTGTATATAGATCTATACAGCATAAGCTCATGAAATTCACTTCCTCCCTCAATGTGGAAGAAGATATGCACAGCTTTCCCCCCCCGCACCCTCACCCCCGCATGAATTACACAAACTAGTTTTAGAATAAACAAAAAAGTTTATTCACTACAAAAGATAGATTTTAAGTGATTATAAGGGACAGCAAACAGATCAAAGCAGATTACAATTTGTAGCCAGTTTCTTTACTGTGTTTGATCTTAGTTTGCATGTTTGCTTTATTTACTCAGTAATTTCTCACCCTAAATGTTGTTTTAAGCAGATTGCAGAATTTCTTTGTGGACAGACAGCTCTTGCTTGCAGCTTAAAACTCCAGGTATATTCTTCATGGGCCAGACACCATTCCTATACCAGGCTCAGTACTTCACACTACCCCCCGCCCTTCCCCTTTATCTTTGTTTTAGATTTTTCCAGCAGTCATCGTGGGTGGGGATTCAGTGAAGAATAAACCAAGATTAACTCACTCCTCAAGCTTAAATAGGTTTTGCATATGGCAGGAATCCTTTGTATCCAAGTTTGACCCCCACCCACGCTTAGTGGAAAAACTAGAATTCCAAGACAGTGTCCAGTACCAGGTGACTTGATCACATGACCCTGCAGTGTCAAAGCAGCATCCCAGGAAGATTAGTATCTTCAACTTCCTATTGTCCTTCCTAATGGCCCATCCATGCTGTTTGCATGCTATCTGGTGGGCATTCCCACAGTTGTAATTGCTACATAGTCAATATTCCTAACTTCAGATATAGAAATCGTACATGCATAGAAATTGGATAATTACTTTCAGTAAATCATAACCTTTCCAATGATACCTCACATAACCCATCTTGCACAAAATACTTCTTAATTATGCCATATTCATATCATAAGCATATCACTAAGAAGAATATGGGGCATAGCGTCACACACACACCTCTTTGATTCCTGATTTTTGTTTCAATATGTAAAGATTAGAGGTTTTGGCAGACAGCAGTTGCCAACAGTTGACAAATTCTTTAATGAACAATATTAAAGGTCTTAGAATAAATGGGTGGACACTCAGATCTTCTGTGGTTGTCACTATACTGCACACTGTGTCCTTTAAAAATTCATGGACACGGGAAGGGAAAAACTCCCATCTTTCTGCTGCAAAAGTATACACCCCACAATTTGAGCTCAAAGAAAAAAATTCCTCTCAGCTACAGTTCAAGCCATATGAAACAATGCTGTGGAGTTCTGAGCCTAACTGCTAAAGGGCAATGGTAAACGTATTCTTATGCAAATTTGCTACAGTATGACTGAAATAATTTTTCAAGCGTGCTGAGCTGCTGGTTCTTCTGCCACATACCATCCCTTCCTATCCACTTTCTCCATACTATATCCAGTACAGGACTTTCCTCTCAAGAATTACCTCAACTGTTGATGTAATTCTTAGTCCTAAAGGAGACACCAAAGTGCAGCAGACTGAGAATTTATCTTAGAACCACCTTCTCTCTCTTGCAATTTCCTACCCCCATATTCTATTTTTCACCACGCTCCACTTTTGCGATCTAAGTTTTGGTTTAGTGGATTTGTCAAAATGAGACAATGAGGAGTGGTACTTCTGATAGTTTGAATCATGATGGTTAGCTTGAAGTAGCGTTGCCATCCTCATTCAATATAATGGCTCTTGCCTCAATTACAGGTAGTAAGATGAGAATTGTATGGACAGTGAGGGTCTTTGGTATTGGTGGGACCATTTTCGCTGATCAAAGCTCTCTTCCAGCTATCACTAATCCTGAGAGAATGACACCTATAACAAACAAAACAAATCTCAGAAAAGATCTTTGAACCAAGTGAGAAAGAATGAAAACTTGGGGGTAAACACAGTATTCTTTTGTCACTTACAGTAATTATGGATAATAGGCAAAACTGAAATAAAAAACAATTAAAATAAAAAGTTTGCCATTTAGCTGGTTTTTTGGTACTTGTACTTTACTGCTGTTAGGTCTGTGCAACTGACAGTTCATAAATGGTTCATTAATGAAGACTAGCATACCAATTATGATGACTAGAACAAATTACAGAAGATGCGTTTTAACTAATTGGGAAAAAAGCTCTCTCTTTTCACTGCTATGGAGAATTTCATCAAAGTTTCACCAATTAAGTGGGCTTCTGGAGTTAGGGAAAATTTCTTCATTCAGATTTACATGATGATTCTTTACTGCCCTTACAAGTGCTGAACACATATCAGCATCAATGGAAACTTAACACAAAGAAGACAATAATACAAGAGTCAAGAATGGACACAGAGCAGAATTTTGCCATGAGCTATATGCTGTCTTGTGATCAATGAGAATTTCTCCTCTCCTGTAAGAAGAGTGTGCCAGAGTGTATGGAGGAAGGAGGTGGAATTATTAATTAGTTTTTACCATTTAAACAAAACAGTTCTCTCACAACCACAATGGAGAAGGGCAGGCAGCATCACTTGTTAAATATGTACTTTTGCACTTCACTGCAAATGCTTCCTCCTGAAAAATAAGTGGAATATATCAGCAGCACAGGACTCAGTTCTGCCTAACAGGGACATACTGTGGATTGAATTGCCGAGGGGTTATTTAGCATGGCCTCATCTCCCCACTCCACTGGGGAACAAACATTGTGTTCAGAGGACGACAAAGACCATCTATCTACGTGGAGAGTACAAAAAGATCAGATTCTTTGCATTCTGCCACCCCTTGGTTACCTGTGCTGAAGATGCCTATGATCTGGTCTGCAGTGGTTACTCTAGTTGTGATTCCCCTTTAAGGGTCAAGGGGCCTGGGACCCCTGTTCAATTTATCAGGTCCACCCTAGGAAGGGATCAGATGAGCACTATAAAGGGCTGAGAGGGAGGTGGTCTCCTACAGTAGAGTCCTGAAGCAGAAGGGACTGAGGAAAGGCAAAGGGGAAAACTTCTGGGAGCTGCAGCTCAGAGTGGGTCAAGAAATTGTTTTGGCTATTTTGCCTCAGTTTTATGTTTGGAGAATAAAACTGTCCCTGGAAAAAGATTCTGGGTGTGGCAGAGAATCCTTCATAGTTTGGGGAGAGAGGCCAGAAGCTTACATGTGGTGGAGAATGTGGGCAGGTGATTGGCCCCTACAAATGAGACTGAGGCAGCAGGTAGCCTAAGCCAGATTGGGGAAGGAAGTGCTGGTGTAGTCCAAAAGGATAAAACCAAAAAACCCCTGAACAAACAAAAACATCAACAACCCCTACCTTCTCTCTCAGAAGTGTTTTTGGGAACCCTCAGGATAAGTCACCTGTGGCAGGGATGATTAGACAATATCTGAACAGGTGGTGAAATCCACCAGTGATGGAGAAATCACTCTAACCCAGCCTCCCTTTTTGATGATGCAGTTTTAATGAAGGGCTCTAGGGCGTCCTTTTCAATTCATATCTGATTACATGAGAATGAGACTTGTGTACTAGAGCTTTAGTGCAATATACAGAGATTTGTGGGAGGAGGGATTTACAAAATGTGAGTCCTCAGTGCAAAGTAAAATGACCTGCCCTCTCTTGCCCTTCTCCATATAACCTCCATCCACCCCCCACAACCTGTTACCATGGGCAAAATCTAGATAGGAAAACAGAATAGTAATATGCAGTGAGAGATTTTCCCCTGGCTTCCATCAGCCGAAGGAAGCTGCTGGGTCCTTCCTCTATTTCCTTTTCCATTAGCCAAGCTAGGCTGATAGCCACCATCAGAGCTAGAACTCCACCTATCTTAAAATAATTGGCATAACCTTTTCTGTGAAAGGGATTTCTTGTATAAAATGGACCAACCATCTTTCATGGCTCCTGACATAAGGAAGAAGTGAGAAAAAGGTGAGCTCAAACAAGTCAGAAAAAACGTATAGTAAGAGACTGATAAGATGATAAACATTAGGCCAGAGCATATCTTCCGTCCAATCTTCTCACTCCTAGACTGGTAAAGAAGGGATAGAAGAAGTAAAGAAAGGTAGAGAAACAAAACCCTTATTCAGAGTTTCTGGGACAGGGGCCCATCAGTCAGAGAAGCAATCAGCATTTCCAGAGAATGTCCTTTCTCCCCACGTACATTTGCATAAGTTTTGCTATGACCATTTGGTAAATTAAAAATTGCCTTGTTTCTTCTCTTTTAGCTTGTACTTTCAAGTATATTCCCAGTAGTAATGTACTGTAAACATCTAGGGACAAATTCTCAGCTGGTATAAATTGTCACAACTCCATCATTTACACCAGCTGTAGATCTGCCCTCTGCTTTCCAATACACCACAGACTGATGGTCAGAGCAGGATGCAGACAGCAATACTGTATGAAAGACTGTAGGCAAATATCTTCTTTAGGCCCAAAGTTCCCTTCCAAAGCTACAGCATCTCAGGAGCAAACACCATTAGCTTATAGCAAATTGTAGTGAGTTCCACTGTCTAATGTATGGCAGTTTCGTAATTCACTACTTCACTATAGATTCAGTTGGGTTTTAGTTCCTATTAACCATTTGATAGCACTTGAATCAGTCACTGGCAATAGGACCTTGTAAGCTCTTTGAGGCAGGAAGCTGTCTACTACTTTGGGTTTTCATTGCATCTAGCACAATGGGGCCCTGCTCTTGGTTGGTCCCTAGGCATTATCGTAATGAACATGAGTAATAATTTGTTTACAACAAATCCTTCAATAAGGAAGAAAGGACAAATTGCACATTTCTTATAACCATTTCAGAAAATATCTAGCTCACATTAATATAAAATAAAATGTAAGAAAATGACTGATGTTAAAGTCTGGCGTTTGGACCTTATAGTAAAGCGTTCCTGTGTTAAAACAGTCTCCTCACCTGATGAAAATTGTCTACAAAGAGGGTGTAGGTGGTAAAGAGACTGATGGCCTTATTCACAACATTTCAATCTCCCTGTCAAATATAGTTTAGAAATAACATGACAGTGTTTTTGACACAAATTGCTGCCAGACTATTGTAGTTGCTATTACTGAATAGAAACCAGGCATTATAATCTGAAATGCATTTCATTCAAGTGTGTCTGAGGCACTTAGGTTGGAAAATAAATGAAATATTTTATACAAGAAATGTGATTAATATGAGCTATGACTGGGGTTGAATTTGTAAGTGTGTGAGAAATTGATCCTTGGCATTCCTAATCTTTTTTGTTGTGTAACAGTCATGGAGTACCAAGTGCCATGAACAGCACTTTAAACTTAAAGCTAACTTGATTGTTAGCCAGTATGTTTGAGCAACATTTGTGTTTACAGGGACACAGCCTGTGCTCTGTATCTTCTCAATTCAGTATCTATAAATAACAGATTATGGAGGAACTCAAGTGAACCCATAAACCTAGTAATAATTAATGTTTGTGCAAGTACCTTCTTCTGGTATATATGTCACATTTTTCTGATGGCAACATAAAATCCTCTTTGTAGTATGGATGCATGGATCCCTTCCATCCTGAAGACTAGAGCTGGGTGAATCTTCCAGGAAGAGGTCAGTGAGAGGACTGGAGGTCCCAGAGGACTGGAGAAGGGCAAACGTAGTACTTATTTTTTAAAAAAGAACAAAGAATTATAGACCTATCAGCCTAACTTTGATAACTGGAAAGGTACTAGAACAAATTATTAAACAGTCAGTTTGTAAGCACCTAGAGGATAGCAGGATGATAAGTAATAGCCAACATAGATTTGTCAAGAACAAATCATGCCAAACTAACTTAATTTCTTTTTTTGACAGGGTTACTGACCTGATGGACAGAAGGAAAGAAATAGATATGATATAGCTTTTTTTAGTAAGTCTTTTGACACCGTCGCACATGATATTCTCATAAGCAAACTAGGGAAATGTGATCTGGATTAAATTACAATAAAGGGGTGCAAAACTGGTAGAAAGACTGTACTCAAACAGTTATCAATGGTTCACTGTCAAACGGGGATGGAGGGGGTGGATCTAATAGGATCCCACTGGTGTCCAGTACTACTCAATATTTTCATTAATGATTTGGATGATGGAGTAGAGAGGATATTTATCAAATTTGCAGATGACATCGAGCTGGGAGGGATTGTAAGAACTCAAAATTACTTTGTCAAATTGAAGAATTGGTCTGAAATCAACAAAATGAAATTCAGTAAAAACAAACACAAAATATGGCACTGTAGAGGAGTGGACTCACCCCTGCAGCGCCTCCTACTGGTGACTTCCGGGAATTAGCTCTTCCAGCATCCTGAGCACCCTCTGCAGGCCGGTGGTCCGCCTGTCCTCTGGCCCCCATGTCCCGCCGCCCTGGACCCCGGTGCCCTTTTACCTGGGATGCTGCCCCCTGGCAGTAACCTCTCAGGGTCTCCCCCTCCCAGGGAACCCCCACCCACTATTCCCACCTCACCTCAGTATAAGGCTACTGCCAGTCATTGTCTAGCCCCATGCCCTGGGGCAGACTGCAGTATCAGCCTACTCATCACTGGCAAAGTTGGGTTTGGACCTGCTGCCTTGGCCTACCCCTGGGCTGCCCTCTGCAACCCCCAGTACCCCATGGCCTTCTGCTAGGCCACAGCCTGGGGCTTTCCAGGCTGGAGCTCCCCAGCTCCTCAGCCTGTCCCCAGCCCTGCTCCACTCAGGTACTCTGTCTCTAGCTTCCTACTGTTGCCAGCCCAAAGGGTCCGAGGGGGCAACAGGGTTCGTTGCCCGGTGTGCGTTGCACCAATAGACACACCAGGGTGGAGAAGCAAACCAAATTTATTCAAGAGTTCTGAATAGGCACTAGGAGACCAGCATGTCAAATCAAGCGCAGCAAATACAAGCAAGTTTCCCATTTTATATTCCAAGCTATTTGTGTGCAAGCCTTTGTTCTGTTCTTCCCCTACCCCTCCCTTCCTGACAGCAGTTACAGCAGGCGTTACATTGTGGCATGTTAGAAAAGTTCTCGTCCGCATGTTTATCTTTGGCCTTGCAAGCTCTACGTAGAAGCTTCTTCCTCCCCATTTCCCCCCTCGTTATCACTACTGCTTCTGCTAGTGTGAGCGAAACTGCAGCTGTCTGCTAAAAAAGCTGACCGTTGCATATTCTGCTTCAGCATTTAGGCTGTTAGCATGGAGGCTGGTTAAAGTTCACAAGATGGAATCACTGTGGCTCACTTAGACCCAGAGCGGGGGGGTTTCATCGGCACTTATGGCCTTCCACCCCCCCGAGTTACCTGGTAGCTATGCCTAGTGACGCCAACACTACAGCCAGGCCCTTCTCTCTCTGAATGCAGAGAAAGACTGTGAGCACCTGGCTCCCAGTCTTTATATACAGGCCAGCTGTGGCCTGATTGGGGCATGGCCCAGCTGCAGCCGCTTCCCCAATCAGCCCAGCTTTTAGAGCTGCAGCCCTCTGCTTTTAACCCCTGCAGCCCTCTTTCAGGGCTGGTTTCAAGCCCTCCACAGCAGGAGCAGGTGTCCACCCTGCTACAGGCACCAAGGAATCCCCGGCGCGTACTTCAGGAGGTGAGGGCCGTTTTGCCAGCCGCTGCTCGGGCCTACCTGGACCGGGTCCTGCACAAGGGCATGCCCTGCCCACCCTCCACCCCAGGCCCTCTGGACCTTTTCATCGGGCCCCTGCCCCATGGACCCAACCGGCCCCCCCGCCCCTTCTCCGTGAGCCAGCTGCACTATCTGCAGCCAGTCCGCTTCCAGACCGCGCCAAGGAAACACCTATACACGCTTGTGCTCCACACCCTTCACTTTCTCACCCTTGTGTCCCGCCCTGACACAAAGTGGCGGGACCTCCTGCCACCTGTAGAGGGCGAGAAGCCCCGGTGGGCCAGCCTATATTCCACCCTGGTCCCGAGGCCCGCTGGGCATATCAGCTGGCGGCTCCTTCATGGGGCCGTGAGCACGGGCATATATTTGGCACAGTTTACCCCTGTCCCGGATACCTGCCCCTTCTACTGCGTGAGGGAGACCTGGTGCATGTTTACTTGGAGTGTGCAAGGTTGCAGCCCCTCTACCGGCTCCTCACGAATATTCTGTTATGTTTTTGGCTGCACTTTTCCCCTCACCTCCTTCTCTATGCACTCCCTACCCATGGCCCCACAAAGTCACGGGACCTCCTGGTCAACCTCCTCCTGGCCCTGGCTAAAATGGCCATCTATAAAACCAGGGAGAGGAGGTTGGCCGATGGAGACTCCTGTGACTGTGGGGCCTGTTTCCAATCCTCTGTCCGTTCACGTATCCGGGCAGAGTTCCTCTGGGTGGTGTCCACTGGCTCCCTTAACGCCTTTGAGGAGCAGTGGGCGCTGTCCGGGGTTCTCTGCTCGGTGTCCCCATCAGGTGCCCTTCTTTTGACCTCTGACCACACTCCTGTCCCTGTTATTTCATTAGTTGTCCCCCGAAATCAGTTGGTTTTCCGGTCCTGTAGATCCTCCGCTTAGGCTGGGGGGAGGATCCTTTAGCACTTCCCAGAACCCAATATGTACAGGCACCGAGGAAGGAAAAATCAAATCCACAAATATAAATGGAGGAATAACTGGCTAGGCAGTAGTACTGGTGTAAGGTTCTGGGGGTTATAGTGGATCACAAATTGAATATTAATCAGCACTGTGATGCAGTTATGAAAAAGGCTAATAACATTCTGGAGTATATAAACAGGAGTGTCGTCTGTAAGACCCAAAGGTAATTGTCCTGCTCTACTTGTCACTGATGAGGCCTCAGTATTGTGTCCAGTTTTGGGACTCACACTTTAAGAAAAATATGGACAAATTGGAGAGCAATACAAATGATGACAGGTTTAGAAAACCTGAACTAGGAGGAAAAGTTAAAAAAAAAAACAACTATGCATGTTTAGCCTTGAGAAGAGAAGACTGAAGGGGGCAACTGATAACAGTCTTCAAATATGTTAAATGATGTTACAAAGAGAATGGTGATCAATTGTTCCCCATGCTCACCAAAGGTAGGACAAGAAGTAATGGGCTGAATCTGCAGCAAGGGAGATTTAGGTTAGATATTATTAAAAAAAAAAAAAACTAAGGATAGTTAAGCACTGGAATCGCTTCCAAGGGAGGTTGTGGAATCCCCCCAGTGGAGATTTTTAAGAACAGGTTAGACAAACTCCTGTTAGGTCCTACCTCAGCACAGGCAGCTGGACTAGATGACATTTCAAGGGCCCTTCCAATGCTACATTTCTATTTTTCTATGATTTTATAATATTTCCTTCAATTTTTTAAATAAAGTCACTTTTACTGTGTTTATTTTCCATGAATGTGCCTGTAAATGAGTTTTCTGGCAAAATATTAATAAAAAATCAGCAAATGTTAAGTACATATTGCAGAATATTTATAGGAAACACATTTTGAATTGGTGCTCACAAGTATTCACACAGGTAACCTAAATCTAACCTCCTCCAGGTCCTAAGTTTTGCCAAGCGGGTGCAGATGCCCAGAGCCTACCAGCTCAGCTTCCCAGTGCAGGAGAAATCAGTAACGTGGAGTCTGGGTCTATTCTGTTTCAAAGCAGGTAGATCAAAGCATGCTAGGGAACTGTTAATGTGCATCAGCAAAGACACTTGATGTGTGGCAGGACAGATTCAGATCCCATCCCAGCTTGCTGCAAACTAAATGTTCGTCTAGACAATCTTTAAGTGTAACTTGCTTTATTTACCTATACAGACCACTCCTGGAACAGAGATTCAAGCCATCCCTTGCTTCAGGTACCTCATCCCAATACCAATGCCCAGTTCCCAGAGACCAACTCTGCCTTGAGAATTGCCTCCAATCTGAGAGCAAGATACAAAGCAAATGTTCCTCTAGTTGGCACAACTCGTTCTACACATAGTATTGAATAATCACAACTAACAACCACACAGGGCATATCTTCCTAAGATTGAACAGTTGCTCATACATTACGAGTATGTCTACACCTCAGAAAAAGACCCATGGCAGTGGATCTCAGAACCCAGGTCAACTGACTCAGGGTTGCTGGGCTCAGACTTCAGGGCTAAAAATAGCAGTGTAAGCATTCGAACTCAGGTGGGAGCTTGGGCTGTGAAACCTGGAGAGAGAAGAGGGTCTTGCTGCTGCAGGTGTTTTTTTGTTTGCTTGTTTGTTTCTTTGGGGATTTTTGCAGTGTAGACATGCCATAAGTAAACAAACTTGGAAGACTATATGTAACAGCACTACCTGGTGACATCTGCGATAACAACTGTAAATACTTACATGTCTGCATAATTTTTCTCACAGAAGTCCCAGTGCGGGATTCATGTGAGTAAAGTTACACACATGCTTAAGTGTTTGCAGGCCCAGGACCAAACCAAAAACAGAAACCAACTATTTGGCCAACCAAAACAGATTGAGTTCAAATGGTAAATATCACATGTAACAAAATATTCACACAACAGCTACAGACCAAAGGTCTGATCTTTACCTGTGTAAGTAATTTTATTTGCCAAGCAGTCCAAATATGACTCATGCAAATAAAATTTAATCATCCTGTTTATATTTGTGCAGAATCAGACCTCCCAAAATAGTCACTGAATAATTATGGTAATTGATATGTTCAAGAAAATTGCAAGAAGTTTGACAGTTTGTGAACAGAAAAAGATCAAAATCCACCCAATACATTATTTTTTTTATGAATTATTTGCCCACATCTACTGGGATCCTAGAACAAAGAACCATAAATGTTGTTCAGTAGGAATTAGCATGCAGTGTTCTGCATGAAGGATTTTCTACAGTGTAAAGCTTATTCCTTTCATAACTAGTTTGTCTGCAGTTGTAAGGATTTGTTCAGTGAAATGAATTCCCATGTGAATTTTGTTACCATTTTGCTATTTTGTAAAATTTCAAAAAATGGTTTAAAGATAATTGCATTCTTCAGGGCTTGAAAAATCCAGTGATCATTGGAGAGCAGGGAACTTTTCCCAATGAAATTGAGGTATTTAAGCCATCATCATTTTCTGTGAAATGTAAGCCCTCAGAAAAGAAAAGAAAGTTACACATATATGGTTGCAAAAATAACCTCCCAAATATGTCTGAACACCGATTTTCCTAAGTCTGAGGCCATACACTGCTTCTGATGCCACAATGCAGCTGAGTGCAATTGACGTGACCATTTCAGAATCCTCTGGGAAGTAATCAATTTGACAATAACTGTGTTAGTTTTACTTTGCTGCTTGCTTTGGAGAAGTTATGAGCAGTAGCAGGGCCAGGTTCTGGAATCATTCACAGGAAGAAAGACCCTAAATCAATAATACTCTGCATACTCACCAGTAGCAGCCAGGAAGCTGGGGCTCAGATAGAATAGTACAGTCTACTCCACTACTTTGGTCCCTTCTCCACCTTCCTGGTGACCCACATAGCCAGAAGGTGGAGAAAGGGCCAAAGCAATGGAGTTTCACCTCCCTTGCCAGGTGGTTCTGTGGTAGGAGGGAAAGATCTTCCACCAGCCAGCAGAGACCTACAATCATCATGCCTGTAAACAAGGGGTCGGCAACGTTTGGCACGCGGCTCGCCAGGGTAAGCACCCTAGCGGGCCGGGCCAGTTTTATTTACCTGCTGACGCAGCAGGTTCGGCCGATCACAGCCCCCACTGGCCACGGTTCGCTGTCCTGGGCCAATAGGGGCAGAGAGAAGCCGCGGCCAGCACATCGCTCGCCCACGCCACTTCTCGCCACCCCCATTGGCCCGGGACGGCGAACCACGGCCAGTGGGGGCCGCGATCGGCCGAACCTGCCGTGTCAGCAGGTAAATAAAACTGGCCCGGCCCGCCAGGGTACTTACCCTGGCGAGCCGCTTGCTAAACGTTGCCGATCCCTGCTATAAACATCTACTGGCTGAGAAAATGGTGGAGCGCCTAGTCAGGTTTCACCCTCTCAGTCACTCAGACCAGTCAGCTTTGACACAGAACACTCAATAGATTTAGACATCCGTACCATGTCTAAATCTTGCTGCTGCTGCCATAGGGTTACACAGGTACCTATGTTTTGGAAATGTTACTCTTGCAGACTTTTGGTGGCTGATTGTGTAACAGACTTAATACACTCTTACAAGCTATTATCTTCCTGCAAATAGAACTGTTATTTTAGGTAATATTGCAAGGAAAGGTGATCTCTCAGAAGTGCAAAAGAAATAGCTACTACTTTGTGCTAGCTTCACGGCCAAGAAAATAATTTCGCAACACTGGAAGCCAGACAAATCACCTAGTATTGAAGACTGGTACAACATGTGGGCCAGAGTGAAACAGCTACTCTGTAGAAAATAGATTTGTAGAGACTCAATAAACAGCAAGATTTGGACATTGCTCTTCAGATATATGCTCAATGTGTAGCTCGTCTCTGAACAGTAATTCAAACTGACATCCTGGGTGCTCTAAGCCAAATTTGATCAATTTATGAATAAAAAGATAGTTTTGCTAACTCTTAGCCCTGCAAACTCCACTTGGAATCTGAAAATCAAGTTTTTGTTTGTTTGTTTGTTTGTTTGTTTTTCCTCTGGCTTGTATATTATCACCACTCAAATCAGAATCTGCAGGCAAAATTGTGCCTGTGTAATAGTCTTGTTTTCCACAGGTCTGCAGGGGTGTAACTGAGGGTTCAGTCCTGAAAGGTACACAGTGTCCCCAGCTCTGCATTGTGGCTGCTCAGAACTTCACAGAATTGGGCCTTTAGTTAACAATTCTGGAGTCAATTGCCCACTCTGTTCTGGATCCTTCATGCCACCAGAGCTTTATAGGAGCTCAAGAGGTCAGCAGAGAGTTCCCTGTCAGTGGAGAAGATTAGAACCATAGTGAGAAGCAACCCTGCACTTCCCCGCACCTTGCCCTGGGGTAGGGGGTAGATCAGGTGTGACAGTGTACCCCATAAGGCTTTATGGGGGGGTGCTTATAAATGTATGTATGACATAACTGGAATATGTTTTGTGCTTCCTGTGCCATGTAACATATCTCCGTAAAGGTTATGGTCTACTATATCTATTCATCCTATCTGTACACATATATCATTTTCTACTTGAGGTTAAGAATATGGGCTGTATACTTGCTTGGTTTCTAAGTAAGCTTTGTGAGGCATTTGGTCAGTTTCTTTAGGAAGGAATTCGCAAGGTTAAGTGTTAGGATATAGATATTCAAGCCTGTCTGGCCTATAAGATATTCAAGCCTGTCTGGCCTATACTTTAAGAATTTAGGTGTATTCTTATCACTTAGCTAGTTATAGAGGTATAAAAGAGAGAATCAAAATCACTCTCTGTATGTGTAAGGGACAGTCTGAGGCTCTGTTCTTAGGCTAAGTAAGGCCTTTGGCTAAGCAGCAGAGGCAGCCATAAGCTGAGAAATGAACGGTCACATCCTCACATTCCAAACTAGTCACATGGGAATAAGGTGCTATTGGGCTGTTAGGAATACAATCCTGTCCTGATATTCCTATCACCTCCAGAGAAAGGGAAGAGCCTAGAAGATGTAAAAGGAAACTTAGTTTGATAGCACCCTGTCTGGCAAGAACTCGCTTATCAATAGCTGGGATGTGAAATCCTCACTTCTGTATTGCTTTGTATGTTTATTTGCATGGTCTCTGTCTGGTTCTGTAATTGTTTCTGTCTGCTGTATAATTAATTTTGTCGGGTGTAAACCAATTAAGATGGTGGAATATAATTGGTTACATAGCCATGTTACAGTATGTTAGGATTGGTTAGTTAAATTTCAGTAAAATGATTGGTTAAGTTATAGCTAAGCAGAACTCAAGTTTTACTAAATAGCCTGCAGTCAATCAGGAAGTAAGGGGGGAATGGGAACAGGGATGGCTCTGTGGTGTCAGAGCTGGGAAGAGGGGTCACTGAGGAAGGAAACTGGAATCATGCTTGCTGGAAGTTCACCTCAATAAACATCGAATTGTTTGCACCTTTGGACTTCGGGTGTTGTTGCTCTCTGTTCATGCGAGAAGGACCAGGGAAGTGAGAGGGTGAAGGAATAAGCCCCCTAACATTAAGTACCTGATCAGGAAGCACTTCGGGAACAATGCATCTTGGAATGCTCCAATCCACATAAGAAGTGTTCCTGGAGACATACAAGATACCATGTGGCTTTGGCCTGGAAAGACTGAGTCATGAAGGGACATGTGACTTGCCCAGGTGACTCCAAAACTCAATCTTGGAGCTGGACTTTGGATAGGAGTGAGGAGGGGGGTCTCCACCCACAAGAGAAAGTCTATTTAAACCCATGGGAGACCCCTCCATTTGGTCTTCAGCTGGCTAAAGAAGGAGCCTCTCCACCCCCCAGAATATTGGAAGGAAACTGGAACAAAGGACAGTAACTACAGGGGGTGTGAGTGATTGCTGGACCCAGGCTAAAAGGAGATTAGCCTGTAAAAGGGAGCATTCTGGAACTGGTGAGGATCTTATCTGTATTCAGTGTTTGATTAGACATAGATTTGCACATTTTATTTTATTTTGCTTGGTGACTTACTTTGTTCTGTCTGTTACTACCTGGAACCACTTAAATCCTACTTTCGGTATTTAATAAAATCACTTTTTACTTAGTAATTAACTCAGAGTATGTATTCATACCTGGGGGAGCAAACAACTGTGCATATCTCTCTATCAGTGTTATAGAGGGCGAACAATTTATGAGTTTACTCTGCATAAGCTTTATACAGGGTAAAATGGATTCATTTGGGTTTAGACCCCATTGGGAGTTGGGCATCTGAGTGCTAAAGACAAGCACACTTCTGTGAGCTGTTTTCAGGTAAACCTGCAGCTTTGGAGCAAGTAGTTCAGACCCTGGGTCTGTGTTGGAGCAGATGGGAGTGTCTGGCTCAACAAGACAGAGTGCTGGAGTCCTGAGCTGGCAGGGAATACAGGAGCAGAGGTAGTCTTGGTACATTAGGTGGCAGCTCCCAAGGGGGTTTCTGTGATCCAACCCGTCACACAGGGAGTACAAAGGGGTGTCCATAATGCTAAGTGCTACATGAAATCTGGACTAATGTTCAGTCTTTAAGCAGCCCTGGGAAGGCTGTGTTAAATTTGAGCAGCCTTCAATGCTGCCTCAAATTATGTTGTTGGCTTTTTCAGCTCCTGTAGCAATCCGGAACAAGGAGGGAGCAAAGGCACATTTCTCTGCACCTCTCCTTGGGCTGGCTTTGTGTGCCTCCCAGAATATGTATTTGTGATGTGCAAGAAGGAATAGAACCCAGCTCTTTCTGCCATAGCTATATTGTCTCTGCAGAGCTAACAGAAGTCAACAACAGTCAAACTTTTGTGTTACTGAAAACATCAGATATGACTTTAAATATACAAAGGAAGTAGACTCACTGAAAAGAACCACTTTAAGGGTTTTTAATATGTATACATAAAAATTCATAGTTACAGCTCTAGTCTATTTCAAGAGCCAATCTATACACTGCCCCTGTTATAAGGCTAATACAAGTGTTGAAGTAGATCTTTTTTCATTTTTGTAATCTCTTATCTTTCTCATTTTGTAAATTATTTTCACAAGGACATTTAAGACACACATACTCCAGTGTTCTAAAAGCACTCAAACATAGTCATGCTTACAAAAGCAAACCGCCCTTTAGGCATATTTTTTCTGTTACAAGATTCACTAGAAATAAAGTATCCGGCCAGATCCTCAGCAGGTGCAAATCAGCATAGCTACAATGAAATCAATGGGGTTATACTGATTCACACCAGCTGAGTACCTGGCTCATTATCGTTCATATTTGCTTTGTTGTTATGGGTTACATATAAACTGCACTAAATTCCAAAATTAAACTATATACTCCTGATAGAGTAAGTCAAGTGCTATATTATTTTACAATGACATCTTGCAATAGCTGAGATGCGTCAAAGTTACTAAAACCTCGATCCTGTACATTATTGAATAAGGGTGCACCTTTGCTCCTGCATGGTTTCCCACTGAGGTCAATTGCAAGAAAGGGGCCTACATTAATTATATTTTTCTTTTAAGAATTTTCCCTCTTTTAATTTATTTACAGATAAATTTATTTTATTTATTTATAGGGGGACAGTGAGTGATGCAGATATGCGTTTGTGTGCTGAGTTTACCTAAGCTAGCATTTTATAGATGCATATATGTAGTCTATATTTTACAGCAACATTGGGGGAAGATTTTCAAAAGCATAAATGGGAGTTCAGAACTCAAATCCCATTGTCATATAGTGGGAGTTAGGAGCCTAACACCACTTAAAATCTCTTTTTATATGTATGGGACTGTATGTATGTTAATAAATCACTTATAAAAAGAATATGAAACAAATGATTGTCTACAGGAGTCATTTTCACTACTGATAGGTTTTACTAAAAAGACAGCGTAAAGAAGCAGTGTTATACAATGCCATTTTACTTATGTAAGTATTTGGTTATTTATTAAATCTCAGCATAAAAAAAGCACATCTGTAGAATCCAGTTTCATAGTCCTGAACATTTCAAAAAAGGGAAGGTAAACTATAAATGAGCACCAATTAGCATAACGATTGAGGTGAACGAATTTCAAGACATTTTGATTGTGATGTATTTTATCTCAACTGTTTAGAGTTTGGAAATAATCATTACAAAACAATGACAAGTTATAGAAATACATAGTTATTTTTTACATTGCATTCAAAGAGACACTGTCTCTGCCTACATAAGAGCTCCTAAATTTCACACACACAATGAGAAAGAATCCTTTTCATACAGAGAATCATACTTCCAGAAATGCACATTAATCAAATACAGGAAACAGGAAAATATCCCAACCCCCAAATCAGGTAAACCAATTAGAAAATAATGGGGGTGAATGTGAAGGAAAATGTCCTGAAAAAAAGCTGAGTATTTTGCAACTGAAAAGGCAAAGGTATAGAATGGAATAGACAAAGGAGAAAAAAAAGAGAATGGAATTGACTAGAGTATATGATTGCTTGTAAGAAAAATGGTAAATTTATATTACAGTAACCTGAAAAACAACAGAACCAAAGGAGTTTATATAAAACACACAATCATCTTTGCAATTAATTTTGCATTTCATTTGTTTCCCTCAAGTGTAGCCCTAGATCACTCTAGGGGAAAGAAAGAAGCTCATTAGAATTAGTATACTATTTATATTCTTCATGCTTTTTAGCTTAGAACTGCCCCAAGCTGAGTTCATTTTTGTTATGAATATTTAGATTATTCTACAGAATAAAAGTTACAATACTTCCTTCAAACATAAGGTAGTTATAAGATTTCTTCACGCACACACACTTGTTTTATAGTAGCCACTTCAAAAAGCTCCTGTTATAAAGTACTTTTTTTATACTGCAGATCATCAGCAAAATAATATTCACTTTAAGTATACCTGCATTTGTACCAATGCTGTTTATATAGAATATGCAACAATATCTATATATGGACACAATCCAGCATGCAGTGCTATGAATTATTGAAATGCCCCACTTTTCTCTATTTTATCTCGCCTTATTCCATTTCTACTACGGACATTAAAATTAGCAGCTTTTTCCTATTGCTTTGATTCTGCATGCTTTTTTTTACCCAATTTTATATTCTACATGAAATACGAAATCTTGGTGCTTTTCTGACAGACTGTGTATAAAGAAGCTGTACAGCCAAGAGTAGTTGACCTGGTAGTAGAAATCGCACACTGAAATAAAAGAACTGCTAGGTGAAGTTTTTGATCCATAGCAGGATGCTGTACAATGATCAATTGCCTGTCCAGATCTGCTCCACACTTATTATTTTTATGGAAATTCCTTGTCCCGGCTACTCCTAGGCATTCTCCGCCTCATTCCGCCTCCACCCTTCAGAGCTCTAGACACTTCTCTGAGGTTTAGTAAAATAAACGGAAACACAAACAGTAGCCTTTTGCAACATTTTATTTTAGTCAGACTGCAGTTGGAAATCAAAGCCATTTCTGCAAACCTGTATTAGAAAATGCTGATTGCAGTGATCTTAATGGCAGTGCCCTACTTTCTGGAGTCATTTGTTTTGATGAGAGCCTGAGTGTAAATTCTGTGCAGAACATAGACAGCTATTATGCAGTTAATTATGCACAAAGTAAACATGTACAATTGCAAACAGCAAAATGCCACCTAATAATGGATAACCTGAGATTTATGGTATGCATGTCCAATCTGTAAAGGCCTCCACTCATGAATCTAAAATGAATGGAACATTACCTAAATGATCCAGAATGAAGGATTTAACACATCACTCTACCCTTATTGCTACTTATTTCCTGTCAGCACATTTTTCATTTTGCTTTAATTTATTATACATAAACAGTATGCAAATGATTTGGTCATATTTAAAAACATATGGCCTGTGCTTATGATTACTGGTTAGGCATTTTGCTACCAATTACTTCTTAAAGCAATCACTTTTTTAATTATAGTGGTCAGCAGATAATGACTGTGCCTTCATTTACTTGTAGCTTAACTGCAGCAAAATTAGCATTAATATGCATACCCTAGAAAAAGATGGTGCATCCTTTTCACACATACTTGTTAGTCTACAATGTCTTACTAGACACATTTAGTTCAAATATCTATTTATAATTACGCCTGTTTCAAGTTTTTCTGTCATTGGCTTTTCAAGAGTCAGAGCCATTTAGCAGAGCTGTGACTGTGACAAAAGCCATGAAAGGGTGTGTGTGCTCAATATTGATTAGCTCTCTTATTTCCATTGTTCCTCACCTGCAAGGAGAGTGGTGAGTCAAAAATTCCTGACTAATTGCAAAGCAGCAAGGAACTCTTCTGCACTGCAAGACCAGTTTGTCAGTAATGGCAGCTGTTATCGTCTTTTTTTTAGATTTCCAAATTATCACTTTCTTCTGAGGGGAAAAAAACAAACAAACAAGCACAGTAAACCAAATTTTGCACATGTATCATACCAGTGAGCTTACATGGATGGGAAGTTGGTGGGAAGATAACCTAAATGTACAACGAGGTTGCCGGATCTGTATTTTCCAATTGCATGTTATTGTTCTTGTTCTCATTCATTTTGTCTTTGTATTTGGTTTGTTGGCAATGGGAGACTGCTAAAATAGTCTTTTGAGTTGATTTTATTGTATTGTACAGTTTATTCGGAATACCATTAAAAATGAAAGCAGAGAAGTGTGTATGAGAATGACCAAACAAAGGCCCTCATACAATATAGAGAGAAATAGGTTGGCATAACACAGGAGGAAGGGTCCTACAGATACCTG
Source organism: Malaclemys terrapin pileata (assembly GCF_027887155.1). Classification (NCBI taxonomy): domain Eukaryota; kingdom Metazoa; phylum Chordata; order Testudines; family Emydidae; genus Malaclemys; species Malaclemys terrapin. The sequence goes on from NC_071507.1 coordinate 130,048,053, forward strand.
GTGGGATGGCTAGATGAAGACAATGCTCATCATCATAATATGAGCGAATATGACAGAATCTGAGTAACCTATGGCTGACTCACCACTCTGGACACTTGGTAAACGTCTCCACATGGGACAAATTAGGGAGATAATTAGTTAAGAATTGAATGATTAACCAATTAATAAGGTAGCACAGGTCATCAACTAAAAGAGAGAAAAGAAGAGGGAAAGGGGTAGGTTAGAAGGAAGGGCTACAGACCATCAAGATCTCAGGGAGGTGAGATCTCTGACCCTGTCCCTAGGAAGACTGTAAGAAGCCTGAACTGTGGGGAATTTGTTCTGTTATATTCATGCTATGAATGAAGCACTTGGTGATGAACTGCTACAAGTTCTGTGTGAGGACTGTTTGGAGCAAGGACTCCAGGAGTGAGGAAAACCCACTCTGTGACACAGACACACTGCCACTAGTTCCTAACCTCATCAATACAAGCAGGGCATTGCTGTACATGGGGAAAGGGTGTATCATATGGCCTGAAAAACAGGAGGAGAAGTTAGGAAACATCTACTCTGTGCAGCATGTCCCCTTTCCAAATAAGTATAATTCCCATCGGAGAGTATCAGAGGGGTAGCTGTGTTAGTCTGGTTCTGTAAAAAGGGACAAAGAGTCCTGTGGCTCCTTATAGATTAACAGAAGTATTGGCGCATAAGCTTTCGTGGGTGAATACCCACTTCGTCAGACGTCTGACGAAGTGGGTATTCATCCACGAAAGCTTATGCGCCAATACTTCTGTTAGTCTATAAGGTGCCACAGGACTCTTTGTCCCTTTTCCCATCGGAGACAAGCTACGTACATTAATAATACTGCTTTGAGCAGGATTAAATTGCCCTACGTGCTCTGTGACTCCCTTCAGATAGGTCACATCAGGGAATCCACCAGGGATGGTGCAAATGGAAACAATGCAACACACTCAGACATTCTGATGGTATAGCGGGGGAAAAGCCTGCACAGAGACTCAGCACATACCTGCAAAAGGGATGAAATTAACAAGGTTTGGGCTGTCCATGGATCCTAGGCCTTAAATACGTTATGTTGGCTATGATCTCTTCCCCTTTTGGCAAGGGGAATGATACTGTGCCACTGCAATTCCCAGAAGCTATTAATCTTTTTGGGTAGGTGTTTCCTTTATGCATACTTTTACATAGGAGAACATTTGACCCTAAACTATTACTTCTAAAATTAGTAGTTAAGGATGTATAGATTCCAAGGCGAGACAGGGCCATTTTGATCATCTAGCCCAGTGATTCTCAACCAGAGGTGTATGTACCCCTGGGAGTATGCAGAGGGGGTACATCAATTCATCGAGATATTTACCTAGTTTTGCAAAAGGCTACGTGAAAAGTACTAGCAAAGTCAATACAAACTAAAATGTATTATAATGACTTGTTTATACTGCTCTATATACTATACACTGAAATGTAAGTAACATTTATATTCCAATTGATTTATATTATAATTATATGGTAAAAATGAGAAAGTAAACAATTTTCAGTATTAGTGTGCAGTGATACCGTCTGATTTTGTAGCAAGCAGTTTTTAAGTGATGGGAAACTTGGGGTACACAAGACGAATTGGATTCCTGAAAGGGGTACAGTAGTCTAGAAAGGTTGAGTTCCATTGATCTAGCCTGACAACGACACAGGGAATAGAACTTCCCTGAAATATAGTGGGATATTATACACTATGACAATGAAGTGGGGTGGAGAACTGGTGGACATTTTCAAAAATAAAAGCAAGGAATTAGTAATCCAAATCTCCTGTACAATGAAGGACAGAGAATACAAATTTGTTCTGCACTGCATCCTTCTTTTCTACATCCTTAATTACACTGAACCCTTCTTTTCTTGCAATGGTTTTACTTAAGCTATCTTGCCATGTTTTTTAATGACTTCTTTTTCTGCTATATTTGGAGGGAGAAAAAAGTGCCACTTTCATCTCTTGTAGAAAGCTTCCATTTTGTCACTTACTTCTCTGTAATTAAAACTAACAATTCTGTTGTCCTTTAGAACATTTTCCCCTTGACAAAGCTTTTTGTTTCTCCCCTCCCCCATTAACAAGTTTATCTGTGATTATTATTCCTTTCTCTTGATCTACATGGCCCCAGGTTGTTTTTTCAGTGTAATTGTAGGAGCTGTCTGAATTTCTTTCATAATATAGGATCAATAGCACACTGTGTGAATTAGGTAAGGCTTGGAAAACACCTTCACAGTGACAATCTTGGTTGTGTGTGTTCAGCTATGAAAATATGCATAGCTTTGCTTGCAAAGAATCAACCCCAACTGGATCTAAACCCTAGAGCTATGCAGAAAACGTTGCAGTGGAAACCAGGGATTTAGGCTTATTGATGATTTTATTAAAAGGAAACCAGCTCACTTAGTTTGATTTCACCTTCTTAATGTACTGATTTGGCAGCGTGCGAGCCCCACTTTGCACACCTGTAAATGACCGCGCACAGGCCAAGGCAGTGGAAAATCAGGCCCTGATTTTCTAACCGAAGCGCTGCAAGAAGCAGCGTAGTCAATGGGGCTAAGTTTAAAATCACAGCGATGGAGCTACAAAGACAGCAGGAGGCACAGCTGCAGCATCCCCCTCAGGCTCCATGGACCCTGTGACTCTAATGGAGTGTGTGCAGCTCCAGCAATTACTGCCATACAACCATTTGGGGGTGAAGGTGGCTGCAGATAGCCTCAAGCCTACAAACAAGTTTCCTCTGTTAATTGAGAACATAGAAATAGGAGACAAGAGAAGCGAGTAGGTGTAAATCGGTATCACTGCCACATAATAGCAGCATCTTTCTCCAGCTAGACCAATGAATATACAGCATCAGCAAAAGCTATTAGGTTCTGTGCCTGAAGGGCACATGGTGCCTCTTGAGAATGGTAAAGAAAAGAGCCTAGTTTCACCCTTAGTTCACCAGTTTGAAACCAACCTAGACTGGAAGTGACTGAAGGCCATGCCAGCTAATAGCCTATATGAAATAAATTAATAGTCTCCCACCGTTTCCTAGTTGGACAATAGCCAATATCATAAAAACTCCCCTCTTACCTTTAGAAGTGGTATTTTGCATAGAACACCATGTAAGGGGCAGGGCCAGGGCTGACTGGGTGAGAGGCAAGGCTGTAGGATGCACTGAAAAAGAGGTGTAGGGGGCAGAGACTCTTCCAGCCATGAGACTGGAGCAGCCTCTGCTAAGGGGATAAGGAGCCATGCAGCAGCCTGAGGACAAAGATTTTCCTCTCCCCTTAACCTCCCACTCATCTGTTCAGCACCAGTTGAGCATTCTGGGTGCTGGACTCTGGATTTAAACCTTGGCATGTGAATGAACACTTCATTTCTTTGTTTTTAACTCTTGCTTGTTTCACCAAGTATCATGGATTGTATTGCACTCGACATGTTTTGCAGCTATGGGATAAACTCACAAGGGTCTAAGTTTAAAGATAATTAGAGTTTGGAATCTTTTTCATGTGTGAATACCTTGTCTCACAAAACATTTCAAATTTCAACCCGAAACAAAAATTAGCACCTTTATCTAATGAAAATATTCAGAGTACATCGGAAAGCTGTTGCTATTATCATATTCCATGAATCCCTTAGCTCTTATTGTGTTCTGAGTATCACTTCGCAGTGTAAAAATAAATAAAACTAGGGGGGAAAACCTAGCAGTGAATTTCTTTTACAACCTTTAAATTTTAAAACCTTGTTGTAACCATTCCTACCAACCTCATACAAGCTGAGAAGACAGAGCTCAAAGACAGGTAACTTTAATGTTGTGCTTTTTTGTTTCTCATGTAGCTTTAATTTTGTATCTTTTTTTCATTTAAGTATCTTTATTTTTGTAAACAGTTTATCCCTTTTATTTTGTTTCTTTTCATTTATCGCTACCTTTAAAGCATTGTCTATTACATGCAGTTTCATTTTGTTCTTTCTTTTGTTTAATTTGCCTTGTATCTGGTTTTTACCTTTGTTCCGTTTCCATTGCTCTTTGTTCATTTTTAGGGGAGTGTATTTTAGTTTTTCAGCTGGTTTAAGTATTCAGTTTTAACTGCCCCCATTCTTTTCTTTTACCTTTTATTTCAGAACTACATCTGTCTCTTTTTTATTACTTTATATTCTTAAGCATACCTAGTTCGCAGTACAGATCGTAAATGTGTTCTGCCTTCTTTCTTAGTTGAGTTAGCTGCCTCTACTGCTGATGCCATTTGTGTGTAGACAGATAAAAAAATGTATCATCTCATTTTAAAGTTTATTTTATACAGGCTCAAATCCCTTGTATTAAATAAGATAGGAGTCCAGAGAACCATGCAAATAATGAACAAAACAAATTTCATTCACAGTTAAAAATATTAGGGCAAGCTACTGTCAAAAGGCAGGGTTTTTAAAAGTGTGATGCAAAATGGAAAATTACTTTCAAGTATTTTAAAGGAGCTTCATTCTGAAAGCCATAAGCATTCAGCTGTTGCCTCCGGTCCCATCTTTGAAGTTTTTTGGCTCTTATGTACGCATTTATTGATCGGTAATGGCTAAGGCCTTGTCTATACTACAAAAGCTTACTGTATGAACATAGTTGTGAACTCAAATTGACTGGAATGATGTTGAGCAAGACTTAGCAGTGAGTGTAGAGTGGGACAAATCATGCTCTGCATCATGGAAGCTAACCATGAGCAGATCGTGGGATCATCAATCAAGTAAAAACTCTTCTAGTGTTCACAGCCCTGAGAGAAAGAGTTAATTATTGCTCAGACCAGTGTTCAGCTTTCTTGATCACTGATCTTTGTTAGGTGGTGTCTATTTAGGCATGGGTTTAACTGTTTGTGTTCTAGGTTATATAATCCATACAATCAGTTTTGGATCCCGTTCTATCCTAATCTCTACCTAATAAATAAAGTGGAGCAGCTTGTAGGATCTGGTCCTGTATTTGCAGTGAAGCAAAATAAATAACTACTAATTTCTCACAAGAAGGCAGATGTAACCACTGACATTTTATTACCATGTCTCCATCTTATCCTGCCAACTTGTGTTATCACCGCTTAACAAAATTAATAAAATAACAAACTCTGGGCCAGTTCCTGCTTTCAGTTACTCCCATATAAACCTGGAGTAATTCCACTGAAGTCAGTGGAGTTAGTCCAGGTTTACACTGGAGTAACAGAGCAGAATTTGGCCTCCTATGAATACAAATGGAAAATTACCTATCTGCAGAGTAATCCTGTGGATAATTAAAAAAAAAATCCTTATTTAGCTCACATTTATAATGTATGCAGCATAGCAAATAAAGCAGCACACTTTACAGCATAGATTGGATATCCAATTAAACAAATAAAAAAATATACTTAGAAAATTTTTCAGGCTTCAGGCAGCCTTTTAAATTCATCAAGGTTTGGGCTTAGGATACATAAAAGATGGCCTAAAGCTCCTGGACTAGGACTGCATTCCTCTGGCACAAACAAAAGTCCATAGAAAAGGGAAAGTTTGTCTGTGTAGGACAGAGAAATTTTGGGGAGCTGGTTCAAGACTGTGGAACCAACTCCCACCAAACCTACACACCACCAAAACCCGCACCAGCTTCCATTTCAAGTGCAGTGTGTGCTCGGTTGATCTGGCTTGGGGAACGATAGAGAGAAAGCATTACATGTGACCAATGCTATATGGCAAGGTAGTCATTTCACTTATTATTGAAACACATTCAGATACCACAGTGATGGGCACAGGATAAAAACTTGAAGAGAAGAGAATACGGATTAGTTGTTTACATCTTCTTTGTAAAATCGGAATGACCCACTTCTTCCATGATGTTTTCGGAATGATTATGGTGAGCTTGTGGGGGTACTCCGGAGTAATCTAAGTATGTATCATATAAAATTGAGTCATGGCCAGTCACCATCTGAGCACTTTACTTGAATGTTGTATCTTTCCCTCTGTCTTAACATTCTGTTTTGTCTCTTAAGTGTGTAAGGTCAGGAGGACACACCCATGCAGATATACACATATTGCCAGTATATGTGGTAATGATCGCTATATGATGAATTGGATAGACATGTGATTAAAAAATGCTAGATGAGCTTCTTCATAGCTTCTACTGCAGTCCCAGTGCTGTATAAGCTAAACCCTAACAGACAGCAGTGAGGTTTGGCTGAGAGATTCACCCAGTTGTGGATCCACCTGCTATTCCTCCACTGTACCCAAACATCCTTCAGCTACCCCGGGTGAAGCCCCAGGGAACATATTTCTATAGGATGCAGAAGGTGCAGATCTGCTTGAATGAGCTCTTTCACCCTGCCTCTGATTTGTGCAATGGAACCACATTGACTCTGGTGCCTTTTAGCCTGTACTCAGTTTGGAGTGGGTGAGCAAGATTTGCCTCCCTTTTGAAAAGGAAACAATCAATGCCCAGCAAAGTGAGAGCCCATTAGGAAATATGGATACCATTGCATCTACTATATAGCTGTAAAGGTTTTCTCATTACCTAAGGACAATAAATTCCCAGTCCAAGAGAAGGGTTCTGTGGACAAGGATATGACTTTGTTCATTAGGAAATCAGTATTATGGTATAACTGTGTAGAGTAGAAGAGAAAGTTTGGAGCAAAGGAGTTGATATTGTTCACTAGGTTGGTTGGGAAGAACAGAAGTGTATACTGAATGTGAGTTATATGTTAAAAATGTTTTTGAACTTTGTTCTAACACATCGTAGTTGAGACTGGTAGCTACCTGACAGGGATTATATCACTATTTGTTACTGTTTCATTTTAAGGTTCCTTTAAAAATAACTGGGTTCCTGGAATTTGAAATGACTTGAGATGGGACCACCTCTTTCAAAGCCAGACAAGTTTTCACATGGTTCTCAAAGAGTTCTTTGTGGGGATAATGATCCCTTTCCCTGCATAACCCTGCAGTACTTAATATGGATGTCTAGTTTTATTTCAGCTTTGAAATATATAAAACAAGCATAAAAAGACTAATTGACAGAGGTATAAAAATACCATAATCAGTCTGGAGGCAAAATGAGAACTAAAGGATTAGGTGTCAGTGATATTAATGCTTTTGCCAAACTTGCTTTCTAAATTTAATATTTATACCATATAACAACATATCAGGCTACATTTTCATAGCAGTGCGCAAGAGTTAGCACTGATAATAAGATTTGTACACTGAACTTCTGAAGACTGCTTTGGACAATTACCCTATCAACTGCATTTCATGATGACACTAAATCTGCATACAGTTAGTGCTATCACCTGAACAAATCTTTGTGTTACAAATTTTGAAGCACCAGATATATGGATGTATGATTATGTAGCAACAGACAGCGCTCTGAAGCAAATCAGTATGAAAAACAGCCTTGGAAAACAATTTCCTTTCTTTGTGGTGAGATTGGCATCTTTGTGCCTTTGGAACAATACTAATAATATAATGAAAAACATGATTTTCCATGCTGATAAAAAAGCCTGTCTCTTTCTTCCTTCTCCTCTAGGTCAAGGTTATCAAATCATAAGTTGGATATTTAATGACTCTTCTTCAATAAACATAGTAAATTGATGCTAGATAGCCTTTTTTTTATTCCTGTGTTGTTTGCCATATGTCAATTCACATATGTCATTATTTTATTCCATATTTGTAAATGCCTTTAATACCATGGCTAACAGATAATTAGAGATCCTTCCTAGGAAAAGCACAGCCAATGCCAAAATCATGCAATTGACATTAATGATGTTTATGGCAACTGTGATCTTAACAGATTCTCTTTATGGTTAGTACTGCAAGTGAATGATGTCTTATGGGCTGTATTATGGCCCTGAAGCAAACCCTGATATTTATTTAAGTAGTTTAATTCTCTATTCAATCTTAGATGATACACCAGAAATCCGAGTGCTTCTTTGGTTCTTTCTTATAAAGAATTAAACAGTGACATTAAAGCCAGAGCTCTGAGTTGGGGCAGGGCCCAGGTGTAATATTTCAAAGGGAGCTCAGAGAAGTATTCTGCCTCAGGGAGACACAATAATTCTGTATTCACTCTGGTTTTGCACCAGTGTAACCTGTTGGTTTCAACTGGGTCTGTTTCTACATTAGATATTTTCATTGATGTATCTGCATCAATTTCTTCATACCATATGCATTGATATAAAGGGTGGCTTAGTTTAGAAATTTTTCTAATATCTATATACCTCGAGTTACGCCTGGTTTACAGCGATGTCAACAACTCAAGCTCATTGCCTCCAGAATGTCTTAGGAAGTGCTGCTGCACTCTTTTTAATGTACCTGATGTGGGGAGGGGCCATATACCCATTCTCCTTGTTCCTTTTTCAGAGAAGCTAAGTGCACTCGCTCTACAGAATCTTTGGGTCAGACTCCCCACACCACTCCACTGCTTTTACATTGGTGTAACACTATTAATGTCAATGATGTAATGGATTGGGAAATCAGGGCCCTTGAGTTCAACGACTCCCATGTGCCTGGCCCCAGTGTAGCATACGCAAGGCATCTTGCACCTTCTTTCTTGTTGCCCTTCCATGCAGGAGCAGGGGGCATAATCTGGCCATAAATATTATCATTTATTATTTTGCTAAAGGTCTGGTAAGTCTTGGAGCTCCTTTGTGCAAGACACTGTTCCATTGTAGGGATTGTATGTACCTGTCCCAGACAGCATAAAACCTAAGGAGTGTGGCTTAGATATAAAGGAAGGGTTTACAGGCAATGAAAAGGGAGATAGGCAATTTGCTTAGAATTATTTAGGAGAACAAATAGTCTGTCGCAACAGAGTGTGGACTGTATCAGAATACAATGAATTACTGTAATCTTTTTTTTAAATCAAAAACTAAAGGGGGAAAATAACTTAGCTATTGTAAAAGACATCAGTCCTCAGGAATTCTAAAATTAGAATGTATTGGGGCTGTTTTAGCAGAAGGATATATTTAAGCTTGTGCTCACAATGAATTGTTTGATATATTTCCTATCATGCTTGCCTCTACAGATATTTAATCTGCGAATTATCCACAAAACTTTCAAATTCAGCTCACTGTTACACAAATTTAATGCTATCCTGGGATAAGAGCTTTTGGCAGGATTTTGCAAGGAAAGTTATTAACACAGTGGGATTTTTGTTTAATGTTAGCAAAAGATGGGCACTAATGAAATATCACGCTAATGTGGTATAATGGGAATTTGCTAGAGCATTACACAATAGGATTTTCACATCATATCAGAAAGTATTAGAGAGAACTTCTGTAATATGATACGACATGGGGGCAAAGTCATTACAATGAGCCACTAAACTATCTGAAGGGCTCCTCCTGAGAATTTCTGGGCAGTGGCATTAGACCCACAATTAGGGTGATCAGATGGCCCAGATTTTATAGGGACAGTCCTGATTTTTGGATCTTTTTCTTATATAGGCTCCTATTACCCCCTCACCTCCATCCCGATTTTTCACATTTGCTGTCTGGTCACGCTACCCACAATCCAGTTATTACTATATAATAGAATTGTTTTGGCATCATGGATATTGTGATGGGATATACAAACCCAGCTGGGCCCAAAAGGGATAAAAGGCAATATTGGGCCCAGATAGCCCGGCCCTGCTGGGCCTGCCAAACATGCTCCGACTGGAGGAGTGGGTGAAAAGTTGCTCAGAAGCCCAGCAAAGGATAGTGGATAGGCTGCAGGAGAGAGGAATCCTTCTCTGGGAAGCCCAACAGAAGGTTGAGCCTGAGAGGGGACCACAAAGTGGGTAAGATTCACAGACAGTGCCTTCTCCATCCACCCCCTTTGAGAGAGAATCTGCAAGGTCCTATTCATTTGGATTCTTTTTTTGTTAAGCAATTGCCTGTTTGGACTATAGGGGCCATGCCCCAAACTGAAGGGACCTTTAGGTAGGAAGTAGCCCACGGCAGTGGACCTAAACTCTCTACAGAGTAGACCTGCGGGTGTTGCTTCCCAAAGGGCCTGCACTGGGATCTGGTGGAGAGGGAGGGTCTGGATGCCCCTACTATGCCCCCTTAAGGACTGAGGCCCAGATGCAGGTGGAGCCCAGAAGATTCCTGTCTTACAGTCAGGAACTAGGCACCTCTACTGCCCTGTCAGAGAGGCGAGGGGCCAGGTGTGCTAAATGCTAGGCTGCCCAGCCCTCAGAGCAACCTACCACTGGCATATTTTAGTAGACATCTGGTTTAAAATATTGCTGTATGTAGATGACAGATGATAAACTACTGAGCTACTCACTGTTAGTTGCAAACTCATTATACTCTATAAAAAGTTACTGTGTTGTTAAAATGGTTAAGGTTCCATGCAACATTATTTCTCAAACTTTTTTTTTATCCCTAATTTGTTACTGAAATTGGCATGGTAGAAAGTATATTGCACTGACTGTGAGCTCAGGGAAAAACATCTCAGAGTCCTATTGTCATCAACACAGACTAGAATTTGGGCACAGAAAATTCCAAGCATATAAATTCTTCCACTGGGGAGGAGGGATATTCCCACATGAGAATCAGAGGGGTGGCTTACAGCAAAATGTTAGGTCTTGGATCCCTGGAGATTTGCAGTAACCCTATGTCTCCTCAAGTCCTCTCTTGCTCCCTAAAACCATACTTCAGGAGATGTGCAGCCAGGACTTCCCAACATTCATAGAATCATAGAATCATAGAATGTCAGGGTTGGAAGGGACCTCAGGAGGTCATCTAGTCCAACCCCCTGCTCAAAGCAGGACCAATTCCCAACTAAATCATCCCAGCCAGGGCTTTGCCAAGCCAGGCCTTAAAAACCTCCAAGGAAGGAGACTCCACCACCTCCCTAGGTAACACATTCCAGTGCTTCACCACCCTCCTAGTGAAATAGTGTTTCCTAATATCCAACCTGGACCTCTCCCACTGCAACTTGAGACCATTGCTCCTTGTTCTGTCATCTGCCACCGCGGAGAACAGCCGAGCTCCATCCTCTTTGGAACCCCCCCTTCAGGTAGTTGAAGGCTGCTATCAAATCCCCCCTCATTCTTCTCTTCTGGAGACTAAACAATCCCAGTTCCTTCAGCCTCTCCTCATAAGTCATGTGCTCCAGACCCCTAATCATTTTTGTTGCCCTCCGCTGGACTCTTTCCAATTTTTCCACATCCTTCTTGTAGTGTGGGGCCCAAAACTGGACACAGTACTCCAGATGAGGCCTCACCAATGTCGAATAAAGGGGAACCATCACATTTCTCGATCTGCTGGCAATGCCCCTACTTATACAGCCCAAAATGCCATTAGCCTTCTTGGCAACAAGAGCACACTGTTGACTCATATCCAGCTTCACGTCCACTATGACCCCTAGGTCGTTTTCTGCAGAACTGCTACCTAGCCATTCGGTCCCTAGTCTGTAGCAGTGCATGGGATTCTTCCGTCCTAAGTGCAGGACTCTGCACTTGTCCTTGTTGAACCTCATCAGGTTTTTTTTGGCCCAATCCTCTAATTTGTCTAGGTCCCTCTGTATCCGATCCCTACCCTCTAGTGTATCTACCACGCCTCCTAGTTTAGTGTCATCTTCAAACTTATTCACGTCTCTGGATCTCCAATCTTAAGGAGACAGAATAAATTAGTGCTGACTAGACTTGGCTGAAAAGTGTTAAGCATATTTCTCTCTCTCTCTCTCTCTCTCTCTCTCTCACACACACACACACACACACACACACACCTTAATTTTCTTTTCTTTTTTTGTGAAAAATTGCAAAAAATTCAGATTTATTGACAACTTCCCCCACCTACTCAAAAAAATCCCCCAAACTTTTCAGTTTTTGGTTCTCATCCTTTCTTCCTGTCCACCCACCCACCTACCCCTTTTTTCTTCTTTTTGCATTTTGCAATTGGAAAAAGTGAGGAAGAGGAGGTAAAAAAAGAGAGAAAATGGTAATTAAACTAAAACAGTGAAAGGGTTGGAAGCCAACAAAAGAGTGTGTGTGTGGGGGGGGGGGGGGGCGGGGGGGTCCAAAATTGGAAAATGTCAAAAGAGCAAAAATTCTCAGTGAAAAACAAATTGTTTTGAATGAAAAATGTTGTCTGTTCTAATGCTGTGAGGCCTGTGAGATGGTAAGAGCTGACGCTGCAGAGAGTGATGTCACCACTCACCTTTGTCTGTAACTCATATGCATATCCCAGCCCCAAGGCAGCTGTGGTGAAAGAGCTTCAGTGGAGGGGAGAATGTCATGGGGACGGCACCGCCTTAGTCTCACCTTGGCTATGCCTCTTTAGATATGGTGCAAAGTCTGCTAGTTTTCTTCAACCTCTCTGGTAATGCTCTGTTCTCTTTGAAACTGAATGTGGCCACTGGCTTCACCAGGAAGCACACAGCATCCACACAGATGCTTCAGATCCATGTAGAGTTATGATGGGGAAATCTAACTGGAAAGAACATTGAATTCAAGTACCAAACACACATATAGGGTGAGACTATTGTATCAACATAATTTCATATTCAGCATGGCGTGAGAAGTGGGATGTGACCTGTAAGTAGGGATTGTAACTTTGTCAGACAAACACACAGAGCAGGGGGCATGAATAAAGCACTGATTCTTTCACATGATTATATTTCTGTTTTTTGTTTTGTTTTTTGTTGCATGTGTGCATTTTTTTTTAAAGCAAGCCTGGTAAAGGATATAGACTGGACAAAATAGTCCAGGTACTACTTGAGCTGGCCTATGAAAGGCCGCATAAAAAATTCCAGCTTGTACTATATTGTATTAATTGAACTAATTAATCATGATCTAAAGAGATCATATCTTAAGACACAAGCACAAGGGCATAGTTAAATTTGAAGTTCAATCTTAACCTTATTTCTCAATCTTAATGATGCATTTCCTAATTATGAACATATGACTTCTCAACCTAAGGGTTGTATGCAAGGTTTTTAAATTGAATTTCCTTTTCCTTTTTATTTGCATGTGTGTGTTAAGAAAGAAAATACATAGACATTCTCCAGAGATCTTGTAAGGCCCATACTTTGGGAATCCCCAAATGGGCAGTAAGGACAACTTTAAGGTTGCTTTGCATCACTATATCCTGTGGCTCAGAAGCTGTAATTCTAAAATCCCTTATATATTTACATCAGCTGATCTGACTAGGCATTCTACTTGAAAATAGTGAATAGCTACTCAGACCTTTCCACAATGGTGACAGCAGCTGTGATAGGCTCAGTGGTGGATTAATGATTTTGCCACCCCTGACCCATATGAACTTGTTTTAGTTTTTTTACAAATTCATTTGAACTAAAATCAATCTAAATATCATTAAAATAATTGACCATTTACAAGTTTTATTATATATAAAATTACAAGTACAGCGGACCCTCGCTTGAACACACGTCTGTATAGCACGATTTCGCTTATAGCGCGGGACCACGCATGGATCCAAAACTGAGAACCGCTTAATTTCTTCCTTCCGGTCATATTATTAACATTTAGGATTCTTACGAGTGTGTTTACTAAATGGCATCGCGCTGTCACTGGTGGTTTCAATATGCACTATGATTTGTAGAATCGCGGCATCACTGATGCCGCAATTACAAAAATGCTGCTATTATAAATTTGCTGCCATTGCAAATTTGCCACCCTAGGCCTAGGCCTTGTCGGCCTAGATGATAATATGCCACTGGTAGGCTCACTGGAAAACTACAAGCAAGAAAAAATTGGTGGCCTACATGCTAAAGAGATTGTCTTTGCTCAGATATCTTGAAAGTCTCTGCTGATATTTTTTAAATGTACAGTCTTTTGACTCAGTATAACCGAAGGATTATTGTAGAAGATTTTCTATATATTGAGAGCACTTTCCCAAACTATCATAACTTCCGTCCCCTAAGTACAGAAAAAAGCACCTGGACCTTCCGCCTAATGTACATTTTAAATTAAAAATGTGGTGGCAGGGCAGAGAGTTGTCTGTGTGGAAATACTGAATAGATGGTGTTTTGGGGATATATATGCTATTACAATCATGTGCACAGGCAAGCATGTTAATTTCTCTTTCTTGCAGGGTCATTTAATTTCCACTATGCACTCAAATGAGTATTTAACTATTAAATATTTAGCAAATGATACTCATGTCTAGTTTATTCAAGTCTTAAGAGACTAAGAAAATACATTCTTTGTTTAATGATTTTTCTTGGTCTGGCCTGACCCTTAGCTCAAATAGGTTATCTCCCAAGGAGGTCATCTTTAGAGACTGAGAAACACTTATTTCTTTAAGCACCTGTGGGTAAATGGAAAGCTCCAAACTGCTGGAAACATGTCAAGAAACTAAAGCAGATATTCAAACAAACTTGAAGAAAAGAAAATTCATTAATATAATAATTAGTAATTAGCTGAATCTGGAAATGTGGTTTTGGACAAGCATTCATAATTGTGGATGCTTATGGCAAACCTTATCTGAACTGTGATGTCCTTTCTATAGAGATCATCCCAGCATCATCATTCTCTAATATAACTCCTCCTCCTCTCCTGCCAAACTCTAAGGCCTCTGTTGGTTAATTATCCTTGGGCTGGGAAGCCTGAGGTACTCCTTGCCTCTGGGTAGTTCTTATTCAAGGAAAAGCCAGGGATCCTCCTCCTAGGAGTGGTCTTCATCTCCAACAACCTCTCTGTATGGCCTGTTGCTGATCAATTCAAGTTCTCTAGAGCAGTGGTTCTCAAAGCCGATCCACCGCTTGTTCAGGGAAAGCCCCTGGTGGGCCAGGCCGGTTTGTTTACCTGCCGTGTCCACAGGTTTGGCTGATTGTGGCTCCCACTGGCTGCGGTTCGCCACTCCAGACAAATGGGAGTTGCGGGAAGGGTGGCCAGCACATCCCTCGGCCTACGCCGCTTCACGCAGCCCCCATTGGCCTGGAGCAGTGAACCGCAGCCAGTGGGAGCTGCGATCAGCCGAACCTGTGGACGTGGCAGGTAAACAAACCGGCCTGGCCCGCCAGGGGCTTTCTCTGCACAAGCGGCGGACCGGCTTTGAGAACCACTGCTCTAGAGTACATTTAATTCTCCAGAGCATATGAAATTTGGATTAAATGTCTGTTGGGGCCTTGGTGTAGAGCCTTTCAGACAGAGGCTCTGGATCCTGCAGAAGGGCCGAAGGGGTAGTCTACCCTAGAAGCACCTCAGTGCAGCTGAAGTGAGTCTGGTGAAGATACTCTATGCTGACTGGAGAGAGATATTCTGTCAGCATAATAAATTCACCTTCACGAGAGGCAGTAGTTACGTTGGCGGGATAAGCCCTCCCGCTGACATAGCGCTGTACACACAGGTGCTTAGGTCAGTGTAACTTATGTAGCTCAGGGGTGTGGATTATTTATTATTGATGTTGTATTTGATTTATTTATTTTATATTATAAAGTGCTACTTGGCCCCATGGATTAAGTGTTTTTCTTTTTCATTGTTCTTTATGTGGAGGGACTAATTTTGAGTTCATTTGGGGCTAAAATGACTGACGGAAATCATTATAAGAGACGCCTATAAAAAGTCATAAGTGAACTGAATTTTTGAACTTTCAGCATAGCAACCTTCTCAGGTATACATCAAAAAAATCGATCTACATTGGCATTAACCTGCCAGCTTTGACTCACCAGGACCCATGATGGGATATATCAAGGATCAGGAATTTTATGTAGGAGCTTCAGAGAAGAAGCACAATGAAAATTTAGGCACACTGAGCCACAAATGATGGAGCAGCAATCTCTGTAGTTATGGCTGCCAAATAATTTCCATTTTAATCACTAAGTTTTCATAAATTCATAACTCAGTGAAAATTTACTTCTCGGGCTGAAGCTTTCAATGCTTAATTTCTAGAAAGAAGTGGATTTTTTTTCCCTTTTGCTTCCTTTTATGGAAAGTTTGAGGAAAATCCCTCCAGTCATTGAGAGGATAAAATAAATTCACCATTTTTTCATTGTACTGTATAAAGGTAAATAATTGCACTTTGTTTTCAGGAGAATAGTTTTAACATGACTGAAACTTTAAGTTTCACATTTTACTTGTATCTGGTCTATAAGGAGTTGTATGTTTGAAAGAATTGCCTGAAAAACATAAAATTTGTGAAGATTTCGAAATCTACTATGTCACATGATCCTGTGGAAGATTGCCACTTATAACTTAAGGCTATCTTAAATATATGGACACAACTATTAAATCACTAATAAGGAAAATGCCTAAATCTCAAACATTGGATGTTTTGGCAGGACAGGGAGTACGCTGATTGGTGTCTTACCTACTCTACCTAGCATGAGCTCTCTCTGTTGGCTGCTAAAACTACAGTAGGAAAGAACAGAGAATGGAAGGATCTTACTATTGGAAATAATCCCAGGAAGTACTTCCATGAATGTGAAATCGACTTTTCCAAGAGTAATGCCCCTAACGGACAGGGGGCTGCAGACAGGGGAGTTTGAGAGGGAGAGCAAGAGATCCCATTGCTGAACAGGCTACCAGGTCAGAGTGAGAGTACTAGCTGTTGGTGTGAGTGAGTTTGCTTGACTGTTTGAATTTTAATTTTGATTCTGATTTCAGGTGACTTCAGTTTCAGCTGCTGTGGCAGTTGAGACTGAGTGACTGACCATGTTTCCTTGATTGCCTTTGATTAGCGTTCCCCAGTGTGACTCATGAAGGGGTAGGACTGACCTAGGCAAGCAGGCTTTAAAAGCCAGAGGCAGAGTGACCAGGGGGCTGCAGACAGGAGAGTTTGAGAGGGAGTTTGACAGAGGAAGGCCTATGATGGTTAGGAAGACCTGCAACACTTGTGCCAGCACTGCTTCTGTCTCCTCCACCTGCACCTATAGCCAGACAGAGCGTCTGAGCATGGATGCTTCTACCCAGATCCTGGTGTGGTTTTGCAGGGACTGTGACTTGCAATACCCACTTACTGATATCCAGGCTGGGGGGGGGACCATCCAATGTGAAAGGTGCATGCTGGTGGAATCTCTCAGGTAGCAGGTGGGAAAGCTACAGGAGGAGGTGGCTAGGTTGAGGAGCATCCGACTCCACGAGCAATTCCTGGACAGTGTCCATGTGGAGACAGCTGAGGTAGCTGTCCCAGTACACAGGACTGCTGACACCACTGGCAGAGGAGGAGATGGCTCAGGGTGGACACTAGCAGCTGGTTACTTCTGGCAGCAGGCAGTGATCCACCCCTGCTCCAAACCCTCCCGCCGTGGTAATAGGAAACCATTATGCTCTTCTTGATACAGGAGAGTAGGAATCACCCCCTACAGCAGAGGAGGAGAAGCCTCGTACCCCTAATGCTGGGAGTCTGCTGCCACCACTGTGAATAGGAAAGGTAGGGTAGTGGTGATCGGAGACTCTCTGTTGAGGGGGACGGAGGTGCCCATTTGTCACCCTGACATTTCATCTCAAGAGGTATGCGCCCTGCCACGGGCCAGTATCCGAGACATTATGGAGGCACTGTCGAGGATTATCCAGCCCTCTGACTACTACCCCATGCTACTCATCCATGTGGGCACAAATGATACTGCGAGGTGTGACACTGAGTGGATCAAGAGTGACTACAGAGCTCTGGGAGTACGGGTGAAGGAGTTTGGAGCGCAGGTGATATTCTCTTCGATCCTTCCTGTCAAAGGTAGGGGCCCAGGCAGAGACAGGTGCATCGTGGAGGTGAATGCCTGGCTGCGAAGATGGTGTCAACAGGAGGGCTTTGGCTTTCTCAACCATGGGATGCTATTCCAGGAAGGACTGATAGGCAGAGATGGCATTCACCTTTCGAGGTGAGGAAAGACCCTATTTGGACACAGACTGGCTAACCTACTGAAGAGGGCTTTAAAAAAGTTTTGACGGGGACAAGTGAGCAAAGCCCACAGGTAAGTGGAGACCTGGGAGATAGGACGGAAATAGGAGGGAGCATGGGCTATAATGGCAGAGAGAAAGGTGGGTCAGGGCAAAACTGGGAGACAAGATCAAATATCTTAGATGCCTATATACAAACGCAAGAAATATGGGTAATAAACAGGAAGAACTGGAAGTGCTAATAAATAAATACAATTATCGGTGATGCCAACAGCGTCAAACTTGGTGGGATAATACACATGATTGGAATGTTGGTATGGATGGGTACAGCTTGCTCAGGAAGGCTAGACAGGGGGAAAAGGGAGGAGGTGTTGCCTTATATATCAATAATGTACACACTTGAACTGAGGTGGAGATGGACATAGGAGACAGAAGTGTTGAAAGTCTCTGGATTAGGTTAAAAGGGGGAAAAACAAAGGCGATGTCATGCTAGGAGTCTACTACAGGCCACCTAACCAGGTGGAAGAGGTGGATGAGGCTTTTTTAAAAAAACTAACAAAATCATCCAAAGTCCAAGATTTGGTGGTGATGGGGGACTTCAACTATCCAGATATATGTTGGGAAAATAACACAGTGGGGCACAGACTATCCAATAAGTTCTTGGACTGCATTGCAGACAACTTTTTATTTCAGAATGTTGAAAAAGCTACTGGGGGGAAGCTGTTCTAGATTTGACTTTAACAAACAGGGAGGAACTCGTTGAGAATTTGAAAGTGGAAGGCAGCTTGAGTGAAAGCAATCATGGAATCATAGAGTTCACAATTCTAAGGAAGGATAGAAGGGAGTACAGCAAAATAGAGACAATGGATTTCAGGAAGGCGGATTTTGGTAAGCTCAGAGAGCTGATAGGTAAGGTCCCACGGGAATCAAGACTGAGGGGAAAAACAACTGAGGAGAGTTGGCAATATTTCAAAGGGACACTATTAAGGTCCCCAAAGCAAGCTATTACGCTGAGTAGGAAAGATAGAAAGTGTGGCAAAAGGCCACCTTGGCTTAAACACGGTGCCCTGATTAGCCTGCCTTAATTGATTCTAGCAGCTTCTTCTTAATTGGCTCCAGGTGTTCTAATTAGCCTGCCTGCCTTAACTGGTTCTAGCAGGTTCCTGATTACTCTAGTACAGCCCCTGCTCTGGTCACTAAGGGAACAGAAAACTACTCATCCACTGACCAGTATATTTGCCCTCTACCAGACTCCTGTACCCCAATGGTCTGGGTCTGTCACACCATGAATGTGACCCCAATGTTGAAGAATTTGGTTTAAATCCCAAAGCACACACTTGATGTTGGGGATTCCAGGCAACTCACACTAGTAGTATTTGGGTCTTAGCAGGCAGAGAGGGACATGAACCACTTGGTCTCTTTCCCTGAGGATGATACTAATGCATCTCTGCCTTGTTTCCTGAATTTCAGTTTCACAGATTATTACATGAATGTGTTCACTATTTCATTTTGTGAGATTTCTCCCTGTTTCCCTCATTTTTCTTTATGGGGAATGTCACTGGCTACGTCTTGCTCTGGAATATGTGGAATGCCTACTTTCACAGTGAAAAAACATGAATTTGGGAATTTTGTAGTTGCAAAGCTCTCTTCCCAGAAAAGTGAAACAATTGAAAGCGTGCAGGGTAAAACTTTTTTTTTTTTACATAAATGCTCACTTTCAAAATTGTTTATGAGTAGTTTGGCATTTCAATAAAAATACATTGCATAATTCCATCATTACCAGTGGTTAAGTCATCAGGAGAGACAAAGCTCCACTAAATTGGGATCCCATGTGTCAAGTGGGATCCATCCATTGGGGAAGAGGAAGGATGGTTCAATGATCAGGGCATTAACCTGCTCTGCCACAGGCTGCATGTGTGACCCTGGGCAAATCCCTTAACCTCTCTCTACCTCAGTTTCCCATCTGTAAAATGGGGATGATAATCCTTTTCTTCCTCACAGCAATTTTCTGAGATTGTGAAGTGTGTAGATACTATGGTAACGGGGGCCATATAAGTACCTACAATTGGGGTTACTCTCTACTGGCACTAAGCATTAACCAAACTGTCTTCTTGAATAATCTCAACATTTTTGTTGAGATTATTATTATTATCATTATAATATAATAAATAATTCCTTTATTATGACTCTCCTGGGACAATGACATATATCTGATTGACGTCTCCAAAACAACAGGCTAGTATCCTCAAATTTGGTGCCTGGTTGAGTCATTATAAAAGCAGAAATATTGATTCACTGGCCCTGACATATCATTAGTGAGAGCAATGCATCTTGTTTTGATATGTCAGCACAGTGAATCAGTGGAAAAAGATATGTGGTAGGTTAGGAGGAAATCACCCCTGGGTAGACAGAGGTAGGAGTCTTTTTTTTTTTTTAACTTGCTAGTCTAAATTTATTACCACTCCAAAAATCAAATCAACAAAAAACTCACAAGCAGGCAATACAGGGAACAGAAATCCAGGAGGATCACTACAAACATTATCTTTTAATTGAAACTTTAAGACACTTTCAGAAAACTGTCTTTCTTTTAAACATATATACACACACACTATTGTAGTACATAACATCCAGCTACATCAATCACATCTAATGGAAGGTAATAAGATGTGACTGGGATAATGTGATGGTTTGCAGTCTAACTCCTTGGCAACTTTAACCAAAAAGAAATGTGATTTCTAGAAAACCGAGTCTAAATAAATGTCTTTTCAATCAAAACAAAAGAACAGACTAGTGGACAAAACAATGAGCTGGCATTTTGTATTTTCCTGAAAATATATCAGGACAGATTCTCAGCTGCACCCAATAAACTCTGGCATAGCTTAGATTGTGTGAGATGGGGAGAGATGACTTAAAAGAGATTTACTGTCTATGTAAGGAAAAGAGCTTAAAACATGAGAATTGTCTAAAATATTCTCACCATTGCAAAGTCAAGTATCATGAAAAAAAAACTTGTTTTGTTCACTGAATTTCTGCAAAGACAAAAACACTTTCAAAGCAAAGTCAGTAGTTCTGCTGAAATTTTTGTTACCCTTAGCAAATCTGGAAGCATTCTTGGTACATATGCTCTTAGGCATCCTTTAGAAGCAGTATATCCATTGCGTTTAGCCAGAGAGGGAGTAATCCATAGCCCATGGAAGTCAGTGATATCCCTGAACAGCATCAAGATCATCCAGGCCCTTCTTTTCCTCGTTTGAGACATCAAAGACCAAATAAAGTTGATGTGGAGAAAAAAGAAAGTAAATAGCGTGTGTAGTTTGATGTCCAACAGCAGCAGAGCAAATGCTTTATTTAGAAGACTGAGGATGAGCCGCAGCCTACTCGTAGGTTTTATGTCTGTGTGTGAGAACTCCAGGAATCAGGCACATACAAATCAGTACTAATTAGGAATAATAATAAGAAAAATATTTTCATCTTCTTCTCTTTCCATTTTGAATTAGTTCCAGTAAAATTAGATTCATATTTGGGACTGAGTATATTGCATCAGATTTGATATTGGTTTCTCTGAATAGCTAGGAAAAACGCCATCATCACATCATACAGGACTCTTGTTTGGACCAAAATGAAAAGCACAATCCTAGGCACCAATCCTGCAACTGGCTCTGTCTGGGTGAAGCCAATTGCAATACAGTCTTCAGAACAGCTTGGATCCAATCAATACAGTGTAATCTAGACACAGAATGCAAGACAGAGGACTCGGATTTATATGCTGGAAAAAAAAAGGAAAAAACCCAAACTCTCCATTAATTGGAGTTGTATCCAATCATTTAATTTAACTTCATTACATCTGAATCTGGAGGGACATGCCTGTGGCTGGGGAAGTCATTCAAACTACTTTCCAAACCTTTCACCCATAAAATCTTCAAGGAACGTAATGGATTTGTTCTTTTCAATGGGAATATATAAGAGCGCGAGAAAGACTTCATGAATATATTACAGACACAAAACCATCTTTGTATTCACTTCATGTTCACACTCACAGGATGAAAACAGTACTGATTTGTACTTCAGCTTGTTGGCAATGCACTGTAGCTATCTGCAGGGTAAGACACACCCCATGTCAAATGTAGCTCTTACATGCTTTCCTTCATGTGAGACAATTTCAGTTTTAATTCTGGTATGATCTTTGCATACATACAATTACAGGACAGATAATACAGGATAGATAATACATACCGGATATTTTATCTGTTGCAGTAAAGTGTCCGTGCACATAGATTTTACTGTTGCTGGAGGACCTCAGAAAAGAAGTTGAAGCTCACTTTCATGAGAACCTATGTTACAACTGTTTAAAGCATAATGCTTCCTGTTGCAGATGATAGTTTCTGTGAGGGCCTAACAGCTTAGTGCTCTCAGAAGAAATGAATTTCAGTTCACAGGAGAAATACATTTCAGGAAGGATACAACCGTAGAAGATGTGAATTTCAATGTGTGAGAATGAATTTGTATTGAGAACCCTATTCCACTTCCCACTCAAAGCTCCATTAGGAATTGTAAAGTTTCTCTGTACATAAATGAGTCAGAATAAAATGAGAGAGAGAAAAAATATGCAGCCTAAAGACATATGTGAGAAACAAATGGTGTTTTATGGAATACAGGATTGTATAAATAAATAAAATGAAAAATATTCTGAGTAAAACCTCAAAGGAGTTCCAAAAAGGTCCCGATTGTCCACTGCCCTGCTTCTTGTGTGGTCATTCGCACCTGTGCAAACTCAGGTTGGTTATCAGTGTGTTGTGATATTTAAATCAAAGGGAATTACAGTAAAATGTATATCTACCTCTCTTCCTGATATACAGACCTTGACAAAGCAATAGTGGAGGTGAATTACCGATTGCTTTATCACAACATAAGGTGGTAACATTAAAGATGGGTTATTTTTACTATGCAGTGTACACTGTTTCAAAAGAGGTTGCCCTTTCTGTTTCTCTTGTGAAATACAGGATTCTTTACTACTGTGCTTAGCTGTTACACAGTTGTGCAATGGAAGGGAAAGGTGCAAGGAACCTTCCCCCCCACACACACCCTTAGCCCCCTTGTGGTGGCCCACACAAAGACCAGGAACAATTCTAGTCACCATGCTCTGAGGAACACAGGGACGGTTCTAGTGTTATGCCCCTAGGGCAGGGGTCGGCAACATTCAGCACGCGGCTCGCCAGGGTAAGCACCCTGGCGGGCCGGGCCAGTTTTTTTTACCTGCTGATGTGGCAGGTTCAGCCGATCGCGGCCCCCATTGGTTGGAGTTGGACCAGCAAAGGGGGGAATAAGCTGAGAGTCTTACTTTTCCCCCCAGTCCCTGTCCTGCTTTTCTTTTGAGTTTCTCAGAAATAGACGGGCTATATTACAGACTGGTTTCATGCAGCTTTTGCCAACAACTTTGGACATTAGGGGGCTATCAAAAAGATAACGGGAAATGCTTTTCGTTATTCTGTATTTAAAACCAAATGGTATCTTCCCCTGTGAAAACATTTACAAGCAGATGTTGCTAGGCAAGAATCAACCACAAAGGGAACTTTATCATATATTTTAACTTGATTGAGTGATGATTTCTTAGTACAGCAGTTGATTTTTTATAATGTAGCTCTCCACTATGAGAAGCAGATATCTCCCTCTGGTTTAAAACTGATATGCAATAAATCTATCTAATATCTGGCAGTTTTATGGGATTCTAGTTGCAAATTTTGCCAATATAAATGATGCTCCAGAACACATTCAATGTTTGCTATACTCTGGCTCATTTGAACTTCAAATTTCAGTTGTAACCATCTTTTACTATACGCACCAGTGGATGAAAGCAGAAACTGAAAACATGGTTCAGTGCAAGTACAGTATATCTTTTGTAAAATATTATCTACTTGTTTATCAGATTATTTTTCTCTACAAGCAGTTGCAACTGTGAGCAACTGATATTATCCACTGGGATCAGATACTATTTTGATAAGTTGTTCTGGCTTGTTTAGTTTAGCTTGATGGCTGCTATAATTACAGATAGACACACAGATGCACACAAACACACCAGTATTTACAGTTTCTGCAGAAAAATACTTTCTGTGATATTGTAAATCTGTTTCTCTCTTCCCCCCCCACCCCCAACCAAGCCACTTACAAATATGTTAGAAATGGTACGAGAGATATTGCCTAAATCAATAAAAGAGCTGCCTTTCAGAAGACCCTGACTATTTGAAGGGCTGTACACCTCTACTGCAACACTGAGAAAACATTTTTTTCCCCTATTGATATATCCTAGAAGGACAAGGATAAATTAAAATTATGGTTCACAGTATTTTATTTCATTTTAATTTTCTTTTTGTTTATAAATATTATGAGAAACTAAGCACCTGTCCTGGCCCCAGGTACCTTTCCATATGACAGATGATAAAGCCAGTAGCCTCTCCTCTACTCTGAAATCAGAAAATAACAAATTATAGATGAAAATCAAATGCAAACTTGAGTAGAGAGGAGGGATGTTCCAGTAGTTAAAGCATTAACCTAAGATTTGGGACATGTGGGTTCAAGTTATCAGTGTACTACCAGCCTCATCTGTAACCTTGGGTAAATCATTTAGCACAATGGTTCTCAACCAGAGGTACGTGTACCCCTGAGGGTACTCAAAGGTCTTCCGGGGGTACTCAACTCATCTATATCAGTGTTTCCCAACCTGGGTGTTGCAGCTCCTGGGGTGAGGGGTCATGGGACAGATGGCGGGGGAGGTTAAAAGCGCAGAGCCGGCGTTAGGGGGTGGCAAGCAGGTCTTCAGGCTTAGGCTGCAGGGCTTAGGCTTCAGACAAGGCTCACAAGTGAAAAACAAGCTCAAGTATCACACTGATATGCAAGTGTAATATTTATGTTCCAATTGATGTATTTTATAATTATATGGTAAAAATGAGAAAGTAAGAATTTTTTCAATAATAGTGTGCTGTGGCACTTTTATATTTTGATGTCTGATTTTGTAAGCAGGTAGTTTTAAAGTGAGGTGAAACCTGGGGGTATACGAGACAAATCAGACACCTGAACCACTGATTTAGCATCTCTATGATTCAGTTCCCCATCTGTAAAATGGCAATGATAACACTTTCCTACTTCATAGGGGTGTTGTGAAGATAAATACATCAAAAAAATGAGGCATTCAGATACTATGGTGATGGTTGCCATATGTGTACCTAAGACAGATCTTCATATTCATTTCAATTTCCATATATACTTAATTAAAATATGCCAGTGGACAGATAAATTGCTGTGACATATTGTGTCCACTGTTTATTAAACAGATATGACCAAAAAACCCTGCAAAAGCCTATGACAGCCAAACTGCAGTACAATTGTTAGATGCAGTGATCACCATTAAAAGATCAGAATTAACCCACCTAATTTTCTTATAATTAGTAATAGCAGCCACTGTAATATACACAGAAAATGGATGGTCAAAATATTCACTACAAAATTAAAACCACTTTAATATGCCCCTTTTTCAGTTTGAAGAGCTTCCATAAAAATGTAGTATATTGTGCAAAATATTTTGCATTATTATGATTATTAATACTTATATTAGAGTGCTATCTAGAAGACCAAGAAGGTTGGGGACCCATAATGCTAGCCCCGGAAAAGCCGCATCAGTGGAAGTCCTAAGTTTTGTAGACAATATTTTTTTCTCATGATTTAAATGTCAGTGAAAATGTCACTGCAGCTTTTCATGGTACATTTTCAGGTTTCAGTGAGTCTCAGTTGATTGACTTATGATTAAAGTCACATGATATTTCCTCACAGTTCCTGATCAGCTGGCCTATGACATGTGCATAGATGAAGCTATTTGGCTTGCTTATTCAGGCATTTATTTGAAGGAGGGAGGAGATGTTTCCAAATACACCATTGAGAAAAGCAGACCTGCCACTTTTCCCTATCAGAAGGTAGGGCACTGGGGCATGAGGGAAAGACACAGGGGCCTGTTTGTGGGCATGGGGAGGGAAGAGTCTCTGAAGGACTGATAGAACACAGTATTGGTGGGTGTGGAGCTCCATACATTTGAGTGGATTGGATAAGTATCCAAACTATTCTATCTTTAACCAAACTAAGCTTAAAACCTTTCTGAGGTTTGCTCACTGCTAATTCCAGATGTGTTTGTCCAAGGATGAGTTTTCCATACTCTTGCATGTGGTCTTGATGTGATACTAATTAACTGAATGTTTGTATGTGGTATTTGCAGTGCTAGGGCTGGTTTATTAGGTGGTTTTATGTATCATTTTCCTGAGAAGTTTACTGCAAATTCTTATATTTAGTTTTGCTGTGAAAATGCTGAGGTTTGCATTTTTAAACATTCCTCTTGTAACCCTAGAAAGGCACCAAAATTATTTTAGGGGGAGGGGGGAAGGAGGAGAAGAAAATTTTAATTTGGAAGGCAAAATTATGCAAGGTAACTATTTCATACAGACCATAATTCCAAACCTCCTCATCATATCTGTAGTTTTTATGTTGCTGAGCAACAAAAATATTTGACTGCTGTTTATACATAAAAATAATCTTTGTTTTCATTTGCTTATCATCCTTTTAACTTCTAAGGCAACCTTACAGGGGTGGGGATATATACCCAGGATGGGCTTCACATCCCAATAGTAATCAGTGGTGCTATAAACTTTGTGGCTGCAGGCAGTACTGGTGACTACTGAGAGATGTCTACAATATAGTTCAGCGACAGATAGTTTTCAGTATAACTTGTACACTTTGTTTACCTAATTAAGCAAATGTTTAAGATCTCTGATTTGCACATCTCAAAAATCTTGGATAAACTAGGGATGCTTACCTGAGTCTAAATCATTTTGAGGTTTCCTCCCTCTGTCACCTCTCTTAAAGCCTCCTGGGAACCTGTGATGTTTTTTAAAAAGGTTCAGTATAACAGGGCTATGTGTAAGGCCAATTCTTCTAATCAAAGAGGTTCACAATCTCACATTAAGAGCAGTAGCATGAAAAGTTTGAAAAATGTGTTATTATCTCTGCATTTGTATACTCATAGCACCTAGGAGTTCCAGTCATGATCTAGGATTGTACTGAGTGAGGCACTGCACAAACACAGAACAAAAAAGACAGCCCCTTCCCCAAAAAGTTTAAAATTTGAGTAAGAAACAAATTTTCCTATATTACATAACACATAATGTCAGCTCTTTCTTCTCTTGTTTTTCAGGCCAGAAGGGACCATTCTGATCATCTAATCTGACCTTGGGGATAGCAGAGACCAAAGACTCTGCTGAATACTAGACTATGTTGAAATTGTTGAGGATATTTACATGTAAACCAGCTTAGAAGTTGTTTAGAAGTTCACTTGGCTTGTGTTTTTCATTGCCTGTTCTTACAGTCATGGGTTTGTAATATCATAACTGTCTTTGCAACAGCTGACTGCAACATCACCAAAAAAGGATTACGAGGATAAGTGAGGAATAAGTGGCAGAAGTAAATGGATGCCTTTGAATGACTCTAGTATTAAAACAACAGCAGCAAAGTAAAGGAGGCAAAAACTCTAGAAAATAGGAGAGAAAGACAATGGGTATCACTTAAACTGTTGTAAAGTGTGCAAAAGACGAGACAATCCAGGTTTCAAACCCAACTTGAGTTTCAGTGTAATGTATTTTCTGTATGCTGACATCCTCCATTCCTGTACTTTTGCAGGCACTACCTCCTAAAACAAGACTCTATAGGCAGACTCCTATTCCCACCCATAATCTGACAATGCCAACCTAGACATGGACTACTGGATATCCACCTGCGCAATGAGATATCAAGTAAGATAGGCAAATACAACTTGTCTAAATGGCTTGTTTTATGGAGAATGTTTTTTTGGAATATCCAATGAAACACTAGCATGTCTGCAAAATAAATAAATAAATATGCTATGTGCAGTATCTATGGCAACTCAAAGATGTACAATCCTGAAACTGCAAAATACTGTGGCAGTCTCATGGTTTCCATGAAATCTTGCACTCAAGCCTGTGAAGTGAGGGACATGTAGCACTGATTGCATTAGCCATCATATAAATTGCTTCTCTGAGGAGATATGGCCCAATTTAATGCCCCCTGAAGTCAACAGGAGTCTTTTTGTTGACTTAAATGGGTGTTGAATCAGACCCCAAAACAGCCATAGCCATGCTTGAAACTTGAAAAGCTCTATTTTAGTTCTAAAAATGCATCTTTGAACCTTAGCAAGCCTCTACAGTTATTCTGTGAATTCTTTTTTAAGGTGGGTTTGTTCATTAGGAATATTCTCCCATCTCTAGAAGCAATGTTGTAATCAGAGTACATTCTAGAAGGGTATTTTATTGTGTGTGTATATTATTTTAATATATGCTGTGTGTGTATCTATCATCTATCAACAATGAACCTGATATCCATGTAATCAATTGCACAGGTATGCAATAAATACCTGTGCAATTTATCAGAAACCCTCTAGATTACATCACTTGGCCTCTAATGAGATTCCCGGGGATTTAATCTAATATTCCAAACTTCATAGGATGTTCAAATACAGTCACTACCATTTTAAGTTAACCAGTGAAAGGTCTCTTCTTTATCGCCTTGAATGTAGAATGTCCCCTCTAAAATTGACCCTTTCTGAGGCCTGGGATTGGAGACGAACTCATGGCCTTATCACTTGTGAGTAATGCAACATTCCTAAACTCATGCTGAGAATGCCACACACCCCACTATTGTCATATAGGAGCAGTTCTACACAAAAGGGAGTTGGAAAATGTTGTCTCCCTGTTTTTTTTTTAAATGCTTCTAAATATTACATTTAAAAGTAAACAATATTTTCATTCATTTTCGCTAAGGGAACACAGTACAAAACTCTTTAAAAATGTATTTAAGATTGTCAGGTAAGGGTGAGATTTTCAGAAGTGCCCAACTGAGTTAGGTACCAACTTACATTGACTTTTAATGGGATGTAGGTGCCTAAATCACTTAGGCACTTTTGAAAATCCTAGTCAGTGGAAATAGTGATTCATTCCTCATGTAGCTAGAAATCTGATAGAGATAGCATTTCTCAAGTCCTATGAGTATACATAATTTCAAACATCAGTGTATAAAATGGACATGATTTGGCTGGGGATAATATGCTTTTTTTTGGCACATGAAACATATAATTTTGGCTTTAAATGTGACTTTCATATATTTGTGGTATCTCCCTCACTGCCTAATTCATGTCACTTATCACTTGCAGCAGTTTTTTCTAGGCATCAGTGCACAGTTTCACAGACACTTATAAATGATATTTCACTTTACAACACTGCAGCTATTGGCTATTGTTGTTGCATGTTGAATGGAAGACAATAAATGTCAAGTCTTTTTATTCATAAATCGGTAACTGATAAGTTGGTTGGGGAGGTGCTTATTTCAGCACCTGCTGACATACTGCTAGTGGTTTTTATTCTCCGGAAATCTCTTAATTTTTAAAAACATCTTCTGATATTTAGAAGTTTGCCCTGTGATTTTGTTTAAAAAACATGTATTTATTTATTTAGATGTATGAGACCTGAAGTCAGCTTACATTTTGAATAATGTCAGTAGGCTGCTAATAAATACAATCTATGGAGTACTGCATTTGGAAAGATACTGTGAAACTGTACACAGAAATTATTGCTCATTTGTATTATTTTTTAAAATTATGTCACCTCACATGTCATTCTTCAGCAGATTTTATAGAGCCTGAGGTGAATTTATATAATTAGCTTGGTTTTGTGCCATATTTCCCATAGGTCAAGCCAATTAAAAGATAACTGAGGGAGACAGTACTCCAAACTGTGGCATATGGTACTATGGCATAAAAGCACAAGGGATATGGGGAAACAAATTGGCAGGGATTGTAGTTTTGAAATTAAATGAAATTGGATGTAAAACATGTTGGACTCTGTTTTGGATATCCTTGAAGTTTCTTGAGTTTTCTTGGACTGTTTCCTTTAGACAATGAGTCAGTATTGTCCAACCGTGGAGTGTGGGCACTGGATCGGGACTTGGCAGATATAGGTTCTGTTCCTAACTCTTCCATTGATGCTGAGTTACCTTGTGTAACCCATACACCTTCTGGATGTGGTGTTCTGTCCCATCTAATGGCACTGAGACCACTTAGAGAGAGAGAGAGAAAATGACTGCTCTACAGCCTTAGCTAACAGACAGTTGGCTTTTAGCTCATGTTGTAGAGGCTCATGCGCTAAGCTTCAGAGGTCCCTGGTTCGATGCTGACGACTGAGGTCTGTCAGTGTTACACTTGCATAAGTTACTTTACCTCTCTGGGCCTCTGTTTCACCTTGCACCATTTTCCATAGATTATAAAGCCTAAAGGGGCCACTGTGATGGTTTAGTCTGACCCTCTGAAAAACACAGGCCATAGGACTTCCCTGAAGTAATTAATTTTTTAATTAGAGCATATCTTTAGAAAAACAGGCAATATTGATATTATTTTTCTGTCTTGACTGGCAAAGACTATCTCTTTCTATGAATATGTACAGTACCTAGCACAATGGGGTCCTAATCTCATTTGGGGCTTCCAGGGGTATGTCTATACTAAAAAAAGAACAACAACAACAACAACCACTTGTGGCACTGAATTTCAGCCCAGGTCATTAGACTCAGGCTGGGGTTACAGGGCTAAAAATAGCAGTGTAGACATTTGGGATTAGCCCAGAACCTGGGTTCTGAAAGCTGTTGATAGGGAGGGTCTCAGATCCCAGGCTCCAGTCAGACCCCAGATGTCGACACTCCTTTTTTTAGCTCCGTAGCCTGAGCCGTGCAAGTGTGAGTCATTTGACTTAGGCTCGGAGATTCAAGCTATGGATTTTTCTTTCTATAGACATATTCTTAGTGCTACTGAATTGCACAATTATTATTATTATTTGAATTTTGAGCTTATGTACAGTACTTCCTGTTGTTTATAAGGTTCACGGTGTTCTTTACCCTGGGTTGTATTCTTAAATCTTGTTTCAACTACATAGCTTTTGAGGCTTTTTATATTTTTGTAATGTTTCTGACATAAGTCCAACTTGCAGTGTATCTCACAAATGTAGTTAACTGAACAGCTATCTTACCATCGCCAGAACTTTACCCTAGATCTAGGAATAAAGCTATTGGGTCTGATTCACTCCATTTTACACAATATAATAAATTTCAATAAGTATTGATAGTTACATTGGTGCTAAAACAGATTAACACAGTGGTTAACCTTGCCTATTAAATACAATCTGTTCTGAAAACTTTTCTGAAGAATTTGGAAACAAAATTAAAATAATGCATAGTAAAACTGAGTTAACAGGAGAATTTCCTTTTCAAAGAATAAATTGTCTATCTGTACTATTAACTGTGAGCCCTATATGTACATGGGAACCTCACAACTCACAAATAAGTATGAAGGAAAAAAAACACGACTGTTTAATTTTTAATCTCCTCTACTGGCTGCTCCATGTAAAATAATAATAGTTATCAAATCAGATTTGCTGAAAGAATGAACTTGTCAAACTTGCTTTATCTGCCATGGCAATTGAAGTCAGTATAATAATTCCATTTCACCAATGCTTAAGTTAAGAATTTGTCAGTGGCCCCATGATAAACTCTAGTTTTCGTCATTTTTTTGAGGGGTGGGAGGGGATTCCAACCGAGTTCAGCAAATTGCACAGGTGTGACATTCAACATCCTGTCTTCATAGTTTCAATTGTTCTCTCTTGATTTAGATTAACAATAGGAATTCTTTAAAGAATGAGATTTTTACCAAAGGTTATCCTTCCTGTGGATCAAGTGGTTTTGATGTTACAGATCATGTAAATTGTCCAGGCAGTCCCCTCCCTGTATTTAATCGTGGTTGGGATGAAAAGAGAAATATACTATAAACATGGAATTTGGCAACATTGGTCTCCGGTACCAGTGATATATGTATATCAATAGTCCCTTGGTGTGAATTAATCAGGAATTAGGGTAAATATAAGGCAAAATTTGGACTTGCACTGTGAATCTGTGCAGGGAAGGAAGGGTTCCTATTTCCCCTACTGTTCCCTGGATCTCTGGGGTGTGCATGGGGGCTGGAGAGGAGGCTCCATGTGGTCACTATTCCTGCACAGCTGGGAGTGAGCAGAGAGGGGCACACAGGTGTGTATACAGGAGAAATGAGGAACGAATCTGCTACTGGTCAAGGGTGGTAGCAGATTATTTCCCCCACCTCTGGAATAAGGGGTAAACCCTGAGAGGAAGTGTGATTTTGGGCTGCTCCTGTGGTGACACAGCTATGCACTGCTCTATGCTTGGGGCTCTATGTAACATCACAGCACAAATAATTTCTGTTTTCGGTCTCTTTCCTATTCTGTGTTTAATGAACTAATTATTTGCATGCAGTTCCCTCTTTCTTAAACTGTAATATTAATTCTTTGTGCACCAGATTCCATTGTCCAGGTTCTCCTCCATGAATATATATTTCACTATGCTATTACATATGTTCAAATTCCAGTTCTTTATAAATGTGCCTGTCTTGTCCTCAGTTCTTAAACAATTTCACTAATCCTGCCAGTGCTGCTACCAATCTCAGACCTATTGTATCAGATTTATCAGCTAATCTTTTAGCTAATATACTGCTTACCAGGTTTGCTCTAAAATCTTTCTATATGTATTTTTATAGTGGGGAAAATATCTGTGTAATGGGATAGGAAATTGTTATTTTTAAAGCACAAACTATAAAGCTCAATGTCAGCTGCTAGCCAGAGTAAGATTATCATCCTTCACTGGGTTGTCTTGGTTTATGATATAAATTAGCAAACAAGCTGTTTTGTTGTCACATGATGCAAAAAGGTTGCAAAACCGAGGGTCTGTGAAGCAAAACATTTTACAGGTAGAATGCCTGTTCCCTCAGGTATAAGAGGGGTATTGCTTTTCACCTTGACAAAGCTGGCACGTACAAAAACATCAAAGACTACCACTAGATATTTTTTATGCAATGTCTTGGATTCTCGGGGAATTATTTTACTTTTAAATCATTTTTAAAGTGCCCCTGTGTCTGGCAATCTTTTCATATCATTTCTCCCATTATCACTTCAAAAAGACTCCAAATAGCTACACTTGGTACACTAGAGGGCAGTAGTAGGCTAAAAATATTTTCTAGTTTGCCAGCAGCATTTACATTTTATGCATCTCTTCAGATGCTCTACATTACTACCCTTACCTATGAGCCCTTTCTCAGATGTGTAAATGTTGGCAATATAGTGCCCTGTGATGGGGTTTACGGACCCCACACTAAGCCAGAACAAGATATGCCTAGGGAAGCACCACCTCTCAGCAGCTGCAGGGCATGCTCCAGGTGCAAGGATAGTTTAAGAGGACACTGACAGCCCAGTAGAAGGAGCTAAAGGCTGCATCAGGAAGTGAGAGGCTGATACCGAGGAGCTGTGGATACAGTCATTCTGAAAGCAGTGATCTAGATCTGCTCCTGCTCCTCTTCCCTTTTGGAGTTGGGAAAGCCAAGAGAGGGATGCTATTCCCCCAACAGGTTAAACTGCTACTAATATTGGGACCATGGAGGAGATCCAGCCCATCAGGAAGTGAACCAGTGGAGAGAGTAATTTTGGGTGGGTCGATGAGTGATCCAGATACTGTAACAACCTTTAAGGGCCCTGGATTGGGACCCATTGCAGGAGGCAGGCCTGGATCCCCATATCTTGTTCCCCCTAAACTCTGTTGTGACAAAAGTCCAAGGGGACATCTGGGAAGGCCTGGGACTGCTGTATATGACCTGGCAGGGCCACTCCAGAGCAAAGAGACTGCAAATAATTGTGAAGGCATGGCTTGACCTGTAGGCAATCTGGCCTTAGGGGGCCACCTACACATCCCCAAAATATAGATCATCCCTACCCCTGCCCCCTTGCCTCCCTCTGGCATCCTCCTGCACCCAGTCTCCTCCTTCTCTCTTCTCATTGTCACAGGACAAAAGTCATATTTGGTACTAAGGCCCTACCGGACAGGGACAGTGCTGCACAAATCTAGGACTGTCCAACTTTAAACTGGATAAATCATAGACTTTAAGGTCAGAAGGGACAATTATGATCATCTAGTCTGACCTCCTGCACAATGCAGGCCACAGAATCTCACCCACCCACTCCTGTATCAAACCCCTAACCTAGGTCTGAGCTATTGAAGTCCTCAAATCATGGTTTAAAGACTTCAAGGTGCAGAGAATCCTCCAGCAAGTGACCCATGCCCCACGCTGCAGAGGAAGTTGAAAAACCCCCAGGGCCTCTGCCAATCTTCCCTGAATGGCCTCCCTATTCAGAAATGACCCGCTACATGCCCTGTGTAATCTACATTATTATTCCATTGTTATAATGTTTTGATATTTTTATAACATTTAAATGAAATCAGTGAATTTCAGTACTCATGACAGAAACTGCACAAGATAAAGCCTGTTCAAATGTATTCAAGTTTCCCTACAGAAACAACACACCTTAATCCCATTCAGCACTCTGTATACTATGCTCCCAGGCATGCCAAACTAGAGTGTGCAAATCTGTGATGAATACAAATGTCCCCATGGGATTTTTTTTAAAAGCTAGTTTTTAAACCTGGTCAACAGAAGTCAAAGTCTAAGGCTGTCTACACTACTGCGGTAAGTCGACTTACACTATGCAACTCCCGCTACGTGACTAATGTAGCCGAAGTTGACGTACCATAGGTCAAGTTACCGCAGGGTGTACACCCCGGGAGGGAGGGGGAGTGTCGATGGGAGACACTCTCCTGTTGTCTTACCTTACTCTTCTCGTTGGGGATAGAGTACAGGGGTCGACCGAAGAGCAATCTGCTGTCAATTTGGCAGGTCTTCATTAGACCCGCTAAATCAACAGCCGGTGGATCGATGTCAGAGCATCGATCCCAGCTGTAGTGTAGACCTGCCCTAATATATGAAAGGATTGTACCACTTGGCCTATGGATAAAATTGACATGACTGATAGAGAATGTAAAGTCATATTTAAGGAAAATACAAGAGCATTTATATTCAAAGACAAAGAGTTTGTGCTTCCTGCTCAAAACTCAGACATTTAATTTAAAAAAATCCCTTACAATTGAGAGTACTAATTAACATTTCTCATATAATGTTTTTTAAACATAATTGTAAAATAGCTTGAACTGAATGGAATTTCCAGAATTAAATAGTTCAACTAGCCTAACTTTCCAAAAGTACCATGGTACTATCCAGTGTGGCAAGGCACCTTCTCGGTCTCACCAGACTCAGCTGTTTTTAGCCTTGGTGAGACGGGCTTGGGGTAAAACAGTCCCTCTTTGCTCTACAAGGGCAGTCCATTCCTTCTCTGAGCCAGTCTTTTGGGCTTGTTTTTCTCCATTATGGGAGGGAATGCAACCTCCCCTCTTGGTGAGGCTTGTTGTTATTGCTGCTGCCCTACTGGCAGATTGATTGATTGATTGATTGACTCCCTCCCTTCTTCTTCTTCTTCTTCTTCTTTTTATTATTATTATTATTTATTTATTTATTTTTCTTTCTTTCTTTCTTTCTCTCTCCCTTCCCCCTCCTCTCCCCAACAGCGGAGGGTTTAAAAAGGTCTCAGGCACCACTTAGTTGGAATCAGCTGATCCTAATTGACCTCAGGTAACTCCCTCTCAGCTGATCCTAATTGATCTCTGGTAACCCTCTTCTCAGGTGAACCTGATTGACCTGTAGTCACCCCTCCTCAGTTCATAGGGAGGAGGGCCTTTTAATGTTCTGGGACTATTTTCTACCCCCCCCCCCTTGCAGCCCTCTGTCCTGAGTTTATCCACCAGGGAATACCAGTAGGAACAAACCCCTGCCTTTACCCTTTTAACCTCTGCCTCTTGCTGTCACATTGACTCTTCTCTGTAGATACTGGCTGCCAGAATTAAACTTTCTTGTGAGATTCACAAAGGAGGAGCAGGCATTTACCCAGGTAGATTTATAGAGATGACAGGGATCTTGTGGGGAGAAGGGAAGTAAATTTTGAAATGCCATTTGGAACTGGCCTGGATGTGAAGGCCCCATGATATTTAACATTTAAGAAAAACTGTTCCCTGCCTCCCCATGCCCACACAGAGTGCCAAATTCTCTCATTTCAGCTACATGGCCATAAACCACCATGGATTCAGATTCTGCTCTCTGATCACCTCTTGGGCTCTGTAATGACAATAAGTCATTTAAATCTCATCCAAAAAGCGGTAGAGAAATGTTCCCTGAGCATTACACCAGGATACTTGATTCAGTATTTCTTCATCTGGAAGACTGCCATTTCATGGATCACCTATACCACTTCCTGAACCATGTGTTCCTCAGAGGTCTCCTATCTAAATACTGACCTAGTCTGCCAGGCTTTGGTCTATTCCTGCCCCCCAAAGATGTCAATAGACTTTGGTTTGTGAGAGCGGACAAGATCGGAGCATGATTGCTGTCTTTTGTAAGTGTTTGTATTTTAGGGGGCGGTAGGGTGGAGGACATGAGTTCTAACCCTTTTGTGTAATAATTTGTCTTTAATACTTAATTCTCCTCCACTATACCCAGCTATCACCCCCATACCCAACTAAAGTTTTATCAGATTTCTAATAGCTGTTAAAGTTAACACTGTAGCCTCCTTGCTGTTCTGCAGTACATCCAATATGCACTGTGTTGACTTCCTAATGCTCTCCTGTATATTGGAATACCTTGCATTTTTCTGATTGGGAAACAAAACATGATATAGCTGTATTGTTTTGCTTTATTTCCAACTGGAAATACCATAACAGTGCATTCTTTCTGTCCCAATTTGCTTTGTGAATGTTCCAGCGAAGCTGTTCCTGTGTATGCCACCTGTCCTAGCTGCCACAGGCTAGACCCTACAATCCAGTAAGGGCAGTAGGATGGGCAGCAGTAGCACGCATACATTGAAAGTGAATCTCTGATTGCAATGACTTATTGCTTTCTTTGCCTGCCTTAATGTAAATATTTTTAAAAGATGTGGATTCCCTGTGAGCTTTAAGTATAACAGCAATTGATGCTGGTGCAGAAATTATCCAGCTATTCCTCAAATGGCTGCTTGATTCATCAGTTTATGTCATCTAATTGAGGATCCAGTAAAACAAGAAAGATGTAGCCTGGGAACAGAGGGCATGAAGACCAATTTTTAAAATTATGATTTTAATATGCTTGCTTTTGCAGCCAAGTCTATAGGATATATACCTTTCTCACGGAGTGAAATGGGCTCTTCAGCTGATTGCTAATGTAAAATAAATGGAAAGAAAAGTATGCCACTAACAAACTAACTAAAGTAAGCTGCACCAAGCATTTGAAGGTCCTTATGTAGTAACTTTTCCCCCTTGCTATAAAAATTCAATACCTTCCCAGCCAAACATATCTATTTGTTTGCTTGTTTCTTACCATTTGCTAATTATTATTATACACTATTTACCTCAGTGCCCCAATTTCCTCAATCCCCCAAATTTCTCCACATTCATGTAGGGGAATATTTTCATCACACACATTCTCCCACCATCGCTGAGGGCTCAAGAAGCATAGAGCTGGTGTGAGTATTCTGTGTAGGAAGAGCTCTGGGAAAGGGGCATGCATCCATCATCTGCTGTTTGTCCCTGGCCTGCTGAATTGGAAAGAGAAGTGTGTAGCTCCCCTAGCCAATGCCCCACATTATATGGCAGGGAAACAGGAACAGTTGAGGCTACTGCAGTCTCACTTACAGCTGCAGAAGTAACTGTATTATAACTCTGCCCCTCTGTGACCTGAGGTAGGTCCAGATTGAGCTGATGGATTTTGGGCCAGTGGATTGGTACCTCAGACAGTCTGGAGGCTGCTCTGCTCCTGGCCATTGGCTGGGGGCAAGGAGCATCTGTCTGTGAAGCACCTGGCAAAGCTACCTCAAGCTGCTGATGCTCTCAGGCTGAGAGTGCAACACACAACGGTAACATCTGCCAGCTTACACATGCTATGCTTCAACTTAGGGCATGCTGCTGAGGCCCTGTATTTGGGTTGGCTGCCTCCTTGCTCCTGCCCCAGGCATGAGCCTTGTTCCAATCACATTGTGATTCTTGATGACCTAGGGCCTTCTCTCATCTCAGGATAGATCTCTTTTATCTGCAACTGGTTGAGGGGCAATAAGGAGGTGGAAGTGAACTCACCCTGCCTCTGGCAGAGGGCTCAACCCAGCAGTCCCCACAAACGAAGAGACTGCTGCAACTACCACGCATCTTTTTGTCCAGCCAGGACGAACAGCATCCCCAAGTAGTTCAGTATGGCCTGCCCCACAACCACTAACACATACATCTTCCCCTAACTAGACTCTTTCCCCAGTGAGAGGAGTCAGCCTCCATCCAATGCCCAGGAAAACCTTGTTCCAACCCCAGCTACTTGTGGTTGTCATGATAGACAGATTTACTACTTTATATTTTCAAAACCCTGTAAAACCATAATCATAGTTGTCTCTCTAAACCCTCTTAATGGTTTGTAAATAATATGACCTCCTTTAACTTTTAGGGGGAAAACGAAACAGAGTTTAAATTTAAACCACATAGCAAGTCAGTGTCAGAGCCAGAATTAGAACTCAGCAGTTCCCAGCTTTTAGCCTTGTACTCAGTCCAGCAAACTGTGCAGCCTCTCCGAGAATAAGTAAGCCATTAGTTCTGAAATATGTATAACATGCAGAACCAAGGCCTTTAGATGAAGCAGCACAAGTCCCAGAGAAGTGACACTGTCTTATCTGTAGCGATGAAAAGCAAATATCCAGTGAATAGCCATCTGTGCAGGTTTGGATTAAGACCACTGTAGAACTACTAAGTGATGATACTGCCAGATATTATAGTTTGTAGCAAACCATTCATTACATTCTTGGCTGCATTTTCTCTACATTCCTGGGTCAATTTTCACATGTTCTTATCATAAAAGGCTGTGCTGCAGCTTTACGAAGCCACATGCAAAAAATTATTGCATGACCCGAGACCAGCTGACAGGTGCATGTTTATAACTGTACCATTTTGATCACTAGACAAAATATTTGTGTAGTGAGGCAATACTCCAGTCTTGCAGCTCTCCCAATCCTTCCATGCTTGTTAGAAATGTCTAGCACTCCATATATGAAATGGTTACATTAAAAAAATGCTGGCAGTTTGACATGTTTATAACACAGTCTTGGGATCATGGCAGATATAATAGCGAACATCCCCCCCCGTCCCCCCCCCTGCGCCCCAATATCAGTTCATGTTTATGTACCAAACTTAGGGAATTCAAAGTCATGTTTCCTACAACAACTGTAAATCAGCCTTCTTGTAAAAGCAAAAAGCAAAAGGAAAGGCAGATGGAGGCAACAGATTACTTTATATATATATATATATATATATATCTTGAGCTATTTTTCATTTTAAGCAGCTTATTAACCTCACTGGTAAAGTTTTCTTCTGCTACAGAAGAATATCCTAAAATAATTTATGATTGTAAAAGAATGAAGATAAATGTTTAATACAAGCTGCTTTCCAAAGATTCAAGCATAGGCAGAATGGCACATCCAGGCTTTCAGGCTCACCATCAGTGGTGTGTCATCCTTGCAATGAGAAATCTGATTTAAAAAAAACATGTTACTGAGGCTTGGACAAAGTTCAAATGACTCCAAGTGTGAATCCTGAAGAGCTGTTGAATACATGGGGTAATTTTCTCAATGAACATACTGCAGCAAGAGCAGGCTGAGGGCATGAGTTGTATATAGGTGCAGGTGTGTGAACTGAGTGTGAGGTCAGGCTTGACTGTCAGAAAAACTGCACATGGATTAAGCTTCAGAATCATGCAACTTAACGCTTTTATTTCTTTGAGATTGCGCACTTAATCTTTTAAAACAATAACCAGCTGCAATACAACTTTAAGGACACAGGAGAAAAATAAATCAACACAAGTTCATTTACATCTCCTCAAAAGACCATTAATGATCCCAGTAGAGTTTAAAACCATGCTTGACGTGCACAGATGTGCAATATGTTTGGTCCAATGTGTACATGGATCTTCTAATGTATCATCAAGCATTTAAAAAAAAAAAAAAGATGATTGCTCTTTCATCCACTTGTCACAACTTGAATAAAAATGGTAAATCTTTTCTAGGGAAATAAGTGCCCAGAAGGCTCTCCTACCCTTAAAGGTTCAGATTTCAGGGTGATTGTTGTTCGAGGATCCAGTGCATTCCTTTCAGTTAAATGTATTTTTTCTTGTATGTAATTTAATTTATATGATGTATCTTCCTATAACATAGTTGAATGGAGAATCATAGAATCACAAAATATCAGGGTTAGAAGGGACCTCAGGAGGTCATCTAGTCCAACCCCCTGCTCAAAACAGGACCAATCCCCAACTAAATCATCCCAGCCAGGGCTTTGTCAAGCCTGCCTCTAAGGAAGGAGAAAACAAGTGAATAATCAGCTTTAAAAATGCCTTGTCTCTTGTTTGTGAGAGATGTCTTCAATAGATCTGCTTCTCCCAGTGCATATTTATGAGCTGAATAATGTGCACCTGGTTATAACACAGAACAAACATATAAGCACAATCATGATTATAAAGCTGTCATCATTGAGCACTGGAGAAGAATTATTATTTTTATATATCATACACAATCTGCTGGAATTACTTCAAAATGTTATTGCCTAGTCTGCTGAGCTGAGTTTGGTGCAGTGAGTGGGAGAGGTGGGGCTGCCAGGATGCTAAGATCTGATTCTGTGCTGCCCTGAGCTTTGGCATATATTAGAGCAATCTGAAGATCATAAAGGACTACATGCTGGTTGAGCACAATTGGAATGCAGAATGATCTGGCCAGGACCCCTGGCCCTGATGCTGGGGGCTGAGTGGTGACAAAGTCCAGTTCAGCCTGGAGAATTCTCAGGTGATGCAAAGAGCCTGAAATGCAACTGGGAATTTGGTCCTGTGTGCCCATATCGTACACACACACATCTGTTGAAATAATGTAAATTCAGTCAGTCATTTTCTCTGTTGATTTGCAAGTGTTAAGAGCTAGGATGTGGCTGATAGTTTATCTGTACTCAGTATTAATAGGGCAGAATCTAATAAAAGAAGAAAAATCCCATGGTAGAATAACTAGTAATATTCTTGACCCAAATGAGTTCTCCCTTGACCTGAACTCTAGAGCTGATCAGGAATTTTTGATTATTTTTTCCATCAAAAATGCCAACTTGTGAAAGCCAAAACTGTTTGTGAAACAGAGTTGGGTTCAATGAATTTCCTGACTTGAAAAGAATGTTGAGGTAAAACGTTTCTAAACTGTCAAATCATTTCATTTTGGTATTTTTGAAATAAATGACTTTTTCTTTCAAAATTTAAGCTAATTGCACTGAAAAAAAAGTTTTTAATAAAGGTTGAAATCTAAACTAAATGTTCTGAAATGATCAAAAGAAAACATTATGATTGATCAGAAATGAAAACATTTTTTGAGTTTTTGGTTTGCAAATATTTTTGAGATTTTGATTTTTCTTTGCAGTTTGAGATGGGGAAAAAATTGAATTCTTGAAAATATTCATGGGACAGAAAAGCTCATAGCATCATAGATTCATAGCTTTGGTCAGAAGTGACCATCATGATAATCTAATCCAGAGATCGGCAACCTTTGGCACATGGCCCACCAGGGTAAGCACCCTGGTGGGCTGGGCCGGTTTGTTTACCTGCCGCGTCCCCAGGTTCGGCCGATCGCGGCTCCCACTGCCCGTGGTTTGCCGCTCCAGGCCAATGGGGGATGTGGGAAGTGGCGGCCAGCACATCTTTCAGCCCGCGCCGCTTCCCGCAGCCTGGTGCTTACCCTGGTGGGCCGCGGGCCAAAGATTGCTGATCCCTGATCTAATCTGACCTTCTGCATATTGCAGGCCACAGAACCTTACCCATTCACTCCTGTAATAGACCACTAATCTCTGGAAGAGATACTGAAGTCCTTAAATCCAGCTCTATTAAACTCCTGCACCACGTGAATTGAACAGACTTTGATATTAGTGTTACAGCACTGCAATTTGTCTGTACCTATCTGCTTAACAACACAATCTTGGCACAATTTCCTATAAAGGACTAGATTGTGGCCTGCTCACACTGGGGAACAGGACGTGCATACATGCATGTGCAAGGAACTTCCCATCTAATGCTCCCACATAGGGAGCAAGAACATGTTCAGTCCTTGTGCTCGCAAGCACAGGCACTGCACAAGTCTAAGGGCAGCTAACCAACTCAAAGACTGCGATAATGGCGTTAAGCCCTCCACAACTGGACAGCAGAACTGGTTTGCTGTGAAGGAGAAAACACATTGTCCCCCTTTAAGGGATGCTGCAACAGCCTAATCCTCTAGTATGTTTTCTCTTTAGCACAATTCCTCCTGGCACTCTCAATTTGTACAAGTGCCTATAAGGCACATTCCGGCTCACAGATTCCTGCCATCTTAAAGGCGAGAGAGGTTCTTCAACTGTTAAGAGATTGTAGAGGTTGTCTGTCTTTGTGCTTATAATGTTTTATAGTGACATAATTCTATTGACTTCACTGGAGTGGATGTAGATTTGCAGCACTGTGAGATTAGAATTAGGCCTAACTGAATATACACAGTATGAGTAGATTGACTTAATTTTGAAAAAGATGTTGAACATTTGGATGCTTATGGAAATCAAACCTCTGTGTCTCTGGAGATTCTCCCTTCACTAAACAAAAGCTCCAAGCCATGAGGATAGGTACTGAAAATAGTCGCTTGTTATATCTTGATTCAAATTAGACTGTATGTTCATTCAGGCCAGGACCTTATCTGCACCTAACACAATGGGTCCCAACCCTGATTGAGACGTTTTGTTCCTACCACATTAATAACAATAAAGTGATGTAAATAATGAAGAAAAGAAAGACCCAGTCCCTAAAATAGTTCAGGAAAACATATTTACATAGAGGGTAACTAATGTGTGGTATGGCTTATTGAAAACAGCAAGAGATCCTTTAACTATGAACATATTCAGAAAAGAGTTAGAAAGGCACATCGCTCGCCCGCGCCGCTTCTCGCTGCTCCCATTGGCCCGGGACGGCGAACCGCGGCCAGTGGGGGCCGCGATCGGCCGAACCTGCCGTGTCAGCAGGTAAATAAAAGGTGCTTACCCTGGCGAGCCACGTGCCTAACGTTGCTGACCCTTGATCTAAGGTGTTATGAATCTTTCCTTAGGGGAAATATTGCTGTCTCCAGATCCTGGCAGTTTTTTAGAGGGGCATAACATGTTGTCAAAAATAATACAGCTGCACACACCATTCAGATTTGCTTCTACATTGGCTCAGCAACTGCAACTGAAATCTTGCGTTCACTTTTAACAAACCCTATTAGGCATAACGTAAAGATCTTCCCTTCCCTTTCATGTTAGGGTACTTTACTCTTCTCCCAGCATATTCATCTTTAGAACTGGCTTCTGTGTTTTTAAGAGATGACTGCAAAAATAATAATAATAAACAGCTTCTGACTCAGTTACTAATGGTTTCATCTCCAGTTCCTTTGTGACTTAAAAACAAGTGTTTATTTATAAAATGCCTTCAGCAAGGATAAAATAAATCCCAAAATGTATGTCACAGATTAAATTATTTCTTGTTTATTCCCTTCACTTGAAATGCATAATTAATGTTTCACAGCATGTTTAGATTAGTAGTTACATTTGCTTCTTTACTTAATTTTAAAAGTCATTTAAAGCGATCTTAG
The DNA here is from genome assembly GCF_027887155.1 of Malaclemys terrapin pileata. Taxonomy (NCBI): domain Eukaryota; kingdom Metazoa; phylum Chordata; order Testudines; family Emydidae; genus Malaclemys; species Malaclemys terrapin. The sequence continues at coordinate 130,091,578 of NC_071507.1, forward strand.
TGAGACTTAGCCTTAGTACTCTCTCAGTACAACCTATAAATCAGGTTAAACGTTTGAGTCAGTGAGCTCTAATGTTGCTTTTAAATCCAGAGCTCTGGCAAAAAATAAATTTTATCTAGTGCTACAGTAGTTTGTCATCCACCAATAAATAACAGTGCAAGTTTCCCAGTTTTAAACAACGACAAATCAAGAATTTGCAAGGCATCTTTCATTAATTGCATGGTCTCCTAGAATCTGCAAACCCTTTTTGTTATTCTAACAGAGAAAGCACTTTTGTTCTCTGATGCTGGAAGTTGCTATACATTTTTCTAATTGGAAATCTTCAAAATGACAGCATACGTGCCCACACACACATGTGGGAAGGTGTGTGCGGGCACGTGTGTGTGTATGAGAGGTAGTCAGGGGTGCTGGAACAATTTGTATGGTGAGGATGCTGAGAACCATTGAACCAAACTGTAAACCCTGTATATGACGGAAACCACTTCAACCCAGGTGCGGTAGCACCCCCATCATCCTCCTAGTTCTAGCACCTATGGAGAATGTACGCATACACTTCAATGGTGCAGGTGAGTGTGTGGCCACAGTAACCTGGCTTAACACTTCTGATATCTTATAGAAGTGTGTGTGTGTGTGTATATATATATAAAAGATACATTTATAGAAGTAAATATATATATATATATATTTAAAAGAAACATTTATTATGTATCATGTTACAAACTCAACTGACTTCAGTACTGGGCAAAGTTTCAATGTGGTGTACCTCTATTGTACATGGTTTTTTGCTCATTCTTCCCTGCTTCCCCATCTCCCACCAGAGCCAGCCCTAGAACAAATGGTGCCCCAGGTGAGGAGCATCTTCGGCAACTCCTCATTTGTTCAACTTTTGAATACCTTATTTTTTATTACATTTGTAGCCCATTTCACAACCTTGATGCACAGTTTGCATGCATGATTTATCCCTGTCATATAAGACAATAAATTTGCATGCTAGGATCTGTAACTCTGTAATTTATTCATGCCATATTTAAGAAAATTAAAAAATCATTTCCTCTAAGCTCATAGAAACTTTTTAATTTTAAGAGTAACTGAAATGTACTAACATCAAGAAATTGACTTGTGCACCAACATTGGGTGGACCAGTATTAAATAGCCTTAGAATGTCAACCTTAGTCCGTTAGTTCAAAAGGTCGCTTTTCTTGCCTTTGCCCTTATGAACTGAAGCACAGCATCAGAGAGATCCAAAGATTGGCTAATGGCATTTTCAAGTAATAAAATAGTAAGTGATGTCAATCTCTCATCAGCTGAAGATATTTTTTAATGATCCTGAGCTTCAAAAAGCAGCACTCACCACTCGTGACGGTGACAGGCAGCATGAGCAGAATCCTCAAAGCAAACCATGCATTAGGAAAAGTGTCCTTCAGCTCTGCATCATGAATGAACTGGAGAACTTGGAGTGGAGAGTGCTTCTCGTTTTGCAAAATCTGACAGATGTTGTTCAGTTCGACATAGAGTTCTTTATCATTGATGTCTGAATATTCCCCATTTGTCAGAGTCCAGGAAGGTCCATACAATTGTTCAAGAGTGTTTTGTCGTCCACTGGCAGCTTACTAAGGTCATACAACCCTCCCCCTCCACCCCAGCCCCCAGGTCTTTTCATGGTGCTTCATTTGTCCAAACCTTTCTTCAATGGACACTCAAGCAACGTCAACAAGTGAGCAAAAAAACCTCCCTTTTGAATTTTTCTTTCAAGCTTCCCATCAGCTTATCTCTGCCCTCACAAACAAACTAGTGCTTCTTCTGATGAATATGAGTTGCCTTGAAGACAGGCTCAACATCTAAGTTTTCCGCCATTTCTTTAGCGAGAGTGATGGCATCTTCAAATCTGTTGTCTCTGTAGGCCACAACGAAATCAAGGCAGCTTCCCATCAAAGTAGTAGCAGTCACTATGTCCATTGACTGAGTCTGTAATGCCTCGCTTACAACATTTACTTGGAACAAGATATTGTACCAAACCACAACTGAGGCCAGAAATTTGGCGTCAGTGATCTGGGTTGCCAAGCTTTGAGCCTCGTGTTGGATTCCAGCCTCAGCTTTACTTGACTGTGCCAGTTCCAACAAGGCATCGTAAACCTCGGTCATTTGGTACCTTACTGGACTTACACTGTCCATACGGCTCTCCCAGCGAGTGTCACTTAGTGGCTTCACAGTCACATTTGTAACATTGTCCATGAGGATCTTCCACCTGATAGTTGATGCTGAAAACAGGACATATATTCTTTGCAGTACACCAAAGAGAGATACTGTATCTAAAGAAGATGACTTTTCATCTGACACAATCAGGTTGAGGGACTGGCAGCTACAAGGCACTAAGAAAGCTCTTGGATTCAGCACAAGGATCCTGGCCTGAACACCACTGTTTCTTCCCTCCATGTTTGCACTGTTATTGTAGTCCTAGCTGCAGCAGTCCTGAAGCTTTATTTTATTCTCATTTAAAACATTTATAAACAATTCCGTTAGGTCTTTTCCAGTAGAATCATCCACAGACCAGAAACAGATAAAATGTTCCTTTGCTTGGATACAGCCATTCTTGTTGTCAATAAATCTTACTGTAAATAACATCTTTTCACTGTGACTAATGTCAGGAGTGCAGTCAATTATTATGGCATAATATTTCACTTTGCCAAGCCACATCAATATGTTATCAATCACCTTCCTTGCCATAAGGTCAATCATTTCATTTTTAATTGTTTTGCTGCAATAATGGTCCATAGCTTCTTTATGAAGTACTTGGCGTAGGTGCTCAGGCATGACATCATCGTATTTCCCAAGGAACTCTACCAAACTGAGGAAATTACCATTATGTTCAGTCAACAACTTATCTGAAAGCCAAATTCTTCTTTGCAAGGAAGAAGGTAATTGAGATCAGATGCTCAAGCATGTTTCTCCAGTGCTGAGTTTCTACATTAATAATGCACTGGTTTTCTGAGTCTGTGCATTTAGTCAGCTGGAGTCTGGGCTCGACCTCCATCCATTTGGAGTAGGCTGTAAAATGCCCGGCTGACTTTTCAGGTTGCTGCTGAGCATCAGCTAAGTGATGCCAATAATTGTATGCAGAAAGCACAAGCAAAGATTTTGCATTCGTGTCAAATATTTAGCAACAAAAACAGAGCACTTTATCAGTTGATTTAGAGTAAACTAGCCAACACCAATTCAGTTTCTCACCATTCTCAAGCACTCTTTCGCAGTGTGACTTTGAAAAATGTTGCTTCTGCTCATTTACTGGAAATATCATATCCATGATTTTGCCAGCCCATTCAAAATTTTACAATCAATATTGGCAGAATTTAGGATTGCTGGCCATCAAGCAGGATCTGATGTATCAATTTATGGTGTGCAATTTTTCTCACTGCTGTTTCTGTCATCATACGAGGCTGTTTCTCTCCTTTTCATGTAAATCAGATTTTTCTTTCTCATTACTCACCTTTTCATGTGAGCCACATTCTTCATCTTCACTTTCCTTTATGCCACCAAGAAAACTGGAGGATTCTCCATCACTTTCCTCTCATGTCCATTCCTTATCATTTCAAACCTGGGTAAGAACAGTCGATTGGAGGAGGCTGGAGATACTAAAAATTCTATCTCAAGTCACTGCTGAGTACCAGCGGTAGCAGATCAGGCAGGAAAATCTTTCTTATAGCTGCCCGTGTCCTTCTGGGCTACCTGACCTATGCAGCTGGGAGGAGCTTAAGTCTCCCTAATCTCTAGAGCAGCAGTATACTTGATACAAAATTTACCTGAATTCATCCATATATTCTGGCTTTTCTTCCTCCTGATAATCTCCCTAACAGCATCCTGGCTGATGCAGGGTCTCATTCTGCCAGCATTACAAATGATGTTTTCAGCACATTGTCACCAGAAGTAGGAGGTTCAGAGCTGCCAGGTGTAATTTACGGTGTTTGTTTTGAAGGTATGGTCACACTGCATATATGGGAACAAGTGTTTCTCAACCTGTGGGTGCAGAGGGCCGGATGATCAGCTAGTGTAAATCAGCATAACTCTATTAGCTTTCATGGAGCTGCACCAGTTGAAGATCTAGTCCTCAGTGACCTGCACTACCTGTAAACTTTTTTTAAATCATGAGATGTGATTAATATTTTTTCATTTTCTGATTTTTTTCCCAATTTATATCACAATTATAAGAAGCAATTATATCATTAGTTTACATTTAGCAATTTGTTGGATCTATAAATATGTGGCATGAAGCTGGTGTTTGTTTTTCACACTGATATTTCCCCATGCAGAGTGACTGAAGCCTTCAAGGGCATTTATCATAGTTAGTAATTATAACATTGCGGTTATGTTCACACATAGAGAAGTTAGATAAAACCATACATACTCTTGCTGGAGGGTTGCAATATAACATGACTTTATTTCTTAGAATTCAGAACAATAACACCCAATAACACCTGGAAACAGGTAGACAAAGCAGGCTGCTCGCTAAAGTAGAGAGGCACAACTGACCCCACATTATTATTATTGAAGGCGGTTTGTCCGCAAACTGACTGCTGCTAGGCACAGATCACACACTTCCCTACAAAGCAGTGACAGAGCCAGGTTTTGCAGTTGGGGTGGGATGGATATTTTGAGGTGAGATGGAGAGTGAGCATGGTCCACACTCATCTGGCAGTGACAGCTCCTGTGCTGTGAGGCTGGACCTAACTCATCACTCCCAGGAGTTCCAACCTGGCACCTGGGGTTGTAGCACCATTAGGTTTGCCAACCCTCCAGGATTGCCCTGGAGCCTCCTGGAATTAAAGATTAATCTTTAATTAAAGATCATGTCATCCAGAAATTCGTCCAACCAAAGTTGGGAACCCTAAGCACCATTCAGGTTTGGCCTAGCCACCCCTCCATCAGAGGGGCAGCTGGGCAAATGTGAGTGAATGGTGTTGTGCCATGGTGCATTGGGTCACAGCGTGACCCTGTGTGCCATGTCGCAACACCCAGGGTGGGGAGCCAGGCCCAGCCCCATGGTATATAGAAGCCACCACTTGTGGGTGAGTATAGGGTAGCCTCTCTCTCCACTGCCATGTGAAAGGCTTCACACATATACCTAGGGCAGCAGGAGGCGGTTGCCAACTTACCTCTCCTACTAGCTCTGCCACTGCTACAGAGTGACCTACCCTGCAAGCAAGACCAGGAAAAAGCCCTGAAATTTAAAGGGACAGCCTACTCTTTTAAGAGTTGTCAATACACTACAATTTCTCCTATGAGTTTGCAGAAGATGAACTTTTTTCTGTTAAAGCACAAGTAATTACATAAGTGGACACAGGTAATTACCCGTTTAAAAATATTTCCCCCCAATGTCGAAAATAAGTTTGTACTTTCTCCAGCATCTCTGTTATTTCATTTGTTCTTATATAGGCAGTGCTGTCTATACTATGGAATCTGCAAAGTACACAGCTCTTCAGAACGTTGACCAAAATTGAGCTCTATTGATTAGCTCAGGTGGCAAGAAAAGAATGTGCTTCCAGGGGAACACTTCTTGCTTCTAATGGATTCTTTCCCACAACAAGACTTTCAAAGTGGGAAACCTTAGTTGCCAACATTTGAAGAAGATTGGATTAAAATTCTGTTGATTTCTTACATGTTAAAACTTCACCTTTTTGATACAACCTTAGCAATCTGTCCTCTTGATAAATATAAGGCATCAACTTTGTGGAGCAGAAGCTAGATTACTTAAAATAAAAGTAAACATATTGTTATTATAGTAATATCTAATACAGCTGTGACTCACTTTTGGGTTTCAATGAGAATATGCCTCCAAAATCAGAAGAAAGGAGAAGCGTTATCCAAAATCTGTCAGGAATATCTAATCCAGTTTGTATTTGGATCTCAGTGCTAGTGCAGTCTGAATGTACCTATTTTGCTTTTTGTCTTGTCTAAAGTTCTCAGACATTTCCTGGGCACTAGTTCAGGAACGATTTACTATCCCACATGTTTCTGGAGGGATCATCTCATGGGAGTTAGGTGCATAGGTATTTTGAAAATACCACTAGGTGCCTGTCTGCATCGTCAAGCACCTAAATATCTTTAAAAATCTGGCCCTAAGTGACTTTGTGAAGGTCACACGGGAAGTCTGTAGCAGAGCAGACAATTGAAGCTGCGTTGTTCAAGTCTCAAGCTAGTGCCCTAACCACTAGACCATTTTTCCTCCCCTTTAACGGGCTTTGATTGGGGCTACTACTCATTACACTGGTCTACAATTTTTGAGAAGTTGTCTGCTTCAGAGATAAAATGTGCTATTTATTATGTATTTTGATGTGCTGAATTCAATTATGACAATTAAAACAACTGATTGGCTACTGTTTCTAAGATATTTAAGTTTTTATATTTTATGTCTATGTGTATTGTGTAGATAGAGTTTTAATCATAAATTGTAAACCTAGGTCTTTTCATGTGTTTATGGTTGCTTTACATGATAATATTTCACCTGTCCTGTTTATGTAACACTTTAAAAATCAGCAAAAGGGTTATATAAATAAAACTGATTATGAAACAAAAGGCAAAAAACTATTATGTACATAGTTTAGTCCTATTCAGTGTCTACTCGGCGCTTCTTGGCTTGTCTCTTGTATTCATTAAATGGAGCATCTCTTGTCACTGTCCAGCAATAGTCTGCAAACATTGATGGGCTCCATTTGCCCTGATAGCGTTTCTCCATAGTTGCAATGTCCTGGTGAAATCACTCGCCGTGCTCGTCGCTCACTTCTCCGCAGTTTGGTGGAAAAAAATCTAGATGAGAGTGCAAAAAATTTATCTTTAGTGACATGTTGCAACCAAGGCTTTTGTATTCTTTGAGGAGGTTTTCCACCAACAACCTGTAGTTGTCTGCCTTGTTGTTTCCGAGAAAATTTATTGCCACTAACTGGAAGGCTTCCCATGCCGTTTTTTCCTTGCCACGCAGTGCATGGTCAAATGCATCATCTTGAAGAAGTTCACGAATCTGAGGACCAACAAAGACACCTTCCTTTATCTTAGCTTCACTTAACCTTGGAAATTTTCCACGCAGGTACTTGAAAGCTGCTTGTGTTTTGTCAATGGCCTTGACAAAGTTCTTCATCAGACCCAGCTTGATGTGTAAGGGTGGTAACAAAATCTTCCTTGATTCAACAAGTGGTGGATGCTGAACGCTTTTCCTCCGAGGCTCCAATGACTGTCGGAGTGGCCAATCTTTCTTGATGTAGTGGGAATCTCTTGCACGAATATCCCATTCACAGAGAAAACAGCAGTACTTTGTGCATCCAGTCTGCAGACCAAGCAAGAGAGCAACAACCTTCAAATCGCCACAAAGCTGCCACTGATGTTGGTCATAGTTTCTGCACCTCAAAAGTTGTTTCATGTTGTCATAGATTTCCTTCATATGGACTGCATGACCAACTGGAATTGATGGCAAAACATTGCCATTATGCAGCAAAACAGCTTTAAGACTCGTCTTCGATGAATCAATGAACAGTCTGCACTCATCTGGATCGTGAACGATGTTGAGGGCTGCCATCACACCATCGATGTTGTTGCAGGCTACAAGATCACCTTCCATGAAGAAGAATGGGACAAGATCCTTTTGACGGTCACGGAACATGGAAACCCTAACATCACCTGCCAGGAGATTCCACTGCTGTAGTCTGGAGCCGAACAGCTCTGCCTTACTCTTGGGTAGTTCCAAATCCCTGACAAGGTCATTCAGTTCACCTTGTGTTATGAGGTGTGGTTCAGAGGAGGAGAAAATGTGGGTCCTGTGACATTGATGGTTCAGGACCAGAAGTTTCATTGTCTTCCTCTTGCTCATCTGACTCAAGTGAGACTGATTCTGGTGCATCAGGAACTGGCAGTCCTTCTCCGTGGGATACTGGGCGTATGGCTGATGGAATGTTTGGATAATGCACAGTCCACTTTTTCTTCTTTGACACACCTTTCCCAACTGGAGGCACCATGCAGAAGTAACAATTGCTGGTATGATCTGTTGGCTCTCTCCAAATCATTGGCACTGCAAAAGGCATAGATCTCCTTTTCCTGTTCAACCACCGGCGAAGATTTGTTGCACAAGTGTTGCAGCATATGTGTGGGGCCCACCTCTTGTCCTGATCTCCAATTTTGCAGCCAAAATAAAGGTGATAGGCTTTCTTAACCATAGTGGTTATACTGTGCTTTTGTGATGCAAAAGTCACTTCACCACAAAAATAGCAGAAGTTATCTGCACTGGTCACACAAGTACGAGGCATCTCTACTCACTTTGGCTAAACAGAAATGTGTCCCTTTGCAAAATCAAACACTGACAAATAAGAGAGCACGACACTGTATGATTTCTAGAGCTGATATAGGGCAATTTGTTCAGCAGCGTGATGTAAGCTTCGTTATGATTGCATCATCCATGACTTCTAGGAATAACATGATGCAATTCATAGCATGTATGATGCAATACCAGCTTCAGATTGCATCATTCATTGTTTTGCCTAAAAAGCAAGTACTGTCCAAACCCAGTCATAGATTTATTCATAGATCCAGTCAAAGATGTATTTTAGTCATTTCTGGTTTAAATTGAGATCCCTTCCCTTTATAACTCACTTATCCTCCGCCATTCCCAAGTCAAGGGTCGTATATACTGACCCAGTAGCATATCTTGAAAACTAGAGCCAATCAACAATTTTAAGCATCATTTTCATTCTCAGTGACCCAGAATTAGTAAAGTTTGACTACATTTATTTCAGAAGCATTTTGGCTGTAGAGCAGTGTTATAAGTAAGGGTGGCAGAATTCAGCCATTAAGGCCTTATCTGGCAATCACATGGGCACATATGTGCCATTTAGGTACAGCCCAAAGTAAAGGGATGGTTAGAGCTACACCTCCCCATAGAGTGTAACTGGAGGCGGAGTATCTGCAGGAGCTCTCCCTACAATGCAGAGGTTACATGCCCACTTCTGCACTGCCTTAGTGCTGTGTCAGCTCAACAAACTATCCCTGCCCACCTTGTGTGACTGGTCAGCTCTGCACAGAGGCGTAGAGTAGTGAACTTTCCTCCTCTCTGCCTCCAAGGGAGGGAGCACTTCTCATGCTAACCAGAACACAGGAACTGCTGTTCTTCCTTGCCTGTATAGAATCATAGAAATGTAAGTCTGGAAGGGACCTGGAGAAATCATCAAGTCCAGCCTCCTGCCCTGTGGCAGGACCGAGTAACCTGGCCTTTCCCTGACAGGTGTTGGAGGTTTTTGTAAACAGGTGGGACAATGATGGGGATTCCACAGCCTCCCTTGGGAGCCTACTCCAGGGCTTAGTTACCCTGATAGTTGAAAAGTTTTTCTTAATATCTAACCTAAATTTCCCTTGCTGCAGATTAAGCCCATTACTTCTTGTCCTTCCTTCAGTTGGCTTGGAGAACAATTATCATAGGTGGGTCATGAAAGGATGGTGGAGATAGACATCTTATTTCCTCCCTCTCCACTGTGCAATTGGTTATGGGCCACACAGAATCTTGCCTATGATTAGCTCTTGGGTGATGAGCCACAGTAAAGAAGTCAATGAGTGTGAATTAGAATTTATGGGATTGAACACACACATCATGGAGTTAGGTCCCCCCCTGAGCCAGTTAATTTGTATAAAACTCTATGTAGGATATAGTGTTTTATAAAACATTTTCAAGAGTTTTGTGATTATTTTTGGAATTTATTTTTTCTCTGAGTATAAATAACATCTAATCATAAACTCCAATAACAGAGTAAAAACTAAAGCACATTGCTCAGGCCATATGGGTGACTGAAACACAGACATAGGGATGATTTAAGCAGCAAGCTGCAACTTTACTAATTTAACAATAGGGAGGAGGTGTTATCTGCCCACCTTCTCTCACATACCATGCATTTAACTGGGTCCAGTGGGCTTTAGTTGTCTCTCACCATACAACTGATAATTCATGGTTGAATCTCTTCAGTCTACCCCCTGACACCAACTCACTTCTGAATTCTTTCACCACCACCCCACAAAAAGTGTAGGGGTACCAAGAAGTACTTCAGTCTGCAAAGTCTCCTTTTCTCCTTTCAGGCCAAAGGTCCATCAGTCATATCTCAGCTCCTGCTTACCTCTGGGAACTGACCCTTTTAGCTTTTATCCACACTAGACACTGGCTGTAAGTTGAAATGAACTGACATTCCCATATTCCTCCTAGCATTGAAATTTCTAGTCTTACTCCTTTTAACCTAAACTGTCCCTCTACAATGCTGCAAGAAAGGCAATTCCTCCTTCTGTTCCTGCCAGTTTTGCCAATAGGAAAAAATTCCTTCCCAATTCTCTCCAAGCAGGCAATCAGTCAGACCCACAGAAACACAGCTCAATATATTTCATTTACTGAGGCATAAATAGTGGCCAGATGGCCCTACGCTCCCTGGGAAGGCTTTGAATTAAGAGAGTGAGGGTCTGTGAGAACTAATTGGCTCCCCTAATGACCTGATGGGCTTGCCAATATAAAGCAAATAAGCCCCTCCTCTAAGCACACTTCCACATGTATTGTGAGGTACAAGAGGACCCAGGCTCCAGCATGTCTGGGCATGAGTCCTCCCCTTGCATTCCCCTACTGCTGACCTGACCAATCTCCCAGCCTCTTCTCCCTGCCCCTGTGCTGAGACAGAGAGGGGCATTTTTAAAAGCAAGTTGACGAAATGTAACATGGCCTCCACTGTTACTGTAGCTCTCGCATACCTTAGTTGTCAGCTTTTATATCTTTTTAATTTCAAACTGCTGCTTCTTATTACTGTTACCAGGTGGGAAATATTGCAATATTGCAATAACTATGTTGCTCTAATCTCCCATTAGTTGGCAATTGCCAATAAGTGTTCATGGTAAGACTAGCATATTCTTTCTGCAATCAGTCACCGTTTTCTTGCTAGTGGATGGCGAAATTCTGTCCAAGATAGAGGGCCTCCATGGAGCCTTATATGCTATTTAAACATAATATCAAGGACCAGATTTTCTAAAGTGCTCAGCACACTGGGTGTTGGGCTAAAGTGGCATATAGGGCCTTGTGAGCAAATTCTATCCTGGGTGAATGTCACTCTCAGTTAGTAAGAAAACAGATTTCATTGCTTTTAAAATTCCTGTTCAGTATTTGTCAGAAAAATGAAGATGCCTTCTTTTCATTCCATAAATGATAAAACGGAAATATGAGAAAATGAGTTATGATTTCAATATTATTTTTTACTTGGTAACTTTAGAGGATCTGCAAAACTGTGCTTTACCCTTAAACGATAAATGTAGCAAGCATAAAGGTTTGTTAATATATATGTGATTGTGTGTGGCAAGGCAAGTAAACAGAGGTGGATTAAGGTTTCCTGGGGCCCTTGGCCAGAGCAAGTGGGGGCCCCTCTCCATCGCTTCTGCTTGTGGCCCCATCCCCGTTCCGCCCCTTCTGCCTGCTGCCCCACCCACAACACCATCCCTTTCTTCCCCTTCCCCAGGGCTCACCCCTGTTCTATCCAGGGTCCCCCCCACCATTCCATCCCCTACTGCAGCCCCACAACCCCTTTTGCACCTTTCTCCCCCCACCCCCTTTGTTGGCCCAAGACTGGAGAAGCTCTGTCCCTGTGCCACAGCCCCAGGGCTGCCACAGGGTGTGAGAGCTCCTCTAGTCCCAGGGCTGTAGTGGGGGTTCAGGTGATGGGGCTTCCCTAGTCCCATGGCTTGTGCCAGGGACAGGGGCCAGGGGGGCAGAGGGGGCCTTCCCATGTCCCACAGCTTCTACTGGGGATGGGGGGAGTTCTGACGGGAGGGCTTCCCCCACCCTGCACACCTGCCGCTGTTGCTGGGGAGTGGGGTCGGGGCACAGGGACTTCCCTCACCCTGCCCGCCCAGTGCCGGGGCTCTGGGCTTCCACTGCCTGGTGGCGGATTTTTTCCAGGGTTCCCCAGTTGGCAGCGGCTGGGCACAGGCCCAGTCAGCCCAGTGGCTAATCCATCGTTGCCAGCAAAACAAGATTTTTCAGAAAAAACAAAAGCAAAATTGTCTTGAGTCAATCAATGGCCTCTGAAAATCAGCCGTGTTCAGCTTGAGAAGACCAGCACTGGGGAGCCCAGCACAAAAAAAGAGCATGTGTCTTACATTCGGCATATGTGCAGCAACTTCCACGACACCGCAGATGCACAGTGGGCTGTCCTGGATGTCCCAGGCATGGTTGGTCTCAGCTGTTAATCTGGATCCAGATGTGGCATGGGAGCTCAAAGTCAGATAGTTGTTCATGCAACCTGATGATGTAGGAGTTCCTGGTAGTGGCAGAGGCTCACCCTGATTCTGTCCACCACAGTGAGCTGCTGATGTTATCAGCTGGATGGAAAATGCAGCATAAGATTCCTGCTACGTAGTCGGTGGTGGAGTGCACCTCATATATCCCTGAACAGCAGCAGGTGTGGCATTTGCTGTACCTTGATGATCAGTCTGTTGACTGCATTCTGATGCTGGATGTTAGGTAGAGGAATATTGACTAGGACTGGTAATTATACAGGATTTTCTGGCTCAATGTGCCTGTGATAATTCTCATGAAATGATTAAACTGTGTGTCTGCTAGTTTAGTGCAGTTTAAACCAACACTATTTTTTTTCTTGATGAAAAGAACAAACATTATCCAAAAGATAGAAACTGAAGGCCACTATTGTACTAATGCTGGAATTTGATGTTTGGATTCACTACTCGAGGAAAAAAAATCCTCTTTAAATTTAGTTTATTTTCATATGATTTCTTCCTCATCTGACCAAGTCAAAATGCCCAGCAGCGTGTAAAATCTACTGAAGTAGTAAGTTATTCAGTTGAAAACTATGCTGCCTGACAATGTTATGTCCTCAGTAAAGGCTTCTTGTTTCATTGGCCTGAAGGCTGAGTGTTAGCACTTCAAAAACTGTTCAGTGCGATCTCTTGAGGCAATAAGTTAATGACCAAAGATCTTAATGGTCTACAACAATCAATGAGTGCATTCCCTGTAAAATGTGAGCAATCTGGGACTAATTTGAAGAAAACCAAAGAAAAGGTACTATTGTAGTGTAGCTGCTGCAGAGATAACATCTGAGGGGTATGGTACTGCATTTGAATTTATGCAGGAAAGCAAGACTCTAAAATCAAGCACTGAGTCTACTGGAGATAAGCTAAGAATCAAAAATGAGAATTTATTTTTTATTTTTAGCATTTGTTTAGATAAACTGATCTTGAAGGTTTTTCAAAATGCCTGTGCGACGGGGTATTTACCCCACACAGGCTCTACGTGGGCCTGAGAGGCAGTTAACACACTGAGCTGAAACTGGAGGGAGAGGCAGGCTTAACGGAGGAAGAAGGCTATCTGGGGAGGGATTGGGAGAGCACTAGAAACAGAGGAAGGTCAGACCAGAAAGAGGGCTGTAGGGGGAGAGTGTGTCTCTCTGGGAAGAGAGAGAGAGAGACAGAGAGAACCTGCCCACCTGCCTGAACTGGCCCTGGCATCCTCTCCTGAGTAAGGAAGTCTGGTAAGATGCCAGAAGAAAGAGAAAAGACACTGGGAGTGCAGCAAGGTCCAGTGATAAACACTGATAACAGGGTAGGATTTGGCCTACCAGTGAGAGAACTTTGGGCGGTGCTCGGCTGAGGAACAGAGCATCAGGGAGGAATGAGGTCAAGCCTGAGGAGCAGAAACCCTGAGAGTCCTAACTGTGAGAGAAGGGTGGAGCCTAGAGTTTGTTGGGGGAGAAAGTCCAAGAAAGGCCATGGTAGGAAGAAGTACAGGGAGAAAGCATCAAGCAGTTGCGCAGAGCAAGTCCTTGGCTGCTGGTTATAGGGTCCCTGGGTTGGAACCCAGTGTAGTGGGAGGCCCCGGGTTCCCCTACCAGCCACTGGAGAAGGTGATGTGAAGCCCCTCAGAAGGGACAAGGATGATGGACAGTCCTGACAAAAGGGACTGAGGACTACGGAGCCCAGCCTCAGGGCCGAAGACCTGATACAAGGTCTTGGACACTAGTTTATTGAACTTTCTGTTACTCCAAAAGGGGTGGACTTAAATTGGGACCTGGGTGGAGGGCTGAGTCACAGGAGGAGGTGGACCACCAGATGACCAGAGCAGCTGTCAGCGGGGAATGTCAGATGGGGAGAGAACTGCTACACCACACCTAGTCATGAGGAGGCACTTCAGCAATGAGTACCGTCTTCACAGACTGCCTAATGGAAATTCCAGAGCAAAAATGTTAACCGTTTCTTATTAGTTCCAACTGACAACGAGGTTTTGGAACACAGAAATGGATCTATTGATCTATTATTATTGGATTAGTGTAGTGCTTAGAGGCCTCAAGTAAGATTGGCATCTCATTGTATTAGGCATTGTACAAGCTTGACTCTTTGATAAATGGTTGCTTTACTCAAAAATCAGAAAATATTCAGGTTGCTTCCAGTCCCAACAGACAAGTCACTTACCCCAGGTCAATTTGTACCTCACATCAAAGGCAATGCTTGTAACCAATCCTATAGTAAACTAATTAAGGATTTATTAGCTAGGAAAAGGAAATGAAGGAGTTATTTATAGGTTAAAACAGGCAACACATATACACAAATGTGTTACAATCTATGGTTCCAAAGGATAACAGAGATGTAGTAATCTGTCAACACTAAATGTCTTTTAGGGCTAGGCCTGGTTGATCCTGGGGAGCTCTGTTCTTGTTTCCGAGCTCCAGCCCTGTGAGAGTCCAAACAGCAAAGAGATGAACAATTTTCATGTCAGCTATCTTTATTGCCTTCTTCCAGAATTCAAGCTGATGGGATGAGCTTCCTTGCACGTAGCATCTTCACAAGTGTGAGAGATCCATTAGCCAGGCTTTGTATCATGGTGTCTCACAATGGACCACTTAATTTTGATAGTCTTTCTTGATGGGTGGAGGAACCATTCCTCCTGCCTGGGTTCACAAGTTCAGAGCAGGCATTTTTACAGTTATAAAGAAAAACTTATATATCACCTTATAGCATGGGATACAGACATTACAAGTAAGATTAATACATGCAGCAATTTTCAAGCATTTTATAGAGTCTAAACACTAAACACATCCTTACAACTCTAATACCTATCTTGAACAATACTAACATACAAGTGAGCTAGTCTGGTTTCCAGCTATAAATTTGTGAGTGCTCAGCTGACGTCTACAGCCTTGGCAACAGCCAGTACCTGGACTGCCAGTGTCACAATCCCTATTCATGAAAAGCACTGAAGCATATCCATAAATTTTAACAATATGCTTAGTCCTATCTAATTCAATGGGACTTAAGCAGATACTTAAGTGCTTAACTAAATCAGGGCACTCCTAGTTCCTGCCTTGACTGTATAAATTATAATAATTGTTATTCAGAAAGGATATAGGAACTGTGCAATATATGCCCTGAAGTAAGTGAGTATCCTTGAATTTACAGGTCGAGGATTTAGTTAGGGAAAAGGCTTGAAGTCCTACAAGAAAAAGCAGAGTTCTGTCATACACACCAGGAGTACAGGCTAGGGGCATCGGAAGAAGGGAAGGGCCTGCACTTTTAAAAGCGGGAGGGTTATGTCCTCCCCTTTTTACCAGCTGTAAGGGTGAGCAAGAGGAGAGGTGACGGAGAAGAGCGAATGGGGTTGAGGTCTTGGGAGTAAAAGCGGCGAGGGAGTTGGACTTCAGAGGAAATGTTTCCTAATATCCAACCTAGACCTCTCCCACTGCAACT
Source organism: Malaclemys terrapin pileata (assembly GCF_027887155.1). Classification (NCBI taxonomy): domain Eukaryota; kingdom Metazoa; phylum Chordata; order Testudines; family Emydidae; genus Malaclemys; species Malaclemys terrapin. The sequence goes on from NC_071507.1 coordinate 130,107,322, forward strand.
TGAGACCATTGCTCCTTGTTTTGTCATCTGCCATCACTGAGAACAGCTGAGCGCTATTCTCTTTGGAACCCTCCTTCAGGTAGTTGAAGGCTGCTATGAAATTCCCCCTCACTCTTCTCTTCTGCAGACTAAACAAGCCCAGTTCCCTCAGCCTCTCCTCGTAAGTTATGTGTCCCAGCCCCCTGATCATTTTCATTGCCCTCCGCTGGACTCTCTCCAATTTGTCCACATCCTTTCTGTAGTGGAGGCCCAAAACTGGATGCAATACTCCAGACGTGGCCTCATCAGTGCCGAATAGAGGGGAATAATCACTTCCCTTAATCTTCTGGCAATGCTCTTCTAATGCAGCCCAATATGCTGTTAACCTTCTTGGCAACAAGGGCACACTGTTGACTCATATCCAGCTTCTCATCCACTGTAATCCCCAGATCCTTTTCTGCAGAACTGCTGTTTAGTCAGTTGGTCCCCAGCCTGTAGCGGTGCATGGGATTCTTCCATCCTAAGTACAGGACTCTGCACTTGCCCTTGTTGAACCTCATCAGATTTCTTTTGGCCCAATCCTCCAATTTGTCTAGGTCACTCTGGACTCTATCCCTTCCCTCCAGCATATCTACCTCTCTCCCCAGTTTAGTGTCATCCATGAACTTGCTGAGGGTGCAATCCATCCCATCATCCAGATCATTAAAAAAGACATTGAATAAAACTGGCCCTAAGACTGACCTCTGGGGCACTAGACATCAAGCCATTGATCACTATCTGTTGAGCCCGACAATCTAGCCAGCTTTCTATTCACCTTATAGTCTATTCATCCAATCCATGCTTTTTTAACTTGCTGGCAAGAATATTGTGGGAGACCATATCAAAAGCTTTGCTAAAGTCAAGGAATAACACGTCCACTGCTTTCCCCTCATCCACAGAGCCAGTTATCTCATTATAGAAGGCAATCAGGTTGGTCAGGCATGACTTGCCCTTGGTGAATCCATGTTGGCTATTCCTGATCACCTTTCTCTCCTCCAAGTGTTTCAAAATGGTTCCTTGAGGACCTGCTCCATGATTTTTTCCAGGGACTGAGGTGAGACTGATCAGTCTGTAGTTCCCCAGGTTCTCCTTCTTCCCTTTTTTAAAGATGGGCACTATATTTGCTTTTTTCAAATCATCCGGGACCTCCCCCGATCATCACGAGTTTTCAAAGATAATGGCCAGTGGCTCTGCAATCACAGAGGAGTTAAATAAAAACATAAGATATTGTTGCTGGATGGTTGCAACATAACATTACTTTATTTCTTAAAATTCAAAAAGATAACACACAAGAACCACCAAAACAGAGAGAGAGAATGCAGACTGCTCCCTAAAATGGAGAGGCAAAACTCACTCCCCCCTTAATCTAGACTATCTGTGTGCAAACTGCCTGAGGCTAGACCCAGCTCCTATACTTCCCCACAGAGTAAACCCTCTCACCCTGTACCCCCTGCCTGCAGGCAAGACCAGGAAAGATCACTGAATCTAAAGACATAAAATTTTAACATAGTTCTCAACACATCATAATTTTAAATGTGTATATTATTCATATAAAATCTTATTGATCACATTTCTTCTTAAAATTGACAGCAGGGTCTGAACTATTTCCTCATATGAAGGGATTCTTTTACAGGATGTTTTAGATAACTTTAATTTTCTAATCATTTGTCTTTGCCTTTAGATTTCTTTGTCTAGTAATACCATTATATCTTATGATACTGTATCATAGTAGAGTCTGATCTACTGTATTTTACCAATGTATGGGCAAAAAGCATATACAATAGAAGAAAAAGGTAAAAGAAGAAGTTACTTCACAGCTGAGCAACTGTTTGTGGTTAAGCCTAGCAGCTAGTTCACTGTTATAGTATAAGAGGGGTAGCCGTGTTAGTCTGGATCTGTAAAAAGCAACAGAGAGTCCTGTGGCATCTTTAAGACTAACAGATGTATTGGAGTCATGCGTCTGACAAAGTGGGTATTCACCCGTGAAAGCTTATGCTCCAATACATCTGTTAGTCTTAAAGGTGCCACAGGACTCTTTGTTGCTTTTCACTGTTATAGTTACCCAACCTACATCTCCTCTGTAGGAGACACAGAAACAGCATATGCTGCTTGATATGATTTACAGGTTTAGGCTGAAATCATGCCAAAGATTCTGGCCTGTGCATGCAAGGATGGATAGATGACTAGACCGAACATTATTGTCATTATAAACTCCATACTTTCTGTCATTGCTACATCACATAAACGTGCTTACCCCCATTTTTTGTCCCCTCCCCCTCAGTTTACTTTAATTCTATAGCAAAACCAAAACCAAAACAAAACTCTTAGCTACAGAAGGTGTTCTCTCATAGGTATAACTCTTCTGCCATGTACCAATGACAGCAACAAGAACTGGGTTCAGTCTGTCGATGGGGTCTTTTACTAAAGGAATTTGTGGCTTGACCTCTCACCCAAAGCTGTACTATATCTGTGTCTCTGAGAAATTAAAATCTAACCTTCCTGGTGGCTTATCTAAGTTGTTCTTCCTCACTTGCAAACATTCAGGAACTTTTGGGAACATGGAATCACAAATACCTTTACTTGCAGAAAAGGGGAAAAACAGAAAAAAAAGAAACATGATAAATAACCTAATCTATAATTTAATGAAAAACCCAGTCAGTATATCATCCCCATGGTTGATTGTCCAGTTTGATGAGGTCCAGAATTTAGTCAGTAAACAATCACCACCCACCTTAAATCCCACACATGCATCTAATTAGGCTAAGTGGTGTGATGGGCTTGCTCTTCTCCACTGTCTGCTCCAATCCAGGTCTCACTCCCTACTTAGTACAGTTCTGTGACAGCAGCTCTGCTGCCACGGCTCTGGTCAGGTCCTGTTGTGAAGTTTTGCCCCCACCTGTCAGGATACTGTGAAGTTAGTTCTGTGCTGCCACCACCTGTAAAGTCAACATTGAGCTGCCCCTGGTCTTGTGAGTCTTTGCTGTTTAGTCAGCTCTGTGCCTAGTCAGACCTTGCTGCAAAGTCACCTCTAGTCTGCGTGGCCACTGCTAGTCCAGTTCAACTAACTTGAATCCGTCCACTCAGGATTCACGATCTCCAAGTGGGGACCGCAGGGCAAAACAGGACACTTGGACAGAGCCTGTACCAGAAGCAGCAGAAACTTCCTAAAAGGGAGGGGCCCACTGGCACCTGAACCGTTGTCCCACACCCTTCATCGCCCCTTCTCCCTGAGGCCCTACCCTCGTGCCAGCATTTCCTCTGAGGCCATTGCAGCCCCTTTTATCTAACCCAACAAGGGGACATGGCTTATTTGAGAACCTGAAAAAAGAGCTGAATTTTAAAGGCCCAGAACCAAGGCTGAAGGCCCTAGTGAGGGCAATGGGACTCTTCAGTTATTGGACTCTTTACTACCCCGAATGGAGTTCATTTTGACTTTGTGACTTGGCTGGAGGGCCAAGCCAGGAAGACCAACCAAGGTTGGCTGGCAGACTGAAAGGGGAACTAGGGGTGAGAAAAGGACTGCAGTACCACATCCAGCTGCTAGGATGTGCTCAAGAGATGATTGTCCCCCATTATAGTAACTTATCTTTAAGTGCTGTATTGGCTAATAAAACTCATACATTTATAACAATTATCCAGCCTGTTCTCTAGCTAATCAACGCAGATACAAAACAACGAAACCTCTAGTGAAGGTAACTGGTCAATTCAATTATTTAACCAAGGTATCTTTTATAAACTAACTTACTCAGAGTAATTATACCAAGATTGGAATCTATCTGGACCATATCTCTGCACTGAGCAAGAAAAATAGTGCTATTGAGGTGAGCTATCAACTAAGTGAGCTATCAACTAAAAGAATAAAGACTCACTTAAAATATTCTCTCCTTTTTCTAACTTAGTTCAGTGATGGTATGCATCTAAACTGAGCAGACTTCTGATATTTCATCTTCTGAACAGGCATGTGGATTCATAGACACACTTGTTGCAAAGGCTGGGATGTCAGGCGAGAGGGATGGGATGAACAGAGACAAAGAGAGAAAGAGACAGAGTTGAGAAGTGCAATAATAATTGTGGGCCTAACTGTGGAAAATAAATAAGGGACCATTGTGATCATTTAGTCTGACCTCCTGCACAACGCAGGACACAGAATCGCACCCACCCACTCCTGTATCACTCCTGTATCAAACCTGTGTCTGAGCCATTGAAGTCCTCAAATCATGATTTGAAGACTTCAAGGTGCAGAGAATCTTCCAGCAAGTGACCCGTGCCCCACGCTACAGAGGAAGGTGAAAAACTCCCAGGGCTTCTGCCAATCTGCCCTGGAGGAAAATTCCTTCCCGACCCCAAATATGGCGATCAGCTAAACCCTGAGCATGTAGGCAAGACTCACCCAGGAAAGAATTGTCTGTAGTAACTCAGATCCCACCCCATCTAACATCCCATCACAGGTCATTGGGCATATTTACTGCTAATAGTCAAAGACTAATTAATCGCCAAAATTAGGCTATCCTTTTATACCATCCCCTCCATAAACTTATCAAGCTTAGTCTTGAAGCCAGATACATCTTTTGCCCCCACTACTCCCCTTGGAAGGCTGTTCCAGAACTTCACTCCTCTGATGATTAGAAACCTTTGTCTAATTTCAAGTCTAAACTTCCTGATAGCCAGTTTATATCCATTTGTTCTTGTGTCCACATTGGTACTGAGCTTAAATAATTCCTCTCCCTCCCTGGTATTTATTCCTCTGATATATTTATAGAGAGCAATCATATCTCCCCTCAGCCTTCTTTTGGTTAGGCTAAGCAAGCCAAGCTCTTTGAGTCTCCTTTCAGAAGACAGGTTTTCCATTCCTCGGCTCATGGGCTATTCTACCCATGATTCTCTTTTTGGGGGATCTTTAAATAAATAAATTAGGGGAAATGGACAGGGATGCTGCCTGACTAGAAAATGGGACAACAGAAAAGAGCAAGTTTCACCATCATGGCTGCCATTTGCACCATGTCCTGGGACCTCGTTTGTCAATGTAACACTGCTGCATCTTTGTTGACCTAATCCTGAGAAATGTCTTAACCAGACTGGGCCAAAGAAAGGGACCCAGATCATATCACCACCTCCACTGGCTTTGGCTAAATTCCCCAAACCATCTAGGATTTGAGACTGTCATCCCCCCCACCATGTCCTTTTCCTTCCCCACCTTATTTCTTCTCTTTCCTATCCCTCTCCTTTTTCCTTCTGTCTAATAAGAGTCTGGCTTAGCTGAGCAAGACTGTATATTTTGCAACACTGCTGTAAGCCTATGACCAGAGAGGCAGATAAAAGCAATTCCCTAAACAGTATGATACTGGTACAAGTTTACCAGGTCTCAGAGTCTCAGAGCCGCTGATAAAACCATGTGATATACATGTGTTTCCAGCAGTGAGGTTGCAAGTGAAAGTCAACACCAGAGGCAGAAGCTGAATTTTCTATCTTTGCTGTTCTTTTTTGCTGTTCTTTCTTTCTCCTTTTGTGTGTGTTGTCCTACAGGAAATGGGATTGGAGTCTAACAACTACTCCAGCACATCTCGTTTCTCTCAAAAGGACAGTTGCCATCTTTAATACTATCTAAAAGATTGTCAAAAGGAGTGGGATGAAGGTCTTCTAAAAACTCTCCAGTGAAAGAGAACAAAAGATGTTATTACAATGAACGTCTTATTTCAAATGCTTTGACTGTTTTTCCTTTTCTGTATCTTTAATAAACGGTTAAAAGGCTTTTTAATGGAGGTAGTCATGGTACTCAGCAGTCTGATGTCTCTGTATACCACACCCCAAACTTTGTTTAACACTGTTTAATGTTCGACAGTGGCAGGGTCACATTAACACCTTTCACTCTTTAGGCCAACCTATTCCATTGAAATTTGTTCAACAAAGGTGTGAAATTGAGAGGTCAAATGACAGAGCAGGAATGAGGGAGGTGAAAAGAGTGAGAACTAAGGTGAGTATGACGAATGAAAGAATGCAAGTTCAGGAGTGGGTTGGGTGAGAAGGGGGATAGAGAATGCAGACGGAGAATGAGAAAAAGGGGAGACATAAGAAAAATGAAGAGAGGGAATTGGGGGGAGAGAGGATAATATGAGTGAGGTTGAGAATGGGGGATACAGTGAGGGGAGGCTGAACGGGGATAAATGAGAGTGGGATGGGGATTGAGAGGTGAAATTCAGTCAGATTGAATTTAGGATAGAATGGGGGAGAGTGTGTGAGAACAAATGAGGGAGTATAAGTAGATAGGGCTTGTGACTAGGGATGGTGTGGGCAGAATAATGGTCTGCGCTCATCAATATTCCGTGTGCACTCAGCCAGCCACCCATTCCACAGGTTGAAAATATAAATTAGCAGGAACATTTGTGATGACCTCTTTTCCTGGTCACTGTATTCCAAATTTTAGCATAACCTACTGAACTAGCTTCTTTCTCCTCCACATATTGTGGATGGAAGTGCCACTCCTCATACCTGTCCTCCAAGAATAGAGTGGTAGAGTAAGTAACAATTTATATCCTTTATATTCCACAGAAACAAATTTCTTTAATATCAGGAGTCATGAGTTTCTTTTGTTCTTTTGTAAGTATTCTAAATTGTGAATGATCTTACTTTCAGTTTAAAGGGTGGGGGGGGATGTCTACTGGATATAAACTGGGCAATTCAGACACCTACATGATCTGAAAAAGAAAATGGAGGGTTGTTTGGCAAAGAGTGCTCAATCCCAATGATCAGTTTAGGCTGATGCATTAATGAAATACCTTATGTGCCCAGTATCCCATAGAAGTCACATAATATATGATGTCCAGAAAATTTGGATCACGGGGCATCAGGACCTAGGGCAATTGCATGAGTTCACAACTACATCTATATTCCCCATAAAAATATAGTAGGACCCAGCCTACACATACACAAAGCATACAGCATATTTACAGTGCTCACTAAAATCCACAATTAACCACCACAAGTAACACCCTTGAGGCGAGAGCATCAGATGTACAGTATCTCACATCAGAATAGCCTGTATGTTGCATGTCACTGTTACTGTATTAAGTTGCACATAAAGTATGAGAGAACTGGATAAACAGTATATTGGCTTCAGAATCTTCCTCAGGTTCATCATTCTCATTATGGGACTGGTAGTACAGACTGAAGGCAGATTGTGACTCTGAATTGTAATCTGCCTTTTGGAGTCTCTCTAGCTTCATATACTTGACCTACTGTTTACCTGCTGGACTTCCCACCCTGACTCCCTCACAAAAAAAGTGGGAAGCTGGTTCTGTGGACATGCCAACTCCACCACCTTTTAGACCAGAATAATTCTGAGCAGCAAAGGGAATCAACTTCAGCAATGGCTTGAATAGATTCTTTGCAAATAATCAGCTGTTCTCCAGGGAGTTCGAATATCTCCATGCCTAAACTCAAATTTTTGGTTGTATAAATCTTATACAGTGTTTTGAATATGTAACCCATTGTATGATGTGATGAGTAAATACCACTGTGCTTTCTTGGGTCTCAGTATGTTTAATCATTTAGTTAACATTTTAAATAACGAATCCCACTGACAGTAAACCAATAGACTCGGGAGATTCAGGTAATCAACATATAAAATGAATAACTTAGCTTTGTTTTCTTACCAACATAATTGCTTCCCTGTGTGCTATTTTTGTATTCAAATAAGGAGGTTGTTGTCTTGGTAACTTTCTACATGATACTATTGATATTTAATTTTTTACCTCTAGGAAAAAATAGGTGCTAGTAAAAATTCACTTTAATATGCTTTCCAAGAGGTGCTCACACTACTGCACATTTTTCTAAATGAAAATAAAGTAGGATACTTATATCCAAAGTCACATTTGTTAAGAAAGCCCATTATGGTGATTCTACATCTGCAGGATTGTATTCAAAGTCATTTTAAAGTAGCACATTTGTACTTGCCTGGTTAGAAATCATATAATCTAAACAGCATAACATTAATCAAAGAAGTATTTCCCAAAATCCATAAAATCAATGAGATCCCATAATATTTATCTTGGCTGTAAGAGGATTATAAAGGTTAAAGTGTCAAAAGATAAATGTATCATTTTACAAAAAGTCGAAGATGTACACAACTGATGAATTACTAATTGCAAGACTCAAAAGTTTTGAGAAATAGCAAGTTCTGCCTTAAATTGCATGGTTTCCTTCACCAAAAGCTGTTAGATGAAATAGGCCAGATTCATCACTGGTATTATTTTGCTGAATTCAGTAGGACTACTCCAGTGATAAATTTGGCCCTATATTAACAGATTCTTTCCCCAATTTCTTTAATGTAGCATGAAGTTATTTTCCTTTTCCTTTTACTTCATAAAAGTACAATGCATTCTTCTTAAATGTTCCAACACAAAAAGACATTGTGAATGGCTCTCAAAATCATTATGTGTCAAAATCATTCACTGTCTTTATTCTGTAGCTCTTTTACATCACAATCATTGGTGGGGGAGACTTTTAAAGAGAACTTATATTTAACACCATCTTTTACAGTATATGATAATAAAGGATTAGTCTTCTTAAATAGCTTTGGACTGCTACATAGAAATCAGACTGTCTACTTCTTTTTAAAAATAACTAAATATCTGGTATTCTATTAGATTATGGAATAGAATCTCAAAGGGAGTTGTGGAAGTCTGATCACCTCATATATTATAAGACTAGAAGGGACCATTGTGATCATCTAGTCTGATTTCCTGCATAACACAGGTCATAGGACTTCCCTGAATTAATGTCTGTTTGAACTACAGCATATATATATTAGAGAAACATCCAATCTTTATTTTAAAATTTCCGGTGATGGAGAATCTAACACAACCCTTGGTAAATTGCTCCAATGGTTAATAACTCTCACTTTTCCAGTCTAAATTTGCATCAACTTCCAGCTATTTGATCTTGTTATACCTTTGTCTGATAGATTGAAGAGCCCATTATGAAAGTTTCATTCCCTATGAATGAGACTGTAATTGTCACCCTTTACCTTTCATTTGGATAAATTAAACAGATTGAGATCCTTGAGTCTATTACTATAAGGCATGTCTTTCAATCCTTTAATAATTCTCGTGACTCTTCTCTGAACCATCTCCAATTTATCATCTTCCTGAATTGTGAGCACCAGAACTGGATACAGTATTCCAATATCTGTTGCATTAGTGCCAAATATAGTGGTAATATAACCTACCCACTTAAGATTCCCCTGTCTATCATCCAAGGATCTGCATTAGTCATTTTGACAACAGAGCTCATGTTCAGCTGATTAACCGATCTGACCAGGGGATCCAGATCACTCTGTAGCAATGACTTGTCCTTTTTTATTATTTGCCACTCCAACAATCTTTGTATCATCTGCACACTTTATTGGTGACTTTTTGTTTTCTTCAGGTCATTGACATAAAAGACAAATAGCATAGGACCAAGGATCCCTGCAGAACCCCACTGGAAACACAACCACTCAGTGATGATTCCCCAATTACCGTTTCATTTTGGGACTTGTCAGTTAGCCAGCTTTTAATTAGTATGTGCCAAGTTGACTTTGTATTGTTCTAGTTTATTACTCAAAATGTTGTGCAGTACCAAGTCAAATGCTTTACTAAAGTCCAAGTATATATCGACTCTCTTACCTTTATCGACCAATTTTTCAAAAAAGAAATCAGGTTAGTTTGACAGGATCTATTTTCCATAAAGTCATGTTGTTTGGTATTAATTACATTATTCTTCTTTAATTCTTTATTACTCAAGTCCTGTATCACTGTTTGACTATTTCCCTGCTCCCTGCTCCCCCTCCCCCCGGACAGAAGTCAAGCTGACCATCTTATAATTATCAGGGTCATCCTGTTTACCACTTTTACAGCCTTCCAATAGTAGTGGTTACTAATTTATCTAAAACCTAACAAGATATAAGACGGAGTTGATATATTTATCGAAGGGATTACGTGACAGGAGACTGGACTTGATGACCCAAGAGGTCCATTCTAGTCACAAATCCTAAAGGATATTTAAAGGCATCCTTTCAAATTTGGAAGTTAAATTCTACTGAGGAAAAAAGAAAGGAGCATAAACTCTGTCAAGTCAAGTTTTAAAGTATAATTAGGCAAGCCAAAAAAGAATTTGAAAAAAAAAAAAAACCCTAGCAAAATACACAAATTAAGAAGAATAAAAAGGACAAAAAATTAAGTACATCAGAAGCAGGAAGTCTGCCAAACAATCGGTTGTGTCAAGGCGCTAAAGGAGCACTTTGAAGAACTTAAGGCCACTGTGGAGAAGCTAAATGGATTCTTTGCATCGGTTTTCACTGCAGAGGATGTGAGGGAGATTCCTACACCTGAGTCATTCTTCTTAGGTGAAAAATCTGAGGAACTGTCCCAGATTGAGGTGTCAATAGAGTAAGTTTTGGAACAAAATGATACATTAAATAGTAATAAGTCATCAGAACCAGATGGTATTCACCCATGAGTTCTGAAGGAACTCAAATGTGAAATTACAGAAGTACTAACTGTGGTATGTAACCTGTTACTTAAACCAGCTTCTGTACCGGATGACTGGAGGATAGCTAATGTGATGCCAATTTTTTTTAAAAAGGTTCCAGAGCTGACCCTGACAATTACAGGCCAGTAAGCCTAACTTCAGTACTAGGCAAACTAGTTGAAACTATAGCAGAAACAGAATTATCAGACACATAGATAAATATGATCTTTTGGGGAAGAGTCAACATGATTTTTGTAAAGGGAAATCATGCTTCACCAATCTATTAGAATTCTTTGAGAGGTCAACAAACATGTGGACAACGGTGATCCAGATATAGTGTACTTCGACTTTCAGAAAGGGTAGGAATAAAAGGTCCATTTTCAGAATGTAGAGAAGTAAATAGTGGTGTCCCCCAAGGGTCTGTACTGGGCCCGGTGCTGTTCAACATATTTATAAATGATCTGGAAAACAGTGAGGTGACAAAATTTGCAGCCAATACAACGTTACCCTGGCTAGTTAAGTCCAAAGCTGACTGCTAACAGTTACAAAGGGTTCTCGCAAAAATGGGTGACTGAGCAACAAAATTCCAGATGAATTTCAATGTTGATAAATGCAAAATAATGTACATTTGAAAACATAATCCCAACTATACATATAAAATGAGGGATCTAAACTAGCTGATCCCAAGAAAGATCTCGGAGTCATGGATAGTTCTATGAAAACATCCTCTCAGTGTGCAGTGCCATTCAAAAAGAGCTAACAGAATGTTAGGAACCATTAGGAAAGGGATAAATAATGACAGAAAATATCATAATGTGTGATTGGGTGTACAAACCGCTCACTGAGCAACAAAGGGTTAAGGATTTATTTTGGTCTCAGCCGGCCGCACCCCCCCTGCAGCATATGCTCCAACTACGGGAGGCATTAAAAGACAGGGAATTAACTTATTTGGGTGGCAAAGCTGGAGGTGAGCAGACTTGCACCCCACAGCTCTAGTAGCACAGAGCAGAGAGAAGCCTAAAGGCTCTGACACAGCTGCCCAAAGGGGCCCAACCCAGAGACAATCAGAGAGGGAAGTATTCTGTGGGCCCTGGACACTGGTAACTCCTGCTTACTTATTTTGGTTTGGCCTTCCTCACCAGGGGAAAGGCTTGGACTAAGCTCACCCGGGAAGGAGGGGGGAGAGGGAAAGGAAGAGGCCCAGGGAGGACAGAAGGGTTGCCAGACCACTGGTAGCTCAAAGGCCCTGGGTGGGAGTCTGGTGGACTGGGAGGGCCCAGGTTCCCCTCCCCACAGCCCCCTTGGCAGTCAGGGGTTGCAGCTGTGACCACTAGGCCACACTTCCCAGCCAGACCCCGAGTGAGGACCATTACATAATATCACTACATAAATCCATGATAATCCACACCTTGAATAGTGCTGCAGTTCTGGTCATCTCGTCTCAAAAAAGATATATTGGAATTGGAAAAGGTACAGAGAAGGGCAAAAAAAAAAAATGATTAGGAGTATGGAATGGCTTCCATATGAGTAGAGTAATAAGACTGTGACTTTTCAGATTGGAAAAGAGATGACTAAGGGGGGATATGAAGGAGGTCTATAAAATCACAAATACTGTAGAAAAGTGAATAAAGAAGTGCTATTTACTCCTTCACATAACACAAAAACTAGGGGTCACCCAATGAAACTAATAGGCAGCAGGTTTAAAACAAGCAGAAGGAAGTACTTCTTCACAGAGTCAACCTGTGGAACTCATTGCTAGGGGATGTTGTGAAGGCTAAAACTATAATGGGATTCTAAAAAGAATTAGATAAGTTAATGGAGGATAGGTCCATCAATGGCTATTGGCCAAGATGATTTGAGATGCAACCTCATGCTCTGTATGTCCCTAAGCCAGAAGCTAGATGGACCATTAGTCTGACCAATTATGGCCATTCTTATGTTCCCACATATTTACTTTGTTTGTAAAAAAGGTTTTTTTTTTTTCTTGCTCAACTTACCTAAGGAAAAATAAGATTTTTATTCCTTAGTTTCGCTCAGAAAACCAGTATTGAAATTTCATAAAGCACTGATTCCAGTCTTTGTTTATGTGATGTGAAATGTATGACATAAAATTTAGTATGATTTAGTTGCCCCTGAAGTCCTGAACAAAGAAAAAAATATGGGTTTTTAAACAAAAGGAGCAATCAGCTTCCAAAAGTAACTTCAGGAGAAATATATTCATAATGTTGATATGTCCTGCCCATGCATGTTTTCAAGATTGGGACTGGACTTAGAATTTCTTGGGTATGTCTACACTACAGCTGGGAGAGAGCCTCTTAATTTGGATAGAGAGTCTCACAGTAGCGGGATTTTAGCTAGCACACTAAAAACTGCAGTGTAGACATTGGAGCTCCAGCAGAGACTTGGGCTAGACACCTGAACTCAGGCCCAGGGGAATGGACAGTTTTGAGAGCCTGAACTACCATCTGAGCCATAAATCCATACTATTTTATAGAGTGGTAGCTTGAACCCCCACCGGTGTGAGTCTGTCTACCTGCCTAGGAGGCTTGCTCAAAGCTGCAATGTAGACATATATACCTTTGGCAGTTTGCCTACTCCTAATGTAGCCAATTATTTTATTTAATCATTTAAAAAAATGATTTATTGTTGTGATTAAGTATAATTAATGTGTGATGGATAGGTTTAAGTAGGATAGGATCATAGGAATATAAGGTTGATACACACTTATGAGTGAGTCCATGTTAGGCCTATAAGCAGAATAAGTCTTTAACACAAGGCCTACAGGCTGAGGTCTGTAAGATTTCAGCTTAGCCATATTAGGCCTCAGGCCCAAGGAGGGTTGACATAAGCAGGTGACCCAGGACTAACCTTGTACCAGTGAAGTTAGAAGGATACTGTAAAGAATATGCCAGTGGATGAAGTTTGGGGATATGCCACAATGTACACATCTAGACTGCAAGACACCCAACTAACATCATGGGAAATTCTGTTGTCACCACTGTTTACCATCGGACTTGTTTACACAGATGCTAATGAGAATAAGTGGAACTAAGAACAACCTATAAAAGGCAGGGCACCCCAAAAATCGATGGGGTATGGAAGTACAGATAAGGGGATTGGAACCTTCATGCAGATGCATAAGGTGGTAGGTGGTGTCATCACACAAGATAAAATGGGTTTTCTGGTGCAGATAGTGAGGGAAGATCCCATCAGGAGCTCTCCACCTGTTCAGAGAACCACCTGACTCTGATATCTTTGGGGTTATGAGTATGAGTACACTGCTCCCTCAGGTTTTGTGTATGTATTTGTGACATTGATTATCTGCTTAGTGAACCTTATGATACAGGCAAAATTACTTACTTGTAGCTGTGTTTGTGGTCACTGCATTCATTCTTCTACAGGCTTCAGACCAAAGGAAATTACTCTGGATAACTATCATCCTGTTGATTCTAAAACTGTAGCAGCATGGAAAATGGACTTACTCACTAGGGACACTGTGATTGAACAAAGAACTATTAATTACTATATCAATTCAACCTAAATATAGGCTACACTAATAACTGTAGTAAATAGTAAGACTCAACATTAAGAGCAGGATGAAAATCTACAGTGTTAGAATTATGCAAAACTGTCATGCCTTGCATGGTGTCAAGTATCAGGGGGTAGTCGTGTTAGTCTGTATCCACGAAAACAACGAGGAGTCCGGTGGCACCTTAAAGACTAATAGAATGCCCAAATAAATCTATTAGTTTTTAAGGTGCCACCGGACTCCTCGTTGTCATACTAATGTTATTAGCCTGAAAGCTAATCTGAAAGCTGTTTTGCATGAGGAGAGTCACATTTAAGTGAATTGGGCTCCATGCAGGCACAAGGGTCTTGCCCACACAGGGGAGCTCAATGGATTGGGGCCATTGACACTTATGGTTTTACTGGAAGAACCTTAGTAACCAAAGTCAATATTTCTTCATTAATACCCTGGACATTTCTACATGACTTGTCAACCAGTCAGAGTATTGGTCTGTACTGCCTGTGCACTTAGTCTTCTTTGTTTTTCCAGTGATTGGGAACAGTTAAACCTCTCACTGTCTCCACTAACTTTGTGGTAATGAAGATACAAAAAAACAGTATTTCAGCTAAACGAAAGAGAGCCAAGGTAGTGGATATAAAGAGTACTCTTAGACATATGGTACCAGATTTTTCAGTACAAAAAGGGTCCCCCCATATTATTACAAATGTTAACATGAATCTCATTCTCCCCCAGAAGAAATTGCTGAAAATATTTCAAAGTGAAGTATTACAATTTAAATATATTACATCAATTAAAACTGAGAACATTGGTTTACTCAGAGAATAGGTGTTTTATATTGACACAATAACATTGTCATCCTTGATTTGTTGGAGTCATTTGTCACTGTGAGAATGAGGGAGTTGGGTGCATTGTTTTTATAAATACATATGCCCCTCAGTTAATCTGTGTGATTTTATCCTGCCTGAGTGCATAAAGGTAAATCAAAGGAGGCTGTAAGGGAGAAAGCAAGCAGGAACCCAAACAATGATTCATAGATTCTACGTCTAGAAGAGACTAGTCTGATCACCAGCTCTGACCTCTTGTATAGCACAGGTCATAGAACTTCTCTAGAATAATTCCCAGAGCATATCTGTTACGGGGGGGGGAAAAAAACACCTTGATTTAAAAATTGCCAGTGATGGAGGAACCCACCACGATGCTTGGTAAATTGTTCCAATGGTTAATTCCCTCACTGTTTCCAGTTTGAATTTGTCTGGCTTCAACTTTCAGCCAGTAGATCATGTTATATCATTCTCTGTCCATTTTTAAATTTGTTCCCCATATACATACTTACAGACTGTACTCGTCACCCCTTAATTTTCTCTTTTGTTAAGCTAGATAGACTGAAGGAGCTCAAACGATCAATATATGTGTAGCAAATTTCTTTAGTTTATTATTCATTTATTGTGTTTTGTGATGATAGGATTAAAGAAGTATAAACTTGATCAGTAGTTAGAAGAGATAAATATGTATTAAGTATCTAAGTAGGGAGGGCTGAAAAGCAAGGCTTACAGGCTGAGACTTGTAAGATTTTAGCTTAGCCATGTTAGGCCTTAGAATTAAGAAATGCCAGACATAAATAAGTGACTGAAGAATAACCTGATATCATAAGATTACAGGAAAAGATCTGCCAAGAGGCGGTATTGCAAAAAATTAGCTGTAAAATTAATTTTAGATCACAAAATGCTCTACAAGCTCATTTTTTTTCTAACACATGCCTTAACCACAGGATACAGGTTGTGCGTCAATGCTAATGAGAATAAAAAGAACTGTAGACAAC
Source organism: Malaclemys terrapin pileata (assembly GCF_027887155.1). NCBI lineage: Eukaryota > Metazoa > Chordata > Testudines > Emydidae > Malaclemys > Malaclemys terrapin. The sequence continues at coordinate 130,123,194 of NC_071507.1, forward strand.
CTATAGAAAATGGGGTACACCAATATTCTTGGAAGACTCCATGCAAATAAGGAAAAAGAGGGTTGACATTTTCATGCACATGCACAGGGTATGAGGTAGAGTCAGAATCACATTATAAAAAGAGTGTGCCCAGACTGGGAAAATTGAGCTTCCTTGGAGAAATTCTGGCAGGAACCATCCCTCTGCTCATGATCAGTCCATGAGAGACCCATCAAACCCTAACACTAGGTAAGAAGATGTGAGTGTGACTGTAGATATAATTTGTGCATGGATATATGTAGGATTTATCTATGCTCAGATATTCATAACTTTGTTGATAACATTAATAAAATTTATAAAATATATTAGACATTGTTCTTGTGAACATATGTATTACTTTTCTTGGTCTTCATGTGTTCCTAGAAGCTCTAGATCTGAAACAAGAGGCAGAGATAACTCTGAGCTTGAAACTGTAGCCACCAGAGCCGAACCCACAGTTGTGTAATACAACATTTAAATTCACTAAATTCACTTTAAATATAATAAAAGGCTAAATATGCCCTGTTTTCTAATCATTTTCATGGCTCTTCTGTGAACCATCTCAAATTTATCAACATCCTTCCTGACTTTCAGACACCAGAACTACACAGTATTCCAGCAGCCAAATACAGACACAAAATAACCTCACTACTCCTACTCAATATCCCCCTGTTAATGCATCAAGGATCGCATTAGCTCTTTTGACCACAGCATCACATTGAGAGTTCATGTTTAGCTGAATATCCCCCAGGACCCTCAAATCTTTTTTTCAGAGTCACTACTTTCTAGGATAGAGTCCCCAGTCCTGTAAATATGGCCTACGTTCTTTGTTCCCAGATGTATACTTTTCTTTATACCTATATTAAAATTTATATTGTTTGCGATCCAGATCTCTTTGAATCAGTGACCTGTCCTCTTCATTAGTTAACACTCCTCCAATTTTTGTGTCATCTGCAAACTTTATCAGTGATGAGTTTGTCTTCTTTGTCTTCTTTCAGGTCATTATTAAAATGTTAAATGGCATAGGACCAAGAACCAATCCCTGTGGGACCCTACCAGAAACAGACACACTCAATGATGATTCTCTATTTACAGTTACATTTTGAGACTTATGTGTTAGCCAGTTTTTAATCCATTTAATGTGTGCCATGTAAATTTTAGACCTTTCTATTTTTTTTATCAAAATATCACGTGGTACCAAGTCAAAGGCCTCACAGAAGTCTAAATATATTACATCAATATTATTACCTTTATGACCAAACTTGTAAATTAATAAAAAAAGATATTAGTGTGATAAGATCTATTTTCCATAAAGCCATGTTGATTTTCATTAATTACATTACCCTCATTTTGTGCATTATTAATCAAGTTTTATATCAGCCATACCATTATCTTACCTGGGATCGATGTCAGGTGACAGACCTATAATTACCCTGGTCATCCTGTTTACCCTTTTTAAAAATTGGCACATTATCTTTCTTTGAGTCTTCTGGAATTTCCCCAGTGCTCCAAGACTTCTTAAAAATCAGTGTTATTGTCCAATGAGCAGCTCAGCCAGCTCTTTTAAAACTCTTGGATGTAAATTTTCGGGACCTGCTGATTTTAAAATGTCTAATTTTAGTAGCTTCTGTTTAGCATCCTTCAGAGATACTAGTGGAATGAAATAGTGTTATAATTGTTATGATAAGACTATACCATCTTTTTTCCCCAAATACAGAACAGAAATATTTATTGAACACTACTGCCTCTTCTACATTATTATTGATAAATCTATTATTTCCAGTATTATTCTAGTAATGGACCAATAACATTGCCAGGATTCTTTTTGTTCCTAATATATATTTTTTAAAAAACTGCTTATTTTCCCTAGCTCTGCTGGCCACAGATTTCTCCTTGGCTTCCCTTAGAAATTGTAGAAAATTGATATACTCACTACAATCAACTTCCCCTTTCTTCCATTTGTTTTATATATATATTTTCATTTTTTTACAGCTGCCTTCTCTTCCACTCTACCAAGGAGGTTTTTTAACTAGTATAGCCTTCTTCCTCAATTGAGGGACTATGGGGTTTGGGACATTTAGTACAGTGTTCTTAAATGATTCCCAAGTATCATTCACATTTTTCCAATTAAGTTCTTCATCTCACCTGATTTGGCTCATAATTGTTTTCAGCTTTGTGAAATTGGCCCTGTGAAAGTACTGAGGATATATATTACTTGTCTAGACTCTTTTCTGCTTGCATATTATAATTGTGATCAAGTCATGATCACTCGTACTTAAGCTACCATTAACTTTTAGTTGTGTGATCATCGCCTATCTGTTAGGGGAATTCTTTATTAGACCTTTTCCTATCTTGGCTGTAACACTTTTTGAGTTAAGAAATTGTTTAGAAATTCCAAGGATGTCTTAGTACTGGCAGCGTGAGATGTACAGCATACATCACTCAAATTGTAGTCCAAGAAGGACTGGGGAGTGAGTGGGTTGGTGGCATGCTGACAGACACACACTGGGAGAGAGAGAGTCACAGAGCATGCTGCAGAAGGCACTCTGTCTCCCAGCCAGAGATGGAGTTAACTGGGCTGAAGGAAAGGTGTAGTTAAGGGGAATATGTATATAGGCCTTCTTGGTTTTGTCTTTTGCTCTGCATGCCATGTACCTTTGGGTGAATAAATAATGATATGTTTTGAAGAAGCTGTTTTTGAGTCACATTAATTGGCTTCAGAGTAACAGCCGTGTTAGTCTGTATCCGCAAAAAGAAGAACAGGAGTACTTGTGGCACCTTAGAGACGAACAAATTTATTAGAGCATAAGCTTTCGTGGACTACAGCCCACTTCTTCGGATGCATATAGAATGGAACATATATGTTACATATATGTTCCATTCTATATGCATCCGAAGAAGTGGGCTGTAGTCCACGAAAGCTTATGCTCTAATAAATTTGTTCGTCTCTAAGGTGCCACAAGTACTCCTGTTCTTCTTTTTATTAATTGGCTTGTTGGTCACAGTGTCTCAAAGAAAAAAGGCATAGAGGTGCCAAACCCACTTGGGCCTGTCACGTTAACATGGCTGGGAAATGGGGGCTGGAACTCAGAAATCAAGTCTCAGAGTGCTTAGACTGTGTGTGGTTCCATCCTTGAGGGAGGTAGAGGAAGCCAGACCTGTCATCTGAAGGGTATACTAGATAGACAAAATCGGTCTAAAGTGCAGCTGCCCCTGTAACCATGGCAGCCGAATTCTTCAAGTTTTTAAAGCGCAGCTATACTGTGCAGTTTAGAAACAGAAATATGTGAAGATAAAGCCACTGGAGATGTGAATGCTTTTCTTTTGCTGGTTGCCTTTGCTGTTGCATTTTATTGTTCTTTCTGGGGTTTTATTTTGTTTGTTTACTTCTTATGTGTTCTAAGATGCTCACTCTCTCTATATGGAAGATAGGACATGGGAAGACAAACTCAGAGTCACTTTAATGAAAAAGAGTAAGAAAGCTGACCTTAATTTGTAACAATACAGAATGACAAAATCCCTTTCATTTTCAAGGCTGCATATATTGTTGGAGAATAGGGACTTTATGAAGTTGCTTACTGTATATCTCTGTGCTATAAGTACTGAAAACTCATTGGAAACATATAATCCTATTTCCTCTAAGCTTGAAAAGTTTGTGCCTTTGTTTTCTCCTATAAAGAGTTTTGTCTGTATGTTTTTAGCATAGGGAAATAATCTTTTTTTAATGTTAAAGGATTTAAAAAGTGCTTTTCAGGAGGAAAACAGCTTACCGTAAATGTGGCTTTATATTGAAAGATTAAAAAAATCTGAAAATCATTTTAGTTTTTCCAAAAATTCATTTTCATTCTTGTTATGATTGCTTTACAGGAAGGTAAATCAAGATCTGCTGTAGACTCTTCTAGAAATTCAGAGAAGACCAGATATGTTTATGTTTATGCAAGTTCTGCAGAAAAATAAAGGGTGTCTCTCTGACATCTTTTGCAAAATAGGAGGTGCAGTTTAAAGAGAAACTGATTAATTTTTATTCTGTAAAAGGAAGAACAGAAAATCTTCATTTGAATTAAAGTTAGATTTAACTTCTGAGTTAACAAACTATCATCATAACAAAAATCTAACTGTTTGTGATTGACTTGGGACCAGTTGTCTCGTTCAAATTTGAATCTCTCTTTTCAAGCAGCAGTTCTCAGCACATTAAAAAAAATAAATCTTGAAGGTAAATCCCACTCACAGTGCAGCAAATAGGTATTTAGCCACATAACGCCCATCCACCTTAATAAGAGTCCTATGGCTAAATCCCCACACACTACTTGGAAAATTTACCCCTCAATATAATTCCAGTAAAACTGAATTAATTCAGGTTGTCTAATGATGAGAAGAACTATACACCAAGGAATTCTGTAAACAAAATAATTGGAATACCAATTTGCTTCCCTCCTTGAACTGATAAATTTCTTCCTATTTACACATACTATCAGTTACTAGATACTCATTCTTTCAATACTTTTTCCTTCTGAATTACTTATTTCTGTAGCAGCATAAAAATTGCTAATATTAAAAAAATCCCTGATCCTAATGGTTAAGAACAATTTAATATCAAGGCCTTATTGTCCGGCTGTGCTGGAAGAATGACAGGAGGCTCTGGATGTAGTTTAATTAGGCCAAAAGCGTTATTCTTAACCTTCTGGGAGTACCCGGCAGATAACAGTGTACAGTATATTTAATTCCATGATCATTTTCACATATACCTGGGGAGGTGTCTATCAGCCCTCCTTCCTACCCCATTTTGGACCCCTGCCAATCCTGGGACCTCACCATCTCCTCCTCCCACAATAAGGGGGACTGTAAAGCAGGGGGTTGGTTCCCTGATGTGCCAGTCATTGGAGCTCCTTGACACCCCCCCCCCAATCTGTTTCTATTCCTTTAACAAATACCTCCTTCAAATCCTTTATCAATCCATTTCATGTGACCACTATATCCATTCCCTTTGGAGTTCCTGCACTGGACATCTGCCACAAGTATATCCCAGCAATTAGCTTGGCTGGGTTCCCAGACATCTCCTAATGCCCCCTTGAATATTGGCCAAAAATGTGTCAGTCCTCAAGTCTGAAGAGCTGGGTTCTTTATTGGCCGACAGCTGGGCGGAATTTACAATATTAGCATCAGTGAAAACCCAGATTCCGTTTTTTGCATTGAATCACAGACAGGCGGCAAAAACATTACAGAATGCTTCTTCCTAATAAGCCCTAATTCCCCAAGCATAAACCCTCAGTAACTATACTGGCCCTACACGGTATCCTGATTGACAAACAAGGCAGGTATAGCTACCAGTTCTAGATGAAGGCCTCTATTTCTCTTCTTCTTCTCATGCACGTGGTCTGTCAAATATTCTCTGGGGCAGGGTGTTGGCTACCCTGAAACCCTCAAGCTCAATAGTCCCGCAAAAGTCCCTCATAGCCGGGTTGGCTACCCTGAGGCTTTTCATCTTATAGCATCACAGGTCTCGTTAGATGTTAATTGGGGTTGGGCGAAAGCGTATGATGTTCTCCAGTACTTATATTCTTTTCCTCAAAGGAGTCACATGTCCCTGAAATATGCCCTCTTGGCATTTCATAACTTGTTTTTCTGATTAATATTTTTGTAAGGGACAACAGGACATACTGAAGGCCATGACCATAGTTCTTCCAGATCAGCACAAATACACACAGAGACCTCGCTTAAACATTCATAATACATAGTGGTGTCAGCGTCGAAGTGCAATTTCAGCACCGTCAGCACTGTCTGATGCTAAGAGAACCCTGCTTCCAGAATCCTCAAGCAAATTAAGACTTACCAAGCTTTACTAGACTCATATTAACCACAGTAGTTCATAATAATTCAGCACCATCCCAACACCATCCTTCCTGGATAATTCTTGTGCCCCACATGCTACATCCGGATGTGAAATTACTTGCCCCCCATTACTGCGATGAATTGGGCCACTTCCCTATTCACATACGTTCTAGTCTTGTTGACCTGAGGGGGCTTCCCAACTTCCCACCACACTCTCCATTGCAGCATGTCTGACCACACAATTTTTACTTCTGGGAAAAATTCAAGATTTGTCCCACGTCCTTCTTAGCTCTATGCATTATGTCTAACCCTTTACATATTCCCAAATCATTTTGCCCAAGATGAACCACAATTATATCTGGTGCCTGGGCCCCTATGGAGTACAGAAGGGGCATCAGCTGGTCCCTTAACATGCTTATCTTCCTGTACCAGCTCAGGACTGCTTCACCACTGAGGCCCTGCTGTGAAGATCTAGATAACTTGAAAGCCCACCTATGCACCCAGTAAGCAATACTGTGCCCACAGTTCCATATCAACACCTGCCTGCCTGTCTACCCACATCTGGAATCAAAACACAATGGAAAATTAAGATGGATTCCCCACCTGTGGTCTCTGTGCTTCAGAATGCCAATGCCCAATTGTCTGAATTGCCTTAGCTCCCACAGCCATTTGGGCCACTGCTGTTCTTGCCCCGATCCTGAATGAGTGGGAACCAGATTCATATCAACCTGTGGAACTCCTTTCCAGAGCATGTTGTGAAGGCGAAGACACTAATAGGGTTCAAAACAGAACTAGATTAGTTCATGGAGGATAAGACCATCAATGACTATTAGCCAGGATGGGCAGGGATGGTGTCCCTAGCCTCTGTTTGCTAGAAGCTGAGAATGGGCAACAGGGGATGGATCCCTTGATGATTACCTGTTCTGTTCATTCTCTTTGAAGCACCTGGCACTGGCTACTGTCAGAGACAGAATACTGGGCTAGATGGACAGAATATTGGATTAGATGGACCTTTGGTCTGACCAAGTATGGCTGTTCTTACGTTCTTATATTCTGGGAGCCCCAAACCGGTCAGTCCCCATCTCAACACTATCACAAACTGGTATGCTGTGAGGGGATTCCCGTCACCATGAACAAAGGCACATCCTACCCTGATCTGATCTTAATGTATGCCCTCACAGCCTCCACAGGGCAGATCCTGGGCTCACTATCCTCCCATAGAATAATGGATTCATCCCAGTTTCCTTGATCAGTCTTTGATTTCCACAAGGTTTATATAACCACTCACCCCACCCAGCGTATATCCCTCAGTTCCAAGACCCTTTCAGAAGAATCCCTCCAGGATTCAGGAACTAGCTCACTGATCATAAATGCTCTGAACAAGGCCACCTCTTGTCCACAACAATATATTTGCTCCAGGATCTGCACCAGATCCCTAAGTGTATTAACAGTGATGAGATGACACATATTCTCTCTGTGGCCACTGCTTTGTGATCACCCTGCTAGAAACCTTTGAACTAAAAAAAATGCTGCAAGGATCTGGGTAACCATTCAGCCTACTGACAAATGTAAGGGCTGTCAGGTGATTGGCGATAGTTGCGGACACAAATCGTCAGCTTGCTAATGACACCATATACCACAACATGCATTCCTCTATAATTAGACATATTGGGGAAAGGCCTTTCCGGTCCTGAAAATGCAGAAAATCATTAAAACGTCTCTCATAACTCCACTATGTTCGTGTAGCCACCTTTCTCTGTGCTACACTGACAGTCATCATACACCAAGGCTCCTTAGTGCCAGCAGCATCCGTTTGGGTTCCCTGCAGGCTCCTGGAGCCAGCTCCTGAAAGCTGTCCATCTGGAAATGAGACAATGCATCTGCTATGCCATTATCGACCCTGGGCACATGCTTGGCAAAGAAACAGAACTTAAATCTTAAACACTGTAGTATAAATTCCTTTACCACTCTCATAACCCTGTGTACTCTGGAGGATTGGTGACTGATAATATGTACCACCGCCATGTCGTCACACCAGAAATACACCCTATTTTTAGCAATTTCTGTTCCCCAAATGACCACTGCAACCAAAATGAGGGGGGGGGGAGAATCTAGAAATGTTATATACTGCATCTGTTTTGCGTCCAGGTGGAGGGCCATTTCTGGGTGCATCATAAGCCTTGGTAAAATATTGCAAAACCTGTAGGGAGAAATGGCTACTGGAGGATTTTTAAATTGGCCTCCAGTAGCCATTTCTCCCTCCATAATGACACCCTGTTAAAATGGCTCAGAAACCATTCCCACACACCCAAATCCTCCTTCATCTCTCTAGTAATTCTTATAAGATGGTGAAGTCTTGCTATGCCTGCAATGGCTGCTGCCAGCCAGGTGCAAAATGCCTGCATCTGGGCTACCACCCGGCAGCCAAAAGATTGCAGCTCACGGAGTGTAACTTTCTTGGCCCCTCTACCTCTTCCAATGAAGCCCAGTAGTTCTTGAAGCTTATCCTGAGGGAGACGCAATATAGCAGCCCATGTGTCTAGCTCAATACCCAGGTAGGTCAGTGTAGTGGAAGGTCCCTGTGATTTTTCCTCCACTAGGGTTACCCCCAACTTTTTAGCCAGGGCCTGAAACAGGTCAATACACAAAAAATGTCAACAAAAAATAATCTAAATAATGCATTACTTGCCATAAACCAGCTTCCCACACCACTGCCCAGAGTAGCACTGTACTAAATTTCTCAAATGCTGAACAGGATATTGAACATCTTATGGGCATAACTTTATCAAAATAAAAGTGTCCCTTGAAAGAGATAATCCAAAAGGTTGAAGTCGGATGCACTGGCAGCAATTGAAAAGCAGACTTGATATTGCACTTAGCCATCAGGTCCCCCAGGCCACAAAACCTAACCATGCACACAGCCTCATCAATGGAGGAGCAGCACACACAACACAAAGCCTGGTCTATTCCTCATTTACTGAGCTATCCTGTGGTTAGGACAGGTGGTGAATCACACAATATTTACCTGAAGCCTTCTTAGGGACCTAGCCTAGGGGAGAAACATGCAACTTCTGTTTCAGTAACTGATTGAATGATCCTGCTACCATATTCTTATTTAATTCCTGTGTAATCTTTTTCTTTACAATATGGCCCATTCCCATTAAGGACTTTAATTTTTTATACATCACATGAATTCTTTTCCCCATAAAGGGGATCCTAAACCACACAGTAAATCATCCCACAAATAAGCACCATTTATCTTGTTAGGATAATTCCAAAGGAGCACTCTTAACACCTCCATCTTAACTGGGAATGGTGCTTTTGTCCAACCCACCATTTTCAGCTTCAGTTCAACCCCCCTACTCCTGCCTGTGTTTTGTCCCTCATTTCCTGCTCCTGCCCCATGGGCCTGTGGTCAGCATCATACCTCCCCATTCTGTCCCCCCACTGCAACCTTCCCCTACAGTTCTAGCAAGAATGGGCTATATGGACCCCAAAGCACATTTCGCAAGCATGCCTAAATCTGCAGATGCTATGAAAACAACCATTTTCATTGTATGCCAGGCAAACGTTGGTACCCGTCTCAGGCCTCTGTAGGACTTGCTGTGGAATGAACAGGCCACTGTCTGTGTGGACTCTGGGTCCTTTCTAGACCCGCACCCATGGATGCTCCCAGTTGGTGCAACAATTGAAGGTTAGCACCAATAGAAGGTGCGTGAACCCCAGACATCTCTGATACAGCTCCCAGGACATTTGATCCTCCCTATAGCATATTTGTTACCTCACTAGGTCCACCCTTCACTCCCCCATATAAATCCTGAGGAGAAAAGTGGGCCAGGTCCCTGAACCCCACTGGGTTTCCCCCTACAGACATCCATTGCTGTTTTGTGTGGCAGGGGCTCACGTTCACACCCTACCATCTGCAACTTCCATCTGGTGCTGATCAAACTCACACCTGCCAGCAGTGTTGCCTTCCTCTCCTTCAATCTGTTCAACTGAATGCCCTGGCTGTGGGTGACCCACTGCACTGCACTTTGCAAGCCCTGCAGTACTGTGGGACAATTTTAGAAGAAACCACTTGAATCAAGTCTATGCTGGCTGTCCCATCCCCAAAAGCAGACAGTTCAGCACCAGGGGTGTTTGCTTCCACAGGATCCACATCACCCCTCCGCCTAGGGGAAGCCATTTGATAAACAAACAGATCACCTGGGAACTGGCAACCCCAGTCTTGGGTCCAGCCCCTTGCCCATGTGACAAAGATCCCACCACATGGTCCCTCATGGCCCTCCAGCCCCACTCTGTCCACCGGTGCTGTGTTTGAAAATCCCTCCCCTCTCTGTTCTAGCATGCCTGCTATGCCTGGCTGGAAGGCGGGGAGACATCTCCCCCTCTTGTTCTCACCCACTTGCTACAGCTTTGAGAAGAGCCTGAAACCTGATCCCTTTCCCCTTCTCTCACAAACTGCCTCCTTTTGCAGCCAGAGGCTGGGAGGGGAAGGCTCCCCCTCCCCCATTGTCACTGATCTGGTACAGCTCTGAGCTACATCTGAAACTAGCTTCCCCTCTCTTTCTGTTACCAAACACCTGCTTCTCCCTCTGGATGGGAAGTGGGAGCACTGCCTTCCTTTCTTCACTCTCACCATTCTGCTAGCATGTGGTGTCATGAAGACTACAGAGCTAGAGTCCTTGCTGCTCCACCTGGTCCAGGTAAAAGAGGGCGTTTCCTGCCCAGCATGGACCTATATAGTACCTCCTCTCTTGCGGTCACCTCGGGGAGGGGAAGGATGGGTCAGCATCTCCACGCTGACTTGCTCTGCAACTTCCATAAAATCACGCCATAGTTCTCTAACCCCTTAAAGAGGTACACACCTTGCTTAGACAACAACCCCCTTGCTTAATGTGAGGTAAGGTCAAACTAAAAAGCACCTCAAAAATGCAACAGGCAAAATTACTGACAAGGCTTCTTAATAATTTACAAGTGTGATATTAGACTTTGAGCAAAAAGTTACATGAAAACTGGAGAAGATAAGAAATGCTGACATTAAAGGTCAAATAAAAATAAAGGTTAATGGCTAATTTAGGATGGTATGATGCACATATACTGAAAAATAAAGATGAAGAATTGTGGAATGGTAAAAATAAGGGTTTTATTAGTCTAATTTAATAGTTTACATTTACGGATTATGAATGAGTTTGGATAGGTAATATTTATGCCAAGCTTTGTTCTAACTCTTGCTTGGCATGACTGTTTTCTTGATAATCTTTCTTTTCTTAGACTTGTTTAGATAATGCTTAGAGCTGACAGGACAAAGGTGATGTTTTGTTACGTGTTGAAAGACACAGATAAGAGGATAAAACACACACAAAAATTATATTAAAAGCCCCTATGTTAGGAAAAACAGAAGTAGGGTAAATTGAGGACACAATGACATGGAAACAGTGTTGACAGCAAAAGTTATGTAAATTGAAGCTTGTGTTTGAATATTGTATGGGTTATGTCAGACATGCTTAATGTAGATTGGAGGAAAGCTAGTTAACCTGCAATGTGAAAAGAAACCAAATGAACAAGGGCCCGAGTTAGGGAAAGACTGGACTAGAAACTGAAGGACCAGACCAGAGACTGATATGTCGCACATAAAGTGCAAGAGAGTTTCCTGGTACTAAGGAACTCGGTAACTTGGGTCCCCTACCTGTTCCAACGTATCTATTTATTTTCTGGAATAAATATATGTTCAGAAACTATAAATGACAATAGTCCTGTCTGAAAATTTATACATTAAGGTGAAAATTGGTTAAGCCTAAATTGGTTTCACACCTCACACTATAACTACAGTGATTTATGTAAGTTTTCTAAAGTTATGCTTATTTTTTTTTACATCTCCATGGGGAAAACCAAACCAAATGTTTTCACTCTGATTCCAGTTGGGAGAAACAGGGTGAAATTAAACAGCCCCAAAGGCTGATCCTGTGGCATGCTAAGTACCTGAATCTCCTATTGATTTCCTTCAGTGAAGTCAATAGGATTTTTTCCCCAAAATGTGCTAGGTGCTTCCCAAACACAAGGGAAAACATAGCCCCTCTCCTGAATAGGTGAGGGCACTCAGCAACAGCAATAGGCACTCAGCACCTAACAACATTATTAGGTCTTGCCCTTGGCTACGTGGGCATAATTCCCATTGAGTTGGTCAGCACTGAGGACAGAATTTGTCCTATAACTTGAGAGTTAAAGAATTATTATATTTTTACTCATAAAAATACCAGCCAGTTTTAACTGGGCTTCTAGATTTCCTTCCAAAACCATATATAGCATGGGGGTGGGAAGCAATCAGCCCTAAAACACAAAAACATGTTCCTCTTCAAGTTTGACCATACTCTAAATCAGAGATTGGCAATCTTTGGCACGCGGCCCACCAAAGTAAGCACCCTGGCGGGCTGGGCCAGTTTGTTTACCTGCTGCAGCCGCAGGTTCGGCCGATCGTGGCTCCCACTGGCTGCGGTTTGCTGCTCCAGGCCAATGGGGGCAGCGGGAAGCGGTGGCCAGCATATCCGTTGGCCCGCACCGCTTCCCACAGCCCCCATTGGCCTGCAGCGGCAAACCGCAGCCAGTGGAAGCCACGATCAGCCGATCCTGTGGACGCGGCAGGTAAACAAAGGTTGCCGATCCCTGCTCTAAATCCATGTAGGATTACATTCATCTCACTACAACTCATCTGCTATTCTCTGCCAACTATAGATTTTAAATGACATCTACTTCTTTTTCCATTTTCTCTCTTTTTGCAGAAATACAAGGGAGGCAAGTATAGTCCAACTGATTTAACAGCATATGTTAGCTAATGTAGCCTAAGATTTATATGTATAGCAGGCTAGTGGCAGACTGTAGGCACCTGCACAGTTAGCAGGTGCTTGAAACCAATAAAATTTCTGCAGAGTCATACTATCAGGTGAATTCAATTAGTTTCAGAAAGGGATTGGCATGTCTCCCAGTTGCAGATAGAAATCTTGTTTAGGATAGAACAGTTCTGCAGGGAAAACTCTAGAAAGAGCCAAGTATGAGGTGAAAGTTTAGGCTGACACTTATGTTTATTTGGCATTTGTTGCCAGTAAAGCCAAAACCTAGGAAATGAGTGTGTTCAGACTTTATATAGGTTGTTGGGAGCAGGATAGGAACTTAGTTTGTTTACAGCACCATTAAGAAAGAATGGGAGTTTACCACACCAGGCTATTTATAATACCTTTCATGAAATGTGTACTTGATCCTGCAAGGTGCTAAGCATCCCCAACTCCTACTAGGCAGAGGGATTTGATCATGCTCAGTTTTTCCTGGAATTGCTCAGCACTTTGCTGGGTGAAGATCTATTTGGATTAGGAAATAGTTGTGTTATAATGGTACCCACTTTATATATGTATATGGAAATGTCATTCAATATATTAATTATAGAATATCACAGAGTAAAAGAATAGTTTTGTTCTTTCATCATTGGCTATTTTCTAGTTATTTTTTTACCTTGGTTATCTTCTAGGGCTAGGCAATAAAAATGCTATTCCTACCTATTTATTCAGAATTAAAATGCTTGGTTATCTCCATGTAGAAAGTTTAAATAAAACTTCCACATATCTCTCCATTTGCTGGTTTCAATGGATAACAGAAATTTTGCAGACATTTTAGCTTGATATGGGGAACCAAGTCCAAGAACAGGGGGTGGAAATCCGATTACTACTTACGGAGCACTGCAGCTACCTCAGACACCCTATATTTAGCTCAGAAGTCTGGTCAAATTTCCTACAGATGCTACCACAATATGAACAAATCATTCCCAGCTGCTGCTCATAAAAAGCTACTGGTGAAAAGTGTGGAAAACTGAAATTCATGCAAACCATTCTTTCAGCTTTGATTTGCCCAAGTTTATATCTCCTGAATTTCAGTTTGAAAGCTGGGCTTGAAAGAACTCCAAAACTCAAACCATCTCCTCATATGAGCAGCCAAGTTACACCTGGTTTCATGTCAAAACAGTGAATGAAGAGGAGATTCACATGGTTTAAAAACAACAGCAACTAAAAAACCCAAACCTATAAATCAATACTAGTTCCCTTGAAAAATCCTAGGTTTATTCAAATTAGGCCCAGTATGAATTCCACAAGCCTGTTGCTAGGATTCTTTGAAAAGTTTGCTTTGCTTTGAGTTTCTAACAAAATCCAAAGCCCAAATATTCATTGGGGTTGAGTTTTGTAATAAAAGTTTTGCATAAATCTGCTACTGATTGCTCCTTTCTAGACAGCACATATGCCCCTTCAGGTAAGCAGTTAGCAGCTGCTAGTTCGAGAAGGTCTGGAACGTACTTTATCTTTATTTGGATCTACCAGTGGAAAAAACCTCTTGTGTTACAGCTGTGCCTGCTGGCCTACTTTCATTATAAAGAGTAAATTAATGGGTTTAACAGACTTTAATTGAAAATGCATTCTTAGCAAAAATGAAAGAATTTGGAGACCAACTGTGCAATGTTGTTTGGAAATGTCATGAAAGGATTTTATTTAAACAGAACTGGAATAATTAAGTTTTTTATTAGTTTTTTTATCAGGTCAACATGGTGTTTCAACTGCTAATGAATGACACTTCAATTTAAATATGGATAATGGAGTGAAGTCTGCTAATCCATAATTATGAGGAGGTTATTGTAAATGACAAACTGAGCCTATTTCTTAGATAACACCGGATTCCACATTAGCAAATGTTCTTGATATTTCTTATATGTAAACTTATTTTAAAAATACTTTATAGAGTTGAATGTCTTAACTTCTGCATAGCTGTTCTAAAAAGCAATTTCAACATACAAAATCAACTTATATTTCTAATTTTGAAATTAAAGAGAATTTTGCTGTAGAAATATGAATGTAATCCCTAAAATTTTGCTTTTGGTTGGCAAATCTCAACACATTGACTTGATGTGGGGACATTTAAACCAAAAAGGTGGAATTTAATTTACATCATCTTAAACCAGATTTGTATATGCTTTAAACATATAACTCTTGTCTTTGTCATTGTCCTTTATTGATAACTAAAAGACGGTCATTATTTCTAACACTATAAAAATTGTGTTCCTTCTTTTACTTAAGAAAATGACTTGCTTTGTAAATGAAAGAAAATATGTATACAGTGTGGCAAACCCAGGACAAATAGCTACAAAGGGGGGGGGGGGGTAAGTAATCAGTCCCAGGGGGTTAAAAAGGCCTCTCCCAAGCCACTGAAGAGAGAGAACCATGGGGAAATAAGGTTCAGCTGGGCAAGGGGTTACTAGGGAACTAATTAGGTTCAGCTGGCTCCAACGGCTTGGGACCTTTTTAAACCCTCCCCGGCATGGGGGGGGGGGGGAGAGAGAGAGAGTGAGAGAACCAGGGAAGCTACCAGTAAGTTAGGAGCAGCAAGGCTCTGAACCCTTCCAGCAAGGAAGGCTGCACCCTGTCCGCAGAAGGGAAGACAAACAAGCACAAGGGACTGACTGAGGGAAGGAATAGCCAGCCCCTGTACTACCTACAAGGTTTTGCTTTGCCCAAGCCTGGGTCTCCAAGGCTAAAAAGGACTGAGCCTGCTGAGGAGAAGGAGGTACTTTGCCACAACAGTAAAGACAAAGGGGGGTGGAGTGGAATTGATTTGACTATAATTTGAACATCTGAAGTAAAAGCTCAGTATGACATTCTCTCTGTACAGCTGTTTTGAGTTTAAATAAAAAATATGGTTCAGAGGTTTGTATTTCTTTAAACTTTGTCTCTCTCATGGAGAGATCAGGACTGAATTATTTGGAGAGATAAAGCCGTAAGAGTAAAATTCACCTGCATGTGGCAGTCTATGTACGGTTCTCTGTATCTTTTGAACTTTGTGGGCTTCCGCAAAATATTAACCTTTTTCTCACTGATGTGAAGAGGCAAATTATCTGACATGCTGCTGACCATGACTTTGTAGTCTCTGTAGAGCAGGATCAAGAGTGGTCAGGATTGTGTCAGCACTTCAGTCATGTTCAAACATGGTATCATTTTGTAGTGTAGACCATATGCTGTACAGCAATCATAGGATTTGAATTTAAGCAATTCCAGTTTCTCCATAGCACTGTAGAGGGCAGCAGCTGCTGTTCAGTTGATAGATTGGATTAACACCTATTGAATCCTGGGAAGGTGGATGGGCACAAGCTCCCCTATAGCTGAAGGCCTAGGGAGAGGAGCCACTGAATCTGGGGTTCAACTGAATCCAGGGGACAACAAATGAATAAACAGGGATGGGTGTGGGGGTCATAGGGTCATCATAAGGGATCCAGAGGGGACATTGAGCCAAGAACCCCAGACAGCACCCAATAGTTTGGATTAACAGCTGTGAAGTGACTATGCTGCAGCCCCACAGTTTATCTGTTGTTTGGTGGGATGAATACCATCCCCACCCGTGTCGAGCTCCCATCAGCAAGCCCAGTTATTTGGACTATGGAGGAAAGAGCCGATTCCACTCTGAATAATTATGATGTGATTGTTACAATCGCAGCCACTGCTAGTCTACGACCACCATCTTTACTGGCAGCTGAAAGTCAATTGCAATCTGAAATGCACAAAATCATCCACTGTTGAGCAGTATTATCCTCTAATCTGAATTATTACAGCACATTTTTCTAAGAGTGAATGTATTTACTGAGGGCTTTTTCCAATTTCCCTGATTATTCACTGTGAAGAAAGTATGTGTATTGCTGATGAAGCTATGAGGATAGCCTGGAGGTGTGAAATGCATTTAAAACATGCAATAGAGACACTCTAATATAAGTTTGTGGCCCAGATCCTTAATTGTGCCAAATCTCTGCTTGCAGTAGCTGAGCAGGGCTGGTGGTGGAAGTAAAGGTGGCTTTAAACTACCTTTGCATTTCCCTAGTCCCTGGGGCTGAGAGATAGTCTATCCCTCAACATAATTTAGAGCATCCTCAGTATTAAATAACACTCAGCTGCAAGATCCCCTAAGGAACCATTCCAGACCTCAATACAGCCATAGTCCTTCCTGCCTCTGATATAGCAGTTACATCACCTGGGGTTTCCCCATGCCAGGGTACTCCTCCAGTTGGCTACTTCTGCCAGCTTTCTGGCCCTTTTGCACTGCTGGAGTGCCTCGGGGCTGTGGCCCTGTGTGCTTAGAATGCAAGTGGTTTCCAAATTTCAGAATTCTCTAGACAAACTTCAAGATTTTTTTTCCTAGGAGATATATAGTGACCTAAAATCTCAGCATGTGAAACAATGTGTGTTTTAAATACATTTTGAATGGATGAACAGGAGTACTTGTGGCACCTTAGAGACTAACAAATTTATTAGAGCATAAGCTTTCGTGGACTACAGCCCACTTCTTCGGATGCATTTTGCGGATACAGACTAACACGGCTGCTACTCTGAAACCTTTGAATGGATGGAGATTACTGAGAGACTGACACATGAGAAAAATAGGAAAATACTTACATCATTGTACAGCACAACTGCATTTCCTTCTTTTCCCTGTACTGTAAATTTAT
Source organism: Malaclemys terrapin pileata (assembly GCF_027887155.1). NCBI lineage: Eukaryota > Metazoa > Chordata > Testudines > Emydidae > Malaclemys > Malaclemys terrapin. Next base: position 130,140,565 of record NC_071507.1, read on the forward strand.
GTCTAAGTTGTGGTTTTAAGGAATATCTATGTAGCAGAGGCCCTGCACTGACCCCCTGGCACCATTGTGCAGCAGGCGGGCACAATGATTCTGATAGGCTGCAGACACTATGTGCCGCTGCCTGTGCAAGGCAGTGGTAGAGTCCTTGGAGCAGGGGTGTGCACAGACAACAACTGTGCCTGGCCTCAACACACAGCCATGAGAGTGGAAAGGTTGCTTGCCCCCTCTCTTCCATCTTGCTCAGCCCTGTGGGACTGGGCACCATCTAGCCCTCAGATTCTCAGATCTTCAGTTGTCAACTAGAAAAGCCATGTTATTGTTCTCTTGTAGTGAGAGAGTGTGTTAAGCTGAAAGTGATGCATAGCTAGAGAGTAGCCGTCTTCGATAGCTCAACACTGCCAGCAGCAATTCACCCACGTTTCATCCATTCAATTAAATAGCAAAAGCTGCTTGGTGCCCCGCTTGCATTTCAGAATGCCAAAGCCGTTTACAGCACATGGCTCCCGTACAGCAAGGGTGACCCTGTGAGTTGGTCATTGTTGAAGGCTTTACAAGGTAGGGTTAAAAGTGGTTGTGATTGCTCTTTCACTCCTGGAGAGTTTATAAATGGGTCTTCACAATGTGGAATGTCACATCTTGAGCACGGTGCTTGTAGTTCTTATTGTGGTGGTAGTTTTCAGATTGATTTAAGAATGACAAATGACAAATGCACTTGCAAACTGCTGCTTCTGAGTTCTACTTCAGTGGACAAGATAAATACTTAGAGCATTGTCACAACCTTAATAATATGTACTAACCTGACTGTTTCTAAATGTTTGGATTGCTCCTGTTCCTTGTTTTACCACAGGAATATTTATTATAATTAACATATATTGGCAAAGTGAAGTGTCTAGAGGTAAATGTTTAATGTGAGTATAGAATAAGCTCTTATAATTGAAGGCTCTTATGATCATCTATCTATTCCTACCATACCTATTACCATGGTATCTAGGTGCTTAATACAAGCAGCATTGCTACTAGGACTCCATTCTTTGCTCTTGTTTACATTACTGCATATCATGTATCATTAGGTATGGACATTAAATTCCAAGGAAGAATGCTACAGATCGTTTTGCAGCATTCCTCATTTCTGTGACAAGTTTTACATTGTGTCCTGAATGAGATGAGAAATGAGCCCAACATGACTTCCAGTGGAAGAATCCTCTATAGGTGAGCAAACTTTTTGGTCTGAGGGCCACATCTGGGTATGGAAATTGTATGGTGGGCCATGAATGCTCATGAAATTGGGGGTTGGGGTGTGTGAGGGGGAGAGGGCTCCGGTTGGGGGTGCGGGCTCTGGGGTGGGGCCAGAAATGAGTTCAGGGTGCAGGAGGGGACTCCGGGCTGGGGCAGGGGGTTGGGGTGTGGGTGGGGGGGTGAGGGCTGCAGCTGGCAGGGCGGGCTCTGGAGTGCAGGAGGGTGGGACTGAGGAGTTCGGAGGGAGGGGGATCAGGGCTGGGGCAGGGGGTTGGGGCGCTGGACGGGGTCAGGGGCGCAGGCTCTGGATGGCGCTTACCTCAAGCAGCTCCCGGAAGCAGTGGCATGTCCCCACCTCTGGCTCCTACGCGGAGGTGCGGCTAGGCGGCTCTACGCGCTGCCCCATCCGCAGATGCCACCCCTGCAGCTCCCATCGGCCTTGGTTCCCAGCCTATGGGAGCTGCGGAGGTGGCACTTGGGGCGGGGGCAGCGTGCAGAGACCCCTGGCTGCCCCTACGTGTAGGAGCCAGAGGGGGGACATGCTGCTGCTTCCGGGAGCTCTGAGGAGTGGGGCAAGCCATAGACACCTCTCCCTGGCAGGAGCTTGAGGGTCGGATTAAAACATCTGAAGGGCCGATGTGGCTCCCGGGCCGTAGTTGGCCCACCCCTGCTGTGACATCCATCCCATCTGAGCTTCCTCCAGACTCAGTCAGCCAGAGTGCACCTATAGATCATAGCACTCTCACTGAATTGCAGTGGAAGATTTAGTTCTTGAGGTATTCACAGTGAGGGTTAAATCCAGCTCTGTGGTGCCTCGGATGGGGTTTGGACCTGGTGATGTGTTGTTTTGTTATCCCGTTATGAATAGGCATATGAAACGGTGTGTCCCTGAACATTTCAGCAGTATTTATGAATGGTTCAGTTTAGCGGAGTGTGTTCAAGGGTCAGACTGGGGAGATAAAAAGGTGGTGGAGCTCTTCCAAGCATTGCCCACAAACTAAACTCTGCCCATGTAAGTTGACAAAATGAAACACCACTCACAACAGATTGTGCAGATGTTAAAAATATGATCATGCAGCGATCTGCCTTCCTTAATCTTGACTTCCCCTCAGTGACACATCAATATGCTCATGGGCTCTGATAGGTTCTTTGGACTTTGCCCCTTCTTGATGGAGATGGAGGCTGGGCTGGGGCTGGGGAAAGAGGAGGAAGCATCACCTTCTTGTTTCACCAGATGAGATATTGCTCACAGTAAATCTATGAGTTGCCCTCTCCTCTCCTTTCTTATATGAGGGATGAAATAATTAACAATGTTGACATTTAATTGATCACTGAGCATCTCAGTTAATGAAGTGAATGGGGCAGTACATACCTCTCAGAGCTGTTTTTCCAGGACTCTGAAATCTCACAGAAGATGTCTACATTGCAGCTCTCAGACCAGGTAGACAGACTTGAGCTAGCGGTGTTCGAGCTAGGATGCTAAAAATAGCAATATGGGTGTTCCAACTTGTGCAGAAGTTTTAGCTCTCAAAACCACCTGACCTCTTGCCTTCAGAACCCAAGTAACGACTTTGTTGCTATGGAACCTGCACCCAGCCTAAGCCAGAACATCCATACCACCATTGTTAGCACTCTAGCTCAATCCCAGCGAACACTTGTTCAAATCCCACCAGCACAAATCTATGTACCTGGGATGGGAGGCTCACTCCCAGCTGCAGTGTAGACATACCTATAAAGGCCTCTCTGCATCGGCAACACTTGATTCTTATTTGTGAATTTTTCTTTGCAACCATAACAGGTACAGATTTTGCACTGTCATGTGATTTTCATTTCCTTGATGTGTGCACTGATGGTTATAGTAGTGTAGAATTGAAAGTGAATGTGTTAAAGATGGTATTATTAGTGGTGTTAATCTACTGATGTGGATGTGTGTCATGATGATTAGTGGGGGAGACTTGTATTGTATTGGGTGTGTATGTTGTCTCAAATTATGATTAAGTCAAAGGTACTGTGTATGTTCCCTGATTCACTGACTTACAAAAACCCTTAGAAAATGAATTGCATGAAGTAAAATCATTGGGATATTAAGTTTCTCAGGGAGAATGGGGACTATTTTAAGGACACAGACATAGCAAGAGATAAGCAGGACAAGGGAGAATTTCCTCTAGCTGCTGGCAATATAGGACATCCGACATACAATGGATCAGTTCTGATTCCATCCAGTTATGGGTACACATGAACATTAAGTATATCCTTACAATGCATCTTTTCTAAAATAAATAGTCTTAAAGGTGCCACAGGACCCTCTGTTGCTTTTTACAGATCCAGACTAACACAGCTACCTCTGTGATACTCACACTGTTTTACATTTTAAAAGAGAAAATGGCTGACGTCCTTCTCCCTGGCACAGGGAGGTGCATATTACATATCCCTACATCAGCTAGGCCCTCTGCAATCTGAGGGAGATTCTCCCTGAGGGAACAACAGGAATTATTTCCATTGCTCCTTCTCGAGTTCCGTTGACAGCTCCAAGGATGTCCAGCATCAAAGGCTGCCAAGGTGGTTTGCTGATCCAGTACTTTCCTTGGTCACTCAAGCTATGCTACAGCTATGGTCAGCACTGACTCTCTGCTATGGATGGGAGGTGCCACTGCAACTTTTCTCTGATGGACTTTGCTGATAGGGAACCTGCACCCTGTTTTATGCAGGTAGAAAGTGGCATAAACTGGGTGAATTAAGACATTGATGTTAACACCCCTCCCTTAAATTTAGAATTTATTTTGCAATTAGTATCACCTTTTAAAGTTATTTTGAAAAGTGAAGGGGTATATTCCAGCAATCAGTGAGGCAAATTTTGCCTTTAGCGCTGTTGCACAGGTGTAATTTAGAGCAGAAGTTGTCTTAGTCCTGGTCTACACTAACCCCCCAATTCAAACTAAGGTACGCAACTTCAGCTACGTGAATAACGTAGCTGAAGTCGACGTACCTTAGTTCAAACTTACCACGGTCCAGATGCGGCAGGCAGGCTCCCCCGTCGACTCCGCGTACTCCTCGCGCCGAGCAGGATTACCGGAGTCAACGGGGAGCACTTCTGGGTTCGATTTATCGCGTCCAGACAAGACGTGATAAATCGAACCCAGAAGTTCGATTGCCTGCCGTCGAACCAGTGCGTAAGTATAGACAAGCCCTTAGTGTACATACAGAAAACTGTAGTGGTAATGAGAGGGGACTAGAAGGTGGGGATTATTTATGCAGTATCCACCCCTTAACCTTAGTACACATTTCAGCTCGCTTGCTAAAGTTGATTGTCAAAAAATGTCACCAAGATCTAATACTGCATATGTTGTTGAATTCAGCTTCTATAAATTTCCCTTTCAATTGCTTGGGAATTTTGTTAAATTGTTATTTTAATTGTTATGTTACATCTATGGCCCCAGACAACATCTAACCCTATTTGTGTTAACAGTGTACCAATATTTTCAAATAAATGGCCCTTGCCCCAAAGATCTCTCTGTACTGTACTGTGTTTAGCTCCTGTCAGGTCAAGACGCAAAAGGACCATTAATAATTACATTTACATAATTAATATGGTTTATTTTTAATAAACCTAACACTGTACACTGAATGGCAAAATCTACTTCAACATGTAAGATAATTAATATATTTTTCAGTGGTTTTTATAAGGGAAAAAGACTGTGTGCTGCACTGTTGGCATATCCTCCCATGATATTAGTGAAAAAATATGTGAGTTGACAAACGCAGTTGCTGGCTGAAGTGTGCCTCATAAGGAAGTGCTTGACATTTCCAGTTTGGAAACCTATTATTTGAATGTGAATAGGCTTTGTTTGCTTTTGCTTCTTAATTTGTCAGCATGAGTTGTGCAATTATGGTTTAGAAACAAAATTTGAAAAGTTGCTTTCTTGCTTCATGTTGTTTAACAAGAATAATAGTTGGTATTTATGCCAGCTGTTTGCCACATTGTTTTATTTTAACTATACCAAATCTAGGCAGAACGGAGCAGTTAGAGAATGGCTTTAACTTCTATGTCACATGTAGGAGCTGATAGATAACCGGACAATTTACAACCAGAGCTCTTGGATTGGTGAGCTCCATTATACAAGTACTGTAATCATTTTGTATCTAAAGTACTTTTTATAAATTTTTCATGTTGATTTGCATACTGTATTATTATTCATTATGTTGCTTTTAATAGCGTATCAAATCTAGTCAATTTGACATTCTAATTCAGTCTTGAAATTATGAGCTATACAACACAGCATTTTTTTAAACTCAGAGTAGATTCAGGATTCTTAGCTGTTTTAAGAAGAATATTATATATTGTACATACACACTGAGAGGACAGTAAAAAAAGTCAGGTGCGTAAAATGTAGGGTGGGATTTTCAAAGTGCCCAAGGGACTGATATCAATGAGAGTTAGGCATGTAAATACTTTTGAGGGTCTGGGCTTTGGTGCCTAACTTCCTTAGGTATATGAAAATTCTACCAAAATTTCTAAGGGCTGGCCATTTGTACATGAAGGTATCTGATTTGTGTGTGCAATTGCATGCCTGTGTTTGTGAAAATCAAGCATATAGGGGAATATTTTTCAAAAGCAGTTAAGTGACTTAGGAGCCCAAGTCCCATAGATTTTCATTGGGATTCAGATGGCTAAGTCACTTTAGGTACTTTTGTAAATGTTATCCATAGTATGTTATCCAGACCCCAGTCCCTGGCTCAAACTGCTGGACTGGGCTCTGACCAGATGTTCAAGGGACAGATGGGAACAATTCCAGGCCACAGAGTAGGTGTGGAGCTGCTCTGAAAAGTCTGCTCAAGTCAATTGCCGGTGCTGACTCTGAATGTTCTTTTGAAGCATCTCCATGGTGGGGAGGATGGGAAAATCTATGTACTAGTAATTAGTGAATCCCGTAGCCCAGTTATGACCACTCCCCAAAAAGCTGTGGGCTGCATCCCACATGCATCATCTAACCCCCACTTTTGACTGCAAAAGTGCAGCGGTTTTGCTACTTTTGGAATCTCTACTACATGGAAATGGGAGCTGGATTGACCTCATAAGAATAATTGCCTTTCCAGTATAAAATCCTGATGTTTATTTGTCTCTAAACGAACACACAATGAAAGACAACATAGCACTTAACAGTAGCCTCCAAAACTGTGTACAATTTACTAAAGATCCTTTTAGTTCTCTTTTCAGCATGGTTATTCATGCTGATCAAAGTCAAAAGAAAAGGAAAAAGTGTGACTCTTATATTCTACTGATTATTCAGTGTTTATTTCAATTCCTTAGCAGGTGCTTTGCCTGAAGAAAGCTGGCTGGCATAAACATAAGCTGCAAATGTGACCGCTAAAGGCTTAAAAAAAAAAAGAAGAAGAAAACAAATTCAAAGACCTAAATATAAAGATGTAACATTTATTATTTTTAAAACATCTTGTGATTTTTGGGGTCACATTTTTGAATGCTTGGGCTTGGCAATACTAAAGGCATGGAACCTCTGGAGTAAATCTGGCCTCTTATGTTTTCATCAATGGCCTAACAGGAGTTTTGCCACTAACTTCAAAGGGATCAGTGTCAGGCTCCATATGTAATGGAAAAAATTGAAATGTTTACCTAGCTCAGCTGATAAGGTTCAGAAATTAATTCCATAACCAGGCATGATAAAACATAATTAATGCATGTCAGGAGTAAAAGAGAGATGGATGAAAACAAGCTTTAGATCTTATTTAAATGTTAGTTTGGTCACAATGGGCCAGATTTACAAAGGTACTTGGGAGCCTAAACACATAGATAGGTGCTTTTGTAAATTCCTTTAGGTATCTAAATAGAAAAGGGGCTGACTCCCTTTGTCACCTATCCTGCTTAGGCATTTTCAAAAATCCCATTAGACACCTATTTGTATCTTTAGGGACCCAGCTATTCTTGTAAATCTGGCTCAGCAGTCTTAAAAATAAGCTTTCACCTGCTTGTAATTTTTCTTCTTAGGGCTTGTCTACATGGTGAGATAGTGCACAGCAAGCCAGGATGTAAATCTACAGTGCAGCAGCTTGCCATGTACTAACTTGCCATGTGATCCCATGTGGACAAAGAACATCAAAGTGCACTACAGAACTTTTAGTTTGTGGTAGCAGGGTTCACACTGCAAGTTAGTGCACAGCAAGTTAGTGTGCTGTAGGTTCACACCCTGGCTTGGTATGCACTAACTCACCAAGTAGACAGGTTTCAGAGTAGCAGCCGTGTTAGTCTGTATCTGCAAAAAGAACAGGAGTACTTGTGGCACCTTGGAGACTAACAAATTTATTAGAGCATAAGCTTTCGTGGACTACAGCCCACTTCTTCGGATGCATATATGCATCTCTAAGGTGCCACAAGTACTCCTGTTCTTTCACCAAGTAGACAAGCCCTTTGTTTCAAAGGCTGCCATTTGTTTAAACAAAGAGGGAAAAGGAACTATTAGAAGCTGCTTACAGAGTGAAAATAAGCTCAGTTAGGAGTGGAAGTGTTTGTTAATCATTAAGATGGTGTGGATCAGGGTGTTTGCAAACCCCAAACTTTTGAATTTGTTGAAAAACTGATAATAAATTTCATGGACAACCAGGGGCTCCAAAAACCTCAAATTGTGAGTGTTCAGTATCTCTTTTGCTCTCATTTTTATTATGCTAAACTCCATGACATCTGAAGATCTCCCAGGATCAGGAGCGGCTCTATGTATTTTGCTGCCCCAAGCAAGGCAGTCAGGCGGCTTTTGGCGGCATGTCCGCGGGAGGTCCGCTGGTAACGCGGATTCAGCGGCATGCCTGCGGGAGGTCCGCTGGTCCCGCGCCTTCGGCTTACCCGCTGTCGAATTGCTGCCGAAGCCACGGGACCGGCAGACCTCCCGCAGGCATGCCGCCGAAGGTAGCCTGACTGCCGCCCTCACAGCGACTGGCAGGCTGCCCCCCGTGGCTTGCCGCCCCACGCACGTGCTTGCTGCGCTGGTGCCTGGAGCTGCCCCTGCCCAGGATCATATTATATGAATCCAGTCCAACTTCTGCTGAAGTCAATGGAGAGATTCCTCGGTGGGAGCTAGGTTGGGCCCTATGCTAAGTGTGCAGCTGGATAATAGGAACATCTTTATTTAGCTGCATTAGATGCTTTGATTACACTTCTGAAAATTTTTTTTTACAATATTGTGCCTAAGTGCGACCTTAAAATACTGCGACCTTTGAAAAGCTGCCCCAATATATTTATCATTCTTCAGAAAAGTCTAATAGTAACAGGTCAGAATTGAAATATGTGCTTTCATTATCAGTAGGTATTCTCAAAGGACCTAGTTCTGTTAAATATATTATCTCTGTGATGACATTTCCTCGATTCAGCCCCACCAGAAGAAAGTAGTTGTGAAACATTCTTCTGGTCAGTCGGCACTGCTGACCCTGCAATGTTATTTCTTGAAGTTCTGCTTCAAAAAAAAATAAAAGTGATGTCCACTGCTATTCACAGTATATCTGTATTTTTGGAACACTTTTTGGTGTGTCTCTGGGCAGAGCGGGGGGCAGGAGAGAAAATGTTGTGGATTTTTTTCTGCATCCCTTTAATCCTGATTCATTTAACTTAAGCACTCCTATATTTCAAGCTAGCTTCTTATCTGTGTTTTATGCCTTTAAATTACATTTCAAATAAAAGTGAAGAATGAACATAACTATTATAAGTGAGCAATCAGGATATGCAAATAATGTTTGGGATGAAATAACAGATTATAATAGCACATTATATTTAATAGTGACATAATTTATAACAGTGGGTAACATACATGAAAAGGATAAAGGATGGATTTACTTTTCTTCAAATGTTACCATTTGAATTACATTTCCAATCCTTATTTGTTTACTTCTTTTGGTAAAATATTGTTACAATAGTATTTATGAAGTCTCTTTCTCTATATATAAACTCCTTTGGGGTTTAAAGAGAATGGCCCCTTTAAATCTTTTTCCTGAGTGGGGAGAGTGCTGATTGTTCCAGAAGGAGGGTGTATGGAGCTCCAGACAGAAGGGCTTCAGCAAGCAGGCCCTCACAGAGTGAAGCAGGACTGTGCCAGGGAGGAATTGCCCGAGAAGGACAAATCAGAGCTGGACCCAGTATCACTGCTGCCCCGTGATACTGCATGCTGGGGCTTGTGACTTTGCATTGGGAATAAGGAGGGAGGCTGTTAGCTAGTTAAGTGGGGAGGTTGTCGCTCTCTGTGGCTTTGCAGAGAGCGGCAGAAGAGGGCACCGGAGGGGTTTGTTAGAGAAAGTTCACTGGTGCTGAAGACGATCAGGAGCACCCAAGACTCACCACTGGACTGGAACTTTGCTCAGGACTCCTGAACTCTGTGTGGAGACACATTGCTCAGTGTCTGCCCTTCCAGACTGTGCTACCACTGGGCTCGTGGGGCTTTAAGTTGAATGCAACCCCGTTTTACCACTCCCCCTATATTTTCCCCTATTGCTTTTCTCCTTTCATCCCTCTGTTAATAAATATTTTCCTTTCCTATATTCATTGTACTTTTCCGGTGTGTGTGTGTGTGTTCACTGGTGGGGGAGGGTGTTGGAACAGGTGCCCCCGGGATGGAAAGGACTTTTCCTGCTGCATTCCTGCGTGTGCCTTCTCTTGGCCAGAGCTTCCTTCAGAGCAGACTCCCTCTTGGCCACGAGTGCGTTTTATATATATATATATATATATATATATCCACCCACCTGCCCCCAGTGTGACGTTGCACCCCATAATGCTTTATAGAATGTATGCTTATGAGTGTAAATATGACATAACTGGAATATGTTTTATGCTAAACATGCCATGTAACATATCTTTGCAAAGGTTATATTCTACTGAAGGTATTAATCCTATTCGTATGCATACATCATTTTTATATCTGAAGTTATGAGCGTTGGCTATATGATTGTATTTAAAGTGTTTGCTGTAGAAAGCACATAAGGCAGATTTGGTCAACATAGTGTGAAGGGGTTATTCAAGTAATTAGGAGTATTTAGCTAACAATGGACCTTGGGAGACGCCAATCCACATCTAAGCTTTCCTGGGAACATTCAAACTAACATGTAAACAATGGCATCGGCCTGCAAAAAGCTGAATCATTCATAGATATGTGACTTGCCCAGGTGACTGCAAAACTCCATCTTGTGGAGGGGATTTTACACAGGAGAAGAGAGGGGTTTCCACCCACAAGAGAGAGACTATATAAGCCCCTGGAAACCCCTCCATTTTCTCTTCAGATGGCTCAAAAGATAACCTCTCCACCCAAAGAGATGCCTGAAAGAAACTGGAACAAAGGACAGTAACTATGGGGGGGTGAGTGATTGCTGGACCCAGACTAGGAGGAAGTCTAGCCTGTAAAAGAAGCTTATTGGAACATCTCTGAGGGTGAGATTTACCTGCATTCAGTTTCCTACTGTATTGGGCTTAGACTTGTGTGTTTTATTTTGCTTGGCAACTTACTTAGTTCTGTCTGTTATTACTTGGAACCACTTAAATCCTACTTTTTATATTTAATAAAATCACTTTTTACTTATTAATTAATCCACAGCAAGTACTTAATTCCTGGGGGAGCAAACAGCTGTGCATATCTCTCTATCAATGTTAAAGAGGGTGAACAATTTATGAGTTTACCCTGTATAAGCTTTATACAGAGTAAAACGGATTTATTTGGCATTTGGATCCCATTGAGAGATGGGTACCTGAATGTTGGAGACAGGAGCACTTCTTAAGCTGTTTTCAGTTAAGCCTGCAGCTTTTGGGGGATGTGGTTTGGACCTGGGCCTGTGTTTGTAGCAGGCTAGTGTGTCTGGCTCAACAAGGCAAGGTACTGAAGTCCCAAGCTCCCAGGGGAAATGGGCTTAAAGATAGTCTCAGCACATCAGGTGACAGTCCCAAGAGGGTTTCTGTGACCCAACCCATCACACCCAGTATTTCACAAACATCATCTACCCATATGATTTTATACTATCTGCTTTAACTACTAAATTTCTGAGATAGTTAGACAGATAAGGAACTCTCCTGTGACCCTTGATTTCAGTCCTACTTGGGAGATGGTGAGAGGTTGAAACACCCCAACAGCCTCCCACAGGTGATGGGGAGTGCAATTTGCACACCACCTCTTAAGAAGGTGCAGCTTCTGCCCCTCTCCATCACTGTCCAGTTCCACTGGCTCATATGTATGGAAGGGGCAAGGGAGTTACCACTAGACACCCCCAAGGGGGGGAGGGGGTGTCAGCCTTGTGTAGTCCTTGCATTCAGTTGAGAGATATTGCACAGCTCTTGTATGGTTGCGGAACAGCAGAGGGACTCTCCTTGTGCCCTTCTTCCACTTGTACACCCATTAAGGTGCCCAGAAAAAAATTGCCCATGTGTACTTTCAAAGCAAATAGTTATAAAGAATTAAACCTCAGACTATTATTCTAGTCTGTCTGCTTATTTTGACATATAATTGTGACTGTGGAGCAAAGGGGAACCAGTATTTCATGGAGCCACTATGATGTTCCAAACATGGAGCCTTATGAATGAGAAGTGGTGTGGGTGATTGTGGGTCTCACAGGATGGGGTAGAAATTGTCTTGTGGGGGGGCCATTTGAAAATGTGATTGAACTGTTTCACTGTAACAAATCTATTTTCTGTGGACAGTAGACACAATTACTCTATAAATCATACACACAACTGGGAATCCAGGACTAGAACTCTCATTGTTCAGCTCCGAAATTGCAGGCCTTATTTGAGCTAAAGGACTGTTGCTGTAGCAGGTCCCTTATCCTCTACGGATCAGCCAATAGAGGGTGACATCACACATTCATGCGCTCATACTCACAAATGTGGTACACTGCAGTGTCCCTGTATAAGATGCACAGTTGTAAACTTTGAAAAGTTTTCACTCTTTAAATGTGATTTCTAAGTGGGATCTTTAAGGATGCTCATTAAGCCATTGATTTGGGAGTTGCAGTAGAATTCTGCACAAGGAGTAGCCATTTTATTTGTATTCCTTAGATGGGAAATGTGAGCAGAAGAGAAAATAACTTCCCATTGAATTTGGCTGAGATAGAGAGAGAAAAACAAGAACTTTGGACCCAAAGAAATCTAAACCCCATAAAACTGGATTGAGTCTGAGCAATGAATATTATGTTGTATCTTGTGTTTGAACTATGAAATTAAGTATTAATTGCTGAAAGAGAAAATAAAATATTGAGAAGCTTATGAGTATGACAGATACTTATTGTATGCAGTGTAGTTGTAGCCATGTTGATCCCAAGATATTAGAGAGACAAGGTGTGTGAGGTTATGTCTTTTATTGGACCAACTTCTGCTGGTGAGAGAGACAAGCTTTCAAGCTACTCAGAGCTCTTCTTCAAGTCTGGAAAAGGTACTTAGTGCCATAGCTAAATACAAGATCGAATTACATATGCTAAACAATCTGTTTGATCTTGTATTTAGCTGTGACATTTTCAGTACCTTTCCCAGACCTGAAGAAGAGCTCTGTGTAGCTTGAAAGCTTGTCTCTCTCACCAACAGAAGTTGGTCCAATAAAAGATATTACCTCACACATCTTATCTCACATTATTTATTGTTCATTTTATGTGATAATATTAATGGACACTGACGTTATAAGAATATTGTATACTGGCAACCTTCCTCAACAGCCTGGGGAATTATCAGCCACCCAAGTCCTTCTCCTCAGGGTCAATTTATTGTCCAAACAAGCACAAACTCACAAAAGAAAAACAAACTGGGGCTTTCTACACAATCACAACTTAAAGGGCTTACTGCCTGGTGTTTCCCCACCTCCAGGGACTGCTCCAGGAGACTGCTTCTTCCTGATGCTTCACTCTGCAATTCCTCCCCCAGCCTCTTTACTTCAGCCCCTTATAGCTACCTCTTCTCAGCTGCATCTGATTAGTGAACAGAGCTGATTAGCCTCAGGTCTGAGGTCCTAAGAGGGGCAGGCCACACTGATATAAATATGATCAAGGGAGAGTGTTTAGTGGAGTCATTTTGCAGGAACTGGATTATTTTGTTGATATGGATCTGGGAAATATATGTTCAGAACATGTGTGCAGTGCAGTATTCCAGTAGTACAAGTTGATTTGAAGGTCATCAATAAAAGGAAAAGGATGTTCTGTTGCAATGAATTGATTAGTATAAATACAATATTGTATTAAATTATAAATGTTTAGTTTTTTGAGAGCACTCAGCATTCACTTAACTACTTGAAGTTAATGGGAAATTTACCATTTACTCCAATGAGAGCCAATTAGGCCAATGGTGAGCACTTTTGAAGACTTGGTCATGTGTTGTTTTGTCAGTCAGTTCTGCTGGAATAGAATCCTATTTCATATTTTTGAAACTGAAAGGGTGAATGTGTTTGCATCTTGATAAAATTAAGGACACATTTAACTCATTTAGAAACACAGCGTATCAACATATAAACAAAAGCAGGCAATATACCACAGTGCTAGGTTATATAGCATGAAAGATTTTTATGAGATAGCCCATTTATAACCCTTAAATTCCTCGTCCAGACTGCTGACACAATGCAATTTTTACATACTTCTACCTCTTCCAGTTTAATGAAGAGGAATGGCAAGACGGCTATGTCCCTAAAGTAATTCTTTAGCAAGAGTAAGGATAAAATAGCCAACAATCCTAATGAGGAAAAATGAGAGGGCATTAGAATTAAATTCATCTCATTATCAGCTCTTACAATGGAAATAAATTATATATATGAGAGCGAGAAAGACAGACATGCATTTCATTTTTTAATTGTTATCCTGAATAGGAATAAAAGGAGAGTTTGATTCAGATTTTGATTCTGACTGTCAGAAGCCCTATTCCCAATTAGCAGAGATACAGACAACTCAGAGTGAAGTCGAGCACTACCATACATATGGCCTCAGTCAACAATGCTTTTTCTTTAATTCTGCCATGACTTGATTGCTTAAAATAATTTCAGATTCTTTACCTAAAATTAAAGTTCATTATTGGCAGTTCCTAGGTTTGCACAAAGGCCTTTCCTTAAATAGTATAGTGGGAATTAGTGGGAAATATCCCACATGTCAGGGATCACTCCTGAACTACAATGACTGCACAGCTAATATCTGTATGGTAATTGCAAATATGCAGGGCCACCTCCAACATGGTCTACCGAAATGTGTTTTACTAAAAGATAGCCTTCCAAACTGCTGTTTTGTCAAAAGATGTAGGTATAAATGGAAAGAAAACAACAATCACCAAGCATAAATTGATCACAACAAATTTATTAAAACACAACGACTGGAGTAAAATGTTGCATTCACTGAGCCAAATCTCATCTTATTGGCACATACACATATGCCAAATAATTATCTCACAGACCGAAATGGTTTCATTGCATGAGACAAGTATATTCCAGACTGCTCATTATCAAAAGACAAGTGCATATCAAAGTTGCTTCTCCTATATTTGCATGCACACATTTGGAATGTATTTGCGGAAAATTAAGCCTTTTAAAAACTTTTATTATTTTTGCCATTTTAGGGCCTGATTCATTACTATGTTACTCCAGTTATATGCTGATGTCACTCCAGTAATATCAGCAAGCCCCAGTATTGCAATGAGTATCTCATGGACTGCTTTCATGGGCAATCCCATTGAAATCATGTAGGTGCAGGTCGACAGAGATCAATGTAAAATCAAAATTCAGTCTAAAACTGAAACAACAAAATAGTGGGCCAGGCCCTTAGTCACTATTGATTTACTTTATTTTATGTGTAATCCTGTGCCTCACTGGCCCTCGGGTATTTGGCACAATGACTAATACTAGACATTGCAGAATTCAAAAGTTATTTTCTGCTCCCATCTCTCTTCCTGTTCCTAGAGAAATCAGCTAAAGCTCCAGCCTCTTCCCTTTCCCAATGTTGGCATTAAATGAACATGGATACATACCAATGAACTGATGCATCTCAAGCCTTTTCTTCCACCATGGTGCATATCATGGCAGCAGCGAAGTGGCTACCTGCCTGCATGACAAGTTCTCAGAAGCTGAAAGCATCTTTGTCTCAGCTCCGATGCCCTCTGGTGACTCTCTCTTGATGTTATCTACAATCTTTGGACACCTTTCTGCTGTCTGTTTAATCAGCAGCCACCAGCAAAATTGCCCACTGGGTAAGCAATGCCTTCTGTCAGTTAAGTTTCTTCAAACTGTCTGCCCACTGCTTTTTATTCCTCTAGGACCTATTGTGTGTCATCAGTTGTCAGTGGCTGAAATGGAAATGGATCCACTGGAAATAATGACTTTCAGAATCACATCCTGTCACAATGGCTTCCAGGAAATCACTCCAGATTTCATGTCAGGTGCAAAATTAATCTGCCATTCTTTAAGGGTAGGTTTTGGTGCTATAAACGTACTAGGTCAAATTCAGCCCTGGTGAAAGTGAGTGCATTCCATTCTCGCCAATGGGGTCATGCCCACTTACACCCAGCTGATTTTTGGCCTATTACACACAACTTCTACCCTCAAATATTTCCCATAGATTCATTAATTGTGCTATCAGCACTTTTAAAAAAAGTGAAGGTGGGCGGAGAGAACCCCTGAGATTTGCATTTGCAGAGCAGCATATTTTTCTTTACTCTTTACTCAAGAAATACTACTGGAAGCTTAATATCCTTGAGAGGTTGCCATTTAGTAAGAGCAGTGTCAGAATTTCACCATTTGGATGCTTTAAGTGCCTGACATTTGTTTTATTCTGTAGTATAACATTGTACAAAGTACCCCATATCTTAAGGAAGTAAAAAAATATGCCTTGCTCCTCATGTTAAGTAACTTTTACATGTATAGCAGAGTCTATATTTTAAATAGTTATAACAATCAGTTAATTAGCCATTACATAATTATGAAATCTTATTAAGGCAAGCATCATTGAATTCTATTGGCAAGTATTTTATCTTTAGGTAACTGACACAAATTAGCATTCTTATGGTTAATCAAATTGCAATTTCTAAAATAGCTGCACTCTAACGTGCAATTCTCATAATCTCGCCATGATTTGCTAACAGCTGTGAGGAGCAGATTACACAATTCAAGAGACTAATGTTCTCATTTAGTTCTTTAAGTATGAAGAAATATATATATATATAGAGGCTTATTTTTCAGAAGGGATAAGCATGCACATATCCTATTGAAGTAAATAGGATTAGCAGGTATTCAGCACTTTTAGGAATCAGGTGTATACATATCTATGTATGTATATCTGCAAAATATGTATGAGAAACACACATGTATATAACATACACATATATATAAAGGACCAGGTCATGACTTTAAAGCATACCTCAGCATATGCTATATGCTGAATTATGCCACCAAAGGGGCAGCACAGAGAGGCATCCCTGGTGTCCAGAGTTCACTTACTACTATAGTCCTCTATGGAAGTACATCCTGGTTCCCTTTGGTACATTAATTCCTCTTCATAAGCTAGTACGGTGAGAAGAGGAGATGGCCCTGCCAACTTCCTACTCCTTTTGGAGTGCCACAGACCCCCAAAGGAGTAGGGGTGGAGCAGTCTATCCCTTGGAGTGCAGACTATGATAGACCATCCTCTGTGGTGACCAAGTTCCTTGAGCCATCTCTCTAATCTAAAGGACACTTACATCAAGGCTAGATAGAATCTATCTGGCCCATACATAGCACATTTCCACTGAAGGTCAAAAACCATGTTGATTGGCTACCACTTGACCACAACAAATAAAACCACAATCTTTCCCCCAAAGAGGAAAAACAAATAAACCCAGTCTTTACCCCAAAGAGCTTTCAATCTAAATTCACCACAACACATCAAATAAAAGTCACTAATAGAGTTGGGTAGAAGATGAGAATTCTGTGTTGTGAAGGCTTTCAAGATTTCAAAATCTGACTTTGTTTCAAGTTGGAAAGAAAACTGAAAAGTCCAAAATTCTCCGTAAAGGAACATTTTAGGAAAAAAATTGCTTTGGATCAATCAGAAGTTTTTTTGTTTTAATTGACTTTCTGCATGTTTTATAAAAATTAAAAATAAATAAAAATGAAGTCATTTCAAAACAAAAATGAAGTATTTCATTCTGAAAATACTGAAATGGGATGACATTTTTTTCCAGTTTGTCTCTGAAATGAAATTTCAGTGAACTTGTCATGATTTCATAAAGTGTTTCAATTTTGACAGACCTGCATTTTCCAATAGAAAATGGTGGTCAACGTTTTTTTCTGACCAGCTCTAATCACTAACAAAAATGAGAAGGGCAAAACATTACACAGTTACTCAGTAAGGCATCTTCATATTCAGTTAAATTATTAATCTATTACCAATGGTAATTCACATTAAGTGGCATTGGTGGAGGAGCAGCACTGTATATGAAAGAAAGCATAGAGTCAAATATAGTGAAAATCTTAAATGAATTAAACAGTATCATAGAATCTGTATGGATAGAAATTCCATGCTGAAATAACAGTATAGCAGTATGAATATATTATTGACCAGGATGGTGATGGTGATTGTGAAATGCTCAGGGAGCTTAGAGAGGCTACAACAACGGGAAAACCCCAAAATAATGAGGGATTTCAACTATCCCCATGTTGACTGGATACATGTCACCTCAGAATGGTATGCAGAGATAAAATTTCCAGATACCATTAATGACTGCTTGTGGGAGCAGCTAGTCCCAGAACCCACAAGGGGAGAAGCAATTCTGTATTTACTCCTAAGTGGCACACAGGATCTGATCCAAGAGGTGAAAATAGCTGAACTGCTTGGTAACAGTGACCATAATGTAATTAAATTTAACATCCTTGTAGGTGGGAAAATACCAAAGAAACTCACTGCAGTAGCATTTAACTTCAAAAAGGGGAACTACACAAAAATGAAGGGGTCAATAAAATGGAAGTTAAAAGGAAAAGTCGTAAGAGTGAAATGCCTGCTAACTGAATGGAAACTTTTAAAAAACACTGTAATAGAGACTCAAACTAAATATGTATCCCCAAGTTAAAAACAACAACAGTCAGAAGACCAAAAATAAATAAATAAGCCACAATGGCTAAATAACAGAGTGAAAGAGGCAGTTAGAGAAAAAAAGATAAAATTGGAAGTCAAATCCTACCGAGGAAAACAGAAAAGAACAAACTCTGGCAAATCAAGTATGTAAGTTTAATTAGGCAGGCCAAACAAGAATTTGAAGAGCAACTAGCAAAAGACACAAAAATTAACAGCATTTTTTTTTTAAAGTTCAGTACATCAGAAGCAGGAACCCTGCCAGATCTATACTTCAAACTTATATCAGTATAACTACGTTACTCAGGGGTGTGAAAAATCCAGGAGGACTGGCTTGAATTTTTCTTATATAGAGTTTGTTAATCACTATCAATAAAAAAAATCCAGACATGTTGAGTGTGTCCGCTAGACAGAAACCTATCCGTTTTAATAATTCCCACTTATAATATGATCTCTGATAATGTGAAGAGTGGTAATATTCCCTAGAGATCTCAAAATCCTTATGGTGCAGCAGCACTTTATATCTGAATTAGTGATTGAATCTATCAATGATTGCAATGCCAGTGCATCCATTCCATAATTTAAATAGTCTAATCTTTTCTTTGTGCTGCTGTATCCATGCTTGATTTGAATTCTACATGCATTTTGGTCCTTTTTCCCCCTGGCATAACAGTGGCATATTCCAGCACTGTTTTTTTCTCTACCTCCCTGGAAGACATCCTACTCTCATCAACTACAAGAACAGAGACTTAGAGTAAAGTGAGAGTTGCGGGTTGGATACAGAAGGGAGGAGGGATATGGCAAGCAAGAGAAAGAGAATGAGAATGCGGGTAGGGAGGAAGTCATGAACAGAGACATTGAGTGGGTGAGATCTTGGAGAAACGAAAAAAGGAAAATCACAGGAAAAGAGAGAAAATGGTATAAGAAGGGAAAACAAAATATGGGAGTAAATTGCATGGAAAGGGAAGGAGAGAAAATAGAAGGAAATAAAATAATAGAGAAACAGAAGAGACATGCAACTTTAACAGTAGAAAATTTATATTGTCATGTGAATTTATTTTCTTATTTCCCAGGCAGAAAAGAGAAAATTAAGCAGTAGAGCTGTTTGGAAAAGGTAATTTCCATTCTGTAGGTAATTCCTTTTTTTGTTTGGATACTTCTTCTACGTCTCTCAAGTCCCCATTCACCTCTGAGCACAGTTGCCTTTGTCAGATTGTATTTCCAATGATGCACAACAGATTTGAAGGCATAGTGGATGAGGATCCTTGACACTTTATAGCAAAGGGAGAGACCATTCTGAATCATGAAAGATGCAGTCCAGCTGGGGAACCCAGCCCATAGAAAAGAAAGGAGGCATGACAGACCTAAAAATACAACTCCCATGAGGCACTGTGGTGACTCAGTCTGATGCAGAAATGAAACATTTTGATTTGGGTGATAAACTGAAATGTTTTACGTTTCCCAATGTAAAATTTCTCCAAAATTGATCTTTTCCTATGGAAAATTTCTATTGAAATGAAAACTTATTTTCTAATGGAAAATGCTTCATCTGAAATTATTCAACCATCCCTAATAACATGAAAGCTAACTGCAGCAGAGCGTGTGAAGGGTACAAAGGGAGAAGATTGTTCAAACCAATCAGAGCCCTGAAATGACTAATGACTGAAGAAAAATTAGATGTATGTGAGCTTTGGAAAATTTGCCTATATAGCAAATTGTATTTACCATGAAAAATATTTTCAGCATTTTCAAGGGCTACCTACTCCTTAGTCCCAAGTGGTTATGTGCTTGCTGTAGACCTTACTCAGGGGCGGCTCCAGGCACCAGCACACCAAGCGCGTGCCTGTGGCGGGAAGCCACGGGGGGGCGGCCTGCCGGTTGCTGTGGGGGCAGCAGTCAGGGAGCCTTCAGCGGCATGCCTGCGGGAGGTCCGCCAGTCCTGTGGCTTTGGCGGCACTTCAGCAGCAGGTACGCTGAAGCCGTGGGACACATGGACCTTCCGCAGGCATGCCTCCGAATTCGCATTACCAGCGGACCTCCCGCAGGTGCACCGCCGAAAGCTGCCTGACTGCCGTGCTTGGGGCAACAAAATACATCAAAGTTTGGAGGAGCTATTTTCATGGTGTTATGGTGACCTCACGAACCATGCACTTTTCATCACCTGTCAGGCTGACTCATCTTAAATCTGCCACCCACAGTTACATTCAATAACTCATTGCTGCTTTCCTCAGCTTTCACAGAGCTTTCTCCTTATCAGATCCCTATCCTCCTGACTTTGTAGTGCTTTTAAGCAATGTTTTCATAATGCACCTCACAAAGCACACTTCTTCCTTTATCACTGAAAGTCCCATTTAGAAGAAAATGCAAACCAAACAAAATTTAGTCCATAAGGTCCCAAACATAATCCTAGCCCACAAAATGGATTTTGAAACTATATTCTATCACAATTCAAATGTCTTGTTTATAGCCTAGTTGTAGATATCGTTTTAAGTGTCTAGTTTCTAATGTTTTAAATATAAAAATCAGAAGATAACTACCAAATATATTAAATGTAGAACAGTCATAAAGCTTATTTGAGACTCGTGATTTTATGCTGTAAAACAGCAAATATGTAGCTTGAAGAGAGTGGAGTAAAATAAGCGTTAAGGATTCTCAATGTAGAATACACAATATTATTGGCCAAGGGCACATCATAATTATCATAATGAGATTTTTTTGAAGCAGAAAAAGCTATATTGTCTATATTTTTTAAACTGTATTAAAATTTTAATATTAGGCAAAGTCAGAAAACAAGCCTAAAAATAACACTGATTATGAAAATCTGAGCCTGTTTTTGATCCTGACATGTCTTTTTATTATTTAAAACTTTATTTACAGTACACTCTAACTGTTATGATTTTTATTGTTCATTTTTAAGACATGATGTTTAAAATATCAACTATTCAAATACAAAAGCAAAAACATGCATTCTGTTGTACGACTACACTAAATTTCATACACATTTGCTGCAGCTGCACATACAAAATGTATGTTTTCACAAAGGTATGTGTCTAACCTTCCATCAACATGTGCAAATACCTGATTTTCATGTGCAGTCATGACAACTCCAAAAATACACACTTTTGTTTGCAAAATCTGTTTCTCAAATAGTTACTGTTACCAAAAGAGGAAAAAAATCCAGTAATGTTATATCCTTTACTATACATTTCTGTATCCAATCTGAGGGCCATTTCTGAGCATTTCATCTGTCTTTGCAAAATACTCTAAAACCTATTTCCTCCTGATGACTCTGAATGAATCTTTAAATCTGCCTCTATCATCCATTCCGTTCTCCAACAAGACACTCCATTAGATTGATTCATAAACTGTTCCCAACCCCCCAAATCATCCTCCGCCTCTTTAATAACCTTTATAAAATGGCTGGGCTTTGCTACTCCTACAGTGACAGCTGACAACTGGTGCAAAATGGAACCCTCCTGCCCCCCCCCCCCCCCCCCCCCCGGGAACACATCTCAACATACAAAGTTAAGATGCTCAATTGTATTTATTTAGCATATGCATATTCGCTGAGGCAACAATAGTGTTCTTAGTGGCCAAGTGGGGCTCTTGGAGCCTGCCACTGGATTTGGTTAGTGGGCACTGATGATGTGGCAGGTTCGAAGTTGGGCAGGAGAGCAGTAGGGTCTGTGACAAGGAACTGATTGGTGGTTGATGTTAAGTACCCGTCTTCCAGCCACAGGGACTCTACTGTCATGTCCTAGCATGGCATCCTTGACCACAATTGGTGTCATGATGAAAAATATGTAGCTGGTAGGCTAAAAAGGTTGTTGAACAAGAACAAGCTTGGGTTGTCACGTACCTTTTCAAGCTGCTTGCCAGCTGCAATCTCCCTCCTGATGTAAGGAGCGATGTGGCTCTGAGCTGGAAGCCATGGAAGATGAGTCAGTTGGAGAGTTCCTGTGATGATGCGCATTGTTAAGTTGAGTTACACATCAACAAGTACTGAATTTTTCAAACACTGAGCAGGAGATGGACAATCCCGTTTGAATTGACTTATCAAAATAAAACTGACCATCAAAGCAGAAACTCAAAAGGTTAAAATCAGAAGGATGCACTGGCAATAATCGAAAAGCTGACTTGATGTCATATTTTTCCAAAAGCACTCCCAGGCCACGGGTTCTTATCATGCACCTGGGCCACGGGTCCTAATCATGTACACAGCCTTATCAAAGGCAGAATTGTGCACTGTACATACTTCAGAGTCTATCGCATTATTAACTGAACTACCCCATGGATATACAGGTGATAGACCAAGCGATACTTACCAGGTGCTTTCTTAGAAACCAAGCTCAGGGGAGAAACCCAGAGGTTTTTCTTAGGTAAATGACTGAATGGCCCTGCAACTCTATTAGCATTTATTTCTTGTGCAATCCTTTTTTTCCCTTATACAATGTGCACAATCTCTTACCCCCATATAGAGAATCCTATGCCCCGAAGTAAACCATTCCCATAAATATGCTCCACCTGTCTTGTTGGGGTAATCCCAAACCCACTATGAGTTTAACTGGAGACAAAGCTTTTCCCATTACTCCTGCTGCCAGCTCCTCTGCCCCCCTTTCCTGTGCGCTGACCTCCATCCTGTCTATGTACCTTGGGGCAAAGGGGGGCTAGATTTATCCCACAAATTTTCCATCATGTTGGGGCCTTCCTTGAAAACTATAGTAATTGTGGGGTGTGTGGACCACGTAGCACATCTCAGAGGTATTATTAAATTTGCAGATGCTCTGAAAACACCCATCCTCATTAAAAGCCCAGCAAATTTTATTCAGAGCACAGGGTCTCTGTTGGGCTTGATGAGTAATAAATAGGCTGCTGTCAGTGTGAACACCTGCCTCCTGTGGTGCCATACACTCTAATCAAAGCAAGTGATGCAGGGTGTCCCACTGACTCCCAGCCTGTGTTGCAGCCCTCAGTCTACACTGCTGATCATAGTTAAACCAAACCTTGCCCCCAAATGTATTACATGCCTATCTAATTATATCTATATATTTGAATAATGCTGGCCTTCTTTCTGGGAATTGACATCCATGTAAAGCTGCTTCGCAATTTTCCCAGGTTCTAACCACTCTTGGAGATTTGGCTGTCATTGCTTTGCTTGTCCTGTCCCGTCTTACTGTTTGCCATAGCGTCCCTGTGTAGCAGTGATAAATGTCTATGTATTCACCTCTCAATATCTTATCTTTAGTATTAGAGATATGGTGAACACCAAATGAATACCACACCCCTACATAACCATATTTCCTGCTAACTTTCATGTAACCTTCAGTGTCCTGAGGCCTTCTGGATGCTCCCCGAATGGCAAACGTATCCCATGAACTAACATTCTTTGAGGGGGATCTGACTTTTTCTTCTCCCTCCATATTAATTATTCCTACCCCAACGAGTGGGGATAATACCATCTGGTACTGCTTGGCAGGCTGCTTTCACATGGAGATGCTGCAAATCCTTGCTATTGCGGATACTCTTGCTGCTAGTCTGATCCTGTTAAAGTGGACTTTTATAGGGCTGCATGGGGTATAAATATCCTCCCACTCTTCCGGTCATCAAGAAGGGTAAAGCAGTGATCATGTCCTAACCTGGCCCCAACTGTTTCCTTATCCTGCCCATCCCTGTAAACTTTCTCCCTTCTCCCCACCTGTTGTGAGGGAGCCCTGAAAGAGGTAACACTCCTTTTCTTCCAGCTAGCCAGCCAAAGACCCACTCGCCAAAGTCATAGCATAAAGGTTGGAGTGGGCACATTGTCCTGATTTTCAGCAATGCTGAGCAACCCCAGCTCCCCCTGGTTTAATCTGGAGACAGTGTGAGTGCAGGCAGTCAGCATCTCTGAAAACCAGGCTTCTTATATAGGTGCTTAATTATGGATCTAGTTATAATTCCCAAATTGGAAAATTTGGGTTAATATATCACTTTACATTGTCCCTCCCCCCACTCCCCGCATTTACCTGAGCACAGGGACTGATCCCTCCAAGTGCCTTCTGAGGTGTGAGCCATTTAAAAAGGAGGTAGGGCATGTACACTCCCCGGCATGTGTTCTAGGAAAGATTGTGTGCCAATGCCGGCCAGTGCCTAGCAGTCACTCACTGACCCTTATTGTATAAATAGTGTTTCTGGTTATTAAAATCTGAAACATGGTTATATTAATAATTGCTTTTTTAATATAGCTGAATATAGCTGATTAATAAACACACAGCACTTACTTAATAAGTATCAAATTGTGCTGTTATCTAGAAATGTGTCCGTTTCCATTGAAAGACAGAAATTGGATGTCAGTTGTCCATTACTTCTCACTACAGCTACTGGTTTGTTATCAGTGTTTGAATATTAATGAATGGGAATTCCATGTATTCATTAATATTCCAGAAGTCAAACTCTCCTCATTATCTCTTTGACGAATCCAGCCTATTGTGCCTTATAGCATCAATCACAAAAAGTTCTGCAAGGTAATGAATTATTGGGTGACTGCAGGAAACCATAAGGGATATTAAACCAAACTTAATCTTTTTAACTAATGATATCCTAAAATGAATGTAGAGATTAGAATTTCTCAGTAAATGGGAAGGGTGGAAATCTTTAGTTATAGGCTGAACCTGATACTTCTGTTGTCCCTTTTCTACATTAAAGGCCAATTTACTAAAGGAGAAGAAAACAGTAAGTGAATTTTCTTTTTCTTCAGACAAGTACTGGTGGCTAGTGAGATAGTTTAAAAGTGCTAATGATAAGAAGTTTTACTGAAACGGTGTTTTAAAAATACAGGTTTCACAATCTTGTAAATGAATGATATACCTGTTCCAATTTCACGCATAAACCTATTTATAGGGACAGAATAGGCAAAGGCAGAGTACGGGGCACTGATTCACAACACGCAACATGTAGAAAATGGACCAGTGGTGGTGGCCCTCTGTACCCTCCTGTGACACTGACAGACCTGGTGCCTCCTCATGCCAACGCCCGTAGGCCTCACTGAATACTGACAAATACATAGCTAGAAACCAGTCTGGCTGACTTGTGTGTTAGCATTGTTAAAATAGATGTTAAGTGTGTAAGAATGTGTTTGGACTTGATTAAATGCTTGTGAGTTGCTGCATGTATTAATCTCACTTATAACTGTATCCCATGTTATAAGGTAATATTTAAGTGTTTTCTTTGTAACTATAGAAGTGTTTTCTATGAAACTGAAAATACCCTCAGTCAGGAAAGAAGCATTGCCAAGTGTGAAATGCTAATTCACCACAGTATTATCTCCTGCCCAAAAAAGAAGGCCTATAAACACACACGAACCATTATGGAACATCACTGGACAAAAGACTTTGTTGATTTCTCTTTTCACATCCATGAAGAGGGGATATGCACAAACCTTTGTCCCATCACAGTTTGAACTTTGGGGGAAGAGAATAAAAATCCATCCATGAAGAGGGGATATGCACAAACCTTTGTCCCATCACAGTTTGAACTTTGGGGGAAGAGAATAAAAATCCATGACCAGACTGTATCACTATGCTGCTTTGAATTTGGAGAGCACAATATTTCTAAGCATAAGCAAGGAATCCCCAAGCTGCGTTAGCTCTAGAGGACATATAGAGCTTGAGTGTAACTCATTTGCATGTGTATGTTTATCTGCTTTAACCTTGTAAATTGCTCTCTTGTTTCTTTTTCTTAGTTATTAATCTTTAATTAGTTTATTACGGGACTGGCTATAAACAGTGTCTTCGGTGTGTGATCTGAGGTGCAATTGACCTGGAGTAAGTAACTGGTCCTTTGGGACAAGGAGTAACCTAAATATTATTGTGACTTTTTGGTGTAAGTGGACATCTATCACAAAGGCAGCCTTGCCTGGGTGGCAAGATAGACTGTAAGTACCCAAAGGGACTGTCTGTGACTCCATGTTAAGGCTGTTACAGTGCTTCAGGAGTTCACACTTGATACTTGATTGTTGAAATCTAATTACAGAACACATAACCAGTTTGGAGTTTGTGCCCTGGTTTGTAACAGTCTGCCCTGAGGTTGGCACTCATGTTGATATGCTTTTCCAGACATCTTGACACTCCCACCAGTGCCAACAGTGTCTGCACCCCCAAACAGAAGCAAATTGCACCCCCACCTGGTGTCTTCTGGTGCAGGATGTCAAGCCAGGGAGTTTTGTCCATGGCTCTAGTAGGTGATGCTCCTCCTTCTCCTGGAAATTGTCTGCTGACTAAGGAATACATAACTGCATCAATAACACTTGACTCACATCTTCAAAGAGCCAGAAACAATTTCTTTACAATGACAGCTTTAGATCCTGATGCTGTCATATGACTAAAGGAAGTCTGGGCCTTCGACCTGTGCTTATTGTGACCTAGCCATAATCCAGCTCAGGTCTCAGCCAAAGATTAAAAGAGAGAGGGTTAGTAATTATGTTCTACTGGTGTTTGGAAGAAGGTATGGGCAGGAGCAGGCAAAAGGAAATCTCTTTAAATGAATTGCCTTAGTCCAGTGAATAGTAAAATAGATATGTTTCATATGGATAGGCAGCTATTCTACCATCCATTAGTTAAATTATGCCTGGTAGTTCCATACACAGTTCAGTGTAGCAGAAAGTGAAATGCTGAAAGTTTGTTCCATGAACACAGTTATTCTTCTATAAGGCCTTTGTTTAAGAGAGTTCTTTGTACAAAAATGTAGGAGTTTCAATAAAAATATTGCAAATAGTGTAATAAAAAAGCAACAGCTTTCCACAGACATGCCAAAAGAAAGATAATGATTAGATTTCCAGAATTCATTTTGGTTTTAAATTATACTTGTCTCTCAAGAGTAAGTACTGAATAATGTGCCCCAAACCACCAGTCCAAATCTAGTTCTACAATGAGTTTTGAAAAGCTTATTTTTGAATGTGTAGAGTTTTAACAGAAATTCTGGACTGCTGTGACTTTTACTTGAATGGAGGCTAACCTGCTGAGTTTATTGAAGGAGGATTAGAGGAAAGTGGCATTAAAAAATCATGAAGCAGTTAAAATAAACCTCTAGGCTAGCAAAACAACAGCTTGGATACAAAACCAGCGGGACAAAATCCACAAGTTTTACCTCCACAGAGTATGGGATTGAATTAGTGCCTTCCATGCGCAGTGCTGAGATGAACACCTACTGAACTGAAAATGGCTGAAGACCTGAGATTATCTTCAATATGTTTTACAAAACCTCAGGCAGAAGCAGAAAAAGCCCAGTCCTGTAATGTGCTGAGCACCTTCAATTTCATTAAAATCAACTTGCATTGAGGTCACGCAGAGCATTATAGGAAGTGCTCGGTATCTCATGGAACCATCCCAGAGTAAGCAAAGTCCAATGGTGATGGCCACAATGTCCATTTCCTCCTTGTGTCCAAACTAGCAGGTGGAGGTTAGTTTGCCTGCTATGCTATTTTGAAGTGCAGAATTGAAAGGTAAGTTGAATCAATAAGATGGAAATATTTCTAAGTTTGTGATTTATTTCTGGAAGGGAAAGGAAAGAAAAAAACTAGCCCTTGGTATAGCTGTAGCACTGAAACCTCTAATTTATGGCTATCACCAACATACCCACATTGAATCATGTAATTCCCATATTTTGGTACTAGAAAAAGTGAGGGTAAGACGTTCAGGACCAAATTACCTGAAATGGAGTGCCTAGGGCTGCATTTCTGTCTCAGACGCCTTTGGTACCACAGCCACACATGAAGAGGCCTCCTGACCCCAAGCATGTGAGTATGCCAGGCACACACACACACATACATACACAAAGGGAGATAAAGTATCATAAGAAGGAAAACATTATGCTGTATAATAAATTTTGTGAATCAGATCCTCTGAGGCGGTACACCAGCTTTCCATCACTGTGGGGCAGATCTTGGCTGTACAGTGTAGAGGGGTAAAGCTATAGGCTCATATGCTACCCTTATCCCTGCTGTTAGCACAGAAGGCAGGGGTAGAGAAAAGGAGGTGTGGCCATGACACCCTTCTGATGCACTGATCCCTATTTATAGTGTTGTCCTCTTGGGGCCGTTAGCTACTGTGTAACTTAAAGTAGTCCACAAGCAAGTGGACATTCTTGCGGGTAGTGTCTCCAGGATTGTGAAAGGTGCAACAATGAGCTTGACACTGCAGATGACAAAAATATTCTACATGGAGAAAGACTTCCTTATGAAGAAGGATTGAAATTTAGATCAGACTTGAATAAGAGAGGGTATTACTGAAGTATGCAAAATAATGAATGGTATGGAGAAGGTCAGATGGACACTCCTATTTACCCTTTCTGCTACTACAAAGGAGAAGGAAATATCCTTGTATGTACTTTAGATTATAGGCTCTTTTTAGCAGGGATTCTTTTTTTGTTGTTATATATGTTTGTAAAGTGCCTAGCACTATGGGATCCTGGCCTCTTGGTGCTACTGCAATACAAATATCAATAACTACACCCAATGCAGTGGAAAGGCATTTAAAAAAATACAATGCATTGCCACAAGATATCTTTGAAAAAGAGAAGAGATCACCTTGATGAGCCAGAACTGAGGAAGCAGGGAAGTAGGTTATACATTAAGACTAAGGAAATGGCATTGCAGAACACAAGTACATAGCAGATAACATTGCTGTCAGCTCTTCTTGGTGTAAGTGAAAACTGTGATGACAAAGCATAGTCATTTTTTTCTGTTTAATTTTTAAAAGTAGTCTTTGTCTGAGAAAGTCACGCTAATGAATACATGAGATGTTTGTTGTGACTATGGATGTTTACCATCAAAGAGCTACATAAAAGGGAGACTACAATGGTATAGTCAAAGTGGTACAGTCCCGCTAGTTATACTGTTACATCGCTATTCCTATACAGGAAGGGAAATAAGCTATACTTGTATACAGCACCTTTAAACTAATATAACTGCGTCCACATTAGGGGTTGTACCAATATAACAATTTTGGTAACAGATCACATCCACATCACATTCCACAGTATAATATGAAAAAGTCAAAATGGAAATGAAACATTTTGATCTGAAAGGATTTTTTTTTTAAATCCATTTAATGGAGAATTTAAAAATGTTTGAATTTCATGCCAAATCAAAAGAAAAACAAATTTTGAAGTCTCAGAATCCTCTCTGAAACATGTTTCCTTTCTCAGCCCAACTCTAATTCTTACCATGGTTGCAACCGTATTGGAAGATTTCAGCAAACCAGTAAAGTGCCTGAAACCACTATTGCTTATTGTTAAAAGCAGCCAAGTCAGCAGGCTGTAAATGGGCCATGCAGCAGCCTTATCTTAACCAAGGCAGGAGGAGAGGGGGCTTTGGGTGCCACACAAAGGGCAGCTTGACCCCGCATCCTTCCTGATAAGAATTGTGTTGAAGTTGCTGATACCTGCATTTTAGAAAAGCAGGATATGCCCTCTATTAGGACTCAAGGCTGTAAACTCTGGGAATAACCCAAACCTGGTTAATCAATAATCAGAAGGAAACCTCTTGCTTGAGCATTGAATCTGCTTGCTTAACAAGTTTTCTTTAAGGGACATGTCATTGTGTTACTAATGTATAAATAAGGAGGAAAAGTTTGAGGTAGTTGGACTCTTCAGGACTGGACTCTCCCTCTGGATACATCTTGCGGTCCCCACCGGCAGACGGAAGATTTGGCCACCACAAGGCTGCCGCTGTGCCACTCGAGCCACACTCAGCTTCAGTAATTATCGAGGGTTGGGGGTGTTTTACTAATCTGTTGCAGACGTAAGTAAGTGTTTGAGACTAAGTAAAGTTTAGCTTTAAGTGAAAGAACTCTTATGTTGTCCTGTTTGTGCCAGCCATCCATCGGTCGGACAGCCGTGTCTCCCTGATTTGTTTCCTGACACCACCTCGCACAGAGTAAAAATGACCAAGAGCTTTGGGTTGAAAGAACCCCGAGTAACACAACCGTGATCTTTGAAGAACCAGAGTTGACTTTTTCATGGTAACAACTGTATTTGTAGAAGTATTTCTTTTAAGATTAGACATGTAGTTAAAAAGAAAAAAGTTGTTGTACCGCAATCCTGAAAGTGTCTGACATTACAATATGACATTACTACCAAAATGTCAGTGGTAAGTGGATGTGCATTGGTGGTTGAGGGTGCTCAGCACGTAGGTTGCTATTGGGTCTCTAGTATTGCTTCAGCTTGTCAAATGAGCTTCTAACCTGACATTAACAGTTTCCCTTTTATGTCCTTTAATTATGCATTCTAACACGATCAATATCTTCAATGCTATTGTTAAAAAAAAAAGTAAGCCCTTATATAATAGATGCATCTTACAGCTTAGAATTAGTGTACTTATGTATAGTTTTGAAATTAAAAAAGGAACAAAAATTGGTAGGATCTGAACATATGTTGCATTCTTTTTTTTATAATGGAGTGAAATAAACCATAATGTAGTCCATTAAAGCTAATTCTATAAGCACGCCAACATGGGAAAGTGAAGAGGTAGCTTTCCTTTTCTTGTCATTGTTGCTATGGTGATAGCTATAACCACCACTTTAAATTACTGCTTTGCTTCTTTAAAATGTTCACATTTCATTAGATTTTATTAATATATCAGATCAGGATCTGATATTTTAATTGGTGTTTAAAGGCAAAGTGAAAGCTTGTTTTGTATTTTAAACATTAAATCCATGTAAAATTAAATATGTATTTAAAAACAGTATCAAGAAGTCAAGGTCTATGATCTGTCTTAAAACTGGCATAGTTTCATGGGGAATGAATTCAAGATTCTAAATATATATTTAAATCTACCATTTAGAAATTCTAAAAGAAAAGTCTTCTTGAACTCATTCCAATTTCATCACAATTCTGTTCCTTTTTTTCTTAAAACACCCTGAGCAAAATATTAAAAACAAAATTTTAAAATACACAAGGATTAGAATGGTTAAAGCAACATCAGTTACCAGGAAGCCCTCATAGCAGTTTGAAGAACTGTGTGATCCTTGGTTTTTCTTTGAAATGCCTCTAAAGCTGTGGCAGTCCTCTGCTAGCCATCATTTCCAATTCGCTCCCATTGAAGGAATCCCCCTTCAATTTCTGAGGCTCTAAAATTTTGGGGATTTGTGTTTAAAATACCTTTGTGTATTGCGAATGAGGGGTTGCAATGAAATCGTGCGAGTTGGTGAGTTTCACAATATTTGCTGTTTTAATTAAAGTTCCAGCTTATGGAGTCAGGTGATTGCTTGGCATTCTAAGTTTTGATTTAGAGAAGTAAGTTTCTAGCCCTCATGGCTGTGAAAAGGTAGGAAACATGAACCAGGTATACTTTAAAGGCTCAAAAACCAGAAGGCAAGTAAAACAAACCCCAAGTATATTTATTTTTAAAACTCATGATTTTGGAAAATACTTAACCAGAGAGATTATTTCATGACCAGTCATGTTGCCTTACCATTATGCTTTTTAGAGAGGAATGAGTGTAGGTAGCTCACCCATGAGTTTGCCAGTCACTTTTATATTCTGTTATCCTCATTTTTGGTTTAGAGGGGATTATTTGCTGACATAGTGTTCAGTATTTCTTATATCCAGTGGAAAAGAGTCTTCCTTCTCTATGCTCTTTATATACCACTATCCTGCACACGCTCCCTCACAAGTTGCAGGGACAGGGCTGGGGCCCAGGCCATAGCAAAGAATGACAGAGATTTTGGAGCAATTCTGGCTTATCGAGATGCCCATAGACAGCAATTATGAGGCTGCTGAAGTTTACAGCAGTCCTTCCAACTGCATAAATTATTTAGAGGGCCATTGTGACCCACAAATGGCTCAGAATCTGAACGGGAAAAAAGTTGATTTAAAGCTGTTGTCAGAGGCTACCGGTGTGGTGCTTCTGCTTTCTCCTGTTGATATCACTCGGCTGCGTGCGTATGTTCCCTCTGTGTGCTGCCCCAGCTCTGCAGATA
The DNA here is from genome assembly GCF_027887155.1 of Malaclemys terrapin pileata. NCBI lineage: Eukaryota > Metazoa > Chordata > Testudines > Emydidae > Malaclemys > Malaclemys terrapin. Next base: position 130,172,787 of record NC_071507.1, read on the forward strand.
GCTGACACAGCAGACCCGACGAGAACCCCCAATAACCACAGAGTCTAGTAAGGTACAAAGGCACCTCGGCCAGGTTTATTGCAACCCTGACACAATTTCAGTTCCCCATAGATTACTTAGTCTACCGGGCATACTGCTAGAAAGTGCCGCTCGGCAATGGCCTCAGCTCAGTGGCGGGACTTTCCACTGCCCCCTCAGCCGGACAAAGACACCACCCCAGGGACACATTCTTATACACAGGTACAAACAAGTTACACATCACTCCTGACGTATTGAGGTGCAACCCCTCTACGTAGCAAGGTACAACCCCTCTATGCAGTAAGGTGCCGCCTCGCACCTTGTACCTGTTGGTTCGATCAAAACAACTCTATCCATCATTTTACCCTTTTGCCCATCATTGGGATGGGTCGGCCTGTTCCATGTTATCTGTGGAATGTTCCAGTATAGTGTATCTTGGTACCATGTTTATACTGTAACTATGCTAAATGAATATGTATTTTTGAGGCATCAGCCCTTTCCTTGCCAACTTCTGTGAGCAGGGCCTGCCTCTTGCTCACAGCTTAACTTTGCTTCATATTAGCAAAGTCTTGACCATTACTTTAGTTCAGGCCTCATACTGGGCCTTCATTAGGCCTTCACTTACTACATTGCCTTTACTTACTACAAAAGCCACCTTTGCCACCTCCTCCAGGCTTGCGTCCACCCACTGGCCACCTGTCTGTGTCTGTCTGCATTTGAAAAGTGGCTCACAATAGCAAAATAGTGATTAATCTGCTATAACTCCCTCAGTTATATTTGTTATGAAGTTCTGTTCATCATGAGTAGTTTGCTTATTACTGCCTGGCTTCTGACTTGCACTGTTATGTTTACTTGTAGCCTTTTACTTTTATATAGAAAAATGAACACACCCCAACTAAAGGAGCTGAGATTGAATGACTTTTCTAGCAAATGCAGAGCCAGCAGAGTCCTCTCCTGCAGAGGGCTGATAAGTGTTTAAATTTTTTTCACTATGGTAGAAGTTGTGGCCTTTCTCCTTTAGCTTCGATAAGGGTTTGGATTTTACAAATGCTGCACCGTATTTTTTGTGATTAGATTGTCCTTGTGCAAACACAGCTAGCCATTTGCTAGGCAGGTCATTGATCAGTCTTATAGAAGAAACCAACCAAACCAGCAAACATTCAGGAGTCTGGTGGCACCTTAAAGACTAACAGATTTATTTGGGCATAAGCTTTCGTGGGTAAAAACCTCACTTCTTCAGATGCATAGGCTACCCTCTGATACATAGCAAACATTCGTAATTCATACTGATCAGACATTTAAAAATGCTCTAGAGGTCTCTTAGTGGTGTGAGGTTATTCTACAGCATTTTTTTTCACGTTTGCTTGTCATGTCAGTTATTATCACATGCTTTTGTTTTAATGTAGTAATGTTTTCTGTCTTTGTTTACAGAATCTAGTGTTTCAGTTTGATCATATTTGTTGTGGAAAATATTTTCTTGTTTCAGGCAATGTTCTAAGGGTTCAAGCAATATTCTATGTAAAAATATAAAATGAAGTTGAGGCATGGATGTTGAACTGAATATAAACTGCTAAATATTAACAGCACAAATCATTTCCTTTCCAAATTGTAACCTGATTATCTGCATTGCAGAGCAACAACTGTATGTATTGGTTTATGGCTTTATAAATGATTGCAATAGCTAAGCCTCTAGTAGAAAAATGGTGGCTTATATTTCCTTTGCTACCTTCCACCATGTTTCTTAAAGACATAAAAGATATGTCCTTATACTGCTAGCTCATATGCATGTGCAAACCCCATGGGTGAAATTTACCTCTGTGCACAGATCCGACATGAGGCCTATGATACACATAGGTTCCACTTAAACCTTTCTTTAGAGCAGGGGTTCTCAAACTGGGGGTCAGGACCATCAGGGGGTCATGAAGTTATTACATGGGGGGTCGTGAGCTGTCAGCCTCCACCCTGCTTTGTCCAGCATTTATAATGGTGTTAAATATTTAAACAAGTGTTTTTAATGTATAAGGGAGGTCGCACTCAGAGGCTTGGTATGTGAAAGGGTCACCAGTACAAAAGTCTGAGACCCCCTGCTTTAGAGAGTGTAAAAGTTTCACAGGCTTTATGTTGGTTCTCTATGCAGGGATGAATTTCACCCTTGAGTGAGAAGAATTTCATAGTCTAGGGCGCCTCCTGGATCCTTGATTGCTTTTCAAGTATTGCTCTCAGCATTAATGCAACAAGTCCTTGTATTTAACAATTAAATTATTCTTTTATTCAAACATGATATAGACAGGTCCGGCTCCAGGGTTTTGGCCGCCCCAAGCAGCCAAAACAAAAAACAACAACAACAACAAAAAGCCACGATCGCGATCTACAGCGGCAATTCGGCGGGAGGTCCTTCGCTCCCAGGCGGAGTGAGGGACCATCCGCCGAATTGCCGCCGAATACCTGGACGTGCCGCCCCTCTCCGGAGCGGCCGCCCCAAGCACCTGCTTGAGAAGCTGGTGCCTGGAGCCGGCCCTGGATATAGAGCTTGTCAGGTATGTATATTATTTTCCACAAATTATTTTGAAGAAAATGATTTTTTTTTTCACACAACCCTAAAATTGTTGACAAAAATGGAAATTTTCTCATCAAAAAGCAGTTTTGATGAAAAATGTTCAACCTGCTCTAGCAGTATATGACCCAGTGCACGGTCCCCTGATTTATCCCTGCAGTTCTGAGCTCGTTCTTCCAAAATGGAGGATGACCTTTCTGCAGGCACATCCTTTATTACTGCCTGACAACAGCTACTTCACAGAGTTTCCAACAACAGTCCAGAATGTATGTGTGATGTTGCACTCCATATGTTTTATGGAAATATGCTTATGAGTGTGAATATGATGTAACTGGAATATGCTTTATGCAAAACGTCTCTTGTAAGATATCATAACAAAGGTTATAACCTACTGAATATATTCCTCCTATTTGTATGCATGTATCATTCTTGTATCTGAAGCTAGAAATATGAAGTATAACTCTGAGGTCCTATTGTAATTATGCAAAGTGTGGGCCATTAATGGTGGTTTAGCTCCCATTGACTAGGACAATTGATTGTAAATGGTTTATTTACCTGCAAACCTTCCTGTGTACATGTGGGCCAATCCAGGAAGAATGGAGACTAGGGGTCTTATGGGGACCAAGAATGGAGACTAGGGGACCATGTCACATGATACTGGAATCCATCTTAATCCTTGTACTTTTCCATTGATGAGGTGGGGGTGGGGACAAACACAAACAAAAGATTCCCGCCTTGTGCCAAAGCTATAAAAGGGGGTGGAGCAGGACAAAAGGGACTGCCAGTCATGAGAAAACCCCTGCTTACCACCTGAGATGTCTCCTGGATCTAACAAAGACTGTACCAGGGGAAAGGATTGGGCCCAGACTAAGAAGGAGTCTAGTCTCTGAAAGAAGCTTATTGGAACATCTCTGAGGGTGAGATATTACCTGTAATCAGTTTCCTAATATATTAGGCTTAGACTTGTGTGTGTTTGTTTTATTTTGCTTGGTGACTTATTTTGTTTTGTCTGTTATTACTTTAAACCACTTAAATCCTACTTTTGATACTTAATAAAATGACTTTTGTTTATTAATAAACCCAGAGCAAGTGATTACTCCCTGGGGGACCAAACAGCCATGCATATCTATCTATCAGTGTTATAGAGGGTGGACAATTTATGAATTTACCTTGTATAAGCTTTATACAGAGTAAAACAGAATTATTTGGGGTTTGGATCCCATTGGGAACTGGGTGTCTGGGTGCTGGAGGCAGGTAACTTGCTGAGCTGTTTTCAGTTTAGTCTGCAGCTTTGGGGGCATGGACCAGACCCTGGGTCTGTATTGCAGCAGGCTAGCATGTCTGGCTCAACAAGGCAGGGTTCTGCAGTCCCAAGCTGGCAGGGAAAATGGGCTCAGAGGTTATTTCAGCACATCAGGTGACAGTCCCAAGGGGGTCTGTGACGGGTTCCATCACAGTATGTTTGTTTGTTTTTCCATCTGGTCTTGTCAAAGAGAGTGTGATTTTCTCCGAGGTCCAGATTACTTCATACTCATCTATGCCTTCATCACCTTCATCTTGGATTACTGAAATGTGTTCTATTCAGAGTTATACCTGATGTCTACTTGGAATCTTCAGCTAATGCAGAATGTCACATTCATTCATGTAGCAAAGCTTCCTGCATAGGACATATTACATTTGTGCTCTGTAGTTTGCACTGAATTCCAATGTTAAGGTAATCACAAGCTAAAACAGACAAATTGCTTCTTTCCAGATGTTCTTTCCCAACAGCCGAGATGAGCTAAGATGAGTAATGCAGCTGTCCAAACTCATGCTGATAAAATCTTTATACTGGTACCACAGCAAACCATCATGCATTTTTTTATGTTGCCTGAGGAGGAAGATTAATTTTATAATTAGGATGTGAATGTGTATTTTTGTATAGTGCATGTAAATTTAATATATGTACTCCAGCTTTATTAACAAGTTTGCCCCTTTTTGACCCAAGCAGCATGTCAAAGGTCAGGGCCTTGGGAATATTCCAGTTTGGTGTAGAAATTGATGATGGAGTCTGGTATTTTCTATGATGCAATTTTGTTTATTTTGAAGGAATGTACAAACACCTGTTTCACCATACACAGCAGGAACTAAAATCAGGAGACAGCTTCTTTGCTTACAGCCCCAAATCTCTTTAGTTAGCACCAAAACCAAAAGTTCTCTTTTTAGCTTCTCCCAGGGTCATGCTTACAAGTTCTGGCTTAGCTTTTTCCCTCTACCGCTGAGTCTCTGCCAGTTTCTTGTCTGTTCTCCCAGATAGACTTTTTTTCACACTCACAGACACATCCCAGCTGATCAGAATAGTATGTGGGGAAACCTCCATTCACATGGAACTAGTTTCTGGGTAGTTTATTTTTAATTATTCCCCCTCCCTATTTTTATTGAATTAAATTTTCACACTTGCAGGAAATTATGGAGGGGTCAGACAACTGGAAGGGGTCAGAAAATAATTATTTAACGACAGTTGCCATTGAGATTAAAAAAGTAAAAAATTTATAACTGTTAAACTATAAATTGTCAAGATTACATCAAAATACACAAAGTAAATATCTTTAAATCAAATTAATAAGTTCTCAAACAGCATTTTTCTGTGCCTATCTGTAATTTTTTATTATTATAGATTACAATATTTTTTCATTGATTTGTGTGTTTTGTGAAATCAATATTTACCAAAATTTACAAAAGTTGAATCCTTCCAAGCCTAGCTGTATTATTCAACTCACTATACTCCATACTATAATAGTCATCAAGGTGTTAATGGGGTTACTTAGAGTATTATGCGTTGGAGCCAGGCTCCACTCCCCACCCCTTACTTCCTGTTTGTTTAGTGGAAGTTCTCTCCCTGCCTCAAATGTGTTGTGATGCAATTAAATAAAGCAGCAATTTCTCAGTCTGCAGTCATGTGTCCAGACTTATTTTTGTTGGCCTGAGCACTACCTTTACAAAAGTGATGAGGAGGAAAACATAAGAATGACAACTTATGGGAAAACTGAGGAGTTTAATACAGAAAATGAGGATCGGCAGCAATAAAAACTGGACCACTATTTTTTTTTCAAATGAGATCATAGATAAAGACAAACAAAAAGGAGTTTTCCTCATCTTTACAAAACTTACTGCTTCCATCTGTATGTGTCATGGGAAGCAAAATGTCTTATGTGAGCTTGTCAGCTTTGAGCATTTTTTTCTATTTTAATCATATAAGAGTAATTAAAGTTTACTTTATATAAGTTTCTAGGCTGGAAATAGACCACACAATGCTTATAACTAGAATTCATTACTCTAACCTGCTGTGTAAGGGAATCATTTTGGTATAATGCAGACAATAGAATAGACTTTCTCTTGCAATTACCATCAATTCCCCCAGTTTCTGATTATTTGCAAAACAATAAACATTTGGGCAGAAGTTAATTGTTCCTGTTCAAACATTTGACACATTCTTCATTACTTTTAGTGCATGTGAATCTTTCACCAAGCCACAGTAATAATTAAGACTGATGAAATCATTAGGCTTGCTGTAAACATTCAACTTATCCAAATAGAGTTTGGCAACATTTTAAAGGTTTTCTGTCAGGTTCATTCAGTGTTTGATTATTTGTTGTTGATACTGAATTCCAGTATGATTGTTGTCATTTGTCATTACACTCTATTGCAGGTACATCAACTGATTTTATTTATATGGTTTGTGGTTCCAAGAAAGGCTCCATCTATTCCAAATGAACAATAGAGATACTAATATACCCTAAAAGTTTAAAATTGCCTGGTGGAAGCAAACAGGTGCTGTTTTTTCATGAGTCATGAAGCATGCCAATGAATCATGTCAGTGCTGCACATATAATGCACATGACTGAAAAAAAAATTGGCTTGTCTTGATAGTTATGACTGCAGAAAGAACAAACCAAGTTAAGCTTTTCAGGACTAGAATTCCAACACTTTAGGTATTGATGGCTTTTAAATATTGAACAACTTGGAAGACACAAGACCAGCTGTCATGGTTAAAAGATGCATAAAAATAGAATATAGCCAGGTGTCTTCACTTGGTTTGCTTTAGTTCTACGAATAAACTAGAGAGATTTCATCCTGCAGAATCTTATTATATTTTATATTTTAACACCCTGTCTGAGCTGGTGCCTAATGTGTGATATCTTCTTTGATTAGTTCATTAGAATTGAAGTCCTGACAAAGTAATACTATAAGAATATAATTGTACAGACAATTTATAAAGCCACCTATTTCTTCCCTTTTCCTTGATCTTTGAAGTATTCCATATGACTAGGGCTCCTACCAATTTCATGACCATGAAAAACACGTCACAGACCATGAAATTAGCCTTCCCCGTGAAATACGATCTTCCCCTGCTGCTAGGAGCACTGCAGCCAAGGGGCTCCTAGCTCTGCTGAGCTGGGTAGGGAAGGACTTGTCCATCCTCTGCACAGCTGCTCTCAGGCTGGGGGTAAGGGGGGAGAGCTCAGACCCACCTCCTGGTCTCCAGGTGCCTTCCCCTGCTTCAGGATGCTCTGGGACTGGGCAGCAACCCCAGAGGTTTCTGCAGCTGGAAGAGGCTCGTGGAGGTGGGTCCGATCTCCCTCTGCTACTAGGAGTGCCCCAGCAAGGGGGCTCCTAGCTCTGGCTGGGCTGGGGAGGGACAGGACTTGTTCATTTCCTGCACAGCCATTCTTGGTGGGAGCTCCACCTCTGGGAACCTCCTGCGGCTGCAGGAAGCTCTGCGGTTGCTGCCTTTGGAGTTGAGCTCTGAAGGCAGCACAGAAGTGAGGGTGGCAATCCCGTGACCCCACTAGAGCAGGTTTGAGACCCCCCCCACCCACAATCCCCTTTTGAGTTGGGACCCCACCGATTACAACACCATGAAATTTCAGATTTAAACATCTGAAAACATGAAATTTACCAATTTTCAAATCCTATGGCCGTGAAATTGACCATAATGGACTTTGAATTTGGTAGGGCCCTACATATGACTCTTCTGCTGGAGTGGAGCACTACAAGTGTCCCCCTAAACCCGTTACCACCACTGCCTGATCATGATCATTGTTTACTCAGTGATCCTGCCTGGACTATATGAATGACGGTGGACCTCAGCAATAATTGTGATTTCAAAAATTTTCAAACAAGATTTGGGGGAAAACTTTTGATTTTTTTAGGTTTTATTCATTTCCTTTCCAGTAAGGATAGGTACAGTAGGTATTCTCAATATACAGTGCATGATCTAAATAAAGACTGGCACATCTAAAATTTGCCACAAGCCATACTTTGTTACTTCAACGACCATGGTCCAGATTCGCCTCTCAGATATACCATTATCACTTCATTAATGTAGTTTGTGAGTTACTGATCACCTAGGCCCAGAAAGTTATCATTCAAGACAAGGTTAAAAAGCTTATCATTATCAGACCCTGTGTCTTTGACTCACTTCATTTCCAGCCACGTGGATGGTGAGATAAAGATTTCCTTTCTGCAACTTCTTCCGTGTTCCATTACTGTTCTTCTCATCTTTCAATTGAAAATGGCTCATGATGGAATGCTCTTTCTGACAGATACAGCTTGTTCGTTTACAGAGAAGAAACTCATATTAAGTCGCTCAGGTTGGATATTAGAAAACAATTAAGCTGGCTTCTGGATCAATTTCTATACTGTTGGTGATACATGGCTGTCCTTGTAATCCCTTCCCGCTAATGCTTTTATACTTAAATGTCCAGGCTCCTGAGTATATTTTCATCAGATTTCTAAAATTATATGAGGGTGGCAAAACTCACATATCTCATACTCGTTTACTTACTCACAGAGGTATTGTGAAGCTTAATACTTGTAAAACAGTTTATACTCTTGTATAAAGATTACCATGATCACTTAAAATCTAACAAATTTATTTATCCCACTGGCCGCCGTTTGCTGTCCCAGGCCAATGGGGACTGCGGGAAGCGGCGGCAAGCACATCCCTTGGCCTGCACCACTTCCCGCAGTCCCCATTGGCCTGGAGTGGTGAACCGCGGCCAGTGGGAGCCGCGATCAGCTGAACCTGCGAATGCGGCAGGTAAACAAACCGGCCAGGCCCGCCAGGATGCTTACCCTGGCGAGACGCATGCCAAAGGTTGCCTATCCCTGTACCAGCCTCTCTGCCTGGCCAGCAAACTCCTCAAGACTCTGCCAGTCTAAACTTTGCCTTGCTAATAATAATCAGTGAACCCCAGTTCCTGAGTGCCCCGGTGACATTTCCTTGCAGTATCCAGTCCCTCGTACTGGACGTTCACAGAAATTATTAAGTTATCTGCCCACAGAGGCGGAGCAGACACCAGCCTGTTAGCTTAGCTGAAGATTCACACTTCACTTTAATGCACAGCACTGAGATAGTTTTGTAATAAAACAAGAACAAGTTTATTAACAAAAAACAGAGACTCAAGTGTTGCTAAGCAAGAGAAAAAGAGGTTACAAACAAAACAAAACAAGACACACTTTCTAATGACTAACACTTAATCTTAGCAAGTTACAATCTTTGCCTAAGCAGTTTTCTTACTTACATCAAATTATCAGGTTTCAGAGTAGCAGCCGTGTTAGTCTGTATCCGCAAAAAGAACAGGAGTACTTGTGGCACCTTAGAGACTAACAAATTTATTAGAGCATAAGCTTTCGTGGACTACAGCCCACTTCTTCGGATGCATACAGAGTGGAATAAATATTGAGGAGATATATATACACACATACAGAGAGCATAAACAGGTGGGAGTTGTCTTACCAATTCTGAGAGGCCAATTAAGTAAGAGAAAAAAAAACTTTTGAAGTCCTCCAGACTAGGGGATCTAACTTTCACAGGCTCAGAGGGTGCTATACCCAATGTCCCCTCAGTGATAGATAACTAAAATATCTTTTTTTGCTCCCCTTATTATACTATCCAAAATCCATTGTCTCTGCCTCAAGAGCCAGGAAGGCTTCCTGGGGTGCGGATTCTGTTCCCGCGTGTGAATGTTAAATGGTCTTCTCCCCTCTTGTTTTGGCTTTGTTCACTTATATGCATGTGTACTTTCATTGTTCTCCATCTGTAACCAAGCTAGTCCAACAGGTAAACATTCATTCCTTTGGGCTTGGCTACACTGGCACTTTATACCGCAATAAAGCCTCCCAGAGTGCTCTACCTTACTCCCCGTCCACACTGGCAAGGCACGTAGAGCACTTTGACTCCCTGGCTGGAGCGAAGAACACTTTTCCAGCATACATCTATGACTCTTTTTCACAACCCGTACATACTTGATACTTCTCCAACACTTGCATTATGTTTTCCTGTGTCCATAGCTGTCTTTTGTGAGGGTGCTGTGCTGCCCCTTCGGCTATCTGTAGCTTGCCTCCTGCCCTCCGGCTGTAGGGTGTCACAGAGATCAGATCTGTAGACATGCTCAGAGCATGCCTATAGGCTCACGGTCACCTGGGTGAGATAGGCATATCCTAACCTAGTTTAAAAAATCCTGGTTCAGAGCCTCTGGGACTTCAGCTTGAGCTAGGACTCTGAGCAGCTTATTATGAGTTGCAGCAGTGCACAAGTTCCTTTGCAAATGCTGGCTGGTGGAAACTTAGCCACCTGGGGGCTTAGGTAGCACCTGAGCTGCGGCTTTGAAAATGTTAGTGGCACTTAGGCTTATGTCCATATGCCTATTTAAGTGCCTAAATCCCTAAATCTGGTCCTTGGTGTTTTCTGATTAATTGGAAATAGCAATATCTGAAGCATATGCATGTTTGTGCTGGAAGAACAATGTCCTCAGGGGTAATCTGGGTCCCCTTTTCCAAGTTATCCTTACTTTTAAAATTGTGGCTTACTTGAAAAGATTTGATTTCAAGATTCCTCTGCTACTTCCCAAGTTTGTAATGCTTCTGTATCTGTCTTTAGCTTCCATTGTTTCTCTTGGCAGCATTTGATGCTATCAGCCATGGAATTTTCCACATTTCGACTGACCGTGGGACTTGCTGGTGCAGCTGTTGTCTGGTTTGATTCGAATTTACCTTTATTTAGGGTAAGTTTACGTCTGACCAATACCACTTGTGCCTTGATATGACACACAAGGCGGCCGTAGATCCCATGCTTTTCAATGCTGATAGACTGCCATTTTGATGGAGTTTTCATTAATGTACTCTGGTTTTCATGGCTAGGTCTATGACAGCCTAGTCTGCTTTGCACTCTTTTTCAACCCCTACACTGCAGTATCTATCCTAGATAATGGCCTCCATAATGTACAATTCTGGAAGTCACATAACTTTATGTAACTTTATGCATCTTTAGGTTTGACTACTGGATTTTAGCATTGCATGGGTCCCAGAGGATGTCATCCATAGGCTCCAGCAAATGAACATGACAGCTTACATTTTTCTTGATTCTGCACCAATGTAATTCTTGGCCTTGCCTTTCTCCATAGGTGCACAGTGAAATCCCTTGTTGATGTTAAGGTGCTTTTACTTAATTACAAAACCTCCACTGAGAATGTGTTCTTATTTTCCCCTCTGACCTTCCCTTGCCCCATCCATTCACACAGATCTGCTACTGCTGATTATCTGTCATGTTCTCATTACTGATTTAAGACCATCTTCAATAGCATACTAATTATACTTAAAGAATTATTAATACACTATAATAAAATAGTATGAAATGATTTCACACCTGTGGTAATAATTATGCTTGCTGATTATGGATTCCATTCCTAGATTAAACTGAATAAGCCAGAGCCCTTCAAAGTTGAATAAATACAGCAATGGTGTTGTTTTCTTTATTTAAAACACCCTCAGAACTTTTATAAAGGGCTCTCTATAATTTTATTGCATTATATTGAAAAGCCAAATAGAAGACCAGCTATTTTCAGAGGACAGGATAGAATAACAATCCCCTATAACACCTAGCAACTGAAACCTGACACTTTAAAGTTTAAATAGGAAGGAAGTTCCCAGTGAAATTCTTGCATTTAGAACTGATTTTTTCCCCTTCCATCCAGTACAATTTTAGTCTGAATTTAGGAGCCTTTGAAAGCAAAAATCCTTTTTTTCTAAATTAGACATTGTTGAAATATAATATAATTAATTGCTCTTTGACTTTTGACTTAATTTGCTTTCATGGGATAAGAGGGGAGGTCCTCTCATGGATCAGTAACTGGTAAAAGATAGGAAACAAAGGGTAGGACTAAATGGTCAATTTTCAGAATGGAGAGAGATACATAGTGGTGTCCCCCAGGGGTCTGTACTGGGCCCACTCCTATTCAACATATTCATAAATGATCTGGAAAAAGGGGTAAACAGGAAGGTAGCAAAATTTGCAGATGATACAAAACTGCTCAAGATAGTTAAATCCCAGGCAGACTGCAAAGAGATACAAAAGGATCTTTCAAAACTGGATGACTGGGTAACTAAATGGCAGATTAAATTCATTGTTGATAAATGCAAAGCAATGCACATTGGAAAACATAATCCCAACTATACATATAAAATGATGGGGTCTACATTAGCTGTTACCACTCAAGAAAGAGGTTGTGGAGTCATTGTGGATAGTTCTCTGAAAACATCCACTCAATGTGCAGTGGCAGTCAAAGAAGGGAACAATGTTGAGAATCATTAAGAAAGGGATAGATAATAAGACAGAAAATATCATATTGCCTCTATATAAATCTGTGATATGCCCACATCTTGAATACTGCATGCAGATGTGGTTGCCCCATCTCAAAAAAGATATATTGAAATTTGAAAAGGTTCAGAAAAGGTTTCTATTTGTTCTGTTGGGTATAGAGCAGATAAAACAATAAAAAAATGGGGAAAAATGTATTGTTTTGAACTGAAACTGAATTTTTTTTCATTTCATTTTCATTTCATTGGACAAAATGCAAAACTGAAACCTTAATTCAAGTTGAAATTAAACATTTTGAATGTTGAGTCAAATGACTTTTTCAACAACCTTTTTGAAACAGTTTGTTCTGATTTTTTTCAAAACAAACTTTTGACATTTTCAAAATTTTTGTTTTCAATATTTTTTGGCTGAAACTGTTTCTGAATTGAACCCAAATTCTTCAATAATTCTGTGCCCCGAAAAATGCATGCTTTAGTGAACTTAGAATTCAGTGACAATATTTTGCCCAGTGAAAGGTGTTCCATCTACCTGTCTATCCAGGTACTTTGTTGGCTCATCACCACTATTAACAGTGGTGGCCCAGCAAGAATTAGGGTAAAATTCTGAGGCCCAGAAAGAATTAGGGTAAAATTTTCAAAAGCATGTAAGTTCCATTTTCAAAAGTGTTTTAGGACCTTAGGAACTCAAGTATCACTTGGCTCTTATGTACCTTTTGAAAAGTTTACCCTAAGGGTATGTTTACACAGCAATTAAACATCCATGTTTGGCCCATGTCAGCTGACTAGGGCTCACAGGCTTCACGTTGTGTGGCTGTTTCATTACTGTGTACAAGTTTGTGACAAGGAGAATTCAAGAGCCTGGGCTTCAGCCCAAGGTCAAACGTCTACACTGCAATTAAACAGTCCTACATCCTGAGCCCTGTGAGCTCCAGTCAGCTGACACAGGCCAGCCACAGGTGTTTAACTGCTGGGTAGACGTACCCCCAGTGACTTAGCAGTGGTCACACAGGAAGCTTGTGGCAGAGCAGAGAAAACCCAGATTTCCTGGGTGTAGAGTTTGGAACTTAAATCCTTTGATATGCACATTATTCATTCTGTTCTTTTCCTACCTTCCATGCATTTTTTTCAGTGAACTTCAGGAGATGTTTTGTACAGTTTCACAATTCTTTTGCTGCCAATCTCTTTATTTTATATAGATATATTCCTATCAGACAACTGTGACCTCTACCTTCTATTTTCATTTCTAAGTGTATGTCTACACTACAAAATTAGGTCGATTTTATAGAAGTTGATTTTTTAGAAATCAATTTTATACAGTTGATTGTGTGTGTCCCCACTAAGCGCATTAAGTCAGTGGAGTGCATCCACAGTACCGAGCCTAGTGTTGACTTAGGAGCGTTGCACTGTGGGTAGCTATCCCACAGTTCCTGCAGTCTCTGTCGCCCATTGGAATTCTGGGTTGAGCTCCCAATGCCTGATGGGGCAAAAACATTGTCATGGGTGGTTCTAGGTACATGTCATCAGGCCCCCCTCCCTCTCTTCCTCCCTCTGTGAAAGCAATGGCAAATAATCGTTTCTCGCCTTTTTTCCTGGGTTACCTGTGCAGACGACATACCATGGCAAGCATGGAGCCCGCTCAGCTCACTGCCATTGAGTGTCTCCTGGGTGCTGCTGGCAGACACAGTACTGCATCTCCTTGCCTTGTCTTGCCTTGCCGGTGGCAGACAGTGCAATACAACTGTTAACCGTCGTCGTCGTCTCGCGGATGCTCCTGGCTGACCTTGGTGAGGTCAGTCGGGGTCTCCTGGCCGATCTTGGTGAGGTGAGTCAGGGGCACCTAGACAAAAATGGGAATGACTCCAGGTCATTCTCTTCTTTAAGTTTTATCTAATGGAGATTCAGTCCTGCCTGGAATATCATGTGAGCTGGAGGCTTTTGCCTCAGGCTACTCTCCCAGCCGGCAGCACCACGCGGTTGCACCTACCCCAGCCTACCCCTTGCTCCCATGGTTCATGAAGCCTGGACAGTAGTAAGGAGCAGTTCAATTATAGGCTGAACAAGTGCAGAATGGTGGTAGAATGTGCCTTTGGATGTTTAAAAGCTCACTGGCACTGTTTTCTGACTAGGCTGTTTGCGATTAGATTAGAAGAGCACAGCAAGGTGCGCTGCGCATCACAGAGGCTTTGAAAATCAGTTTCATGACTGGCCAGGCTTTGGTGTGACAGTTGTGTGTGTTTCTCCTTGATGCAAACCCGACCCCTTTGTTGATTTTAATTCCCTGTAAGCCAACCCTGTAAGCCATGTCATCAGTCGCCCCTCCCTCCATGAGAGCAATGGCAGACAATCGTTTCGCACCTTTTTTTGGCAGACAACATACCACGTCAAGCATGGAGACCGCTCAGATCACCACGGCAGTTATGAGCACTGTAAACACCACGTGCATTATCCTCCTGCATATGCAGCACTAGGAACTTCAAAAGCAGGTGAGGAGGCAATGGCAGCGCGGTGACGAGAGTGATGAGGACATGGACACGGAGTTCTCTCAAAGCACATGCCCTGGCAATTTGGACATCATGGTGCTAGTGGGGCAGGTTCATGCCGTGGAACACTGATTCTGGGTCCGGGAAACAAGCCCAGACTGGTGGGACCGCATAGTGTTGCAGGTCTGGGATGATTCCCAGTGGCTGCGAAACTTTCGCATGCGTAAGGGCACTTTCATGGAACGTTGTGACTTGCTTTCCCCCACCCTGAAGCTCAAGAATACCAAGATGAGAGCAGCCCTCACAGTTCACAAGCGAGTGGCAATAGTCCTCTGGAAGCTTGTAATGCCAGACAGCTACTGGTCAGTTGGAAATCAATTTGGCATGGACAAATCTACTGTGGGGGCTGCTGTGATCCAAGTAGCCAACACAATCACTGAGCTGCTGCTATTAAGGGTAGTGACTCTGGGAAATGTGCAGGTCATAGTGGATGGCTTTGCTGCAATGGGATTCCCTAACTGTGGTGGGGCGATAAACGGAACGCATATCCCTATCTTGGGACCGGACCACCAAGGCAGCCAGTACATAAACCGAAAGGGGTACTTTTCAGTGGTGCTCAAGCACTGGTGGATCACAAGGGACCTTTCACCAACATCAACGTGGGATGGCTGGGAAAGGTACATGACGCTTCATCTTTAGGAACTCTGGTCTGAGTGAACGGCTGCAGCAAGGGACTCACTGTGGTTTACGGGTTAATGTGCAGCACAAACCCAACTAAATCCCCCCCCCACACACACACTGAATTCTCTGGGATGATTGCTTCACCCTTCCCCCAACCACGTGGCTAACAGCAGGGATGATTTCTGTTAAGCCACAGGCAAAAAGCCCAACAGGAATGACCACCTCTGAATGTCCCCTTAATAAAATTCCCCTATTTCAACCAGGTGACCCTGCGAGTACATCTAGGAGAGCTTCACTGAGATGTCCCTGGAGGATTTCTGCTCCATCCCCATTCACGTTAACAGACTTTTCCAGTAGTTGTACTGGCTGCCAATGCATCCCAAGTCTTCAGGGCAAATTAATAATTAAACACGCTTGCTTTTAAACCATGTATTCTATTTACAAAGGTACACTCATCAGAGGTCCCTTCTCCGCCTTCAAGGTCCAGGAGCCCACCTTGGGTGGGTTGGGAGGGTACTAGATCCAGGGGGAAAAACAGTTCCTGGCTGTTGGGGAAAATGGTTTCTCTGCTTGCTTGCTGTGTGCTATCTTCAACCTCCTCCTCCTCATCTTCCTTGTCCCCAAAATCTGCATACCTGTTGCGTGAGAATCCATTGACAGAGTCCATGCACGGGGTGGGGTAGTTGTAGGGGCACCCCCTAGAATGGCATGCAGCTCATCATAGAAGCGGCATGTCTGGGGCTCTGACCCGGAGCGGCCGTTTGCCTCTCTGGTTCTTTGGTAGGCTTGCCTGAGCTCCTTAAGTTTCACGCAGCACTGCTGTGGGTCTCTGTTATAGCATCTGTCCTTCATGACCTTGGAGATTTTTTCAAATATTCCGGCATTTCGTCTTTTGGAACAGAGTTCTGATAGCACGTATTCATCTCCCCAGGGCTGTATGGGGCTGTCAGGGAGGGGTAGTACCTCTGATGGGGGAGCAGTCGTACTCTTTGGAGTAGCTTATCCACGTTGGTCCCCACTTGACACCCAGCTCTCACCTGTGGCTCCAAGTAGCTGTCAGCATGCGACAGTGGCCACACCCCGGAGACCGTCTCGACTGGCGGGCTAAACCAGGTGAGGTAGCCGATGAGTATGAGACGCTTGGTGAGTTAGGGCCTGTCTACCCATTGCATGCGAAGGCTGGATCTGGCTGACTGAGGCAACCTGGTTCTACCTGGTTCAATGGTCAGGAAGGCGGTGACAGAAAGCGTTGTGGAACGCTTAAGAGCACAACAAGACACTTAGGCATCCTGGTCATCCACTGCGCCCTGCCCTATCTCCAGCCGTCTCGACTTCTGTCCTGCCACTGGTTACAGATAGGAACTGGGAAGAGAGAGTGAGGCTGATGTTACACAACTCTCCCTCACTTTAATCCAATTAACGCGCAAGTCTCGACATCATATCATATCATATTACATCATATCAAGACCTGTGGCGATGGGTGAGCGACAAAGCAGCAGGTGTGGATACACTGGGAGCTGTAGCCGCGGACCTGCACATAGGCGGCTCAGGCATAATGGTCGTTCCTCACTGACCGAAGCAGCAGTGGAGCTCGCCCACTATTCAGGATTGCACTGCTCACCTCCGTAGTATGAGGAGGGGGCTAGAAAAGGTGCTGTAAACATTGCCTGCTTCACCTTACCCCGGCCAGCATACCGCGGTTGGTGGGGATCCCACAAAAGCGGTCAAACAAAAACAAAAACAAAATTTAGAGTGACATCGATCACTATTGGCACATGGAATGTGCGCATGTTAATGGACAACATCATGGCAGACAGACCAGAGAGAAGAACAGCACTTGTCGCTAGAGAGCTCGCACGCTACAACATTGACATTACAGCCCTTCGCGAAACTCGCCTTGCTAATGAAGGACAGCTATCCGAGTCAGGCGGTGGCTATACATTCTTCTGGGGTGGCCGCAGCAGCAATGAGAGTCGTGAATCTGGAGTTGGCTTCACCATCAAGAATCATCTTGTTCGGAAACTTGCCAGTTCCCCCAAGGGTATGAATGACCGGCTCATGACAATGCAGCTTCAGCTTCGAAAAGGAAAACAAGCTACTTTGATCAGCGCATATGCTCCTACAATGACCAATCCAGAGGATGTGAAGGATAAATTCTACGAAGAACTAGATACTCTGCTATCGTCAATGCACCGCACAGACAAGCTGATTCTGCTTGGCGATTTTAACGCAAGAGTCGGATGCGATGCCGCAGGCTGGGAAGGAGTCATTGGGAAAAATGGAGTGAGCAAGTGTAACAGCAATGGCCTGTTACTGCTGAAAACCTATGCAGCACATGACCTTCTGATTAGCAATACTGTCTTCCGCCTTCCTACCCGTAACAGGACTTCGTGGATGCATCCCCGTTCCAAGCACTGGCATTTGATTGATTATGTCATCATCAGGAGAAGGGATAGACAAGATGTCAGGGTTACAAAAGCTATGTGTGGCGCTGACTGTTGGACGGATCATAGATTCAGAGTATCCAAAATGAAGCTCTGTATCATGCTGAAGAGACGACCACAAGGCTGTAAGGCTTTCTAAAGGATCAACGTGTCGAAGCTGAAGAACAGCCGCATCACTGAAAATCTAGCGGAAGACCTAGAGAATGAGCTTGATGATCTTCGTATTGAGGATGACGCTGAGAAAAACTGGGAGCGATTCCGCAACACTGTCCATACAGCTTCATTGAAGGTATTGGGGCCCTCCACATGCAGGCGGCAAGACTGGTTTGACGAAAATGATGCAGAAATCCAGGTCTTACTTGCTGAGAAGCACTGCCTGCATCGTGCATATCAAAACGATCCATCCTCAGTGGCAAAGAAGACCGTCTTTATCAACGCTCACAGAACAGTACAGAACCGACTGCGCAAAATGCGGGACTTGTGGCTGAGCGCCAAAGCAGATGAAATACAGGCATATGCGGACAGGAACAACTATAAGCGGTTTTATGAAGCCTTCAACACACTCTGTGGTCCACAGTCTTCTGGGAGCTTTCTCCTCCTGAACTCTGATAGTACTGTGCTCCTTACAGAGAAGACGCAGATTCTCCAGAGATGGGCTGAACACTTTGAAGCAATTCTCAATCGCCCCTCAGTCATCAATGATGAGGCTATTGACAAGATGCCCCAGGTTGCAGTCAATGACTCCATGGACACTTCACCAGAAGAGGACGAGTGAAGAAAGCTATCAATCAGCTGTCAAGTGGCAAAGCCCCAGGGTCAGATGCCATACCAGCAGAGGTGAACAAAGTCGGTGGACCCGTGCTGCTACGGAAACTCACTAAGCCGTTTCAGTCATTTTGGAAGCAGGGAACCATTCCACAAGAATATAGAGACGTGTCCATCTTGCACCTCTATAAGAGGAAGGGCAATCGCCAGGTATGTGACAATCACCGTGGAATCTCACTGCTTTCTACAGCGGGGAAAGTTCTTCCACGGGTTCTGTTGAACCGATTGATCACTCACCTGGAGAAGGGCTTACTGCCAGAATCACAGTGTGGCTTCCGCAAGGGACATGGGACTATTGACATGATCTTCGCTGTGTGTCAGCTACAGGAGAAATGTCAAGAGCAGAATCGTGAACTCTACACAACTTTTGTGGACCTCACGAAAGCATTTGACTCTGTCAGTCATCAGGGCCTGTGGAGGATCATGTTGAAATTTGGCTGTCCAGACAGATTTATACGAATGGTACGTCAATTTCATTACAGTATGATGGCTTGTGTCCTGGATGACGGTGAAACATCTGAGGCCTTCCCAGTCACCAACGGCGTCAAGCAAGGGTGTGTTTTAGCACCCACTTTGTTCAGCATGATATTCTCTGCCACTTTGACTGATGCCTTTCAACACTGCACTGAAGGAGTAGGCCTGAAGTATAGAACTGACGGGAAACTATTCAATCTGAGGCGACTGTGTGCCATCACCAAGGTGAAGGAAACTGTACTTCGAGACTTTCTCTTTGCCAATGATTGTGCTCTGAATGCTAATACAGAGCCAGAAATGCAAGCCAGTATGGACAAGTTTTCAACTGCATGCAACAACTTCGGTCTCACTATTAACATCAAGAAGACTGAGGTCATGCACCAGCCAGCTCCCCACGCTCCGTACTCAGAACCGTCCATCACAGTAAATGGACAGAGACTTCAGACAGTGGACCACTTCACGTACCTGGGCAGTACCCTTTCCCGAGCAGTGTCAATTGATGATGAAGTAAACTGCAGAATTGCTAAAGCCAGCTCTTCATCTGGCCAATTGCGCTCCAACGTTTGGGAACATCGAGGGATCAGCCTACCAACAAAGCTGAAGGTCTACTGAGTACTGGTGCTTCCAACTCTGCTGTACGCCTGCGAGACGTGGACTGTCTATCGGAGTCATGCACGAAGGCTCAATCACTTCCACATTTCCTGTCTGCGAAAGCTTCTAAAAATCAGATGGCAGGACAAAGTGCTCGATACTGATGTCCTTACTAGAGCCAGTCTGCCGTCAGTTCACACATTGCTGATGAGAGCCCAGACCAGGTGGGCCGGACATGTCGTGAGAATGTCAGACGAATGCATTCCTAACAGCTCTTCTACGGAGAACTCACTCAGGGAAAGCGCTCCCATCGAGGACAAAAGAAGCGGTTCAAGGACACGCTGAAGACCTCTTTGAAGTCCTTCGAGATCAACACCCCCACATGGGAAACCTTTGCACTGAACCGTCCAGCATGGCGCAGCCTCATTCACACAGGCAGTAATACCTCTGAGGCGAGGCGTATTGCTGAGGCTGAAAAAAAGCGTGAGCTGCGCAAGTCCAGAGCTGCTCGTACATCATTGACAGTGCCATTACATGTCTGCCCGACGTGTGATAGGACGTTCCACACCCGAATTGGACTGATCAGTCATCTTCGGACGCACAGAGCCCGGTCATCGAAAGAATGAGTTGTTGAGGTCTTCATCGATAACGATGGACGAACATCATTCGTCTCCTCATACAGCAATCAGATCCAGTACCTCCCATTCGGTCCATGCTGGAGCTCTTTTGCAATTCTGGGACTCCATGGTCACCTGTGCTGATCAGCTTGCCACGCTGGCCAAACAAGAAATGAAATTCAAAAGTTCGTGGGGCTTTTTCTGTCTACCTGGCCAGTGCATCTGAGTTGAGAGTGCTGTCCAGAGCAGTCACAATGGAGCACTCTGGGATAGCTCCCGGAGGCCATTACCGTTGAATTGCATCCACACTACCCCAAATTTGACCTAGCAGGGTTGATTTCAGTGCTAATCCCCGCCTTGGGGGGGGGAGTACAGAAATCGATTTTAAGAGTCCTTTAAGTTGACAAAAATGGCTTTGTCATATGGACGGGTGCAGAGTTAAAACGATGATGCTAAATTCAACCTAAACTCGTAGTGTAGACCAGGGCTAAGTAGCCATTATTTTTGTCCTCTTTGTCCTTCTGTTTTTTTCTGTAAAATCCAATCCTCACTGGTTTGGTCAACAGACAGAAACTGCTGATTATCTTTACCACATTAATCTCACTCATATTACTGATTACATTGTTCCTTTTCCAAGTGCTTTTGTCCTGCATTTCTCTCTGAAAACATACAAATGATCCTACAGCATCTACCTCTAGTCAAAAGCTTAAGTGGCAATGAAGGATCTCTGTATTTTAAGTTCATTATTTTTCCTGGAAAGAGTATCAGCACCTTTATCTGAGTGGCATTTGGGCAAAGTTCTTTATACTCAGGGTTAATTGCTGCTGAAAAAAGCAATCTCAGGAAAACCTTTACAGCCATTGATAACAATCTTCACCCATTAGCTCATACAATCTCTTCCCTCTGGCCCAGAGAAATGTAGTGACTAATCAACATTTGTATTATTCAAACTGATTTCACTAAAGGAATGATTTTTTTTTTTACTAACACCCTTTAAACCTAAAACCTCTTCTGCCTGCTCCTGTTCCATCTGTCTCTTTATTATGCAAATATCTGACTGTAAATCTATCTTCAATAGTTACACTTGCCAGTCATACCAAGCCCTATCATGTCCTTGATATCCCTGAACTATGACTACAATGCCTCAGTGAATTGGACCTTACATAGCAAATCCATATAGTTAATTGGCCGGCTAACTGAACCTATGACTATTATGCCCTTGTTAAGCTGCAACTAGGTTTGACAGTGAACACTTACACATCAGTATGCAAATTGACCTGTTTATTCCAGTGTCACTATTCCACCATGATCTTTTGAAACTAAATACTCAGAGTGGACTGATATTTGACTTTAGGTATAATTTGGAGGGGTTTTGTATAAGTTACACCACTCTCCACAGTAGCCCTAAGAGAGAATTTGGCTCAGAGCCCAGCTCATACTCATTCCTTCATGCCTGAACCTTATCTCCAGGTAACTCATGCAGATTTTCTTACTCCCTCTTAAGCTTGTGTGGGCATGTAGTCTGAGAAGAGGTTAGCCCTTAGTTAGGTAGAACATGAGAACTGAAACATGTGACATTAGCCTCACAGATCTCACTAACATTTTGTAAATTGTCATGAGATATCTTTCCTTTCCATTTCAAAATGCACAGAAGGGAATGCCTGACCTTAGGAGCTCAGAAGATTCCTTTTTCCACACCATCCCCACAGTGAGGCAGGGCTGGGATGATGTGTGTTAAGCAGGGGTAAAAAGTGGAGGAAGATCTTGGTATATTGGATTATCTACACAAGTTCCCTGCCTCTGAACCCCTCCTAATCCCATCATTAGCAATAACATCATGGCTAGCAAAACCAAACTGATACCATTAGCTGCCCCACCATCTGCTACCATGTGAGCCCACCAGTGGCACATAAGGTGAATTAATGCTACTCAGGGCAGCAGTAATTTAAACAGTTTGCCAGCAGATCCTACAGTGATTCTATTAGTGATTTCCAATGGGACTATACCTTGTAGAACAGAAAGGTTCCATGGATCCTTTCCCTTTCTTTTCATCTTTTTCCCTACTGTGTCCAGTTTATTGCAGAGATGGAGCAGTGACCCTGCATGTGGTTACTTGGTGGGGGTGAATAAATAATAACCAGTTTCCTCTGCCTTGCCTACCACTCATATTTTGCATAATGTTTCCATGCTTTTGTTCTCCGTGCACATAATGCAGCAGAGGGGAACATAGAGACTCATATTGCCATTAAATAATAAACAGTCTTCCACCAGTGATTCAATGTTAGCTTCCTATCAATACAATTTTAGAATTCTTTGCTCACTGTATCACTTGATTTCCACTGTAGACTATGTCCTAATTGCTATTAGTTACAATAGCACAGCCATCAATATGAAATTTTTCAACATTCTAAAGATTTCACGAAAATATTTAGATGACCACTTGTCAGTGGGTGCGAAGGCTAGCCCATTTTGATATGAAAATCTTTTAAGAGGCATTGTGAGTGGGATTAAAATGCATTTGAATAAAACCAAATAGAAAGATCCCATTAAAACATCATCCCCATTATTACTGTTTGCATTTCTTTCTCAAACAGAAATAAGAAGAAACGAAAGCTTTTCTAAGAGAGAGAGAAAATATTTGCTTTGAAGGAGAATTTACCAGAAGGACAACAGTAAAGTTTCTGTCTTCTTCAAGAGATTCATTTCATAAGACACTTTCTATGATGAATGAAGCTGAAGGAAATATAACTGTCTAGTACAGCTTTTACACTCGTTTCTATAATAGCATTTAGCTTCTGATTGGAGTTGATGTAAAATGGAATGTAATAAAGAAATAATCATTTCTCAACATTTTAGATGCTGTCAAGTAATTCCTGCTCAAAAACTATAATACGTAGACAACTGTAATTTTTAATTGAAATTGTTGATATGGTTCTTCACCAGAATATTGAAATTGTGCAATTTACATAATAATAATCTAATTTGCATATTTATTAGTTTCATTTAATGTGTTGCAAACAAAGTGTCTAATCTGGTTTTAATATGATCGCTAACCTTCCACCTCTATTGTTCTTTATGTGAATATAATACGCATACTGGCCTTTGTATGATTTTTTTATAATCTGAATTATTTGCATATGAATTCCAGTAAAAAGCATTTAAAATGTTTTATTTTTTAAGCTAACTACTATTGAATGTTTGTTTGTGAAGAAAGAAAATCTCTTAAATCATCATGTTAAGTTAGCTCTGTCAGCAAAGTTATTTGTTAGCATTAGAATGGGCAAAATTATGTGCGGTGAACAATTTATTTGCAGAATTTAGCTTTTTTGTTTACAAATTTCCATGTACAGATTTAGATTTTTACAAATCTGTTCATACTTCAGAATTATCTTGTTACTGTTTTATGCAAACCTCCTTTCAGCATATGAATTGTTCACAAAATTTTTGCCATAATAATACTGATTCATATCATATGATGGGCCAGGAAATGAGGCTTAATCTGCAGGAAGAGGTCACTTTTTGTGAAAAAAGTTGTTTAGTCAGAAGCTAAATTTTCTGTCAAAAACAGTTTTGAAGGAGAATTTTTGACCAGCAGTACTCACAAATACGTAGTTTTAGAGAGTGTACTCTTTGGCTCCTTTCATGGGAAGGATAGTCCTGTGGTTAACATTTGGGACTTAGAAGACCTCCGTTCCCTTTCCCTTCTGTACCACATACTTCCTGTGTGACCTTGGGCAAGTCACTTAGGATACGTCTACACTGGAGCTGAAAGTATAATTGTGCAAGCTTGATCAAATAGCAGTGTAGACACGCAGCAAAGACAGCAGGTTGCGCTAGCCACCCAAGTATATACTTAGGGTCTCAGACAGAACCGTACTGGGGAAGATAGTATACTAAAAATAGCAGGGTAGCTGTGGCAGCATGGGAACTAGCTGCCCCCAACTACAATTCTGTCTGAGACCCTAGGAACATACTGGGCTTAATCAAACCTAGTGCACGTATGTTCACCCGAACTGGATATTACACCTCCAGCGTAGATGTACCTTTCGTCTCTCTGGGCTTCACTTCCCCATTTGTAAAATGGTCCTTACCTGACAGGGCTGTTGCGAGGATAAATATGTTAATGATGGGATGTGATCAAATACAACAATAACCTTATTAGGGGGCAAAGCCCAGTGTTCTCATCCCATCTCCCAGAGGAAGAATTCTAAGGAAAGAGTGAGTTGAAACATGCAGATTGTTTGCTCCTGTATGCAGAAATAAATCTCATGGGGGGAATGGGGGAAGAGTGAGGTAGCCTTGGAAATATAATGAAAGGGAGATCTTCATAATTTGGACCAGGTTATCATTTTCTGAAAACCAGCTATTAGTGAAGGGGAATCTAAATATGAAAAAAAAAAAAACCTATTTCCAAACCCTTAACAGGATGTATTTGGGTAGAATATGTAAATATATTCTGAGCATTTCTCTGGAAAAAAGTTTTTGAAAAGAAAAATCTCCCTACATAAATTCATCATGAGTTCAATAACTAAATTAATGTCATGACAAGGACTTCATATGTCAGGATTTTGTGCAAAGGAAATTATTTTAGCTTCTTCCCAGAAATCAAAGGTTATGATGGAAGACAGTGCAACCTTGATGATTAAAAGAGGATTAAAGTGAGAATTCTTTCTGAACCCAAGTGCAAATTTTCTAATGAAATGACAAGGCTATTTTTTCTTTAGGAAAGCATTTTTGACAAAGTTACACATCTGAGGTTAATCACATGTCTAAATTGTGGGAGTTTTGGAATAAATGAAAAGTTGGCTCAAGAAATTATGTATAAGGAAAGGAAACAAGGAATAAAATAATTACAACACATGCTACAATGTTGGTAGGAGTAATAAATAGTACTAAACACTACAGAAAAATGGATCCCTTTTAAAATTGTTCACCACATAGTGCCTGACCCAAAGCCCATTGAAGCAAATGGAAAGAATCCTATTGATTTCAAAGGGCTTTTTACCAGACCCTACAAGTCAAGGTATAAAAATGTTGTTTGCAGAGAAAATATAGGTTGATGATGATGATGATTAACCCATGAATTACTCATCATCATCATCATCATCATCATCGACTTGCTGGAGATATTTTACGGAAGGGCTGAGATCTTAAAGGGTACCAGGTGTAACCTGTGTAAGTGCTGATTAGGTGAGACAATTGTATGAGAGATTATGTGGGTGTTAGTCAGGGATTGGCAACCTTTGGCACATGGCCCGCCAGGGTAAAGCGGCAGCCAGCACACCCCTTGGCCTGTGCCGCTTCCTGCAGCCTCCATTGGCTGAAATGGTGAACCACAGCCAGTGGGAGCTGCGATCGGCCAAACCTGTGGATGCTGGAGGTAAACAAAGTGGCCCGGCCCGCCAGCGGATTTCCCTGACGGGCCGCGTTCCAAAGGTTGCCGATCCCTGGTGTGAATGCTGTTGTAATGCTTGCACTTATGTTTGTGTTTTAACATAGCAGGCAAAAGAACTAATGTTGAAGTAGCTGTTTGAAGTCAGATGCTAAGGTCAGATACCACTGACAGTTTTTCCTTCTATCCTCTGGTGGACCTACATCTGCTCAGGAAAGGGT
Organism: Malaclemys terrapin pileata; assembly: GCF_027887155.1. Taxonomy (NCBI): domain Eukaryota; kingdom Metazoa; phylum Chordata; order Testudines; family Emydidae; genus Malaclemys; species Malaclemys terrapin. The sequence continues at coordinate 130,198,723 of NC_071507.1, forward strand.
CCCATTGACTCCAATGATGAATTAGTTGGAGAGTGTCTGCAACATCTGGATTATGAACATTCTTCTTCACTTTCTAACCTGGCCCTTCCTGCTGATGGGCGTCTACTACTGGAAATTCTTTTCTGATATCTTTGTATATTAATGTAACATGGTCTTCCCAAAACTGGCATCAAAGCCCAATTTGCTCAGCTTCTCCACTTGTGCAATGGGTCAACTCACTGGTCAGCTGTGCAAATGTAACTCCCACAAGTGTCATTATTTCCTGTCCTTTCCCCCTGGATGCATTTAACATTCAAATATAATCAGTCAATCAGACCTGGTTCTGCCACCTGGCTCTCTTAACGGCTCTGACTCAGAGGGCTTCTTCTGCTGCCTACACAGCAGATATCCCCACTCAAGTACTTATCTGGTGTGGCATTTCTCCCTTCCCTTGACCCAAGAGCCTCCCTGTAGCTTCTCAATAACTGAGCTATTTGCTAATTTTGTATCTCTCCATCTAAGAGGCAGTTAGCTAGTCAGAAGTGTGGTGAAGTCCAACTCCTTTAAAGGGGCCCTCCCATCCTGTGACAGTTACAATATATTTGGTTTAAATCAATTAAACATATTGTAACTGTCACAGGTTGGGAGGGCCCCTTTAAGAGACTTGGACAAAGCCTCACCTTTGACTAGCTAGGTGTCTCCTACATGGGGAGATAAGACTAACAAGTAGTTCAGTTGGTAGGGAGGGAAGAGAGCTGCAGGGAAGCTCCTGGATTAGGAAAAGGATCTAGAAGGCATGAAAAGAAATCCCAGCAAAGACTGTCCTCACTTCATCATGCTATTAGGGTGTTCCCAAAAGAAATTGCTGGCTAACATAGCTCTGGCAACCGTATCTCCTCCAAAACCCTATGGTGAGAATTTCAGAAACATGTTGCTACTGTGAACAGGGAAACTGATGTATCACTTCCTGTGGTTTTTGGAGAAGGTATCAAGACATATGCTAAAGACCCCTTTAACACCACTCATTTGAATATAATTGGCATGTGGAAATATTAGAGAAGTAGAAAAAGTTTGTTGTGAGGAAAATATCCATGTTGCAGCCATACAAGAAACAAAGTTTTCTGATAGACAAAGTATATCCATTGTAGGTTTTAACTGTTGTTTATTATTAGGGAGACACTGAAATATGAAAGATAATGGAAGTGTATGAGATGCACGCAGATACTGAGTTGGATTGCATCACTATCAAGTTCAGGGTGGGGAGGGGGAAGAGGTGAGGAGCTAAGAGTTTTAATGTCTACCATTTTGATGATAGCTCAATTGATAAAGAGAATTTTGAAACAGCATTTGGAAAATGCAGCCGCACAGTTATCTGTGGAGATTTCAATGCCAAAAGTGAAGACTGGGGGGACAGAACCATTGATTGGAATGGAACTTTGCCGCAGGACTTTACGGCTGACAATGATTTAGTTGTCTTGATTAATGAGACCATGATTATACATCAAGATCGTACGGCACACAGTTGGCATTAGATGCAACTCTGGTGAGCAGCAGCACGTCTATGAGCTGCACATGGACTGTGTTGGAGGATGTTGGAAGTGATCATCAACCTGTTCTCATGTGTTGGAATAGGAAGATAGTGAGCTTTCACGTGAAAAATAGGTGGTGTAATTTTCATAAGGCTGATGTGTCTCTGAAATAGGACCAACCTGAGAATATTATTTCTCAAACATCTATATAGTATCTGAATCTGCTGTGCAGAACTGAGCAAAAGAGAACATCCTAAGAGGTAAGAGGAAGAAATGGGTTCCACTTTGGAATGATATTGGTACAAAAAGTGTTATTAAGTATTATTAAAAATAAAGTTAGATTGGAATTTAGCTGGAACCCCAGAGACAAAGAGGCCAGAAGAAAATAGAGCGAAGTCTTGAAAGAGGTTGCTGTGAAAATAGCTGAATAACAAAGGCATTGGAAGAGACTTGTGAAAGTCTGGATCCTAACAGGTGAAAAGATTAATGCAAGATACTGAAACAAATTGAAACCAAACAGACAAAGGCTTGCAGTCAAAAGAACACTAATATTCTGAAAAATGGAGATGTAGAAGCATTAGATGACAAAGAGTCCGCAAAGATACTGGTTAAATATTATGTTAAGACTAGCATTCTCATGTATAAAGAAGAGGATAGAGTCACTGCAAAATACACAAGATGAAGTAGTCAAGATGAAAGACAAAGACAACTGAAAAGCTTGCACACCGATCCAACTGAGTGCCCTGACTTCAGAAAGCTCTTTCTCATACATGAGCTAGAAGATGCAATAGAGAAGCTTGAACAAAGCAAGTTTCCAGGGCTGGACTTCATCTGTGGCTATGTGATAAAAGCACTTTGGGAATAAAGCTAAATCCACCACGTTGTGATGTTGTTGGACATCAGAAATGAATCCTGGATAAAGGGGAAGGTACCTAATTGCTGGATGTCATTAGTTATTGTTCCTTTTCTTAAGACTGGCAAGGATCCCTCTTTTCTAGGCAGCTGTTTCCCTGGATCTTTAACCAGTCACCTTTGCAAGATAATGAACAGAATGATACAATCAAGATTTGTATGGGGACTTCTAAAAGAAGGGAAGATATAATCTACCCAAATGGCATAATGGCACTTACACTCAATTTCAGACTTATTGGTGTGCTGCCATCAGCCTATTGTTGATGGATTCCAACAAAAGCCACCATAGTCATCAACAGGAGTCTCTTTGGATCTCAGTGCATCATTTGATAGAGTCTGGCATGATAAGTTCTTAGAAACACAGTGGGAATCTGGGGCAAAATATGCCTCTGGATAAAAATTTCCTACTGTAAAGAAAAATAACAGCAAGACTAAATGATACTTTTTTAAAGACAAGGCCACTCAGGGCAGTAGTTCCTTGGGGCTCAGTTTTAAGTCCTCTTCTTTTCCTGCTATATTCCTTGGGATTGTCAGGCAGTTTGGAAACATTTATATGCATGTATGCATATCATATCACAAGTCATGAAATAGATTTATTGGAGAATGAATTGAATGAAGATTCAGAATTGTAAGTAGATGGACAAAAGTAACAAATTCCAGTTGAATTCAGCAAAAAGTCCATCTACTTCATCACAAACCGTAAGAGGTTCAACTACTGTTTGAAATTGATATTGCATGGAAAAGATATTGCTTTTGAAACCCCATCATATCTTGGGGTGACCATGGACCACAAGGTTTGGACCACAAGTTAGAAAGATGGCAGCCAAAGCAGAGACCGAAACGTAAACAATGTATCGCTGACCCCAATTGGGTTTCATGTACTAAGACACTAAAAACAACATACTGCTCGATATGCATCATGTCTGGTCACATACTGCTTCCAGTAACCTTGCCAGGACTGTAATTGTACAGTTGTCTGCAGTTCACACAATAACAGGAGCTGCAAGAGCCACTCTAATAGCAATTTTTGAACAAGAGTCTGATGTTCAACCTCTTGAGAATGGTAGAAAAAAACAGCTAATTGGTATGGAAAGCATCTTTGTTCCCTACCTGAATGTCATCATTGTCTAAAGGCTGAAACAATCATCTTGTTTTGAAAGATGTGAACCTATTTACTTTAGTAACTGACTCTTCCCTTTTGGAACCTTGCTCAAAGGAACACATATACCTGGCCATACCAACAAAAATTGCAGAAAATACAAACCAACAGTATCAGTTACAAGACATGTGTACACTGATGTTTCATCAGATAAATCCTTCAAGAATGGTGGTATCTTCATCTGGTGACCTAATGGAGAGAGTACAAGAAAGAGCATTAGTCTGGGATATATCAGCTTGAATTTTCAGCTGAAATGAAAGCTATTATCATTGCATTGCAAGAAATAAACAGATCAGAAATAGAGGAGGATGTTGTGATGTCTGTTTGACTCAAAGGCAGCTATCCTTGGTTCTTTGAAACAGATACATGTCTATTCCATAAGAGCATTCAATACCTAAGACACCTTTGAAATTAAGTCCCCAAATCAAATAATTTGTTAAAAGACCTTTTAAATCTATGAACACATTAACTGCATCCAAAACAAGTATTGAGTAACTCTGGCTCTCTAGATGGGAACACCAGCTACAGATTCAAGTGGTCACATCTGCACAAATATGATGCACATCTGTAAATGCAACTGAACTCAAAATAGCCATGTGTGCCAAAGGTAGAAATTGGTCCTAAATTGCTGAATGGGCATCTGAAGGAAGTGTGTAAAAAATGAGACTAAAAGAGTAGAGGGTCTTGTGCCTATTTTAAATGGAATTCATTGTGAAAATCTCAGACATAAAAAGGTCACATTGAGAGTACACTACAGAGTCAGAAGGGTCAAAGAACAGAGAATACTAAAAATTACGGGTGACAAATGGCATTGAGGACAGGAAGCCACAAGAACACAGACCATAGTGCCTAGCACAATGAATCCAAAGCTGAAGTGTTTCAGCTCGATTGCAGTCTCTGGTATGTCTATGCTATGGCTGCTACAGCGGCACAGTTATAGCGCTGCAGTTGTGCTCCTGTAGTGCCATAGTGCAGACGCTTTTTACATCAGCAGAAGGGGTTTTCCATCAATGTAATTAATCCATATCTACAAGAGGCAGTAGATAAGTCGATAGAAGAATTTGTCCATCGACTACACTGCCTCTACAATGGTGCTGAAGTCGACCTAACTGTGTCGCATGGGGCATTACATTTTTCGCAGCCCTCAGTGACTTAGCTACATCACTCTCATTTTTAAGTGTAGACCGAGGCCTAAGATACAAAGACAGCATCATTGTCACTGATACTTTAGGTGTGAGAGCAATACATCTGAGGACAGACGTCTCTGAATATTCAGGGTGTTCTGATTAGTGATAATGATATATGAACCTCTGAAGTTTTAGTTTAGGTAAGCTGCAAAAGTTTGAATTTTTGAAAAACCTTATTCTAACTACCCTGTTTCCCCGAAAATAAGACATCCTCCGAAAATAAGGCCTACTTACAGTTTTGCCTCTCGTTGTAATATAAGGCATCCCCCCGATAATAAGACCTCCCCGATAATAAGGCATCCACCGATAATAAGGCATTTTTCATTTCTGAAAAATAAGACATCCCCTGAAAATAAGACCTAGCGCATCTTTGGGAGCAAAAATTAATATAAGACACTGTCTTATTTTCGGGGAAACAGGGTATCTCAGTCTTTTTAATCAGAAATATTGGTGTGGAGGTGCCACAAGAGAATGTTTTTTTGTGACAAGAGATGGTAGAAATTTTTTGAACAAAAAAATTAGGTGGAAAATTATGATTTTTTAAATCAGTACTTTTCTTTGTTCACTAGATTTTTTTGTTTCCCCCAACAAAAATCAGAAAAAAAGATGTTTAATTTTTCAGTTATTCCTCCTAAACTTCTTCCCCTTTGTTCCCTTTTTTCAAATGGAAAAATGAAAAAAAAATGGGCGGAAAAAAGGAAAAATAGGGAACAGGAAGGAAAAATGGGAAAGAGAAAAAACTCTAAATCTTGAATAAAGGGAAAATTATTCATTTTCTAAACCTGCAGAAAAAAAATTATTTTGAATTTTTTCATTAAAATTGTCATTTTTTCTGTTGTCTCTAATTGTTGGATACACTGCGTCCATTTAAGCCAGAATTACCAATATTATTGTATTCAGCACATAGATTAATTAAAACAGATACAAATCCCAAACAAAAAATGTCATCACTTTCAATCATCATTCTTTTTTGATGGAGTCCAGGTAACATCTATCCAATCATGCACTCTCTTTACAAAAACTGAATGCTTGAAAAAATAATTCAATCATTGACAAGTCTGGAAATGAACACTTAAGAGATCCAGCAAAACTTTCATCACTCATTGTAAGCCCTCTTGACTTATAGCATTGTGAGGAGGTATGTACTTGTTTATACTTGATAAGAATAATGTGTTTCTTTCCAGAAAATATAAGATGCATGATATCCTTAACTATTTATTATTTCAACTGCTTTGGTTTCATAAATGTTGTTTGAGATAGCTTCAGAGTTCACACTCAGCAACTTTAAACGGTTTGGGAAACAGTTTTTGTGATGGAATTTCTAAGGGGTCTTTTGTTTGTTGCAATTTAATAAGGGTTCCTGAAAACCCTCTGTGTACCCTGAGGAACTGTTGAAAGTATCATGTGTGTTCACCATGTTATGTCAATACAGCAGTTTCTGGCTTAAGGTTCTTGTTCTCCATTGAATTGGATTTGTATACCCTAATTGTGCAAGAAGTTTCACATGAGTATAGCCCTACATCCATGAGATCTGGCAGTGAACACAGGAAAATTCATAGAGTTTAAAGCCAGGAGGGATCCTTAGATAATCTGACTTCCTGTAGATCACAGGCCATTAAGTTGCACCCATTTCCCTCCTGAATCGAGCCCAATAACTTGTGTTGAACTTGTGTTTGACTAAAGCGTATCCCCCCCCAGAAAGGCACCCAGGCCCTGTTTAGGTTCCTCACATTTGGGGTTTACCTTTAGTATGCACAGTCCTTGAAGGAAAAGAGCTTTCCTCCCAAGTGTTTGATATATGGACTTGATTTGCATATAGTTAGCATAGATTGGACTTTCCTTTCCATATGAGTGCCACATCCTGCTAACTTCCATGATGTTTACACAAAGCTTCTACTAAAGCAGAAGTAAATTGCAGTCTTCTGAATAAGGCCATATGACAAGAGTGAAATAAACCAGAATTTTTTCTCTTTTTGCCCATTTTCCAAATATTTAAAATGGAAAAAAAAAAAATTTCCTGGCAAATTCCCCATCAATCTTATCCTTAAGCACATGTACTGTACAGTAAAAAATAAAATAAAAATGAAACCAAGATCAGTAATTGAAACTAAAGTTACACCTTATTCTCAGATGCTATATGAATTCATATTTACTGAAAATAAGCACTAAAATGATGCATAAAGATAATGCATATGAATATCAAGTGAGTCCATGGCAAAATCATTTCTGTTCCTCCATTTTCTTAATACATTTGCAAACACAGGTCAGAGATTCCTACATTATATGAACATTATAGGCATTCTTCACGTAATGACTCCTGGTTTCCTGGCATTCCACAGGTTATGAGTCATGACAGTGAAAATTTTTAGATACTTGTAGATAATTATAGGTTTGATTTCTGACTGCCTGGATTGTCTTCCCCCTTTTCTTTTCCAACTTACCGTTTTACGAGAAATAGTTGCTATTTTATCTGAGTATAGACAATCTTGAAAGCACCTGAAAAAGTTTATATGTTGGATCTGATATTATAAAAGGGAACATTTCTCTATACCCATCTGCAGTATGTCTTAATACAATTTCAATACTGCTCTTCAGGTTAGCTGCATCCTTTTTTTCACAAGTACTCTGTGCAACGTGCTAAGATGGTTATTATGTTTCTTACTAAGCAGAAATAGCTGTATATCCTTCTTTGATCTGAAAGAAGTACACATTTACACCAACACATTCCACATTCTCTGATGCTACTCACATCAGAGAAATTCAGATGATATGTTTTTATGAACTCATAAAATCCCTAAGATAAAATATCAGTGAGAAAAGAAAGAGGAAGTAAACTGATGTAGAGAATGTACAGCCAACTATATAAAACAAGTAAGACAATATAAAACATTTGATTCAACAACATTTCTATAATACATAATAAAATTTACAAGACTATGTTAATCAATGCCCTATTCCAGTTGCATGTAATGCCTAGTCTGCTGTGATGGAGTTGCCTTCCATCCAGTGAGTAATCAGTGAACCACCCTCTTTTAAACGATGCACATACTGAATAGTTATACTACATTACTACTTATGCAAAACAAGAAGAAAAGCAAGGCAAAACAGCCAGGGCCGACGAGGCGGGGGGAAGCCGGTACAAATTACCGGGGCCCGGCGGTCTGAAAGGGGGCCCAGGTCCTGGCTTCCCCGGCCTCCCCCGGCCTCTCGTTGGCCCTGTTTACTGGTCCACCCTTGCTGGGGGGCCCGAAAAAATTACCATGCAGTGGTAAGGCACTTTAAATTCCTATTTTGCACTACTCCCTTTGGTTGGGATCAAAAGCAAGCCACCTAGTAGCAGAATGATCAGTATTTCATATTTAATTATGTACCGAAAACAAAAACAAAAAAAACCCACCTCTTGAATCTGTTATTAGTGAGAACATATAAAAATGTATATGTGTTTTTACCCACAAAAGCTTATGCCCAAATAAATCTGTTAGTCTTTAAGGTGCCACCAGACTCCTTGTTGTTTTTGTAGATACAGACTAACACAGCTACCCCCTGATACTTCTCATAATACTGGATGTTATTTTCCTAGATGCATTGCTATCAGCGGATCTTTTATCTTTCAACCATGTATTTCAGCTAATATTTTCCTTGATAGGGTGTCAATTAACCATTCTCATTCCAACTTGTGTTTCTGATCTTCCAGCTTTGTCCAGATCAACAGCTACTTCACTCCTGTGTATACAAGCATATGATGGAACCCATTGAAAAGTCAGTTTATTGCCTCACTCTCTGATCCGCCTTATGAATTGCATTGTTGATAGAATTCTGGTTTCTTTGAAACGAAGAGATGTTGTTTCTCATTGTGATTCCAGTGTAACATTTCATCAATGGAATATCAAGGCTTCTCAGCCTTTTTGAATGTAGAGTAAGAGCTGCAGCAGAGAGAGCTCAAAAACACTGGCTACTGTTTGCTTGACACAATATTGATTACAAGTCAATGAGAAGAGGCTTCTTTTTCTCTGCATAATCTGCCCACAGTTCTTCATTTTCATTATATTCAGCTACATGCTGATTATCACCATGGTATTGCCTTACCCAACGAATGAACTGTAGGGAAGCAAGTAAAAAACCTCACTATCTGCCTGCTTCCATGCCTCTGTCTTATTACCCGGAGTGTTGTAAATCACCTAGTGCCTGATGACATTAAGTCAGGGACGGCAATCAATGAAGAGCATGTCAGAGCTCTTAGAACACATATAATGGGCTCTGTCTACTTACTTCAGGCCCCATAATTCCTCATGCACAGTGTTCAGAGATACCGAGTTTGGATCGTAGTCCAAAATAGTTTTATTTTCTAAAGTACGGCTTCAGCAATTACTGTATATTTAACACTACTACTATTACTAATGTATCTTACATTTATATAGCACCGTTCATCGTGAAGGACCCAAAAGTGTTGCACAAATGTAATTACAAATGCAATAGAAAGTTTCCTCTATCCAACACTGAACAGTATCACCCCTTGCAGGGGAGAAAAACAATCTCAACTGTTTTAACGGTGTGCGGCAACAGTATACCATACTATTAACAATTATAATAATTGCTCCTGGCTCTTGCTGTGCATTTCACCTTTCATCTGAGATTCTCTAGAAGCATTTTACAAAACATTATTTTGAGCCTTATATACAATGATGGTATGAAATAGGTAAGTTTATATCCATTTGAAAGGTAAACGGAGGCACAAGGGTTAAGTCATTTGCCAAAGGCCACATGACAAGTGGCATAAATAGGAAGGGATCTCAGAAGTTCTGACCTCAGGACCCTGCTTTAGCTACTCCATCATACTTCCTCCATTAAGTGACATCACAAGAATGCAAAATAATTGAGAAACAGAAAAAGGTCACAATCCAATTCCAGTAGAGCCAGAGAGTTCATATCTACATGAAGTATTTTCTCTTTGGCTCTTGATCAGGAATTCTAGAAGAAGTGACAGCTGAATTAGAGATACCCCAAAATGGGGATCAAGTAGGGCTCTATATAGGGAATGTTCAAAGAAGAATACTTGACTTCCAAGCATTCATGATAAAGAACTGTAAATTCTCAATAGAGCTGCACAAATAAGATTTAATAATTAGGACAAATATACATGCAACATGTGTTGCTGCTTGGATTCTCCACAGGGGAAAAATAATAAATCAGGGACAATTAGAAGTTTACTTGACAGTAACTGTACCCAACTGTGAAATATAGAGTAATAAACATTGAAGACTAAGTGTTTAATAATAGGTATATGATATAATCTCAAGGTATGGGAATTAAGTATTTTTGTGATAGACTGACAAGACAAGGAAATCAAGATAGTGATTATGGGTGAGCTACTAAACACTTCATTGAAAAAACATCTCGGAATGTACTGTATGGGGCACAGGAGGCAGAAGTAATGGATCTGGTATGTAATTGCTTTTTAATCCAATGTAGCTTTACCAGGAATAAACGTTACCAAGAATAAAACATCTCTAAATCTTATCTTAACCAATATAAGAGAAGATATATAGTAAACAAAATTAGAAAAAATTAGGACCCTAGGATCATAAGGTCAGCATTCATAGTGTTTGTACATCAAAATCTGTAACTGCCAATAAGAATACTTGTGATTTCAAGGGAATTTTTTTATATACTGTCAGTCCGCCAAATACACACAATATACACTTGCTGAATATTGAAAATGTATATTTTCTCCATTTTTTGTAACCTATGCCAATCAGACAGTTTCAAATCCAACAGACATCTTCTGTGAGGGCTAGATTTAACAGTCAGAAACAGATGCATCCAGAAACCAACTTTCTTCTTGCTTTTACTGCCATCCATCATACTCATTTCAAAGAAGATATGCATCCCACAAGGTTTAGTTATGAAATTGCTTCTGTAGATTGCAATTTTTTTTAACATGACTGTTGAATCTTTGAACAGCCCTATTCATTTACCTGTCAGCATTGAAGACAAAAGCTTCTGAAGCAGTATTCATGTAATTAGCATAGCTGTATAATTAAAGAATTAGTCTTTTCACCCCTCTGCTCTCAAGCTTTTGTGCTTTTCAAGCAAACATTATGATTTTTTTAAAACGTAGCATATTTTAAATATTTATCCAAATCACTCTTTAAAATCCAGTGATCCTTTCATTCAGATTAGGTGCCACATTCCATTACAAGTATTAGCCACATAGGTTCAGACAATGGAATTTGAGCTCCTAACTGCCCAAAATCACTTTTGAAAATAAGACCAAGACTCCTAAGTTAGTTAGGCATTGCAATGCTGAGCACAGCAATAGCTAAATACCTAGATCATAAAGCATAGTCCTTTCACAACAGCAACAATATTACTGACTTCAATGGGAGTTTTGTCTGTAGACAGGTTAGAATCAGACCTGGGAAAAAGTGAATCTTTGTGAAAACCGAATGGAAGGTAAACTGCTTATACCTTCGGTCATCAGTATTTAACATATACGTGCTACTGTATAGTTTGCCATACTTCATGATTTTATTGTTTTAATATACAGAACAGAGTATTCCAAAGTGAAATGATTTGTCTATCTTTTTGCACTATGGGATAGCTCTTAACAGTGAACTACTTTAAAATCATAGTGGAAGAAAACCTACAGACAACTATATATCTACTTTAAACTAGTCGAAATAATATTTGAGTGTAAATAAACAAGAGGTTTTCTTCCCCTTATTCTCTTCCTCTTAAACAAACAAACAAAGAAAGAAAAACCTACAAACTTTGTCTTGAAGTTGAAAATTCGAGAGACATATGTGTGAATGAAGTCTGAACATAATATCTTCATTGTATTGAATAGCAAATCCCTAAGGGGATATTAATTTTTTTTTAGTTTCTGTGCTGTGTGTTGGGGAGTTTACCATGGGGAGATAACTTGGCAACTTGCCTTTGTGTCAGACAATAACAAAAGATTACAAAAGAACTCCAAAATATCAAACATCTTTCACAATTAATGTCTGATTCCAGGATACATAACTGAGATCAGAGTTTGGAAAAGAAATTTAGGTTTGAGCAATAAAACTTTAGAGCCCTGTACCTGTTAAACTAGGTTCTATCAAGCACAAATAGGAAACTATATTTTACACAATGTTAAAGGGACTCTAAGCATCATGTGGGAATAGAATAACCTTTTTTTGTTTAAATGGAATAATAATTCACACATTATCTTTCATGAATATGTTAACAAATTTTTAACAACTGCCAAATCCTTTTTATAATGGCATGTTTAAATCAGCAGGGTATAAAAACCTATTACCATACATGTCATCCTCTTAGTGAAAGGTCACAGTTCATCCCCAGTGTACTACTTGCCCTTATAAATGCATTAAAGGCTTTAAGTTATACTGCTACCCTGATACCCTGTAATGAATTTGCTTATGAATGTTTAATAGAGAGAGTGAGTGGGGAAACGAAGAGCGGGACAACATGAGACAGTATCTACTCCAGGGGTAGGCAACCTATGGCACGCGTGCCGAAGACGGCACGTGAGCTGATTCTCAGTGGCACTCACACTGCCTGGTTCCTGGACACCGGTCCAGGGGGCTCTGCATTTTAATTTAATTTTAAATGAAGCTTCTTAAACATTTTAAAAACCTTATTTACTTTACATACAACAATAGTTTAGTTATATACTATAGATTTATAGAAAGAGACCTTCTAAAAACATTAAAATGTATTACTGGCACGCGAAACCTTAAATTAGAGTGAATAAATGAAGACTCGGCACACTACTTCTGAAAGGCTGCTGACCCTTGATCTACTCCATGATGTAAGTCAGATGTCTCATAACATCTAAATACAACTTTCTTCTGAATTACACGAAGTTCATGTTCCTCAACGGAGACATTCCTTTAGTTGCATAATGGCACATTCTCCCAGCAACTCCTTCCTCTGGAGCATTGGGCATGGGTCACTTGCAGGTTTCAACTAGTGTAAGTGTTGAATGGTGGATTCTTTGTAACTTGAGGTCTTAAATCATGATCTGAGGACTTCAGTAACTCAGTTTAGGGGTGTATTACAAGGAGTGAGTGGTTGAGGATCTGTGGCCTCAAACGTGTAGAACAGAGATCAGCACCCTTTGGCCTGTGGACTGCCAGGATAAGCACCCTGGCGGGCCGGGCTGGTTTGTTTACCTACCACATCAGCAGGTTCAGCCAATCGCGGGCTGAGGGATGTGCTGGCCGAGGGATGTGCTGGCCACCACTTCCTGCAGCCCCCATTGGCCTGGAGCGGCGAACTGCGGCCAGTGGGAGCCATGATCGGCCAAACCTGCGGACGTGGCAGGTAAACAAACCAACCCAGCCCACCAGGGTGCTTACCCTGGCAGGCCGCATGCCAAAGGGTGCTGATCCCTGTGTAGAAGGTCAGATTACATGATCACAATGGTCCCTTCTGACCTTGAAGTCTGAGAGACAGAATGTGGCTAAAGGTAAAGAAATTGGTTGCATTCAGTGCTTGCAAATAAACTCTACTTTGATAAATATAAAACTTAAAAGGCATGATTCTCATTTAGATTAAGATCAATTTACAATTATGATCAATTATGCTGTGAGCATAATTACACTCCTTTACTGATCTCTTTACACTGCCTGAGTGGTGTAAAGGATTGGGGGAAAGCCAACAGGTGTGGAGGAGTGCATGATTTGACAGAGACATCCCTTAGGGGAGGAATTACTAAAGGATTTCCTAGTAAAAAGGAGAGAATAGAAGTTAATAAAGTACAGATAGGAATTGAAGAGAAACAGACAAACAAAAAAGAGTCCCATTCAATTACTTCATATGTAGGCAGACAACTAAATCTTGACAAATTTTATGAGTGCTTGTATACAAATGCTAGAAGTGGCACATGAAATTGCAAGCCCATTAGCAAGAATTTTTAATGAAACTGTAAACTCAGGGGTTGTACCATATGGCTGGAGAACTGCTAACATAGTTCCTATTTTAAAAAAAGGAAAAAAAGTGATCCGGGTAACTACAGGCCTGTTAGTTTGACATCTATAGTATGGAAGGTCTTGGAAAACATTTTGAAGGAGAAAGTAGTTAAGGACATTGAGATCAATGGTAATTGGGACAAAATACAACATAGTTTTATAAAAGGTAGATCGTGCCAAACCAACCTGATCTCCTTCTTTGAGAAGGTAACAGATTTTTTAGACAAATGAAATGCAGTGAATCTAATTTACCTCGATTTCAGTAAGGCATTTGATACGGTTCCATGTGGGGAATTATTAGCTAAATTGGAAAAGATGGGGATCAATATGAAAATTGAAAGGTGGATAAGGAACTGGTTAAAGGTGAGATGACAATGGGTCATACTGAAAGGTGAACTGTCAGGCTGTAGGGAGGTTACTAGTGGAGTTCCTCAGGGATCAGTTTTGGGACCAATCTTATTTAATCTTTTTATTACTGACCTTGGCACAAAAAGTAGGAATGTGCTAATAAAGTTTGGGGTGACACAAAGCTGGGAGGTATTACCAATACAGAGAAGGATGGGAATATCATACAGGAAGATCTGGATGACCTTGTAAACTAGAGTAATAGTAATAGGATGAAATTTAATAGTGAAAAGTGCAAGGTCATGCATTTAGGGATTAATAACAAGATTTTTTGTTATAAGATGGGGACGCGTCAGCTGGAAGTAACAGAGAAGGAGAAGAACCTCGGAGCATTGGTTGATCACAGGATGACTATGAGCCGTCAGTGTGATAGTGCCGTGAAGAAAGCTAATGCGGGCTTGGGATGCATCAGGCGAGGTAGTTCCAGTAGAGATAAGGAGATGTTAGTACCATTATACAAGGCACTGGTGAGACCTCATCTGGAATACTATGTGCAGTTCCGGTCTCCCATGTTTAAGAAGGATGAATTCAAACTGGAACAGGTACAGAGAAGGGCTACTAGGATGATCTGAAGAATGGAAAACCTGTCTTATGAAAGAAGACTCAAAGAGCTTGACTTGTTTAGCCGAACCAAAAGAAGGCTGAGGGGAGATATGATTGTTCTCCATAAATATATCAGAGGAATAAATACCAGAGAGGAAGAGGAATTATTTAAGCTCAGTACCAATGTGAACACAAGAACAAATGGATATAAAATGGCCATCAGGAAGTTTAGACTTGAAATTAGATGAAGGTTTCTAACCATCAAAGGAGTGAAGTTCTGGAACAGCCTTCCAAGGGGAGCAGTGGAGGCAAAAGATGTATCTGGCTTCAAAACTAAGCATGATAAGTTTATGGAGGGGATGGTCTGATGGGATAGCCTAATTTTGGCAATTAATTGATCTTTGACTATTAGCAGTAAATATGCCCAATAGCCTTTGATGGAATGTTAGATGGGATGGGATCTGAGTTACTACAGAGAATTCTTTCCTGGGTGTCTGGCTGGTGAGTCTTGCCCGCATGCTCAGGGTTTAGCTGAGCACCAAATTTGGGGTTGGAAAGGAATTTTCCTCCAGGGCAGAGGCCCTGAGGTTTTTTTTGCCTTCCTCTGCTGCGTGGGGCACGGGTCACTTGTTGGAGGATTTTCTGCACCTTGAAGTCTTTAAATCACGGTTTGAGGACTTCAGTAACTCAGACATAGGTTAGGGGTTTGATACAGGAGTGAATGGGTGAGATTCTGTGGCCTGCATTGTGCAGGAGGTCAGACTAGACGATCATAATGGTCCTTTCTGACCTTAAAGTCTATGATTCTAAGAAGTATAAATACAAAGAACTTGAGCATCTGGTATTAAATAGGGATATTGATATAATAGGCGTCACAGAAACTCGGTGGAATGATAATAATCAATGATAATATCAGGGTACAAAATATATAGGAAGAGAGAGTAGATTGTGTTGGAGGGGAGTGGCACTATATGTGAAAGAAAGCATAGAGTCAAATATAGCAAAAATCTTATATCAATCAAACTGTACCATAAAATCTCTATGTATAGAAATTTCATGCTTGAATAATAAGAGTATTGCAGTAGGAATATTCTACCGACCACCTGACCAGGATGGTGGTGGTGATTGTAAAATATTCAGGAAGATTAGAGAAGCTGCAAAATCTGAAAATTCAGTAATAGTTTCAACTATACCCATATTGACTGCGTACATCACCTCAGGAGAGGATGCAGAGATAAAATTTCTAGATACCATGAATGACTGCTTCTTGGAGCAGCTAGTCTTGGATCCAATGAGGAGAGAGTCAATTCTTTATTTAGTCCTAAGTGATGTACAAGATCTGGTCCAAGAAGTGAATATAGCTGAACCATTTGGTAATAGTGAGCATAGCATAATTAAATTTAACACCCTTGAGGGTGTGGGGGGAATTACAAAAAAAAAAAAACCCACCAGTCGCATGTAACTTAAAAAGGGGGAATTACACAAACATGAGGAAGCTAGATAAATAGAAATTAAAAGGTTCAATGCCAGAAGTGAAACCCCTGCACGCTACATGGAAACCTTTAAAACACATAATGGAGGTTCATATTAATGTAAGCCCCCAAATAAAAATAAAATAAAATAAAAAAACCAAGCAAACCAAAAAAAATGCCACCATGACTAAGCAACAGAGTAAAAGGGTGGTTAGAGACAAAAAGACATCCTTTAAAAACTGGAAGTAAAATCCTACTGAGGAAAATAGAAAGGAGCATAAACTGGCAAGTCAAGTGTAAACGCACAGGCCAAAAAAGAATTTGAAGAGTAACTAGCAAATGACATAACAACAAATATATTTAAGTACATCAGAAGCATGAAGCCTGCCAAATAATCAGTGGGGCCACAAAGTGCTAAAGAAGCAATCAAGGAAGATGATGCAGTTGCAAAGCTAAATGAGTTCTTTGTATTAGTCTTCACAGCAGAGGATATGAGGGGAATTCCCACAGCCAAGCTATTCTTTTGAGGTGACAAATCTGAGCAAATGTTTCAGATTAAGAAGTCAGTAGAGGAGGTTTTGGAACAAATTGATACATTAAAGAGTAATAAGTCACCAGGACCAGATGATATTCACCCAAGAGTTCTGAAGGAACTCAGATATGAAATTGCAGAACTACTAAACTATGGTATGTACCCATCACTTAAATCAGCTTCTATACCAGGTGACTGGATGATAGCTAATGTAATGGATGGGGGATTTAATGAATGGGGGAGGCAACCTAGTGACAGATGATGTGGAAAAAGCTGAAGTACTCAATGCTTTTTTTGCCTTGGTCTTCGCAGACAAGGTCAATTCCCACACTGCTGTCCTGGGCAACACAGTATTGGTGAGCAGCCCTCAGTGGTGAAAGAACAGGGTAAGGACTATTTAGAAAAGCTGGACATGCACAAGTCTATGGGTCCAGATCTAATGAATCAGAGGGTGCTGAGCGAATTGGCTGATGTGATTGCAGAGCCATTGGCCATTATCTTTGAAAACCCGTGGATCAAGGGAGGTCCCAGATGACTGGAAAAAGGCAAGAATATTGCCCATCATTTAAAAAGGGAAGAAGGAGAACCCAGGGAACTAGAGACTGGTCATCCTCACCTCAGTTCCTGGAAAAATCATATAGCAGGTCCTCAAACCATTTTGAAGCACTTGGAGGAGAGGAAGGTGATCAGGAACAGTCAACATGGATTCACCAAGGGCAAGTCATGTCTGACCAATCTGATTGCCTTCTATGATGAGATAACTGGCTCTGTGGATATGGGGCAAGTGGTGGACATGATATATCTTGACTTTAGCAAAGCTTTTGATACAGTCTCCAATAGTGTTCTTGCCAGCAAGTTTAAAAAGTATGGATTGGATGAATGGACTATAAGGTGAATAGAAAGCTGGCTAGATTGTCGGGCTTAACGGGTAGTGATCAACGGCTCAATGTCTAGTTGGCAGCTGGTATCAAACGGAGTGCCCCAGGGGTCAGTCCTGGGGTCAGTTTTGTTCAACATCTTTATTAATGATCTGGATGATGGGATGGATTGCACCCTCAGCATGTTCGTAGATGACACTAAGCTGGGGGGAGAGGTAGATATGCTGGAGGGTAGGGATACGGTCCAGAGTTACCTAGACAAATTGGAGGATTGGGTCAAAATAAATTTGATGAGGTTCAACAAGTACAAGTGCAGAGTCCTGCACTTAGGATGGAAGAATCCCATGCACCGCTACAGGCTGGGGACCAACTGGCTAAGCAGCAGTTCTGCAGAAAAGGACCTGGGGATTACAGTGGATAAGAAGCTGGATATGAGTCAGCAGTGTGCCCTTGTTGCCAAGATGGCTAATGACATATTGGGCTGCATTAGTAAGAGCATCGCCAGCAGATTGAAGGAAGTGATTATTACCCTCTATTCAGAACTGATGAGGCCACATCTGGAGTCCAGTTTTGAGCCCCCAATTAGAGAAAGGATGTGGACAAATTGGAGAGAGTCCAATGGAGGGCAACAAAAATGATCAGGGGGCTGGGGCACATGACTTATGAGGAGAGGCTGAGGGAACTGAACTTGTTTAGTCTGCAGAAGATAAGAGTGAGGGGGGATTTGATAGCAGCCTTCAACTACCTGAAGGGAGGTTTCAAAGAGGATGGCGCTCATAAGAACATATGCTGTTCTGAGTGATGGCAGATGACACAACAAGAAGCAATGGTCTCAAGTTGCAGTGGGGGAGGTCTAGGTTGGATATTGGAAACACTATTTCACTAGGAGGGTGGTGAAGCACTGAAATGGGTTACCTAGGGAGGTGGTGGAATCTCCAACCTTAGAGGTTTTTAAGGCCTGGCTTGACAAAGCCCTGGCTGGGATGATTTAGTTGGTGTTGGTCCTGCTTTGAGCAGGGGGTTGGACTAGATGATCTCCTGAGGTCTCTTCCAACCCTAATCTTCTATGATTCTATAATTCTAATGTTGATTTGTTAAAAAAGGCTCTGGAGCTTATTCTGTCAATTACAAGCCAGTAAGCCTAACTTCAGTGCCAGACGAACTGCTTGAAATTGTAGAAAACAGAATTATCGAACATACAGAACACAGTATATTGGGGAAGAGTCCACATGGCTTTTGTAAAAGGAAATAATGCCTCATGAATCCACTAGAATTCTTTGAGGGGACATGTGGACAAGGGTGATCCAGTGGAGGCCGAGCCCAGGCAGGTAGCTGAGGAGGTGGGACGGAGCTGCTTGTCACGCCAGCTGACTCTGATCAAGGTCATTGTCTGTGAGAGAGCCCAAGTTGGGAGGAGGCGATGGCCCATTCTCCACCCTGGCCCAGCTGCTGGAGACAGGGGCCAAGCAAGCTGGAAACATCCCGAAGGGAGGGAGGGTGGGCTATGCGTCACTCAGCACCTGTTCCCTGCAGCCAGGCCTGGGCAAGGTGCGAAGGGGCACCGTGCTGCACAGAGGAAGCAAACCTAAGCAGAGTCAGCCAATGTAATGAGTGGCTCAGCCCCACCCAGGTCCAGCTGCCAGGGAGAAGCCAAGCAAGCTGAAAGTGCCAGGGGAGAGGCGCAGCAGGGGAAGGACAGAACCCCCCGCTGCAAATAGGTCTGGTGGAGTGGGGAGAACATGGCAGCCCCAGGCTGGGCACAGGGCAGGGGGTTACTGGGGAACGCAATAGGAGCATGGTCCCTCTGCTCAGCAGGAGGTGGGGATATTGCCTGTGCCCATTCCCTTGCTGAGGTGTACGTGAGGGCACGTGAGCTCTGTGGCAATACTGGTGTTGTGAATTGGGCCAGGGATGGCTGGCCCAGCCCAGAGGCACATGCCCCTGGCTCCTGTGGCCTGAGCCTTCCAGGAACTAATGGGATTGGCTGCCCTTGGCTCCCTCTACCCCCCACAGTATCATCAGCCACGAGACATCTATTCTTCGCGTCACCATGGATAGTTCTCTGAAAACATCTACTCAATGTGCAGCAAAAGTCAAAAAATCTAACAGAATGTTAGGAACCATTAGGAAAGGGATAGATAATAAGACAGAAAATGTCATTATGCCACTACCTACATCCATAGCATGCCATACTTTGAATACTGCATGCAGTTCTGGTCACCCAGTCTCAAAAAAGTTATATTAGAATTGAAAAAAAAAAAAAGAAGTACAGAGAAGGGAAACAAAAAAAAATGATTAGGGGTATGGAACAGCTTCCATATGAGGAGAGATTAAAATACTCAGACTGTAGCTTGGAAAAGAAACAACTAAGAAAGGGTATGACAGAGGTCTATAAAATCATGAATGGTGTGGAGAATGGCTTCTCAACCTTTTTCTTTCTGAGAATCCCACAACATGCTATAAAAACTCCATGGCACAGCTGTGCCACAACTGTTTTTCTGCATATAAAAGCCAGGGCTGGCATTAGGGGGGATCAAGGAGGGCACTTGCCTGGGGCCTCACACCACAGGGGGTACTGCAAAGCTAAATTGCTCATGCTTCGGCTTCAGGCCTGGGTGGTGGAGCTTGGGCCCCAGGCTGCAGTCCCGTGTGGCAGGGCTTTGACTTTCTGCCCTTGGCCCTAGCTGGCATTAGACTCGTTATGCTTGGCAGACCCCCAGGGGGCCCTAGACCACTGGTTGGGATGACTGGTGTGGAGAATAGAGAAGTGTTATTTACTCTTCATGGAACACACAAACTAGGAGTCACCCAATGAAATTAATAGGCAGCACATTTAAAACAAACACAAGAAAGTATTTCTTCACACAACACAACCTGTAGAATTTGTTTCAATGGGATGTTGTGAAGACCAAAAGTATGAATGGATTCAAAAAAGAATTAGATAATTTCAGATAATTAGATAGGTCCATCGTTTGCCATTAGTCAAGATGATCAGCCATACTGGGTCAAACCAAAGGTTCATCTAGCCCAGTATCCTGTCTTCTGACAGTGGCCAGAGCCAGGTGCCCCAGAGGGAATGAACAGAACAGGTAATCATCAAGTGATCCATCCCCCGTTGCCCATTCCCAGCTTCTGGCAAACTGAGGCTAGGGATATCACCCCTGTCCATCCTGGCTAATAGCTATTGATGGACCTATCCTCCATGAACTTATCTAGTTCTTTTTTGAATCCTGTTATAGTCTTGGCCTTCACAACATCCTCTGGCAAGGAGTTCCATACGTTGACTGTGCATTGTGTGAAAAATACTTCCTTTTGTTTATTTTAAATCTGCTGCCTATTAATTTCATTTGGTGACCCCTAGTTCTTGTGTTATGAGAAAGCGTAAATAACACTTCCTTGTTTACTTTCTCCACACCAGTCATGATTTTATAGACCTCTATTATATCCCCCTTTAGTTGTCTCTTTTCCAAGCTGAAAAGTCCCGGTCTTGTTAATCTCTCCTCATATGGCAGCCGCTCCATGCCCATAATCATTTTTGTTGCCCTTTTCTGAACCTTTTCCAATTCCAATATATCTTTTTTGAGATGGGGTTACCACATCTGCACACAATATTCAATATGTGGGTGGACCATGAATTTATATGGAGGCAATATGATATTTTATGTCTTATTATCTATCCCTTTCTTAATGATTCCCAACATTCTGTTTGCTTTTTTGACTGTTGCTGCACATGGAGTGGATGTTTTCAGAGAACTATCCACAATGACTCCAAAATCTCTTTCTTGAGTGGTAACCGTTAATTTAGCCCTATCATTTTATATGTATAGTTGGGATTATGTTTTCCAATGTGCATTACTTTGCATTTATCAATATTGAATTTCATCTGCCATTTAGTTGCCAAGTCACCTAGTTTTGAGAGATCCTTTTGTATCTCTTCACAGTCTGCCTGGGACTTAACTACCTTGAGTAATTTTGAATCATCTGCAAATTTTGCTACCTCATTGTTTACACCTTTTTCCAGATTGTTTATGAATAAGTTGAATAGCAGTGGGCCAAGTTCAGAACCCTGGGGGACACCACTATTTACCTCTCTCCATTTTGAAAACCGGCCATTTTTTCGTACCCTTTGTTTCCTATCTTTTAACCAGTTACCAATCCATGAGAGGACCTTCCCTCTTATCCCATGACAGCTTACTTTGCTTAAGAGCCATTGGTGAGGGACCTTGAAAATGCTTTCTGAAAATCTAAGTACACTATATCCACTGGATCCCCCATCTACATGCCTGTTGACCCCCTCAAAAAATTCTAGTAGATTGGTGAGGCATGATTTCTCTTTACAATAACCATGTTGACTATTCCCCATCAAATTATGTTCATCTATGGGTCTGACAATTTTGTTCTTTACTATAGTTTCAATCAGTTTACCTGGTACTGAAATCAGGCTTACCAGCCTGTAATTGCTGGGATCACCTCTGGAACCCTTTTTAAAAATTGGTGTCACATTAGCTATCCTCCAGACATTTGGTACAGAATTTCCATTTGTACTTTAACATGCATGTTCTGTATTGTTTTTGGAAAATATTTTTAAATTAGTGCTTGTGCAATCAAAAACACAAGTAGACAGTGACCTTATCAATAGGGGAACATTAGAAAATGTTGCAGTTCTATACAAGGATGTATTGTTCTTGAATAAATAACTTTTAAACTACAGTATTGGTAACAAATAAGCATTTTGTATATATGTAATTGTTTCCCTTTAATAAATGTCCCTTTAATAGCAGTGATCTTGATGGGACATCTGAGCAGAGAACAGAGCACTTGGTGGTATTACTGAAAGGTTGTAAATGTAAACTCTGGGCATGGCTCATGGTTCAAACAATTGGCTGCAACTTTTGGTATGCAACTAAATACACAAAATCCCAACAACCATTACCTGGATTGCTCTCAGTGAGGCCACAACAGATCCCAACATCCAAAAAGGGCCCCAGATAGAACACCTCTAATGGGATGCCATTCAAAATTGACCTTCCCCCACCCCTCCCAACGCTCTTCTTTCTTCTTTGTGTGAAGATCTGGTAGAATTCATGAGTGGCTCCAATCTTGTGTTTAGTGTGAAAGGCCCTCCTGCAGCCTGTTTCATTCACACAGTGTGAAGTGAAATTTTATTAAACCCTGTGAACTGCTCTGTCCATACAGCTAAGTTGCTTCCAGCCTAACTCTCAGCAGTTCTGGTATCATTGTTATCCACTCAATAACAGTTTCTCCACTGATCATGATACATCTTTCCTATTTTACAAACATTTCAATATAAACATTAAAAACAAATAATCGATGCAGAGACCTGCAGCCTGTTTCCCTTCAGCCAGAGGTTGCTAGCATGTAACCCAAGTTGGAGATTTGTCTTTACCACATTCAGCTAGTTATGTAATCTTTGAGATAGTTTGTTCTCCTGAATGGGTGACCACACCAAAAGTGACCTGTCTCTCCATCACCAGTCTCTGAGCCTAGCAACCATCTCTCTGTGGAGTCTCCTCCTTGTGGGGCTGGCCTCCAGATAGTTCTCTATTTCTCCATCTATGTTGATCTCTGTATCTCTATAGGCTCCCTTGGGGTGTTGTGTCTGTAGGCTCATAAAAGCCTCCTGTTCTTTCAGATCACTTGTCCCCCTTGAGTAATCACTTCATATGACCTGGGTGCCACGGAACCCCTCACAAGACCTTTAGTCCACTCCTGGTTTCTCTATAATGGCTGGATCCGGACAAGAGTGTCTGCCTCCAATACCGGTGGGTCCTTGGCTGACCTGTCGTACTATTGGACCTGATTTTTCTGATTGCTGGCCATATCCAGGATCTCCATCCTTCTGGCAGCAACATGTATCCCATCATTAGTAACAGGGTTTTGGTTCTTCATCTCACCAGTGCCTTCACTTGACTGTTTTGTCAGCTCTGTGATGGGGTATTCCTGTGTGCCAAAAATGACATCAAGGGGTCTGAATCAGAAGAAACAGCTTTGTGTAACTATCTCTCAGCTATTTTCACAGCTTCCACCTTACCATTACCCTGTAGAGGTATGCTGCTGAGGTGTATGGTGGTCAAACTCCCATTTGTGTGCAAATTCCTTTATTCTTCGAGGCAAATTGGGATCCATTGTTGGTGAATACAGTATCCAGAATGCCATATCTCATAAAATGGTTTGCCAATCACTGACTTTCTTCTTGTATCAGACAGGGCTTCAACCTCCCAAAAGTTTAAATAGTAGTCCATTGTAATCAAGTACTACTTTTCACTCAAGATAAATAAGTCCACTCCCACCTTTTCCCATGGCTGGATGGGCAGTTCATGTGGTAACAGATTGTTTCTGCTGGCGGTTATCACAAGACCAGCAGGTATCACATCCTCTATCAAGGTGCAGAGTTGTATATTAATTACTGGTCAGTAAACACACTCTTGAGTCTGTCTAAGACACCTGCCAATGCCTACGTGGGAGGTATGTATTTTTTGAATGATGTCCTTATGTAATGAGGTGGAGACAACAGCTCTCAGTCCTTGAAATATGATTCCATCATGCACACTTAACTCATCTTTCATTTGAAAATATGATTCTGTTCCTACCAATACTTGACTTTTGTCTTCTGGCCACCGGGCTAGTATTGCTCTGTTGACTGGCTGTATTTGGATGTCCTGTTCCATAGCCTCTTTGATTTCCATCAGCTTTGCTTTTGAAACTGGGAGATAGTGCAGCATGTTAATGGATTTAATATCCTGATCCTCTTCCCTCAGTATATATGCTGAGTATATATGCCCTGCTCAGAGATGTCAGCTAATACCAGTAATTGTTCTGGACAATATCTGATCTCTATCCGGTAAGACAGAAGGTGCATCAACATATGCTGCAGTTTCTTTGGAGGGCTAAAAAGGAGCTTTACCATGACTGTTTCTAGCAGTTTGTGGGCTGATTGCACTACTATTGGGTGGCCATAGGTGTATTGATGGAATCGCTCCACACCAAATACTACAGCCAGAAACTTTTTTTTTATTTGGAAATTATCTCTGTTCAATTTCTGAGAAGTCTCTGCTGGTGTAAATAGCTGGCTGCTCCTAATACTTTCTCTGATGTATCACACTGGCATTTCAGTGGATCTTCTGGCTGGTAATACTTCAGGACAGGAACATCCACTATAATTTGTTTCAGCATGTCAAATGCTTGCTGTTGGGGAGTTGCCCGGTCACACTCAGGATCCTGCTTTGGAAGCTGGCATATGGCTGCTTCTGCTGCTGCAATAAAGTGTGGGCAGAAACTTTATCATTCTTCACATCACAGACTGTAAAAGGTCTGGCTTTGGAAAGTTCTGGCAAGATGTCATCAATTGTGGAGAATCAATATTGGCATCTATTCAATGCTCAGTTCAGGGGCATTGGGTCTATGCAGATATGCAAGTTGTCTGATAGCTTTTTTATCACCATCATGCTGCTTACCCAGACTATACTAGCCTCTGCATGCGCTTTGATATCCCTGCTTTCTGGATTTACAAGTTTCTTATGTACTGGATTATATAGGGCCACTGGCATTTTCTTTCATGGTAAGCACACAGGATCCACTGTGGACTGTACTTCCAGTCTCAGTTGTCTTTTGAGGCACACATCATCTTTGGAAATATCCCCAGGCACTTTTAAAATTACCTCCATTCTCAATGGGACTTCCCCTTTTGCTTCTTGCACTGCAGCTATAAAGTTCTGAAACTGCACCTTGATCAGAACTATGGCTTGTATGGCTGTATTTCCCAAGGAGGGTCTGTGGCACTTACCATTCATCACACAAACTTTAATTGGTACCATCTGTTATCTTTCAGGTGAGTTACTATAAGGTCATAGTTTCATCTGGGCTGCATGATGCTCTCATTGTACATTATTAGATTGTGGCTGCATTTTGAAATTGGAGTGTTTGACTCCAGTTCACCGCAAGGAATCATATTACAGGAAGCCCCACTTCCAAGCTGAAATTGCACAGGACATTTCCCTATGAACACCACCGCATGCATGGAGGATGGTATTGTCCCTTGTTGTTTTCCTGACCCTACAGCCTGAACCTGACATTCTCTCAAACTCCAGGAGAGAATCAGGATGTCATAACCACTGTCTGGTGTGCCATCCTTCTCTTTGACAAGTCATAGAAGCATAGAATATTAGGTTTGAAAGAGACCTCAGGAGATCTAGTCCAATCCCCTGCTCAAAGCAGGACCAACAACAACTAACGCAGAAAGTCTCACTGAATCTTCCTCTGCCCTTGCACACCCTGCTAAAATGCTTCAACTTGCCACATTCCTTGCAATGGTGTGCTAGTGCGGGGTACTTCTTCTTTACCCAATCATGCTGTCTTCCACAGTAAATGCATCTCACTATGGGTAAAGAATCCTGGCCACATGCTGTCCTTTCCTGTTGTCTCACTGCATGTCCTTTTGGGAGGTGTTATACTTCCCGGGGCTTTCATCCTTTCTCTTGAGGCTTCTGCTGCATGTCTAAGCATCTGTCCAATGTGATATCACTTTCCTAGAACTGCCACTCCCATTTTGTTGGGTTCCACCCACTGATATAAGATTCAAATATGCTGCACCCTTCCCAAACACTATTTAAAACAAAACAGAACAAAAAAAAAAAACCCTCTACTTTCCTCCAGGTTTTAATTGGGCAGAAAATTCAAATCATCAATACTTAAATGGGTTTCAAATATTCTGAAACACATTATTCCCATCTCTGGTAATTTTTTAAAAGCTGGCTTTAACTATCTGATTAGAGAAGCACTGATAAATCCTCAGCCTCGTGGAGGAAAAGGTACCCTTTTAATACTAGTTTTATTTATGAAGAATTCAAGTAACATTGTAGCCCAATAGTGCACAGAAAGCTTGTTCTTTTAACAGGATCAGCTGAATTTTCATATTAATTTAACTGTTATATAATGAAGAGTTTTTTAGTTTAAAGTTTACAGTTGGTGCATAGATAAATCATGAATAGGGATTCTAATTCTTTGCTAGTTATTCATGTGAGTTCCATTACAGCCACACTGCAGGCAGTGATGCACTTCAAGGACTGTGCTGATGCTAATGTTATAAACCAAAAGAACAAAGTTTAAATGGTCTGAAAATGTCAGCAGAATCCTGATAGTAAATTATGACCTTGCTATTGACTCCTGAGAACCTTTAGTTACATTTGATGTGTTTCACATAATGCAAGTGTAATGTTATTCAGGTGACATAAACAAAAGCTACCACAGCTGACCAATTCATGAACCGAAAGTGAATACTGGCTATTTATTTATCTGTAGTTATGTGAAGTTATTTATAGAAGTTAAAGTCATCTTCAGGAAAGCAACAATATGCAGAAAACTGATATGAGAAATATTAGTATATCTGTGCTTAGCAGAATTAGACTTTTTCTATTAAAATGTATTATACATAGCTCTAAGATGCAGGACAATAAACAGCAGGTTATTTCTTCTTACTGTAAAATTGGGACTCTTGGCCTACTGGTAATGTATATCAAGGCCCAGCACCTCTTTGATATATTAGTGCTCATATAATGTCTGTTCCATGCACACTCCTCCATTGAATTAAGGGCCTAAGAAAACTGATGAATTTGAGACTTCTGAGTTGTTTATAGGTAATAGAATCGCAAGATACATGCATGACAAAAACTTGCGTGACCCTATAACCTTGTCCATCACTCCTCCTCTTTGTTACTCTATTTTATTGTGTCTGAAAGGTGGATTATAAAGTCTTTTAGACAGGGACCATGTTGCCCCTTATCTGTCTTACTGTGATGATGTATACTAACTCGGCTCTGGGCCAGAAAGTGTTCATGAGAGCGTGTGGGCTCAGACAGCCTTACCCCGATACCCGCACCCCTAGTTAGAGCCCTTACCCCCTCCTGCATCCCAACCCTCTGCCCCAGCCCAGTGAAAATGAGTGAGGGTGGGGGAAAGGAGCCACCAAGAGAGGGGGAATGTAGTGAGTGGGGGGCAGGGCCTTGGGGAAGGAGCGAGGCAGGGGGCATGGACTCGGGGAAGGGGCAGGGCTAGGGTGTTTGGTTTTGTGGGATTACAAAGTTGGCAACCCTATCCAGGGATGCAGCAAGAGATCTGTATAGTCTGGCCTTGACTGCGTATTAAAGGGTCCCTGGACCTAAACCCAAATGAAGAGGGAGGGCCTGGGTTCCTTGACCAGGCCACTGATGAAGATGAAGTAGAACATGCCTGAGAAAGAGGAAGGAACTTTTGAAACTCCCTGATAGTAGGGTAAGGTCTAATGAGTTCAGAATTGGACCAAAAACATGAGGTCAAAAACTATTATTTGTTGGACTGCTGATTTACCCAGTACTATATATGCCCTGGCCAGAGGGTGAAGTCTCAAGAAGAGGCAGACCACTGTAGGGCTAGAACCATTGCCAGGATGGGGTGTTAAAGGATGAGATCCTGCTATGCTGTGCATAGCCACCATGGTGTGCGCAGGTTAGTGAGCCACATGTTTATATCATAAAGGACCTATCCTATTTTTAAGTGCTATTTTAATAATTTTCCCATCATTCAGACCATGATGGTTTCATTTCATTTAATTTCAGACCCCTATTCCCAACACCTAGAAAAGGAGGAAAAGTACATTGCAAGTGGGAGGAAGAATTCCTAGTGTAACTGTTGCTTCCTTCATTCCAGTGACCCTAAAATCATTTCCACCAGGTCTCTTCCTCTTCTCAGAATATTAGATTGCCATTCAGTATCCCTCACTTCCTACAGTTCCTCCAACCTTTGAGATATGATTGCAGGCCTAGAAGTTAACAGTGTTTTTGTAACTTGGGACCCAACCAATGGGGCAATAATAGGAGGTTGCTTAATAGGAGGTTGCTGGACCAAACCATGTCTGCTGCTGCTCATCTTCCCTCCAGAAGGTGACAACAGTGGTGGCAGTTAATCTTAAAGATTCATTCAGTTACAGAAGATTGAAACTGTTCTCCAAGATGGGGAGAGGGACAATGGGTAGAAGTCAGCTGCAGGAAGGGAGGGAGCCTCTAGGAAAGATGGAACATTGTTAGAGAAATAATGGGACCGTCAGATGCCTTGGTTGCATCTTGTCAAACCAAATTTCAAAGACCTAGAGCAGGGTCAGCATTTAAAAACAGAAGTCATCAACCTTCTTTAGCATCCTTATCAGAAATAGCTACTTCTTCCACTGCTAAAAATGGCTTATGATGAGCACACCATTATACTGCAGATTTATTGAGTGATAGATATTGCCTGTGATTTTTAGAGGACATATTAATTCTCTAAGGATGAAATCAATAGCTCCCTCTCATACTAGGAACATCCTACCAAGGCCATGAAGTTTTTGTTAAGTTTACTGCTACTGAAGCCAGATAAGAACAATGGATAACACAGAAAATAGACACCCTTTGGTGGATGCACTTTGAAATAGAGACCATACTCTGCCTAGCATTTGATAAGTATTGACAACACACACACACACACAAAAATTAAAAAGGAAGAAAAATATAGCACAGCTGTTCTCATTTATCCAGGCAAATGACACATGGGACTGGAAATATTTAATGCAAATTTTGCAGATTTTTTTTTAAATCACTGAAATGATTACAGTAATGACACCCTTAATTAGTAGTCAATCAGAATATTGTCATGCTTTGGTCATGGAGCACCTGTACTCTGCCTACGAGACACAAGACAAGTTAGTCACCTTATCCTTCACTTCCCATTCTGATCACAGTTTCTGCTCCTCTGGTACAATTTCCTTCCAGAGCTAATTCAAAAGGCCCATACTCAATATGTATTTAAGTCCTGCTTGAAGACCCACTTTTACATTGCCACTTCTGAGAAATCTAGCAACTTCATACACCTTCCTTGTAACTTTATATATTGTAACCTTTAATCTGTTTGTCTGTAGATTGTATGCTCCTTGAAACAAGGATTGTGCCTTATTCCCATTTGGAAAATAATTGATATATCTTGGACTCTGCCAGAAGCATATAACAAATGCTTAGCATCAGATAACACATTTGGAAAGCTCATTTATTCCCAGTACTGCAGCACAGCATGGATATCAAGTGTTCACGTTGCCTAGCAATGAGCACCCCAGCATGTGCTCAGCCTGTCACTCATGATGCATGTTCCTAGTAAATGTGAGCACTCCTAGCAATAGGCTACTAGAGCCCTAGGTGCAAGCACAGTTATGTGAGCCACCACTCAGGAACACTCCTGATGCTCCCCAGAAGTAGCTAACATGAGTGTGCTCATAATGTCCCTCATATTGTCTGCTACTAACAGAGAAAATGATCTCCTAGTGAATTGTTATGGGGGGGAGGGAGAGACCATAAAATATGAGACACAGATATACAGCATTGTAAGTGAACCACTGTGTATATCAACACTTACACAACTTTGTTCCGTTGATTTAGATCAGGGGTCGGCAACCTCTGGTACGCAGTTCGCCAGGGTAAGCACCCTGGCGGGCCGAGAGAGTTTGTTTACCTGTCGCGTCGGGAAGCCGCGGCCAGCACATCCCTCGGCCCACGCCGTTTCCCGCAGCCCCCATTGGCCAGTGGGAGCCGCGATTGTCCGAACCTGCGGACGCAGCAAGTAAACAAACTGGCCTGGCCCGCCAGGGTGCTTACCCTGGCGAGCCGCGTGCCAGAGGTTGCCGACCCCTGATTTAGATATTATTACACCAGTATTCATGGTACACTCTGTGCTAAGTATAGTATAGGCCATAGATAATATTATTTAGGGCAAACGTGTAAAGCTTTTAGTGTGACCTCAGTTTTCTGTCTTTCTGTATACATTGTAATATATATATATAGCCTCACCTTTCCAATTTTCATCCCTAAGAGCTAAATTTACACTTAAACTACTGGTTAATTTAGGGGTATTGTCATTTTTCTAACAAACAAGAGTTTCCTGATGTAAACACTGAAAATTATTTAAATTTTGCAACAACTTTTGCAGATCCACAATATCAAAACAAAATAGAAAATTTAGACAAAACTAACATCTCTGTTCTTAAGGAAATCTAGGACACATTCTGAGTATTTCTACAGAAGCAGCATTCACACAATCTACCACTGCTAACTCAACACACATGCCAGGTTGGTCAAGAGCAGGGGTTCTCAAACTGGGAGCCGGGACCCTTCAGGGGCTCGTGAGGTTGTTACATGGGGGGTCGCGAGCTGTCAGCCTCCACCCCAAACCCCGCTTTGCCTCCAGCATTTATAATGGTGTTAAATATATAAAAAAGTGTTTTTAATTTATAAGGAGGGGGGGTTGCACTCAGAGGCTTGCTATGTGAAAGGGGTCACCCAGTACAAACGTTTGAGACCCACTGGTCAACATCTTATATAAAGGACCCTATCCAGCTGTGCACGAGCCAAGTGGAAGAAAATGCATTTTTTAATTTTATTTTTAAAAAATTACATCAAGTATGAAACTGAAAGTAACTACAACATTTTTGTATGCTCTTGAGCAGAAAAGGGAAGCCTGAGAAGAGATAATGTCTTTGGAATAGGTTATTGAATGTTAGAAACTCTCGGATACACTGAGACTGAAGAATATTTCTGCACTTGTAAGAAGGAAGATTAAAACCTTTTGTATGCTACACAGACAACTGGAGGCACATTGTCCTGCTGTGAAGACACACATGTAGAGGAGAGAATGGCAGCAGGATGCCTTGTCAGTCATTGCAGTTGAGAGCAGAGAAGTGAATGCTGTGAGATTTGAACTGCTGGAATGAAACACTAGGAAATGGCAAAACACTATTGCATGTTATTGAAGGGCAAATGGAATTTTTTTAAAGGTTAGATAATCACGGCTTCGGGTTTGAATATCACCAATGTTGAAAGCTATTAAATGCAATAGAAATAAAGAGAGGCTGCATTGCCTGTCTACTGACATAGGGTCCACACAAGCAAAACTATCATTTACTTTAATGTGGGTGTTTGTACAATTATTCCAGCGTCAGGCCCCTGGGTGTGACAAAGGAAGTTCTACTTAGCATCTGTATGGGTGCATGGGGAATGCTATGAACTTTCATATCTATAACATTGGTTAAATATGAACAATAGTTACTCTCTATATGTAAGCCTTGTGGCCTGAAAGCTTAGAGAGAAGGGAGCTCTCTATTGTCACCTGTCGGTGAAATGGGAGAAAAGTGGTCCAGAGCTGATTAAGAACAGAATATGAGCAGAGGCTCCCCTGGCATCTGCTAAAAAGCAAGGAGAATTGACTGGGTCAGGCCTCATTTGCATTTTATTTATGTGACAGTTTGGGGCGTTTTGGTTAAAATAGTTAAATTTTGAGTTTGGAGGCAATAAGAGACAAGACAAGGACATTGAATGAGCATGGGTTCATCCTGACCAAGACTATGGTCAGGCACAATTAAGTAAGGGAGCCTGGACAGATCTAAAAGGAGTGGGGGAAGGTTCTTATCTTCTGGAGGTGAGAACTCTGTAAAGGTAGACACTTACGAGGGATCGATACTGCAGCGATCGATCCACTGGGGGTCAACTTAGCTCTCCGATCGACTCCGGTACTCCACCGGACCGAGAAGCGTAAGGTAAGTCGACGGGAGAGTTTCTCTTGTTGACCCAGCATGGTGTAGACACCGCAATAAGTCGAGCTAAGCTACGTTGACTCCAGTTATGTTATTCACGTATTTGGAGTTGTGTAACTTAGGTCGACTTAGTCCCC
This sequence comes from Malaclemys terrapin pileata, assembly GCF_027887155.1. NCBI lineage: Eukaryota > Metazoa > Chordata > Testudines > Emydidae > Malaclemys > Malaclemys terrapin. The sequence goes on from NC_071507.1 coordinate 130,231,033, forward strand.
TAGTGTAGACCAGGCCTTAAGTCATCTCTAAAAAGCTGATTTGAGACTGCTGCAAAAGAGTGGATGGCACAGAGCTAAAGGTGACTTTGGAGCACGGTTGAGGCAGCTTTGGCTGAAGCCACAGAGAGAGAAAGAGAGCGCAACATCTTATATAAAGGACCCTATCCAGCAATTAAAGCTGAAATCATGTGGGGCAGGTGGTAGAGCCCCTAGAGCAGCCCAGGTATTACTGGCCTGCCAGCATCCTTGGACTTCTCCATCCCAGGACAGTTAACTGTGAGTGGGGAGCTGGGAAGTGGTTAGAATGCAGTCTCAGAATGGCCAGGGGGTTGAGGTTGGGACAATTGTTAAGATCCATCGGGAGATGGGAGTCTTACCTCATAGAATTTGTTGATTTATTAATTGCTTTCCCCAAGTATATTTCTGTTGCCAACCTACTCTTTCCATCCCTTATAAAGTTGGCTTTGTTTCAAAGCCCCAGTCTTAATGCTTCTGAGTGGGGAAGAGTTGCCAACAGGGCACCCAGGGTGGTAGATATGATTTCCCAGACTTCAGGGTGGAGGCTTGAGCTGGTGTTAGTTAAATCTTTAAGGAAACTGCCGGAATATTGAACCCTGGGCCTTCTTGCCACCATCGGCATCTGACCAAAGGGTTCCGGACATACGATCATTTATATATATATATAATTTGAATTTACCCTAAAACTATGAATGTCCCCAGCCTCTCCCATGTATCAATCTGCTGACTAACAATTTTTGGGTCACAAATGATGGCTTTGTCCCTGCTGTCATGGAAGTCAATAGCAAAACTTAAATTGACATCAGTAGGAGCAGACCCTATGTCAGTTGAATGGATTTCCTACTGTGAAGTAGCAGTAAATACCCCAAATTTCATCAAAGGCCCAATTGTGACTCATAAGGGGAAGAGAGTTGCATAAGGGGTGTATGTAAAGGAGAAGTAGAAATTAGTGTTTCTGTGTACTTCTGGCACTTTAGCTCATATCATCTCACTGGCTTTCCCAAGGGCTTCATGTAAATGTGAGACCTTGTTCTAGCAAAGGAGAAGGGGCATTACTCCTACTTCATTTTCCACTTCAGAATCTCATGTGGTAATACCCATCCTTGCCTTTCTGTGACCCTCATTGTTCTGTCCTGGTTTCCTCTTTGCATCCTTTATTTCTAGGTGACCTCCTCCATTATCACAGTTTCATCTGTTTAGTCCTCTATCTCTGTATCTGACATAATCTAGAAGTCCTACCACCATCTCATACACAATGTGTCCAAATTTGAATTTTTCATATTTCTCTTCCACTTCCCTCCATTCTCAGTTACTGGTTTGTGGTACTTAGAAATTGTAGAACACCACTCATCATAGTATGTACGCCCTTTTGACAACTTTACTAGCCTCCCTGTTGGCCAGACTTGCATCTCAGGTGTCATCCTCTTTCTTCTACCCCACTAATTTTTACTTATTCTATAACTTTGGCTTTGTTCCTACACCTTTAGAAGTAGGAGGCAAAAATTCAGTTGACATGAGTAGGAGCAAACTCTACTTATTCCATAACATCACCGAAAACTGCCCTTCACACCTACATTTAAAATTCTTGACCACATAATGGTAATGTGTCCTCGGCTACTGTAATGCCCTTTTCTGTAGCATTCCTGCATCTTCATTCCCTACCCTCCTGCATCTTCATTCTCTACCCTTAAACTCCTTCATTTTCAGTTTAAACTGATTTTTACCAAAAAAAATCATGGATTTTACGAACAACTTTTTTTTCTGATTTTCACCCTACTTTTCTATCATTCAAATATATAAAAATACCTTGTTTTATTAGCAAAATACAATACATTGCATGAGATATATGTATTACACTAATACAGGTGTCGGCAACGTTTGGCACGCGGCTCACCAGGGTAAGCACCCTGGCGGGCCGGGCCAGTTTTATTTACCTGCTGACGCGGCAGGTTCGGCCGATCGCGGCCCCCACTGGCCGAGATTCGCCGTCCCAGGCCAATGGGGGTGGCGAGAAGCAGCGTGGGCGAGTGATGTGCTGGCCGCAGCTTTTCGCCGCCCCCATTGGCCCAGGATGGCGAACTGCGGCCAGTGGGGGCCGCGATCGGCCGAACCTGCCGTGTCAGCAGATAAATAAAACTGGCCCGGCCAGCCAGGGTGCTTACCCTGGCGAGCCGCGTGCCGAATGTTGCCGACCCCTGCACTAATACATTAATACTAATACACTAATACATTAGTGCAGGGATCAGCAAGGTAAGCCCCCTGGTGGGGGGGGCTGGTTTGTTTACCTGCCGCGTCCAAAAGTTCGGCCGATTATGGCTCCCATTGGCCGCAGTTCGCCACTCCAGGCCAATGGGGGCAGCGGGAAGCAGTGTCCAGCACATCCCTCGGCCCGCGCCGCTTCCCGCAGCTCCCATTGGCCAGTGGGAGCCGCAATTGTCCGAACCTGCGAACGCAGCAGTTAAACAAACCGGCCCAGCCCGCCAGGGTGCTTACCCTGGGAGGCCGCATATGTTTTAGTCTATAAGATACACACAAACAGGGATGCACACAAACTCTGAAGAGTGTGCACATCTGAAAGTACTGATGAATTTCACACCCACCATGTACACATTTCATGCTGTTATCAGATAACGGTTTAAAAATCAGACACATTAAAATGGGAAATAAACAAAAATCCTCCACTGGCTGCCTGTATTGAGAGCAAGGGAAAGAGCCTGAACTACAAGGTACCACATAATCTTGCCATGGCCTATGTATCTGCTCTTATTTCCTCCTCCTCCTGCCATTCCCACTCAGCACCTATTACTGCTCTTTTTCTTTCTTTTCCCTTCTTTCAGGTTTGCTGTGTCTTCCACGCTTCTGTCAGGCTTTGGACGGTCTCCCATCTTTTATCAGGCTTCCTGAGGTAAAGTGTTTCTTGAAGAGTAACCTGAAGTACACACTAATCACAAGGATTCACTGCCTCCAAGAATCTATTTTAAAATATTCCCCATTAAAACTGATAAAACCAGTATGTGTGACTGATTCTATTCTAGGTTTGCTCCCGGTGTGATCACCAAAGCTTATTTTAAAACAAAGCTCCTCACCTTCTAGGAATAAAGTCTCTCTCTCTCACACATACATCACACATAAAAAGCAGTAAAAGATTACACAAACTGATGGTCACTGGAATCTCACCCATTCTTGCTCACTAATTGTTATATTCACCACATAAATGAAGAAATTAGAGTATTTTAGGTTTTTAAATATTTCTGGAAGGTTGCAACATAACATTTGATAAGATTCTAAGATTTCTTAGAATACAGAACCCTGGCATACAAGAACTAAAAACAGTGAGAGACAAGAAATCTGTTCTCTACGATAGAGAGGCACAACTCAATACACGTGGCTCTAGGCTGGCTTTTTGTAGACTGGCTGCTAAGAGACCCAGATAATATGCTTCCCTACCATGCCTGCTAGCCTGCAAGCAAGATCAGGAAACACCTTACCAACTTAAAGTGATCGTTTGTAATTTTAATAATTTTCAATACACCATATTAATGAGTGGAAGAGTCTTTGGAGTAAGCAAGCAAAATAGTAAATCTCAAAAGCTACATTGGTTATCTCTCTCTAGAAAGGGTTAAACAATCCACTTGAACTTTACGTATGAGAAATTTGCTGAAGATGTGATTGTTAAGGAATCAAAATCATGATTATACAGAACCTAAATTTCCTTTAGGATAAGAGATATTATGTTTTGGCATAAATCCAGCTAGATTAGTAAATGTTTAGTGAGAGTCATAAGTAAACAATACTCCGGTCAGCCACTGAAGATTTGAGTGCTAGGACTAAATTCACCAGTAGCTTAAGCTGGTACAACTCCAGTGAAGTTGATATTTGTACCTTCTTATGCTACTGGTAAACTGGGCCTTCTATCTACGCATTGGTCTCCCAGCAAGAGAATGTTAATTCTATCATTTTCTTTTTCTCTTTCAAATGTAGAGCGCATCAGGTAAACAAAGTTGTGAAGAGCTATGTATTGTCTTCTTCAAAAGATGTAGTTGGTAGTTAAATCTCAGTGGAATAAAAACTTCTGTTTTGTGAACATTTTAGAAAAGAATTGGATCTCAGACTTTTAACAAATTCTTGAAAGCCTTTCTTTTCAAACACACACATCTAGCCTTCTGCTTTCACAGGAAAGCAACCAGCTGCCTTGAGCAGAGGCTTATGTGATTGATTAATTGATTAGCTGACTTGCTACTAGCTTCTAAGGAAGGCAGTTTAATAACTGATATTGTAAAATAAACATCCTGCTCTGTAATAAGAGAAACAATTTTTTAAAATTGCAGACAAACTGATGTTATTTCAATCAGGGTCCAAAGTCCTGCATTTGGCACTGTTATTGAAATGTAGGGTTGGAAGGAAACTCAAGAGGTCAGCTAGTCTATCTCCGATGCTAAATCAGGATTAGGTATACCTAGACCAGTACTGACAGGTGCTTGTCTAACTTGTTTTTAAAAATCTTTAAAATGATGGGGTGTAACAGGGTGCACAAACCTCTTGTGAGCGCCCCATTGGCCGAGTGCATGCTCTCTCTCTCTCTCTGTGGTGTGTCTTTGGTGACTCAGCCCTCCAGCCGAGTCACACACAGTCTTTCTGTGTGATGAAAGCAAAGCAAAACTCCTTCCGGGGTACATGTCCAACAGGGGTCTCTCTCAGTGTTTTCCACAAGTTGTCCCTGCTCCGGGACAGAGCAGTGTCCCAGGGCTCCCTCCCTGGTGATAGTTTTTGCCCTCTTAGGGCCTTTCTGGCCACAACTCTCCAGCTGGGCTGCTGCAGTTCATGGGGGTGCCTCAATGTCCAGGCCACTTCCCCCAGTGGCTAATGGTGGAAGGGGAACCAGGGCCCACCCACTACTCCAGGTCCCAAACCAAGGACCCTATAGATAGCAGCTGTCTGTTGTGTCCCTTTATCTAAGTCGTGCTGCTGCTCTAATTCCCTGGGCCACTTTTCTGTGGCCCTGTGCCATCTTTACCCTTACCTCAGGGCCTTGTCCTGATGGAGTCCCCACAACCAGCTCAGGGCTCCTTCTCACTCTCCCTGGCTTCTGGCAGCACTACCTTGTCCAAGGTCCTGCAGCTCCCTCAGGCAGCCTCCTCCAGCTCTAGCAAGGAACTGAACTGACTCTGGCCCTGCAGTCCTTCTTATACTAGCCTTCTGGGCCCTGATTGGCTGCTCAGCTGCTCTAGGCAGCTTGGAGGACTTCTCTATTGTTCTTTTTTGGGGTGGCGTGTGGCAGGACCACAAGCCCTCCAGCAGCGGGCCTTAGGTCCTAGTCGACCCCATCACACGGGGATTTTACAGCCTAGGTAAGATGTCCCAGTGCTTAACTATCCCTATAGTTAATTTTTTACCTAATATCCAGCGTAAACCTCCCTCGCGGCAAACTAAGCCAATTACTTCTTATCCTACTTTAGATGGACATGGAGAACAATTGGTCACAGTTCTGTTTATAAACAGCCTATAACATCTTCAAAGACTGTTATTGTGTCCCTCCTCAGCTTTCTCTTATCTAGATTGAACACCCCAAATTCAACCTTTCCTTATAGGTTACATTTCTAAACATCACTTTTGTTCCCCTCCTCTGGACTTGTTCCAATTTGTTCACATTGTTCTTAAAGTATGGCCCCCAAAACTGGACACAGTACTCCAGCTAAGGCCTCACCAGTGACAAGTAGAAAAGAACAGTTACCTCCCATGTCTTACATATGACACTTCTGTTAATACATCCCAGAACGGCATTTGCCTTTTTCACAACAGCATCACAATGTTGACTCATATTCAATTTGTGATCCACTATAATCTCCAGATCCTATCCACTCTTGCTGTAGTTGTACATTTGACTTTTCCTTCCAAAATGTAGTATTTTGCACTTATGTTATTGAATTTCATCTTACTGATTTCAGATCAATTATCCAACTTATCAAGATCAGTTTGGATTCTAATCCTGCCCTCCAAAATTTTTGTGACCTCTCCCAGGTTGGTTTTATCTACAGACTTTATATGCATACCCTCCATTCCATCATCCAAGCTGTTAATGAAAATATTGAAGAGTACTGGAACCAGGACAGACTCCTATGGAACCCCTCTTGGTATGTCCTCCCAGGTGACAGTGAACCAATGCTGATTACTCTTTGAGAATAGTCTTTCAACCAGTAATGCATCCACCCATGCCTAGTGGAATTTCATCTAGACCATACTTCCCTAGTTTGCTTATATGATGTGGAACTGTGAAAAACCTTACTAAAGTCCACATAAATCAAGTCTACCATTTCCTTCTACCCATTAGGTCGGTTACTCTGTCAAAGAAGGAAATTAGGTTGGCTTGGCATGATTTGTTCTTGACAAATCTATATTGGTTGGTATTTGTCACCTTATTATCCTCTAAGTTGAAATAAATCGATAGTTTGTTTAATTATTTGTTCCAGGATCTTTTCAGGTATCGAAGTTAGGCTGAATGGTATATAATTTCTCAGGCCTTCGATTTCCTGTTTTTGAATATTGCTACTATGTATGCCATTCTCCAGTCTTCTGGGACCTCACCCATCCCCAGTGAGATCTCTAAGATAATCATTAATGGTTCAGAGATTGCTTAAGTACTTGGTGGTGAATTTCAACACTTTTGATTCTACCTTTATTTTTTACATCTGGGCAAACTGGCATGGGGAAAATCTGTTATTCACAGGGACTACATAAAAAGATGGGCTTGGACCAATTCGAACAGACTGGGACATTGTGTAGTGTTTTCAGTAAGGAATTGAAACAGTGTTCTTTGTCTTTGGAGCAACTATCACTGTGGGAGGGCTCTAGTTGCCATAAAGTGAGTTGGATTTTTAGACCACGTGGTTCCACCTCATACCTTCTGATACCTCCAATGTTACACTTGTTTTATTTAAAGTGAATGTCAGTGGGGGTTGGGCCTTCACTTAGGTGCTCTTGAATGTCCCACACTCTAGATTTTTAACACTTTTAAATTGGAGTGTGTGTTTAGACATATGTATAGCTTGTCTCTTTGGTTTATTCATTTCTGTTTCCTTTATTCACCCCTCCTCTTTTGGATCAAAGCAGTTCTCCCTCCTGTGTGCCATAAGTGTATCTTAATGTGCCGAGAAAAGTCCAGGTGGGAGTATCAGTTTGGCATATGTTGTCTGGCAAAGTCATTTTCTGGCATTTTTCCATCTAAATTATGAGACAATTAAACCAGTGATATGACGCAAGTTACAGCAGAATACAGCCCTAAAGCTATACTGCAATAAACAGTACCAATATTTGGGAAGGGGTTGAAGGAAGGGAGAAGGTTATTTTTAAAGTTCAGGTAGATGTCTCAGTTTTACAACCAAAAGTCCCAGTCCAGTGCACATTTAATCAGAAGTTTCACTAAATTTCACACTTAGTATTAATGACAGTTTGGATAATGAGTTAAATTATTAGATGACTATGTTTTGAAAAGACTGAACAACTGACAGTTGAGATTTAAAGTGGAAGCCATGATGATTCAAAGTCTGGATCCTATAATCAAACTTCTCAGTACTTCAGAATGTTCTGATTTGGATTCAGCCATCTACATGGAGAGGTCTGATCAGTGAACTTGAATCCTAACCTGCAGTTTGGTTCACACCTATCTCTAGAGATCACAGGAAATAGTAAAATCCAATAAGTGTTTGCTTTGCAGAGTGTTTTTTCTATTAGTGCTCAAACAGCAAATCTTTGCTTAAACCTGACACAAAATATATTCCATTCAGTTATTCTTCCAAACTGCGTTCCTTTATTATCTAATTACTTCACATACAGAGGCCTTTTCTGCTTACAGTAACTCCCTACTCTATCATAAATACTGTAACTCCCAACTCTAGCCTTCATTAATCTCCCTGTCTCGCTCTTTATTCCCATTTGACTCTCATATACAGCATCTTAGTTCAGTGCTGAAATTCTGTGGGACTCCCTAGATCAGGTTGCTCCTGGCTGTTATGCACACACTTACTTATTGGCGCTCAGCTTGGAAAAGACTTGTGTATTTCTCTAATGGAAGGAAGTGGTAATTGGGGATTTTTATATTGAACTGAATAGCACCTGCTACATTCTCAAATATTGCAAATCCAAAAAATGTGGAAATCAAATGTTCAAACAGATAAGGAAAAAAATTTTAAAAAGTGTCTTGCAAGTTACCTAGAAGACATATCAAAAGAACAAAGGACTATTTCCACCAATGAGTTGGGCCAAAATTATAACGATTCGGATGAACTATGGGAAATTTGCAGTGTGGTTGTAGCTGTGTTGGTCCAAGGATAAGTTTGCATGTTTTCACTCTCTCCTGTTTGATCTGCCCTTCTGCTTTCTTTGTCCCCCTTGGGAACTGTCAGAATTCTTTTTAAAAAAATTCAGAGTGCTAAATTAAGACCATGTCAAATAACTAATCTTAAGGCACCAGATCCTCAGCTGCACCAGTGTCCATCCTTCTGGTCCTGGCGGGTATTTCTCCTCCTGGCAATTAAGCAAGGCCCTGGACACATTACTGTGCACAGCCAACTGTCAAAATAGCTTATTCACAATTCCATCTCAAAGCCACATTAAAAATGCCAGCTAAAGTCAAGATACCCCTTTTCTGAAGGTGGTTGAGCCTTTCAATATATCAGCTACAATCTTTTAAGAAACAAGGCAACCAGTGGTGAAGGTCTGTATTTTGGATCAATGGCACATTTCTTAGCAGATAAACAACTCATATCTGTGTTCCCTAATTTTAACTGATCTGCTCTTGCATGCCCCTCAGAATAACCATATGAACTGAAAGATCCTTCTTCATTACAACAGGATACATTGTGGTCATGAACCATTTAACTCACATCTTTACTATTAGGGCTTCTTAAGCTTCCCGTTCTGCCTCTGTGGAGGTCAAGAACAAATAGCATGCCATCTGGATATGGATTGCCCTTTTTTATCATCTTCATGGTGGATGGATGTGCTTCATGTCTCCAGATTATGCTGCTATGATAGAGTGGCTATACCACTTGCCCAACATCTAAATCATTGTACCATCAGAAGCTATATGCCAGAAGAAGGAGGAGTTTAACAACTAAATGCAAAAGCTAGTAAAATAACAGGAAAAATAGGCAAAAGGAAGAAAAATAGACTTAAAAAACCCCTTTAATTAAGATGGAGAGTTGAGGCCCTATGTTTTGTAAAATACTTCGGGCAGAGAAGTGTTTTGTGGTGGCACTTTTTTGAAGCACCTAGCTTGCTTTTGAATGTTGTAATGGATATTACCAAATTGCCACTGAGCAGCTGTGAAAGCAATGATCCACTCCAACTCTCTATCCTTTTGGCTTCTTCTGGTAATAAATGCATCTCCTGAATTAGTGCATTATTGGCTTTTGGCTGTTCAAACCCCATTATAGGAAATAATTTTCTCCCTTACATGTTATACTGACCCTCACCTGACTGTAGAAGATTAAATTAATCTGTCACGTCAGCATATCTGTTAACATGTAATTTAGAACCAGAATTTATTTAGGTTTTTTGGTAAAAAACTGAGCAGGAAAAACTTCTTCCACTATCTTGCAAATATCATTCACTGAGATAGAAGGGCCTGTCCTAACCTGTCCTTTTGTATTTATTATAGAGTAGAATTAATGTAGAGAAAATTAAAGAAGTTTGAGCTCATTCTTTTTAAACTGAGGTGCATGGCAGATGGCCCATTGAATTCAGGGGTCCTCCAGCAAGGACAAGTAATATATAAATATAGTTGTTCGCTAGGACAAAAGAGAAGATAATCTGTGCAGTGTGGGATGCAAATTTAGAAATGATATGAGGGTGGTCTGGGAAACAATTATGTGTATAGTGCCTTCAAAATTACCTGGCTATTTGTAAAAATAGTACAGGAAAATCAGGAACAAAACCTCTTACTTGCCACAAGGAAACTGTATCCTGAATAAGAATATTACAGACTGATGGGGGCCATATAATTACTTTAAACAGAATGAATCTGGGACACAATCAGTGGACATTTCAGAAGGGAACTCTGTATCTGGGTAGATATTTTTATGGATGACATTACAGGCAGCAAGGTCAAACTCACCTAAAAGGTATAACTGATGGACCCAGGGAGGAAAAAGATAACACAAGGCAATGGATAACAAAGATTGTCTCTGACATGCTACCTGCCAAAAGGGCAGAGGAGAAGAATACAGAACACTTTAGGAATGAAATCCATTGTTTATTTTGTGGTAACACTGTGCATGGGAGTTGCTCCCTGTAAACAGCTCTCTCTTTAGCAGTATATTTAAAAAAAAACAAAAGTAAAAAAAAACAAAAACACACTGCTCATCATGCCATCTAGTGTTGTCTCACAGTTACATTGAGCTCCCCATGTCCGTTGTATCCACCTTTTCTCTCTTGTCTTATACTTAGATTGTAAGCTCCATTGAACAGGAGCTAACAATGGTGCTTGTACATTGCTCAGAACAATGGAGTCCTGATCCATAAATGGTGTTGCTAAGTGTTACTGCAGTGTAAATAAACAATAATCTAGACTATTTTTAATAGTATAAGGCTAGATATGTGATGCATAGTGTTTCTTTGGGGTTTAAAATAAGTTTTTTCTATATTTTTAATCTTGTTTTATTCATCTCCTTATGGTTCATTTATTTATTTAAACTGTTCTTTGAAAACATTGTGTAGACTGTCCTGAAGAAGAGAAACAGTCTTCAACCTCTTAGCCAGAGTGAAGAAATGAGGCTTTTTGGTACTCTTCTAAAAGGTACACAACTGCAAGGGCTGCAGTCCAACTGATATATGAGAAATTTCTAATGACCAAAAATGAGAACCAAGTTTAAGGCTGTAAGGTGATCCTTGTATCTTAAGTATAAATTTTAACATGAGTCATGAACTTTTTTTTACATGAATTGTCTAACAATGAAATTATCTCAAGTTAGATGTAATGGAATTTGTTGAAGATTTAAAATTTCCTCTGTTAAGAAAATTTATTGTATTGCTTATCGCTGCCAATTGCTTCCTTGAAATTTCATGGGGTGTTGGGAAGAAGGGGAATATTGGGCCCTTAAAAATGCTGAAGCAAAGGGTTATGGCCTTCTATGTACCTTGTAAGGTGGCAGAATGTAACAAACCAAACTGGAGCACAAAATGTCGGCAGTGGTAACACACAGGAGCAAACTTCTTAGGAATCCTTACAAATTCTAATGAAAACACTGGAAAGATCAGCCCCTGAAGTCCTTAATAAATAAACAACAATTAAATTATTTTAGGAGTTGATGGGTCCTATAGCGTATCATTTCCCTTTCAGACCATCCTATCAGCCACATAACTCTAACACAGAGTAGGGAGGAAACTCATTTAGACTGGGTACTTGTTCTGAATGTCCTATGTTTGTAATACTGAGTTCAAAACTCATTAAAAGAACCAATTTCTTCTTAAAACTCACGGACTCCCACAGTTTCACTACTCCTGTGGGTTCTAATCTCCATTTCATCTAAAGTACCTGATTTTGAAATATATGCCCCGAATTTTCATTTAACAGTTGGGTAAGTTCCTGTGTAAATGAATCAGTCTGAAATCTACTTCAGTTCAGAGGACATCCTACAGCCACAGCAGCTATTTTTGCTTTAAGGGAGCTGGGTTTACCTCAGTGTTGAATCACCTAGTTAAACACTATCCACACAGTAATATGCATTTTGATCACAAGTGTGCTAGGTGCTTACAAAACATATACTTAGGTCCCTGTCTGGAAGAATTTATAATCTAAAGCCCATTTCTGCAATCTGATCTCTACAGATGGACACCCATAAGAATATTAGAGCGGCCATACTGGGTCAGACCAAAGGTCTATCTAGCCCAGTATCCTGTCTTCCAAAAGTGGCCAATGCCAGGTGCCCCAGAGATAATGAACAGAACAGGCAATCATCTTGTGAATCATCAGGTTTAATCCCATCAAAGTCACAGGGTATGCAATGTAAACCCTGCAATGTAAACCCAGGGTTAGTGGGACTTGAGTCAGCTGACCCATGCTAGAGAATCCTGGGCTTGAGTGTCTACGCTGATTCTTAACCCAACATTAAGACTTTTCTAACGTAGGCTGGAATCTGGGGCTCTGGCATCCACACTGCAGCACATAGACCCGAGTAAAACTAACCATGTACCAGAATTCCTAGCATCTTTCTGAGACGTGGCTGCTCTAGCCCTTTGACTTGTGCTGCACTGTGAGAAAACTTTACTGCCCAACCTGCATGTTACAGGAAGTTGGAAAAGCCCACCAACACAGCCTGCTGAGGAGTAATTTTAGTCTGTGTACTCCAAGCTACTGGAGCCATCACCGTGGAGGATGAGTCTTTTGAAGAATTTCTCTTGCTTGTACTTTCACTCCTGTGTCAGGAAATGGGTAGAGAATCTGTGAGGTGCTGGTGGACATTTCAGTGGCATTTCTGATCCACCAAATGTACCTAACAGATTTCATGATGGAGCAGCAGGAGGCAGAGGAGGAAGAGTACCCTGGCATGGCAGATTTGCACTGGCAGATGCTGCTCAGTACAATTGACACAGCCACTGAAGACCAGGCATATTACCACTATATATGGCATTGGTGAGATTATTATTTGAATACTGTGTCCATTTATGATGTCAACAGTTTACATATGACATTGAAAAATTGGAAAGGGTCCAGAAAAGAACTACTAGAGGTCTGGACAACTTTCTTTCATAGTGAGAGACTAAAGAAGCTCAATCTATTTAATTTCTCCAAGAGAAGTTTAAGAGGTGACTTTATCATGGAGTTTAAGTACCTATGTCAGGACAAAAATTGTGATAGTAGAAGTCTCTTTAATCTTGTAGACAAAGGTATAACAAGATCTAATTCCTGGAAGCTGAAACTAGAAAAATTGAGGCTAGACATTTAGTGTAAATGTTTAACAGTGAGTTTTAACAACCCACCTAGGGATTTGTTAGATTTTCAATTTACATTTCATTACATTTTCAAGTTACATTTACAATTTGTTAGATTTTCATTCCCTTAAAGTCCTTAAATCAAGACTGGTGTCTTTCTTACTTATTCCTTATGTGTTAGAATTGCTCTTAATTTTAAAAATAGACTGTTTCATTCTACTTGTTTTATAAATGTTCCATTTACTATATTTTCTGGAATTTTCATCAAAATGTTATAAACTTTTGTTTAAAAGTTCCTTTCCCCATGACCAGTTATACTTTTAATGAGGGAGTTCCATTTTCGGAGGACTCTTACTAACTTTAATCCATCAAACCCATCCCTCCCCACCAAAAAGTCATAATACTAGCTTTGCTATACTTTTGTCATGGTACCTTGAATTTTCTTTCTCTCCATAAAGTACATGGCATTGACTTGTGTCCACAAGTGACTTTTCAGATTATGAAATGTTGCTGACTTCATTTGGATTACAATCACCCTTAAAATCCATTTGACTCTTACACTCATCCACCATAACACTAGCCTTTCACTATCCACTGTGTTGGATAAAAAGAAATAAGTACTTAATCATGGAGTAATTCATAGCTTTCAAATTCTGTACCATTCTCACTGGGGAAGGCTGTAACCTTTTTCAACTATATTGAAGGGAAAGCAGATCACGTTCATTCAGCTTCATCTGAGCTATGAATCCTTAAAAGTTGCTTATAAGGCAAATGAACTGTTATTTGAAATGAACATATGTTTATTTTTACCAACTACGTAAGTAGAATTGTGCTCCTGCAGGTTTTCCATGCAACATAAGGATTCTTGTTCATTATACATACAATATGCAGAGAAAATTCCCTCTGGGCATGTATTACTTCTGTTCTACTTTTGTTGATTTCTGTACATATGTAAAAGGTTTAAAACTACTGCAATTTCTCTTCATGGTTTTATTTTGATAAATGTCGGGAGGCAGGCATTTAAGTAAAACCATATATAAAAAAGGAGCTAGATCCACATCAGTCCCAAGTTTGGACTCAGTACTGTACGCCTGAAACCTGATCAACCCTCCTCCCCCCACATTAAGCCAGACTCTGAGGAGAGTGGTAACTTTAACCACCTTTCCACTCCCCAACAATCCTCTCCAGCCAAACTGGCCCAGGCATAATTTACAGTTGCCTAATAATGCAAACTGCCGTGGTCACCTGCAGAAAGCCATCCACTGTGCTCTGCCACTGACATGCTCTGTATGCAGGAGGGAGGGAAGTGAATATAGATGGCACAGAGCCAGCTCAGTGCCATCCAAGGGTTTCCCCCTGTTGGGGGAGTGTTCAGTGTCCCGGTGCAGCAACTTTATGGCTGCTTCTCTCTGCTGGGGTAGTGCAAAGCAGCCCAGAATCTGGGTGAAAGGTTTTTCTCTTCATATGATGCACAGCTGTTGAAACTCATCCCTGTGGAGAGGGCTTGTGCAAGCACTTTGCATCACATAACTTCCACTTAAGCCCTATTTTGAAGACTCAAATGTTGGGTAGGCCTTGGGCTGGCTCTCCACACAGCAGAGAATTTCATCCAGTATGAATATTCTGGAAGAATAAATGAAACAATATATAAAGATTATCCAATATCAGGTTTAGCTTCTGATAGGTAACAATAATAATAAAGTGATAATAGTTTATTAAAGCATCTATAGCCTTTTAAAATGTCACTTCTTGTACATTCTTGCTATAATGATAACACGTTATAGCCAATGACACTAGTGTCAGTGGCTATATGAATCAGTGGCATTGTATATACAATACAATGTGTTTGGTGGTGCATATAAAGAGAGTCTATGTTTTAGGAACTCTTTATGCTCTTCAATCTGATCTTTCATACTCCAGTTTTGCACGAGTCAATGTATTTTTGTAAATGATAAACGAGTTCCTCAGAATTTAAAAATTCTGCAGTCACCCTCTGTGGCATGATTTCTGTTTAATTTATTGTGACTTGCCATTCCTTATCTGCCATTCTTTATCTTTGCATTCAGCATATTATTTAATGGACTCATTTAGCTCAGAATTCTTCCTTCACCTTGTTTGTTTTTTGTTACAATTATCAAGCAAGTCTTCACAAAAAAGAAAACAAAGAATGAATGTCAGTCACTTGATGATTAGTTTGATCAGTTACCTAATAAAATCAATATGGCTAGTGTTTGGAGGTGACCTTTCCAATGTTTTAAATAATGAAAGAAATGATTTATGGTGATGCATCCCATGCTATTACATTTCGACATGTATAACTGATGTGCTGAAATTCTATAATGCATCAATTTTCCCAATACCTTTACTTGATAGAAGATTACATTTACATACTTCCTTAATATACAAATTATTAGAAGCCAACCTAATTGAAAAGCAACATTTATAATACCAAAGCTCACCTTTGATTTCAAGGATATTATGAGTTATGTGCTTCATAGGTTTTTGTTTATAATCATTTAATTAAAAAAGTATGAGCTTAAATTATTCCACACAACTATTTAGGTAATATTTCTGCTTGAGTAAAATTACCCTGAACAAACTGGACAAATATAACTTGATGTACTGTACTGTACCTGTTCAATGTTTGTGTTTTATCCTCCTTCCTGACAATAGGTCACATTCTCATAAAGGCAGTTTGAAATTTGTCAGCTGTCTTTTTCTTTCTCTCTTACACCAAATCAGTTAAATTTAAAATCTCTACTGCAGATCCTTGAAACTGTGACTTAGCTGTGACTTAGGTGGGGATTCAAACGTATATATGGGAGAAAAGTAGAGCTGGCCAAAACGTGGATGTTCAGTTTGTGGGGGGGGGAATGATATTTCAGTGTCTGCTTTCATTCCAGTTCAGAACAGGCAGCACCAGGAGGCAGCTGATCCAGGAGTCTCAAGGCCCTGCGGTGCCTGTCCCTGGGGCAATACACATGGTAGGGCTGCCCAGAATGGTGGACCCTGGAAGCCCATTCCAGGACATCCAAGCTCCCAAGTTCGTAGTGGGGAGCCTGGAAAGCCCTTTCAGGACCAAGGATCTCATAAGCTCCTTGCTGCAGAACCAGGAACTGAGCCCAGGCTGAAGCCAGGGTACTCAGGGCTTCCAGCCTCTTAGCTTCGTCGTAGGGAGACTGGAAGCCTTCAGACCCCCAGGCTTCCCTGGCTCCATGGCAGGGGCTTGGAAGCTCTGGCATGACTGGGCTGCCCCAACACCACTGACCCTGGAAACTCATGTCCATGGTCCTGGGGCAGCCTGCTTGGAGGGGTTCAACAAATTGGCATTTTCTGATAAAACTCTGTTTTAGCAGAAAATTCTTGACCATCTCAAGAGATAAGTCTCCAGCTGCCAGTCAGCTGTGTATCTAACTCCTCTAGGAGCTTTCAGGGTGTTAAAAATAGATGATTTAAAAAAAATCAAATTTTTTAATTTAAATTGAATTTTTAATTTATTTTTACTTAGATTACAATAAGTTTTTTTCTTTTTTTGAATAAATCTGTTTAAAATGAAATCTGAATTTAATACAAAATATGTTAAGGCCTTGTTATAAATATACAGCTAAGGAGTGCATAAAATCCCTCCTTACCTGTAAAGGGTTAAGAAGCTCAGATAACCTGATTGGCACCTGACCAGAAGGACCAATGGGGAAAGAAGATACTTTCAAATCTGGGGGGGTGAAGGCTTTGTTTTGTGCTGTGTGGGTGTTCTCTCCGGAGACAAAGGGAGAGACCAAGCAAGTAATCCAGCTCCCACTGAAATGATACATCGAATATTACAGAAATAGTAAGTAATAACAAGGAAATGTGTTAGAGTATCTTTTGTTTTAGCTTGTGAATTTTCCCTATGCTAAGAGGAAGGTTTATTCCTGTTTTTTTTTTTTTTTTTGTAACTTTAAATTTTGCCTAGAGGGGAAATCCTCTGTGTTTTGAATCTTTTGTTACCCTGAGAAGTTATCTTCCATCCTGATTTTACAGAGGTGATTCTTTTATCTTTAAACGAATTCTCTTTTAAGAGCCTGATTGATTTTTCATTGTTCTTAAGATCCAAGGGTTTCGGTCTGTGTTCACCTGTACCAATTGGTAAGGATATTATTCTCAAACCTTCCCCAGGAAAGGAGGTGTAGGGCTTGGGGAAATATTTTGGGGGAAATAGGACTCCAAGTGGTCCTTTCCCTGATTCTTTGTCTAAATCACTTGGTGGTGGCAGCATACTGTTCAAGGACAAGGTGGAGTTTGTGCCTTCGAAAAGTTTTTAACTTAAGCTGGTAAAAATAAGTTTAGGGGGTCTTTCATGCGGGTCCCCACATCTGTACCCCAGAGTTCAGAGTGGGGAAGGAACCCTGACAGGCCTAAACTTATAATCTTTTAAAATATATAAAAGAATAAACATGCTGAATCCAGGAGCCTCTATCAACAATTTTAAGTTAAAGCTGCTTTTCTATGTAAAGAAAGAAACAAAGGAAAATCGTAACTGTTGAGGTCAAACTTTATAGCCACAATAGGTCAACCTAAGTATTTTAGGAGACTGCCTCATTCACAGGAGACTAGAAACTTAAGGTCTAGTCATTTTGAATTAGCCTTATTTGAAAATTTTCCCAGGTTGAACTGAAATAATCAGGTTTATTAAACCCTTTGTTTAATAAATCATTTAGTTATAACTGTGAAATATTATTTGATAAGAGAAGGTTATGAATGCAAAATATTTAAGATTGTTTTGTTTAATAAAATAAATTGTATATGCTGTTTTATGTGTTTAATTAAATTGCAGTTACCTTCCTAATGCAGCTTGACACAAATCATCAGCAAAAAGTTAATTATCTTGTAAATAAGCAATATATCATTTACTATTTTCTAACATACTAAAAAGTACAATTAATAAGAATCTGAAAATATTAAGCAATGTAATTACTTAAATAAAAGTATGTATACTTCTAGGTAGCAAAAAGATGTACCGAATATAGTGTCAATGCTCTATTTAGTTGGAAATCAATGTTTTAATGGTTATATCAACCAATGAGACTGCATCTTTCTTTAAAAAATAAGTGAAGTATAAATGGAGAAGCTGATTATAATTGATGATTTACATTAAGGTTTCCACTTGGGGATTTAAATCAAGGTGATTTAAATCAATCCACCCTGGGAGTTTTCGTAAACCTCACCGTTAGTGATAATCGGTGAACTTCAAAATAGTTCAGAAGTTTCGTTTGAATATTTATCTGATCAGAAAAGGACTGATCCCCAAATCCCCAAATCTTTATATTTCACCCAAACTATGAAGGAATTTAGATGAAGATATCCAGCTCAGGAACTTCACTCAGTTAAACCATTTGCAATAAATCCTATAAATTTCGCTAGCACTTATTCATATTCTAACAGGGTCTATCAGACCTTCTCTGCCCATTTTTGGAAGTGTCATTGCCCTGACAAAACCAGGGTACAAACAAGATTTAGCTTGCCACAGGCCTACGAGAGCCAGAAAGAGATGCAAACCAATCATCTCCAAACCAGCAGAAATGTAATGAAGGTTTGCCAGCCTCATCCCAGGGGGAGTACTGGGTGAAGCTGGGATAGGAGAGGAGTTCCTGAGGCCTAATCCAGAACCCTGGCCAACTTGTTACCTTTTGTGTTGTGTTTGTGTTTGTTTACAAGTTTAAAGGCATGGACAGCAAATTTTCAGTGTAACTTCAATAGACTGTTAAAGGACACATACCTAGTTCGCTCACCAAGTCATCTTACTCTGATACCTAGGTCTGAATGGTGGTTGGTGAGACCTATAGATACTAGTTAGCATCAGTTCTTTAAGCTCTGGGTCACTAGAAGTGGGACTGAACTCCCCCTTTTCCAAGACTTATGATTCCTGGCTTTGCAGCAACTGACCCAGGTGGTAGCCCAGTGGCCGTTCCTTGGGTCAGGGGGGGAAACAGGCAGCCCAGTAGGCTACCCAAGAGCTATTAGTTGGGTTTTTCAGAACCCAAAACAATGGGAATTTAACCATGTCACTCCAGGTAGCGTTAGGAATAAATCAATGGGAACACAGCATTTCTGTCTGATAAATGATTGATACAAGCAAGCATGCTCTTATCTAAAAAACTATTTATTAGATAGTAAGCACACACACATACACGTATGCAATCAGTTTAGGACATCCCAGATATAGCTACCCACAGTCTGAGATGGTTTTGAGTAATCACCAGCCAGGTCAAGGGCCCTCTTTCTGTCCAGCTGATGGAGAATTTAGATGTCAGCTCCTTGCCTGAAGGAAAGCTCTCAAAGACTGCTCTGAGATATTTACTTTTGCTAATATTTTATAGCTAACTCTAATAAAGCACATAACTATAGTGACTCCTAGTGGGTCAGCATAATAATCTCTACTGGTCACCAATTCTCCTAATTTCTACAAACTATTCATTATCTCAAAACATTTCTAGTACTTCTAGCCATAACAATACTATATCAGGGGCACTTAAAACCCAGGTTCCTATCCACTCACTCTCTTCAATAACTTTCTGTCCCAGCTTCCCATTCTGATTAACAAACTGCAAATATGCAACTGTCTGACCTTGTCTCCCAAAGGCCTAAGATTACTTCTAGCTATATGATGTTTGGTTTTCAGCTAGCAGTAGCTGAACATAAAAAATGGCTGACTGCAGTACTGTCAAATTCTAGGGTACACACAGGAAGGTCAAATTCCAGGGTAATAGAGCAATCATCTGTATTCTTCAAACTAGTTCAGCAATGGCAGTTATTCTAGGAGGTGGTGCGCCAGTGAATCACCAGCCATTGGTTCTGGACAGAGGTTTCTCTGTAGCACACTCTGGGCCATGATCCAAAACTTAAAGGATTGGTGAAAGAAGAGTATCTAGAGGTCTTGCCAGATGCCATTCAGCTCTGAATTCACTCATACAACCCCAGTTCACTGGCATCCACCAGTGGATTTCTATTATGGCGGGTTGGCCTAGTAAGAGTGATTGATCTAGGCCTAGTGGGCCCCAGGCCCTGCTAACAGAGAATTCACTCTGAGTTACCAGAAAAAAAGTCACGGGGCTCCCAGAGAAGTCTCGGTGCAAGGGACAACCTTCCACTAGACCCCAGAAGGCATCCTGAGAAACTACCATGAGAGTCATATACTAAAGTCCATCCACACTGACCAGCGTGCAGGTCTGGTCATTTAGTTCTCAGGTAAAAGTGACTCTCGTAACTTTTGTGTGTATAGTGGATATATGTCAATGTCATAAAATCAGCACACAGTACTTGCTTCCATACTTTTGCTCCCTCTCACTCAATGATGATAATCTGCATTATGAATAGACCCAACATTATTTTATGTCTTAGTTTCTAAATACTTTTTTTTATGTAAAATGTTTAAACAATTAGATTTGCTGATGAAATGGCATTAGTTAGAATGTCATGTTTTTTGTTTGGAATAATTGCTATGATGGGCTCCAGTTTCCTTGAAATTTAAAAATGAAAGGCCAATTCAGCCTTGTGCCGAGGGCCCACATTAGCCCAATTTGGTATTTAACTTGCAGTTATAACAAATTGTGGTAAATTTATATCATACACATTTCATCACCTCACCTGTAGTTCTGCTCTCTCTCTCTGCCATATAATATACATCTGCAGTACAGTGTGTGGTTGTTGGAACAGCTTCCCATGATGGAGGTACTTTTTGACTGGTCTTGGAAGTTATTTTGCGTTGTCAAGTGGTAGGATCTAGCGTACTTGCTGGCATTAAAACCATCTTTGATGAAGATCAGCATGTGCTGAGTGTGATCAATAACATACCAACTCTTGGTACAAGACCTTTGTACATGTCTGTCTTATTAAAAAATGGTTGTCTTGCAGACACCTACAATGTTTCAGGGAACAAAGATGTAGCCCATATATTAGGACAGTGTTCAGACTATGCTAATTTATTTTTAGGTTTAAACCTAATTAATGAATTGTTTATAATTTTTTTATCACATTCCCAGTGTTATGGTTCCGTAAGCAGGGCACTGTTAAGCAACAGAACTTCTTTTCCAGCAGCATGCCTTAATTAATAATTATTTATTAATGGGCATCCACTAATACCTAACTATTTTTAAAGAAGGTCCCACATTAATAACTGCATAGTCAATAAAACATATAACTATTATGGGCAATTTAGAATATCAGCGGTTGAAAATGGGTAGGTCTCTCACTCTAACTGTACTTTACGAGTTTATAAGAGGCAGTAGTGTAAGTTGAATGGCTTGCATACAGTATTGCCAGACAAAGAAAATGTGATACAAAAGTAAATCTGGCATTTCCTAATTTTCAAGTGTTTGACTTTGAAACCTAAATAACATAGCTTTTGTATCTATTTCATAGTATAGATTAATTTTCATGGTCAGTTTCTTCTAGTTGAATAACTCTTCCCATAATAATATATATGTGGAAAGTACCCTTGATTATGGCTATTTTTACTTATCCTTGATTAATGGTATCCATTATCCTTATCCATAAGCCATAGTACAAAATTACTAATTAAAGTGATATTCAACAGCTATGATTTTAACTCTACTTTCTCATAATAAATAATAATAATAAAGGTGTCTCTGCCTCTGTATCTTATGGTTATGAGTTCCATAGATAAAATGCATTGCGTGTGGGTTTTTTTTAAATCTTACCACTTGTCATTAATTGTTTTTTAATTTCCTCCTATGCTCTCTTGTTTCTGTATTAGGAGAGGGTAAATAGTAGTGGTATGTCTACCTGCCCTGTCATTTATTATGCTCACTGCTAAGGCTATGTAAATGGCCCTTAAAGTGTAAATGCAATTTATGCCCACTTTACGGTCCATTTGCACTTTGCAAACAAATGGAGTTCCCCACCTGCAGGCATTTGCAACACAAGGGGCCTGATCATATAAATGACACTCTCTGGAGTATAAAAGTGTTGCCATATGACCCTGTTTTTTATGCTAGTACTGTTTTTGGGTGTAATATTGATAGCTTTATAAGGCTTATTAGATTGAAATCTATTAGGGGGCAAGCAGGAGAATACAATTAATTGGGTTATAAGGCTTTGTTGTAGTTAGATTCCTGTTTTATTAGTGTGAGGCCGTCTGCAAGAAGTTATACTAAGGCTTGGTCTACACTAAACCCCCAAATCGAACTAAGGTATGCAACTTCAGCTACGTGAATAACGTAGCTGAAGTTCGAAGTACCTTAGTTCGAACTTACCTCGGTCCACACGCGGCAGGCAGGCTCCCCCGTCGACTCTGCGGTACTCCTCTCGTCTAGCTGGAGTACCGCAGTCGACGGCGAGCACTTCCTGGTTCGACTTATCGCGTCCAGACAATAAACAGTGGAGCAGAGAAGAGGGAGGCAAATAGTAGTCTTCACCTAAACAAACAGGAGGCTAAACCATAGTAAAAAAAAACCCACCTCATGATCTTTATACATCTTTTTCCATAATAATTAAACCAGTTAAAGGTAAAACAAAAGAAAACAAACAAACAAAAAATCAAATGAATTCATGTCAGGGGTATACTCTAAAAGATAGGAAATATGGAGTAAATAGATAATTCTGGGAGAAATATTTACTAAGTTGATAGGGAATATGATTGAAACAGTAAATTGTTTCTGAAAAAGCAGGAAAGCGGGACTAAGACCAATCAAAAAGATCTGCCATGTAAGCCCAGATGGCTTTTTGCTGTACTTAAATATTATGTTTTCAATTTCAAAGTGAAAGGGAATCTTGAAACACCCCCAAAAACCTACGTACAACATGTCATTTTTTCACAGAATTGTTTGCAGTTTTTCTTTCTAAGGCTTTCTCCATGCCCGTACAAGCCCCTTTCAGTCTCCAGCTTCTCCCCATTATGGGTGCGAGAGCTGCTGATCATGTGGGTATTGATTCAACTTTCAGAAACATGTAACAGCAAATAGCATGTGCCCTTTTATATCTCATGTCCCTCTCAAGATGATGACTCCTAAGGGTCCATTTGTTACCAAAGCAGAAAGCATGTATCATAGGCAAAAAACAAAACCTGCCAACATTTTCAAAACTTTTTAGAGGAAAAAAAAGAATCTAATCTTTTACCTTTTAATGAAATGAACAAAAAGGCAAAGTTTTCAGAAATTGCTTTAGATGCATAACTTTTCACACAACATTAGAGGAACTGACCTTTCTATGTAGAACACATTCTTCTCTGTAAATATAATAGAATTTATTCTTTGGATGGGTTATTGTTGCATGCATCTATCCAGATACTCCAAATCTGTTTTAAAGGTGCAAGGTGCTGACTTTTAGCATCTGCTCTGTGAACATTGCTGATGAGTTCATATCTTGTCAAAAAGTGTATCTTCGTAAGGCCAGCATTGATAGTTTCTAATCAAATAAATGCTTATTAATGTCATCTGTGACATGGCTCTAAAAGCCTAGATAGAAAGGAAATGTTTTCTTTGACTCTCTGCAATATCACACCCATGTCAATGCCCAGTAAATATATTTGAGATAATTTTTCAAGGGTATGAGTGCATTTCTGAGTAGTCACTTGCCCTTCAGCTTCATGACTTATACTGTTATCCTAGGCATGAAGTAACATTCATGAAAATCACTGCCTGTTATGTCTCACTGCTTGATTATAAACCAACACAGCATATTATTGTTGCTTAGAAGTAAGAGGAGTGTAAAAACAAGCAAACAAAATAAACTAGTGGTCCCAATTCTGCCCTAACTTTGATTCTTGGATACCCATTAACTTCTGTTTGGGAGGTGTAAATGAGGGTGGAATTTTTCTCATTAATGTCCTGTGTGAATGAAATATGTAACAGAAGAACAGGTTAAATGAGAAGTTTAAGGACAAAGGAATCTTTGAGATGAATCTGGCTTTTTCATTCCCCAAATTATTATTTTTAAGCTCCTGGATATTTGTTTTTGTGCACCAGAATTTACAGCAGTACACAAGATGGAAGAATGTTTTTTAAAATATGATATGAGTACCATTTAAGAAGAGACATAGCTTGGAATAAGTATCATTTTATATGATTAATCAAGTAGCACTATTAGCGGAGAGGAAACATGGCCTTATGATTAAAGAATTGACCTATGACTGAGACGATCTGGATTCAATTCCTGGACCTTTTCCCAACATTTTTATGACTTTGGGCAAGCCATTCAATCACTCTTTCACATTTCCTCAACTGTAAATTGGGACTTTATTTTGATTGTAAGCTCTTCAGGGGAACAATTGTTCTTACTATGGATATGTATGGAATCTATCACAGTGGAGCCGTACTCTTGTTTGGGGCCTCTAATGGAAATACTTAAAAATTAATTCTCATGTGAGGTAAAAATCCACAGGCTGGGTACAACAAAATTAGGTCTAGGAAAATCTGATTAATACTACATTCAAGCATCCAGCAAATAACTATTATCCATATCCTTACTCTATACACATAGCCAGAGACATCCAAACAGATGTGCTATGATTACAGATGGGTTGCTAACAGATTTTTTAGTTCACTAGTGTCAGGAATCAGGGCCTGCAGGGGAACCAGTCTTGCAGCAACTTAATGAGCACAGCTGGCCTGTAATAGGCTGTCTGATTGGCTGCACTGCCTGATTGGTGGGAAGAAACAGCAGATCGTCGGGGCATTGCCAGCAGATCGAGGAAGGTGATCATTCCCCTCTATTCGACATTGGTGAGGCCTCATCTGAAGTACTGTGTCCAGTTTTGGGTCCCACACTACAAGAAGGATGTGGAAAAATTGGAAAGAGTCCAGCGGAGGGCAACAAAAATGATTAGGGGGCTGGAACACATGACTTATGAGGAGAGGCTGAGGGAACTGGGATTGTTTAGTCTGCAGAAGAGAAGAATGAGGGGGGATTTGATAGCTGCTTTCAACTACGTGAAAGGGGGTTCCAAAGAGGATGGATCTAGACTGTTCTAAGTGGTACCAGATGACAGAAAAAGGAGTAATGGTCTCAAGTTGCAGTGGGGGAGGTTTAGGTTGGATATTAGGAAAACTTTTTCACAAGGAGGGTGGTGAAGCACTGGAATGGGTTACCTAGGGAGGTGGTGGAATCTCCTTCCTTAGAGGTTTTTAAAGTCAGGCTTGACAAAGCCCAGGCTGGGATGATTTAGTTGGGGATTGGTCCTGCTTTGAGTAGGGGGTTGGAACAGATGACCTCCTAAGTGCCTTCCAACCCTGATATTCTATGATTCTATGACTGGCTCTTAAGCCCAGCAGCAGCACCACGTAAGTGGTTGCTGAAGATATTTATTTCTGGCTGAAGTAGCTCTTGCCTTGCTTTATTCCAGGTTACTTTGTTCTGACCCTTGGCTCTGATTTCTGACTCTGGCTCTCACTGTGAGCTTGATTCTTGGCTACTGATTCCATCTCTGACCATTGGGAATGACTGCCCACATCCCAGTCACATGACAAGTAGCAGTTCCAAAAAAATTAAACACAAATTTTACTTTGACTCAAACTGAATTTATTTTTTGAATTTTTGGTGAATTTAAAAACTCTGTTTTGGGTTGAACACAATTTGAGTCCAAACACTTTGCTTCTGGGCATTTTTGATGGTCTAGCTTCACAAAGTGTATGTCTACACTGAAGACCATACATGTGTCTAGGCATGCAGTTGTTGCACCCAAAGCCCCCTGTTGTCCACAGTGAAATCCCTGGAGCATTTGGCTCTTGGTGAGTAGATACCACACTAACTAGCTCCCCTGACAGATGTGAGTGAAGGCTAGGGTGAGCTCTTGCCTGGCCCTCTTATCCCTGGGAATGTGGGTCTCAGGTTTTAATGGTCATCCACTTCTATTCCCACAATGCGCTGTACCCATATTTTCCTGTCCATAAATCTGTAAAGTTCCCATTCCCCCTGTAAGCTGCTTCCTAGAGGAAGAGAGGGAGCACAGGGAGTGAGAATATACTCATGGAACATTTAATAGGAGTTCAGCATCCACCTGCTGCTGAGGTCCCTGCAGTTGCTGGTGTAGTAGTACTCCTTGCTGCAGCACATCAGCTCCTCCTCCTCCAGCTGCAGCACAGAGTGCTACTACACCAGCAACTGACCTACATTGGTTCACTCTTCGGTCACTGCCGTGCCCAGTTAGGACCCAGAATTGTAACCATTATCACTGGACACAGTAGGGTCAATCTGGAACTGTAAACATTTTCAGTAGCTAGAGCAAAGAAATTATGGATCTGTTCATAAATTTGTGAGTTACACTAAATCAGTGGTTTTCAAATTGCGGGTCGCAACCCAATACTGGGTCGCGGAATGTAAGACACTGGGTTACGGCGGCTCTGGTCAGCACCGCCGACTGGGCTGTTAAAAGTCCCATTGGCAGTGCTGCCAGGCTAAGGCAGGCTAGTCCCTACCTGTTCTGACACCACGCTGCACCCTGGAAGCAGCTTAGGTGGGAGGGGCCACTGGGCTCTGCGCATTGCCCCCACCTCAGGCACCGGCTCTGCACTCCCATTGGCCAGGAACCAGCCAATGGGAGCTGTGGGGGGAGCAGTGCCTGCGGGCGAGAGCCGTACCTAGCCATTTGCGCGCCGCCCCCTAGAAGCCAGATCTGCTGCTGGCCACTTCTGGGGCTCAGTGCAGTCTGCGGTGCCCAGGACAGGCAGGAAGCCTGCCTTAGCACCCTCACTGTGCCACTGACTGGGAGCCGCCCAAGGTAAGCCCATGCCCCAACCCCCTGGCCCAGCCCTGAGCCCCCCTCAAACCAAGAGCCCCTTCCTGTACCCCAAAACCGTAATCCCTGGCCCCACCCCAGAGCCTGCACCCCCAGCCCAACGCCCCGACCCCAACCCTCTGCCCCAGCCCTGAGCCCCTCCTACACCCCAAACCCTTCATTCCCATTGGGTCACGGACATCAACAATTTTCTTCAACTGGGTCACCAGAAAAAAAGTTTGAAAACCACAGCACTAAATGCTTACATTTCTCACACTATAAGCCCTTGTGGGGCAGAGAGCATGTCTTCACCTGTGTTTGTGCAGGGCTCAGCACCTCTGGGAGCTACTAGAGTATAAATATTTAATATCAATAATTATAATGCCATTACATAAAGATTGCTTTGCATATGCCTTGTCAGGGAACACTTGGGCTCCCCTTGTTAAAATTCCTACACTAATTTGAAGGAATATTTGGGCTAATTACTTTGCATCTGATAGAATTATCTCCTCTGGATGCTGCTAAGTCATCTCTGCTAGAAATGGCTTATCCCTAGGATTCATAGTACTCCTGAACTGCACCTTTGGAGTGGATCAGATTGCCTCAAGTATCAGGGGATTATTCACCATCTTTTTTTATTTTGTTTTATTTTGTTTTCTCATCATGCTTTTAATTTACCAATTCGTAATTGTCTGGCTTTAGGTTCCAACAAGAAGCTATAGCTGGAAGTTAATTTTCTTTAACATTGTGGGTGATTAATTATTGGAACAAACTACCAAGGGAAGCAGTAAATTCTCCATTTTTATGTGTTTGAATCCAGAGTGGATATCTTTCTGGAAGATCTACCTTAGCCAAAACACAAGTTATTGGGATCAATGCAGGAGTAACGGGGTAAATTCTATGGCCTGTGTCATATAGGAGATCAGACTAGAAGATCTAGTCCCTTCTGGTCTGTAAACTTGACACTTAGTTTTACTCTCAATATACTCAGAATATTTTGGGGTAAGAAAACGTAAACATTTCCAGCAAAATTTACTTCATAATAATTCAATAATAGTACGAAATTGCCACCTTCATTAAAGTATTTTTTTATATTGAACACTGAAAACACATTCTCTGGACCCTCACTATTTCTCTTTGCAAGCCCATACACAAGATTTATCCAAAGGAAGGGGAAGACTATCTGTTGGAGCATCTAATTAAACTGGTGGCGACCCAACAAAAGTAGTTCTGCATGCCTTTAAACCTTTAAAATAAGTTATTTGAGAATTTAACCCTATCTTTCCTAGACTTTCCTGGACACAGCAGAGAGACATTCCGGAACACAGCAGCGTGGATCCACCCGCAGTCTGGCAGTATCTATTCTCTTGAGGAGGATGAATATCTCAGGGATGTGGAGCAGAGGAAAACTATTCCATAGTTGGGACCCTCTTTCCAGGTGATGTCATGGTATCCTCTCACACTGAGGATACGTCTTCAAGCAATCCTAGTTATTAGGAAGAGACAGGTAATAGTAATGGAGGACTGATCATTAGAAATCTAGGTAACTGGGTTTGTAATGACTGGGAGAATCAAATGAGTGAATTGTCTGCTGAGTGATAAGGTTGTGGTTCTCTCAAGACAGGCTTGTATGCAGAGCTGGGGAGGAGCCAGTGGTTATGGTACATGCATGCATGTGCCAACGACATAGGGAAAAGTAGGAGAGTGGTC
Organism: Malaclemys terrapin pileata; assembly: GCF_027887155.1. Taxonomy (NCBI): domain Eukaryota; kingdom Metazoa; phylum Chordata; order Testudines; family Emydidae; genus Malaclemys; species Malaclemys terrapin. The sequence continues at coordinate 130,259,396 of NC_071507.1, forward strand.
CTGGAGGCCAAATTTAGGGCTGCTAAGTAAGAGATTGAAGTTCAGGACCTGCATGGTATTATTCTCTGAAATGTTTCCAGTTCCATGTGCAGGGCCAGTTAGGCAGGGAGAACTTCAGGGTCTCAATGCATGGATGAGATGATGGTATAGGGAGGTGGGTTCAGGTTTATTAGGAATTGTAAAAGTAGGAGGTTACAATGGAAGCATGGGTTCCATGTAAACCAAAATGGAACCAGATTGCTGGCATGTAAAATTAAAAGTGTTCTGGAGGAATTTTTAAACTAAGGGCTGGGAGAAAGTTGACAGGAGTGGAAAAGTACATGGTTTGGACAGATACTTCCCATAGGGCAGGATCTATTAATGGGGATTCTCTGTGTCTTAGTAAAGAGGAGAGGATAGAAGTTGATCAAATACAGGTAGGAACTCAAAAACAGTCAAATGAAAAAGAGTCACATTTAATTATATCACACAATAGCAGACAGCTAAATAGGGACAAAACGTATAAGGGCTTGTATACAAATGCTAGCAGTCTAAATACTAAGATGGCTGAACTAGAGTGCCTGGTATTAAATGAGGATATTGACAGATACCACAGAAACTTGGTGGAATGATTATAATCAATGGGACATGTAATACCAGGGTACAAAATATAACAGAATGACAGAGTAGGTCATGCTTGTGGGGAAGTGGCACTATATGTGGAAGAAAGCATAGAGTCAAATACAGTAAAAATCTTAAATTAATCAAACTGCAGCATAGAATCCCTATGGATAGAAATTCCATGCTTGAATAATAAGAATACAGAAGTAGGAATATACTGCCAATCACCTGACCAGGATAGTGATGGTGATTTTGAATCCATGAGATTAGATAGGCTAATTAGATAATCTAATCCAGGAGATTAGAGAGGCTCTAAAAAAAAAACCTCAATAATAATGAAGGATTTCAACTATCCCAATATTGATTGGATACATGTCACCTCAGCATGGGATTCAGCGATAAAATTTCTAGATACCATAAATGACTGCTTCTTGGAGCAACTAGTCCTGGAACCCACAAGGGGAGAGGCAATTCTTGATTTAGTCTTCAGCAGAACATGTAATCTGGTCCAAGAGGCTGAACTGTGCTGTAATAGTGATCATGATATAATTAAATTTAACCTTCTTGTGGTGGGGAAACACCAAAGAAGACCACCACAGTAGCATTTAACTTCAGAAAGGGGAACTATACAAAAATGAGGAAGCTATTAAATGAAAATTAAAAGGTACAGTCACAAAAGAGAAATGACTGCAAGGTGCATGGAAACTTTTTAAAAACTCCATGATACAGACTCAAATTAAATGTGTACCCCAAATTAAAAAAAATATATATATATAGTAAGAAGACAAAAAATGTGCCATCATGGCTAAACAACAAACTAAAAGAAGCGGTTAGAGGCAAAAAGGCATCCTTTAAAAGTGGAAGTCAAATCCTACTGAGGACAATACAAAGGAGCATAAATCTGGCAAGTCAAATTAAAAGTATAATTAGGCAGGCCAAAAAAGAATTTGAAGAGCAACTAGCAAAAGATTTTTTTTTAAGTACCTCAGAAGCAGGAAGCCTGCCAAACAACCAGTGGGGCCACTGGACTGTCAAGAAACTAAGGCTAGGTCTACACTACGGAGGTTGGGGGGGAGGTGGTTCGACCTAAGATACACAACTTCAGCTACACAAATAGCGTAGATGAAGTTGCATATTTTAGGTTGACTTACCTGGCTGTGAGGACGGCGGTGAGTCGACCGCTGCCACTCCCTTGTTGACTCCGCTTCCGCCTCTTGCTGCAGTGGAGTTCCGGAGTTGACGGCAGAGCGATCAGGGATCAATTTTATCGCTTCTACACTAGACATGATAAATTGATCCCCGATAGATCGATCGCTACCCGCCGATCCGGCAGGTAGTGAAGACATGCCCTAAAAGAGCACTTAAGAAAGATATGGCTATTGCAGGGAAGCTAAGTTAATTCTTTGCATCTGTCTTCACTGCAGAGGATGTGAGGGAGATTCCCACATCTGAGCCATTCTTATGAGATGACAAATCTGAGGAACTGTCCCAGACTGAGGTGTCGATAGAGGAGGTTTTAGAACAAATTGATACATAAAACAATAATAAGTCACCAGGACCAGATGATATTCACCCAAGAGTTCCGAAGGAACTCAAATATGAAATTACAGAACTACTAACCATCGTATATAACCTATCACTTATATCAGCTTCTGTACCAGATTTCTGGATGATAGCTACGGTGATGTCAATTTTTAAAAAGGGTTCCCAAGGTGATCCTGGCAATTATAGGCCAGTAAGGCTAAGTTCAGTACCAAGCAAATTGGTTGAAACTATAGTAAAGAACAGAATTATTAAACACATAGATTAACTCAATTTGTCGAGGAAGAGTCAACATGGCTTTTGTCAAGGGAAATCGTACCTTGCCAATCCATTAGAATTCTTTGAGGGGGTCAAAAAACATGTTGACAAGCTTGATCCAGTGCCTATGGTGTACTTGGACTTTCAGAAAGCCTTTGATAAGGTCCCTCACCAAAGTCTCTTAAGCAAAGTAAGCAGTCATGGGATAAGAGGAAGGGTCCTTTCATTGATCAGTAACTGATTAAAAGACAGAAAACCAATAGTAGGAATAAATGGTCAGTTTCTGGAATGGAGAGAGGTTAATAGTGGTGTTCCCCAGGGATCTCTATGGAGACCAGTGCTGTTCAACATATTCATAAATGATCTGGAAAAAGGGGTAAACAGTGAGGTGGCAAAATTTGCAGACGATACAGAATTATTCAAGATAGTTAAGTCTAAAGCTGGCTGCGAAGAGTTACAAAGAAATCTCACAAACAATTAGCTGTTACCACTCAAGAGAGGCATCTTGGAGCCATTGTGGATAGTTTTTTGCCACAGATTCCTAAGTGGCCCCTTCAAGGATTGATTTCACAACCCTGGGTTTAAGCAGGCCAATGCTCAAACCACTGAGCTAGCCCTCCCCTGTCTTAGTTAATAAGACAGTAAATATCATAATTCCACTATATAAATCCCTGATAGGACCAAACCTTTAATATGGCATACAGATATATTAGCACTGGAAAAGGTACAGAGAAGAGCAACAAAAATGAATAAGGGAATGGAACAGCTTCCATATGAGGAGAGATTAACAAGACTGGGATTTTTCAGTTTGGAAGAGATGACTAAGGAGGGGAATATGACAGAGGTCTATAAAATCATGAATAGTGTGGAGAAAGTTAATAAAGAAGTATTATTTACTACATTACATAACATAAATGAAATTAATAGGCAGCGGGCTTAAAACAAACACAAGGAAGTACTTCTTCACACAATTCATAGTCAACCCGTGGAACTCATTGCCAGGGGATGTTATGAAGTATAACTGGTTCAAAAAGAATTAGATAAGTTCGTGGTGGATAGGTCCATCAATGGCTATTAGCCAAGCTGGTCACAGATGTAACCCCATACTCTGGGTGTCCCTAGCATCTGACTGCCAGAAGCTGGACGTGGATGTCAGGAGAAGGATCACTCGACAATTGCTCTGTTCTGTTTTTTCCCTCTGAAGCACCTGGCACCAGCCACTTTCAGAAGACAGGATACTGGGTTAGATGGATCATTGGTTTAACCCAGTATGGCCATTTTTATGTACCTGTTTTATGTTCACCAAACAGAAAAAACTCTCAGCTTCAAAATGATGATGCCTGGGAGGTATAGAGATGAGACCGTCAAGATGAAGGTTCAGGGTTTATAGGAAGATAGCTTATGGCTCTGATCTTGCAATTGCATCTTTGCATGGGCAACCCTTGTGCCTATGTGGAACTTCACTTCAGAAATGGGTCCTAAAATTGCAGCTCAGGGTGCACACAGGCATCTGCCCTTCCCTTATGAGATTGTGCAGGCTCTTTGGCAGAAGGGCTGTGGCAGACACTTTCTACAAGCACTACCTACTATGGGCAGACATTCTGATAAGTATTGCTTCTCCCAGGGCCTGTGCTAGTGGAATTCAATTTAGACCCTCCTATGAATTTTGGCAGGTAGTTTGGCTGACGGTTCCTGTGGAGACTAACTAGTTGCATTATAATGGCTGGATACTTCCAGTGGGATCAATCAGGTTATGTTAATTGCAGCAAGATAATTTAAAAGTGGTGTAATGGGAAATTTATTATCTTGGGAGAAGTGCTATATTTTTAACAGTGAGGGGTATCATTATTATTATTCTTTGAACAGGTGGTCTAGCAGCATGGAAGGAACCATGCCGCTAAAAACAAGAGAGAAGGGGAGGAGGCAGAGAAAAGAACCAGCAGGAAATGCAGGGTTTGTTTAGATAATTCAAAGAACTTGTTCTATTAGATGGCTGATCTGCACCAAGAAATACAGCACTTCAAATATAAAGGAGGGAGGGAGAAGGTGGGAATGCTGATAATTGTTTTGTCATGAAATGTGAATAAATGAGCTGCCTTAAACCACAAGAAAAATAGCATTGAACTGGATAAACTTAAATAAACTAGTTGGCTGAGAGACTTCACGATGCGTTTTTCCTTTTCCTTTTGGAAGTCACAAACTGAGGAGCAATCGATGTTTGAGGCACAGAAGGAAAGAAAGAAAATAGAGCCATTACAATAATGATAGGATTCTTCCCGTCGCCTTCCAAGGGCTTTGGATCAAGCTCATAACCTTCAAGGATCAAAGCTTTCCCCATGAGCACAGCGTGTGTAAATTAGCAGGGGAATTGCACGGGGGAAAAAAAAACTTCCCTTTCCCCCCACCCTATTAATCAAGGCTGCAGAGCAACAGCACAGCAGTTCAATCGCTGCTGCTTGAGTAGGTCCAAGGGCTTGTCTACACAGGAAAGTCGTGCCACTAATATCTAAGGTGTGAATTTAAACTGGTGCAAACCCCAGTGTAGGCATTCTTATTCCTGTTTAAGAGTGTCTTTTATCAGTTTAGCTTAAGTCAATCGGTAATAGGTTTAGTGTTTGCATCAGTTAACTATATCATTAAATAACACTGGTCTACAATTTTTGAGAAGTCGTCTGCTTCAGAGATAAAATGTGCCATTTATTATGTATTTTGATGTGCTGAATTCAAATATGATAATTAAAACAACTGATTGGCTACTGTTTCTACGATGTTTAAGTTATTGCATTTTATGTCTGTTAAGGCTGTATCCCCACTTTGAACTTTAGGGTACAAATGTAGGGGCCTGCATGAAAACTTCTAAGCTTAACTACCAGCTTAGCTCTGGTCCGCCGCCACCATCCCAAGGCTAATTTCCTTCCCTGGGTAGCCTTGAGAGACCTTCACCAATTCCCTGGTGAATACAGATCCAAACCCCTTGGATCTTAAACCAAGGAGAAATTAACCATTCCCCTCCTTCCACCCACCAACTCCTGGTGAATACAGATCCAACCCCCTTGGATCTAAAACAAGGAGAAATTAACCATTCCCCTCCTTCCTCTCACCAACTCCTGGTGAATCAAGATCCAAACCCCTTGGATCTTAAAACAAGGAAAAATCAATCAGGTTCTTAAAAAGAAGGCTTTTAATTAAAGAAAAAGGTAAAAATAATTTCTGTAAAATCAGTATGGAAATTAACCTTACAGGGTAATCAAACTTAAAGAGCTCAGATGACTCCCCTCTAGTTTTAGGTTCAAAGTACAGCAAACAAAGATAAACACTCTAGTAAAAGATACATTTACAAGTTGAGAAAACAAAGGAAAACTAACACGCCTTGCCTGGCTATTTACTTACAAGTTTGAAATAGGAGAGACTTGTTTAGAAAGATGTGGAGAACCTGGATTGATGTCTGGTCCCTCTCAGTCCCGAGAACGAACACGCTTCCAAACAAAGAACACAAACAAAAGCCTTTCCCCTCCCCCCCCCCGCAAGATTTGAAAGTATCTTGTCCCCTTATTGGTCCTTTAGGTCAGATGCCAGCCAGGTTACCTGAGCTTCTTAACCCTTTACAGAGAAAAGGATTTTGGAGTCTCTGGCCAGGAGGGATTTTATAGTACTGTACACAGGACAGCTGTTACCCTTCCCTTTATAGTTATGACACGCCCCCCAAATCACAGATAGTGTTGGACGTTTGGTTCCACACTGGCTGTGATTTCTTCCTGGAGTTCTAGGAGAAAACAGAGTTAATAAGACACATGTACCTTTAGACATACTACTGATTATATAAAAACTAACAATATGTTTCATTCCAAGAACAATTGTTAACCAGTTAACTCTGGGAAACTTTCCCGGGAGAGTGCATCAGCCACTTTGTTAGAAGCTCCCGAAATGTGTTGTATTTCAAAATCAAAATCTTGGAGAGCTAAACTCCACCGAAGAAGTTTTTTGTTATTTCCCTTGGCGGTTATGAAGCCACTGTAGCGCAGCATGGTCTGTTTGTAGTTGGAAACACCGTCCCCAAACATATGGGCATAGCTTTTCCAGCGCGTACACAATGGCGTAGCATTCCTTTTTGCTGATTGACCAGTGGCTTTTTTTCTCAGACAGTTTCTTGCTGAGAAACACGACAGGATGGAATTCTTGATCCGGTCCTTCCTGCATTAAAACTGCTCCCACGCCTCGCTCGGACGCATCTGTGGTTACTAGGAACGGTTTGTCAAAGTCTGGGGCCCTTAGCACAAGGTCAGACATGAGTGTTGCCTTAAGCTGGTTAAAGGCCTTTTGACACTCATCAGTCCACTGAACTGCATTTGGCTGTTTCTTTCTGGTTAGGTCTGTCAGCGAGGCGGCGATTTGGCTGTAGTGGGGTACAAATTGCCTATAATATCCAGCCAAGCCTAAGAAGGATTGGACCTGTTTCTTAGACTTTGGAACCGGCCACTGTTGGATAGCATCCACTTTGGCCTGTAGGGGATTTATAATTCCTTGACCCACCTGGTGCCCCAGGTAAGTCACTCTGTTTGGGCCTATTTGACACTTTTTAGCCTTAACAGTTAGTCCTGCCTGCTGGATGCGCTCGAAAACTTTTTCCAGGTGCTCCAGGTGCTCTGCCCATGAATCAGAAAAAATGGCCACATCATCGAGGTAGGCAACTGCAGATTCTCCCAATCCTGCTAGGAGACCATCTACAAGTCTTTGGAAGGTGGCGGGTGCATTTCGCAACCCGAAAGGGAGTACATTGAATTTATACACCCCTGCCTGGGTGACAAAGGCTGACCTTTCCTTAGCGGGTTCATCTAGTGGTACTTGCCAGTACCCCTTGGTTAAGTCCAAAGTAGAGATGAATTGGGCATGTCCCAATTTCTCCAATAGCTCATCTGTGCGTGGCATTGGATAGTTGTCAGGACGAGTTACAGCATTTAGCTTACGGTAGTCCACGCAAAAGCGTATTTTCCCATCTGGTTTGGGAACTAGAACCACTGGAGATGCCCATGCACTCTTAGAGGGGTGGATTATACCCATCTGTAGCATGTCCTGGATCTCCCTTTGTATAGCAGTTTTGGCATGAGGTGACTCCCGGTAGGGTGGGGTTCTAATAGGGTGAGCATTACCTGTGTCAATGGAGTGGTATGCCCGTTCGGTCCGTCCTGGAGTGGCTGAGAAAATTGGTGCAAAGCTTCTGCACAGCTCCTTGATCTGCTGTCGCTGCAGACGTCCAAGGGTCGTGGAGAGGTTCACCTCTTCCACGCCAACATTCTTTTTTCCTTCTTAGTAGACACCTTCAGGCCACTCCGCGTCATCTGTTTCCTGGGCTGTAAACTGGCAAACGTTTAATTCTCTGGAATAAAAGGGCTTAAGAGAATTAACATGGTATACCTTAGGCTTTATGTTGGAGGTCGGGGAGGCTATGAGATAGTTAACAGCTCCTAGGCGCTCCTGGACAGTGAATGGTCCTTCCCACGACGCTTCCATTTTATGGGCCTGGAGCGCCTTTAAGACCATGACTTGGTCTCCTACTTTGAAGGACCGTTCTTTGGAATGTTTATCATACCAGGCCTTTTGCTCTTCCTGAGCATCCTTTAGGTTTTCTTTAGCAAGGGCTAAAGAATGTCGGAGGGTGTTTTGTAGGTTGCTTACAAAGTCTAGAATGTTAGTTCCTGGAGAAGGCGTAAACCCCTCCCATTGCTGCTTCACCAACTGTAATGGCCCCTTAACCTCGCGGCCATACACAAGTTCAAATGGTGAAAACCCTAAACTGGGATGTGGTACAGTCCTGTAGGCAAAAAGCAACTGCTGCAACACTAGATCCCAATCATTGGAGTGTTCATTTACGAATTTACGTATCATGGCCCCCAAAGTTCCATTAAACCTCTCCACCAGGCCATTGGTTTCATAGTGGTAAGGGGTGGCAACCAAGTGATTCACCCCATGAGCTTCCCACAGGTTTTCCATGGTCCCTGCCAGGAAATTAGTTCCCGAAACTGTAAGGATGTCAGAGGGCCAACCTACCCTGGCAAAAATGTCTGTTAATGCCTGGCACACACTTTTAGCCCTGGTGTTGCTTAAGGGTACTGCTTCCGGCCATCGGGTAGCAAAATCCATGAAATTCAGTACGTACTGCTTTCCTCTGGGTGTCTTCTTTGGGAAAGGACCCAGAATATCCACAGCTACTCGCTGAAATGGGACTTCAATTATGGGTAGTGGCTGGAGAGGGGCTTTAACCTGGTCTTGGGGCTTTCCCACTCGTTGGCACACCTCACAAGACCGGACGTAATTAGCAACGTCCATGCCCATTCCCTCCCAGTGGAAGGACTTCCCCAACCGGTCTTTGGTTCTGTTCACCCCAGAATGGCCACTGGGATGGTCATGGGCTAAGCTCAAGAGCTTTACCCGATACTTAGTGGGAACTACCAACTGTCTTTGAGGATGCCAGTCTTCCTGGTGCCCACCAGAAAGAGTCTCCTTGTATAGAAGTCCTTGTTCTACAACAAACTGGGATCGTTTAGAAGAGCTGAGAGGCGGTGGGGTGCTCCGCGCCGCCGCCCACGCTTTCTGAAGGCTGTCATCTGCTTCCTGCTCAGCCTGGAACTGTTCCCTTGATGCTGGAGACATCAGTTCCTCCTTGGACTGTGGACTGGGGCTTGGTCCCTCTGGAAGCGATGCAGGTGCTGGGGCTGTTTCCATTGACTGTGATCCACTGTCCGCTGGCGCACTATGTGGTATCTCAGGCTCTGGCTGAGCCTCTTGGGTAGGGTTATCTGCTGCTTCCGCCAGGTCAGGCTCGCTGGTGCCCTCTGGCATTGGAGTTGTAGACAGGTTTGCAAGCGCTGGACTCAGTGCTGGCAATGGTTCTGGTGCTGGTTGCGTTGCCAGTTCTGGTTTTGGGACTGGCTTTGGCTGGGTCTCTGGGATTGGATCCACTACGGCTGTTGCAGTCATTGGCAGGGGATCCTGTTCCACCACCTTTGTCTGGGTCTCTGGTAACACAGACGGGGCCCTGGTGGACGGCTCAGGAACAGGGATGGGGGTGAAAGCTTGCTTAGCCTGGCTGCGGGTGACTATTCCCACCCTCTTGGCTAGCTTTACATGGTTGGCCAAATCTTCCCCCAGCAGCATGGGAATGGGATAATTGTCATAGACTGCAAAATTCCACATTCCTGACCAGCCCTTGTACTGGACATGCAACGTGGCTGTAGGCCAGGTTACAGACTGTGATATGCATCCGAAGAAGTGGGCTGTAGTCCACGAAAGCTTATGCTCTAATAAATTTGTTAGTCTCTAAGGTGCCACAAGTACTCCTGTTCTTCTTGACACGAAGGGTTGAATTGTCACTGTAGCCTCCGGGTTGATGAGTTTCGGGTCCACTAGGGATTGGTGGATAGTTGACACTTGTGCCCCAGTGTCCCTCCAAGCGATAACCTTCTTTCCGCCCACTCTCAAGGTTCCCTTCGCTCCGAGGGTATGAGAGAGGCATCTGGGTCTGGGGATCTTTGGTGTGATTGGGGTGTAATGAACTGTAATCGGTTGGGGTTCTTGGGGCAGTGAGCCTTTATATGTCCCAGTTCATTACATTTAAAACATCGCCCTGCTAAGGTATCACCGGGGCGATGTTGGTTGGTGGAGACTGGTGTGGTGGGGTGAGAAGGCGTCTGGGGTTTCCCTTGGGATGTGGGTGGGGCCTTGGGTTGTCCCCGGTGGTAAGGTTTTGTTTCGGCTTGCCCCTTCTGATATTTGCTCCAACTGCTACTAGTTTTTTTCTTTTCTGCCACCTCCACCCATTTGGCTCCAATCTCCCCCGCCTCAGTTACAGTTTTGGGCTTCCTATCTAGGATGTACCTTTCTATTTCCTCAGGAACACCCTCTAAAAACTGCTCCATTTTTACTAGGGAAACCAGATCTTCCAGAGATTTAACATTTGCTCCTTTGATACCCAGGCATCACAATTTTTGTCAATGTGGTAGGCATGCCGGGTAAATGACACATCGGGTTTCCACTTTAGGGCTCTGAACCGCCGACGGGCATGCTCAGGTGTTAGCCCCATTCTGAGTCTGGCCTTGTTTTTAAAAAGTTCATAACTGTTCATGTGTTCCGTAGGCATTTCAGCTGCCACCTCTGCTAAGGGTCCACTGAGCTGCGGCCTCAGCTCTACCATGTACTGGTCTGCAGCGATGCTGTATCCAAGGCAGGCCCTTTCAGAATTTTCTAAGAAGGCCTCAGTATCATCGCCTGCCTTGTAGATGGGGAATTTTCTGGGATGGGAAGTGGTACCTGGAGAGGGATTGTTGGGATGGGCTGTTGTATCTGGGTTAGCCTTTGCTACTTCCAGTTCATGCTTCCTTTCTTTTTCTCTCTCCTCCATCTCTTTTTCTTTCAGCTCCATAGCTCTCTTGTGGGCCTCCTCTTTGGCTTTTTCTTCTTTTGTAGTCATTTTCCTGTTTTCTTGTGCTGGGTCACCCCCTCTGCAGTTGACTGAAACTGGGAAGCTCTCAGCTCTGGCTCCTGCTGAGTTAACAGAGACTTTCTAACTAGCTACTCCTGAGGATGTAAAAAGAAAAAAAAAACAATTCAGCTTGTAAATTCCTATTACCTTTGTTTGCTCATTTGAACACTTCTCTTAACAAAGGACCTTGTTAAAAAAACTTAACACCTCTGCCTTCAGGCAAGGAGAGATAAGATATGCATCTATCTCCAGCTCTGCTTTCCAAGCAGCTAGAAGGAAAAAAAAATCTCACTGGCTTTTGGGTTTAAAATGATCCCACCGCTCTGCCACCATGTCAAGGCTGTTTCCCCACTTTGAACTTTAGGATACAAATGTAGGGGCCCGCATGAAAACTTCTAAGCTTAACTACCAGCTTAGCTCTGGTCCGCTGCCACCATCCCAAGGCTAATTTCCTTCCCTGGGTAGCCTTGAGAGACCTTCACCAATTCCCTGGTGAATACAGATCCAAACCCCTTGGATCTTAAACCAAGGAGAAATTAACCATTCCCCTCCTTCCTCCCACCAACTCCTGGTGAATACAGATACAACCCCCTTGGATCTAAAACAAGGAGAAATTAACCATTCCGCTCCTTCCTCTCACCAACTCCTGGTGAATCAAGATCCAAACCCCTTGGATCTTAAAACAAGGAAAAATCAATCAGGTTCTTAAAAAGAAGGCTTTTAATTAAAGAAAAAGGTAAACATCATCTCTGTAAAATCAGTATGGAAATTAACCTTATAGGGTAATCAAACTTAAAGAGCTCAGAGGACTCCCCTCTAGTCTTAGGTTCAAAGTACAGCAAACAAGATAAACACTCTAGTAAAAGGTACATTTAGAAGTTGAGAAAACAAAGGAAAACTAACACGCCTTGCCTGGCTATTTACTTACAAGTTTGAAATAGGAGAGACTTGTTTAGAAAGATGTGGAGAACCTGGATTGATGTCTGGTCCCTCTCAGTCCCGAGAACGAACACGCTTCCAAACAAAGAACACAAACAAAAGCCTTCCCCCCCCCCAAGATTTGAAAGTATCTTGTCCCCTTATTGGTCCTTTAGGTCTGATGCCAGCCACGTTACCTGAGCTTCTTAACCCTTTACAGGGAAAAGGATTTTGGAGTCTCTGGCCAGGAGGGATTTTATAGTACTGTACACAGGACAGCTGTTACCCTTCCCTTTATAGTTATGACAATGTCTATGTATATTGTGTAGATAGTAGAGTTTTAATCAGAAATTGTAAATCTTGGTCTTTTCATGTGTTTATGGTTGCTTTACATGATAATATTTCACCTGTCCTGTTTATGTAACACTTTAAAAATCAGCAAAAGGGTTATAAATAAAAAAAATTATTATGAAACAAAAGGCAAAAAAACTATTATGTACATAGTTTAGTCCTATTCAGTGTCTACTCGGCGCTTCTTGGCTAGTCTCTTGTATTCATTAAATGGAGCATCTCTTATCACTGTCCAGCAATAGTCTGCAAGCAGTGGTGGGCTACATTTGCCCTGATAGCGTTTCACCAGTGTTGCAATGTCCTGGTGAAATCGCTAGCCATGCTCGTCGCTCACTGCTCCGCAGTTCGGTGGAAAAAAATCTAGATGAGAGTGCAAAAAATGTATCTTTAGTGACATGTTGCAACCAAGGCTTTTGTATGCCTTGAGGAGGTTTTCCACCAACAACCTTTAGTTGTCTGCCTTGTTGTTTCCGAGAAAATTTATTGCTATTAACTGGAAGACTTTCCATGCTGTCTTTTCCTTGCCACGCAGTGCATGGTCAAATGCATCATCTCGAAGAAGTTCATGAATCTGAGGACCAACAAAGACACCTTCCTTTATCTTAGCTTCACTTAACCTTGGAAATTTTCCATGGAGGTACTTGAAAGCTGCTTGTGTTTTGTCAATGGTCTTGACAAAGTTCTTCATCAGAACCAGCTTGATGTGTAAGGGTGGTAACAAAATCTTCCTTGATTCAACAAGTGGTGGATGCTGAACGCTTTTCCTCCCAGGCTCCAATGACTGTCAGAGTGGCCAGTCTTTCTTGATGTAGTGGGAATCTCTTGCACAACTATCCCATTCGCAGAGAAAACAGCAGTACTTTGTGTATCCAGTCTGCAGACCAAGCAAGAGAGCAACAATCTTCAAATCGCCACAAAGCTGCCACTGATGTTGGTCATAGTTTCTGCTCCTCAAAAGTTGTTTCATGTTGTCATAGGTTTCCTTCATATGGACTGCATGACCAACTGGAATTGATGGCAAAACATTGCCATTATGCAGAAAAACAGCTTCAAGAGTCGTCTTTGATGAATCAATGAACAGTCTCCACTCATCTGGATCGTGAACAATGTTGAGGGCTACCATCACACCATCGATGTTGTTGCAGGCTACAAGATCACCTTCCATGAAGAAGAATGGGACAAGATCCTTTTGACGGTCATGGAACATGGAAACCCTAACATCACCTGCCAGGAGATTCCACTGCTGTAGTCTGGAGCCCAACAGCTCTGCCTTACTCTTGGGTAGTACCAAATCCCTGACAAGGTCATTCAGTTCACCTTGTGTTAGGAGGTGCGGTTCAGAGGAGGAGGATGGGAGAAAATGTGGGTCCTGTGACATTGATGGTTCAGGACCAGAAGTTTCATCCTCTTCCTCTTCCTCGTCTGACTCAAGTGAGAATGCACAGTCCACTTTTTCTTCTTTGACACACCTTTCCCAACTGGAGGCACCATGCAGAAGTAACAATTGCTGGTATGAGCTGTTGGCTCTCTCCAAATCATTGGCACTGCAAAAGGCATAGATTTCCTTTTCCTGTTCAACCACTGGCGAAGATTTGTTGCACAAGTGTTGCAGCATATGTGTGGGACCACCTCTTCTCCTGATCTCCAATTTTGCAGCCAAAATAAAGGCGATAGGCTTTCTTAACCATAGTGGTTATACTGCGCTTTTGTGATGCAAAAGTCACTTTACCACAAACATAGCAGAAGTTATCTGCATTGCTCACACAAGTACGAGGCATCTCTGCTCACTTTGGCTAAACAGAAATGTGTCCCTTTGCAAAATCAAACACTGACAAATAAGAGAGCACGACACTGTATGATTTCTAGAGCTGATATAGGGCAATTTGTTCAGCAGAGTGATGCAAGCTTCGTTATGATTACATCATCCATGACTTCTAGGAATAACATGATGCAATTCATATCATGTATGACGGACTTCTAGGAATAACACGATGCAATTCATATCGTGTATGACGCAATACCAGCTTCAGATTGCATCATTCATTGTTTTGCCTAAAAAGCAAGTACTGTCCAAACCCAGTCATAGATTTATTCATAGATCCAGTCAAAGATGTATTTTAGTCATTTCTGGTTTAAATTGAGATCCCTTCCCTTTATAACTCACGTATCCTCCGGCATTCCCAAGTCAAGGGTCGTATATACTGACCCAATAGCATATCTTGAAAACTAGAACCAATCAACAATTTTAAGCATCATTTTCGTTCTCAGTGACCCAGAATTAGTAAAGTTTGACTACATTTATTTCAGAAGCATTTTGGCTGTAGAGCAGTATAATCTAAATCAGTGCCTCTGTACTGTACAAGGTCCTCAAGTTCCTAAATTTCTTTCTCTACAGGGGGCATCAGCCATTAGAGCTATGGATCCATGAATGTGCTACCTCACCACACCCCTAACCCAACCTTTCCCTCTCTTTTTGTGACAGTGTGTTGGGAGACCTTGAGAAAGAGAGTTCTGCAATGTGTAGCAAGTACTTGCCATCAGTATCACCCAAATCTCAGCCCCTGTCTCCTCCCACTTCAGCAGAACAGCACCAGCTCTTCTGCATCTGAGGGCAGAAATAGTATTTGTCTCTTATGCAATATCAGTACAAAGAAAGAAAAAAATAGAATAACTTAAGAGTGGGATTCTGCTGCTGGGAAGCAGTTCTTATGTCCTTGAGTGATCACACTGAGGGTATGTGTACACTGCATTCAGAGGTGTGATTGCAGCTGGGATAGTCATGCCCTGAGTTAAATGGTGCTACTTACATGCGTATATCCTACTCAAAGTTAGAATTGCAGAATTGGGTCCTAAGATAGCTGGAATATGCAGTGTGAATGTTGAACCCAGCATAGCAATAAATGACAACTAAATACAAAAATACTGTGATTTCACAAGGGTTTTTTGGTAGTGTTTCCCATAGTAAGGATATCCTATAAGCACAATGCCTGTGGGAATTACACCACTGTAATTCAATAGTCTGGGGTCCATTTTCTTCACATGATCACTGTCAACACACAAGTCGAGCATTTGCAAGTACAATGTGCAAACCAAAATGTGATGCTATGCAAAATAACAGGGGGGAAAACAGAGAGTGGCTATCTGCCTTTAGAATAGCAAGTACGCCATCAGGAAAGAAAGAAGGTATGGTAGGTGGGGGCAGAGTGAACAGCAAATACAGCCTCCAGTATTTATGAATGGCAGAGACAGTCATTCATCATTGTAAGTAGGGAAGCACATTTTTAATAAAGGATTTTTTATTTATTGTGTTTTCCAACTTTTAGAATATTTATCTTACCTGGAGGTCACCACATTTGACTCATAAGGATCATTTATAAAAGCGTACTGGGAAATGGCAATTGTTGAGATTATGGAACCGTCCCATAAAATACCATTTAACAATAAAAAAATGATTAGAATATATTGTTATGACAATCTTAAAAACATGCAGACATTTGATGTGGTCACACAAAAAGCAAGACCTTATTAAGATTTATGAATATTTCTGTGTTTCCCTCTGTGCTGTAGAACTATCTTTATCTATTAGTATTAATGGGAGATGGGGTATTAATTGTAAGAACAATATATTCCTCATGCTACCTATATTTATGAGAGGAATTGCATTGTTGTTTTCCCCCTTTTCTGATTTTCTCCTTAAGAATCATCAGTTAAAAGCTGATTTTGATTCTGATCCAAAGTCCAGTGAAGTCAGGATGAAATCTCTCCACTGACTTTAATAGGCCTACATTAGGTCCCTAGTGAGTTACGCAATGGTACAGGAGAAACTCGGGACTAACTGAGCTACTTAGCTTCAAGGGAGTCGCGTCCCTCCACTGATTTAGTCCTTAGTCCTTCTCTCTAAGACAACGGTAAAACTTCTGTTGACTTCAATAATGGAGGATTGAGTCTTACATAGCGCTGAGTGAGAAACGTTCAAGATTCTGAAAATTTTTCCACCCTTAATCAGGCTGAAAAGTCAATCTTGAAAATTTGCGCAAATCAAAAATTAAAAAAAAAAAATTGATTTGGGTCAATCAAAACATTTTGTTTTGATTATTTTGATATTTCAATGTTAACCCTATTTGTGACCATTGACCTTTTTTTCACTCAAATGAGCTTACATTTCCAAACAAAAAGGCATTGAGAAAAGAGACTTGTCAAAACTGACCTTTTCTGCAAAGAGTTTGTTTTGATAAATTGGCATTTTTGATAAAAGAGAAATTTGTTAAAAAATTCCTGACCAGTTCTAGACTTATAACAGAATGTACCCTGGGTCACTGGATCCCTTTCTAAATATCTTCTAATGGGGCGATAGTTTAGTTATATTCTTGAAGAGTATGTCACAATTCAAAGCATGCCATAAAACCCTAACCCCATGCAGATAATCACATTTCACAGATGGGGGTGAGCAACAAGTGCAAGAAGCTAATTGAAAACTTTAATTCCAAATTTAAATAACAATTTTAGATAAGGCAATAGATACTTCCCACTGAGTGAGATTTCAGAAAGCTGTACTGAGCAAGCTTTCTAGGTATAGTTTTCTTATGGCAAGTACTTAATATTCCAGGAATTATTGCTAACATGATAAATGAATTGTTTTGTTTGCAGAGTGGTCCCACCACTCAGAGGGAGCATGGGGACGGGGATGGTGGAAAGAAGGAGAATATCCTATTTTAGCTTCATGCTATTGCCATTAGATTGATAAAATGTAAAACAGTACATAATAGCTAAAAACCACTAAGTACCAGATGCAGAATGCAGAGATTGACCTTATCAAACATGTAGAAATTGACCTTATAAAGCACGCTAAGTAGTCACAGCATTATATTAAGAGGCTGATCTCCATTAGCTGTTGTATTCATTTAGCACTTTTCATTTTGCTCTGTTGCTTGAATGAGTCATTACTTAAACTCCAAAGCATCCATTACATTTTTACATTTACAAGTTATAGCTTTCAATGGACATGTGCAGGTAGTAAAACACTGCCACTACTACCTATGAATATACCCACAGAATTTTAGTACATTTAGCTTGCTTTTGTGCATTATCTGAGCCTAGTGCCAGACAAACCTTTAATTGAAATTAATGGCTAGAAAAATGAAGGAAATTAACATAGATAACCACTGAGGAAATAGAAATATTAAAATCATCAAAGAAGCTCACATGAAACATGCTACAACTTTGACCTTGAGTCTGTCTACATAATAATACTTAGCACTCATTATTTTATCCAAGAGTTGTGTAAAATTACCTAACTCTGACATCCATTATGATTCCAATTTTACAGACTGGCAAACTGAGATACAGAGAGATTAAATGAATTTCCAAAGGCTATACAAAAGTCAGTATCAGAGCTTGGGAATTTTTGATTTGTACTTGATTGTGCTTGGGCCACTGATTAGACCGTGCTTTTTTCTTCTATCCTGTATCTACAGCTAAATGCATTACTGGTGCCATTGTAACTGATGAACTAAAATTGTGAGAGGCTTTGAAATGGTTGTTTTTTTGTCTACAATGTATTCAGTCAGAGTGTGCTTAGGTACTTGTTTATGTCTAGGGTTACCATATTTCAGCGAGTAAAAAAGAGGATGGGAGAAGCCCCGCCCTAGCCCCGCCCCTGCCCCTCCCACTTCCCGCCCCCCCTGACCTCCCAACCCTCCCCCCGTTCCTTGTCCCCTGACTACCCCCTCCTGGGACCCCTGCCCCTAACTGCCCCCCAGGACTATCTAAGCCTCCCTGCCTCTTGTCCCCTGACTGCCCCAACCTTTATCCACACCCCCACCCCCAGACAGACCCCTGGGACTCCCACGCCCCATCCAACCACTCCCCACCCCCTGACAGCCCCCCCCAGAACTCCCAACCCATCTAAACCCCTCTGCTCCCTGTCCCGACTGCTCCGATCCCTCTCCCCACTCCTGCCCCCTGACAGCTCCCCCCCAGAACTCCCAACCCATCTAAACCCCTCTGCTCCCTGTCCCCTGACTGCTCCGATCCCTCTCCCCACTCCTGCCCCCTGACAGCCCCCCCAGAACTCCCAACCCATCTAAACCCCTCTGCTCCCTGTCCCCTGACTGCTCCGATCCCTCTCCGCACTCCTGCCCCCTGACAGCCCCCCCCAGAACTCCCAACCCATCTAAACCCCTCTGCTCCCTGTCCCCTGACTGCTCCGATCCCTCTCCCCACTCCTGCCCCCTGACAGCTCCCCCCCAGAACTCCCAGCCCCCTACCCCCCCACTCCTTGTCCCCTGACTGCCCCCTCCTGGGACCCCTGCTCCTAACTTCCCTCCAGAACCCCACCCCCTACCTAAGACTCCCTGTTCCTTGTCCCCTAACTGCCCCCTCCTAAGACCCCCCCCCCCAACTGCCCACCAGGACCCTACCCCCTACCTGTACCCTGACTGCCCAAAACTTTCTCCACTCCCCCCAAAAAGCCCCCCCCGTTTCTTGACTGCCCCCTCCAGAACCTCCCTGCCCCTTCTCCTGCCCCCCTTACCCTGCTGCTCAGAACAGGGTGTTGGGCTCTGTGCGAGCCGGACACGTGGCTAAGCTCCCCAGCACAACAAAACCCGGTCCCTGGCCCTGCACAACAAAACCCGGTCCCTGGCCCGGACCGGGTTGCAGGGGAGAGCTGCCCTTGTATCAGCACAAAGTGCTCTCGCTCCCGTTTTGCTAGCTGCATGGCAGTAACTGCTCCCAGTTGCAAAAGGGGAGGGCTGCACTTTGTGCTGAGACACTTGCTCAGAATGCAGGGCGGAGCTCCTCTCCAGCTGCTCCGGAGTCCAGCCCGGGACTTTCCTGCAGCCCTCCCAGCCGCTCCGGGGGAGGGGGGAAATCCCGGACATTGTGAGTGCTTTACGAATTCCCCCCGGATGCTATTTTTAGCACAAAAAGGAGGACATGTCCGGGTAAATCCGGACGAATGGTAACCCTATTTATGTCCCACTAAATGACCATTGATTAGCTCTTAGATTGATGGCATTTTCTAGAATGTGAGTTAAATGAATGGTTAGAAGTAGAGCTGAAAGTTTCAAAAAATTTGAGCTTTTGATAATATTTTTAATGATCTTTATTTTAACCAGATGTATGTAGGAGTTTGGAATGGAAATTTCCAGGCTAGCAGGATCCTCCCCCTCTGCCCTGAAGGAATATCGCTTGCCAATCTGTAATAACCTTTCTGGCTAGATGTGAAGTGATGCTTTTGGGAGTATGTTGTGGAAGGGAGGAGATAACTATTTGGCTCTTTTCATTGGAAAGATTCTGGACATGGGAAGCTTGTGATGGGATAATTATGAGATTGGAGAAAAACAGAGATCGGGGAGCAGAAGGAATAATTGAATTGGCAGACACTGCACTTCATAGACTGTCTGACTGATTCTTGTTAGTTTGTTTTCATTTACAAAAATATCAAGGTGTGCATCAATGTGGATCATATTTGCTTTAA
Organism: Malaclemys terrapin pileata; assembly: GCF_027887155.1. Taxonomy (NCBI): domain Eukaryota; kingdom Metazoa; phylum Chordata; order Testudines; family Emydidae; genus Malaclemys; species Malaclemys terrapin. The sequence goes on from NC_071507.1 coordinate 130,279,021, forward strand.
TAGTAGGAGAATATTTGGGGTACAACCTTCTAGTCATAAAATGGAGTCACATGCTTAACATTCTACAGAATGAAAAATCTTCCTTACAGTGATAGGTAGTAAAAGAAACCCTATTATATCTACAGAGAGAGAGAGAGAGAGAGAGAGAAGACTCTCAAGGTCCTATAAAAGGTGTGCTTCTGGCAAAAGCTGAAGAGGAATCCTTGTACTGAGGTCTGCATTTTTCCCACTTCCTTTTGATACTGTTATTCATGCAGGGGATTTGTTTGTAATGTCTCAGCTGAGAGTAGGGAAAATAAGTCTGGGCCTGAATTACAGATTACATTATAACATTTGCGTCCTACTCAAATCCAAACTTTTTAGACTCTGTGATCTATATTTGATTTGTATACACTTTCCCAGTTTTAAAGAGAGCTCTGTTTATGCTGCTAAATTTAAAAGCCTGAAAGCCAAGCCAAAAAGTTCTTGTGTTCTAACACCACCTGAGCCACTGGCTCACGGTAACAAAAAGCAGGCCACGTTTCTTCCTTATCTTTCATTCATGTGACCAGTACAATGCAAGAAAGAGGCTACCTAGAAATTGAACTTCCTCTGGTACATAAATGACAGGACACCTTTACTCAGCTGCATGTGACATTGCAAGCTTTAATTCAACAATCTGAAAGCTACAGATCCCCTTAAAACAAGTTATGAAAGCCAATTAATATACCCCAAGTTAAATCTGAGTTGCTTTCAATGTCCTGTGTGTATATTTTTTTCTCTTTGAACAAAATTTATTGCAGCCAAAAGACAATTTTATCTTTATCTTTAGAATGTCCACCAGGTATGCATATAGGAGTTCGAACCTTCCCTGATACAGAAAGGTAAAAAATACAGAAACAAATTTTCTTCAATGTAAAGGTAAATGGTATTGATTGAAGCTACTTGGATTTTGCTCCAACAGTGGCTATGGAATATCAAATTACCATTTTTCTTGTATTTTCTGCTCTGATACACCTGCCTGCCCGCATCCAAACATCTATAAGTAGGAAGAGTAATGGAGCATAAAGGTTTCTCAGACAGAACAATAAGAAGAGTAAGAAAGGTCAAAACTGCTAGCAAAAGGGCATTTCTAGTCTAAATTATCCAGCAATTAACTCGTCAACTCCCTTGCCCTTTCTTTAGGGGAGTTGATCATTAAACAGACTTTAGATAACTGGGGGAAAAGATCAACACACTGAGATAATATTGCAGAGCACATGCAATAAATACATCTAAATCTACTGCAGATCCCAGGGACCTGTTTGGAAAGGGAAACTCAGACACAAAGAAGGATCTGCATAGAGCATTCTTGTCATTGTAAACGTCCTCCTGCATCTGTGCAGCAACAGTCATGGTGGGCCTAGCGCTTGAAGGTGCATTGACTCCTGATTTGAAATCTTGCAATGGCAAGTGGAGAGCTGTTTGTCAACAGCAGCTAGCCAGTCAATCCCACAGATCTCCAACTCCAAGCACCTCTAGAGAAGCTGCCACACGGTGCTAAAGAGGGAGACCAATGTGAGGGAGGCTGCGCTCTTCCTGCCCCCGGGTATGCCTGTCACCCCAACTATAACAGATTCAAGTTGCCTCTAGTCACAGATATGGATTAACCTGGGGTCTATTAGCTTAACTGGACAGGTAGGTAAGTGTCCTAAAATCAATGTCTACAATTGTTCCTTGAAAATATTATCCTACATTGATAAACTGCTACATGGAACCTAGTATACCTGTGAAACTAGTGTAAAAAGTGTGAATGTTGCTGTGTGGGCACAAATGTATGATGCTCTTGCTTCCTTATCCTGGAAACCACCAATAAGTAAGTCAACAGATTTGCTTTCAGTACATCCTAATTAGGGTCTGATCCAAAATCCATTGAAGTTTAATGGGAGCCTTGCAATCAACTTCAGTAAGATTTGGAACAAGCCCTGACTACATAATACAAATTGGAATTATTGTAACTGGCATTAACTCCTAAAGCTTGGATTATTTGAGTCTCATCTTGATGGACAGCCCCTAAATAGGTTATAAATGATAGATCTTCTCACTGGGGACTTAAGCTCCAGTCTGCCAAATCTCAAACACCAGTTTCACAATTGGCAAAAGCAGTATGAGGAGAATCTATTCCTTTTAAATGATACAATAATATTTCAAGACTGGCAGATGGAAAGGTGACAGATGTGTTTCCGATTCTGGCAATTCAGATAGAGATCAGCAGTAAGTAGTCTGTTTCAAATGAGCTCAGTGTATAGTACAGAGGGGTTAACTAATAGTCTCTTTAAAGTGAGATAACATAATTATGATATTATAGGGAGATGATATTATTGGTTGCATTTATTTTCTGTGGAAAATATATATTTGGTTACTAATTGAATAGCAATAATAACCTTTTCTGTGGACTTTGCTGTAGAATTCTATAGGTTGGTTTAATAGAGATAAGATTCCATATTAAATATTATCTTTTCCCTCATTTCTATAGAATTATATTTAATTTCTGTAGTACCCTATTGGGTCTGAGGGCATTTCCATAAGGGTATGTTGGTAATTTAAGGCCTGATCCAAAGTCCATTGAAGTCAAGATAAAGATTCCCTGTGACATCAATGGGTTTGAATCAGGCCTTTCATCTTCAAAAATATAAAGAATCTGCTTTAGATACTGATTAAGCAGACCATCCTTATAGAGCAGAGTACATTAAAGTCATTGAGAGTTAAACACAATTTATAGCTAATCACATGCTTAAGTGCTTTGCTCATTTGTGGCCTTAAAGCCTATCTTATTCTTCAGCTGTTAGGGCCAGTTACTGCTGGCCCAAGGGCTTAATGGCTATAGAGATTAAACTGCCTTTTCACGCCTAGGGATTCTTACTGCAGAGCAGGGGGAGTTACATGAGCAAGGCACTGTGGAGCAATCTTCCACTGAAAGTGCATATATTGTACCTACTGGTGGATCAAGGCCTTCAGAATGGTCAATCCAGCACCTTGCACAAACATTAAATTCACATTTTTAAAAAATGTAAGTGATAATTGCAGTAGGTTTCCACACATAGCAGTATCAAAACACACACAATCCTTTATTTCTCTATTCATATCTGCTTCCCTCTTTTTAGTCTATGAACATTTGTTTTATAGATTATGCTTTTCAGAAATGCCACGCAGGTTACCATTTATTTACCATTTTTTCAGTCCATCATGTCTTAATGTTTATATACAGTAACACAAGGTGGTATACAAATCATCTGTACAACTAGAGCAGGGATCGGCTGCTCCAGGCCAACGGGGGCAGCGGGAGGCGACGGCCAGCACACCCCTAGGCCTGCGCCGCTTCCCACAGCCCTCCTTGGACTGGAGTGGCAAACTGCGGCAAGTGGGAGCCACGATCAGCCAAACCTGCGGACGCAGCAGGTAAACAAACCAGCCCGACCCACCAGGGTGCTTATCCTGGCGGGCCGCGGGCCAAAAGTTGCTGATCCTTGAACTAGAGGTTTGATTGTAAGATTATTATGATGGAATTAGTTTCTTAAAAATCATCTGAATAATAAAACATTTGTTTCTATTTAGTGATATTGGTACTTCTATTTTCAGAGGCACCATGTAGTATTTCAGTCTATTCAGAGTCAAAGTCAGTAGTGATCTTTACAGAACATTTGATTTTCCAAATACCACATAGCATTTAGTATTTGCTTTTTCCAAGCATTTTTATCTGTGACAATCTGTGATTGGGCATAACTATGGGCTCCAAATCAATAAGCAATCAATACTTAAGCATGTGCCTAATGTTAGGCATGTGGGTAATCTAATTGTCTTCTGTTCGTGGGTTGAAATCCTGGCCCCACTAAAATGCCTATCAGTTTCACGGATTTCACTTGTGGTCTTTTGTGAGACCTTTCTTTAGGGTGGATTTTCATTGAAAAACATACAGAATTAGCTAAATAAATCCTGCTGTTTATAGGAATTCTGTATATATTTTTCCATCCATTGTGTTTGAAATTTATCCATTAACTTGTGTCTTGTTTTGTTTGAAAAAAAAAGTTTATGGAGTGAATCAGGTCATGTTTAATGCAGAAGTAGTAAAAGTATGAAATATTCAAACACCATTGACATTAATCATCATACCCTGGCCCTTGTGTTTCTACAGGCATTTTGTCTTCTTGCAACTTAAAATCTAGGCTTTCCTACAGTAACCAGGGATGTATGACTTGTATAAAAATGATGATAGGGTTTATAATACATTCTATAACAGCTCCTTTATTGGTACACTTTATGTTGTGCCCTTGTGTGCAGCTTTGCCTGTTTCCTTTATCATCCATCACCCATCCTTTTTCTATAACCTTTTGAAGTAAAACAGAGAACATTAGCCAAAGAAATTACATTATATAAAAAGATACTATCGGATGAAAGGCCCCCATTTTTAATTTACTTTGTGTTGACACAGATTCCTATCTGCTATCACTTTTTCTTATCAGGCTGATGAAATAGAATTTGTGCAGTAGATATATAGAAAATATGGAGAATGGCTATCTGTCATAGTCAGAAAATGTGCTATCTGTCATCAATGGAGACTTTATTTACTTTTGAAGGTGTTTGCCCGTACATAGAATCACAGTCATAGTGTCCTTGTCTTTTGTTATAAATAGCATAGTTATTACAGATGGGCAAGCAAGTACTGAATTACCTAGCCTATCTGGCTGCCCACAGGTATTCCCTCAGATACTGAATCCTGACACTGAACTAGTATGAGAGAGTGAAATCATGCTATTTGGATAAGAGAGGCACAGAGGTCCTTATTCAGCAAGGCATTTAAGTATATGGCTAACTTTAAGCATATGAATAGTCCTATTGAATCGTACCATAGAATATCAGGGTTGGAAGGGACCTCAGGAGGTCATCTAGTCCAACCCCCTGCTCAAAGCAGGACCAATCCCCAACTAAATCATCCCAGCCAGGGCTTTGTCAAGCCTGACCTTAAAAAACCTCTAAGGAAGGAGATTCCACCACCTCCCTAGGTAACCCATTCCAGTGCTTCACCACCCTCCTAGTGAAAAAGTTTTTCCTAATATCCAACCTAAACCTCCCACACTGCAACTTGAGACCATTGCTCCTTGTTCTGTCATCTGCCACCACTGAGAACAGCCGAGCTCCATTCTCTTTGGAACCCCTTTTCAGGTAGTTGAAAGCAGCTATCAAATTCCCCCTCATTCTTTTCTTCTGCCGACTAAACAATCCCAGTTCCCTCAGCTTCTCCTCATAAGTCATGTGCTCCAGCCCCCTAATCATTTTTGTTGCCCTCCACTGGACTCTTTCCAATTTGTCCACATCCTTCTTGTAGTGTGGGGCCCAAAACTGGACACAGTACTCCAGATGAGGCCTCACCAATGTCGAATAGAGGGGAATGATCACCTCCCTCGATCTGCTGGCAATGCTCCTACTTATACAGCCCAAAATGCCGTTAGACTTCTTGGCAACAAGGGCATAATGTCGATTCATATTGGCTTCAAGAGAGTCAATCGAACTATTCATATGCTTAAAGATAGGCATATGCCTTGCAGAATCAGGGCATTATTAACCATATCATCTAATGCTGTTCTTTTTCAGAGATTAAATACTTGTAATAGCAATACACAGAAATCCACTCAGCATTTACCAAAGACATTAATTCAGTTTCATTTGTGATCACACTTTCACTAAAAGCTACAAACCACTTTCTGCAGTAATTCATCTTGCCAACAGCTTTAATGATTGAGAGATCAAAGTTTTTGTTATTTTTTTTTAAGTACAGTAAATTCAAGAATGCTAATGCATGTTCGTCAGCTATAACTTCTGACTTGTTTTAAAATGGGGTTGCCTTTTTAAAGAAGAAAGTTTAAAAGGTAGATATTATACCTTTTCGATTAGAAAATGTTCATGATATAGACATACACTGGTTTCCTTTAAAATTGAAAGAAGCCTGTATTTTAAATTCTTTGGCTTTTTGCTGGGTTCAAATTGTGCAGAGATTTGTCGAAGTGCAGGAATATATTTGGGGCTCTCCAGACATTTAGCAGACAGAGTGAGTTGTGGAGTAATGCTGTTTAAGGAAACATTTAGTGTGGACCAAATTTGCCCTCTGAGATATGAGCACAGCTTTCATTTACTTGGGTGTATAGGAAAAAATTGACCCTGGGTAGGGCCTCTACTAGTGTCAATTGTCTTAGTTCCACTGACTTCAGTCAATGGAGCTATGACAATTGACACCAGCTGAGGATCTGCCCTCTTGTAGCTGTAACTTAGAGGGCCTAACAAACTTCTGGGTGTGGCTCCACAGATGAGATATGGTAAAAAGCTTGTTTTAAGTGGTGTAATCTAAAGAAAACCGAAGAAGTGTCTACATGCTGGGAATTCTCTTCCTGTCTCTTCCTATAGCAGCACTGTTAGACAAGTGTTTTCTCCAGATTTCTATACTCCGACATACCTGTTTTTGAAGAGGGTGCCTTCATGCCTCCCTTTTTTGAAGAGGGTGCCTAAAATGCAAGATTAAACCATTTTTTAATTAAAGTTTCTCACCTTCAATCCAACACCCAGAGATTTACTTTAAATATTAACGCAGTGCAGAACATCAGCAGAAATACTAAACACAAGTGGGAGGAAATGGAGCTGCAATGATTGAAGGTTACCTTTGCAAGAGTGGTAATGACATATTATAAAGGTCTGATGAAGAACACAAAAAATTAGGCAGGAGAAGACAATTACGGGAAAGCAGCCAACCCTTGATGAAAACAATCAATCATTCAGAATTAGACAGGTAGCATTAAAAATACTACTGCAACCCATACACACTCTAAAGGGCAAAAAAACTGAGGGAAATCTACTACAAGCAAAGTGAAATAATTGGGAATAAAAGCCCTGATCCCGGGAAAGGCTGAGGAACTTCAACTCCTGTTGTAGTCAATGCAATGTGAGTGCTCAGCACCTTGCAGGATCAACAAGGGGTTAATTAGATACACGTAAGACTAATCTTGTCTTACGCACATACTGGGTCACATGTTACTCTCCATTGTGCAGTAAGGAGAACTGCAAATTGTGCCAAAATTGGTGGTTGTGCTGAATGAATGGCAGTGGCTTCTTGCCTGGTACTTCCATCTTCATACACTTCAGAAGTCTGTTCACATTTTTTGGCATTCCCAGCTACTTAGAGTGGTCAAGAAAAAAAATCTAGTGAATAACTACACTGTGTGGCATGTTCCATGCCCATCCAGAAGCTTCTGTATTACTTATAGCAGCAGTAACTTGTTTTACACTGCTGCCCAGACCTGCTGAGAGGAGTCAATTAGGAAGACATGATAGAATGGACTTGTTGCATTCTAGGGAGCTATGTAGAGACTCTTGTCTTCTGTGGATAACCAGGGATTTACATGGCCTTATGGTTCTAAATCCTGCCTCTGCTGTCATGACTGGATACAACTCTAAAAGTAAAAACTTTCTGAGTTTTCTAACTTCCACAGGAAGAAACCAGCTTGGGGTAGTCATGGTCAGCTATTGGCCCTAGGCTAAAAATAGAGACTAGATTACAAATAGAAAGACCTAGGGTGAAATGCTGGCCTTATTAATGGGAGTTTTGCTATTGACATTAACAGGGCCAATACTTCACCCCACAAGTACACTGGAGTACACACAAACAAATGAAATGAACACTTCTGTAAACAAAAACCAGGTTTGGGTCAAAACCATACAATCCCAGAAATGGGCAAGGCCTATTCAAGTATTTATTCAATTGTCTTGCCAAGGAAGGGTTGTTCCTCACAGTACATTATATTATAGTACAGTATATTATTCAGTGCTTTGTATGCTCAATTTTGAATTATTTAAATGAGAGGGTTTCCACCAGGTAATAGCAGATACAGAAACAGTAAGTGGTGTATTGAAATTAAAAACCTAATTTTCCTTTTGCAAGTATAAGGAAAGATTATAAATAGCATCACTGTCAGATGACTGCAATGATCAAGCAGTTTGCTGTGATTACTGTCTATGGTAGTGTTTTTTGGGGGGGAGAACAGGGGGCAAAGGGAAAGATTTAAAAAAATCAGAAAAGGGGTACTGTGGTGTCTGAACATTTAACGGGGAAGCTGTGAATGTAAGATTTTCTTATTTTTTAACAAAAGAATTGAAAATTAAACATCAAGTAGTGCTGTGATACTTAATGCCACTAAAAAGTTAAGGGAACTGTGAAGCTCTGAGTGCGGTTTCTTAAAAAGATTGTGAAATGAAACATCAATGGATACTGTGGTTGTCTGAAAAATTTACAAGGGTGAGCTATGTGAAGGCTTACTAATTTTTTTTAATGCTTGAATATTGGTGCTCATTGAGAAATGGGCCAGTCTGAGCACAGGTGCTGAATTTTGTTTTTGCCAGTGGGTGCTCCTCTCTGCCCCTCCCTCCCATGTGAGAGGTGGATGAGGTTTCAGGGGGAAGAGGCTGGCGCATGGGACCTCGGGGTGAGTTGGGGCACTGCGTCAAGGTCCGGGGTTAGGGCCCACAAAAGATTAATCCAGCTCTGTGAGTACTAAGCACCCTCTATTTTTTTTTTCCAGTGGATGCTTGAGCCCCAGAGCACCCATGGCACCTATATGTCTGAGTCTGATTTTTTTAAGGTACTGCACATATAGCCCATGAAAGGAAAATATTACCCATTCAGAAAGTATTGGCAGCCATTTCCCCCTAGATTTACAAGGCTAAAAGTGCAATTTATGCAAAGACATCTAGAATCCATATACTATTCGCCAGCTATTGTTGTCAGCATGCCCCCATGCACTGCGTCTTGAAGACCTAGAGGTAAGTGCACCTCACAGCCCACATGGGGCTTTCCCTCCAAGTATTGAACTTCTGGGTTTTAGTTTCTAGACTTGTTATTCTGAAATGAAGTTCTGGTACTGACTCATCAGGATTCAGAACCACTGTTACAACAGGAAGAAGGATGAAGGAAAAATGAGAAGAGATAAGAGTAGAGCAGTAAAAAGAGGAAAAAAGAAAAAAAGTCATTTCTGTGCTCTAGATTCTCTTTCCCTTCCTTTAGCACAGAGCCAAACAACTGACATGTGGCAAGATCAGCAAACTGACTGGTAATTGCACAAAACCATACAACATTCATGAAGGTTTTGTTTGATATTATATACCTTTGTATAGAAGCTGAACATGCAACCCATACTCATGAGTAGCATGTTATAGTCCAACTTCAATGAGACTGTGTGAGTAGGGTTTCCAAGGTCTAGCTATGTCATTGGGTGTGGATCTGCTTGTATCATGATAAAACCCCTGGTTGGAATAGGCAAGGGAGAAAATCTGTGTTAATTGCCTTGCAGAGTTCCTCCCAGTTTGTTTCACTGTGGGGGTGAGGTTTGTCCCCCTGTAGAACAGTTGTGCCTCTAATTGGGGCTGGCTCCAGGCACCAGCCGAGCAAGCTCGTGCTTGGGGCAGCAGCTTCCAAGGGATGGCATTCCATCCGCCCTTTTTTTTTCTTTTTCTTTTTGGTTTGCCGCTCTGGCCGCCCTGTAGGGGGTGGCAGCATGGAGGAGGGGAGCACCCTGCAGCAAACTCGTCAGGGCAGCCCGCGTCCTTCCCTCTCAGCCGACCGGAGCGGCGCAGAGCCCTCCCAGCAGGCGGCGCGGTGGGAGGGGCCACATGGCGAGTGCCCCGCTGAAGCCCTGGCCGCCCCCCTTGTCTCTCCCCCCCCCCCCCCCCGCTCCCCGCTAGACCCGGTGCGCACTCCACTGTACGTCTGCAGCACAGGGAGTCCTCCCTGCACTCTGGGTACAGCTGCCCTGCAGGTTTTTTTTTTTTTTTTTGCTTTGCTTTGCTGCTCCGGCCGCCCCACAGGTTTTTTTTTTTCCTTCCTGATTTGCCCCTCTGGCCATCCTGAAGGTGTTGTGTGTGTGCGCTTCGCTGCTCTGGCCATCCCGCAGGTATTTTGTGTGTGTGTGTGTGTGTGTGCTTTGCTGCTCGGGCCACGCCGCATGTGTTTTGTGTGTATGCTTTGCCACTCCCGCCACCCCGCAGGTGTTTTGTGTGTGTGTGTGTCTGCTTTTCCGCTCTGGCCACCCCACCCCACAGGTGTTTTGTGTGTGTGTGTGTGTGCTTTGCTGCTCTGGCCGCCCCGCATGTGTTTGTTTGGTTTTTTTGCTTGGGGCAGCAAAAAAGCCAGAGCCGGCCCTGCCTCTAATTGTCCCCCAACTTATAGAGGAGACTATGCAGGGTCCAAAGGAGGGAAGGATAGTGACAGAAAAGCAGCTGACCTGCCCGTCCATGTGGATATCTCTGAACAGAGGGTTCCTTCTGCACTTCAATCCAGGCTTTCCTGATTTAGATGCTAGTGCTATTTCTGGTCTTTCTCCCTGCTTCTCTGATTCACAGCACAATGATGTGAACAGATTTACTACTTGCAAGGGCATTTTGCATCTGGACTGCAGTTTTGATGTACTTGTTCAATGGTAAAATTGAACAAGTACAAGCTCTAGCTTGTATGATCTTACTTTAAACTGCTGCTTGTATGGATCATAACTGAGGATTTTATAACATTCTGTTGAACAACAGAACCTAAAATAGTTCCTTGTTTCTCTGAATCCAATTACCAACAGCAAATACCATTATTTCCTTTTCTTCTCATCCCTCCCACTAAATAACTTGCTTGCAAGTAATATTTTGAATACCTTTGCAGAAAACTGACAATTTTTGTTAAACTGGACTATACTGCAAAATGAAAATCTGCACGCTACTTACCATCAACATACCATCCCCGCTAACCAAGTACTCAAATGTGCTTATTCCCATTAAATACAATGGGACTTAAGCACAAGTTTAAAGATAAGCACATGCTTTGTGGAAGAGGGAATAATTTCATGTGCATTTAGTGTTTTTCTAAATTGTAGCAGTAGGGCCAAAGTCTCGTCTCTATTAAACCTGAGTATATCCAGAGTAAGTCTGCTGGCTGGGATTTACCCCTATGTAATAGAACAGAATTTGAGGGTAGAAACGTTGCAACCTAAATAATATTTTTAACAGATTTTTTATATGTAATTACTGTGGAGCATTTTAGTAGTTCATTGAGGATATTGTGCAATTCAAATTCTGCCATTTCTTAACTTTGGAGTAACTAACGTTCTCTTAATTTGTTTTAGGGTGGTTTTTTTTAAATATGTAATTTACTAAGTGGTGTGTGGGGGTGTGGGGGTGTGTGGCTTTTAAGGATAAAGATAAAAACAAGTTCAGTTATGCACAACTGTAACAATCCCTAATGAAGCTTCATTGAGCCCTGGGGCTTTCAGCTCTGCAACACAACTTGAGTTACAGTAGTAGGTTCTTCAGTTAGCAGGAGGAGAAGACTCTTACTTAAGGTGACCACCTGTCTTAAATTGGGTGGGACAGTCCTGAAATGCAGAATTCAAGTTCTGGGATGAATGTCTCCAGGGCAGCATTTGTCCTGGATTCCCTTCCGTGCCGCTCCGCGCCTGCCCAGGGCTCAACAGAAATGCCAGCCTCTTCCCGATGGGGGCAGGGAACACATTATAGGTAGCATTCAAAACGTTTAAGATTTAAAACAAAATATTAAAATTTCCTTTGGATAAAAAGGGATAGACAACAATGTGCATGAATCAATGATTAGTTTTATGAAGCATTTACATTGATTAAGTCTGATTCTTCATTTCGTTACACAAGGGAGTGATCCTGATGTAAGAGGAGAGAATCCGGCCTCTTGATTCCTCTAAAACTAATATGTTAGGTTTATGCCCTCAGATCTTTTGAACTTTCTGTTATTGCCCAACTTTTCATTATTGCAAATTATAGTACATTATAGTTTATAACAGAAAGATGTCAAAAAATTAAATCACTTATATTCCAGTAAAGCAAAGTTCTATTATCCAGGGAAATAAAACAATAGTCTATAACCTTTAAGTGTTCTAGTTGATTCTACATTTTTTACAGCTGATATCTCAGTTCTATCTTGGTACACTTTTATAGTATTTATTATTATTTTATGGTCAATAAACTTCCAGCATTTTTTTTTTAACAGTTACATGTGATTTGCTTGAGCAATAGATATTCTCCTGGGAAAAGCAGGATTTAAACAACTTGGAGTGTGCTGCTTGCTAGTGCACTAGAGAGTCTATTCTGTAGGTTATTTCATTTCAGTCTATAGTACGCATAGACAAGAGCATTTTATTTGATTAATACCTTGAAAGATCTACTATGAAAATATTAATATCTCTTAAATAGGCATCTTCACTTAGTAAATGAGATCATCAACTTTCTCTATTGCCAGTATTTCAATATTTATCTGTTTCTGTGGTAATGGTAGCTATAAATCTATGAACCTAAAGGAATAAAACATCCCTGTGATTGGATAAGGAAAAGAGTTTGCACTTTGCATTCAGAGAATTCATTTTTGTATTTATTCCTTGAGTTAATAGGAATATTAAAAAAAAAAATAGAAACTGCCCCCTACAAATTAATGTAAGAAGAATAAAAATGCACCCTAAATTTTCTGATGGCATTCCTGTATATAACATGCATTAGAAACAGACCCTAATAATAAATAAAATATGGTAATCCATAAATGTATAATACATTTATCTACATCATGGCCCATGACAATCCATCTTATCATTTTAAAAGACCATGTGAATTTGATATATGCACTCACAATCTGGATTTGGACACATTTAAATTGCATATGGGGAAAATTGTCTCCTTTAAAAATTCAGATGGAAGCCTAGATATCAAGTGGACACATGTATAAGCTCGGCGTTACTCATTTGACACTAATATGTAAATAGATCAAGCATACATAGTTATTTATGCCTCTGATAACTTGAGAGCATTTGGCAATTCAGGCTACTATATAAAAAGGAACAGTAATTAAAGGAGAGGAAAGAAATGCATATTATAAAACAGCAAATGATCTGTCATATAGGAGAGATTTGGTTTTTACAGTTTTCTAGGGATAGCCTGGAGATGCCCATTAAGTTGAATTAGGAGACTGCATAATCCACAGTGATAGGTTTTCATAGTAATAAGAGACATCCATCAAAAGTTGTAAGAATCCCCATATCACTTAAAAAAAATCAGCATTTTTGTTGACAAACTGGCTAAAAAATATGGTCTGTTGTACAATTATGGACTATAACGTAGAGGTGGCTGATAAGGAATAGAGAGGAACTCATTTGTGGGTGCAGTTGTGGGGAAGACAGGTAGGTTGGTAGCCAGCCAAATTGTCTGTGTGTGGGGGGGAGGGGGGAGGGAGGAAGAAATAGAAGGAAGGATGCAATGTATGAGATTTGGGGTTTATATATTGCTGTTGATACCCAAAAAATAAATACGTATTTTTTTAAAATAGAAATATTAGTGTTATGCGCTAGGAAACTGGTAATTCAGTGATTATAGAAGCAATTGTTTGCTCAGCATTAGCTTGCACTAATATATTTCATCTCTCAGTTAAACAAAAAAAACTACTGTCAGCCAGATTCTGTTTATTTTTATTTCTAAACTGGTTCAAGGGCTCTTTAGCTATAACAACTTAAATGAGCCAAAAATTCAAAGTGAGAGCGCTTGAGAAATATTGCTAGACAGCTGATTGGAAAATTTTGACAAAAATCCGAAATGAACTTGGCTGAAACTTTTTTCTATTTTCTGAATGTTGTTCATATGAACTGTACAGGCACTCCATGCAGCCTCTAAAACAAGGTGTGTGGTCTTGGTATGGAGTCAATGGAGATCTTGGCCAGCATAAGATCTTGGAAAATTTCCTTGCACATCTTTGAAGCTGGGTACCTAGAATTAGGGGCCACTTTTGAAAAATTGTGGCCTTTATTTCTAGGCTTAAAGAAGACCCTGAGTAAGAATTAGACCACATGGGCTCCTTCAAGTTTCTACCATACCCATCCTCCATCTAGCTGCTGCTGTTTATCATGTGGCATTATTCCAGCTAGTGGTCTACCTGGGTTGGAGTCATGTATGCTACAGCTTCTCTTAAATTCTGATTCAGCAAACTCTCCCTATCCAGCAAAGCGCTTAGGTAACTGTTAAGTCCCATAAAATCAATCAGACCTAAGCGCTTTGTTAAATAGGAATGGTTTGACTCAGGATCTCAAAAATATCACACACTGTTGACATATCTCCAGAATCCTGAGGTGCACTCAGGAAGGCCTGTGTCCCCTGGTCCTGAGGCTCCACCCCTAACCCAACAACAATGATTTCAGCTTTATCTAGTGACAGTGTGGGAAGACTTCCAAGAGTTCACTCAGCTCTGCTACTCTGCTTCATGGCTTCAACAAAGAGCTGATTCTGCATAATCTCCCAGCAGAGTCCTCCCAATGGCACAGATCCTCAGCAGAGACAGAATCAGTAGTATGAAAGACCTAACTTCTACCTTGTGGCAAGGGCTTTGCTTCTATTTTCCACTCTGCCTTTTCTCAGTTCAGTTCCACTATCCAACCAATTCTGAGTTGGTGTACAGTTAGTGTGATTTCTAAAGTATTACTAAAGGAATTCTGTGAAGAAAGGTTATGCAAATAAAGCCCCTTGTCCACAGAAGATGACAGTCGGAGATTCTTATCCTCTAGAGCAGTGGTTCTCAAACTAGGGCCACCGCTTGTTCAGGGAACGCCCCTGGCGGGCCGGGTCGGTTTGTTTACCTGCCGTGTCCACAGGTTTGGCCGATCGCGGCTCCCACTGGCCGTGATTCGCCGCTCCAGGCCAACGGGGGCTGCAGGATGCGGCGCGGGCTGTGGGATGTGCCTGGTATCAAAAAGATTGAAAAACACTGCTCTAGAGATCTTCAGGCCACAGGGTTTACATTTGTAAATGTGGTTATTTGGTACTTAGCTGCACCCATGTGGCCTCTTCATATTCTTGTTGTAAAAAGATCAAAGGACAGAACAGCTATTAATTACACTTACATGTGTCAAAGTGCTTTGCCAAATGGGAATAGGCATAAGCACACAGTGATATCCATTCAAATTGTTGCTGCAAAGACTGTTTTCCTAGTCAGTTGCTTTGACTATGTCATCCCTCTCTTTGCATCCTTTCACTGGTTCTCTCTTTTCTGTCATATCAATATAAATGCTTCTCTTCACTTTCAAGGCCCTTCATGACTTATCTCTTATTCAGTATCAAAAGGTACCCCCCCGCCCCCTTCTGATTGGCCCAGGATATCAGCCTCCATTTCCCACTTGTTAAATTTTTTTTCCATGCTGCCACTCATGCTTGGGAGAATCTCTCCATGAACATCTGCAAAACTAACTCTTAATAGTCCTTCAAAACCTCCCTTAGCTCTCTTTTGCCATGAGAAAAACTTGAAAATAGTTAGGTCACTAGTGTACTGAGACCACTGCCAATCAAGCTGATCAGTAGAGTCTCATTGTTTCTTGTACTCCCCCATCTGTCTGTCTCTTATGTTATCTCTTGTCTTAGACATATATTCTAAGCTCTCTGGGGAAGAGGCTACCTTTTTGTTATGTGTTTGTACAGCACCTAGCAGAACGGGGTTCTGGTCTGTGACTGGGGCTCCTAAATACTATCCATGATTTGCTGAATTGGGTTCTGAGTCAACAGTGCTGCCTTGAGAAAGGATTCAGTGAGCTTGGACAATATGGGACCATGCACTCCTTATTCAAGCCAAAACTCCCATTAAGGTCAATAGGAATTTTGAATTGCATTAGATGTGCAGGATTTGATTGCATTCATGTTTGAATTCCTTGCAGATACAATAGGTCGTTGTATCACACTTCATTAACAGACCTGCCTCACTGCAAGATTCACAGCAGTATTTTAATTGTCACCATGTAAAGCCCCATGCCTGGAAACAATACTGTTGGGAGAGATATGACTCTTGTTCAGCTTCATTTGGCTCATAGAGTAACATCATTTTTGGTGGTTTCACTTTAGGTGCTGGTGTTTTCTGTAGTGAAACTACAAAGACCTGATCCTGTAATCCTTACTACAGGAATAGGTCTACTAAAATCAGAGACTACTCATGTGAGAAAGAGTTGCAGGATCAAAATCTAAGGTAGCAGCCCCAGACACCTTGTATAATACATAAAGAAAGATATTTGCTGGAATTGACCATGTATCCCATTCACCCACCCTCTCTATTCATTATATTGTTCTTATATTGAAATATAGAGCAGAATTTTTTAAAACATTTTTTCCCCCATAATACTGACTTTATTCTAGGTTGGTAGCACAGTTAGACATTCTCGTGGGATGAAATATAGCAAAGCTAGGTATATTTGCATATGAGTGCCAAGGAAAGAAACCTGTATTTTCCATGTGATAAGCACATTGTTATTTCACTGCATTTAAAATGCACAACTAGTCATTTCACAACATTATTTCCATTTTAAAACCTGCTTAGTGTCATTTAGTGCAATTTTATATTACAATACTAATATTATGTTAGCATTGTATTCTACTCCTTTCTCACATGCAGCACTGAATTGCTCTTCTTTCTTTTAAGTAATCTTTCCCCTACCTTCTTTTCCGTAAATTTCAACAAACATTAAGTATGCTACTGTTGCTCTTGCATAAGTACTTATATGGCACTTTCATTTTTTTTTTTAGACTAATAATCTGACTTAATTATGAATGATGCTAAGATTATAAATGATTGGGTTGTCTTCTGAAAATGCAAATTGATTTCACACACAGTTTCTCCTGACTTTTCTTTTTTTAAAATAGGTTCAGTGTTCCAGGCTTATCATCTGCTTTGAATTAAGTTCTTAGATATTCTCCTCCAATGACTGCCACTGGAATGTGGGATTTCTCCTTTTTTCACATCTATTTTCATACTTGTTTCTTCTGTTTCCCTGGCTCTCTTTATTTCACATTTGTGTGAACAGGACTTTGTCTGTCTGATGCACTTCGGTGCTTTTGTGGGACAGAACTACAGTACAAGCCTTTAAGGAATGTAAGGAATTGTCACTCACCAGCGGGTATCAGGTCACATCAGAAGTGAAGGTTGAGAAGAAGGAACAAGGAAGTTTGATCTGCAAACAGAATTGTAGAACTGCTGCTGCCAGATGGGTGGAGGAAGGCAGTTGTGACATTGTGCAGTCTATATGGTTTTATAAAAACATAATAAGAAGTGAATATAATGTAACTGGAATAGGCTTCATGCAAAAGGTCTCTTGTAAGGTATCATTACAAAGCTTATAATCTACTGAGTGTGATCATCCCATTTGTATAAATGTACCACTCTTGTATCTAAAACTAGAAATATGAAATATAACTCTGAGGGCCTATTGTAATTATGTAAAGTGTGGGCCATTAATGATGGTTTGGAATCTTGATGACTCCCATTAACAAGGACCATTATCCGCAGATGGCTGTGTTTACCTGTGAGTCTTCCTATATATGTGTGTGCTGGCAAGTGGGCAATGAAGTCTTGCAGAGACATGTGATCATGTCACCTGAACTGGAATCCATCTTTAACCTGGTGCTTTTCCAGTGAGGGGGGGTGGAAACCCAGAGGGACAAAGGGTTCCTGCCTTATGCAAAAGATATATAAAGGGGTGGAACAGAACAAAGGGGAGAGAGAAGCCATCATGAAGAATCCCCTAGCTAACACCTAAGCTGGAACAAGATCTGTATCAGGGGAAAGAATTGTGCCCAGGCCTGGAAGGTGTCCAGTCTGAGAAAAACTTACTGAAGCATCTCTGAGGGTGAGATTATCTGTATTTAGTTTGATTAGACATAGATTTGCGCATTTTATTTTATTTTGCTTGGTGACTTACTTTGTTCTGTCTGTTACTACTTGGAATCACTTAAATCCTACTATCTATATCTATCTACCAAACTATCTTTGGGACAAGTGATTCAGACCCTGGGCCTGTGTTGGAGCGGACTGGAGTGTCTGGCTCAGCAAGACAGGGTGCTGGAGTCCTGAGCTGGCAGGGAAAACAGGAACAGGGGTAGTCTTGGTACATTGGGTGGTAGCTCCCAAGGGGGTTTCTGTGATCCAACCCATCACAGCAGTCATGGCAGTTGGCTTGGGAAGGGGACATAGTTGTGCCACCGTGAGGTCTCTGTATTTGTTGGGGCAGTACACTGTTATGTAGGAGTGTGGGAGTACAGCTTCGGACCGGGGGGAAAGGGACATAAAAAGCACCCTGCACTCTTCTGCAGTACAAGTGACCTATCTGTGTCTCAAAACCCCTTCTCACTGGGCGTTGGGAAAAGGAGTACAGATTCCCCATGGCTCTTTGGACCAGATCTTCTATGGTGTTTCAGCCCTATATGCCCATTGATTTCAATGGGAGTTTGGTGCCTAAATATCTTTGAGGATCTTGTCCTTTGTGCCTTCATACCTCTCCTCTTTGTACTTGAGGGAGATAAATTAGGGACAGAAGATCCTCCTGGCTTTCTATCTCTTCCTCTTTTGAGCTGCTAGGAGAGGAAATTAATCCTATAAGTGTCTCTGTTGGAATCTCCCTCCCCAGTTCTGTAAGAGGGGACCTGTGAGGAGTTAGACAAGAAGGACACAGGAATGTGGCTGCACCTTTTTTCAGTGAGGACCCTGCAAAGTCTCCATTCCTCTCACTCTTGTCTCAAAGGTCATAAATAAGTCATAGTACATGATGAGAACTTTCACAGCTGAGGCTGTATTTAAAGAACACTGTCAAATCACATTTGGCCCCAAATCTATGTAGATTGTGAAAGTGGCTTCATAAATATAAAATGGATTATATCATATGAATTATCATATGTGATATTTGGTTTTCATGGTATTCCATATGCAGTCTGTTGGTTTCTTTTAGAACATTGACCTCACCAATTCATATAAGAAACTGTTATTCATTCAACATCTTGGTTTTAGTCTTTCTAATATTCCTCCATGCATATTTTTTATTCAAACTGAAGAAATAGCAAATACACTGGGGGCTTTTTACTAATGAAGAACTTGTTCAAAAATGACTTGACTCTACAAAAAGAGGGGCTAATTACTGTCTTGGACACTGTGATGGGGTGTCTTCCTCACACTGTCCCATAAGGGGTTAAGAGAGCCCTTAGGAGGCTGAGCATCAGGCAGTCAATTGGAGAGGGTCTGTAAGGAGCAGTCAATAAGGGCTGGGTTTGCCCATATAAGAAAGGCTATGGAGCAGAGCAGTTCAGTTGCTCCCTGGAGCTCAAGAAGGGAAAACTGGCAGTCTTGCAGGAGGAAGAAAGCTAGTGTCTTGGGCAGAGCATTGCTGGGCAGGATGAGGGGAGTGAGTGAGCTCCTGGTTAACTGCTCAAGCCCTGAGACAAGAGCGGAAAAGGTGCTGGGGCTGCAGGTAAGTGGCCCAGGAAAGTAAACTGAGGGGATGGAGGGGACACAGAATGTGGCTGTCATCTACAGGGTCCCTGGACAGGCCTGGGGTCCCTCCCTGCTCCCACTCACTACTGAGGAAGTGGCTGGATGGTAGACTACTGTTCCCCCAGAAGGAGGAAAGCCAAGTGTGACACAGTGAGAGGGCTTTTTCCTGAAGAGAATGCCATGGTCCTTGGGGTGACACGGGTCCAGGAGCAGAGGTGGTGGTGGGTGAGACACCACCAGAAGAGGGTGCAGAGCTAATTCCCAAGACCGCCAGCAGGAGGTACTGCTGTGGTGAGTTGCACCCTGTCACAGAGACTTTGATAGTTGACTGAATTAAAAATTCATCATCATCAACAATCTGTGCTTAATGGACATGATTAGAGAGTAAAATTAAGTAGATAGTTTGACTGCATCATTGGTATGCATTCCTACACAGAAGGTTTAAACAGCAATTTTAATTTTCATAACAGCACAGTGTATATTGTAAATGGATGGTCTTTACAACTCATTCATACCATGGCCACCTGTTCAGTTTTGTTATGTTGTGCCTAAATATCATGAATGTGCTTAATCATTTCTGGAAGTGACTGAAATGTCACAGTCCCATGGAAAATTGAAGTACAGTAAGCAAAGCTGGCCCATCTGATTCTTATGATACTTCTGACTTTTTTAATTGTAGCTTCTTATGGTTGTTTTGTAAGAAAGAAAACAGGATGATTTTGAATTATACACTACATTTCCTTCCAATGTTAACCTTTTTTATTGTGATTAGAATTTTACATTAAGTGTTAATGTTTTTTACTAAGAAGCAGGTTAATTGTATCATCTATTTTCAATTAGCTCTAATAGAGTGCATGTATAGCTTCAGAGTCTATTGTGCATGTCCTCATAGAGATGGGGAAATGGAGTAAAAGCTATTATTTTGATGTCCTGATAAATTATGTTCCATATTATGTTAGATTAACAAAATGCATGACTAATGTCCCATGTACACATGAGCTGTGACAGCATTTCTGAATGTTAATAAATTTGAATGCTGGCTAAAGTCCAGTCTTTTTTTATGGTTAATGCAAATTAAATCCACATCTTCCCATTATACTTAGTAATTTACTTCTAAATGCTCAGTTTTAGCCATTATTGGCAACCTTTGTACTGTAGCTCTTCTGTCAGAACTGAAAATTTAAAAAGATAAAAGATTTACTGGTAGGTTGAGTTGAGGAATGATCTGTTTTATGAAAGCTCATTGTGGTCATAATAAGTGCACTGAATGGGTTGAGTTTTGCAGGTGACAATGGCTTGAAATACACTCCAGACCTAAATTGTCTGAATTTGTTTGCAAACGTTACTGTTATTCAAAGTAACCAAACAACATCTGATTAAACAGTAAAGTTCAAGATCGTCAGGTTGGCCTTGTACAGGGGTATTAGAGTGCAGGAGAGGGCATGGGGAACTCTGTATTTCCTTCTTGCAGCTGCTGTAAAGAACCAGGGCACGGAGGCTGCAGCACTGAACCCAGAAAGAACCTGGTGGGTTGGAGCCCAACCCCTATCCATTCATCAGACTGCAATGGGAGGAGTGCTTTAGATCACATTGCATAACCTGCTTTTCAACACTGTCCCCCAGCACCTTTGGCGGCATTATTATTAGACAGGAATAATGCCTCGGGGTACTTCTGCTCAGGGAATGGTGCCTTTCCTCCCTTTCTCCAGTGCAGATATGTGTCTGTGTAGGGAAAGTTGAATTCTTAATATTATTTGTGGGCTTTATTCACATGGGTTTTGCTGGCAGAACCCAGGCTGCTAGCACCTGTGGGGAAGAAAATCAAAGGACAGATACAGTGGCACAGGATGCCTGCAATTACCCTGTTCTGCTGGAGACCCACAACAGGCCAGTTCAACTTAGAAAGTAGGTAGGGTCAGTAGCAGAGAGGCTTGGGTATCCAGGAGATAGGCTGATTGGGGTTCTGTGGAACATTCAAAATTACATCCCTAGCTGAAGAACTTCTGGAGGAAGGTGAAAGAGCTTCCTCTATGGCAGATCCCTTGATGCAGCTACCCCCATGGCATGCATGGGATTATGGTGCTAACTGCACTCACTTGACCAGCTGTGGTGACAAACTATATCCTGTGTGCTTTTCTTGTAAAAATACTGAGTGCTTCCTAGAGTTCCCCAGCATACAGCAGGGAGTGTACCTAATGCATTGTCCCATAGTAGTCCAGTTCCCCACACCTTCCAAGTGCATCCCACTAAAAAAGAAGCTGCCCCTAATTTATGAGAACACAGGGGGCTGGATTCTCAGCAGGTGCAAACTGGCATAGGTGCCTTGAAGTCAATAGTTAGGCCAATTTACATCAGCTAAGAATCTGGCTCAGGGTCTGCAACTGTGGCTACTTGAACCCTCTCCAACTGTGTATTCATGCAAGGGCCAGCCAAAATGGATAATGGATTAAAACCCAAGGTTTTATGTTGTTTACTTCGTGCATCTCATAGACTCATAGACTCATAGACTTTAAGGTCAGAAGGGACCATTATGATCATCGGGTCTGACCCCCTGCATACTGCAGGCCACAAAACTGTCCCTACCCTTCCCTTGACTCTGCTGATGAAGTCTCCAAATCCTGTGTTTTAGTGACTTCAATTGGCAGAGAACCCTCCTGCTAGTGATCCCTGCCCCATGCTGCGGAGGAAGGCGAAAAACCTCCAGGGCCTCAGCCAATCTACCCTGGAGGAAAATTCCTTCCCGACCCCAAATATGGTGATCAGTAAGACCCCGAGCATGTAGGCAAGAGTCTCCAGCCTGATCCTTGTTAGCCATTATACTATTTACCTGCCTTTGCTCGGTATTCCTCAGCTAATATGTTTTACCATTAAACCATTCCCTCCATAAACTTATCTAACTTAATCTTAAAACCAGACAGGTCCCTCGCCCCCACCGTTTCCCTCGGAAGGCCGTTCCAATATTTCACCCCTCTGACGGTCAGAAACCTTCATCTAATTTCAAGCCTAAACTTCCCCACGGCCAGTTTATATCCATTCGTTCTCGTGTCCACATTAGTACTAAGCTGGAATAATTCCTCTCCCTCCCTTGTATTTATCCCTCTGATATATTTAGAGAGAGCAATCATATCCCCCCTCAGCCTTCGTTTTGTCAGACTAAACAACCCGAGCTCCTCTAGTCTCTTTTCATACGGCAGGTTTTCCATTCCTCTGATCATCCTAGTGGCCCTTCTCTGCACCCGTTCCAATTTGAGTTCATCTTTTTTAAACATGGGAGACCAGAACTGCACACAGTACTCCAAATGAGGTCTCACCAGCGCCTTATACAACGGAAGCAGCACCTCCTTATCCCTACTAGATATACCTTGCCTAATGCATCCCAAGACCGCATTGGCTTTTTTCACCGCCACGTCACATTGTCGACTCATAGTCATCCTCCGGTCTACAAGAACCCCTAGGTCCTTCTCCTCTTCCGTTACTTCTAACCAATGTGTCCCCAGCTTGTAACTAAAATTGTTGTTAGTCATCCCTAAATGCATCACCTTACACTTTTCACTATTAAATTTCATCCTATTTCTGATACTCCAATTCTCAAGCTCATTCAAGTCTCCCTGCAGAATATCCCTATCCTCCTCCGAATTGGCAACGCCTCCCACCTTCGTATCATCCGCAAACTTTATCAGTCCACTCCTGCAATCGGTTCCGAGGTCAGTTATAAATAGATTAAATAAAATGGGTCCCAAAACCGAACCTTGAGGAACTCCACTGGTAACCTCCCTCCAACCTGACAGTTCACCCTTCAATACGACCCATTCGAGTTTTGTTTCTACCTTGGATATGGTAATCCCCCATTCTGTATGCCCCTCTGTCATGGTGCTAGTATCCCTAATCCCTTCATTGGCCTCATTAAACACCGATGCAAAATATTCATTGAGATATTGTGCCATGCCTAGATTATCTTTAATCTCCTCTCTGGCTATAGTCTTCAGCGGTCCCACTTCTTCTTTCTTTGCTTTCTTCCTATTTATATGGCTGTAAAACCTCTTACTATTGCTTTTAATTCCCCTCGCTAGGTCCAACTCTACATGGCTTTTGGCCTCTCTCACTCTATCTCTACATTCTCTGACTTCACTAAGGTAAGTTTCCTTACTGATCCCTCCCCTCTTCCACTCTTTGTACGCTTTCTGTTTTTTCCTAATCGCCCCTTTGAGTCGGTCGCTCATCCAGCTCGGTCTAAATCTCTTGCTTAGTAATCTTTTTCCCTTTTTTGGGATACAAGCCTCTGACAGCTCATGCATCTTTAACTTAAAGTAATCCCAGGCTTTATCTGCCTTAAGATTCATTAATATGTTTGCCCAATCCACTTCCCTTACCAGTCCCCTTAATTTGTTAAAATTGGCCTTTTTAAAATTATAAAGGCTAGTCTTTGATTTAATTCTGTTACTCCTTCCGTTTAGTTTAAACCGGATTAGCTCATGATCACTGGAGCCCAAGTTGTCCCCTACTACCACTTCCTCAACGAGGTCCTCACTACTCACCAAAATCAAATCTAAAATGGCCTCCCCCCTCGTTGGTTCAGCTACCACTTGATGAAGGAATTGATCAGCAAGCACATCTAGGAACATCTGAGCCCTATTATTGCTACTAGCATTTGTTCCCCAATCTATATCCGGGAAGTTAAAGTCCCCCATAATTACACAGTTTCTATTAGTATTTACTTCTCTAAACACATTAAATAGTTCTTTATCCATATCCTGGGTTGATCCTGGCGGTCTATAGCACACCCCAAGCACTATCCCTGGGGAGGCTCTAGTAGTCCTTTTACCCAGTGTGAGTATTGCCCAGACTGATTCTGTGTTATCTATTCCATCAACTATTATTTCTTTACAGCTTATCTCACTATTGACATACAATGCCACCCCGCCACCTTTACCTTTGTTCCGGTCTTTCCTAAACAGCGCATACCCCTCCATACCTGTATTCCAGTCGTGACTGCCGTTCCACCATGTTTCAGTTATTCCTACGATATCTGGTTGCAACTCTTGGACCAAGAGCTCCAATTCCTCCATTTTATTACCGAGGCTTCTTGCATTAGTGAATAAGCACCCTAATGTATGTTGTTTAGCCTGTCTCCCATTAGTAACACTATATGTTACAGGCCTCTTTGTGTCCTTCCCCCTTCTCCTTCTTATGTCCAATCTCATCTCCCTGGCTATATCTCCTCTTATCTCACTCACCTTTTCAATGTTGGAATCTGGCGTGGAGATTAACTGTACATCTCCCAACCGTCTCCCCAAACTTCCTAGTTTAAAGCTCTTTTGATAAGATGAGCCAGCCTCCCTCCCAGAAGTCTATTTCCTTCCCTACTCAGATGAAGTCCATCCCGCGAGAACAGCTGTCTGTCCCCGAAAGCCTCCCAGTGGCCATACATCCCAAAGCCCTCCTTATAGCACCACTCCCTTAGCCAACTATTTATTCTCACAATCCTATCAGCCCTTTGCTGCCCTTCCCTTGGAACAGGCAGAATCCCACTAAAGATAATCTGAGCCTCTATCTCCTTAAGTGTCTTCCCCAGCCTAGCAAAATCTCCCTTGATTCTCTCTAATGAGAACCTAGCCGTGTCATTCATTCCTACATGAAGGATTATCAAGGGGTTCTTACCTGCTCCTTTTAGGATCCTTTTCAACCGCAGGTCCACATCGCGTATCTTCACGCCTGGTAGACAGCACACCCTTCTGTTCTCTGGGTCCGCCCTGGTCACAGGCCTGTCCAATCTCCTCAGTAAAGAGTCTCCAATTACGTACACCTGCCGTCGCCTGGCAACAGTGCAATCTAGTAATCTAGTCTCTGACCCCTCTAGTCCTGACCTGTGTCTGTTCCTATCTTCTCTTATGCTCCCCCTTGTGCCTTCCTCTATCCTCTGGGGGCCCAGGTTTTGCGCTGTCTCCATCAACACCTCCCCTCTATCGGACTAGCGGCTCTTCTCTTCTTCCTCACCCTCCCACCTTCTGTCACCACCTGCTGCCCCTCCACCTCGTTATCCAAACACCCAAATCTGTTCCTGAGTTCTATTCCCCCCTCACTGGCCCTCCTTTTCCTTGGCCTGCTTCTCACAGTCACATGCTTCCACTTCCCTTGTTCTCCCCTTTCCATTCCCCTCTCACTGTCGTCTACTTCTGCCTCCTCCTGCACCCTAGAGCATTCCCCTTCAGCCCCTCCTTGCCTGTCCTCCATCAGCTGCTCAAACCCCCACCTAAACTCCACCAGGGTATCTACCTGCATCTCCAGCCCCTTAATCTTTTCCTCCAGTAACACTATAAGGCGACACTTCATACAAACATACCTTTGTTCCAGGTCCCCTGCTAGGACTATATACATACCACAGCTTCCACATGCAGCCATCTGCATTCTGTCTGCTGCTGCTTGGCTCATGGCTGCTGCAGTCTCTGCCTTCAGCACCTGGGGACACAGAGCACACAACACACCGCGCCCTCCTGCCTCCCCCTTACCCTCCCCCTGCAAACTCCCCTGTTAGCCGCCCTGTTTGCTGCCTCCGGTGCCGCTGCTCGCAGGTGTGCCACTGCCTGGCTGGGCGGCCGCTTTTATGGGCCCCTACTCAGCCAAGCCCCGCCCCCTAATAAGGGCTCGGCGTCCCTCCCAGCACCCTGCCCCTACAGGCCTCTACAAACACACAAGGACAACAAAGACAGACACAAATACAGATACCTTCTCCTCCAATGAGAACTCCCTCTCAAACTCCCCTGTTAGCCGCCCTGTTTGCTGCCTCCGGTGCCGCTGCTCGTTATTAGTGAGGTATACAA
The DNA here is from genome assembly GCF_027887155.1 of Malaclemys terrapin pileata. Classification (NCBI taxonomy): domain Eukaryota; kingdom Metazoa; phylum Chordata; order Testudines; family Emydidae; genus Malaclemys; species Malaclemys terrapin. The sequence goes on from NC_071507.1 coordinate 130,305,172, forward strand.
ATGAGTGCTTTCTTTATTAGCTTAGGGACTCTCAGGTCAATTATCCATGCAACCCTCAAGGAGGCTTCTTTCTGAAACATTTCCATAGTATATCAGTAAATGATGAACCTATTAGCAAACTAAATTTGACAGAATCATGTCCCTACTTTAATGGTAGTTCTTAAACATTTTTCATGTCATGAGGGTTCGCAAAGAAAGGGAACATATCTTACTCTGGGAACAAGGCTCAAGTGTTCTCAGATTCCTTAAGAATAATCTGACAAAGGCGGAAACACCTTGGCTGTTTAAATAGTAAATTTAAACTCTGATCTAAAGGCAGCAAGTTTTTCCTGGCCAAAATCCAAAGCTGGAGCTAGAGATTGCATGCATATATAAAATGCATAGCTAAGAACTCTGATTTGGTATCTGTCACTGAGCCAGAAGATTTAGATTAATTAACTAATTTACTCATCTCAGAATTTTAAATATTGCTGTAAATGGGATTTTCTATACCCATGACAATTTTCTAAAGGTGTCTACAGATTTTCTGTGTGTGTGTTTGTGTTGTGTTGTATACACACAGGACTTCTCAGCATATGAAAACTGAGGAAACATAAACTATATATTTTCTTGCATAAAGATACTAGGTTTGAGTCCACAAATTCTCTCTTTTGTGAGCAGTCCTTACATAAACAAATAATCTCATTGCCCAAGTAAAGTCATTTACTTCAATGAAGACTGCTCACATAAATCAAGTTTGAAAGATCGGCCCCATTCTCTTTGATTCATATGTGAGTGTTTGTATTTTTCTGTGTTGGAATTCTTATGTTTATAAATAAAATGCTAAATTTACACAGCACTTGAGTGACAGCTCTGTCTGAGTTCAGATGGAGCACACTAGAACAATTTTTTCCCCCTTCATTATAAAATGCTTTTAGGTACATAATGAGAAAGCTAGAGTGACAGATGGATTCCTGTGGTTTGGAAAAGTGTGGGTGATTTGGAGCATTAGGCTACAGGCCTATCCATGGGGAGAGGAGATATTTTTACAACTCATGAGCTACATGCCTATTGCTGTATTTTGACCAAGATTTTCAACAGTGACTAATGAGTTTAGGTGCCCGTCTTGAGACACTAAATGGGGTTGATTTGCAGAAAATGCTGAGCATCCACCCTCTGAAAATCAGGTCCCTTTTAAGGTATCTCAAGCTGGGCACCCAAACTTACTAGTCACTGTTGAAAATCTTGCCTAAATGAACACAGCTTGGGGAAGTTTAGCTTAAGTAGAAGGCACCCACATGACAGCCCCTCTGTGACGCGATTTAGTCACATCAATCATGACAGTTCTGGGGAGGGTTTTCATGCAGACTAAGAAGGCCCCATACCACACCCCTGTGCTTCGTGGTAACTAATACAAGTTCTGATCCTGTGCCTGGATCTGAACAGATAGATCCCTGTGCATGTGCATGCACACGCAGTCCCAGTGCATAAACTGTTCAAAAATCTTTTTCCTACCATTTTCCTACCCTTTCTTACTTTACTTTGTCCTTTGGGTTTTACTTGTATCTTTTTCTCCAGACTTCCATGAGTGCATCCCCCATTTTTCTTCTTTAGCTATTTATTTTATAAACAATTTTTCCCTACTAGCTTTTCCAACCATTACTATTTTATTTTCTCACTCTTATTCTGTTTTCTTGATTTCTCATTGAGCATCAAGGCCCCAGTTCCAGGAAGCACTTAAACACATGCTTAACAGTAAGCACAGCCCTAAAACTAAGAATCCTTTTATGCTCAATCATGACACATCTCCTTTTCTAAAGCTTTGTGCTTTTATGGACCTATTCCTTCCTTGCCTCGAAAAGACAACTAACACAATGCCTACATCAGATTATAAAAATATAGTCCTATTCTGATCCCATGGGTGGCAGGGTGATGCTGATGATTGATGATGAGAGACAGGGTTCCTTCCAAAATTCAGAGCATCTAAGTACTTTCCCTTTGCCCCCAGTGCCCATGGTGAGTCGGTAACTTCACCTGGTCTGGCCCCTTCCTGTTCCAATAGCCAAAGAACAGAACTTACATTTCCCTCTGAATGCTGACACTGTTTTTAATTTTCCCAAACCAGCCCCTCACTCTCACCCTCCCTCTTGCCACAAGGCACAATTATCCCTTAATTATCTCCTTTTCACCCCAACTCCTGTCTGATGAATCAGAAGCCCTGACTTTAGGAGGGAGATGGTAGTAACTTTTTAACTCATGAAAATCAAACAGGTACAACAAATACATTGACTATTGATGTATTCTCTTTCTTTCTAATACTTTTAAAATTGAATGAATTACCTGAGATCTCATTTATTTCTTGCAATGATAGCTGACTATATCATATTATAAAAGCCTAAAAATGTGTCATGTGAGATAGCTTTTTAATGAGCAATCTCCGAAATAAATGTTCGTATTTTAACATCCAATCCTTGCACTTTGAGAATATAAAAATATTTTTGTTTTTGGTTCACCCATCTCATATTATGTTGATTTTATTGCATAGAAAGTGTGCTTTTCCTCTACTTATCTAGGCTATGACAATCTTAGACTGTTGTATGTCTCACTTCCAGAATTTTTAATGGACTATAAACTACTGCACACTCACTAATGCCTGTGAAAAGTCATGAAGTTGTAAAATTGCATTAGTGCTATAGAGTACAATATATTTTTTAAATGACTGAAAATGAGAACTGCAGAATAAGATCCAGGAGGTTACGCTTTTCCATTCTGATTGAGATTAGATTTGAGAGTGAAAGAAAATGATTTCCAGGGGATAAAAGAAGAGAGTGACAATCAACGTCACTTTTATGTGTAATCCCCATGTGGCATTTTACCAGCTCCTGGAGCTGCAAACAGCCTCGAAGGGTCTCTACCAAAAGGCCTTTAGTGGTAATAAGAACAGGAGTACTTGTGGCACTTAGAGACTAACAAATTTGTTAGTCTCTAAGATGCCACAAGTACTCCTGTTCTTTTTGCAGATACAGACTAACATGGCTGCTACTCTGAAATCTGTCATTTAGTGGTAATGGTTACCAGATTCAGGATGGGGATAGAAGGAACAGGACACTTCTGCAAAGGTCAATAGGGAGGCTGCTGCATGGGGGTAATCTGAGGGGACAGCTTGACTCTATCCAAAGGAGAGTTTACTTTCATTTTTGGTGTAGAAGCTGGGAGAGAGACAGAACAGTGGAAGGAGTCCCTGATAAACTCCCACTGCCTCCAAAGGGAGTTTTGCACTGCTGTGAGACTCTAAGCTGCCTGGACCAGGTAGCTCCAGCCCTATAGTAACCAGTGTCCCACAGTGGCACAGAGATCCGAACCAGCTACTGAAAGCCAGCCCAGACTCCAGGAGAATTCCAGACCAGGGAATCAATGAGTCCAATTGGAATCAAGAGACGGCTCTGTCCTGCCAAGTGGTGAAGATAAAATTAGATGACATTTGCTTAAATCAGCCAATCATAGAATATCAGGATTGGAAGGGACCTCAAGAGGTCATCTAGTCCAACCCCCTGCTCAAAGCAGGACCAATTCCCAACTAAATCATCCCAGCCAGGGCTGCGTCAAGCCGGGCCTTAAAAACCTCCAAGGAAGGAGACTCCACCACCTCCCTAGGTAAAGTATTCCAGTGCTTCACCACCCTCCTAGTGAAATAGTGTTTCCTAATATCCAACCTGGACCTCCCCCACTGCAACTTCAGACCATTGCTCCTTGTTCTGTCATCTGCCACCATTGAGAACAGCCGAGCTCCATCCTCCTTGGAACCCTCCTTCAGGTAGTTGAAGGCTGCTATCAAATCCCCCCTCATTCTTCTCTTCTGGAGACTAAACAATCCCAGTTCCCTCAGCCTCTCCTCATAAGTCATGGGCTCCAGAACCCTAATCATTTTTGTTGCCCTCCGCTGGACTCTTTCCAATTTTTCCACATCCTTCTTGTACTGTGGGGCCCAAAACTGTAATAGAAATACTAAACAATATTCAAAGACCTGTGTGTAAACTAGGTTTTGGCTTGGTAATGTTCTCCTGAACTCTCACCTGTTGCTATCTTAAATGGTGTAGTTTCTGCAAATAACAAATATTAAGTGTAGTAATTGAAGGCATGACATCACAATATTATTTTAACTTGTTTTTATGTACTTTTGATTTAAATACATGCTGAATAGAAAGTGTCTATTCTTTGCTCTAAGAACTCCTTAACACAGTTGAAAATTACAATAGATCTGTTGTACAATCGTTAACTTAAATCAAATCTCAAGCATATTTTGAATGTTTATGATCTCCCACTTGAGTCCTTAGCTTATGAAAACAAATGGTCCTTGGTGTGTGCCTTGATACACTAGGACTATTTCAGACAGAGGTGGAGGGGCACAGAGTGAAAGACACTAGACTTTGCTGACTGGATGGGACTGTGATGTCAGTCCTGAATTGTGCCACATCTGACAATCAGCGCTTGTACAAGTGATGTACATGCAAATAACTCCTGCACCTTATCAATGTGTATTTGAAGGCAGCTAGACCGGTCAAAAAGAGATGCTAATTCATTCCCTGGGTGAGCACCACATTTTTGTGTCCTGAGTTGACTTTGTCAAATCTTCTTTCATTGAATTGATACTGATAAAGTAAATCAAGATCTGCCCAGTAACTCTGGAGTGCTATAGAATGCAAATGTTCTTGGCCCTACTCTCATTCTGTGCTCCTCACATAAGAACATAAGAATGGTTGTACTTGGTCAGACCAAAGGTCCATCCAGCCCAGTATCCTGTCTACTGACAGTGGCCAATACCAGGTGCCCCAGAGGGAGTGAACTTAACAGGTAATGATCAAGTGATCTCTCTCCTGCCATCCATTATCACCCTCTGACAAACAGAGGCCAGGGACACCATTCCTTACCCATCCTGGCTAATAACCATTAATGGACTTAACCTCCATGAATTTATCCAGTTCTCTTTTTAAACCCTGTTATAGTCCTAGCCTTCACAACCTCCTCAGGCAAGGAATTCCACAAGTTGACTGTGCGATGTGTAAAGAACTTCCTTTTATTTATTTTAAATCTGCTGCCCATTAATTTAATTTGGTGGCCCCTAGTTCTTATATTGTGGGAACAAGTAAATAACTTTTCCTTATTCACTTTTTCCACATCATTTATGATTTTATATACCTCTCATACCCCCCTCCCTTAGTCTCCTCTTTTCCAACCTGAAAAGTCCTAGCCTCCTTAATCTCTCCTCATATGGGACCCATTCCAAACCCCTAATCATTTTAGTTGTCCTTCTCTGAACCTTTTCTAATGCCAGTATCTTTTTTGAGATGAGAAGACCACATCTGTACACAGGATAGCTATCCTCTGTGTTCCTTTTGGGAGCTCCAATGACAAAATGACTGTAATGAGTTAGATATGTGCTGTAATTTAAATTAGAATTGCTGCATCACACCGACTCACTAGTTTGTACAGTGCTTGAAGTATGTATTCATCCAGGGCCGCCAGTAGGTTTGGGCAGGTGGCACTGGGAAAGTGCAACAATGTAATGTTGTGTGACAGCATCAGTGTGTCCAGACTTTAGCCATTGTGATAGGTAAACTGCCCTCACAATTTCAAGTATAGGAATTTAATATTTTTGAGGATCACATGTTACTCATCATTTCATATGAAAACTCAATCTAGTACATATCCTAGCATTGGAGAATTTCATAGCTAAATTTTGTTTAAGTTCTGGATCTTATTTTCATCATTTTGTTTTGAAGCAATCAAGTAAACCATGTTTAATATGCATGAAATCTTGTGTTCACATTCTGAAAGCCAGAGGTGGCATCTTCCAATAAGTGAACCATTCACACTTTTGAAGGTAAAATGAGAACAGCTTTCTATTTCAGTTAGAAACGTACAGTGACAGTTCATGGCTCCATGAACTAGGTCCTACTCACATAATCTCCTTTTAACTAATTATGCATTCTGAACCCTTTACCTTAATCTGCCTGGAAACAATATGCCCTCCAGCTTCCCCCCCAGTAGATCATTAGAACATAGACTTTGGACATACTAGGGAGTTATGTTTGAACCCCTGTCTGGTGGAAATGGCAGAATCTTCATATAGGAGTATAATAACAAGAGGAAACTGATATTTTGAGAGTACTGGATGTCTGAGCATTTGAATATCCAGTTAAAAAATACTGGTCAAAGTATCTAGGCATTCAGTGTTCAGTGAATTCAACCATGGTGTTTACAAGCAAACAGGACTGCAAAGACTTAGGATATTTACTTAAATTAGTAGGCCCAATGGCTTATATGTCTCCTGGGCCAGTGTCCAGTAGGGGGTGGCAACATAGGAACCACCTGAGATTCCCCTATATAAGAGAAAGTGAATAGTTAAAACAGCTTTATGGCTACTTATCTTTCCTGGATGATCAGGGCCACCATGGATAACATCTGTAAATAAATTCTAATACTTCTTAGATATAAGAGACATTGACCAACTTTGGCAAACTTAGTGTATTTCAGTCAAGAGGCATCAGCATAGTAACTAGTGACGTTTCTCAAGAGCTGGGACATAAGAATGAATTGTTTGGGCATCTTTATTTACAGTTTGTCTATACATGAAATTTAATCCAGAATAAGGTGTTAACTTAAAGCAGATTCACTATTCCTAATGAACTCATTAAATCCACTCATGGATTTAATCTATGGAAGTGGATTAAATTAATGTAGAATAAAAGCTTCCACACATTGAGTTCATTAGGAATAGCTGTTCTGTACTAATATCCTAGGTAGACACACCCTTACAAGATCATACTCCGACCCCTCCTCTGGAAGTGCAAAACAGACAGAAAATTGGCTTAACAGCCTTCCTGCAGATTCCCCTGGCATAAGGGGGAATCACCAAGTGTCATCGATTTGTCTTAGTGGTTCCGTACCATCCACTACCTGGCCCATAGTGTGAGTGTCCAGAGAAAGCTGTGTGAGTTAAAGCAGGTAAGTGCAGACAATGGCACAGAAAAGAAGCAGAGGTTTCTGGTACATATGTTTAAATTCATGCATTGATGGTCAGGCATTAAATTAAACATTTAAAATGAGGGGAGAATGTGGAAGTATGTGAGTAGTGGATTGATGCTATATGGAGGTCTGACTTCAAATCAGGATGCTTTTGTGAGAGGAAATTTGTCTAGAGCTTACAGCATTAGAAAAGGTCTTAAGAGATAGAAGTTTAATTCCTGTGTGCTGTTACAGGAGTCACTTAATCCTATGGTTCAATTCCCCATTGATAATGGGGGCGGGGGATAAAACTTTCTTCCTCCCAATCTTTGTCTGTCTTGTTTATTTAGATTAAGAAATGAAAAGTTCATATTACTTGTTTGCACAGCACCTAGCACAACGGGGTCCCAATCTAAGATGAGATTTTTAGGCACTACTATGATAAATAATACATAGGCACTTGATTATTGTTAGGCCATAAGTCAAAACTGAATGTAGTGTTCTTATCCTGTTCCTTGAAATTCCACATTATTAATCCTCTACATATTGGATGAGATTTGCTGTGACTATTTACGAGGCATTGATAAGAGAAGACCAGGGCTGAAATAGCAGGAGTTGACACTGAAATAGCAGAGCTGGGTATGGAAGACAGCGCTTTGCATATCTCCACTATCTATTCATCTTTCTTAGGTTTTTCAGTAGTGCCTGTTCCTGTATTGTCTAAGCACTTTGATATGTGTAGGTGAGCAAAATCCTTCCCTTTCATCTTAGAGGATATTGTCTCATTTTTATAAGCCTTAAATTGGTTTCATTGATGATGGGAATGAGGGGTGCTGGTAAGTCAAATATTCCAGTTAACTAAGGGGGAGGGAGTTTGGGGGAGGGAGGGGGCTCAGGGCAGGGGGCTGAGGCACAGGAGAGGGTGCCGGGTGGTGGATCCAGGGGGTGCTCACCTCGGGCAACTCCCCGAAAGTGGTGACATGTTCCTGCTGCTCTTAGATGGAGGCGCAGCTGTTCCTAGACAGAGGTGTGGCTAGGTGACTCTGTGCGCTGCCTCCGCCCGCAGGCACCATCCCCACAGCTCCCATAGACTATGGTTCCTGGCTAATGGGAGCTGCAGAGCCAGTGCTTGGGGCGGGGCATGGGCAGCGCACACAGCCCCCATGGCTGTTCCTCCACCTAGGAGCAGCAGGGACATGTTGCCGCTTCCAGGGAGCCACACATAGCCAGGTAGGGAGTCTGCCAGCCCCACACCAACTGGACCATAAACCGGACTTTCAATGAAGACATGCCAGTTTATAAAGCTTTCCGGTTGGTAAAGTGCTGAATAACACAATTTTACTGTATTATCTAAACCAAAAATAACAGTCAAATTTAGCTTTTAACTGCTGTCCTCTTTGGAGGAAAGAGATGGGGAGAGGCGAAGGTGTGCACTGAAAGCCCATTCTACAGGTATTTTTGTGATCGTCAGTCCCTCTGGCAGTGTGGTGGGGCCAGCAGGATGCATGAAGCAGCACCTACTGATATATTCTTTCACAGATTGCAGTGAGACTTCTTCCTCAGCATCATTGTTGACTTGTTCAGAGGGAGGTGGAGCCAAGTCCCACTTTCTGCCCTTCCCCTTCCCTTTCTGAGGCTAGCTTCACAATCAATGCTAGCTGCCAGAGTCCTGGTGTACTGAGATTTCATCAACTGGGATTTTGGTTGGACTCTGCAGAAGAGTGCAATATGTTGGGAAGGCTTTTTTAATCCTCCTTCACCAGTACTGTGTGCTCATGTACATTTTCCTAGTCCATTGCTTTGACCATATCATCCCTCCCTTTACATTCCTTCATCGGTTCACCTTTCACTATTTCATCAAATATAAACTACTTCTATTCTCTTTCAAGGCCTTTCATGGACACTCCTCTTAAATTGCAAGCTCATTGGGGCAGGGACCATCTTGTTCCACATTTGTACAGTGCCTACCACAAAGGTACAATAATAAAACAAATAGACATAATAGGAAAGTTCTAGTTAAATGTTAAAGGTTTGGGATCTTGGAATTGTTCATAGTTCCCATTAGCAATGATAGGAATAATGTGCTTTAAATTGAATACTGTACCTAAATACTATGTTCTGGATACTACTGGTAATGCATATCTCATAATTATTATGCTTACATATTGCAGTGTAAATAAAATAGACACAGTATTATAGAAGGACTGTCTCCCTAAATCACATCCCCAGCAGTCAGAGCACTGGCTAGCCATACTACCTAATGGCCAAAGTCTGTGGATTGTCAGTAGCACCTAGTGGTTCAAGTCCAGGGCTGATGGTAGGGGAACACGGGCCATCCCACTCCACCAGGTTCCAATTCGGGGCCCTGGGACAGGTATCTCAGCTGTGCAATCTGGACAAGGATACTACGTAACCTAGTCACTAGGATACTTCCCACCATGTCCCTGCCTCTCCAGAGGTATAGCGAAGGCCTAACTTACAGCCTGCAGTGTGTCCCACCAGAAGGGGATCAGAAGGTTCCCCCACACTCAAGAGCAGATTCTCCATTGTCCCTTCTGTGGTAGCATGTGTCTCTGAATGAAGGTCTGGTTCGGAGCATTGTGGGGGGTCCTACTGTATTCCTGCAGTGGCCTTCTCCCTTGCACTGACCATTCTAAACTGTGCTGAGCCTTCTTATGTTCCACTTCCATGGCTATCAGGCACAGCTGGGCAGAGCATCTTGCAACCACAGTTGGTCCTTAGCCCCTGTTCCCCAATGTGAGGTTTCAAGTATCAGGGGGTAGCCGTGTTAGTCTGTATCTACAAAAACAACAAGGAGTCTGGTGGCACCTTAAAGACTAACAGATTTATTTGGGCATAAGCTTTCGTGAGTAAAAACCTCACTTCTTCGGATGCATAGAGTGAAAATTACAGATGCAGGCATTATATACTGACACATGGAGAGCAGGGAGTTACTTCGCAAGTGGAGAACCAGTGTTGACAGGGCCAATTCAATCAGGGTGGATGTATTCCACTCCCAATAATAGAAGAGGAGGTGTCAATTCCAGGAGAGGAAAAGCTGCTTCTGTAATGAGCCAGCCACTCCCAGTCCCTATTCAAGCCCAGATTAATGGTGTTGAATTTGCAAATGAATTTTAGTTCTGCTGTTTCTCTTTGAAGTCTGTTTCTGAAGTTTTTTTGGTTCAATGATAGTGACTTTTAAATCTGTAATAGAATGACCAGGGAGATTGAAGTGTTCACTTACTGGCTTATGTATGTTGCCATTCCTGATGTCCGATTTGTGTCCATTTATTCTTTTGCGGAGGGACTGTCCGGTTTGGCCAATGTACATGGCAGAGGGGCATTGCTGGCACATGATGGCATATATAACATTAGTGGATGTGCAGGTGAATGAGCCCTTGATGGTGTGGCTGATGTGGTTGGGTCCTCTGATGCTGTTGCCAGAGTAGATATGGGGACAGAGTAGGCAACGAGGTTTGCTACAGGGATAGGTTCCTGGATTGGTGTTTCTGTGGTGTGGTGTGTAGTTGCTGGTGAGTATTTGCTTCAGGTTGGGGGGTTGTCTGTAAGCAAGGACTGGCCTGCCTCCCAAGGTCTGTGAGAGTGAGGGATCATTTTCCAGGATAGGTTGTAGATCGTGGATAATGCGCTGGAGAGGTTTTAGCTGGGGGCTATATGTGATGGCCAGTGGTGTTCTGTTATTGTCCTTGTTGGGGCTGTCCTGTAGTAAGTGATTTCTGGGTACCTGTCTTGCTCTGTCAATCTGTTTCCTCACTTCCCCAGGTGGATATTGTAGTTTTACGAATGCTTATAAAGATCTTGTAGGTTTGTCTCTGTCTGAGGGGTTGGAGCAAATTCGGTTGTATCTTAGGGCTTGGCTGTAGACAATGGATCGTGTGATGTGTCTTGGATGGAAGCTGGAGGCATGTAGGTACGTATAGCGGTCAGTAGGTTTCTGGTATAGGGTGGTGTTTATGTGACCATCACATATTTGTACTGTAGTGTCCAGGAAGTGGATCTCTTGTGTGGAATGGTCCAGGCTGAGGTTGATGGTGGGGTGGAAATTGTTGAAGTCCAGGTGGAATTCTTCAAGGGCCTCCTTTTAGTGGGTCCATATGATGAAGATGTCGTCAATGTAGCGCAAGTAGAGGAGGGGCACTAGGGGACGAGAGCTGAGGAAGCGTTGTTCTAAGTCAGCCATAAAAATGTTGGCATATTGTGGGGCCATGCGAGTACCCATAGCAGTGCCACTGACTTGAAGGTATAAGTTGTCCCCAAATCTGAAGTGGTTGTGGGTGAGGACAAAGTCACAAAGCTCAGCCACTAGGCTTACTGTGGCCTCATCAGGGATACTGTTCCCTGATGAGGTTTGTACACCCAAAGATGCTCACTTTGAATGACGTGAGTATGCTGGGCCATTTATACTGGAAGCAATCACTTGTATAATAGGGATCAGACAAGGCAAGACCTTGATATCAATAACAAGATCTTTATCAGTTTCATGTGTTACATTGCATGTCACTAATAAGATCACTTTAAAAAGTGTAAAGACCTGGCACATAGGTGTATTTTACATTTTTAGCCAAGTGTAACATGCCTAATGTAAAATCATGAGTCAAATTGTGATTCCCCCACCCCCCGCCCATTATACAATGTCTGCTCTAAAGCAACAAAGCAAAATCTTTTGGAAAAGGTAGAAAGAAAAAGGTATAGGGAAGATTTGGGGAGTTTTTCCCCCATCGGTGCCCTTTGCCAATCTGGCATACAGGAGCTCAGAGGGTACCACAATTTGTTGGAGAAGAATTCCCCTAGCACAGGAGCAGTTTACAGCCCATATCATTGGCCCTGCACTAGTCCCTTTGCAGTCTCTAGCTGCATAAGGGCATGCCAGAGGTAGAAGGGGACATCTTTGCTACATGATGCTAAAGAGATTTAGGGCTATGACAGCCCAGAAGCAGCCCTTAAGAGGCTGCCATAAGTGAAAGCAATTTCAGAGCACAGCTGGCCCAGAACCTGAATGGGGCATAGATGGTTTAAAGCTATCTTTCATTCCACTCTCCTTTGACATCATCTGAGCTGAGTCTCCAAGAGGTGCAGCACAGTATCAGACCCCCAAACTTACTTAGGTGAATGCAGCCAACAGGCAAGCAAAGAATCAGAAAAAGGATCCAGAACTCTCAAAGAAGGAACAGAAACAGGGGCAGCTCTGGCTTTCTGGCCGCCCCAAGCAAAAAAAAAAAAAAAAAAAACCACGGCGGTCAGAACAGCAAAGCCAAAAAAAAAAAGTGGCCGTGCCGCCCTAGGATTGGGTGGCATGCCACCTCCTACAAGCTGCCACCCCAAGCACCAGCTTGCTCGGCTGGTGCCTGGAGCCAGCCCTGAACAGAGGGGACACAAAGACCACTGTCCACAGGGAGAAAGTGAGGAGGTGATGGATGATGATATCCTGTCTGGAACAACCAATTTTTTTTCTAGACTGTCTAGGCAATCTATGTCCAGTTAAATGGAGCCAACGTATGGCTATGGTACTATAGAGGTATTACCCGGTATGTAACCCACTGGTGATTAAGTGGAAACATTCATATGCTCCTTGGCTCCAAATACAGTACATTTTAAGTTCCATAGTAACTTATATTGGGTTACCCATAGAATAATCTATTATGAAGTCATGCATATACTGTATGGGTAACATATAGTACCTTTATGGAGGTATTTATATTGATGTAAAGTTTACAATAGGTTTTCTTGTAAGACTTGACTACATGGAAGGCAGCAGAGAATAAAGTTTCAATTATAAAATTACATATAGTGTTCCCTTAGTGATTGCACTGAAATTAGTTCCTGAGAACATTTTGTGCTCTGATAAGATACAGGATTCTATTGATGCTATGCTTAATTATATATATATATATATACTTAATAATTAATATGCCATATTTATATATTTACAAATTAAATAAAAATTCGTTCTACTATAATCCAGCAGTACAAAATACACAGATAAAGCAGATTTAAAATTAGGTCATATAGAACTAGTGGTGGGTACTTGAAAAGATTTTAATGATAGTCCTTTTAATAAAGAAAGTATCCACTTTAAGCATCCCCATACTTAAGAGGCAGTGGAATCACCAGCAATTGTAAAAATTAGGATTGCACCACTGTCTAGGTACCTATGTCCCAAATAGAGAAAGGAGCTATTACTGGTATAAACATGGGGTAAATTTGTACTACATTTAAAACAGCATGTATTCTTTCCACTCATTTTATTAGTTAAAATCATAGGCTCAAAAGTGGGCTATTACACTATCTCATTCAACTCACTTTTGATGAAAAAGCAATTACTTACTGCAGAATAATGCAGAGTGGGCACCACAGGTTAGGTTAAGCGTTTATTAGAAAAACACACAGCATTTAAATTAACCCAAATGACCATCATGTCAGTTCAAAAGAAACATGTGCTTTAATTTGTTAAACTGTAACCTTTGCTATATTAGAAAAATACTTTGGCACAAACACTTTACAAATGTCAGCAGAAAATCCATACTCCATTTCTTCACATTGGTTTTGTGACACAGTGTTTGCTGATATTCGACAAGGGATAAGTTACAATTGATTTCCTTTGGCCTGGACTCTTTTCTCTTGTATTATGGGGAATTAAAGGGCAAAAATGACCTGTTTCCCCCCAAAAAATTATTCATATGGATATGCTACAGTAGGTAGACTTAAATGCTGCCTGGAACTTAAAGGTCAACAGCATCTCTCAAGAAAGCTTTGAATGGTAACAGTTGAAATGGAGGCCAGAAACCTGCAATGAGCAAAAGTAATCTAGACAATGTAGTGCTTCACATATTAAGAATACTAAGGCATTTTTCTCTGTTTCTTTCTTCTCTAGAGTGTTCTTTTGAGTTCACATGTAAAAAAATAGGATTAGGCAAAACAGTTCATTTTTAAAAATAGATAATTCTGTTTACTTAAGGGTGAAGTGAGTTACTTTTTACCCATGAGTATTCATCTGCTCCTTTAATTAATGTCATCAGCTGAAAGCTTTAAGATTCTCATGCCTGAAAATCAGCCATTTGCTTCCCTTTTAAATAGGGGTTGTCTCTATGCTAATCAATTTTGAATTGAATGGAAAGATGAAGGCACCTGTGAAAACATAAGGGTCAGCCATTTCATTCACTTGTGTAAGTGTTCAGAGGATCTGATCGTGAGAATTTAATATCTCAGAAGTGCATGTGTGGGTTAGGATTTTTTGGCTATGGGGTGTGAGGGTTATTTTTCTTCAGAAACCTTCTAAAAGGCAATGAATTTTTCTGATCAAGAAATGGTGAATGAAGAAGATGATTGTATTTCAAACAATAAAAAGTGCTAACTAATGAAAATCATCCATTTCAACATGAACTTGGGAAATAAGGTAATTTAGACGTAAACGTGAAAGTCCCAAATACTAATTGTTAATCAAAAGAAATTCTAAGGGGACCAATCTGATTTCAGATTGTCCCAGACAAAGCATAGTCTCATTGATTTAGGTGGAGTTGTGCATGTTCACACCAGCAGAGGATCTCAAAGACTGTTACACTATTAATTTAAATTGGAACAGGTGCATAGAAGAGCTACTAGGATGATGAGGAATGGAAAACCTACCTTACAAAAGAATAATCAAGAAGCTTGGTTTGTTTAACCTAACCACTTCAAAGCTGAGGGGATATATGATTGCTCCCTATAAATACATCAGAGGGATAAATAGCAGTGAGGGAGAGGAGTTAAGATAAGCACCAGTGTTGACACAAGAACAAATCAATATAAACTGGCAATCAGCAAGTTTAGGTTTAAAATTAGATGAAGGTTTCTAACCATCAGAGGAGTGAAATTCTGGAATAACCTTTGAAAGAGAGCAGTGGGGACAAATATCTCTTGATTCAAGACTGAGCTTGATAAATTTATGGAGGGGATGGTATGATGAGATTCCCTACAATGTCATGTGACCCATCTGCAACTGCTAGTAATAGAAATCCACAATGGCCAGACATGGGTAACTACATGGGGAGAGTTCTGAGTTACTACAGAAAATTCTTTCCTAGGTGTCTGGCTGGTGGTTCTTGGCCACATGCTAAGGATTCAACTGATTGCCATATTTTGGATCGGGAAGGAATTTTCCCCCAGGTCACATTGGCAGAAACCTTGGGGGGGTGGGTTTCACCTCCTCTGCAGCATGGGGCCCGGGTCACTTGCAGGTTTGAACTAGAGTAAATGGTGGATTCTCTGTAACTTAAAGTCTTTAAGTCATGCTTTGAGGACTTCAGTAACTCAGCCAGAGGTTAGCAGTCTATTACAGGAAGGGATGGGTGAAGTTCTGTAGCCTGTGATGCACAGAAGGTCAGACTAGATGATCAAGATGGTCCCTTCTGGCCTTAAAGTCAATGAATCTATGAGATATGATAGAGGTCTACAAAATCATGACTGGTGTGATGAAAGCAAATAAAAAACCCTTATTTACCCCTTCATGTGGCACATGAATCAGGGGTCATGTGATGAAATTAATAGGCAGTTTAATAGGGGGTGTCGAAGGCCAAAAGCATAAATGGTTCATAAAAGAATTAGATAAGTTCATGGAGGATAGGTTCATCAATGGCTATTAGCCAAGATGGCCAGGGATGTAGCACCATGCTGTGGGTGTCCCTAAACTCTGACTGCTAGAAGCTGGGATTGGTTGACAGGAGATGGATTACTTGATGATTGCCCTGTTCTGTTCATTCCCTCTGAAGCATCTGGTACCAGCCACTGTTGGATGACTGGATACTGGGCAAGATGGAGCATTGGTCTGACCCAAGATTGCCATTCTTATGTTCTGAAACTTCACGATTTCTTTCTTTGTGGGAATTACCACAGTCTGGTATTTTAGAAACTTTCAGTCCCTCCTGGAATGTTTAAATATTAAGGACAAGTCATTTCACCAGACTACTAAGGAACATGCAACACTGTGAATGTTACATTCCTTATTGACTGCAGAGTCGGTTAGTTATGTCTAAATATCAAAGTTTGTAGTCGCCTTGTATAGGTGACTACAAGCATATCTGGATTTCCCCAGTTTCAAGTCAAAGAAAATATAGGTCATGAAATGCAATAAGCAGAGTGGATTTAATTTTTGATCTCTTAGGTTTGAAAGCCAAAATAATAATAAATAATCTTAATCTCAGTCTTCATTATATGCTTTCACTTTTCAGATGTCACTCATTCTTTTTAGGACAAAACTACAACACTTGTCCTTAACTAACAAACTGAAGAAACCTTTGTTGAAGGATTAAATAACAAAACAAAAATACTAACATTATTTTTTTCTTTGCAGCACAGACTGAACTCAGATGTGCTCTGGTTTTCTATAAGTAGGAAAGCAGACTTTTTTGTAAAAAGTTTACTCTGGTTCGAAGACCAAACAGCTTAAGTATTTATTACCCAAGATTTATATTACCATATTGCTTACTAGATGTCAGTGATGTGATACTTGAACCTTTTTGATTAAGCTCCTGTTGAACTTTAGATTGCAATAATCAACAGTCTGTACAATTTAAATTTTAGATTATTTAAGAAGTCTTCAGAAGCACAGACATGATAATATGAGATGATTATTGTAGTTATGAAAGAGGCTGTTAAATCCAGTGGGAATGTTCATCAGCATACTGTAATCAGCAACTACAGAGAATGCCTAATTACAGTTATTTAGGTGACATGTTGATGCAGTAGTAATGGTGTTGAAAGCAGAAAAGTTGCATGAATTAACACTTGTAGCCATGTAAGGGGATATTAAAAGGCATCAATATCAACGTGGAACATCTGATTATGTGGCTGTTTATATTAATTTGCCCCACCATACAAACTATAATGTTCATCATAAAAGATTGCTGGACTTAAATTTTCCCTCATCTTTGATATTTGTTCAAGAGGGAAATTATTGTATTTTGGTAGTTCAGAATCAAATTATCATATATTTAAATATTTTGAATGGACAAACTCCTGAAAGTAAGATGCATATGTAGAAATTTATTTTAAATCAAAGTAAATATTACATTTTCAGGATCTCTTTCTTTATTGGAGTAGGTGTCAGAACTGATCTCTAGGAAATTATAAATGTATATTTTTGAATTTTATTTAGGTATGTCCATACAGCATAAAAACAGTTTTAGGGCTATAGGACTCAGGATCTCATAAGCATGATGTTCATCCACTCTGAAATGGATATATATTTTAGTACAGCAAGTTCTCAGACTTTATGACCTGAGTATACCACATCTAAAATTGGAAAAAAATGTACTTGGTGCACTGCCTTTGTATAGTTATAATATATTTTTGTTCTGATAAGCCAACCCTGCTTACCTTGTGACTGGCCCATGTGCCATTAGTTTTGAAACCACTGGAATCTTATATGTACCTGCTGCACTTTCATGAAACTGTTCAAAATCATTGATAATTAATATCACAATTTAACTACAGTATACAGGGATGGGTCAATTGAGAAAAAAATTTTGCTAAATGCTATGCATGTTAGTACTATTTCCTCAGTGTCAGTAAACAAGTTGCAAAGGAGGCAAATCTCTTATTGTAGCTGGAATTTTGCCAGGTATGGAAGTGAGGACTCTAGCATTCTCAAATTGCCATCTCAATAGCAGAACTTCCTGCAGCTTCACTTGTGTCACTGCACTGTGCAGTCTTCTCATTAGACAGGACAGCATGTCTGCAATAAATGGATAAAATTCAGAGATTCCAATGCCAAAAAGGACCATTGTGATCATCCAGTCTAACCTCCTGTATAACACAAGCCATAGAACTTCCCCAAACTAATTCCTAGAGCAGATCTTTTAGGGGAAAAATGCAGTCTTGATTAAAAATTTGCCAATGATGGAGAATACACCATGACCTTTGGTAAATTGTTCCAGTGGTTAATTACCATCCCTGCTCCATTATCAACTTTTTGGTTTCCCATAGAGGTACTTATGGATTGTAATCAAGCCCCACCCCCTTAACCTTCTGTTTTTTTAAAAGTTAGACTCAAGGAGCTCGATCTATTTATCAATGTAAGGCATGTTTTCTAATCCTTCAGTGATTCTTGGGGTACCTCTCTGAACCCTCTCCAGTTTATCAACATCCTTCTTGAATTGTGGTCACGGGAACTGGACGCAGTGTTCCAGCAGCAGTCACACCAGTGCCAAATACAGAGGTAAAATAACCTCTGTTCCTACTCTATATTCTCCTGTGTGTGCATCCAGGAGTCACATTAGCTCTTTTGGCCTGAGCATCAAACTGGGAGGTCATATTCAACTGATTATCCACCACAACCCCCAAATATTTTTCAGAATCACTGCTTCCCCAAACCTGCAAATATGGCCTTTATTCTTAGGTCTGTACATTTACAATTAGCTGTATTAAAATGCATATTGTTAGCTAGGTACACTGGGCACAAGCAATCCAGATCACTCTATCAGTAAGCTGTCCTCCTCATTATTTACCACTTCCCCAATTTGTGTCCTCTGCAAACTTTATTGATTGTCCTTATTGTGGTCCTCAGATGATGGGATTATTGTATGCTAAAAGAAATAATAATTGGAACAACACTTTCTGCAAAAGGAAACAGCTGCCAAAAACTGATCTAATCATTCCTTGGTTTTAAAAATATTTCAGTTCTGGGGGCCATAAGTAAGGATTCTATGGAACACTAGTGATACTCTGTGGGCTTCCACGTAAGTAAAGGGGTTCTACAGCACAGAGCATCTCTGCTCATAAGTTAGTGCAACCCTATGCTATTTTGGCTTCTGATCTGATTTTGTTTATCTGGTACTAAGAAGTTGCTCTGGGCTCAGCCAGTTCCATCCTGCCACACCCGCAAGGCATGCACAGGCTGCAGAAAGAGTTAAAAGGGAGCAGAACAGCTCACTTGTTGGCAGATTAGGGAGAAGCACAATAAACACAACCCTCAGCTCTTGAGGAAAGGGCTGACCTGAAGGCAGAAACTTCCCAGACAACCACTCCCTGAAGTCCCCTCCCTGAGGAAAGGGAGGGCCAGATCCCAGTGCAGCCTGAGAGGGAGTCATTCCCCTCTCTCTTATTAACTCTGTTTGTTTGTTTTTTCCCTTGCTGTTCATTTATAGAATACCCTGGAAGGGGAGACACTTTGAAGTGACTTGGCTGGAGGTCCAAGTCACAGGAATTGCAGAAGTGGAGCAGCTGGTGGCAGCAGACTCCAGCAGAGAGGGAACTGCCTTGCCATGCATGGCCATGAAGAGGCACTTGTGGTGAGTTGATCCCATCACAAGCACCCATCACCAGAGCATCCAAGTACCTGTTGGGGGGGGGGGGGAAAGATACACAACCACCTGAGGCTCACTGTCTTCCTAATCTTGAATCCTGGATCCTGCATAGATCTGGGGAGTTGTCATAAAGGTGGCTGACCCCTTATTCTGCATGAAGAGGGAGAAAGCCCAACCTGCTGATCGGGTCCATAGTTTTAAAAAATAATTCTTATTATCAAAAGGAAGGCAAATAAGCAAATGGACAGACCTACAGTTAGTGATGCTATTGGGACAAATAAATCAGTGTCAGAATTGTAACTATCAGAGGACAATGATTTCCACGTGAAAGGAGTATGTGAAGGGTTGAGATTCTCCAGCATGCCACCTTGTGTCCCGACTGGTGCATGCTGACCCCCTCTCCTTTCTCCTTGAGTTCTTTCAATCAATTATAAAACTTAGGTTGGTCAAGATCATGCACCACTTTTGTGGGGTCTGCTGTATTAAGTTTTCTACAAAGGGTGATTTACTTTGTTAGTTGCCCCAGTTCACCCCCAAAAGGGTATGTCTATACTGCACACAACTGGTGGGGACATGGAGGGTACTTGTGGCTAAATGCTGCAGTGAAAAGCAGGCTGAATGCATCATATGTCAGTGAAAGGCTCTGGCAGTGGGAAGATGCCCCAGTAGCAGGGAGCTTATGGGGCCTTTCCATGCTACCGCTCCCCTACCAGAGCCATTTCTTCACATCAGAGAGACTCCTGCAGCAGGGATATAGCACAGCACTACACAGCTAAAATAGCAGCATGGATGGGGGAGGCATTGCTTGGGTGAGTAGAGAGCTGTGTAGGGTACATTATCTAAGGATCTGGCATGTCTTTACTCACCTAAGCAGTGCCTCACTGCCTACACTGTTACTTGTACCAATGCTGGGGGGTGGGGGATGTGCAGTGTCTGCACTCTACACATCACTGTAAGAAGTGGGTGCAGTGCAGATGTACCCTAAGAGTCCTGCATTCTGTTCTGGTTCAGGAGACCTCTACGCCTCAGTCTCCTTCCTGGAGCTGAGGTTGTACTTTAAACAGCCACTCTCTCTCCTTGTAGGAGGAGGCCCTAGCCCTCCTCCTTAGGGTCTGGGTTATAATTTAACCAGGTGTAGGGCATAGGCCAGCTTCTGCCTCAGCAGGCAGCTTTTTCCTTGATTAATCTTCAAGCTAGGAGGATCCAGCAGGAAGCTACCTCCTGCTGGTGTTTACTCTCCCTGCTAACTCAAGGGCCTGCTGGAGTCTTCCTAGTCCCTGCAGGCATCTGCCCTGATATGGAGGAGGGGGTAGGGTTACCATATTTCAACAATCAAAAAAGAGGTGCCGCCCTAGCCCTGCCCCAGCCCCACCCCCTCCCACTTTCCACCCCCCTCAGAATCCCCCTACCTGTCCCCCCCACTCTAATTGCCCCCAGGACCCCACCCCCTATCTAAGTCTCCCCGTTCCCTGTCCCCTGCCTGCCCCAACCACTCTCTATACCCCCTTCTCCTGACAGCCCCCCAGATCCCCCGACCAATCTAACCCCCCCCCCCGTTCCCTGTCCCTTACCTGCCTCCCCTACCAGGCTGAGGGAGAGCTGCAGGCTCCACGTGTAGCCAAACAAATAAGGCACTGCTCTGCAGGGGAGGAGGGAGCAGGGGAGGGGGAGGGACTCTGGCTGCTAGAGGCCCCAGTGGCTGCCAGCAGTTTTCAATCAGGCACAGCCATCCAATCAGCCACACCGCACTCTGCATGAGGGGAAGGGGGAACTCCCGGACATTTCTACCTTATTAGAAATCCTCCCTCCCCCCCCCGGACGGCCATTTAAAGCTACACATGTCCGGGGAAACCCGGACGGATGGTAACTCTAGGAGGGGGCAGCTGGTCTCCTCTCCTAATTGGTTGGGATTGTTGCCAGCACAGAGGCCCAAGGACAGCAACAGTGGGGTTCGTTGCCCGGTGTGCTTCGCGTCAATAAACATACCGGGGTGGAGAAACAATCAAAGTTTATTTGAGATCTCCAAGTGGTGCAAGGAGACAGGCAAGTCGCAAATCAAGCACACCAGCAAAAAGTTTCTCTCCTTTATACATTTTACAACTAAGCCCCCCCTCTCTACCACTCCCCCTCCCCTCTCTACCGAAGGCATGTTTATACATTTAAGCAATTAAATCATTCTAGGGCTATAAATCTAGCTTGTTAGTAACACTCCTCTAAACCGTTATTTGGTTCTGTTTACCCTTAGTTTATTACCCCTTCCCCAGCTAGAAACATGCAAAACTCATCATTATCGTTTGGTACCTGGTATGAGCAAGGTCGTAATTGCTAACTAGCTGTTTACACATTCCAATTCCTGTCCTTGGTTGTTGAGGTCGATCAGAGTTAAACATGGAAGGACAGAGTTTAAACATGGAAGAACTTTGGCTCAGGTAGGCCTAGTGACCCCAACAGGATGGTTGGGGGAGTCTTGCCCTGCTCTTTCTGCATGACCCCTGGTCCTGGGCCCTTAAAGATAGTGACAGAACTCTCCCCCCCCCCGCCAGCATTGTTCATTCCTGAGACCACTTCCTCTCTCTCCATATCTTCCTCAGGTCCTTATATTGGACCTCACACTCCCTTAAAAGGCCATGCCACATGGCAATGTGGGTTGTTGGTGAGTAGGCTCTACTACCTTTAAGGGGGAGTCAGGCAGACCACCCCATCACAGAGCATACACACTGGAAACATTGCCTCCACCCCATAAAATTTAACTTACAGCAAACAAGATGTGTAATTTGCAAGATCCTGTGCTAAAATCTTCAACTTTCTAAATATCCCTTTAAAAAAAAAAATTAATTTCATGCAGAAGCTGATATTTGACCACATTTTGCATATTCGCTTCAGCCTCCTGTAGGCTTTAATTTTTCCACGGCACATGACAAGCACTGGAGTGTCCTAAAGCTGTCATCCACCTATGCAGTACAAGAACATCTGGACCTAAAAATTGTAAAGGCTGTGACATTTTCCTGAGCAGAAGCAGTAAGTACAGAAGACATCATAGGAGAAACAGAGATAACAGCAACCTCTAGCTTGGCACATTTCCTTTTGCTTGCCATTTTGAGTATGTGCCTTCATAAAGATTATAATAGAAAAAAATACCTCAGCAGATTAGTAATTCAGATTCTTTTTTTTATTTAAAACCCTAATACTTACTGCTATTATTCTGCTACCTGGAAAACATGAAAAGTGGCACTTTAATCACTTTACAGTGAAGTTCCTGCTTAAAGCTGACCTACAATCAAAAAATATAGTAGTTCTTCTGCCTTTAGCTTTTTAGCAATACATAAAGAAATCCTGAAAGGCTTTTTGTTTAAAAAAAGGAGTGGGAGGTAGGAAGGGGATGGGACATGAATAGGTTTCTCCTTGTTTCGTGTACTTTAGAAAACTTTATGATGAATTAAGAACAAGTGAAAAAACATTTTAGGGCAAGGCCAGCAGAAGAGAGGAGTGGAAATATGGGTTGCCACAGGTTACACTGCTCAACACTGGGGCACTTCCTTGTGGTTCCATCTGGGGAATAACTCCACCAGGTCTGACATCCCTTCCTGTCTCTCATTTGCACCACAGGCCCTCTCATGCTCAAGGAGTTAGTGCTTCCCCTTTGTGAGTTAGGATGCTCCCTCTTTCTGGCTTGGCCCTCTGGCCAGGTCACTGTAATTTTCCCCTTCCAGGAAATCAAACTATCCCTGGACTGACTGTCTGGGTATCATTCAGGGCAGTCATCCAATTCAAGGCTGGTAGGGGAACCTGGGCCTGGCCATTATACCAGGCTCCAGTGCAGTGACCCTACAATCAGCAGCCAAGATCTGCTCCCTCCCAAACCTTGCTGTTACTTCCCTGGACTGGTTCCTACTCTATCTCTATCAGGCTTCTTTATCCACATCTCTTCTGCGTAAAACCCTTCCCTCTAGATCAAGAGCAGAGGGCTTCTACTCTCCCCAGGGCCGGCTCCAGGCATCAGCTTGGCAAGCAGGTGCTTGGGGCGGCCAATCCGGAGAGAGGCGGCAGGTCCAGCTATTTGGCGGCAATTCGGCAGACAGTCCCTCACTCCCGCTCCGAGCGAAGGACCTTCCACCGAATTGCCGCTGCAGATCGCGATCGCGGCTTTTTTTTTTTTTGGCTGCTTGGGGCAGCCAAAACCCTGGAGCTGGCCCTGACTCTCCCGCAGGTTGCTAGCACATGATGGCATATATCCCATTAGTATATGTGCAGTTGAATGAGTCCCTGATGGTGTGACTGATGTGGTTAGGTCCTCTGATGGTGTTGCTAGAGTAGATATGGGGACAGAGTAGGCAAGGTTACAGGGATCAGTTCCTGGGTTAGTGTTTTTGTGGTGTGGTGCGTAATTGCTGGTGAGTATTTGCTTCAGGTTTGGGGGGGGGGGGTAGTCTGTAAACAAGGGCTGGCCTGCCTCCCAAGGGCTGTGAGTTAGGGATTGTTTTCCAGGATAGGTTGTAGATCATTGATGTGCTGGACAGGTTTTAGCTGGAGGCTGTATGTGATGGCCAGTGGTGTTCTGTTTTCCTTGTTGGGCCTGTCCTGTAGTAGGTGACTTCTGGGTACCCATCTTGCTCTGTCAATCTGTTTCCTCACTTCCCCAGGTGGGTATTGTAGTTTTAAGAATGCTTGATAAAGATCTTGTAGGTGTTTGTCTCTGTCTGAGGGATTGGCGCAAATATGGCTGTATCATAGCCCTTGGCTGTAGACAATGGATCGTGTAATACGGTCTGAATGAAAGCTGGAGGCATGTAGGTAAGTATAGCAGTCAGTAGGTTTCCGGTATAGGGTGGTGGTTATATGACCAGCACTTATTTGCACTGGGAAACTTTTGAAGGGAAAACTAGCAAACAAAACACAATTCCTAGCCTGAGCTCTTTCTCAATTCAGGTTGAACCTATTGCCACAAGCACATTCCTTTCTTCCTTCACCATAGTCTCTCACTAGATCTCCTTGGATATCGTTAACAGTACTATATACTGAGTGTAGGAAACTGAAGAGGCAAAAGATGCACTCTACAGTAGACTGTATGCCTTAGTCATATAATAAACGAAAGCCAGTTGCATATGATGTGACGCGTGCTAGGGAGGAAAGCAGCTGCAGATACACAAAGCATAACATTCATTGAAAAGATAATGTTTCAGGGTTAGATGGGAGATAAATGACAACTGTTTGATACAGTACTAACTATTAATTTTTTTTAAAGCCTCTTCTGCATGATTTAGTTTTTTCTCTTTCCATAGAAGATTATGACTAAACCACAGCTTTAGATAAAGGAGCAGACTGTTTGGCTGATACCCATAGTCAAAACTTACTATGCCTACACAGCAACTAGATACCCGCAGCAGGCCCATGCTAGCTGACTTGGGCTGCAGGACCCTGTGAGGTGGAAGGGTCCCAGTGCTTGGGGCTCCAGCCTGAGCATGGAAGACACTGCAATGAAACAGCCCCTTAACCTGAGCCCCTTAGCCTGAGTCAGCTGGCACATATTAGAGAGACACTGTGGGTGAGGGAATATACTTTATTTGACCAGCTTCTGTTGGTGGCAGGGACAAGCTTTCGAGCTACATATACCTGAAGAATAGCTCTAAACTTGAAAGCCTGTCTCTGTCACCAACAGAAATAAAAATGCATTTACCCTCTCCCCCCGGCTTGTTTCTTTAATATCCTGGGACCAACATGGCTACAACAACATTGCATACAAAGACCACTGCAGTTTCATTAGTTTGTCAAAAATAGAAGTTAGAAGCATTTATAAAGTAGGATTTTCAGTCTTTTGAAACAATGCAGATCTATTTTAGAATTGCAAGAAGGCACTCCAAGATGTATGTTACCTTGCATGTGTCATCTAGGTGAAATAACTTGTGGCAAAATCTTGGCCACAGTGAAATCAGTGACAAAGCTGCCACTGACTTCACTGGGGACAGGATTTCACCCTTCCTCTACATTCATCCTAGTGCCTGACAAGGCACCAACAGCACATTATTGTAGGAGAAAATCATTCCCTTGTTACTGAAGTATGGATTGGGAACACTCTGTTGTTGCTCAGTTCTCTCTATATATCACTGTATAGTTATAGTCATTACAAAATATTAAATAGTACTGCTTGTGCACTTTGAAAAAGTAAAATCAATTATCATTTGTGTAATTTAAAATGCATTCCAAATTCACTGATGGCATAGAATGCTCAAGTTGCTATAGTTGATATTATTTTTAAGAAATCAAGCTTTTAATTCCTATATTTCTGGGAGATGGAAGACACATGCATCATTATAAAAGGGTTGATTTCCTTTTGGTTATAGGGTATAACTTATGCTGATAAGTAATGTATGCCTTGATGTTTTTTCATGCCACAGTTTGTCAGGCAGTGAATCCAATTGGTGTGCCTTTTTAAAAAAATACTGGAAAAATCTTTAAAATCTTATTTGTCTCTAGCTTTCAAATTTAAGTTTCCCATTCTCATTTATCATGCAGTCTTTAATAATAAAAATATTGACATTTTGCATATAGGTTTAAAACACTGCCAAGAGTACATATATATTTTAATGTTGAGCATGAAATGTTTTCATACATTGGAACATTTGATTTTACAGATCAGTATTATCAGCTTGAGCAGTTTCTGACAAGCTATTAATCTTTGAAATACTTGGTCCAATGCAAAGATGGACTGTCAGACAGGAATTGGTACCCTTGCTTCAAAGTCTCCCTCAGACAGAAATGGAATATCATTGTCTACATTTATCATCCTCCCCCTGCACCCTCCTTTATTACACAAGGAAAGTTTGAGTAAATGAACTGAAGTTAGGCTTCATGTTGGGTCAGCTCAGTTAAAGGCACCTAGACAATATAAGCAAGAATCAAGACAGATTATTGTGATGTTCTGGGGTGGCACCTGATGTTCTGGGGTGGCACTGAGTAGCCTATTCTGCCAGTCTGGGTCCCCTTTACCTGGCCTTGCTGGGTTAGGCTCACAAACTTCCTCCATATCATAAGCATATTTTCATAAAGAATATGGAGTGAAACATCAGTTATGAATTACTGTCTTTGTTCAAGCAGTCTAATACTTATTCCTGTCACATTTGTCAAACTTTAGCTTTTTGAAACTCTCATGCTTCAACTCTGGAAATTTCTAATATATGGAATGTGTTTGTGGGATACCTATATATTATCATCATTATTATTTATTTATTTATATCACAGGAGTGCCTAGAGGCCACAACTGAAAGCAAGGCCCCTATTCTCCTAGACAGTGGACAAACACATAGTAAGACAGCCCCTACCCTGAAGAATTTAAATTATTATAATTAACAGTTATTATTAATCTTTATTTAGGTAGCAAACACACAATGTTCTAGGCTCTGTACAGACATCCAGAAGACAGTCCTTGTCTTCCATAATATTTCTGAATTGTTTTTATCACACTTTTTCTCCCCAAACCATAGCTTTAAAATTCATAAAACCTTTAAGCTCTGAAGAATCCCATATAGTGGGAGCTGTGAAATCCTGCCAAACCAGCTCATAGGTTAAAATAGCTCCCACAATAGGCTAGTTACTTTCCGAATATATAAAAAGATGTAGTCCCTGCTCCAAAGAGCTCATAAACTACAACTGCTATTCTTAAGAAATATCTTCTTAGCTAAGTCCTCACTGCTCCTGTTAAAAGTATATAAAAGCTCTGAAAGCTCCCAAGTTTAAACAGGCTTTTATTCATCCATACATATTAAACAGCCATTATTTCTCACTACTCAGAAAGAAACTTATCATTTTTTTAAATAAAGTGATGGCATTGTACATATTACATTATACATATCCATGAGAGTTCTAAAAATAAAACACTTAGCTACTAAAGGTCTTATTTCTTCAGGAACTGAGGCAAAGGGAGATTAGAGGCTTCCCCAAGATTATGCAGGGAGCCAGAATTCAACCCAGATTTCCTGAGTCCCACTCTAGTGCCTGAATCAGAAGCTCGTCATCCTTCTTTCTATCGGACAAGGCTGACTTGGTCTGGAAAAGCACCAGAGTTAGAATTGCAATCTAAATTCTAGCCATTCCTAGTGTTTCAAAGAGGGCTGGAAATATCATAGAAGGGGAAATTGCATCCAGATGGACCTCTTGACCCCTGTGGTCCCTGTACTGCATAATAATGGCCATACTGGATTAGACCAAAAGTCCATCTAGCCCAGTATCCTGTCTTCTGACAGTGGTCAATGTCAGGTGTCCCAGAAGGAATGAACAGAACAGGTAATCATCAGGTGATCCATCCTCTGTTGCCCATTCCCAGCTTCTGGCAAACAGAGGTTAGGGACACTGTCCCTGTCCATCCTGGCTAATAGCCATTGATGGATCTATCCTCCATGAATTTATCTAGTTCTTTTTTGAACCGTGTTATGGTCTTGGCCTTCATAACATCCTCTGGCAAGGAGTTCCACACGTTGACTATGTGTTGTGTGAAAAAATACTTTTGTTTGTTTTAAACCTGCTACTTATTAATTTCATTTGGTGAGCCCTAGTTCTTGTGTTAAGAGAAGGAGTAAATAACACTTCCTTATTTACTTTCTCCACACCAGTCATGATTTCATAGACCTCTATCATATTGCTCCTTAATCATCTCTTTTTTCCAAGCTGAAAAGTCAGTCTTATTATTCTTTCCTCATAAGGAAGCCATTCCATGCCCCTACTCATTTTTGTTCCCCTTTTCTGAACCTTTTCAAGTCCCATATCTTTTTTGAAATGAGGCAGCCACATCTGCACTCAGAATTCAAGTTGTGGGCATACCATGGATTTATATAAAGGCAATATAATATTTTCTGTCTTATTATCTATCCCTTTATTAATGATTCCCAACATTCTGTTTGCTTTTTTTGATTACCGCTGCACATTGAGTGGATGTTTTCAGAAAACTATCCACAATGACTCCAAGATCTTTCTTGACTGGCAACAGCTAATTTAGACCCCAGCATTTTATATGTATAGTTGGGATTATGTTTTCCAATGTGCATTACTTTGCATTTATCAACATTGAATTTCATTACCACTTTATTGCCCAGTCATCCAGTTTTGAGAGATCATTTTGTAGCTCTTCACAGTCTGACTGGGACTTAACTATCTTGAGTAATTTTGTATCATGAGCAAATTTTGCCACCTCACTGTTTACCCTTTTTTCCAGATCATTTATAAATATTTTGAATAGAACTTGTCCCTGGGGGACATCACTATTTACCTCTCTCCATTCTGATAACTGATCATTTATTCCTAACCTTGCATCAAGAACTACACACTGGTGCTCCTTGTGAGTGCATGCTTCTGCTTGTAGGACTGGGGCCTATAATCTCTATTTATGGATATATCAAATGGTGTATCAATGGCTCGGTAAAATGGATATATGTTTCCTTAGATGAAACTGACGCTAAAGCCTTTTGGCCAATGTAGACCCAGTGTTACCAAGTGAAATGCCATTGAAGTCAATGGAATTGCACCTCCTTACATCAGAAAATGGCACTTTATCACAAAACGGCACTACTCTGCCCTGAAAGAGGCAATGGGACTCTGAGTGCCAGCATTCCACTTGCTTCCCGCTGGCTTCCACTATGTATCTGACAATGAGCCATGAGAAAAATCCCAGAATGCACACAACTCAGAAATGAAGCAAAGGACCATGTGATACCTGCCCAGAATGCCACAAACTTAGTGCACACCAGTCACTTATCAGGTGTACACGGTGTGAATTGAAACAGGGCACAGTTGTACCATGTGTATGCTATAACAGTGGCTTATGTACTGGGCACCAGCTACCATGATTCAACTCAGTGCACATAAACTCCTTGTGTAGACAAGTCCTTAGGTATATACTTCATATCTTCTTTTTAATAGTTATAAGTAATAATAATAATAATTAATGAAAAGCCTTGTGTTCAATTTTACAACTTCCATGATAAACATGTTAGTTACAAGACAACTTAATTTATTAAAACTAACGCATCTGTTTATTTGCTACTACTTGCAATTTGTCTCATCTTTATTTCCTGCTAAAGTAACAGTGGTTCCAAGCAGCATAGATTGCAGTGACAGATAATGATAAAAATGTAGAGTGGGAAAGGATCTCAAGATGCCATCAAGTTCAACCCCCTATGCTGAGGCAAGTCCAAGTAGAGCTAGACCATCCCTGCCAAATGTTTGTCTAACCTATTCGTAACAACCTCCAATGATGGACAATGCACAACCTCCATTGGAAACCTATTTCATATCTTAACCACCCTTATAGTTGGGTTAGATATTAGGAAAAACTTTAAGTCTCCCTTGATGCAGATTAAGTCCATTACCTCTTATCCATCTGACATGGAAAACAATGTCCTCTTTATAATAACTCTTAACATATTTGAAGACTGTTATTAAGTCTCCCCTCAGTTTTCTTTTCTCAAGACTAAACATGCCCAGGGTTGTGGGTTTTTTTAAACTTTTCCTCATTGGTCAGGTTTTAAGCCAATTAGAGTGAGACAATTACCTCCCATGTCTTTCATATGATACTCCTGTTAATACACCCCCCGAATGCTATTAGCCTTTTTTTCGCAACTGCCTTACATTGTTGATACTCATTCAATTTGTAATGCACTGTAACCCCAAAATCATTTTCAGCAGTACTACTGCCTAGCCAGTCAGTCCCCATTTTGTAATTATGCATTTGACTTTTCCTTCCTAACTGTAGTACTCTTTATTGAATTTCATCCTGTTTTACAGACAAATTCTAGTTGTTTTGAATTCTAATTCTGTCCACCAAAGCACTAGCAACCCCTTCCAACTTGGTGTCATTCACAAATTTTATAAGCATATTCTCCAGTCCATTATCCAACTCATTAGTGAAAATACACCTCTACCCCGATAGAACGCGACCCGATATAACATGAATTCAGATATAATGTAGTAAAGCAGCAGGGAGCCCTGAGCTCTTTAAAGCGCCACCCACGCCGCGCTGCTTTACCGCGTTCTATCCTAATTCGTGTGGAGCCCCAGGCCCTTTAAATCCCCACCCGAGCCCCGTTGCCAGAGCTTTGGCGGTGATTTAAAGGGACCGGGGCTCCCCACAGCAGCTGGAGCACTGGGCCCTTTAAATCCCCACCGGGGAAGCCAGTCCAGTCCAACACGGTGTACCCGATATAACAGTTTCACCTATAAGGCGGTGAGATTTTTTGACTCCCGAGGACCGCGTTATATCGGGGTAAAGGTGTATTGAGTAGCATTGGACCTAGGACAGACACCTGCAGGACCCCACTGAATGTCTCCTAGATTGACAGTGAGCTATTGAAACTCTTTCAGTACAATCCTAGCTTGCCTATGACAACATCCTGTGGTACTACGTCAGAAGCCTTACTAAAATCAAGATATATCTCATGTAGAACTTCCCTCCATCCACTAGGCCAGTAACCCTGTCAAAGAAAGAAGTTAGTTTGGTTTGGCATGATCTGTTCTTGATAAATTCATGTTGAGTATTCCTAACTCCCTATTATCCTCTAGGTGCTTACAAATTGATTGTTTAATAGTTTATTCCAGTATCTTTCCAGGTATCATAGACTTTAAGGTCAGAAGGGACAATCATGGTCCGTAGTCTGACCTCCTGCACACACACCATCAACGTTAGGCTGACTGGTCTATAATTCCCCTTGTCCTCTTTGCTCCTCTTTTTAAAGTTAGGTACTATGTTTGCTCTTCTCCTGTCCTCTGGGACCTCACCTGTCCTCTGTGAGTTCTCAAAGATTGCTTTAGGTAGTTCCTTAAGTATCCCTAGTATGAATCTGGCTCTGCTGACTTGAAAACATCTAATTTATCTAAATATTCTCTAATCTGTTCTTTCCCTAATTTGTTCCTCCCCCTGGTTTTTAATATTAATTATATTAAGTATCTGGTTACAATTTGCCTTTTTTAGTGAAGACTAAAAAAAACCAGATATTAAACACCTCAATTTTCATTATGTTGTCCATTATTAGCTTCCCTTCCTTCCTAAGTAGAGTTTCTACACTTTCCTTTCTTTCTCCTAATATATTTATAGAACTTCTTCTTTTGATTTTTTTGTCACTTAATAGCTGTAACTCATTTTGTGCATTAGCCTTTCAGATTTTTTTCCCCTCCATGTTTGTCCTATTCTATTCTACTCATCCTTATCAATCTGTCCATTTTTCCACTTTTTGTAGACTTCCTTTTTGATTTTTCAGGTTACTCAAGAACTCTTACTGTTCTTTCTATTTTTCCTTTGCATCTGGAAATGTTTGCCGTTAAGCCTTTAATATTGTCTCTTTGAGAAACTGCCAGCTGTCCTAAACTCCTTTTTCCCTTATATTTTCTTTCCCTGGGACATTATCTACAGATTTCTGAGCTTTTGAATACAATTATCCTTATTCTGCCACTCTCAATCCTTCCTTTTTTTAGAGTCATGACATCTATCATTTCTTGATCACATCAGCCCAAATTGCTTTCAGCCTTTAGCAGGGGTGAAAGTAACCTACAGGACTTACCAGTACTGCCGGAGTCCTGAGGGGGCATGGTCTCATCCGGAAGAGGCATGGCCTCAACCAGAAGAGGCAGGGCCTCTCAAGATTTAAAGGCCCTGGGGCACCGGCTATGGCTGGGAGCCCCAGGGCCTTTAAATCAACCCGGGGCTCCCAGCTGCAGAGGTGGCTGGGAGCCCCTGGGGCTCAGGGGCAAATTAAAGAGCCCAGGGCTCCGGCCGCCACGGAGCTCCAGCTGCTGGAGCTGCGGGGGGGATTTGAAGGGCTCAGGGCTCCCTGCAGCAGCAGGAGCTCCGGGCCCTTTAAATCCCGGCCCCAGCTCGGCAGCTGGGCTTGGGCATGGATTTAAAGGGCCCAGAGCTCCCACAGCTGCAGGGAGCCCCGAGCCTTGCCGGGCTGGGGACAGGATTTAAAGGGCCCGGAGCTCCTGCCGCTGCGGGGAGCTCTGAGCCCTTTAAATCCCGGCCCCAGCCCGGCTGCCGGAGCTGCGGGCGGGATTTAAAGGGCTCTGGGCTCCCCGCAGGGGCGGGGAGTCCAGAGCCCTTTAAATCCCAGCCGCGGAAGCCTGTGCGGTCCGGCACGGTGTACTGGCTCTTGCCGGTACATCGGATCGGACCGGCTTACTTTCACCTCTGACCTTTAGACTCACAACTAATTCCTCCCTATTTGTCAGAATCACATCTAAAATGGTGACTTCCTCCCTCTTCTGAAATAAAAAGGTATCCCTAACACATTCCAATAACTTGCTGGACAATTTGTATTTGCCGTATTGCTTTCCCAACAGATGTCTGGGTAGTTGGAGTCCCCCATTACTACCAGTTTATTCCAGTATCTTTCCAGGTATCATTTATTTTGGATGTTTCTCTTTTGTTCTAGAAATGCACCATCCACCTTTTCCTCCTGATTTGGTGGTCTATAGTAGATCACTACCATGGCATCACCCCTGTTTTTTTCCCCCCTCTTTTATTTTGACCTATAGATTTTTCTACTAGTCCACTTCTTAACTCATTCAGGACATCAGAACACATGCGTATATGTTCTTAATTTATATTGCAATACCTCCTCCCTTTTTAAGCTGCCTGTCATTTCTGAACTAGTGTTCTATACAACAAATGCTCCTTAATTTTTTGTTCATGAGAGACATGAAACATTTCATTTATTCTTTTATTACTTGTTTTATTTGGTCTACAAAGGGAGTCAGAGGAGCTCTTAAATGGATTAAACTTCCCAGAAACTTTGAAAGAATAACCCTTTGTGATCTCAGCTGCTGTAATCTTGCTTCGAGGAGACAATTCAGGCAGAAGCAAAAGGGCAGATCAGCTCCCTGCCATATTTCAAATGATTACTAACTCTTGTCCTTCAGCAATACAATGGTATTGGTCATGTCTACAGAGCAGCTGGGCACATGCTTCCCAACATGGATAGACAGACTCATTTCAGCTCTACTTGAGCTAGTGTGCTAAAAATAGCAATGTGGTCATTTCTTCTCCACTTAAACTTGCCACACCTCTCCCTTTACATTATTCTCCCACTCTTACATTCATATCTCTCTGTCTTAGGCTACATCTCTATTACACAATACTGGGAGCAGCATGTACATACCCTTACAGGTAGCTACATGCTGCAGTGAAAAGCAGGATGAGTCCATCCTTCGGTGTGTAGCTCCGTGTGTGTGTGTGTGTGTGTGTGTGTGTGTGTGTGTGTGTGAGAATGTCTTTCCTCTGCCAGAGCCTGTTGGGAAAGGTTCAGCCTTTCCACATTACCTCCCCCCTGCCAGAGCCATTCCTCACTGCTGGAGTCTTTGTCTGCAGCAGGGAAAGGCTCCAGCAGCTCCCTGTGGGTGGGGGAAGGCTCCAGCAGCAGGGAGGCAGTGGAACACTATACTGCTAAAAATAGCAGTGTACATGGGAGAGGCATTCATTTGGGCGAGTAGGGAGCCATGTAGGGTATGTAGCAGGGCCAGCTCCAGGCACCAGCCCACCAAGCTTGTGCTTGGGGCGGCACCTTGAGGGGGGCGGCGCGGTGCTCCAGCTCCGGCCGCCGGGGAGAGCGGGGCCCCGGCCGGGGCTCGCCGCCCTCCCCCCGGCACTCTGGCTGTCGGGGAGAGCGGAGCCCTGGCCGGGGCTCGCCGCCCTCCCCTCGGCGCTCCGGCCGCCCGCCCCTGCCGCGCTGGCGGGGGGGGGGGGGCAGCTGGAGGCTTTTTTGCCGCCCCAGGCAAAAAAGCCAGAGCCGGCCCTAGTATGTAGCCTGGTATATACCCATACCCTTCAGGTGAGGCTTTGCTTGCTTAAGCCATGCCTTATGGTCTAAACAGAACTGTATACCTGTGCTAGGGATCTGCACATGTATTCACACTACACTCTGCTAAAAAAAGCATGCAATGCAGATGTTCCCTTATATAGCCCCTTTTCTTAAACTGGCCTTTATATCCCATTGAGACACACCATTCAACTTCATTTAAAACTACTTTTAGAACTCAGTTCTGCGAATCATACCAATGTGCACTCATGTCAGGAGAATTCTTCTAGGACGGTGACCCAATGGATCCTCTGATTCCTATCCTCTGCCTATTTTGGCTGTATTATTCGACTAGTCAAATTTTGTCCACTGAAACAGTTTTTGAAATTGGACTTGTTAACTTTAGGTTTTTTGTTTTGTAAAAATGTCTCCTTTCGATGGATTTTTTTATCACAAAACTGAACCAAAATATTTTAGCTGAAAATATAAATATTTCAATTAGGATATTCTGCTGTAGTGCATCATCGGTGTCGTAGTTCTATTTCTTCATGTCCCTCCCCCATCCTTCTCTATGGAATAGGTTCCTCAGTTGGACTACATCTCCTATGATGCACCATGGTTAGGGATTCCCAGGAGGCAAGATGGTGATGTATTGTGGGAGATGTAGTCTGACCAAGAGACACAGCCAATTGGTGAGAATGTGTGGGGCTGCTGAACTTCAACTCCCACGAGGCACAATGACAATATTTTGTAGCAGAAATTGTTCAGGTTTGGGCTGTTTTTTTGGTTTGTTGGTTTGTTTCATTTTCCATTAGTATACTTGTTTTTGAATTTTTCCAGCCAACTGTGTGTGTACATGCATACATACATTTGTATGCATCTATGTGCATACTCTGCCTAGCACAATGGGGCTCTGATCTTTGGTTGGGACCTTTAGCCAAAATGCTGATTAATAGTAGTACTTGGTGCTGTGCCTATGTCTTCCTCATTTTATTGTTTGAGACTAAACTTACTGGCAGTGCTTATGCCTTCTAAAGCAGAGGTTCCAAAACTTTTCTTATTGTGTACCCCCTTCCAGATCTACCCATGTACCCTACCCTTGTCATCACTGATACTTTTTGTGTTCTTCTTAACACTACCTATATTGAGCCCCCTGTGCATCTTTCACTGTTACATACAGATATAGTTATAGTGTGACATACAAACAAACCAAAAAAACACTGACTAAGTTCTGAGCTCAGTTAGACTGTATAGTTCCTGGGCAACTGAACCTGCATTGTACCATGATTGGAGGAGAGGGCTCTGTATGTCAGTGACTCTGTATAGCTGTGTTCTCATTGGTACAGCTTGAAGTAAATTACATAGCATATTTTATATAAAAAATTCCCACAGTTTTAAAGCTTCTTCTGAGTAATGTGACAAAGTTCCTCCTCTATCTTGGTGGGTCCTGCGCTTATTGGCGGATATTCTTGTCTTAGAGATTCACCATGTGGGTTGGAAAACAGCCCAGAGACCTTCCCCTCTGGAAGAACCCACAGTCCAGGTCAATTGGGAGGTTTGGGGGGAACCCGGGCCTGCCCTCTACTCCAGGTTCCAGCCCAGGGCCCTGTGGACTGTAGCTGTCTATAGTGCCTCCTGTAACAGCTGCATGACAGCTACAACTCCCTGGGCTACTTCCCCATGGCCTCCTCCAAACATCTTCCTTATTCCCACCACAGGACCTTCCTCCTGGTGTCTGATAACACTTGTGCTCCTCAGTCCTCCAGCAGCACACCCTCTCACTCTCAGCTCCTTGCACCCCTTGCTCCCAGTTCCTCACACTCGCATCACAAATGAAGTGAGCTCCTTTTAAAACCCAGGTGCCTTGATTAGCCTGCCTTAATTGATTCTAGCAGCTTCTTAATTGGCCCCAGGTGTCCTAATTAGCCTACCTGCCTTAACTGGTTCTAGCAGGTTCCTGATTATTCTAGTGCAGCCCCTTCTCTGGTCACTCAGGGAACAGAAAACTACTCA
The DNA here is from genome assembly GCF_027887155.1 of Malaclemys terrapin pileata. Classification (NCBI taxonomy): domain Eukaryota; kingdom Metazoa; phylum Chordata; order Testudines; family Emydidae; genus Malaclemys; species Malaclemys terrapin. Next base: position 130,341,239 of record NC_071507.1, read on the forward strand.
TCCAGTGACCAGTATATTTTCCCTCTACCAGACTCCTGTACTCCACTGGTCTGGGTCTGTCACAGTAACCTATTATGAAAACACAATAAAGAAATCCACCATTTTACAATTTCTTCCATGTAACCCCCAGAGATGTCTCTGGGGAACCCCTGTTCTAGAGTATTTCATTACATTTATCCAAGGGAGCATACTGGTTCCTGTATTTATACAGCTGTCAAGTTCTGGGGTGCAATCCAGTCAAGGTTTGTCATTGCCTGCCCTGTAACCCTGGGTGCCTTGAATGCTCTGCTGCTGTGGCTCGCAGCCTGGACACTGACAGCCTGCAGACAAGCATGCACTATTTGTGTGATAAACAGCTCTGAACCAGGAATTCTAATTTAGGCAGCCTACTTATTACACCGCAGCCACACTCTCTTATAAACCAACTATGGCAACACCTGGCAAGGTGACCCCAATACCCCCATCCCAAATTTTCTCAAAACTGTGTGCTCTACAATGTCCAGTCCTCTCCTATTATTCTTCACAGGAATAAAAAGGTTTTTTGTTCCTCTAAAAAGACTGCCCCTCTATGTAATGGTAAATAGCATTCTCATTGTCTCTTAATGTACCTTCAAGGTGGCAGAACCACATTCTTTGTCTAGGGTGGGTTTAACTCAAACACAGCACTGTCCTGGTTTAGATTAAAAGTAAAATGTTTTTTAACGAAATAAAAATAGGTTCAAGTGAGTTCAAGTACAAATGAGAGTGCTAGAAATGGTTACATGCAAATAAATGAAAAATGCTGTCTAGGGACTAAAGCAGGGGTCAGCTTTTCAGAAGTGGTGTGCTGAGTCTTCATTTATTCACTCTAATTTAAGGTTTCGTGTGCCAGTAATACATTTTAACATTTTTAGAAGGTCTCTTTCTATAAGTCGATAATATATAACTAAACTATTGTTGTACGTAAAGTAAAAAAGGTTTTTAAAATGTTTAAGAAACTTCATTTAAAATTAAATTAAAATGCCGAGCCTCCCAGACCAGTGGCCAGGACCCGGGCAGTGTGAGTGCCACTGAAAATCAGCTCGTGTGCCGCCTTCGGCACGTGTGCCATAGGTTGCCTACCCCTGGACTAAAGCATAACAAAACTATAGTCTTGGTCCAAGGTGAGATTCTTATCACAGTACTTTTCAGCCAGATGGCTGACCAACACTCTGTTGAGGTTCTTCCACAAAGTCCAAAGTGCTTGGTTCCTTTGTCTTCTTAAATGAAAGATAATTTGAAGTTCTTTGTGCATCTGTTTTATAGCCCGGGTGAACCTTTGAAATGGATTCTTCTGAAGGTTACCCCCAAAAGTAAAGCTCATTCAAGCTGTGAGGAAGGCGACATGGAGTCTCCTGGGGAAGGAAGTTTTGTGTTGGTTTCTTCTCCCATGGGTGTGTTGTATCCACCAAGAAAAGTATTAACAACTTCAACAGAACTTTATTTACAGTCGAAGTCTCTTTTCCAAGCTGTAGCTGCACACTTTGTAACTCTCCCAGCCTCCTCAACTCCCCCCCTTCCTGTTTCCTGTCCTTTCAGACTTCCAACAGCCAGTGCTCTGAGTTCCAATAATCACATGCAGCATCTAAACACCCCATTCCCTCCTCTCTTAAGAAACTTTACAAATTAAAATAAACATTGTTGTTCTAACCACAGAGGAACAGGCTGTAATGGAAGGGTACATGTCACTGCTGTCTTATCATGCATTTGGCAAGTGACACAGGATTTTATGAGTGCTTCAGTTTGAGCGTCCATCCCTGGCCACCAATAAAGATCCCGTAGTCGTTTGTTTGGTTCTGACAATTCCTTGATGAGTATCGTGTGCCAAGTGTACGAGTTTTGACTGTAATTCTTCTGGCACTAGTAGCTGGTGTGTACCTCGTAGCACACAGCCATCAAGCAAAGGAAGTTCATCCCGAACTCTAAAATAAGGCAGCAAAACTGGGTCAAGGTTTTTAGGGTTACTGGGCCATCTCTTTGTCAGAAATTCCCATAATTTTTGTTGAATTGAATACGCTGAACAAGCAGCTTGAAATTGTTCTCTTGTAACTGCAGTAAGAGTGCTTGTAATAAGCGCAACTACTACATCCTCATCCTCCGGTGGACCATCTGGTGAAGGCAAAGGCAGGCGAGAAAGGCAATCAGCTACCACATTTTGGTTTCCAGGCCTATATTCCAGTTCATAATTGAAAGAAAGTAGTCTTGCAGACCATCTAGCAATACGATATCCTGCTCTTCCTAGTCCTTTCGTGGTGAGCAAATTTGTCAAAGGGCTGTGGTCTGTGCGCAACTTGAACGTGCAGCCCCACAGGTAAGTTCTCCGTTTTTCAGTAGCCCCCAGACACAAGCAAGTGCTTCTTTTTCAACTGTAGAATATTTTCTCTCACCATTACTTAGTGTCCTTGAAGCAAATGCAACAGTCCTCACTGTGTTGTCCTCATGAAGTTGTGTGAGGACAGCCCCAAGTCCATAATCAGAAGCATCAGTAGTTACAATTCTGGGCAATGCAGGACTGAATAATGCAAGTACTGGACTATGTACAATCAAGTCTTTCACCCTTTCGAAACTAACTTGTGCATCCGTTGTTCACACTAAGGTTGAACTTCTCCGTAGTAATTCTCGTAATGGTTCAATGACAGAAGCATAATTGGGAATGAATTTTGCATACCAGGAGGTAAGACCCAAGAAGGAACGTAAGGTTTGCAAATCTGTTGGAGGAGGAGCATTTGAAATTGCCAGGATATGATCTGGATCAGGTTTTAGTCCAGCCTGTGAAATTGTATCTCCCAGAAAGGAGAGTTCAGTTTGTCTAAATTTGCATTTGGACCTATTGAGCTTGAGGCCTGCTTTGCTGATGCAGTTTAGTACAGACTGCAGGTTATTGTCATGCTCCTCATTAGTATTTCCAAACACAATAATATCATCCAAATAGCACTGAACTCCATGTTGATTCTTCAGAATCAATGACATCATTTTTTGAAAGGCACTTGGGGCTGATGCAAGACCGTATGGAACATGTTTAAAATGAAATAGTCCCTCATGTGTAATAAATGCTGTGAGGTCTCTGCTATCTTCATGCAACATAACCTGGTGGTATGCGCTCTGCAAATCAAGAGTAGAAAACATCTTTGCTCCACAGAGTTCTGCAAATACTTCCTCTATGTGAGGAAGAGGATGGCTGTCAATCACAATAGCTTTATTTGGCTCCCTTAAGTCTACACAAAGGCGAATGTCTCCACCCTTCTTCTGCGTCACTGCTATAGGTGAAACCCATTCCGAGGAGTTAATCTCTTCAATAATGTCCTTTTGAACAAGTTTTCTAAGTTCCTCTGAAACTTCCCTGACTGAAAATGGTAAGCGCCGTAATTTCTGTCGTACAGGCAACACATTATTCCGCATTTTAACTTTATGCAGAAACCCAAAAGCACAGCAGTTTCTCCTCGACCTGGAGCTGGGTCCCAGCTGAAACTGGTGTGTGTAGCGCAAGAGTGCTTTGCTGAGGAAGATCAATTTGTCCATTAACTACCCTGAGATTTAAAGTGGCTAATAAATCTCTGCCAAGGATAGGAGTGCCTTTGTGAACAATGTAGAATTCCGCAGTTACACAGCGATCACCAAAAGTAACTATTGCTGGCAAGCAGCCATGTACTGGAATATGGTTTTTCAAATAGCATACCAAGTGAAGTTTGGGTTCAGTAAGAGGCACATCTTTAAAGTAATGCAAATAGATGGAATCAGGTAGTATAGATACTGCTGAGCCAGTGTCCAACATTAGCTGAATAGAATGTGATTTGCCTGAGGGTATGGCAGAAACATTTACAATGCACTTTATCTGTTCTGGAATATGTGCAGTAGTGATTTTGTCTACACTCAGCACAGTAACGTCTGGTATTGTAACTGTATGCACCTGTTGATTGAACTGGCTACTGCGACATACTTTAGCAAAATGCCCAATCTTTTTGGAATGATTGCACTGAGCTACTTTTGCTGGACATCCTGTGTAGCTTGCAAGATGTTGTGGGGATCCACAGCGAAAACATCCTTTTACTGTATTTTGCATTTGCTGATTCAGTGGCTTTTCATTAGTTTTCCTTTTGCAATTGTTTGTCTGCAGTGATAGTGAACTTTCTGCAAAGGAGTCACAGCCTGGACTGGGCCTCCTGTACCCTGGCTCATTATTTTGGCTTCAGCTGTAGCTGACTCAATCTGAGTAGCAATGGTTATTGCTTTTTCTAGTGTAAGTTGTGGTTCTAGAAGTAAGCATTCTCTTACATGAAGCATTGTTGTTTTCTCAATGAGCTGGTCTCTAATCATCTCATCTGCCATATTCCCAAAGTCACAAGTTACAATCAGAGTCCTCAGGGAAGCCATAAACTAGGGTTACCATACGTCCTCTTTTTCCCGGACATGTCCGGCTTTTCGGCACTCAAACCCCCGTCCAGGGGGTATTGCCAAAAAGCTGAACATGTCCGGGAAAATGGCGGCTCTGCTCCTCCCCTGACTCTTCGGCTCTGTTTAAGAGCCGAGCTGCCCGAGCGCTACCAGCTTCGGGCAGTCCCCTTGCCTCCGGACCCCAGCCGCCGGCGGGCACTTCCCCTCCTGGGCTCCGGCGGCGCAGGGTCCAGAGGCATGGGGGCTGCCCGAAGCCGATAGTGCTGGGGCAGCTCGGCTCTTAAACAGAGCCGAAGAGTCAGGGGAGGAGCAGAGCCTCCGGCCGCGGCGGCTCTGCTCCTCCCCGACTCTGTAAGAGCTGGGCTGCCCAAGCGCTACCGGCTTCACGGTTTGCCAGGCAGCCTCCAGACCCTGCGCCCCCGGCTGGGCGCTTCCCCTCCCGGGCTCCAGCTGCGCTGGGGAAGCGCCGGCTGGGGGCGCAGGGTCTGGGGCCTGCCTGGCAAACCGTGAAGCCGGTAGCGCTGGGGCAGCCCTTTCCTCGAGGCTGGGAGTGGGAGGGAGGAGGGGGCGGAGTTAGGGCAGGGAGTGGTGGAGTTGGGGCGGGGCTGGGGAAATGGGCGGGGCCAGGGCCCATGGAGGGTCCTCTTTTTTTATTTGCTGGATATGGTAACCCTACATAAACTGCATTATAGTCTCCCCTGGTTTCTACTCACGCTGGCGAAATCTGTAGCGATTAGCTACTACATTCACTTTTCGAACAAAAAAGTTCTTTAATGCAGTGAGTGCAGTCTCATATTTATCATCTGCAAGGGGAAAAAATGTAAAATATACGCTGCCCTTCTGCTTCAAGGCAGTGGATTAGCAGAGCACGCTTTCTTACTTCAGAAATCTCTGTAGCACTGATTGCAAGCAGATAAGTCTCAAACATACGGATCCAGGCAGTAAAAGCAACTGGAGGCTCACCTGGGCTTTGCAGAAAGGGTGCAGGTGCGTTCAGAAGATCCATCCTCATCGCCAAAATGTTGTATCCACCAAGCAAAGTATTAACAACTTCAACAGAACTTTATTTACAGTCGAAGTCTCTTTTCCAAGCTGTAGCTGCACACTCTGTAACTCTCCCAGCCTCCTCAACTCCTCCCCCCTCCTTCCTGTTACCTGTCCTTTCAGACTCTCAACAACCAGTGCTCCCAGTTCCAATAATCACATGCAGCATCTAAACACCACAGGGTGATTGCTAAATGCAAATTGATCTTTCCTGCAATCTCCTCCCTTGTGTGATGCTGAGTGTGTGTCTCCTCCCTTGTTACCTTGGTGTGTGTTTCACCTGTTATGTAAATTGCATTACCATTGTCTCTGAGAGTATGTCTACACTGCAATTAGACACCCATGGCTGGCCCTTGCCAGATGACTCGGGTTCGCAGGGCCTGGGCTATGGGGCTGTTTAACTGAGGTATAGACATTCAGGTTAGGGCTGGAGCCTGGGCCCTGAGCCCCTCACCCCTCTTGGGATCCTACAGCCTGGGCTCCAGGCTGAGCCCAAACTTCAAAACAGCCCCTTAGCCCAAGCCTGAGTCAACTGGCATGGGCCGATGCAGGTTTTTAACTGCTATGTAGAAATATCCCTTATGTATGTTGGAAGTACATTCAAAGTGGCAGAACCACATTCCTTTGTCTAGGCTGGGGTAACTTCAGCCCAGCCTGGCATAATTCCCAATAGGTTTGTAATTTTTAATTTGTGCTCTGTACATCCGCCAAACAATAATGTTAATGATCACTATGTTAGCTTTCTAGTGATATTAGATACGGGTTATGACATTAGTGTCTCGATCAGGCTAGTTGTAACTCACCAGCAGATACCAGTGACCCCTTTGCATTGAGATGCTGTTGCAAAAGCATTGGTAACTTAAAAGAAAACTTTTAGTAGATTGGGTTGGAAAAAAAAGGTAAAAAAATTGGTGAAACTTATTATTTGGAGGGACGGCGGCAAAATCGACCTCTGCTGCTTCCCGTCAACGGTGCTTACTCCCACCTCCGCTGGTGGAGTAAGAGTGTCGATTCAGGGATCGATTGTCGCGTCCCGACGAGACACGATAAATCGATCCCCGAGAGGTCGATTTCTACCCACCGATTCAGGCGGGTAGTGTAGACCTAGCCTCAGTGTGGTACCTGCCCACCTTACACATGAAATAAGTCAGTAGTAAAAGTCCCAAGTGGGTTTCTCTTTCTGGGATACAAAACTCTGCCTAGAGTAAAGGTTTTTTAGATTTTTTTTTTCCTGCTTTGTTTCAGGATACAGGTTTTTTGTTAGGGTTCTGGGATGAAGACACTTGTCGTTAAATACTATGCTGATTCAGTATTGTTGCAAACATATTTACATGACTGTTAGGACACACTTGTTCAAAATACTGACTAACTTACTCTCTAATAGTAAAGTATTATGGGCTGATTCTGCAGCCGTTATAAGCTCTAATGTCTGACTAATGCCAGTGCCAGTTTTTTTACGCATAAAGACTGCATGATTTGGCAGTTTAAAAAAAATCATATGTATTTAAATACAAAGTAAATTGTGTCTTTATAACTACTATAACATTGTATTTATCAATATTAGCACTATAGGGGACATAAGTAACTGGATCATATGATTAAAACTCACTTGAAATGCTACTTGATTTTAATATTTAAGAAAAGAATGTGCTTATTTACATAATATTTTACAGCAAGATTACCATTTATTACCTCTTACTGCTTTTACAATAGTAATTTCTATAATGTATGATTTTTTTTTTTTGCAGTTTTAAAAATCATAAACTTTAATTCCCTGAATTCATTAAAGTATAATTGAATGACAACTGGGGACTTAAACAACTTCTAGCATTTTTGGTAAAATAAAAAGACCGTGTTTTATAAATTCATGGTTTAAGATATGAATTGTGGACCTAATGCTATTTTTATTTTTGTTCTTTCTTTAATTAACTGATAAGTTCCATAATATAGCATCAACTTGAGAAAGTTAATTTAAAGTCTACATTTTCATTTAAAGAACCAATTGCACCCTATATTGAAGACTTAATTAACTGCAAATGTTCTTTATTATTACTTGAAATCATCTAAGCACACAATTATTTTATCTCAAATTTGGGAGAACAGTTAAGAATACATTATTTTGTAAACAAGGGGCCTAATTTGGATGTGTCACTAGTTCTCAATTGGAGTAATTCTAAGTTTCAATACAGTTACTCCTTCTCTTTACATTGGTGTAAATGAAAAGATGTGGGCCCGAGTATGTGGGAATAGGGAATGTGGGATCATATTTTATCCCCTTCATGCTTGGGGAAAGGACAATAAATATGTTAACATTTACAAAATAATTTATTATTAACAAAAGCAAATAAAATACATGAGAACTATTTTAAAACTAGCCTGAGAGATATTATTCAGTATTGTTTCTTTCTGTTATTATATATTTTGTTACAAGCCTTGTGGGCCAAATCTAGCAGAACGGTGTGCAGATCACTTGCATAACCATATGCACGCCTATAATTATTCATGTGATTTTATTCTGATGACATGTGTTTACATGCATATACACAATATAATGTATAATATAAATATTTTGAAGGAAATTAGGTCCCTCATTAACTGAGCAGGATATTTTGTGTCTTGGATATTTTTGCTGTAAATTCCACAGCATCAGCTTTTTCTTCAATTGGTTGCCAATCCCAGCAGGAATCAGGAAGCCCTAGAGGTAGATAAATATGGAAAATGATTCTAAAAAAGTTAATTTATATGAACTTCAAAAATGATCTGTTTCAGCTTCAGTTCAAATTTGAGGCAAGTGGTGAGATTGGTATGTTTATCTGAGGCAGTTCATTTCCCCCCTAACAAATTACTGAATATTCACCATGTAAAGACGAGCAATCAGAGTCAAGCAGTTCTTCTGCAGAAGTGTCAATCTGTTTTTATCTGACTTGGACAAAGGGTTCTGTCACTGATATGAAGATCATATCAGGCTAGGGTTATCCAGTATCACCTTGCAAAGGCAAGTGTCTTTCCTAAGCGTGTTTTTTCTACCTCGCCCAATGCTGTTTATACACATTTATTTTCTCTTGCCTATATAGTCCCATATATCTGTTACTTCCTATTCTACATAGAGGAGAAAGCTGTGCTATCTGCAATACCACAGTATGGTAACAATTGCAAAATGTTGAAGAAACATAGGAACTACCATACTGGATTATACCTGAAGTCCATCTAGTCCAGCATCCTCTCATGTAAAATCGGCAAATATGGGTTATATCCACCCCTCCTATTAGATCTCCTCCTGGACTCTACTGGAGAGATTCTAGAGGAGAGCAACAAAAATGGTAAAAGGTTTAGAAAACCTGACATATGAGTGTGACGTTGCACTCTATATGATTTTATGAAAATATGCTAATGAATATAATGTAACTGGAATATGCTTCATGCAAAAGGTCTTTGTAAGGTATCATTACAAAGCTTATAATCTACTGAGTGTGGTCATCCTATTTGTAAAAGTATCACTCTGGTATCTGAAACTAGAAATATGAAATATAACTCTGAGGTTCTATTGTAATTATGCGAAGTGTGGGCCATTAGTGGTGGTTTGGAATCTTGATGGCTCCCATTAACCAAGACAATTGACTGTAGATGGCTCTGTTTACTTGTAAATCTTCCTGTATATCTGTGTGCTGGCAAGTGGGTAATGAAGTGTTACAGTGACATGTGATCATGTAATCGGAACTGGAATCCATCTTTAACCTGGTGCTTTTCCATTTAGAAGGAGAGGTGGGAACCCAGAGAGGGACAAAGGATTCCCACCTTGTGCAAAAGATACATAAGGGGGTGGAACAGAACAAAAGTGGCTGCAGTCATGAGAAATCCCCCTAGCTACCACCTGAGCTGGAACAAGGACTGTACCAGAGGAAAGGATTGTGCACAGACTAGGAAGGTGTCCAGGCTGTGAAAGAAGCTTATTGAAACATCTGAGGGTGAGATTTTATCTGTATTTAGTTTTCTTACTGTATTAGCCTTAGACTTGCATGTTTTGTTTTATTTTGCTTGGTAATTTACTTTGTTCTGTCTGTTATTACTTGGAACCACTTAAATCCTACTTTTTCTATTAATCACTTTTTAACTTGTTAATTAACCCAAAGTATGTATGTATTGGTCCTGCTTTGAGCAGGTGGTTGGACTAGATGACCTCCTGAGGTCCCTTCCAACCCTGATACTCTATGATTCTATGATTAATACCTGGGGGGAAGGGAGGCAAACAGCTGTGCATATCTCTCTGTCCGTGTCATAGAGGACAAACAATTTATGAATTTACCCTGTATAAGCTTTATACAGGGTAAAACAGATTTATTTGGGGTTTGGACCCCATTGGGAGTTGGGTGCTGAAGACAAGAGCACTTCTTAAGCTGTTTTCAGTTAAGCCTGCAGCTTTTGGGGACGTAGTTCAGACCTGGGTCTGTGTTTGTAGCAGGCTAGTGTGTCTGGCTCAAACAAGGCAGGGCACTGAAGTCCCAAGCTGGCAGGGAAAACAGGCTCAGAGCACATCAGGTGGCAGCTTCCAAGGGGGTTTCTGTGATCCAACCTGTCACAATGAGTAAAGGTTTAAAAAAACTGGGCATGTTTAATCTTAAGAAAGAGAGACTGAGGGGACCTAGTAAATTTTCAAATATGTTAGGGGCCATTATAAAGAGGAGGGTGATCGATTTTTTTTTTCTCCATGTCCACTGAAAGCAGGTCAAGCAGCATATAGGATCAGGTGGTAATTACTGTGTGCTGTGTTTCATTTTCTGACACCTATATTTAAAAATGTTTACACTGTATCCTTGAACTCTCAGATGAGGGAAAAAAAACCCACAACACAAGTTATATAGTCTTCTCTAGAAAGTGACTCCAGTCTATGGAAACCAAGAGTGGAATAAAAGTTGTGAATCCTTAATTGACATATTATAAATAAATGTGAATGATAGTGAACGTATAAGTAATTTTCATTAAACTACTTGTTTATGATTTGTATCTTTTTTTAATTTGGTCATCATTTGTAAATAGCCTTCTAGAAGTTTAAAAATAAATATTCTTCCATCTTTAACCTATTTATTAACACTTTAAGTGATTCTGTTCTCTGGAAGAACAAGATAACATGGCTTCATTTTAATTATTTCCTTAACTGTGCACCAACATTATTGGCAACGTGAGTGGGAGCATATAGACTCTGCATATTATATCTAATTGTTGGTGCAGAGCTGGAAACCAGATTTTTTTTAAAAAGGAGAGTAGATTTCACAGAAAAAGTAACAAGCCACCTTTGAACCTTCCATGCCAGGGGCCTGCTTTGTTCCCAAATAAATTCAAACTAGATCTGAGCAAAACTCAGAATTTCCATCCTGCGGGAAATACAAGGATTGCAACATTTGTGTTCATCCCAACTTGGGACAAAGTTGAAATATCAAAATTTTCCACATAACAAAATATTCCTAAAAGTGTTGATCTGGAAATGTTGAAACATTTGCATTTCTGAAACAAATGTTTTTTTGTTTTTTTGTTGAAATGACCCCAAAGTGGTGTTTTGAACCCTTTAACATTAAACTGTATTTCCCTGTTGTGATGAATTGCCTCATGGAAGTTGTATTTCAGGATTGTGATGTCCCCATTCTTCCTAATGGGTTAGGTTCCCTCACTTGACTACATCTCCCATGATGCACTAGACACCTTGGTCAGAGAGGTTTCCATGATGCATCATGAGATATTTAGTCCTCCATGGAGCCCAGCCCATAGAAGAGAATGGGACTCTGACCGCCAACTCCCATGAGGCAATATGCCACAATTGGGGAATGCAGTTTAATGTTGAATTCATTCAAAAGGATATTTCTGGGTCAGCTCAACAAACTGAAATATTTCAATGTTAATAATTTTTTGGGGTAAAATTGTAATTTTCCCGCTGAAAATTTTGACTTTTTTGAAAACTGCATTTTCCGTTTGGCTTACAATTTGGTGTATAAATTAATGTTACACACACCCTTAGGAATGTGTGTATATATCTATAAACTATGCTTGGATAGCCATAATGATTTGGGTTTTTTAAATATTTTTTAATGTTCTGTGTATTGGTGTATAAATGTTTAAAATAACTCTTAGTAAACCTGTGGCGCTTATATTTACATGTATTTACCTATCAATTTTTAATTGGTTGATAGTTGGTTTATGAGAGAATTTGAGTGGATGAAAATGGCTTTAAAAACAATGCAGTGTGAAACAATTTCTCTTGAAGCTCTGTGAATGGTGCTAGATTGAAAATATGGGGATTTAAGTCCTCTGGACATCTGTGTTATGAATTGAATCCACCAATTCATTTCAAGTCGGCCACAAATTAAATGACAGTCACTACTGAAATGTACCATGTTCAAACTGGTGACCTGGAGGGGAAAGTCTTCATATCCAATTGCCCAAATTCTCCTATTAAAAAAGCCAACAAAAGCCTTTACAAACTTAAAACCCTGGGGAGAATTTAATAACTGCAAATAAATATGCTCACTTCTACAATAGTGTTTTCATTTGCCTTGCATTCCACCTCTGTTTTGAGGGGGGGGAAAAAAAGTCAAAGTGGGAGAAGCCATATGACTGACAGGTCTAAAAATATAGACCTCGCAGCGGCAGAATTGTTAGTTTGATTTATATAAATTTAATATCAAATAATGATCTCTCCTCCTTTTTTCTCTCCTAGCTGCTGAATCTTACATCCTGGTCTAGCCCCACTTCACAAAAACATTTCAAAGCAATTTAAAAACTAAAAAGCAATCTTCTGTCCAGTACTTTTATTAGTTAATGACACTTTTTTTTCCCAATGCTTATGGCTCTCCCACACATAAATTACTTTTGCAAGAAAGAGAACACATCCAAAATAAGACCGAGGCACGAATGTGTTATATGTATTAAGTTCTTAAGGAAATCTATTTCTTTTTCAACTGGAACTATGTAAGCGACACATGCTGTATGCATTTATCTATTTGCTCCTTGCCTGACAGTATCTAAATGAAATGTTCAGTCCCAAGTTTTATTTAAATGTAGAATGTCCAAGGAAGCAACTTTGTTTATCTGAAATATATAGTACATATTTTTTTCTGTCTCTGCTTAAAGTTTGCATATCTGGTGAACAGCTTACTATGGACCTACAATGAACACATTGCAACTGTATAAAACCAGGCTGCTACTGACATTTTCTTGATAAGATTTGCATTAAAATATATTCACAGAAATCCTGTCTTGCAAATATATCACTGCACAATCTTTATCAATTTCAAACACACTTAGTCTTTTCCATGCATAAAGCTTACAGAAACATTTGCCAGGAACAGTTACCCTAAAAGGGAGGAAGAGGGAGAGAAAAAAGGTAAAGTATTTTATAACTATCAGTTCTCTGTAGTGCCAAGATGGAGCAAAGAATAAAAGACATGATAATAAATCCTTGTTTTATTCATCTACATTGATTTCACAGTAAATGTCTTATGCAAATTTAGAGCATTAGCATGCTCTTTTTAGACATATCTGCTCATATATTCTACATGGCTTTTCCTTACTCTCTCTGAAGTGCAGGGAAGAGAAAAGTAACTGTAGAAGGGGTTGTTTTTATTCCCTTAAGAGTCTATTATCTCATCATTTTCTGGATTGTGCAAAACACAAAAAAGTTACCATTTATCATTTTTATTTATCAATTTTGCAATGTCACTTAGTTTCACAGGGCATATGCATAACCATGGAACAATTACAGAATATAGCAAAAGACATATACTTACACCCAATAGTTGGAAGCAATCTTGTTGATTACATGGGGCCCGATCCTAATCCCTCTTGAGTCAATAGTGAAATGCTCATTGACTTCCACTGGAGTAGGATTTGCAACAGTGGACACTATTTTTCAAGTAACTAATTTGTTCATATATATATTAAGTACTGATAGTTGCTGTACTAAAAATAAGGGCCAATTTTCTTTCTGATGTAACTTGATTATCTGGAAAAGAATTACACTAGGGCATAAATTTGTCACAAGTTTTAATTTAGCTGAGGGAGGAAGGGGTGTATGTATAATCAGGCTTGGCAAAATTCGACTTTTTTTGTAATTTTGATAGCTAACTGATTATTTTAAGCAGTTTTTACATTTTTATCAATTTCATATTTTTACAGTTGCAGGCAATTCTGGGGGCATAAAAATGGGGAGATCAGGCAATTTAATAATTACAACACAAATGGTCAGCATTACGTCAAAGTACACAAAGTAAACTTAAATCAAACTCTTAAGTTCTCAAAGCATAAAAAAATACTGATAAATGCTATCAGTAAATTTTGAGTATTGATGGAAATATTTTTTCATTGGTTTGTGTGTATACAGTGAAATGGATGTTTAATGACTTACTAATGAAGGATTTGATTTTTTTAAGCCTATATATAATACTTATACACAAAATTGCATCCTGTGATTACACTGTGGCTACTTAGTGTGATGCTATGTGTCTATTTAAAAAATGTATATATTTAAATAGTCAATTGTTATGTCATATTCAGAGTTCATGTATCTTTATTTTCTATAACTTACAACTACAAAATTTACTGCACATAAAATTTTTTAACCAAATTCTTTGTTCACATAAATTGGTTCATCTGCATTTACTTCAACTGAGTAGTACCCATATGTACCAACAGAGAATTTGACTCAGCAGTTTTTCATGTAACATTATTTAAGATGAATGGTCCTAAGGAACTTATGTATTTGTGAAGCAAACAGGTTTGTTCAGGTAAATCAATATTTATCCATTGCTACTTGAGAAAACCTGTAACACTGTGACTCTATATATCGAATGCTCCTTCATCCAGACCACACCACTCGATCCATTGTCTACAGCCAAGCTCTACAATACAATTGCATTTGCTCCAACCCCTCAGACAGAGACAATCACCTACACGATCTCTATCAAGCGTTCTTACAACTACACTACCCACCTGCTGAAGTGGAAAAAACAGATTGACAGAGCCCGAAGAGTACCCAGAAGTCACCTACTACAGGAGAGGCCCAACAAAGAAAGTAACAGAACGCCACTAGCCATCACTTTCAGCCCTCAACTAAAACCTCTCCAGCGCATCATCAAGGATCTACAACCTATCCTGAAGCTTGATCCCCAACTCTCACAGGCCTTGGGAGGCAGGCCAGTCCTTGCTTACAGACAGCCCCCAAACCTGAAGCAAATACTCACCAGCAACCACACAACTGTCACAAAGCTAAGCACTGGTAATGTTGACAATGGTATTTCCACCAGATTATATGTCTCCAGCATCAGCCCCACCAAAAGGATTAACTAACTCCATTTAGGCTATGAAAACTGCTTTTGAAATCTAATCTTTTCCTGGAATAATACTTTGAAGCAATGATTGTGGATCATCTTTGGAACCTATATTGGCTTGGATCGGGATTCTAGCAGTCACCACATATAACTCATCTCCTGTATGATATTCTTATTATCTATGAAATATACTGCAGTACTTTTCTTTAGGTATGATGAGGATGTGATTTGCCAGCCTGAGATAAAGTTCTTACTTTCAAATTTCAGTTAGAAGGTGGTTTAACTGTAGCTATTTCTTATCTCTGTCACTTTCACCTTGTGATCATCAGCTGAAATACTATCAGCCATCTCAATCAATTTTAAAGCAAAGCAGCTAATGCTAATCAGACATTACTACTTTTTCAAGGAAGAGAGGCTGGTAAATCAAGCCACATGCATTAAGTTTCCCAACACATAGCATAAGAAGTAAAATATTAAACAAAAGAATACCGAAAAGTATTAAAAGCAAGTCAACAATCGAACATTAAAGGCCTGATCCTACAAAGCAGATTCCAATTGTGTGCCCCCATTTTTCCAGGTGCAACACTTTGTGGGAGCTTTTTATAAACGTGTAAAATTCTAACTACCATACTTGGTTGAAGAGCAAAATTAGACACTAGTTACACCACTAAGTGCACCTGCAATATTAGAGTCTCAGATGAGGCCCCTTCTGATCAAGAGTGCCGCCAGCTTTTCTGCCGCCCTAGGTGGCGGAAGGTCCCATCCCGAAATACCGCCCCCCACAGAGGCGGCGGAAGGTCCCGCCGCCGAAATATCGCTGCGGTCGCCACCCCCCAAATTGTAGTGCCCTAGGCAACCGCCTAGGTCGCCTAATGGGTTGCGCCGGCCCTGCTTCTGATAAACATGATCTAGAAGTCCCAATTTTTCACTATCCCTTGGAGGGTGTGGAGATAGGCCCACTTGAGGCTTCCTGATGCAGACACCTGGCCCTAGCACAGTTAGAACTGCACACGAACAGCTCCAACTTGCCCAGCTGGCAAAAGGCCCCTCTGGGACTTATACAAGTAAAGGGTTCGGTCCAGCAGAGCTTTACTTGACTATGTCTTGTCCTTTCTCCTGCCCTGCTCTCAGCACCTTCCTGATATGCCCCCTTTATGTCCAGGGGAAGGGTATGGCAGGTGGAAGAGGCAGCTATGTCACCACCAGCAGATAGCCATGTGGTGCAAAGTGGCCTTAGCAGACCAAGTAGGCATTTACATTTCAACACAAAATACTTAGAACCTGCAAGCACTCTACTGTACATGTAACAAACATTTCTGTTACTTCCCATATTTCTGGGGCGGGGCAGGGTGTGGGAGGAGGGAAAATACACACAAAGGAGTCTCTCTTTTGTATAAATCAGATATAAGTCTGAGTTATTTTAAAATGTAAAATTCATTTTCTATTCATTCTTTTTAACTGCCTCCAATTAGCAGCTAATCTCCTCTGCTTAGCTGCAGGCTCCAAACTGGTAAGTATTGTGATTGAGTAAGAACTAGTTGGGCACTTTCTTTTCTTCTAGTTATGAGATATAATTACTTTGGAACTTTCCAGACCTTCCCATGATTAGTGAGGCTTTTGGAATTCATAATCATAACATGTATATTTGTAAAAAAAAAAAAAAAAAACCAAAACCTGAAAACTTTTACATTAAAATAAAAGGCTGCAACCCCCCAAAAGGAAGGCAAGTTGGAGGCTAAAACTGCTGGAGTGTTATTTAAGAGAAAGGAGGGAAGGGTTAATTAGCTCTGGTACATCTCTACCCCAATATAACGCTGTCCTTGGGAGCCCAAAAATCTTACCACATTATAGGCGAAACCGTGTTCTATCAAACTTGCTTTGATCCGCCGGAGTGCGCAGCCCCGCCCCCCCGGGAGCGCTGCTTTACCGCGTTAGATCCGAATTCGTGTTATATTGGGGTAGAGGTGTATTGTGATTATCAGTCAAATTGCAGTAAGGAAATGCAGAAATCATGCCAGAAAGATAGGGGAATCAGAAAAGGTGGTGGGCAGGTAGTGGCATATTCTGCTTGTGTGTGATATTTTCCCCAGAAATGATTATTCAGGGGAGAGGAGGTAAGAAAAAGAAAACTATGTTCCTATCATCATTTTATGGGACTTACTCACAGATCACAGTGAGGAATCCAGGAGCTGCAACCAAGCTAAGTGAGTGATCAGCATTCAGAGCAAGGCTCAGGACAGGTGTTGGGAAAGGGTAACTAACAGTCTTCAGGCTTCAAGTCCACTTTTATGCTGATCTTAGCAGTGCCAATTATTTCTTACTTACCTCCCCTGTTGTCTGTACCAGGGCCAACTGCTGAAGCCCCCAAAAGAAGGCAAAGCTAGAAATAAGCCAGTCACTAAAACCATCTGATCAGGAATACCAATTGTGTTGGAGGGGAGTATATGATTGTGATGTCTGCAGATTCTGTATGATTTCAAAATGCCTCTAGTTGAACAGTAACAGCTTGTCTATATCTCAGTGGCACTCACATGGTTCAGAATTAACTGGTTCTGAGACACACCAACATCAAACTCTATTCCAAACAATTCTGATAATGCAGGTAAAATGGTTGGATCTCTTCTGTGCACAGACAGTGTTTTGTAGGTGTTCAAGGAAAGCAGAGCAGTAATTTTCCTGTTACATTTTTTTAGCCCTTTCTATTTTTCTTACTCTATTCATTTTTTGAGATGAGTTCATTTGTACTTCTTGGTAACAGGAACCTGTCCATCATACCTATCTTTAACAGCCACCAATCCCTTCCTCCCTGAGAAAAATACTAGAAGGGTCTGGCTGGAGCTTTAATCCACTTCAGCTTCCACCTTCTTAAAAAAATCTAGAAAAAATAGCAGAATTTCAACCTCTAGATTCACCTCTATTAGAATAACGAGGCGGGGAAGATATGATCAATTGAGATTCCTTTCCTTTTAAATTGGAGGTACTGCTAACTGAAGAGGCTTAACTAATTGCAACTGCTGTAGTATCCTAGAATCATGGGCAGGGACCTCAAAAGGTCTTTTAGTCCAGTCCCATGCACTCAAGGCAGCACTAAGTATTATCTAGACCAGTGCTTCTCAAAGTTGGGCTGCCGCTTGTTCAGGGAAAGCCCCTGGCAGTCCGGGCCGATTTGTTTACCTGCCGCGTCCGCAGGTTCGACCGATCACGGCTCCCACTGGCCGCGGTTCACTGCTCCAGGCCAGTGGGGGCTGCGGGAAGCGACGCGGGCTGAGGGATGTGCTGGCCATCCTTCCCGCAGCCCCCATTGGCCTGGAGCGGCAAACCGCGGCCAGTGGGAGCCGTGATCAGCTGAACCTGCGGACATGGCAGGTAAACAAACTGGCCTGGGCTGCCAGGGGATTTCCCTGAACAAGTGGCGGAATGGCTTTGGGAAGCACTGATCTAGACCATGCCAGACAGGTGTTTGTCTAAACTGCTCTTAAAAATCTCCAATGATGGTGATTCCATAAACTTCCTAGGCAGTTTATTTCAGTGCTTAACTACCCTGACAATTAGGAAGTTTTTCCTAATGTCCAACCTAAACCACCCTTGGTGCAATTTAAGCCCATTGCTTCTTGCTCTATCCTCAGAGGTTAATGAGTATAATTTTTCTTCCTCCTCCTTGTAACAATCTTTTATGTACTTGAAAACTGTTATCATCTCCCCTCTCTATCTTCTCTTCTCCAGACTAAACAAACCCAATTTTTTCAATTTTCCCTAATAAGTAAGGCTATGATTTAGTCACAGGTATTTTTACTAAAAGTTATATACAGGTCATGGGCAATAAACAAAAATTCACGGCCCATGACTTATCTTATACTAAAAATACCTGTGTTTAAATCTCTGGGGGTGGGGGCATGGGAGTGGGAGGGGGGCCTGCTGCTGGGGGAGCATCTTGGGTAGGGGGCACCCAGGACGAGTGGCACCAGCTGCCGGGGCAGTCACAGACTGTGACTGTTCTGGCCAGTTGGCCGGGGACCACAGCTGTTCCGGCCAGAGTCTGCCTGGGGCTGTGGATGCTCTGGCTAACAGACCGGGGACTGCTGCTCGGGGCCAAAGACCGTGGCTGCTCCAGCTGGGGCCCACTGCCTGGGGGCTGGAGCTGCGGCTGGTGTGGCTATCCCCAGGGTCACTCCAGCAGCAGCTGGTCTGGTTGTCCTGCGCAGGGCCGGCACTTCCATTTAGCCGACCTAGGCAGTCGCCTAGGGCATCAGGATTTGAGGGGTGGCAATTCTGCAGCGGGGGGTCTTTCTGCACTCCGGGTCTTCGGCAGCAATTCTGCGGCGGGTTCTTCACTCGCTCTGGGACCCACCACCGAAGTACCCTGAAGACCGGGAGAGTGGAATTGCCGCCGAGGACCGGGAGCGCGGAAGGACCCCCCGCCTAGGGCCGCAAAAACCCTTGCGCCGCTCCTGGTCCTGAGGGCCACCTGAGCAGCTGGTCCTGTACCCAGCTGCTTGGACAACCCTGGGATCAGTCACACTGGACCCTGCAGAAGTCACGGAGGTTGCAGAAAGTCATGGAATCTGTGATTGTCATGACCTTTGTGACAGACACGGAGCCCTACATATAAGTCACATTTTCTAGACCTTTAATCATTTTTATTGCTCTTCTTTGGAATTTCTCCAATTTGATCATATCTTTCCTGCAATGTGGTGCCCAGAACTGGACACAATACTCCAATTGAGGCCTAATCATTGTGGAGTAGAGTGGAAGAATTACTTCTTGTGTCTTGCTTACAACACTCCTGCTAATACATTCCACTGTTATGTTTGCTTTTTTGCAACAGTGTTACACGGTTCACTCATACTTAGCTTGTGATCCACTATTACCCCCAGATTCCTTTGTGCAGTACTTCTTCTTAGGCAATCATTTCCCATTTTGGACCCAACTCATTCAGAGCTTCATAAGTCAAAATTAGTACATTGAGTTGTACCTGAATTTTCCCCGTTAACTACTTGCAATTTTTTTTAAATGTCTGTTTTCCCTCCAATTAACTACTTTCCCATCTTCTTTTGTTTTCCTTCTGCCTCTCATTCTTTATAAATAAATAAATTAAATAAATTTAAAATTAAAGAAACTTTCCTTGTTTCTGTCTCCCCTGGACACCTTACTTTCTCTTCTACTTTCCTTTTATACATCCCTTCTTCACATCTTTCCTTACCGATTCTGGACCATTACCTGGACAGCCAGAATATGCAGTGCTGTACTAGTGGCTCCTCCCTTGCTCCTTGCTCGCCTGGAAGCAGAAGTCATAGCTCCTTCACACCAGTGGATGGATAGTCAGGAATGAGAAGAATGCTGTTCTCAAGCCCCACAGGAAGAGACAAAAGTGGTGTGATGGGGTTGATTAACCTCACACTGGAAAGAAAGGGGTGAAGGAATAACTTGGGACCCAGGAAGCCCCTCTCTAGCAGGCCTTTTGGAGGAGGACCTTAAAAGGGAGTCTCTTCAGCACAGCAGGATGACCAGCAGAGAGATCCAGATCTGCATTTGCTGCTATAGAGGGATTATATCAGGAAGGTATCCCCAGGAGAAGGACTGCTGCACAAAGCCAGGATTCCCTGGCCTGCAGAGGTCTGTAGGCCAGGTTGCAAGGAACAATCATACGTTACAATACACCCTGAGGAATGAATCTAAATACCAGGTGGAAGCTCAGTTGCCAAGCTGCCATATATCCTCTAATTGATGCTTCTTTCTAGATCAATTGGTTATCCTGAGCCTGACCTTACCATCTGTGCCTCCCACTGGAGGCTCAGATTTTATGAAAATGTAGCAAATACTGTAACGTTGAATGCCATCATCCTCAGAGAACCAATATTGAGAGCAAGAAAGTTCCAGCTCAGTTTAGGACTCAAGTTTGGCTGTCCTACCTCAAATTGGGCTATGCAAAATGCCTTTTTCACTTCAGTAGTATGTGCGTACCATGACAGAACTTAATTTTGTGGGAGTTCATGAGATGTGAATTTCACTGTTAACCAGAGGTTTTGTATTTCAAACTGGTGAATTATTTTTGTGGTTTATGGAGCTGCCAAAATATGATCTTCCTTGAACAATATCAAGCAAAAACAAAAAGTGGGTTTTCTTTGTTTGCAAAAATGTCATTTTTTTTGTTTGTTTTATGGATTTTCTCCTTATTTTGTTTTTAGTGACATCTTTTTCAGATAGCTCTGACCTTAGTCATAGGATTGTTGTCGTTGTAGTTGTTGTTGTTTGTTTTGATACTTGTTATCCATCTATTAGAATTATGGGTGGATCAGAAAGTCTGGGATTTTTAAAGGACCAGTACAATTGATCTAGTGCAGCCATTGTCAACCTGCGGCCCAATTAGCACACAGCTGGGGCCCAGCTCAGCTGTGTGCTAAAAGCCAGCCCCCATGCCCAGGGTCCCCCGGGTCCCCAGCTGCCCAGTTTAGAGTGTTTTGAGCTGCCCCACTACCTGGCACAGAGGGGTCCAGCCCCGTGTGGCAGAAGTCAGTTGGCCCTCCAGGGTCCAGGTCCAGGGCAGCTGGCCGGCCCTGCAAGTTCTGGAGTCCGGGGCAGACAGCTGTCCGCCCTGCAGGGTCTGGGGTCCAGGGCAGGCAGACGGCTATCCCACAGTGTACTGGGTAGGGGCTGCCGCTGCCCTGCCACTCGGTCCCTGCGGGCCAGGTAACACATTGTGGGCTGCATGCATTTGAATAAAGCAGCAAGTTTCCAGCCTTCAGACATGTTAGTAGAGTTGTTTTTGTTGCACTGAATGGATTCCTTTACAAAATAGGGCACTAGACTAGGTTGCAGGAGATTGAGGTTCAGTGCCTGAATCAGCCACAAAAAATATCCTCTGTGACTATGGGCAAGTGACTTAAACCTGTCTGATGCTTCAATTTCCCTTCTGTAAAATGAGGATAATATTTCTCTCTTTCCCAGGTTTAGTCGGAGGATAAAATTCATTAATGAGCATGCAGCTCTCAGATACTATGGTAATGAGGGTTATAGAAGTATCTAGGTGTATGTCAAACTCCCATTTCCTTTTCTCCAAAAGGAAACTGAGCTGCAAGTTCATAACATGTACTGCTGCTCAGCAAAGGGTCAGCATTGCTGTCAGGAAGTGAGGGAAACTCTGATCAAGGGAATTTGAGCTCCTAAATCCCAGCTAAAACCCTTAAAATGGTAATAGCCCTTAAAATGGGATTGGCTCACACTGCTGTCTCCTCAAACAATATTGCTATGGAATTATAGTCAACTAGTCATGAAAAGAGGCTGATCCTCATATTAATAATATTATTATATTTCACTGGAAAATGCCAATGCCACAAGCTATGGTCCAGACAATATTAACGTAGCCCCTGTTTCACTTAGCAAGGCAGATGTGCCCCAAGAAAAATGACACCCCTTATGGGTCCCCTGGGATCCATGAGAAAGTTCTGTGCTAGTGACTTCCCCCAGGGCAGTTGAAGGGGGAGTTGTGACCCCCCAAGTCACCCTGGTGACCCTGCTCCCTTAAGCAGTGGGAGGAAGGGAGACCACTGGCAGCACTGCAAGCATTCTCTGACCCTGTGCAGAGCCCGGGGTGCCTGGGAAAGCAGGAGGGAGGCTGTATATAGCTTTGCATTCCCTCTATGTGGCAGAGACCAGCTGGGGAACAGAAAGGAGAGAAGGTGTCCAGGTCAGTGCGTTTAGGCCCAGCAACTGGTCTGTCTTGCCCCTCAGCCCGCAGAAAAGCCTCAGGAGGGGACAATCCGCTCCTTCTGCAACCTGTCTGCCAGTAAGAGGAGGAAACAGCCCATCTTTCCTGCCTCTGCCCACAGCCTGCTCAAACTGAATCCAGGATTTTGTATCCAGAGACCTCACCTGGTTCCATCTGAACGTGTGGGTTCCAAGCTATAACGACTGTTAACACAAATCCGGTTCGTCCCTCTATAGCAATCCCAAGGGAGGATTTGCTTGCCTTCACCCCAGTCTCCAGTCCGCTCATCCAGAAGAGTGAGTACCCTGTATTATAGTTAGATAGGTAGTTAGGGTTTAATCTTGCACCACTAAGGCACATTGAATGTGTAAAAGGGCTTTCATCTACCTGGATCATCAAGACCTGCACTGCCAGTTCCCAATATAATAAAGCAAAGTTTCCAGCAAGTTTCCAGCCTTCAGACATGGTAGTAGAGTTTTCTAAAGGCATCTCATTATAGGCCCGCAAAATGTTCACTTGCACCACCTGGGTACCTGAGACGGTACTGAGGCAGGAGACACATCTGGTTAGGAACACTAGCGAGTGTGTGGTCACATGACCTAATGTGCATTTATTGTTTTTAATTTGTTTGCTTGTGTGAGTTTGAGTGATTTGGGAGTTTAAGTGTGGTAGCCATTGCCTTACAGTGGTTACCTCCTTGTCTCATTGGAGGCAACACCAGCTAGCTATATTCTTTAGCCACCAGGAGGAGGAGGCAGGCATCTACCAGCAGCACTGTGAAATGAGCCCAGGTGACAGAAACTTTAGAACTGTCCAAAGACTGCACGATACCCCTCTCTTATTTGCACATCATTCCAGTGCCAAAAGTTGTATTAAATCAAGAAATGTGCCATCAGTTTGAATGAAGAAAGTTTCAGCAAGGTCTTCCATGTAATCAATACTACAAGAGTGTTTGTATTTTTCAAAGATCTTTCATAAGTGTTCAAACACCAAACTGTTTGGTTCATAATTTCCACTATACAGAAGATGTCAGCTGAACAACCTTTAATATCTCTTTGTATCTCACGGTTGTTGACAAAGGTCAGGTCCTTTGACATTCAGAGATTGAAAGATCACATCTTACTGTTGCTAATATCACAGGGCTTAGACCTTATTCCATCATGTTAGATAAGGGATAGGAGGCAGGAGAATGGATTATTACTTTGAAGCATTTTTTATTTTATTAATTTTATGCAAGTATTCCCCTTTGTTTGCTCTTGGAATATACTCATGTATTTTATGTATGCATATGCATTACAGCAAATCCTGTTAGGAAATGCCACGAAACATCACTTCTGTTAACCCATTAGCTATGGCATATCAACTTTCAGTCCAAAAACAAACTGACACATCAAGAGCTACTTTAAGTCAAGTTGTGCCAAGTAGATGGATTTTTGCCTGTTACTTCTCCCAGTAGAGAGAGAAGAAAAATAATAATAGTCATAAGATTAATGCTGGGGCAAGTGGTAGATGAAAGCAGGAGAATTTTTCAATCACAGCATCAATGGGCACTCAAAAATATGACTTATCTACAGCCCTTAAAAACAGCCACTTGAATATCTTTAGAGACTGTCACCATAAGGCTGCCTGTTTCTTTTATTGAGCTTCTCAGTCATCAATTAGGCTTGCTAAAGCAGAAGAAAATGAATGGTCACATTTGGTGTATTTCTGGCTGACTGCATTGATTTTTGGCTTGTGAATAGATTCAATTATGTGGTGCATTCCAAGCTTTTTGTAATTGTAATTTTGTCAGATCTCCTCATTCAATAACTTCTTAATTTCCTAATTCCCTATGAGGTCAAAAGAGACATTGTAGGGTACGTTTTAAAACACCGTGCATAAGGTACATTCATAAAACTTATTATTTTTACTAAGTTTAATGCATGCATTCAAACACAGTGTTCTCAGTTCTGGAAATGTACATTAACTTCATAATATCCTGAATTGAAAAGTAGCATGGCTCTGATACCTTTGGTGCTGGGCAGCATGTTGACTTTAAATAGAAAACTATTGTCATTCTCTTGAGTTCTGTGCAAGCTCTGAATATATGGCACTTGAGGTCTGATTCTCCTTTCAGATCTATGGCCTGTAATACTGGCAATCTGAATATTTTCTGCTTGTACAAGAATTCTCCTTCATGGCAACTCCTCACCTACCTTTTCCACAACATATCCTGCGAGGTTCTGTATGTGGAAGAAAAATCAAGTATGTAAGTGTGTCTATTAGAATGGATTAAAAATGATATGACAAACATTTGTGTTAATAAACTGCTGCAGTTTAATGGGGTCATGCTATTATGACAAGTATTCATGATCCAAGAGTGGTCCTTAACGTTCTTCTCGATTTACCAGCTCCACTGGCCAAGAGCTTCAAGTAGGCAGTGTGCTGGTGTTCACAAAAAACATGGCAAAACACTGTTTACTATCAAACTGACAGGGAGACAGGGGTAGGCATTGAAAAGGAGGACATATCTTGTTTTCAGAAAATGTTGTTACCCTATTTATTGAGTTAAAACCTGATTTTTTTTTAATTTTTTTTTTAATTTATGTTACTGCAGAATGGGCTCAATCATGGATTGCAAAAGTCAGGTTCTTTGTTTGTTGGGAGAAGTAGGGAGGGGAGGAGCCAGTACAGTAACTCCTCACTTATCGTTGTAGTTATGTTCCTAAAAAATGCAACTTTAAGTGAAACGATGTTAAATAAATCTAATTTTCCCATAAGATTTAGTGTAAATGCAGGGGTTCCAAGGACATTTTTGGGGGCAGACAAAAGGCATTATATACTGTACAGTACTGTACTGGGGAGGTGCCCCTGGCTTACCCCTGGGGTGCCCCTGGCTTATCCCTGGGGCTCAGGGCTGGGGGTGCAGGATCTGGGAGGGAGTTAGGGTGTGGGAGGGTGCTCAGGGTGGGGGTGCAGGAGGAGGCTCAGGGCTGGGGTAGGCAGGAGGTGCAGAGAACTTACCTGGTGCAGCTCCTGTTTGGTGCAGGGGGTGTGCACATGGCTCTGCGCAGTGTGGCACCGCCCCCATGGCTGTGATTCTGGGAGCTGTTCCCCCCCCTCCTGGGCCCCGCAGCAGGCAGGGCCACCAAGAACACAGGGGCTGCAGGGCCCTGGGCTAAGGGGGCCCCGGGACCCTGGCCTGCAGCTCTAAAGCCCCTTTTGGAATGCGGCCCTGCGAGCATGGGCCGGAGCACTCAGGAGGAGCAGGGGCAACCGCGCAACCAGCGGCCGAAGAGAAGCGGCGCTTTACCCTTCAAAGTGCCGCTTCTCTACGGCCGACTTTGAAGGGGAAAGTGCCACTTCTCTCTGGCTGCGCGGCTGCCCCTATTCCTCCTGAGTCCAGTTGGAGGGGCAAATTCTGCCTCCCACCCCCTCCATGACCCCTACAATCTCTGCCCATGATGGCTGGTGACTAAATGTTTTGCAGGCCTGGCAAAAGTTTCTTACTTATTATTATTTATTATTCTTTGCATTATCTGCATTACTCTGAGGCCCCAAACAGAATCAAAGCCCCATCACACTAGGTGCACAGGCAGACACAGTTCTTTCCCTGAAAAAAAATTACAAGCAAATTTGAAACCAGGCACAGCAAGTGAGTGTGACACACACCATTGGGTGCCAGGGTTCGAGGCTCTGGGCTTCAGCTGCGGGCACCAGGGCTTGGTGCTCCAAGCTTTCTGCCCTGGATCTCAGACAGTCTAACACCGGCCCTGCTTTGCAGACCTCCTGAAACTGGCTCATGCACCCCTGGGGGGAGGGTCAGGGGGCTCAGAACCCCCAGTTGAGAACTGTTAGGCTAAATCTCTATAGCACAGTAAAAGTGAGTCTTGTTTTGAAGCAGAGAAGGATAGTGATATTACAGTTTAATTTAGGAAAGGCATGGATTGAGGACAGTAGGGAAGGGTGGTCCCGTGGTGAGGTCATTTGTCTAGAATAGGGTGACCTGGGTTCAATGCTCTGATTTGCCACAGACTTCTTGTGTGACCTTGGGCAAGTCATGTAGTCTTTCTGTACCTCAATTTTTCATCTGTAAAAGAGGGATAATAACTTGAAGATAAACACCTCAATGTATGGTATAATACAGGGATTGGCAATCTTTGGCATGTGGCCCATCAGGGAAATCTGCTGGCAAGCCGGGACAGTTTGTTTACCTGAAGCGTCCGCAGGTTTGGCTGACTGCATCTCCCACTGGCCGCGGTTCGCCGTTCCAGGCCAATGGGGGCTGTGGGAAGTGGTGGCCAACACATCCCTGAGCCCACATATATATCAGAAAAGAATTTCCAACAGCAGACACCCACCAGCAGGAAAGGGCCAGGAGACAAAGTGAAGAAGAATGTTCATAATCCAAACTTAATATTACTGCTGTGAATCATCTTAATGCTTAAAGCTAACTGATATTACTTCAGGATGACATGCATTTTAACCTCCCTTCCCTATAATCCACAGGTACAAATTCACACTGTCTAATCAACACCTAACAACACGAGACTACACAAATACCAAATTTACAGACTGTGCACCTCCTTCTTGATTGCACTGATATTTTAAGATTCATATCAACAATTAGGATAATTAAATCATTCAGTGCCAGCCTCTTATCCAAAAGCTTTAACATAGCTGAATAATTGCCTGGCAAGCATTCATGAGACAGCTCTGGGTGACTGAGTTGCTTGCCTTTGAGGTGATTTGTTACTCCCATGTATCATGCTCTGTGTATTACACTGAATGCATGGTTATAGCATCCAAAAATGTTAGTTTTATGCATTTTTCTGTAGAGAATTTTAAAATAAAAAACAATCTCTCTGAGGCATGCAGGAAATGGAAAGGCATCTCCAATGCCATTTCACAATTGGTCAAAACACTTACTGTTTATAAGAAAACATAGTAATATGTTTATTCATATTGTTTATTTCTTTATACCACACCATTCTGCTGATGGTAGACAGCTGATAGGACACCCTGTGGAGCATTCTCTCCATCTGTTCATCTATCAACCCTCCCTTGGCATGAAGCATGAAGATTTTTGTCCTTAGTCTGCACTGCAAAGGCAAATGTATATATACAAAATGGTCTCAGATGTAAAAACAATATTTTATCTCTGTCATTTCCCTGCTGGGCAGAATTACATACAGCCAGGACAATGTAAGTGGTGATTGCCACTAGCACTTTTGTTACTCCTTCTCCTATGCCACCTGATGTAGGAGGGGATGGTAGCATTTCCCCCTCTGCTTTTAAGTGAGGAGAGGAAGATAGGAGTGGAAAACCAGCTCAAATGGACAAAAGTACATTAGAGGGAGGGAAGTAGAGACTGAAGACCATTGATCCCTCTCTGTGTTCAACTCTGTACAGTTAGGTCTCACTGGATATAACCGAAGTCCACCCCCTTTCCTAAGTTTCAGAACCAGAGCCCCAGCCTGAATAGCTACAGGGCTATATTTTAGTGCCATAGCTCAAGCCCTATGAGTCAGACTCTGTACGTGTGAGCTCTGAGACTCACTGGAGTGGGCTGCTGCTTGCTCTGTAGATACACCTATTGTGGCTGTTTCGAAAGGGATAGGCAGAGGGGGAATGCATCTGGGTGAGGAGAGAGTGAAGGAGAGCATCTTTTCTCCAATCCAAAACCATGGGATGGCAAATGACCATGTGTTAATATACTGGAGCAGGACTCAGGACCCTAAACAGGGCCGGCTCCAGGCACCAGCAAAGGAAGCAGGTGCTTTGGACCGGCAAATGGAAAGGGGTAGCACGTCCGGGTCTTGGGCAACAATTTGGCAGCGGGTCCCTCAGTCCTTCTTGGAGCGAAGGACCTGCCACCGAATTGATGCCGAAGAATGAAGTGGGGCGGTAGGGCTGCCGCCGAAATATCGCCTATCGTGGCTTTTCTTTCTTTCCCCCCGCTTCGCTGCTTGGGGTGGCAAAAAAGCTGGAGCCAGCCATGACCCTAAAGATACTTATATTTAATTCAATAAGATTTTCAAGGAAATTGCCATATCTGTCACAGGTTAACAACTCAGCTGGTTGGGGGACCTTGCCAATGCTGTCCTAGCAGAACTTAGGATGTCTATCCTCTCTAGAATAGACCTCAACTTGTCTGAGGACAGGGCATGATGGTCCAGGGACTCAGGGAGGCCACCTGAGAAGGAATGATAATGGATTTGCCACAAGATAGCTTGTGTCAGTAGCCCCTGCCACTGTCTCCACCATGGTGGGAGGGGAGACAAAAAGTGTCATATTTGTGGTGTTCATAGTGCCCTAGAGTGCCTTAGCCTGGCCTAGTGGAGGCAATTAAAGGGTTTTTGTAGGGTAAGCCTTAAGGAAAGTCCTGCTTAACCTATGGAATCAACTGATGGTCATTTTTTTTTTTTATTACTGGGTTTTGCAGAAAAACTCTGTTAAAATTGCAGGTTTTGACCTTCACTTTCATTTTGGGGAATCATTCAAACAAACTCAAAGTAACACTAACATGGCTCAAAATCAAAGACTCGAATTACTCAATGAGCTGAACGAACCTGCCATTTCTGCACAGTTGAAGTCTATAACTTGGCAAAAAATTGCCATGGCCACTATGCAACTGACTGTATTTACTGCTCTGGATTTTTTTTTTAAATACTAGCTTTCCTTCAGATTTATTTAAAAATAATGAGTGCATGTTTTTGTTGGTACAATATATATATATATTTAGCATATTTCAGTATTTTCTTTCTCCAAATGCTCAGATTCTAGCCTACCTCGCAAAATAAAATAATATATTTTAATTTTAAAATCACACCTAATAGTCAATTCTGGAGGAGTTACAGGGGCACAGAGTGTGTTGAAAGTGTCACCCTTTATATTGGAATACAGGAGTTTGTGAATGCTGAAAAAGCTATTTGGGGTAGGACTATATTTTTGTTCTGTGTTTGTACAGCACCTAGCACAATGAGGTCCTGCTCCATGACTAAGGCTCCTAAGCACTACTACATAAATAACAACAGAAGGGTGTATGCCGTGGCTAGAAGCAGGCTCTGTCTCCTGTGATGGACATAAAGAAGAATCAGAGAGGTAGCCGTGTTAATCTATATCCACAAAAACAATGAGGAGTCCGATGGCACCTTAAAGACTAACAGATTTATTTGGGCATAAGCTTTTGTGGGTAAAAAACTCACTTCTTCAGAGGCGTGAAGGATGTAAAATATCTATGTGATATATACTAGCATTCCTTGTTTTCATAAAACACCACTGCAGTGGAAGTGATTGTAGAAGAGATCTCTGTTTCTCTATCATTGGGTTATGCACCACAAGCTGTGAGTACTATAGAAGAAGCATGGCTCAGCCCTGGAGGGAGGGACCACCTGTGTCATACTCAGATGACTCCTTCAGGACAGTGATCAGAGCAGCACTGATGAGCTCTGGAGTCCACTGCAGAAGATGCAGAGCTAAGGTTACATTAAGGATGAATGAGGAGAATAAGGGACAAAACGGTGCGGGGAGGGGGAAAGGGAATTCCAGAGGGCCTGGAGAGAGAGAAGCCTCTTCAGCCACAAATCTTGTTTGACTACTCATGTGGTTAAAAAAAGATCCTAGTTTCTGGACCATGAAAAGCTGTAAACATGGGTTGCACAGAAGGCTGACCTACTGTATTCATTAGGTCTGCCTGCTGTGGTAGGTAATAAAAAAGATCCCCACATGCATGGGAATTACAGAGCTGTTTGTAGGGAGAAGAGCTTAAACAGTGAGTTTTCTTCCTTCTTTGAGGACATCACTTCTCCCTGTCCTGGACTTTTCCTTTTCCCCAAATCTGAGGCTTCACTCTGCAGACAGCTGGAGCTAGTACACCCAGAGCATGAAAACTCCTATGCGCTGGAGAGGAGAGAGAAAGTCATAGACCATGTGTAGAAAAAGGAGTTACCTGCTTGAGAAGGGGAAGAGTTCTCTACAGCAGGGATTCTCAAACTTCATTGCACCATGACCCCCTTTTGATAATAAAAATTGCTACATCCTGGGCGGAGGGCCTGTAACCTGAGCCCCTCCATCCATGGGAGAAGCTGAAGCCCTCAGGCTTTGGCTTCAGCCACAGGCGGTGGGGCTCAGGCTTCGGCTTCAGGTACGGGCCCCAGCAAGTCTAAGCCAGCCCTGGTAACCCCATTAAAACATGGTCGTGACCCACTTGGGGTCCTGAATCACAGTTTGAGAACCGCTGCTCTACATCAATCCATTATACAATCTTAACATCACTCACAGACACATGGGCAGGGAAAGGAGCTTACCGCTCTTCCATTAGGAGCTCTCTCTAACAACTGTTGGATTTTATTAGACATGGGGCAAAGCCATCAAATTTGGATCCTGCAAGCTGAGCTGTGCACTCCTAAGCTGTAGCCAAGTTAGCTGAGTATTTGTGCCAGGATGCATTGACAGGAACTGCTGAGCGAATGGAAGGACTAAAGTGAATGAGCTGCTTTTTCTGTATCTAGCCATCCCCAGGTATTTCTAAGGCTTCTATCACCAGGGCATCTAAGCTCTGTACAATGAAAGATAGCACTGAGTATGCCCTAATTAGGCTTTACTTTCCTGTTCCTAATTTTTAACTTTTCTCTTCTTCCTCTTTCCTTTCTTGTGGTGGTTCATTTTCTTCTTGCTCTGTCTTTCCATCTTTGCCACTAGTGACTGCTCATGGTGGGGAGATACTGAGGGAAATGGTTCTTGCATTTAGCCCTGGACATACACTTGGTCTCAGACCAGTGATCACAGCTAACGTTTTCCACACCTAGGGTTCCACCAGTAAGAATGCCTCAATGTCTGACAGTCTGAAAACAGGCCTATGTAAAAAAACCACAATGTAAATGAGTGCTGGTAAGATAATGATAATTATTTCTTGACCCCAGTCACATGGCATGGGTCAAAGTCATGAAAGGTCATACCTGTGGCAGGGTCAGCGGCCACTTTACTTGTGTTGTCCATTCTGCTACTGGGGAAACCCAACAAGATTTGTCTGTGTCCCTTAGGGAGAATAAACAAGAGAAGTGACTGTATATCAGCTGCCTCCCCAGAAGGGAATCACATTTGGGGGGACGTATGAGTGACAGAAAAGACTTATGCTATATGAAGTGAGGAAGCAGGTAAACTCAGACTAGTTTGCTTCACCCAATAAACTTTTAAATCACCATGGGAAAGCCTTGAACCTTCCAATTTAGCCTATCTACAGCATATTATGCTAAAGAGATACTTTTTGGCAGAGTGAATATCCTATTATTATCCTGAATACTACAAAAATATGTGCAGATTTGATGAAAAAAATGAGGGTTGATTCACTCTGATATTAGAAAAAAGATTAGACACCATTGCAAATTACAGTTAGTGAGTAGATGGGTTTAACACCAATAATAACCTATATTAAAAACAAATAGATGATTCGGAAATCATACAAATATACTATTTCTATTTTGCAGCTTAAATATTTTAAAAGGCGCATTAATTTCCAATGCAATTGACACTAACTGTTTGTATGATAGTTTCTTCCTCAGATTTTCTGTTGCCAGGCATTTTGTGTGGTCATTTACTCTGGAGCAAAGCGTGTGCATTGGGGGGCGGGGGGGGGAGAGTCGGGGAGAGAGGAAATGCTGATGTAAAGCAAATGGATATGATGTAGAGATGCCAGTGATAACACAAGATATAAGACAGTAAAAAATCAGGCCCAGAATGAGTACCATATTATAGAACATTTCATATTCAAGCACCAGGGAGGAAGATCTAAGGAAGAAACACATACCATGCTTTAAAGCCAGATTTTGGGTGTCTCTAAATTGGGGTTTTGTTCCCCATTCCATCGATGGCTTTGTGTGTGTGTGTGACCATATGTCTCAGTTTCCTCAAGGAAGTACTCTGAGAAGCTAGCAGTCTCCATGGAAAAATAGTCAAAAGGGGTATTGCATTGGGTATTTTTTAACTATAATTAAAAGAAAAGACTCACTGTGTCTGACAGTTTATGTACCACTCTGATGATTTGGAAATCCCTGAAATACAGAGTTTGTAATAGGAACATCCAGTACACAAACCTGGCTATAATATAGTGAATAATGTTACTTAGTAGCTGCGATAAAGCGCTGGAATTGGAAAAAACAAAATGCTTTCTCAACAGTAACAATCTCATTATTTCAAAGAAACATCTCAATCAAATCTAAAAATAAATTCTGCTATATTTATTTGGGACACACAAGAGGCCCATGTTGATGTAGTGAAAAAACGAATCATAATCAACCACTCTTTCCATCTACATTATGGTAGAAAAGAGTTGACTATATATAACTCGCTTTAATTAGCATTTCATTAAAGTAAACAGTGTAGTCAGATGCTCTGTTACAGAAAGGTAACAAGCTACTGTGTAATAAATTAATAATCCACAGCATAGCCTTTTCTGCCTCTAAATATAGAAAGTTCTTCACAGCAAGAAAGGAGCATTACGTCTGCTGGCAAAGGAAAAACAACATTTAGAAAAGGAGAAGAAAAACCTCCTGTTTGAGAGCAAGCTAATTTTGTAAATTTGGGCTTTGCATTGCGAGTAGCTGCTTGTTGGTTTTGATTTTACGTAATTCTACCGTTCATAGTGAATATAGCTTGAATTGATCTTTTTCCTAAAATAACTGAGGGCCTCATGGTACCCCTTGTTCTGTATGAGCCTTATCCCTATCCTTCCACATAAGAGTTGCTTCCTTGGCAGTGACATCACCTGCCTCCATGGAGAGCTTTCTGTGGGTCTGTGCCCTTTGTCTTCATGCAGTTCAGGGTGGAATCATAACTTCAGCCCAAGGCAGAATGGTATGTTAAGGTTTTCTTCAATAACATGGGGTATAAATTAATAATGGAAAAAATCAAAAGGTTTCATTTGGTTTGATTAGGCTCCTAAAAATGCAGATATTTATCCACATTTCTTGAGTCTGCAAAATTAGGGAATAGGATGGAAATAATATGAAAACAGATTTCCGTGCTTTATTTCCTCACTTCTGATTCCAAACATGGTCACCATAAGGAAACGTAGAGATGCTCAAAATGAAAGAATAATAGGAGAATCAAGTTATCCAAAATCACTTGGGTTTACATTATGTTTTGAGGGAAGTTTATGGTCTTATTTACCCTTTTTTAATTGTACCAGCGAGTTTCTGACTGTTGTATGAGTAAGATCGCAGAAAGGAGTTTTATGACCCAGCCTAATGTAAACAGTCTGCTCTGCCTCCAAACCATTTAAGAGACAGAGGAAACCCACTGAAAGATGGTTGGTTGTGAAGGGTTCAAGAAAGCAAATGGTCAAGCAGGAATGCAAATGTTCTCATTTGGGCATCTGTAGTACCAGACCCTTGGGCCTCCGTGCTGTCTCTGCTCTGAGAGAGAGAGAGTTCTGCGCTTTGGAGGACTTAGACCGTTGACAGTGCACATATGGCATTATGGTATTAAGTAAGGCAGCAGTGTTTCTATTAGGACCAAGGGATCTTTTGACTTTATTACAGGACTTACTTATCTTATTTGGTGGAATAATTTATGGCAATGGTGAGAAGCTTCTTCTTGATTTAAAGAAGAAATGTTTTTAAAATGAGAATTTATATAAAGTGTTGGAGTGGAAGGATTTTTGCACTCTGGAAAAATGGGGGGTGGCAATTTTGTGAGCTAGTGACTGGGAGAATAAGTAGGTGTGTTCTCCTGTGCCTTTAGTGCCAGAATGAGGAGAGGAGGTTGCTCTTACAAAAATGATCCATATATGCACTTATTTTAAAGATATTATAGAACATAAATCTAAATTGAAGGGTTCTTGGGGGAAACAAGCTAATATAACAGT
The DNA here is from genome assembly GCF_027887155.1 of Malaclemys terrapin pileata. NCBI lineage: Eukaryota > Metazoa > Chordata > Testudines > Emydidae > Malaclemys > Malaclemys terrapin. The sequence continues at coordinate 130,375,557 of NC_071507.1, forward strand.
GAGATTGCATTTACACATTTTGGTGATCTTAAACTGGATGTGAGACCTCTTTTATCTAAACAATGAGAGTAAGAACAGGGAAGATGTATTAGTTTCAGACTAATTTTGTTTTTGTAGTGGGGAATTTATGGCTGACCCAGTCTTAAAAGTCTATCCTTTAATTACACTTTTTGTTATTGGAGTTCTCTAATGTATCTTTTCTCCACTCCTGTTTTATATACAGTAACTACTCACTTAAAGTCGTTCTGGTTAACGCTGTTTCATTGTTACATTGTTGATCAATTAAGGAACATGCTCGTTTAAAGTTGTGTAATCATAGAATATCATGGTTGGAAGGGACCTCAGGAGATCATCTAGTCCAACCCCCTGCTCAAAGAGGACCAATCCCCAGACAGATTTTTGCCCCAAAGCCCTAAATGGCGCCTTCAAGGATTGAACTAACAACCCTGGGTTTAGCAGGCCAATGCTAAAACCACTGAGCTATCCCTCCCTTCTAATGTTGTTTGACAGCTGCCTGCTTTGTCTACTGCTTGCAGGAAAAGCAGCCCATTGCAGCTAGCTGCTGGGGGCTTGGAACCAGGGTGGACCCACAGCCCCTTTATCAGCACCCCCAATCAGCTCTCTGCTCCCCTAAGTTCCCTGTGCAGCAGCTGCCTGCAGTTCAGCTGTATCCCTCCTCCTACTGCCATGTGCTGCTCCTGCCCTCTGCCTTGGAGCTGCTCCCTGAGACTCCTGCTTGCTGTGCAGGGGGGGGAGGGAAGGAAGGGGGGGGCTAATGTCAGGGTGTCCCCCTCCCCCTGCTACTGCACCCTGCTTACCCCATCTTCCATAGAGCAGGGGGGACACACCAGGGCTCAGGATGGAGGGAGCTTGCAGCAGCTGTGGTATCAGCAAGCCGATCTAATTAACAAGGCAGTGTACTTAAGGGAAACGTGCATATCTCCCTCCATTCCTGCTGCCTTGTGTAGAGAAAGAGTTAACCCTTGAGGGCTCAGCCAATTGCTAGTTCATCATTTAGCAGTAAGGGAAATATCCCACCTTCTGACTCCTCCACCCCAACCAAGCTTCACAATAATTGTTTAAAACTTATACTGTGTGTATATATACATATATATGTTTTTTGCCTGGTGAAAAAAAATACCCTAGAACCTAACCCCCTCATTTACATTAATTCTTATGGGGAAATTGGATTCACTTAACATCGCTTAAAGTCGCATTTTTCAGGAACATAACTACAACATTAAGTGAGGAGTTACTGTATGTGATCCTGGTTTTCCACAGGTGTAGAAGTCTTCACCCTCTGCAAAAATCTGGTTTTGTGTAATCTACTAATATCTTCTATTAACTGCTGACACCAGAAAAGAATGCAGACCAGAAACTGCTCAGTCCAAAATTATTCTGTTAAAAAAAAATTGAAGACTTGCCATACTGTAATCTTGCTGCCTTAATGTAGTTTTTGCACATAAGAAAGTAACCACTGCATTTGAATGAGAAAATTATTGGGAAATGGATCCACAGAGAGTTAAGACATTTTAAGACTTTATACACTAATTGACTGTTTTATTTTGATATTACTGGGTATCTTGCCTCTCTTTCTTGCCTTTGTAAAGTCACATGCTTGCAGCCAGATTTTTTATATGTACAGAATAAGGATAGATAAATTGGTTTTGGGAATAAGAACCAGCTGAAAACACAAACAAGACCTGAGTGTTTGTTTTGCTTTGGATACCCTTCCTTTTTTATCCTTACTAGGCCCCCACTGCACGTTTTAAAGCCTGTGAGTTATTAGTATAAAATGAGAGCCCACAAGGGCCTCTATGCGCAGAACAGGTATAGTATAGCTTTCCACATCTCCTGAACCAGGGTGCCTCCCCCTGACCTGGAGGAACTATCTGATACCATAATGAGTAGTTAAGTTTCTACATGCCCTTCAGTGTCAACGCAGTGGTGGTTCTTGTCACATGTGCACTTGGCAATGGATCAGAGACATAAACCCACTTCAGCAAGGGCACCAAGCAGACTACACCATAGTGATTTAGTCATTACTGTTTTGAATTGGAGGGGTTCTCTATTCCAGTGGATCTCAGCCTTTCCAGACTATTGTGCCCCTTTCAGGAGTCTGATTTGTCTTGGGTACCCAAGTTTCACCTCACTTAAAAACTACTTACTTATAAAATCAAACATGAAAATACAAAAAGTGTCACAACACACTATTACTGAAAAATTGCTTACTTTCTCATTTTTACCATATAATTATAAAATAAATCAATTGGAATATAAATACTGTACTTTACATTTCAGTGTATAGTCTATAGAGCAATATAAACAAGTCATTGTCTGTATGAAATTTTAGTTTGCACTGACTTCGCTAGTGCTTTTTATGTAGCCTGTTGTAAAACCAGGCAAATATCTAGATGAGCTGATGTAATCCATGGAAGACCTCTGTATACTGAGAACTACTGCTCTATTCCATTGTCGTTATAGGCCCATGCGGTAATCTCTGTTAACTCAGCTAGGGTCTTCAGATTTTGTGAGTTCCAGAATTCCTTTATGGTGAAAGGGAGATTGAGCATATGCAGTTGCCTTTGATTTAAGGAACATTGAAATATATAAGATATGAGCCCAGAAAACTGAGTGCAGTATGCTGTTTGTCTTCGAGATTGGGAGTAGGGTATACAGGAGTATTGCCGATGATTAAAGGGAGCATAATGGGAATCAGGGGAGTAGGAGTTGTCACTCAATAACAGGAGAAAAATTGATTGAGTGGAAAATGTGAAAATATCAGGAGGGGAAAATGAATAACTAAGAGGACAAAGTCAGCATCACAGTAACACTCAGAAGCATCCAAACTTCTCTGGATTTGTCCATGTATTGTCAGTCAAATTTCTACTTTTACTTTTCTTGTCAGGTTACATGAAGTCACTGACCTTGTGGCTTCTCTTATTTAAAAAACAAAACAAAACAAAAACCACAGATGAAAACACATTAAATATTTTTAAAAATCCCATATTTGACTTGTTGTTTTACTTTGACTTCATTCAATGACGTATCAGTGACACAAAAAGTCCACAGCATTTAAACAAACAAACAAACAAACAAACAAACAAACAAACAAACAAAAGCATGCTAAGACAAATCAGATTGTCTAAATAGGTTCTTACTATGCAAATAGATTCCAAGGCCAGAAGGGACCATTGTGATCATCTGTTCTGACCTACTGTATTGCACAGGCCAATCATTCCTAGATCAGATCTTTCAGAAAAAAAAATCCAATCTTGATTTTAAAATTGTCCGTGATGGGGAATCTACCACTAACTTCTATAACCCTTATTGTTAAAAATTTAAACTTTATTTCCAGTCTGAATTTCTCTAGCCTCAGCTGCCAACCATTAGATCATGTTATGCCTTTGTCTGCTAGACTGAAGCACCCCTTATCAAATACTTGTTCCCCAGGAACTTACAGATGTAATCACATAAACTCTTAACCTTCTTTTAGCTAAGCTAAATAAGACTGAGCTCCTTGAGTCTGCCACTGTAAGTCATGTGGCATTCTTGTAGCTCATCTCTGAACCTTTTCTAATTTATCAACATCATTCTTGAATTGTGGACAACAGAACTGGACACACTATTCCAGCAGTGATTGCACCAGTGCCAAAACGTAAACGTAAAATAACCTCTCTACTTCTACCAGTAACTAGCAGTAGCTGGTATAGTCTTCAGAATAAAGATTCCTTTTCCCTCTGTGATGACTTAATTCAAGAACTGCATCTAATTCACTTCACACTTGCACTTTGTGTGGTAGAAGGCACTGACCATTTAAACTAATTCCTCAAAATGCAGCCGATGCACATAGGTAATTAATACAAATGTAAATATATTTTATTCTGTGAATACTCATTTCCAGATTTCTTTATGCTTTTCTTTGTGGATAATTTCTCACTGAACCACTCAGTTGACTCCCAGCATCTTTAAGTTGACAGCAATCACACTATCTCCAATCCCAAGCATTGAAAAATCATGAGACAGGTTCCTAAAATCATGAGATTAGCTTAAAAATAATGTTTTTTATTGACCTTCTGAATTTTGAACCTTTAGGATACACACAGGATACATTTTCTCTGCAACCAAGTGGAGCAAATATTTACTTTTTTAATGAAAGCTGTGTTTCTCACAAAATAAGACACCAAGAGCTGAAGCTTTAGTAATAAAACACCATCACAAGAATTGCAATAAAATTGTGGGAGTTAACTTGTCTATTGCAGTTTTGCCAACTTCCCAATGAACATACTGAGAACCTGTGAGGGTAGACTTTGGTAGGAGGAGAGGGAAGGTTAAGGACAGTACTCACTGGTTGCTTGGACTAAAAACAACAATTGGGGGCGGAGGGGGAGAAGGAGAAGGAGGAAGGAGCAGGAGAATTAGGTGCTGGCACAGTAATTAATAGACCTGGGGTGAGAAAGGAAGCCAGTAACTGGAAGAAAATTGTCAGGGATAGAAGAGAAGGAGGACTGAGAGAATGAGACGAAGGACCTGTATTTGCTGCTCTCTGCTATAGAAAGAGGACGGACCTCACACTGGTTTTGGAAGCACTTAAGGAGTTTAGCTGTAGGGAATGTGCCCAAAACCAACAAATTAGCAATGCAAGTGCTACCTTTTAAAATAAGTAAGTTTTAGATAAAATGGGATGTTTTTGTTTGCTGGGTAATGCCTCACTACCAATCAAGAATTTATGGCATAACCTAATAGTCACCCCATCTTGGACAGAGTGTTAGCTTGTTTGGCTAACATAGCACAAGATCTACTGGAAGATACACAAATCAAGGGTTGAATTAGAAATGTCTTTATATAAATCACTTACTTCATACTAGTATATACTAAAGTTTCTGAATACTCAAGAGTTGTAGATATATTTTTGGGGAAATTAAATATTTTCATCTTATTTTGCGTATCCAATTGTTCAAATTAGTGCACACACTTCATTTGTGACTATAGACTGTATTTAAAGATGCTGAATAGAAAAAAGAGACACATTTTAACAGTGAGGTGATTAACCATTTTGGGGAAAAAATCAAAATCAATTTTTGGTGAAATTTTTAAATTCTGATAAAAGGCCAGTATTTATTTTTAAAAATGTTGATCAATTTTGATAAGATGTAATTAAAATGATGTTGCAGATTATCCAGAGCCTCCAGTTTCCCAAAAATATTATTGTAATTATTGCCCAGCTACATTACCAAAAAGCTGTAAAGGTTTCAGTGTTGAATCAGAGCCCTGGTACTACAGTAATATGATAGAGTATTCTTAACAAAACAGCAGACACAGATTTGTTCTGAATTTACGTTAACAAATATGTCTCTCTCAACACCTTTTCTCTTTTTCTAACATACTTCTAGAACAGTAGTGATAAACACTGAGGCCAAGATCTTTAAAAAATGAGTAATGGTTTGTGGCTGCCACAATTTTTGATTGAACAATATCTTAAAAGGTCCTGAATGTCAAAAAGTGCTGAGCCCTCACCCTCATAAAATCATACCTCTTTAAGGTGTCTCAAATGGGGCACCCAAAATCCAAGGCTACCAAAATCAGTAATCACTTTTGGAGAATCTTTCACTAAGATTTTCTCTTAGAATCAACTGGAGAGTTACTTCTTTAAATTTGGGGTTTGCACTTTCATATCAGAAGTGCTGCCTTGATTCCTTTCCTAGTCCTTTGTACAGAATGGTTCATTTCCTTCTGGGGAGGAACTGTGTTCTTTATTTGAACTTTCATACAAGACTTTCAGTTTGCTGTTCGGACTTTGCCACCCAACCTCTGGGGAAAGCTTGCATTCTCTGGAGGAGTGCCTGTGAGATGCAAACCTCCATGGAAGGGATCAAATTGGTTGTCTTTTCTGAAGAACTCCACAGGCATAAGATGCTACAAATGATGGCCTGTTACAGTATCATACTGGATAAGTGTGATGTGTCACATAGAAGATAAAAAAATGTTACTGGTCACAGCTAATGAAGTTACTTCTTTAGACAACCTGGTGGAGGCTTGTGCTTTTTAGTGCTAGTGGTCCTGGCTTCAATCCCCTCTGATGATCTCTGGAAGGGATTGTGATAAAATGGTGATCCCTGCAAAAATTTAAATCACTGTAGACTTCAAATTCCCAGGATGTGCTTACCTTGAGGGGGAGTGTGTTTCACACTGGCTAAGTGTGTCATGTAGTTCTCCGATGAGTGATCTGCATAAAGAATAAGATTCAATTGAATTATCCCTTTAGCTCAAATGGTAAAAGTCTGTGGTTTGGTGCTGAAGGTCCCACTATCAATCAGTCTATAGTTTATAATATTACAATGGAGAACAAGAATGTTAGACACATCAGTGTTCTGACCAGTTTTGAAGTTGAGTGATCTCTGATTTAATGGTAGAAAAATGAAGGAATAAAAAGAAGATGTATAATTAATAGGTTAAACAGAAAGTAGAAAAAAGAACAAATGCTGTGGACATGAAGGCAAAGGCAAGGGTAAAAAACTAGAAATAGAGAACAATGATTTGCTGGGTGACAATGAATTTGATCCTGCAAGCTGCTAAGTGGCCATTAATGTTAGTGATACTTGAAGATCAAACACGGGGACACTCTAGCCCACATTGTAGACAACTAGAGGAATAATGGAGAAATATCAGAGGGGTAGCCGTGTTAGTCTGGATCTGTAAAAAGCAACAGAGAGTCCTGTGGAAACCTTTAAGACTAACAGATGTATTGGAGCATAAGCTTGCGTGGGTGAATGCCCACTTCACTTGACATGCATCTGAAGAAGTGGGCATTCACCCACGAAAGCTTATGCTCCAATACATCTATTAGTCTTAAAGGTGCCACAGGACTCTCTGTTGCTTTTTAATGGGGAAATAGAAGAAGTGAACATGGTGTCCAACAAGCTCTCTTTTTCAGTGAGCTTTTTCCCCCTCAACAGAAAATCTCCTTATTTTTTTCTTTTTTAAAGCAAAATAAGGAGCTAGGGACACTAGTGTTACTCCAGAGAAGTCAGTGGAAATTTTGTCATTCACTTTACTGGCATATGATTGGATGCTAATTTCTGTAGCAAATTCTCCTCACTTTTTGATTGATTTGTAACTATTTCTATATTTCTATGGTGTTCTTTCATACGGTAATTAAAATTTACGGTTAAGCTGTAAATCAGGGATCGGCAACCTTTGGCATGTGGCCCATCAGGGAAATCCACTGGCAGACTGGGACGGTTTGTTTACTTGCAGCATCTACAGGTTCAGCCGATCGCAGCTCCCACTGGCCACGGTTCGCTGTTCCAGGCCAATGGGGGCACATCTCTCAGCCCCTCCCGCTCCTCGCAGCTCCCATTGGCCTGGAGCGGCGAACCGTGGCCAGTGGGAGCTGCGATCGACTGAACCTGTGGATGCTGCAGGTAAACAAACCATCCTGGCCCGCCAGCGGATTTTCCTGATGGGTCACATGCCAAAGGTTGCCGATCCCTGATCTACTCACAGGGTATCTAAAAGTTTTAGTTTAGCTTCAGCTAGATGTGAAGTCTCATGATCTAAATGCTGTCAACATCCTAGTCCAAAAAAGAAAAAAACAATAATTCAGTGGGGAATTTTCAGCCTCTTGACTATAAAGAAGAAAAGCCTCTCTGGTTGCAAATGAAAGCAAGAAAATAGTTTTTCATGTTTCTTCATTTTTTTCTGTTAATTAATTAATTTATTTACTGCACATAATATAACAAAGACATGTCTTTTCAATTTACCCAAACAGTTCACTTAGAAAATTAAAATACAATTTGTGTCACTAAATAATTTGATATAAAATTGAACGTCTTCAATTGACTACCAGCTAAGTAGCTTCAATAAAATTTGCTTCTTAAAACAATCCAAAATTTGGGTACAGTTTAATAAAAAAATGACAACAATCAAAAATACCTACATTTTGTAAAACATCATATTGATAAATTGTATGCACTCCACAAATTAAATCATGTTGAGAATAGTTGCTGATGTTAATAAATCTGTGAAATCACTGGACACCTCTTTACTGTATATTTCCAGAGGTCTCGGGATGCTGATTTTTTGATTGATGTCATGTTTAGTACTTTGGTGGCAGGGCAAAAATAGTATGGAAAAATAATGTAATAAACTTTAAAGATATATACTGTGTCTTCATGGAATTGTCTCTGGCTGTCAGGAATGATAATTTAGTGGTGACAAGTTGTTAATAATTTCCCTTGTGAGATAAGCTGACAACCAAAGCTATCTTACCTTTTTATACTAACAATTGTTTGGAGTCTTTAGAGGAAACAATGATCATCCTTGTTTGTAGCCAGAGTTTGCAATATTCAAGAGAAGGAGAAAGTGCAGATATTGAAGTTTTGCAAACCATTTTTAGTAAGGATAGGTGAGCTGACCAAACTTAGACCTACACATCAAACTGAAATCAAACCTCTTTTAAGACTCTCTAAATAAAAACCCAGCATGATGTTGAGAAGGAAGCTAAGAAGGTCTGATAAGGCTGCTACTTATTCCCAACCTACCCTAATGCTCCAACACACCTCAGCAGAGCAGCCCTAACTTCATCCCTTAAATAGATGAATGTCTTCAACTTCATGTTTACATTTTTTCCAATTCTTTTTGAAGCCCAGATTGACAAGCAGTTTCTCTATTGGGCCATAACCACCACTGAACTGGATGCTCACATGAATAAGAGGCACAGGCACGATATACATGAAAATAAATGAATACTTACAGCCAAAGAACATACAAAGTTTAAATTCAGCATCAACAGGCCCTGGCAGAGAAGATGTGAGAGAGAAAGCTTTTAAAATGGAAGGAATAATGAGCTACCTGCTTCCCTCTAAGTTATGGTCTTGGAAGATAAGGAAACCCTAACTGATCTGCACTCACAAGCAGGGGTTTGGGGTGCCAAAGGCCAGTGGAGATGAGAAAGAGAAAGAGAGAGAGGCAGGGCAGAGCAGAGGCAGGGGCGGGGGCAGAGGCAGGCTTAGGTTTAGACTTAGGCTTTTGTGCCTGGTGATGTGGGCTCTGCCCAAAGAGTCCTAAGCGCCATTAGACCCCTCCCTTCTCCACTGTTCAATGACCAAGCTAATAAGACCCAATTGAGAGTCTTTAGTTGCAAATCACTAGAGCTGAAATCACTGATAACCAGGTCTAAGCATTAGACCTGCTATGGGACAGTGTCACTGGTGAAGGAGTACCCAGGCAGTACTAGCAATGAGGTTCCCCCACTAACTACTGAAATCACTGAGAGCTGTGTTAAGTGATAGGACTTCAAGACATTCCAGAGATTGCAGTATAGAGGGAAGTAGTTGAGTAAGTGATGGTGGAGCGAGTGGTTGACTGAAGGGCTGATGGCGGAGCGGCAGCTTAGGCATTGCTCAGTGCCTCCCCCAGGTGGGAGGTGAATTCATGCAAATGCACCTCTGATCTCTGGGTCTTTGCTCACCAAGGACAACAACTGTAAGTGGGGTGCGGAGAAGAGAGAGGGGAGTGGTATGTTAAAAGGACGTTTGTTTGTCGGACTTTCATACATCAAGATGAGAGACTGAGCAAAAGGACACTGCCCAGCCACTCTGGGTAGTTCATGGTCAATATGTTTTTGACTCGTGCTTGTGGTATTTTCCCAAATTAATGTTGGGTTCCTTTCCCCTTTTATTAAAAGTTTTCTTTTCTCTACACAGACTCAGTGCTTGCAAGAGAGGAAGTATTTCCTCTTGGAAGCACCCAGGGTGGTGTAATTTTTCCAGGTTACCGGGTGGGGGCTCAAGCCAGTTCTGTGTTGTATTGTCAAAAGGAACCCCTAGATCAGTAGTTCTCAACGAGGGGTACGTGTACCCCTGGAGGTATGCAGAGGTCTTCCGGAGATACATCAACTCATCTAGATATTTGCCTAGTTTTACAACATGCTACATAAAAAGCATTAGTGAAGTCAGTACAAACTAAAATTTCATACAGACAATGACTTGTTTATACTGCTCTATGTGCAATACACTGAAATATAAGTACAATATTTATATTCCAATTGATTTATTTCATAATTATATGGTAAAAATTCAAAAGTAAGCCATTTTTCAGTAATATTGTGCTGTGACACTTTTGTATTTTTATGTCTGATTTTGTAAACAAGTAGTTTTTAACTGAGGTGAAACTTGGAGTCTGCAAGACAAATCAGACTCCTGAAAGAGGTACAGTAGTTTGGAAATGTAGAGATCCCCCTGACCTAGATATTGAACCAGGCTCTTTTTGCTGCTGACTCCACCTGGCAGAATGGTTACATAAGTAAAATGTAAATGTGTGTGTGTGTGTGTGTGTGTGTGTGTGAGTGAGTGAGAGAGAGAGAGAGAGAGAGAGAATGAATTACTTCAGTGAAGTTTTTGCTGCTTGTTCTTTGAACATTCTCAAAGTTGTACTTGTTCTTGTTTCAAAGTATTCCATCTCGTAAATTATCTATAATAAATTGTTGAATGATTAAGCCACCAAAATGTGATGTGTCCATGACTGTACTCTGAGCTTGAAAAAATATTGTTTCATTTTGAAGGAATGTTCTCAAGGTTTTAGGACATAAATTAGCATAACTATGAATTTATAATAGTAGCAAATTTCATCCCATTTTCAGCTGTCATTTTTTTAGAATCATTTACTGCATAATCCTCAGCTGTAGCACTTACTAACATTAGGCCAGTTTGTAAATAGCTTTGTCACTTGCTCTGCTGCATAACTATTTCAGAAGAAGGCCACCTGAAAGTGGGTGGGACGGGGCTGGGAATGGGTGGACGCATGATTCAGAAGACAGCTGCAGCTTACTTCCCCTTGTGTGGCCAGGCAGCTCTTCTGGTTATTGCATGGGATGGAGGAAGTGGGGCCCAGAGCAAGACGGGACAGGTGATTAAATGTGACCAAGTCAAAATTCTGCCCGGTGGCTCCTTAATGGCAATGCATTTTATGCACCACCTCGTACACAGGATTGTGTCTGAAGACATAATCCAGCCAACTGCATTTAGTTTTGTCACAATTGAAAAAGTGTGAGTTTTTAAAAATATTGTTGTCATTGCAGCATGCAAAACCCCCTGGAGTGCAAGCTTAATTTATATCTGAATGGTTTAAAAGAGGGGGTTATACAGCTAATATCCACACTACCGACAAATAATGCTCAAAGGTGTACAGGCTCCATTAAGGAAACTCAACAGACTAATTATAATGACACTGATTAAACATGTATACAAATTTTGATAAGTAAACATTGCACAACCAGTAATAAGTGAGAGCTCAGCTGATGACCAAGAGGCATTTGCCTCTTCCCCAGGGCATCCCAGTGGACACGGCATTATTCAACAGCAACAACAAAGCTTCTCATTATGCAAGGTGTTGAACACCCTGAAATCATATTGAATTAATTCGGTTTGAGGATACTCAAAAACAAAGGGACTCAGGTTTAATATGAGTTCAAACAAACCTGCTCCTAGATGCTAGCTCAGTGGTTTGAGCATTGGCCTGCTAAACCCAGGGTTGTGAGTTCAATCCTTGAGGGGGCCATTTAGGGAACTGGGGTAAAAATCTGTCTGGGGATTGGGTCCTGCTTTGAGCAAGGGGTTGGACTAGATGACCTCCTGAGGTCTCTTCCAACCCTGATATTCTATGATTGTCTCCATTTTTTTGACTTCCAGAAATCTGATTTTTAAAAGATAAATATTTACTTGGCCACGAGTAGAGTAAATATGAGATCATCTCAAGCACATATTAGTAAATATCTTTGTCACAGTTCAGGGCAACTTTACCTGTATTTCCCTCAGTGGTCCTGCAAAGGCACCCACGCTCAGCCTCCAGCTCCCCAGCCATTGCCTTTCTGGGTGGAGATCTGCATCTCTCTCTCTTCTGACCAGAGTATTCCTTGACTGCACAACTCCCTGCCTTCACTGTGTATTTCCCAACACAAACAGGTTGCCCAGGGACACCTGCTAGCTTTCCCTTCAGAGACTGATGGAGTGATTGTCAACAGTTATAAATACCACACAGTTCTGACTATACACGCCTATTCTATTCTTAAGGTAAAAAAGCAATATAGAGAAAATATATTAAGAACAACAAAAGAACCTACAATCATGCTAATAAACTTCCCAGAATTAACCTGAACTCTAACATGGATTCTGGCATGCCCAGTCCTTCTAGTCCTACCCTAAGCATTGGGGCCTTCCATAAACCAGGGGTCCTGTCTGTTTATGGGATCAGTAAGAAGGCCCTTCATCTATTTAAAATCAGATTTATCCAAAAGAACTTGCTTTGTCTGTCAATCATTCCCAATGGACCAATCGACAAAGCATGGAGTTTTGGATAAATAGGCAGATTTTAAACTGGCTCAGGGCCTTCTTACTGATCCAGAAAATGAACAAGACTTCTGGTTTACTTTTCCAGGAGTGTGGTTTCAATGTAGATGTTATATCCTGAGTGATTTTACCTAATCGCCCCCTTCAGTTTTCCTTGTTACTCTTCCCCTGGAAATATATATAATTCCACAATAGCACATACACAATAGCATTTTAATACAATGGACCTTAACCTAATTCTATGAAGTTTAATTTAATTCAGTAAGGATCCTTCAGGATATTGCAGGAAATTGTCAGTCTGTCACAATCTCTACTAAAGATTAGTAGCCTGATCAGTGGAAAGACTCTCCCAAATGTCAATGAGGGTTTTGGATTAGGCCCTAGATTTAGCAGGAATCATATGGTAGGGTGAGGTAGATGCAAGAATTGCATTACCCATTGCTTGTGGTCAGGGCTGGCTTTATGACCCACGGGGCCCAATTGGAAAACTGGGCGGCAGGGGGTCCGCTCTGGGTTTTCCGCGGCACTGAAGGACCCCCCGCTGCCGAAATGCCGCCGAAGACCCCCCGGAGACGGGCCCCCTTAGGCGCAGGCACGGGGCCCTCTTTGGCACGGGGCCTGATTCCAGGGAATCGGGTGAATCAGCTTAAAGCCGGCCCTGCTTGTGGTGGTCAGAGGTTGCCATGTTGAAGTTCATAATTAAAAAGTCCATGTTACTGATGTTGCCACTTGATCCTTCCCATCTTTAAATGTATAGCTGTCTCACAAAATTAAGGCTGTTTTTTTCAAAGATGCCTAAGGGATCTGGATGTCCAATCCTTTTGAAAATTAAGTCAAATCAGGGCAGCTGTGTAAATCTTGACCCAAGTTTTCCTTATGCCATTTGTTTTCAATCCTTGAGAGATAGAATGTCAGTCTCCTGCATCAGGATTTAGGCATCAGTTGCCTTTAGTATTAATTACATAATCTTAGAAACTAGAGATGGAAAAGACCTTCCAGACCTTGGTTATTGCAAATGGAAGGATTAGAAACTAATGAGAATAGCCCTATTACATCTCAGTGCAAAAAAAGCTCAAAATAGAGCTTCTAACTTCGTGAATTACACATGGTCTTTTTGTTACTTAAAAATATAATAAAAGAAACATTTTGCTATTTGCCAGATGTAGAGTAGATTTACTTTCAGGCTTTTTTGGTTGGCAGCCTATAACTATCAGACAGGATAACAGCTGCAAAACACTGACTGGAATTCATCAACTTCCTGATATGAGGAGAACTCACTTCTCTCAGTGGATTAATTTATTTGAATTATGAAATGTGGAAGCTCCCTCTTTATAAAGTAGGTTTGATATTTCACATTTGTTTTAATGCTCAGTTCTTGGTTTGCATCATCAAAACAAAAGGATCTCAACTCATTTCTCTGTCTGTTTCTGATTTGTGTTTTAAACAATTGACTGAGTTTGTCCTTGTGTTAGAATTAATTAAGCATGCCTGAGTTTTGCAAATTGTCTTCAGGGGAATGGTCATTTTGAGACACTGTTAATGAATATAATGCATAACAAGATCAATAACATAATTTTCTGATAATGAGCTTCTTGTAATTACTCCAGAATCCACTGTAATCAGTTTAACTCATTTACCAGCAGGGGGCTCACAATTAAAAAATTGGTAGGCTTGAAATGCAAAAGTAAATTACATAGTCTCCTTCTTTAAGAAAGATAGTGCTAAATGCCTTGAAATGTTAATACAGAAAGCTATCAAAGCAAGAAATGCCACTGCATCACCAAAAGTCATTTAAATTGAATGGATCTACCTCCAGGAGCCCCAATTATTACAGATGATTTTCAACTTAAACATAAATGCTATCAAATTCAACAAGTGGCAGAAAAACGGCATGAAAGAATGAGAAACTATTACGGGCAAGGGACAGTTGATAGTCCACAACTGCAGATACTGCATTCCTATGGTGCTGATGTTCCATCACCCACTGTCTGAGGCTCAACATGCCACACTCCATTTTCTAGTCAAGCACAGAATCGGGAGGTGCTAAGTTGGAACAGCAAGCACTGCATAATATGTTTGCTGCTTGATAGTTTACGATGGTCAAAAATTACCATGTTGTTTTCACGTGAAAAGAGTTGTTTCTTAACTTTTAGTGGAGCCAGGTCTTTTTATAAATTGCTGATGGTAAAGTTCCTGTCTGTTTGGATTTGAACTAGTAAAATATAATTTAGTGATGTTGTGCTGGAAACCTAGTAATTAATGTCACACACACAGCGAACCCTATTTATCTCCCTGTGATAAATATACTGTACACAAACAGAGGGTGCTCACACTGAGGTAAATCTAAGTTGACAGCACCATCATAAAGATAAACTAGATTTAACACTCCCAGTTATACCATAGCATACAAAAGCTCTTCAGACAATTTGATTGCAGACAAGGGCTGGACAAGACTGGCGACTTTTGTATATGCCTTTGGTACAAACCCATGGTGTACTATGAGGTCTGAAAAGTCAGCAAGTGGGTTTTTTAACCTATGACTAGAGCTGGGTAAATAACTTTGATTTTTTTCAACAAAAATCAGGGATATGTAAAAAAAAATCCCATCTTTTTATTGCCTGTACCCCATGATATTATGGCCAATGTCGCCCAAAAGCAGACTGCAAGTCTTAATATGTTAATTTAGTATTAATGCTGGAACAAATTCAGTCCTGAAGGAAGTAGATGCAAATACTTGCTTACACATGGATTGAATTTAGCCTATTGTGTCTAATGATAACGTGGGCTTTAAAATTATAGATTGCTACAGTTTTGAGTAGTGCACTAAATGCGTGGAAAATTCTATTGTAAAATTGAAAACCAAAATAAAATAAAATTTGTTTTGTTAAATGCTCCATTACTGTCACAGAGTGACTGGCCCCTAAGTGGGAGCTGAGGCAGTACACCTGGACTAATTATCTGATTGATTGAAAGAGGGCACCTAGGCTTTATAAGAGGCCGAGCACCTCCTAGAAAGGGAAGTTTAATTATAATAACTAACGATAACTGTGGGAAGGGAATTAGGAAGAAACTCAAAGACAATCAGGAGTCAGTAATAGGAAAAAGTTGTTGAGGCTGAACTGAGCTCCTAAAAGAAACAGTCTGTTAAGCCTTCAAGAAGTGGCCTGAAATTTAAGGTGAGTCTATAATGCATGCTTTGTAGTGTGCATACCCGTGTAGCCCCACTAGCATGGACATAAATAGCAGTGTAGCTGCTGAGGCACGACTTAGGCAACTACAGTAGAGACCCATCTGAAGGGTGTGAGTATATACAGGAGTAGGTAGCCTTCATGGATTTCTACTAGCTCCATCCATGCCCCCTGTCTACACAGCTATTTTTAACCAGTTAGTGTCCTGCTCCTCCCTGCTGCTGGAGACTTTCCCTGTTGCTTGAAAAGACTCCCCTAGTAGCAAAAGACTCTGGCTGAGAAGGGTGGGCGGGGAAAGAAGGCTTTGCAACTTCCTACTGCTGGTACCTTTCCTCAATGCTGCTGGAGCCTTCTTTCACTGCAGGTAAAGACTGTGGCAGGGGGAAAAGGCTGTGGCAGCTTCTCACTGCTCAAGCCTTTCCCTGCTGCTTCAGGTAAGGACTCCCACAGTGGGGAGGTCACGGGGAAAGATTCCAGCAGATCCCTGCTGCTGGAGTCTTTCCCTGTCTCAAGTAATGTCTTCCCCAGTGAGGAAAGACTCTGGCAGCAGGGAAAGGCTTTTCTGCTGTCCCCCGCCCCCGTCAGAGCCTTTGGTCACCTTAATGAATGGCTCCGGCAGCAGGGAGTTGCTAAAGCCTTTCCCTGCTGCTAGTCTTTCATGGAGATGTGTAGCTATACACCGCAGTGTGGACATGGCATGCTTTTCACTATGGGTTGTACCTATACATACACCCCACTCTACTGAAACTGGTGTATAATATAGATGTACCCTAAGAGAGACTGTTGGCTAGGAAAATGGTCCTGGGAAGAGAGCTAGGGAAGTAACTGGGGAGGCTGAAGTTTATGTTAGGTTGTAGTCTGTAGATGATTTAAGATACCTCAGTGAAGAGGAACTGTTTGCCTGGAGAGAGACTGGGAGAGATGGTGTTTCTCCCACTGATGGGTTGGGAAAAGAGACTGTGTTTTAGTTATTATGTGCTAATAAACTAGCCTTTAGAAGTAGTTGATTACTCTGGTCCTGGTTGTATATTGAAGAGATTGGGGGGGAAAGGAAATAGAGGACAAGTGCTGCTGATGTAGAGCGCACTAGGGGGCACTGCACAGCAGACCTACACACAGTTACAAACCCAAAACTTTGACCAGATTTTCTGTGGTTTGCAAACCCAGGCTGTGCTTCAAAAACAACCCAGAATGGAAAAAAAAATTAGAATGGAAAAAAAAAATTCAGAACTCTTTAATTACAACTGGTTTTCATAGACTTTAAGGCCAGAAGATCATCTAGTGTGACCTGCTATATGACACAGCAGCATATTTCACCCAGTTACTCTGGTAAAGAACCCAATAATATATATCTGACAAAAAATATATCTTCCAGAAAGGCCTTATTTGAAGAGATGGAGAATCTGCCACTTTCCTTAGTAGTTATTTCAATCATTAATCATCCTACTGTTATAAAATTGTGCCATATTTCTAATTTGAATTCATCTGGCTTCAGCTGCCAGCCATTGGTCCTTGTTTTGCTTTCTTTGCCAGATTAAACAGCCCTTTAGTACCCAGTATTGTCTCCCCATGAAGATGCTTGCACATTGTAATCAAGTCACCTCTTAATCTTTTTGAAAAGCTAAGCAGACTGAGCTCTTTAAGTCTCACTGTAAGGCATCTTATCCTGCCCTCAAATAATTTTGTGGCTCTTTTCTGCATCTTCTCTAATTTTTCAACACACTTTTCAAAATATGGACTCCAGAACTGGATGCTGTATTCTAGTATTGAACTCAACAATGCTGTTCACAGAGTAAAATCACCTCCTTACTCCTACTTTCTACTCCCTCATTAAACATCCAAGGATCACATTGGCCCTGTTTATCACAGCAGTAGACTGAGAGCTCATGTAGAGTTGTTTCTCCACCATGACCCCTAAAATCTTTTTCAGAGTCATTGTTTTGAAGGATAAGTCAGCAGGGCTTGGTTAAATTCATCCTAGGGTACTTAATGAACTAGCTACAGAAATCTTGGAAGCATTAGCAATTATCTTCAAGAGCTCATGGAGGATGGGTGAGGGCCCAGAGGACTGGGCAAGGGCTAACATAGTACTTATCTTTTTAAAAGGGGAACAAAAGGGACACAGGGAATTATACACCAGTCATACTTACTTGGATATCTGGAAAGATAGGGGAACAAATGATTAAACAATCAATTTGTATGATCCTAGAGGGTAATAGGTATATAAAGAACATGTAGCATTGATTTGTCAAGCACAAGTCATGCCAAACCAACCTAACTTCCTTCTTTGACAGGTTTACTGGCCTAGTGGCGCTATATATATAAACAGATAAAGAGGAGCAAAATAATAATAATAATAATTTTTTTTTTAGAAATCATCTCTCCCAATTAACATCATAAAGATGGTGACCATATCATAACACTTTAACTTGCATAAAAATGTAGTTAGTTTAAGATTTAAGGCTTTTGATAAGTAATAAATAATGATAGTTTAGAGCTAGAAATCCAAAATGGCAACCACAATTATTTTATGTTAGAGACATCAAAATGGAGGACTCAGACTGAATTGACCAATAGCAAACAGGAGATTGGGGTTAAATAAAGTTCAGCTAGGTATGACTACACTCACTCCAAAAGGCCTGAAGGGAGGAGGTAGGAGGTAAAGTTGATTGGCTGAGCAAGTATCACCCCATGGGGAGACTCCATGTTAATTGCTGGAATTGAAGAAGCAACCAATCAGGGAAGGCCAAAAATTGTATGTAAGCAAGGAACTGGCAGGCTTTGGGTATGTAGGCATAACACAGAGTAGAGGAGAAGATAGAGAGTAGAGCAAAGAAGAAGAAGAAGCAACAGACTGAGCTGAATATCACAGAGAGCAAAGGAGCCTGAGATGATACAAAGGTATTTGAAAAAAAGAAAAGTATATGATTCCTTCCAAATTATAAGGAATGCCTGTGCATGACTGTAAATAAATTTGGATGCCTGAATTTGAATGGATTCTACCTCACCCATCCTATGATTGATTGGCTACCATTCATAGGATATTATTGTTAGTACTTAATGTTCATTAAAGTGTAATATGGTAATGTTGCTTTATACATAGGTATAAGTGTTACATTGTAAAAGATGTTATAGCATTGTATTAAGGTTTCATTCATATGTATAAGGGCATCAGTGTGTACTGTATTATGTAACAATACCAATCCATGTGGGACCCCACTTAAAAAAAATAATTCCCCATAGATAATTATTTTGAGTCCTGTAAGTTAGCATTTTTTAATCCATTTAATATGCTCTTTATTGATATTGTATAGTGCTAATGTTTATTTCAGAATAGCATATGCAGTACTAAGCCAAATGCTTTACAAAAGTCAAACTATATTTTATCTACATATTTACCTCTTTCAACCAAACTTATGATCTCATCAAAGAATGAAATCAGGGTTGTATGACAAGACCCATTTTCCATAAAACCACATTGACTGGTGGTAGTTCATTTTCAACCTTTAATTCTTTATTTATTCAATAATCTATCAGTTTTTCCATTATTTTTCCCTGGGAATGTTGTCCTATAATTACCCGGGTTATCGCTCGTGCCCTTTTTGAATATATAAAACTTAATCTGGAGCCAAGCAAAAAACTTTAAAAGTTTGTGGTTTCTATGTTTTAACATGGGTTCACTTGACTTTAAAAACTCAAAACAAGCCTGTTAATCCACCCCCCAAAAATGGGGCGGGGTGGGGGAAGGAGACAGTGATGACTACAAGGTTTTCATGAAACTCATTGAGCCAAAGTTGCAGTTTAGTCCCACTAATTCCTATTAGTGGTAGGAAAGGCAAGATTTTAAGGAATTATTGAGCAAATTTTAAGCAAATATTGTAGATTATTGACAGTAAGTGAATTCAAAATTCAAAGTGAAAGTATTTACTCTCAGAAATCTGAATATGAGCGTTACAGACTTCCAATCACAGAAGTGAAACATACCATATGACTTATATGTCTAGTCAAAAAGAGTATGAATTTCTCTTCATTCTTCATTTCTCGTGAGAATTCACTATTCTATTTGTGAAAAATCTACAGACCAGAAATTATTCACATAAATTGAAGAATAAAAAAAGATCCTTTATGATTTTTATAGAAAACTGTATTCCATTCTCAGAGACATTGTGATTGATTCATAGGTAGGGCTCTTCATTTTCAGGTTTTTTTTTGTTTTTTTTTATTTAATTTTTCCCAGGAATTTATCAGTGTTTATCATCAGAACAACAATAACAGGTGAAAATCAGTGCAAAAAACTATAAATAACTTTTTTGAGTAAATATCAGGGTTTATTTTGGTGGATGGAAAGATGGGGAAAAATGCTTTGAATTCCATTCATCAGTGTGGTTTGCTGCAGAACTAAAACAGAATGTAATACATATTCCTCATGTAATGTATTGTATTTTCCTAATAAAACAAGTTATTTTTCATATATTTGAATGATACAAAAGTAGGGTGAAAATCCTAAAAAAATGAATACTACTTTGTGAAACCTGGGAATTTTCTGGTAAAAGTTGGTTTTAACTGGAAACAAAGGGGCTTATTCATAGGTTAAAGTTTGTGTAGCACATAAGAGGTAAATGGTACATAAGCGATAAATATAATTGGGCTTACTGATTCTAGATTTCAAGTGGTGGAAAATGCTAAAGTGAGCTGAGGGGAGATAATCTTGTGAACCTAGAGAAAGCACATGGTGCTTCGATACATGAAAATTCAGTTACATGAATTGGAAGATTATGGATAATACTTCACAATATTGTTCCTAATTTATTATGTTCTGTAAAGCAATTAGAAGATAAAAGAGAGAAGAGATAATTTGATGTCACTCTTGTTGGACTTTTACCATCAACGTCAATGAGAGAGAGAGCAGGTTCACAATTTAAAACATAATTACTAGTTGAACATTCAGAAGGAAAAGCCAATTGCCTAAGGTTCCCTACTGGAGTTTGAGGATGATAACCTTTTTTGATTTGTTTCAGACTTTCCTACAGATTGTACTCAAAAGTTGAAGGCAGAATGTCTCTGCAATTGATAAAGCATATTGTATCTCAACAAATAACCAAAATAAAGTCAACTCCTCTAACCAGAAACAAAAGTTATGAAGATTCTGTTGGTGGACTTGCAATATATTTGAAAAGCACAACATACATATTCTCTAAGTAGAAAAGAGAAATATGTGTTCAAAACAAAAGGACATACACCTTTATGTTTCCAGATCTGTGATGACCAAGAAAAAATTGTAAAAAATAGTGTATTTAGCTGAGAAAGTTATTTCACTTTTCATAGATTGGTTTGGAAACAACAATTCTGTTCCCTGCAAAATTTAGGATCCCTTCCTTTGATAAAATTGTTGTGATATTAGAAGATCCAGATGAAGCCAGGTCTTTATTATAAGAACATAATAGATACAAATAATTTGGAAGACACAGAAAATGGTTAGGAAGATAAGAGGTAGTATGGAGTGATGGACTAAACTCTCTCATGAGTGAGAAGTGCAGAGCAGATAAGCATCCAAGTTTTCAAATTCTTTTCCAAAGCTTATCTAAACATAACTGAATGTTTTTGAGTTAGAAATCTCATGAAAACTGGGTTTTCAAAGTAGACATTTAGTACTGTATTTATGGGCATAAGCTAGACCATAAATACCTGGAGAATAGTCTTTCTCTGATATTTTGCTAATTCTGGTTCCAGATGAACTGAGCTATGATGAGCACTCTGACACGTAAGGGGTTATTGTTTTCCTTCCTAAAACATGGATGATGTGGGCGGGGTTATTAAAAAAGAAAGGGGAAGCTGGTGCAAAGGAAGCTACCATATGGGAAGCATATTTCCTCTTCCTTTCTAGCTATCTGAAGTTGGAGAGGCCTTGGGTAGTTATTATCAGGTAGTATGAAATGATTCATTCCAGTTTTGAGGTTGTGCTTTTAGAAATAAAGTTCTGAAGAAAGGGATGTGAATAGACATGTAGCTTGGCCTTTATTTTTCCATTCTTAGGTGGCACCTCTGCATTCCAGTTTACACAAGGGCATTAAAATCCTATGGGAACTTGTAAAGTGAAAGCTTTATTAAGTCGAGTGTACAGGCTCTTTAGAACAGCTTCTATTTCTATCTAAATAAAATTGAGACCAATAGGATGAATAAACTTATCTCCAATAAGGAGTCACTGAGTATGGGGATTTTTTGACACTTTTTTTTTTCTGGTCACAAATATATACATTTAAAAAAGAAATGTTTCTATCCCCCACTAAGCCACCTATGTAGTTTTGTGAATACTGACTTCCAGAAATGTAAGTAGGGATGCCACCCACAGCTAATGAGCTCCTTGGATAGATGTTTCCAGGAGCAGGATTCTCAAATGATAGGGGAACATTTGTTTTGCCAGTGTGATCCAATCCTGTAGGCATGGTCTGAGCACACCTAAGACCTGATACTTGTCAGAGCCCATAGCAGGAGTGCCAGATGAAGGCAGCAGATAGCTAGGGAAGCAGCACAGCTCCCATACAAAAGAGAGCCAGGGGCGAACAGGTTGGAATTTTTTTTGACTAAACTTTTTTATTTGGGGGAGAGGGTGGCCTGGGCACTCAGTTGATCCCAAGTTCAAAAGCCTGCTAACCTTTATTATATTCACTGCCTTGCCTTCATTATATTCTGCCTTTATTATATTCAACAGTAATATAAGGAACCTACAGGCCTGTACCCTGTAAGACATTAGCTTCAGCAGTTAGCATAAGGCGTGAGGCCTGTGAACTTCAGCACAGATAAATGGCCCAACAATAACCCCCACGTTTTGGGGAACTGAGAATAGTGTGTGTAAGGGGGGATTTTGTCTGACTTTACCATGAAGACACCAGCCAACCACAGGAACATGAGCTAACATCCACAGATATCTGATCACAAGAGTGCCATGGCAACAAATTGATGTATATGATAATAAGCTGAGCTCATATAGGAGAAAGGCACCCCAGCATTAGTAGGGCAAGGAAATACAAATAAAGAAGGGTTACTGAATATGCATTAGACATAGTGACGTCAGTGTAACATATTCTAAAAGTTTTATCCCAGCCAGTGTGCGGGGGAGAGAGAGAGATGTAGCTCTTGGGAGGTGCCAGAATGATGGCCACTGAATATGAGGAGAAAGGTGATGACAATGGAGAAGATACTGGCTAACATTTCAGGTTGTTCTGCAGGGGATGGTGTGAGTATGGATGTTCAGATGTACATTCTCTGTCAACCTTACTGAGTTATAGTGTTTGTAACTTTGCTAAATGTATTAATAAACTATTGTAAACATTGAAGGGTCCCTATAGTCTGAGTGTTGCAACTGTGCACATTGTGGTTCCGAACTATACAGTAAGGTTAATAATACCGGGCCTGATCTTGGGACAAGGCCCTGTCAACCCTCAAAGTGATAACTGGGAATTCTTAAGTAATCAATATAATTAATACATAAACTATAGATCAAGCTACCAGGGACTCACACCCGATGTCCCATATTCCTAGTAAGTGCCCTAACTCCTAGGCTATTGGTGATTCTGGCATTGGTTCTCTCAATCTCTCCCATTAGAGCCGTTCCACTTTGTATAAATAATTAAATATTCTCAGGGACAGTGAAAGTAACTCTATAGCCCAGTGGTTAGGCCACCCACCTGCGAGTTGAGAGACATAGGTTGGACTCCTTGCTTTTAATCACCAGGCCTTTGGCCAGCCTCTCCCTGCTCCTTCCCCCTGTCCCCCTCAAAAGTCAAAACGTTTCAGTGTTGTCCAAATGGGTTTTTCCTGCTACAGAATGGGCTACTTATGCAGCTGATCTGGTTTAGGCATCTAATTACAAGAAAGGGTTCACCGCTAAGAATCTTGAGCCGAGATTGACACCTCCGTCTGGCCTGTCAGCTAGGCACCTAAATACTTTGTGAATCTGGGCCCTAAGCCATATCCTTTCCCTCTGTATTTCACCCCTGGCTAGGTTAGTCAGTTCCCTGCTCATCTTGATGGCTTCTGAGGATCCCCTCCTTAGGCACGTAAGTCTCCCACTGTATTGCATGGGGAGCTTGGACATCAAATTCAGGGCTGAGGATTCTACTATGCAGCAGGGGTCCTAGGAGTCAGACATTTGCTCCACTGAACATTGTACCACCTAAGTACTTTTGAGGATCTGGTCCTAAGTGACTTTCCTTACATCATACAGAAAGATCTGAGCAGGGAAATGAACCCAGATCTCCTGAGTCCCAATTAGTGCACTCGTTACTAGACAATGCTTCCACTATTTTTTTTTTAATATAGGAAAATCTGCAGGAATGTCAAAATCTGTTGTGTTGTAAATGTTGACTTTAAGGACATGAGCTATATGTGGCAGTAGAAGAGCAGAAAAAGACCTCAACAGAAGCTGCAATGTGGGCATTATCATAGTTGAAGACGACACCTCTTTTCCTCAGGCAAAAGTATGTGACTTTGATGCGAGTTTAAGTGCAAGTTTAGCCCATACCGCACTCAACATTAGATAGTGCTAATCAGCTTCAGTCCTGGATGTCAGAACAGTTCCAGTGGCCGGCCACACACACACACACACACACACACACACACACACACACACACACACTTATAAGCACTGATACTTCATAGAGCCATTCTACCACTGGAAATGCTGCTAACTAAATTGTTCTATAAACCTGTTCATGAGTTGTAGCTCAATATACTGCAGTTTATACACAGAATAATTATTCCATATATAATAGTTAATACCATTAAAGACAGGGAGAGCCAGTTAAATAGTCTCCCACTACTTGGAATGAGAATTAAAATATGCTAGATGTAAGACCTAATAGAGGGCAATGGGATGAAGGTAGCCAAGAGCTTTTCAGTTCCTGTCACTGGGAGCCTCTGCTGGCAGAACTCCAGTGGGGAATTTATAGTTACCTCTTCAATGCCAAACCCATAAAAAGATGATACCAGCACTGAAGCCTCCACTGAGATCAGCTGCTTCTGCAGGTCCCCGCATACCATTGGAGTTAAATCTTGCCCAATGGCTATAATAGCATCTTGAATTGAGCTGACACCCAATATCTCAGCTGGACCAATGGACTCAATACAGCTGAGGTAAGGGGGAAAGAGGCAAAGTGGCTTTGAATCTAATCAGTGACACTTTTTTCCTCGGGGGAGGGAAGACCCCTTTGTTAAGAATTAGAATCTCTCTGGGTGGTAATTTCCCCAAATTTCAAACATTTAATGTATTTACTATAAATGAAAATATGCTATCTTTTCATTCTCCCTTCCTGTAAGTAAAAGCTTCCTCTGATGTTCAAAAGTACAGGTGCACCCCAAGAGTATGGCAGCCATATTCTAAGATATCTAAGCATAAGTGAGCAATTGGCTACATTTGAAACCTCTGCCTATTAGCTGTTTTATCATTAATAGCTATAGTTAAAAAGATTGAATTAAAAATCCTCTTTGTAAGAGGTCCAATTTCATGAAACTTTTCATAGAGGCAAAAAAATTCTATGAGACATATGAATGGGGAGCAAAAAGCTTCTCTAATTTACAAGGCATTAAAATGATGGGGAGTATTAGGTTGGAAGATCTAGCAAAGAGCAGGAAAAGAACATATCAATTGAATTAGACCCAGGTAACTAGGGAGGAGTGTAGGAAGGCACATATTAAACTAAAATCTGCCACTATTACCCACTTTCCTTATTACATATGTCACATAGCACTTTGGTCTCCAGTTACACTGAACAGAGGGCTTCAAAGATGCAGATGTATGCTGGTCTGGTTAGTCATATAAAGCAGCACGTATCCCCATACTGTTTGGTTGCCTTATACTTAGATCATTTCTGTTACAGATGGGGGAATTAATCAAAAAGAGGTTCCTTATTTATTATTTGCATTCTCTCCTTATATTACTCTATGGAATTCTTATGAAAGACACTCAACTAACCAAATGACTAAGTCAAAAGATGCTGGGGGTCAAACTGCTTCTCAATAATTGGGAGAGCTGTGAATCACTTAAATTTAATCTGCAGCTTTACTAAATGTAATTTAAGCAGCTAGGTACAAAAATATTAGAGTGAAATAAGTGGGGGGTTGGGGAATCTTAATAAAGTGAAGAAGCTATTAAATATTTTATTAGTACAGTATAGACAAGTCACAACATATTGAGATAGCTGCTTAGGAAAGGAAAATCAATACACTATGTATGGATGCTCCATATATTGATCTATAAACTACTATGATATATGGTTTGCATGATAATGCAATATCCTTTACCAATGTACAGCACACATTTTGATTAGTGTTGATCTTATCATGCATTTGCTTGGCCATGATATTTTGTTGTTGTTGCCTTTCTAATATGTCTTATTGCTTGCATGTTACCTCTTATTAAATGAAATATATGAATAAAAAAAAATTAAAGCCACATCTGAAATAAAAAAAACCCTCTGGAGAAAAAATACTAAGAATACTGTTCCAAAAAACCTTGTTTGTATATAATAAAAATATATGTGATTGATTCTGGGCGTTAGAAATGTGCACTAAGAATAGAAATGTATAAATGTGCAACAGAGCTAATGACCCCCCCAAAAAACAAAAAACAGTATGCACACCCTCAGCTGCTAAAAGAAATGTCTGGTTATCAATGAGAGATGAGTGAACATACAGTATTTGTCTCAAAATTTGAACTTAGTCTTCACTGAACCAGCTTCAAGAGGGAAGTAGACTACTGAAAATCTGTTAAGGAATTCTGTTCTTAAAGGATTTCCAGCCCAGTTAAACAATACATAAGAGGTATGGATAGCTTCTATCTGATTCAGATAAGGATCCAGCCTGCAGGTGCTTATCCAAATTGAGCCAAACTCGTCACTAACATTAATAGCTATAGATTGGCCTCCTGCTCTCCAGTTCTGATTAACACTTTAGTATAGAGAATGTTACCATCTAATGGCTGTTTGTTGTCCTATGTTCTCTCTAGTCTTATTGAACCCCAAAGCTACCAGAGCTGGTACTAGGTGGCAATTTCAGCAGAAAGGGGAGGGATTGAATAGGAATGGAGAATGAGCAAATTGTTCACCTCTAAAAGTGGTCCCCTGATGTCAGGGTTGTAGACACATTGGCAGGACAGTACTTGGTCTGAGGAGAAAAAAGCAGACTTCTTTCTGCAGGGCTATCTATCATTCTGAAACACAACTAAAGAAACAAACTAAAAAAGCAGGTGTAGGCTTGTGATAATGCATTCAAATTTACATTTTGGCTCCAAGAGTATCTAGTACTCACAAGTTATTGTTTGTTCTCAGAACAATTTCAATTTGCTCCTAGTACATTTCAATTCAGACAAAGTGTAATTGTGTGAGTGTACTTGAAGCTCTCTAGCTGAACCCAATTCTGAAATATTTAAAAGATTATTTTTTCTCCTGTGATAAAAGTCTCCCCCATGCAGGCATGCACTAGCCCTGTGAACTATTTAAGTTCCACTTGCATCCTACTCTGATAGTTTACATGGGACTTAAGTGGTCTACAGGACTTCTGCAAAGGGACAAATTTCTGTTCATGTGAACAGGAATGGGGCCTGGTGTACAAAACAAGGGAAGGACTTTCCTGAGTGAAAGTCAAAGAGCTGGTGACAGCATATTAAACATGCCAACAATAATGCTGCTGACTATATCTGTTCCTTGGACTTGGACTCAGAACATGTTTGGGGAGGAGCAAGTGGCCAAGCTGAATCTATGGACTGTTGTTTCAAAACAGGAAAAGAAAAAACTTTCTTTGGCAAAAATGGTTAATTTTTCAGGAATTCCCCCCCATTTATATTAGCTTTCCATTTTCCACACTTTTCTTTAATGCTTGGGTTCCCATAAATTGTCTGTCGCTGTTTGTTAGGCCTTGTCTACACTACCAGGTTAAGTTGACTTAAGTTACGCTACTCCAGGTAAGTGAATAATTTAGCTGAAGTCGATGTAGCTTAGGTCGACTTACTGTGGTGTCTACACTGCACTGCGTCGCCAGAAGACACTCTGTCATCAACCTACCTTACTCCTCTCATTCTGGTGGAGTACCAGAGTTGATCAGAGAGTGCTCTGCAGTTGATTTAGCGGGTTTTCATTAGACCCACTAAATCGACCCTCACTGCATCGATCACAGCAGTATTGATTCCTGTAAGTATAGACATGGCCTTAGTAATAATTAGCATTATAATATGAAATAATTGATTAAAAATCCTTTACACCTAGTGACTAGAATAATTGTTTTGTCATTCCAGTTAAGTGGCCAATCCCAAGAGGTCATGAGTATCTCCTTCTGATTTCAGGGGAAGTTGGGAGCAGCACCTCTTGTTATCATTGCTCCTAGAGTCCCACTAACATCAAGATCCTATATTTGCTAGGTGTTGTACAAACACAGAGTGACAAGCCCTGCCCAGAAAAGTTTACAATTTAAATAGATGAGAAAGTATGAGAAGAAACAGAGATAAAGGGAAGTGAGTAATCCACAGTTAGCAGAACTGAGTCCAGTCCAGTGCTGTAACTACTAGACAACAGTGCCTCTAAATCACAAGGCTTTTTTTGTTTATTACACTGTGTAGAAGACAGATGAAAATAGCTGCAACAGCACCATAATGAAGTGTTCTGTGTATGACATTTTATTCATTTCTGTAGATTCACACTCTAACATAGCTTCTCTGACTAACAGTATGCTGTTCAAAAGGGATGCTTACAACAAATGCCATTTAATAAATCAGCTCCCAGTGGCTGCTGCACTGCAATGCACATCATACCTATAACAATGACAGCCACTTCTGCATCGTGGTTTGATTGTATTTTTACTGCTTTACGTACACAAAAGTGACTAAAACATAGACACATTGGAGCCCACAGGCTACTTTATCAATGACCATGCTTAACAAATGGGATTTTCAAAACTGAGGAGCATCTAAGTTGTATTTTATTAAAATGATCCCACTTCAAATGGACAAAAAATCAGCAAGGTGTTAAACTGTTTTCTACTGAAACAACTTAATTTCTGGGAATATCTCTTCTCTAAAAATGTTTTCTACATAGTCTATAATTTTTTGCATGAACGTGGGATCTGTATCATGAAATTTGCATTTAACTTTTTCTTTGTACATTTTTCATTAAGTATTGCATAGCCAATGACATTATGGATCAGACTCAAACTACTTCAGTAAATCATACAAAAGTACATTAAGACCTGAGTTTATAAACTACATAAATCAAGCATTTGTCACTTATATCTTAGTTTGCTTACAATGTAGCTTAGCACATAGGACTTTGCAAGAGTAAATTGAAGTCTGTTAATTACAAGATGACACTATTTTTATTTATTTACATTTTTGCACTGGTTTCAGTGATCAATGATCTACTGGGACTAGATGGGAAACAAGTGTTTGTGCTGATGTGTTAGGTTTCCCGATGCCTCTGGTGCAATTTACTATGATGTGTATTGCTGTGCACCCAGTCAGAAATGCACACGGCCATTCCTGAGTGGATCTGTGAACAGGTAATATTCTCACTCTGGTCTAAGTAAAGTCTGCATACACCATGTAAAGTCACACCTCTCCTTTTCTGGGGTTTGGCAATACTGGTAACTCACATAATAAGAACAGGAATTAAACCTCAATGTATACATTTTCCACAAGTCTAGTTGTTCCTAGGATTTCCTACAGGACCTCCCTGTCTCTCCTCTATGACCAGAGGGTGCTGCCCATCTCTCATATCTGGCAGCTTCACAAGGAGTCTGTGGAATGTATTCAGAAACTTTATGCAGGGCTCTAATTTATAATAGTTCCTTTCAACAGAAGAGGGCCACATCGCTATGCAGGGTCATTGAGTCTGCTGCCTTGTTACAAGCTCCATTCCTTTCTTGTTGAGAGGACTGAAAGGGAGTGGTTGCTCATTCTCTTGGAGGTGGGTCTCATGTGGCCTGGGTATTTCAGGATATTATCTTATCTCCCTTCTGTAGATGTATGAGATCACTCAGAGATCATGAGGCAATACCTGCTGTGATGTCTCCAGTTTGTGGATTATACTCATCTCTCTGTCTAGTTCATCAAATTGGGATGGTGGAAGTGATCAGTTTACCCACTGGGTTTTGGATGTAGGTTTTGGCTGCTGCTCAGCCCAGAGATGTTATTTTGATAGGCTGAAGGAACCAGTTAGAGGAAATGGCAGAGATTATACCCAGGGCTGACCGGGGGGAGGGGGGAAGGAAAGCCGGTACAAATTACCGGGGCCCAGCAGTCCGGAAGGGGGCCCGGGGCCCGGCTTCCCCACCACTCGTTGCCTTATCGGGGCCCGGCGGTCCAGAAGGAGACCTGGGGCCTGGCTTCCCCGGCTTCCCCCCCTCTCGTTGGCCCAGTTTAGCCAGTCCGCCCTTGTTAGGGGACCCGAAAAATTTTTTTCACTGGGGCCCGAACCCACTCTCAGCGGCCCTCATTATACCAGCTACTTATACTGCAGGCTTTGCCCAAATTTTGTTACTAAAATTTTCAACTTGGGTCTTGTTGGTTCCTGAGATGATTCTGAATACCCTAGCACGCCCAAGAGAGCTTTTAGATTTGCATTTGATCAGATGGCTACGGCGTTCTCATTTGGATTCTACCATGGCTGCTAGGGAGAATGGCTGTTTTTCGTATACTATAGTCACGTGACTAAGGGCTTGTCCACATGGTACAGTGATGTGCACTAGAAGGGTGTGAATTCTAAAGCACACTAATGTGTTGCACCCTAACTAGCCCATGTAGACCCTGCTGATGGACACTAATAGTTCTCTGGTGAATGTTAACTGTGTACTAAATTAACACATACTTGGGGAACTTTTATGTGCTCCAGCAAGGACTTCATGGGCCAGGGTCCACAAGCACACTGGTACACTTTAGAATTCACATCCCTCCAGTGTCCATTGCCACACCTTGTAGGCAAGCCCCAAGAATATTTGTTGGGGGTGGGGAGGAAGAGTATTTGCAATTTGTCATTCACTATTCCTAATTCTACCATTTAAAAAGTGTCAGCTATCTAACAAGTCAGTAGAAACAAAACCATGGGATTTTTCCACTGGTTTCAGTGATCAATGATCAGATGGGAATAGGCAGGAAACAAGTGCTTGTGCTGCTATGTTAGGTTTCCCAGCTGTTGCAGATAGTCAGAATTAACAGTTTCCAAATGATCATATGGTAAAATTGGTTCACATACTTGCAAATAGCAAATGCATTCACAGGAACTGGATCAGTTCACAAATAATTCAACACACACACACACACACAAAGGACTAAATTCATTAGATAACTTAATCACAACAATCTGATTATCATAGAATCATAGAATATCAGGGTTGGAAGGGCCCTCAAGAGGTCATCTAGTCCAACCCCCTGCTCAAAGCAGGACCAATTCCCAACTAAATCATCCCAGCCAGGGCTTTGTCAAGCCGGGCCTTAAAAACCTCCAAGGAAGGAGACTCCACCACCTCCCTAGGTAACGCATTCCAGTGTTTCACCACCCTTCTAGTGAAATAGTGTTTCCTAATATCCAACCTGGACCTCCCCCACTGCAACTTGAGACCTTTGCTCCTTGTTCTGTCATCTGCCACCACTGATAACAGCCGAGCTCCATCCTCTTTGGAACCCCCCTTCAGGTAGTTGAAGGCTGCTATCAAATCCCCCCTCATTCTTCTCTTCTGGAGACTAAACAATCCCAGTTCCCTCAGTCTCTCCTCATAAGTCATGTGCTCCAGACCCCTAATCATTTTTGTTGCCCTCCGTTGGACTCTTTCCAATTTTTCCACATCCTTCTTGTAGTGTGGGGCCCAAAACTGGACATAGTATTCCAGATGAGGCCTCACCAATGTTGAATAAAGGGGAACAATCACATTCCTTGATCTGCTGGCAATGCCCCTACTTATACATCCCAAAATGCCGTTAGCCTTCTTGGCAACAAGAGCACACTGTTGACTCATATCCAGCTTCTCATCCACTGTGACCCCTAGGTCCTTTTCTGCAGAACTGCTACCTAGCCATTCAGTCCCTAGTCTGTAGCAGTGCATGGGATTCTTCCGTCCTAAGTGCAGGACTCTGCACTTGTCCTTGTTGAACCTCATCAGGTTTTTTTTTGGCCCAATCCTCTAATTTGTCTAGGTCCCTCTGTATCCGATCCCTACCCTCTAGTGTATCTACCACGCCTCCTAGTTTAGTGTCATCTGCAAACTTGCTGAGAGTGCAGTCCACACCATCCTCCAGATCATTAATAAAGATATTAAATAAAACAGGCCCCAGGACCGACCCTTGGGGCACTCTGCTTGAAACCGGCTGCCAACTAGACATGGAGCCATTGATCACTACCCGTTGAGCCCAACGATTTAGCCAGCTTTCTATCCATCTTACAGTCCATTCATCCAGCCCATACTTCTTTAACTTGGTGGCAAGAATACTGTGGGAGACCGTATCAAAAGCTTTGCTAAAGTCAAGGAATAACACATCCACTGCTTTCCCCTCATCCACAGACCCAGTTATCTCATCATAGAGATTGGTAATGAGAGCTAATTATCAGACCCATCCAAGTTGTATCAACCCAAATAATTCCTTTAAATGCAAACTTTTTTTAGCATCTTGTAATTCTGTAATAACTAATCAGATTTTCTTCTCAGTGCTGCCAAAAACAAACGTCCATTCTCAGGCCAACTCAGATAGGAATCAACCTTAACAAATAAGGGCTTTACCATACCCTGCACAAGTTGACCTCGTGCTGGGACAGCTAATTCCACAAGATTGGTTTGCAACTGATTGTTTCTTTGTGGGGACGGAACTTTGATTTCAAGGCCATTGATCTTCACAGGAGTTGGCTCTTTCTAGCACCATGGCAAAATGGCTCTTGTGGGCGTTATTCTCTCATGGTGTCCCCAACTGTCACTGATCCCCAGGCCCAGTGTTGTAGTGTGGAACTGGTGTAAATTAATGCTCATAGGACCATACCCAGGGCTGGAGTGTGGAATGATGCAGTGGAAAATAGCCATACTTCTAGCCTCGCTCCCTCCTAATCCAAAGCGAAGTTTTCCCAGAATAAGGGTGTGTGGGAAGCATGCTGCTGAGCTAGCACTTCCCCCCATACACTCACGCTTTGGCACCCTTCCTGTATTTGGACCTGCTACCACCATGGAAGTGGAGGGAAGTGTTTGACCCTTTATTTATATTAATCTTTGTCACTGTGGCATTATTATGGAAAATCTAGCATAGCTTTCACTGTAAACTGGTGATGCAAATAAGATGTAATTTAATGCATTAAGTGTCATTAGACCTCTGTGAAATCCAGTAAAGTATTTTTACCTGTACAGTAATAAATCTTCTGTTCTAGTGAAAAGAAACATTGTTTGCAATGAGGAAGCTTTTTCTTCCAATCTCAATATATGTCTGATTTGAAGAAAACATGAATGATGAATGCAGAGTTTATTTTAGTATTTTTCCACTCTCGCATCAACTACTGAAGTGCCATACAGCTATTTTAAAAAATCAATAAAAGTAAATAATAGTACATATCTTTTTTTGAGGGGGAAGGATCAGGAGCGCCGCCAGCTTTTTTGCCACCCTAGGCAGCGGAAGTTCCTGCCCCCGAAATGCCACCCCCAACAGAGGCGGCGGAAGGTCCCGCCCCAAAAATACCACCGACGACCAGGGCGGCCAAAGATCCTGTCACCGCGGTCGCTGCCCCCCAAATGTTAGCGCCCTAGGCGACCGCCTAGGTCACCTAATGGGTTGCACCAGCCCTGGGAAGGATGTCAAAACATTCAGCCACTGTTGTTTTTTTAGCAATTGTTAGTAAGTGTGTGTGTGGGGGGGTGTAGGTGGCCAAGGGCGTCCATTTGTATTAGAGACATCTAGCTTGATCCAGTTTAGCATGTAAATGTTCTTTATTTCCTTTTTTTTCTATTCTGATTAACAAACC
Source organism: Malaclemys terrapin pileata (assembly GCF_027887155.1). NCBI lineage: Eukaryota > Metazoa > Chordata > Testudines > Emydidae > Malaclemys > Malaclemys terrapin. Next base: position 130,409,064 of record NC_071507.1, read on the forward strand.
CAGTGTTTAAACCATCATCATAGTGTATATAACGCCTTTGGGGACTGCTCATACTGTATGTGCTAAAAATGTGGCCAGTGTAATTATTTTTATATCTGAAGACATTCTAGAAGGTCACATTGAAAACTCCATAGTTGCGAAGCATTTAAGTTTTGGGATTGGGTACAGCCCATTATAAATATAGGGCTCAGTCACAGCATGAATATCTGAATTGAATTGCCCATTTTGTTCCTGAGTACAAGATCAAAGATTTTAGTATGAATCTATTTCAAAGTTCAAATACAAGAAACACAGTCGGGGAGTGGTGGGGAGGGGGAACATATCAGAAATATCTACACACGGTAGACACTGTAATCACAATAAGAACAATGTCCTGTGTTTCTTCACACCAGAGCTTAACTTGTGTTAGAAAAAAAATAAGGTACTACTTTTTCAGTCTTCAATCTCTGAACCTTGTCCTCAACCGATCAATTAGATGCGACTCACTTGCACAGCTGCTTTCCCTCCCTTCTGAATTACCTGGACTACAAACCCCTTTTTTCCCTCAAAATCCTTAATCTTTGTTCCTGGCAAAGAAATCACTGCCCTGTTTTTGTTTTTGTTTTGTTTTGTTTTAAATTCTGTTTTCAATGACCCTTACTGTTCCGGTTACAGAGAGCACTCAGCCAACATTCCCAGTTTCCCAGATGTTCAGTCTTTTCAGCTTTTATTTTTTCCCAACTTTTCCTGTACCCTAGCACTCAATGTGCAAAAGTGCCACAGATTTCAGTTACATGTGGTGCCTTTTATCCTTCAGATGCTTTGTCTTGATATTTCCCCATTTATCCGAAGTTACACATGCCTTTTCCGCCTTTTCTCCCAAGGATCTTTTTATTCATCATATGTCCTTTGCCTACTCTTCGGCTGTCTGACTTGTGGCTTGAGCACTAACTGAGTTTCATCAATAAGGCTGTCACACTCATTATTATATCAGACCAAAGCAATCATCTCTACAGGAATTTGGGAATATTAAAGTGGCTTCCATGAAGCTGAGCTGCACAATAGGCACAAAAAGTACTAATCATCTACTGAGAGAACTTAAAATACGATGTCAGTAATTCTTGGTTTTAAAAAACAATGGGATGAGTATTAAATGTATTATATACACAGCCGAGCCAGTGCTAAAGAGTATAATCACAGGTCGGGTGAACTACTGCACAAATAGAACTTCCTGGATCCCCTGATTTTAAGAATGTGGTCCACTGACTGGTAAACGGACCTCTTAAAACCAGAAATTTAGCTGGGATAAATTGAGGCACCCCATTATTGTCTCTTTGTACCATTACTGGGTAGCCATTGGGGAAAGGGAAGCCACATCTGTAAAGACTTAGAGTCTATTCAGTATCTTTACAGCTGGTAAAAAGAACAACAGCTCTATATCTCATTTTAAGCCGTTGATGGGAAATCCAACAATGACTGAGATTCAGTCATCTGACTGTAACTATACTACTGTACTATGCAGATGGAATTGTGATTTTAACTGCTAAATCTCTCCATTATCTGCAACACTAGAGTGAATTATAGCATTAATGTTTTAAAACATTTTCATTGTTTGTATTTTTCTATTTAATTATGGAAATAATCATAGACAATATCAGAATGAATTATATGTACGTTGAATTTAAAATGAATAAGGAAAGATTTTAATAAGCATACAAGTGTTATTAAGTAATGAGACATTTACTTAATAGCGGAAATCCACTGTTTGACTGAAATATGGACCCATCTATTTGCTCTGTTTGTACAGCACCTAGCAAAATAGGGTTCTGGTCCATGACTGGGATTCTTAGGTTGTTTCACAATACAAATAAATAATACAAATAATCAGTGGGACTAGTTTGCACAATTATTAGGACATTATTTATAACAGATAAAATACTGTGAACATCACTGACAAGAGTGATAAACAGTTGCTATAGTAGAAATAGAGTTGTATCACATTTCTGTAACACATTATGAAATCTAGCATTACAAGAGGATGTATGTTTGGTGAGGGCTGCCATGAATGGCCATTCTGTAAACTTAGTCTGAGGCTTGAGCAAACTTAGGCTGTTTTATGTATCTGAGTAGCATCAGAAACTCTGTGGTTTTGGCACAAACACCAGAGGAAGTTGTATCAGTTTTTGGCTGAAGCTTGTACTGTTTTGCTTTGTTTGAACATGAAAGTCACAGTGAAACTTATGGGATGTGAACTCGTGCAAAGAGAAGCTAAATAAATATTGAGATGAAACTGCTGCATTTTACATAGCTCCATGTGCAGCGGTGCACATGAGCAGTAGCATAATTTTAAAGATAATGTACAGCAGTGATTTTGTTTAGAATCCATCTTGTGTTGTCCTTGTGAAAGGAGAGAGGATTCTCTGGTCTATTATTGCAGCTTTTACGTTGTCAGACTTTACATGAAATGATGGGTTAGTAAGTTACAAATCTGAGCAGAGGCTTTCACTGACATTTCCATTTATCTCTGAGGCAAAAAGTAAGACAAATTGTTTGATTTGATCATGCTTGCTTTTTTTTGGTGTATCAAGTTCCTTACCACTTAAAGATCATCTCAGGATCTTTAAATTGATGTCCAGTGTTGCCTGATGTTCCAAGTGGATGCAGAGAAAATGGTAATTAAATGATTATTCATATTTTAGATCATCATGATATAATTCTCTCTCTTCTCATAAACAACAGAAAATAAACCTACCCCTGAAATTGGAATTTAGCAACCATACCCAGTGGAACCACTTCCATTTACAGAAGTTTAATCTCCTCTCAGGAGAGGTACAGAAGGAGTGCTTCTGTTTTTACTACCAGAGTACACCACAGTGTACGGTAATCATATAACTGATTACATTTGTTTTAGGCTTATTAGCTTTTGGACTTATTCCACAGCTTCTCTATATATGAAACTCCTATTGAATGGAATTGAACTTCAATGGGAGTAATGTGAGTGGATTGGCAAGAGAATCAAGCCCTTTACAAGGTGAATAATGTAGAATACAGTGACACATATACTTGGTTTGCCAGTTTTGTCATACATAAAAACGCAGGACATTGTAATGCTATGTTTACTTGCAGTATACTATTCAGCCATAAGATGTCTCTATGCTGTAGAGTTTGATAGGTTGTGAACAAAGGAGACAAAGCTGGAACTCAAGCTCTGTGGAAGTCTTTTTGTTTGTGTCTGTAGTTTTAGCTGTTTACTGTAATATACACATCAAGAAGGGCTGTAATTCCTTATATCATGGCAGTCCAGAATTTCCTTAATCTGGAAATAATTTATGTATGGGAGTGGGACTCTGTCATTTCACAAATTGGTGCAGAGAACTGCTGAGTTAAGTAGTCAAATTTGTGACCAATTCTGAAATCTTCCTTATTTATACATATAGGGCAATATAGCCGTTTATATAAGGGAGAATTCTCACTGAGCAGAATACATGAATCAAGGGCAATACCTGACATTTGGCAGAATTTATTGAATTATTCATTGCAAATAATATTTGTTACAAAAGTAGAGCCCCCCATACTGTCTTAAAATTTTGAAATATGTAAGCCGGTCTTGTATCAAATGAAGGCATTCATTTTGTATTTAATGAATACTTTGGGTGCAGAAGCTTCTAATTATGAGTTATTTGGAAATTACTGACTTTGATTAGTAACTGTTGTTTGTGGTGTGTAATTGATCACACAAGTAATATGTTTCTGCTCTGCATTTAAAATTAGAGATAAAGTATGATGAAAAGAAGATAAAAATAGTTAATAAATTACCAGTAAGAATTTTCAGACAAATGATAATTGTTAAAACTGGTAATTTTTTTTTTAAATTCACAAGCCGTTTACTGACTACTTGCAAACAAATAAATAATATGTCCTCACAATCAATAGCAAACCACACCCATATTACTACCCCAATGCAAAACAACTAGATAGGATAGACTAGATGATCACGGTGGCTTCTCTTCTGGCTTTATAATTTATGAATTATGAATATTTAATCAATTAAAATATACTGTCAGCTGTTATTCCTTTTTCTTTTTAATTCTACTATGATGTATTTTACAGCCCATCAAAATCAATGAGAGTTTTTTCCATTGACTTCAGTGGCCTTTGGATCAGGCCCATACTGATTTTAATTAAGTTTTATTTGTTTCAGTGATCCTGACTGTGCCACCATTACTAATGTTGAGTCATACCTAACTCCACAAAATGTCCCATTGAAATCAATGGAACTACTCAAACCTGAAGTAGAGTGACAGAATCTGGTTCTGCACTACTAGAAATTGGTCTGAGCTGCAAAGTTTGGATACAGATTTCCTCATTGTTCAGATCTGTAGTTTTGCTTTGGCCAATATTAGAAACATAACCTGTAAAGTTCTAACTTTGATATGAACTTCTCCAAAGTTCAGGAGTGTTTAGATCTCACTTTTTGTCTTGGATCATCTCTACTTATTGCACTGTTGGTATTAATCCTTCTGATATGTTTGTTTTTCTCATTCTGTATAAGGGACTGAAACAAACACATTGAAAAAGTTTGTGAGTCTTGTCATTGATTTCCATGGGTTTTGTATTAAGTGTCTCCTTTACAGCCTAAAGTGGCTTTTCTTACACCTACTATTTACAAATGAATTGTACTACCAATGACACACTGCTATTTTACTTGAGCTTACATATCCATATGTATGCATTTTAGCTCTTTTTCTGTTATGGGGCAACCTCAATTTAAGAATGAATGACTCTCTTACATTAATTTGTTTACTGTATTTGACAGAGTCATACTTGTTTCAGTGCTTGGTATAGCATTGTAGGAGGATATAGTACACTAATTTCACCAAATATTGACTCCTTTCCTAGACATTACATTTTGTATACACTCCTCAGCTATAATTGTTATATTTGAATTCCCAATCTAGTGATTATACATGCTTTATTATGTAATATGAATTTCAAGGCACTCCTCTCATAAAGTTGTTATAACTCCACTTCTCACTGCTTTTGACTGAAAAAAAAATGGAAGGGAGGAGGCAACTGAGAAAATTGCAACATACTCCCCATCATTTCCATCTTTCCACCCTCCCAAATTCAAGCACTGAACTAGGGTGATAGCAGTCCATGCGGAAAAAAATCATATTATACCACTCTTTATATTGCACAGTACACCATCTGTGGATGTAGCCACCTAGACTGAAAATATAATTTGGTCAACAAGTGCATATTTTTGCATATTTTTTATGTTGGGGGGGGGGTTCTGTGTTGCATGGTAACTGGCCCCAGTAAATGAAGTAGGCGAGAACAGGTGCACCCATGTGGCCAGTTAAAAGGATGGAGTGACAGCTGGCATCTATAAAGAATGAGGGAGCTGAGGAGCAGGTCCCAGTGAGAGACCTGATGAATGAGAGTCGCCCGAGTGGGAGTCAGACTGTTATGTCCTAACTCAGTATTTTCTTCTCCAAGCTAAACAAACCCAGTTTTTTTTTTTTAATCTTTCCTTGTAGGTCATATTTTCTAGACCTTTTACCATTCTTGTTGCTCTTCTCTGGACTTTCTCCAATTTGTCCACAGCTTTCCCAAATTGTTGTGCCTGGAACTGGACACAATACTCCAGTTGAGGCCTTATCAGTGCTGAGTAGAGTGGAAGACACTTCTTGTGTCTTGCTTACGACACTCTTGCTAATACATCCCAGAATGATGTCCCCCTGTCTCCCCCCCTCCTTTTTTTGCAATAGTATTACATTGTTGACTCATATTTAGTTTGTGATCCACTATAACCACCAGATACTTTTCTGCAGTACTCCTTCCTAGGCAGTCATTTCTCATTTTGTATTTGTGCAATTGATTATATCTGCCTAACTGAAGTATTTTACATTTGTCCTTATTGAATTTGATGCTATTCAGACCATTTCTCCAGTGTGTCAAGATCATTCTGAGTGATGAAATTGGGGGAGAGGAAAGGAGTCTTTTGTAGATTTCTGGCTTGCTGAGTTCCTCTTTGAAATATTATTTGCTACTTTGATTTTATTTTCTAATTTTGTCTTAGGATGGATGCCTAGGAGCCTGTAGTGAGTTTTTTATTAAAATCAAAAAATATATATATTAAATCCCACATAACATCTTACTTTCTGTTCATATCTGGCCCTATGGGGGATTTCTTCTAGCCACATTTCAATTTTTCATTAAAATTTGTCAAGTCCCACCCAGTTTCCAGACATGAGTGTTAAATACAATCCAAACTAAATTGCCACATTTTAAAAAAAAATTAGAAGTGGGGGAAAAAGATATAGTTTGCTGGCAGTGTAACAGTCTTTGCAGAGGTCTTTAATCTGAGTGCCTATGTGCAATCACTAAACCACCTCACCACAGGTAAGAAATGAGAAATTTTCAGGCCTATTGAACACTACAAATTTTCACAGTGGATGAGAACAAAGCTATTGAGTGCAGGTGTTTCTGCAATTATGATATATTGGGAGAACTCACATTGTTCAATGGTCTTCAAACTCTCACTTCCATAGAGTAGTGTTTAGGGCTAATATTAATGTGTTGTGCAGAGATATGAAACAGAAACTCTACGTAAAACTAGCCTTTTTTATTTTAGATTATCTGTACTTTAAAAAATATATATACTTAAAAAAATCAATATTATTGAGACAATTGTAAGGACAAGATCGCTTAGGTATCTTCTGATATCACATACTAATGACCATGAAAATATGTGGCAAGGCTGCTGACCATTTCCCCCCACTTCACCCCCCCAAAAAAACCTGATGTGGAATAAAGAACATAAGAACGACCATAGTGGATCAGACCGAAGATCCATCTAGCCCAGTATCGTATCTTCCAACTGTGGCCAATCCCAGGTGCCCCAGTGGGAAAGAACAGAACAGGTAATCATCAAGTGATCCATCCCCTGTCGTCCATTCTCAGCTTCTGGCAAACAGAGATTAGGGACACCATCCCTGTCCATCCTGGCTAATAGCCATTGATGGACCTATCCTCCATGAACTTATCTAGTTCTTTTTTGAACCTTGTTATAGTCTTGGCCTTCACAACATCCTCTGGCAAGGAGTACCACAGGTTGACTGTGTGTTGTGTCAAAAAATACTTCCTTTTGTTTGTTTTAAACCTGCTACCTATTAATTTCATTTGGTGACTCCTAGTTCTTGTGTTATGAGAAGCAGTAAATAGCACTTCCTTATTTACTTTCTCCTCACCAGTCATGATTTTATAGACCTCTATCTTATCCCCCCTTAGTTGTCTTTTTTCAAAGCAGAAAAGTCCCAGTCTTATTAATCTCTCCTCATATGGCAGACGCTCCATGCCCCTAATAATTTTTGTTCCCTTTTCCTGAACCTTTTCCAATTCCAATATATCTTTTTTGAGTTGGGGCGACCACATCTGCACTCAGTATTCAAGATGTGGGCATACCATGGATTTATATAGAGGCAATATGATATTTTCTGTCTTATTATCTATGATTCTGTTCTCTTTTTTTACTGCCGCTGTACATTGAGTGGATGTTTTCAGAGAACTATCCACAATAACTCCAAGATCTCTTTCTTGAGTGGTAACAGCTAATTTAGACCCCATCATTTTATATGTGTACTTGGGATTATGTTTTCTAATTCATTACTTTGCATTTATCAACATTGAATTTCATCTGCCAATTTGTTGCCCAGTTACCCAGTTTTGAGAATTCTTTTTGTAGCTCTTCGTAGTCTGTCTGGGACTTAACTATTTTGAGTAGTTTTATATTATCTGCAAATTTTGCCTCCTCACTGTTTACCCCTTTTTCCAGATCATTTATGAATATGTTGAATAGGACTGGTTCCATTACAGACCCCTGGGGGATACCACTATTTACCTCTCTCCATTCTGAAAACTGACCATTTATACCTACCCTTTGTTTCCTATCTTTTAACCAGTTACCAATCCATAAGAAGACCTTCCCTCTTATCCCATGACTGCTTATTTTGCTTAATAGCCTGTGGTGAGGGACTTTGTCAAAGGCTTTCTGAAAATTTAAATACACTATATTCACTGTATCCCCCATGTCCACATGCTTTTTGACCCCCTCAAAGAATTATAGTAGATTGGTGAGGCATGATTTCCATTTACAAAAAACATGTTCACTCTTCCCCAAGAAATTATGTTAATCTATGTGTCTGACAATTTTGTTCTTTACTATAATTTCAACCAGTTTGCCCGGTACTGAATTTAGGCTTACCTGCCTGTAATTGCCAGCATCACCTCTGGAGCCCTTTTCAAAATTTGTGTCACATTAGCTATCCTCTAAATGATAGATTATAGACTACAGTTAGTAGTTCTGCAATTTCACATTTGAGTTCCTTCAGAACTCTTGGGTGACTGTCTGGTCCTGGTGACTAATTACTGTTTAGTTTATCAATTTGTTCCAAAACCTCCTCTAATGACACCTCAATCTGTGATAGTTCCTCAGATTTGTCACCTAAAAAGAATGGCTCTGGGTTGGGAATCTCCCTCTCATCCTCAACTGTGAAGACCAATGCAAAGAATTCATTTAGTTTCTCTGCAATAGCCTTATCGTCCTTGAGTGCTGCTTTAGCATCTCAATCATCCTGTTGCCCCACCAGTTGTTTAGCAGGCTTCCTGCTTCTGATGTACTTAAAAAATTGCTATTACTTTTTGAGTCTTTGGCTAGCTGTTCTTCAAATTCTTTTTTTTTTGGCCTTCTTAATTATATTTTTTCCACTTCATTTGCCAAAGTTTATGCTCCTTTCTATTTTCCTCGCTAGGATTTAACTTCCACTTTTTACAGTATGCTTGTTTGCCTCTCACTGCTTCTTTTACTTTGTTGTTTAGCGAAAGTGGCACTTTTTGGTTCTCTTACTATGCTTTTTAACTTGAGGTATACATTTAAGTTGAGCCTCTATTATGGTGTCTTTAGAAAGTTTCCATGCTGTTTGCAGGGATTTTACTTTTGGTACTGTACCTTTTAATTTCTGTTTAACTAACCTCCTCATTTTTATGTAGTTCACCTTTCTGAAATTAAATGCTACAGTGTTGGACCACTGTGGGTGTTTTCCTCGCCACAGGGATGTTAAATTTAACAGGGTTGTGAGTTCAATCTTTGAAGGGGCCATTTAGGGATCTGGGGCAAAAATCTGTCTGGGGATTGGTCCTGCTTTGAGCAGGGGGTTGGACTAGATGACCTCCTGTGGTCCCTTCCAACCCTGATATTCTATGATTCTATTATTATTACCAGGCGGTCCAGCTATATTCAACTCTTGAAACTGAACTTGTGCTCCGCTTAGGACTAAATAAAGAATTGCCTCTTCTCTTGTGGGTTCCAGGACTAGCTGCTCCAAGAAGCAGTCATTTAAGGTGTCAAGAAACTTTATATCTGCATCTTGTCCTGAGGTGATATGTATCCAGTCAATATGGGGATAGTTGAAATCCCCCATTATTATTGTTTTTTATTTTAATAGCCACTCTAATCTCCCTGAGCTTTCACAGTCACTATCACCATCTTCATCAGATGCTCAGTAATATGTCCCTACTGCTATATTCTTATTATTCGAGCATGGAATTACTATCCATAAAGATTCCATGGTACTGTTTGGTTCATTTAAGATTTTTACTTCATTTGATTCTACGCTTTCTTTCACATATAGTGCCACTCCCCCTACTGCTTGACCTGTTCTTTCCTTCTGATATATTTTGTACCTTGGTATTACAGTGTCCCATTAATTATCCTCATTCCACCAAGTTTCTTTGATGTCTATTATATCAATATCCTCATTTAATACAAGGCACTGTAGTTCCATCTTATTATTTAGACTTCTAGCATTGATATATAAGCACTTTAAAAACTTGTTACTTTTTAGCTTTCTCCCATTACATGATGTAATTGAATGAGCCTTTTTTTCATTTGACTGTTTCTCATCAGATCCTACCTGTATTTTATCATCTTCCTTCTCCCCCTTACTAGGACATAGAGAATCTCCATTTGTAGATCCTCCCCTAAGGGACGACTCTGTCCGAACCACGTGCTCCTCCGCACCTGTCGGCTTTCCCCTTGCCCCATACCTGTCGGCTTTCCCCTAGCCCTTTATCTTCCTAATAACTGGAGTTCCCTTCCCCAGAGAGGCATTGTCAGTGCGAGAGGATACCAGGACATCATCTGGAAAGAGGGTTACAACTATGGGATCGTTTCCCTTTGCTCCAATTGGATGGTCTCCTTCCTTGAGACTTTCATCCTCCTCAACAGCACAGAGGCTGTCAGACCGAGGGTGTGACTGTTCTACTATATCCCGGGAAGTCTCATCTATGTACCTCTCTGTCTCCCTTAGCTCCTCCAGCTCAGCCACCCTGGTCTCCAAAGCTCATACATGGTCTCAGAGGGCCAGGTGCTCCTTGCACCGAATGCACACATACGCCACCTGCCCATAGGGCAGGTAATGATACATGCTGCATTGGGTGCAATAAACTGGATAGCCCCCACTTTGTGGCTGGACTTCTGCCTGCATTCTCTTTTTACTCCTGCAGTTAGTTCCTTTTTTGAGATTTAGTTTTTATCTGGGAGTGTTTTTTGCCTTAAGTTTAAAGAAGTTTCAGGAATGGTATTTGTATCTACCGCCGCCCCCCTTCACGCTCCCCCTCTTTAAACTCCCTCGCAAAACTCCTGTTAGCCACTCCTATTCGCTAGCTAAAGGTATTCTCCATTACTACATTTCAATTGGAGAAACTCCGTCAGTATAAATAAATGCATAGCTAACACATTTTGAGTATATTTACTATTACTGTACATTCAGCTAAACTGCCTGAGATACTATAAAATATATCAAGGGCTGTGATGGTGGTTGTGTCTATGATACACTCATGTGAAGGTATTCCTGTGTGATTATTAGCAATGTTTTAGGGGGGAGGAAGGATTATAATTTGAGCGGTAGTGTAAACATGTGAGCATAGGTCAAATTTGGAGATGGAATGGTGATAGTCAAAGCAAAGCCGCTAAGTCAGTAAGAATAAACTTCAGCATGAAACTAAAATGCATCAAATGTTGAATATTCCTTGTTGAGATCTTTCAAAATTAAGCATTCAACTAATATTCATGTAGCTTTCAGTATAAGAGGAGAGCAAATGAGTGATTTTAAAGCAAACTCTGAGGCCTTAAGGCCAGATTTTGGTCCCCCTTTTCAGATTGAATAACACCTTCCTCTATAAGTAGTCCCACTGAAGTCAAGATGCTATTCACTATGAGTAATGAGATCAGAATCTGGCCTTAAGTGAATGCTTTCGTACGTGAATTTTCATTCAATCAGAGTGTGAGGGTTTAAAAAAAAAAAATCACTCTTCATTCCAACTGAGCTATAAGTGAAGATTTCATTCAGCTGAATGCTAGTTGTGACCTCCATTTGGTCCAGTGTTTGTTTGTTCAGATTTCACTTTAAAAATATCCTCCACACCGATGTGTGCCCATTTAAAGTCCTGCATGCCCTTGACTAACATTTAAAAACACAATGTTGAAGCTGCAAAAGATAAATATTCCAAAATAGGAACACTTTGCCTTCCTCCCACCATTCCAGCATTATTTAATGACCAGTCATGTGACCAATAGAGCATAAAACCAACCATATTTTTCAGGACAACAGAAATCTCACCCTCAAATCTCTCAGCATCCGCAAGCAAAGGTTGAGGACTCCATTTCCAAATAGATTAACTAGGAGGACATAGTAGCTTTCCTCAGCAGGAATATGGTGATTGCTGAGAGAATCCAAGCAAAGCAGTTGCAGTTGCTATTATAGAACCAAAACCAAAAAACGCCAGTATAAAGCAAAGTGGATATTTCTTCTTAAGGGAGTTTTTCAAGGCCCAGGCCATGTCTTTTAAAACACAAATAACTGCTTCTTATTCAGAGATCTGTTTTTTTAAATAAATTCTTTATCGGACAAGATATGAATCCAATAGATTTTTTTTAAAGTAGCCTGTTAAAAAAATCAAATAAAATGGTGTTTCAGAGCATAAAATAGTTGTTGTGCCTCAAACACTGAATTAAGAGCAGCAATTGACCTTATAACTTGTATTGGTGGGGCAGTGATTCTAAAATCCAAATAACACTTTTGAAGCTCATAAGAGCATTGTTGCCTTTTCTTCTGACATCGGTGTCCTGTTCTGACACCAGCATCACCCCTCTGCTAAATGGTAGCAAATGTCAGGGCCTTGCAGGCTGGCTTCCCACTGAAGGAGAAATCACTGAGGCAGAGTCTGGGTATCTTCTAATTGTAACTTCCTTAAGTACACAGAATCTTGCATAACCAGAAACTAACAACACTACAATTTCTTCTGAGGCTAAAAACTTGCTCACACTCTAAGAAAAAGATTGCAGAAGACTACGTATAGCGCCACCTGCCACACCAATATAGTAATGAATATTTTTAGATTTCAGAGTAGCAGCCGTGTTAGTCTGTATCCGCAAAAAGAACAGGAGTACTTGTGGCACCTTAGAGACTAACACATTTATTTGAGCATAAGCTTTCGTGGGCTATAGCCCACTTCTTCGGATGCATAGAATGGAACATATATTGAGGAGATATATATACACACATACAGAGAGCATGAAAAAGTGGGAGTTGTCTTACCAACTCTGAGAGGCCAATTAAGTAGGAGGAAAAAAAACTTTTGAAGTGATAATCAAGATAGCCCAGTACAGACAGTTTGATAAGAAGTGTGAGAGTACTTAAATGGGGAGATAGATTCAATGTTTGTAATGGCTCAGCCATTCCCAGTCTCTATTTAAGCCTAAATTGATTGTATCTAATTTGCATATCAATTCAAGCTCAACAGTTTCTGATTGGAGTCTGTTTTTGAAGCTTTTTTGTTGGAAAATTGCCACCCGCAGGTCTGTCATTGAATGACCAGACAGGTTAAAGTGTTCTCCTACTCGTTTTTGAATGTTATGATTCCTGATGCCAGATTTGTGTCCATTAATTCTTTTGCGTAGGGACTGTCTGGTTTGGCCAATATACATGGCAGATGGGGCATTGCTGGCACATGATGGCATATATCACATTGGTAGATGTGCAGGTGAACAAGCCCCTGATGGCATGGCCGATGTGATTAGGTCCTATGATGATATCACTTGAATAGATATGTGGGCAGAGTTGGCATCAGGCTTTGTTGCAAGGATAGGTTCCAGTGTTTTTGTTCAGTGATGTGTGGTTGCTGGCGAGTGTTTGTTTCAGGTTGGGGGGTTGTCTGTAGCCCGCGAAAGCTTATGCTCAAATAAATTTGTTAGTCTCTAAGGTGCCACAAGTACTCCAATATTTTTAGAGTACATTTTCCATCTTCCCTTACAAACATTAATCCTCAAAATGCTATGTTAAACTAAATCCCAAGACCTAGAGTTGACTGTGCAGATGTAGGGTTCTACCTGCATGCATCAGAGTGCAGATTTTGGGCCAAAATATATTTATTACTAGTTTACAGATGGGGTAGGTGATGAAGAAATGTTAAGATTTTTTAACAGAATTTGAGAATTCTTGTACTCCTGTCCTGCAGCTCAGGCCACTAAATAACACTTCTCTCTCAATTAATTGCTTTAAAATCGTGTTTGAATTTGAGTAAATATTTTAGAACTTATTGTTATATTTCTGGACCCAGCAAAGGAGATAGACACAGAGGGAGCTGACAGAAACACATCTGTCTGCTGTGCTCCCTTTATTGTTCTGGCTGCAAAACTGAACCTAACATGAAAGTGAGGCTTTGCACTGCAGGGGGGGGGGGAGAAGGGGGGAGTACAGAGATCCTGAATACTTAAAGGGACAGGACATCATGCTTATAGCACTTTATATTTTCATGGCAGTATTCAAACAGTAATGATTTTTCCAACACCTCTGTGTGGTGTCTCCTGTCTCAGATGGAGAAACAGACATGAGGTGGAATTTTCAAAAGCACCCATGGGCTAGGTTCACAAAAGGACTTAGATGCCTTACTGCCACTTTAGGCACCTTAATCCCAGAATCAAGCCCTACTGAGGATCACAGAATCCCTGTTCAGGGTTCCCTGAACTATGCAGGTGCTTAAAATCACTCTGTGTTTCACTTTTTGCAGTAAAAACTTCCTAGGTGCCTATGTTTCTGCCTGTGAGCATGAGCACTGCAGCCTCACGGCAGGTGTCTGGATACCTAAGCTACAGTGTAGAGTGCCCAGATGTCCTGTTTTTAATGAGACAGTCCCATATTTAAGCCTTCTTCCAGGTGTCCCGACTTTTTGTTAAATATGGGCAAATTGTCCCATATTTTCTGGGATCACAGCACAGAGCCAGCAGCGGGGGGCAGCAAGTGGCCTGCCCCACCCTTTGCTTGCCCCACCGCACACCTGTACTGGTATCTCCTTTGCTGCCTCCTCTAATGGCAGTAGCATCGGTGGCAGAAGCAGCACTGGGGATGGGCAGCAAGAGAATGTACAGGAACAGCCCTGGCTTCACCGTTCCTGCCCCGCCACCGGGGAAGCACCCTCACTGCGCTGCTGTCAGCTCCCGACTTGCTCGGGTTAGTAGCCAGGGCAGGGCGTTTCCCCCCTTTCCTCCATGCACCTGCTGTGTCCCCTGCCCGGCACTTGGGGCAGCCCTGGCGGCAGGATCCCTGCTTCCCCAGGTGGAGGGGCTTCGTTAGCCCCCTAGCGGGGGCAGCAGGGTGCAAGCAGCTTTTCACCTCACTGCCGAACCCCCCACACATGGGAACCCTAGTGGGGCATGGAGGAATGTGTGTATGGGGGCGGGGGAGTGGCAACACCATCCCTGCGCTGGAGGGAGGCCAGGCTATGCAGCCGGGAGTGGAGGCTCAGATCCTCAGCCCCACTGGTGGGCGTGCATTGGGGATCTTGGATCACCAGCCCTGTGAGCAGCAGAGTGACTTGGAGGACCAGCTCCACTCAAGGGGGATAGAAGGGGGGGGCTCAGAACAGCCCTGCTTCGGCAGGGTGGGGGGAGAGCAGTGGAGAGATCATAGGTGTGACATCCTGTACCTCGGGAGAATGCTCTGCACCCCCATATTCATCCTTATAATATGGTTGTGTGGTATCCAATTGTAGCCTAAAGGATTAACCTGCTTGCTTGCATAGGTATATCTTTTCTTATAAGTTTAAGTATTTGATATGTTGTAATAGGTTTATAGATTTATATTAAAAGTAAGTTTAGCTGTAATGCAAGAGACCTACAGGCCAAAAACCTGTATGTTAAGCTAAGGCAAAGTTAGCATATCTATATTAAGACCTTTTACCCAGAAAGTAAAGTTGACCTACATCTTGTTACCTAAATAGATAAGTACTCATGCCTATGTCTAAGACCTTTTACCTAGACCTGGGATCGGCAACCTTTGGCACACAGGCCGCCAGGGTAAGCACCCTGGCAGGCTGAGCCGGTTTGTTTACCTGCTGCATCTGCAGGTTCGGCCGATCGCGGCTCCCACTGGCTACGGTTCGCCGCTCCAGGCCAATGGGAGCTGCGGGAAGTGGCGTGGGTCGAGGGATGTGCTGGCCCCGAGTGTAATAAAATTAAAGTGATACATTAAATTATTATTATTAACACACCCTAAGTCAGGCTACACAATGCAAAGTGTGTCATGTCGGGTGTCTTCAGAAGGCTCATGATGCACTGAGCATTGTTGTTATAGTGATGTTATAGCAATTGTTGTTACAGTAATGTTATAGGTTGTAATTTCATGTATATAGTTATGAGGCTGAAAATATGTTCTCATGGCTTAAAACAGGCTCAGGAAAAACTCTCCAAAAACAGAGGGACAGTTCACACCTCATCAGGGCATGTATGGGACAAACCCAGCCCAGCCTTACAGGAACAAAGGACGCTGGCCTAGGCAACAACAAAGGATCTGTTGGACTCTCGAGTGAGTCACCCCCCTTCCTTTGGTCAATTTGGGACTGTGATGAGGTAATGCTCACCTGAGTCTGCGTGGGAGGGGAGGGCAAAGCCAAGAGGGAAGAAAGAAAGAACATAATAAAAGGGAGAGACGTTTGCCATGCTCATCCTCTCTCTTCCATCTCCATCTATAGACATCACCACGAGCGACTGAAGCGCTGATCAAAGGGAAGAGCCTGGCTGAAGGGCAACCAGCCAGCCTGTGGTGAGAAGCATCTGAGTTTGTAAGGGCATTGAAAGTGTTAAGATCAGCTTAGAATGCGTTTTGCTTTTATTTCATTTGACTAAATCTGACTTGTTATGCTTTGACTTATAATCACTTAAAATATATCTTTCATAGTTAATACATTTGTTTATTTATTCTACCTGTTTTGAAGCATGCCAGAGACTCCCCTTGGGATAACAAGGCTGGTACATATCAATTTCTTTGTTAAATTGATTAATTCATATAAGCTTGCAGTGTCCAGTGGGCATGACTAGACACTGTAAGACAGAGGTTCCTAGGGTTGTGTCTGGGACCAGAGACATTGGCTAAAGTCATTCAGTTGCACAATCCAAGGAGCAGCTTACATGCCAGAGGCTGTGCGTGAACAGCCCAAGAGTGGGGGTTCTCACAGCAAAGCACGCTAAGGCTGGCTCCCAGAATCAAGGATTGGAGTGACCTAGCAGATCACTGGCCTGGATAACACCAGGGGAATGCAGTCAGTGGGGGGTAGGGAGGAGTCGGAGGACTAGCCCCCCCACGTGCAGGTGGGGAGGGCTTGGACAGGTGTGTGTGGGGGGTTTCACGGGTGGTGGCGGGGTGACTCAGGCCAGCTCCAGGTGCCAGTGGGGAGGAGGACCTCAGACTGGCCCCACATGGGCGGGAGGCAGGGAGTGCTCAGGCCATTCCAAGCACGGGGAGGCTTGGGGACCTCAGAGAGGGCTTGGGCCAGCCTGGGGGTGTCCTGTTTTCCCTTTGGGAAAATATGGTCACCCTACCCCACTGGGGTTCATGAAACAAGAAGATAGGTGTCACTCTGCCTAAATCGTCTCTAGGGCCCAATCCAGTAAGCATGCTCAGACCCAGGGCCAGCTCCAGGGTTTTGGCCGCCCCAAGCAGCCAAAACAAAAAACAAAAACAAAAAAGCCACGATCGTGATCTGCAGCGGCAATTTGGCGGGAGGTCCTTCACTCCCAGGTGGAGTGAGGGACCGTCCGCCGAATTGCCGCCGAATACCTGGACGTGCCGCCCTTCTCCAGAGCGGCCGCCCCAAGCACCTGCTTGAGAAGCTGGTGCCTGGAGCCAGCGCTGCTCAGACCTCATCTACTGATCAGGCCACTATAGGCAAGTTTACTCAAAATGGCCTGTGGGGAAGTGGCCCTTCCTTATAACATTTTGCTCACCCCTGGTTCAAGTCCACCTTCCACCTAAGCGGAAGAAGGGATGTGAACAGACATTTGCTACCTCTCAAGCAAGCATCCTAACCACTGGGCTATAGGATATTTTGACATGAAATGCCCTCAGTTTCTTCTATTAAAGTTTTTCCACTCTGGATAAATAATTAAAAAGTTATTGGAGCAGAGGAACTGGATTCTAGGTCTCCCAGCTGAATGCTTTAAGCACCAGGCTCTGGAGTCATTCTCATGCTAGTTGCCTAGCATTAAAGCTGTGGCACTGTGAATAAATAATGAAAGAATCATTGAGCCAAAGAGAGAGAGAGAGAGAGAGAGAATGCACTCATCCAGTCCCTTTGCTCCAGTAACTTAATCTATTAGACATTGCTTTCTTGTATAGATGAAAGTGTATGTGCAAGTTGCCAACGTCGTGATACAAATGACTGTGGTTACCTGTGTCTATTATGCAGCAAGGCATTCTGTTTATTGGTTAATAATCTGGCGTATCTAGTACTTTGTTTGCTCTAGCATCTTGTTCATAAATATAAAAGCTATTCAGTGCTCCCAGTAGGCTTTGTTTGTTGCATAGACACTATAGATGGCTTATTCTTAGTTATTATATGCTATACAGTGGAACCCCACTATAACACGATCGTTGGGGTTCAAAAAATTCAATCGCGGTAAATGCGGGGTCACGTTATAGCAGAGTTCCACTGTATTTGTGTTCAGCTTCCACGCCCTGGCTAGGGGGAGGAAGGGAGCAGGGGGAGAGAGAGAAGGGGGGTGGCCAGGGCTTCCTTCAGCTGGGGCGCTGGCCACTCGGCCCCTCCTGCCAGCGGGGCCCGATTCCTGTGGCGGCACTTGGGATGCTGGCTGGGGGAGGGGGAGCCATGGGGCTTGCCGCGCTATGGCCGGAGATCCCGCCGGGAGTGTGGGGCTGCCTCGCTCAGGCTGGAGGTCCCGCCGGGGTTGCAGGGCTGGCCGCGCTCCAGCTGGGAGAGCGGGGCCGCGGGGCTTGCTGCGCTCCGGGCGGCGCTTTGGCCAGGGGAGCTGGGTCCCCGAAGACGACTGCTGCCGGCCTGCCACACCAACTGCCGGGATGGCTCAGTGCCACTCTGCAGCTCTGCGCTTCTGCCCCCTACATCGGTCGGCGGGGAGGGAAGGACGTGGGCTGGAGCCAGCCCTGCTGGGGACAGAGACGCGCTGGGGCTGCAGGGAGAGTCGCTCCTGCTGCAGCCGCTGGGGCATGGATCCCAAACGCCCCGTGCCTGCCAGACTCGCCCCGTGCCTGCTGCAGCCACCGGGGCCAGACTCGCCCCATGTTATAAACGAATTTACGTTATCGCGAGCCGCCTTATAGCGGGGTTCCAGTGTATTATGTATCTTTTCTCCTTTTAGTTTCTCCCTTCCATTGGGAGATTTTGCTTTCAATTTTGGTTTCAGTGTGAAAACCCTCAAAAGAAATAAATTATTGCCTGTAAAATTTTGGCAGTGAAAAAACACTCTTGTTCACATCCCTGTAAAACTTCCACTAGTTAAGGTTGATAAGTTAACAAGAATGAAGCATATTAATAATCTCAGAATTTGTAGAAAATGTCTTCTGGTCTCAGCAGAACTAGACAAAATCTTTCAATCTGATATCAGAAGTATTCAAACTGTACTCTATAGGAAGCTAAACTAGCTTGCTTCTTCATGGTTGATCCAGAAGAAACTGGGAGTGCTGCAAAGTGTGTATGTTTAGTCCTCATAGGCACCATGTAACCCTATCTGAGTAATATTAAGGATGGTCCTCCTAGGCTCTAGAAAGAGTTATTCCAAAATTTTATCTGCCATGGATAGATTGCTACGATTCTACACCTTTGGGAAGGGTACAGTGCTGGGACACAAAGGACTTTCAAACTGCAAAATGTTTAAGAATATATGTAACAAAGATACATTTCTGCAGTTCATTTCAATTTTTTCTTCTTGTACCATTTAGTTTATAATCAGCACTATATATAAACTGCACTACCAAGTAGTAGTCTGAAGCTTGAAATGAAATGTGTGCTCTCATTTACATCTTGGCTGAATTTCAGGCTCTAACATACAAATCATAATTCTGTTCAAGATAGAATTAAGTCGCCTAAGGGAAACAAGTGCAGCGGAGCTGTCCGCGTGTGCACTCACACACACACACAAATGTTTGGACTACTTTCTTCTATAGTTTTCTCTATTTAGCAGAATAGAAGTAACATCTTCTGACAAGCATAATGCAGTCTTTGTGCATACAAGCACAAAAAAATACAAACTGTAGGCCTGCAAATGAAAGCAGGGCATTAAAATACCTTTAATTACTATTTCTTATTTCCAATTGTCCTTTAATTTGTTTCTGTTGTTGGTTAATTATTGGCTGATTATTATTGACATATTTGGTATTGAAATAAGTTCAGCAATAATGATTATATTAATATAAATGCAATATTGATTTCCAAGGGCATTCAAATGCAAATCAGCAATGTGGTAATGTCCTATAGAATTATAATAGTATTACCAGAATTAGGATATCCATGTGAGGCCCCCTGGGGCCAATGCCCCATTATTGACCAGGTCTTGTTCCCATTGAAGTTCATAGGTGGTCAAGCCTCTCACCACCAGGTCACACAAACCAAATTGGCAACCTGAATTGTTTTCTAATACACTAATCTCTATTTAGTAGGGCTGTCAAGCAATTAAAAAAATTAATCGTGATTAATTGCACTGTTAAACAATAATAGAATACCATTTATTTAAATATTTTTGGATGTTTTCTACGTTTTCAAATATATTGATTTCAATTACAAAACAGAATACAAAGTGTACAGTGCTCACTTTATTTTTGATTTCAAGTATTTGCACAGTAAAACAAACAAAAGAAATAGTATTTTTCATTTCACCTAATACAAATACTGTAATGCAATCTCTTTATCATGAAAGTTGAACTTACAAATATAGAATTATGTACAAAAAACTTGTATTCAAAAATAAAACCATGTACAATTTTAGAGTCTGCAAGTCCACTCAGTCCTACTTCTTGTTCAGCCAATTGCTCAGACAAATGTTTGTTTACATTTGCAGGAGATAATACTGTCCACTTCTTGTTTACAATGTAACCTGAAAGTGAGAGCACACATTCTTGTGGCACTGTTGTAGCTAGCGTCACAAGATATTTATGTGCCAGATGCGCTAAAGCAGGGATCGGCAACCTTTGGCGTGCGACCCGCCAAGGTAAGCACCCTGCTGGGCTGGGTTGGTTTGTTTACCTGCCACGTACACAGGTTCGGCCGATCATGGCTCCCACTGGCTGTGGTTTGTTGCTCCAGGCCAATGGGGGCTGCAGGAAACTGCACGGGCAGAGGGATGTGCTGGCTGTCGCTTACCCTGGTGGGCCGCGTGCCAAAGGTTGCCGATCCCTGCGCTAAAGATTCACATGTCCCTTCATGCTTCAACCACCATTCTAGAAGACATGTGTCCATGCTGATGATGGGTTCTGCTCAATAACTATCCAAAGCAGTGCAGACCTATCCATGTTCATTTTCATTATCTGACTCACATGCCACTAGCAGAAGGTTGATTTTCTTTTTTGGTGGTTCAGGTTCTGTAATTTCTGCATTGGAGTGTTGCTCTTTTAAGACTTCTGAAAGCATGCTCCACACCTCATCCCTCTCAGATTTTGGAAGACACTTCAGATTCGTAAACCTTGGGTCAAGTGCTGTAGCTATCTTTAGAAATCTCACATTGGTACCTTCTTTGCATTTTGTCAAATCTGCAGTGAAGATATTCTTAAAATGAACATGTGCTGGGTCATCTGAGACTGCTATAACAGGAAATATATGTCAGAATGCAGATAAAACAGAGCAGGGGACATACAATTCTGCCCCAAGGAGTTCATTCAGAAATTTAATTAACACTTATTTTTTTAAATGAGCGTTATAGTCATGGAAGCATGTCCTCTGGAATGGTGGCTGAAGCATGAAAGGGCATATGAATATTTAGCATATCTGACACAAATACCTTGCAAAGCCGGCTGCAAAACTGCCATGCAAATGCCTGTTCTTAGTTTCTGGTGACATTGTAAATAATAAGAGGGAAGCATGATCTCCCTTAAATGTAAACAAACTTGTATGTCTTAGCGATTGGTTGAACAAGAAGTAGGACTGAGTGGACACGTAGTCTCTGAGGCTTGGTCTACACTAAACCCCCAAATCGAACTAAGGTACGCAACTTCAGCTACATGAATAACGTAGCTGAAGTCGACATACCTTAGTTCGAACTTACCCCCGTCCAGACCCGGCAGGCAGGCTCCCCCGTCGACTCCGCGTACTCCTCGCGGTGAGTAGGATTACCGGAGTCGACGGGGAGCACTTCTGAGTTCGATTTATCGCGTCCAGACTAGACGCGATAAATCGAACCCAGAAGTTCGATTGCCTGCCGCCGAACCAGCGCGGTAAGTATAGACAAGCCCTAAAGGTTTACATTGTTTTGGTTTTGAGTGCAGTTGTAACGAAAAATATCTACATCTATAAATTGCACTTTCACGACAAAGATTGAACTGTGGTACTTGTATGAGGTGAATTGAAAAATACTATTTCTTTTATTATATTTACAGAGCAAATATTTGTAAACAAAAATATACACTAATTTCAATTACAAAGAATACAATATATGAAAATGTAGCAAAACCAAAAATATTTAATAAATTTCGATTGGTATTCTATTACTTAACAGTGCAATTAAAACTGATTGATCATGATTAATCACGATTACAAAAATTAATCAATTAACTCACACGATTACTAAAAAAATTAAACAGCCCTACTATTTACACAAAAACTACCCAGCACTAGCAAGTATAGCTGAAAAAGAGCAGTTATTACTTTACTCACTGTTTTTAATGTATTAACAAATGAACAGAGCCTGCATCTTGGAGATTGCCAACTTTTTTCTATGCTCAACCTAAAAATGGCTGATCTGAACTAATGACAGGGTTCTGAAAGAATTGTAAATTGAAGAACCTGAATGCCAAGTTTCATCTTAGTGTAAATTAAATAATTAAACCATGACATTTGTGATGAACACACTTTTACTAAGCATCAGCATCAGACAAAGATATAATTATAGATGTGTTTCTAGACAATCATGTGCCCATTAATCAGCAAAATGTCCTGTAGTGTCATTTGTCTAAACTGGAAACTAAGATGTGTGTACATCCAAGGAAGCATATGAAGAACATGTCTGTTGTTTAAACTTCACTTATTGATACCTAAAATTAAAGGCACATGCATAGGATACTAATATTCCTTATTTATTTTTTAATAATATGTTTTTTGGAAGAGATAATCTAATCTCTTATTAGCTCTTAATCTGACAGATGATACACTCAACTATATACAAAAAAGGATCTTTCCACTTGAAAATCTCCCAGTTTATTTTATAATTTGCGTATCTCCAAATCATAAGTGAAAATGCCATACAAGTACTAGCCAACCATTTCAATTAGAACAGGACAGTCTAATATAAAGCATGTGCATTCTACAGATGAAATATATGCCCAGATTCTGTATCAAGGTGAGCATGAGAGAACAAGTTAGACTTCCCAATTTTTTATGCCTCAGTTGAGTTTAAGATCTGCTCTAACTTACACTGATTGGTTATGGTTTCTATGAGATCATAGAACAGTTGTGAATGAGTAATGTGCAGGCCTGCACCCTCCCACCACCAATATATCCCCTCACACCCATTATGCCAATGTCTGGTGTGTGGGAGGGGAGAAGGTTGGTGAAGGAGCAGGTTATGCCAATTGACACCAGCTGAGACATTATCCACACCAAGGGAGTTTTCAGCTACCCTCTTAGGGTCAGATTCCTCGACTTGAGGATGACATGAATTCTATAGCCCAGATTCTGACTTTAAATCAAGTTTGGATATGTTTCTAAAATACATGTTCTAGCTCATCCAGGAACTTGATTTTGCTGAATGAAATTCTATGGCCTTTATTATTCAGGAGGCCAGACTAAATAATGATAATCGCTCCTTGACATTAAAATCTGTGAAATCTACAAATCAAAGTTTTGAACCCACATTTAATTCCAATATCATACATATTTAGTTGATATGCATCTGGAATGTACAAATGCTAAATTCTAAATAATTGTCACATATCTGGTTAATTTAAATGCTAAGTTTTTAGGGAGGGTTATTTTCTGTCTCAGTCATAGTTGGCAGAGCTGCATTCTATATTTTTCAGCAAAATAGTCACATCAATTATCTATTACTATAGGCCACTACCCAGGATAGATTTTACCTTGAGATCTGCACCCATTGTCACAGTTCTGAGCAACTGGACCTATATTTCCCTCTCTGTGGTCCACCCACTTTAGATTCTGGATCCTAGCTATCACCTCTTTTTGGCAAAGAGACAAGTCTCACTCCCTCCTGACTGGGCTGTGCAGTTTTCTGCCTACAGTGTGTTATCTCCAGCAAGCCATATTATCTAAAAGGTCAGCATCTGCACTTTGCTTTATCACCAGAGGCTATTACCAGTATAAAATTGCCTGCAGTTACAAGTTACCACGCCACTCTTTCTAAGCAACCACATTTATTCTTAAGGTAAAAGCATTACTGGGAAAACATTTAAACAATAAAAGAATCTTCACACATGCTAAAAAGCTTATCACATGTCACCCCAACTCCAGCCTTGAGCTCCAGTAAGGGGTCAGTCCTTCAAAACCTACAACTGGGTTTTCCCTGTGGTTACAAGTTCATAACTGTCAGAGTCAGAACCAGAAACCAGGCTGGGCAGTTCTGCTGTTTACTTATACAACTCAAGCCTTTGATCTCCAGTCTCTGGGAACAGGTAATCAGTAGACTTCTCAGGCTGTAGCTTCAAAAGGCCAGGTCTTTGCATAACCAGAGGTGTGGAATTTGCATTAATCTCTCCTGAGGTATTCTCCAGAGACACCCCTTCACACTTATTGTCCCAAAAAGTCCTCCTGACTGGCACATTGTTCAACATTGTACTCCCAGGACTCACATCATATCTCCTTCCTAGAGAGGCTGCATACAATCGTGCCCCACAATACTACTCATATTTGCAATTAATAGAAATGGACTCCAAAGATACTTAAATTTAATTCAATAAGGTTTCCCAAGGATATGCAGGAAATTGCCATATCACACCTACATCCCTCTTCCTTCTGAACATACTAATTTAGTAGTTTTGAGGTTTGGGAGAAATACAGTAATGGGGGGGGAGAAATCTTTTAGATAATTTGGAATGGCTCATTCAAATCAAGCTGTCTGACACTCTCCATTGCCCTGCACCTTGTGCCCTGCACCCATGCAAAGCAGATGAAAAGCGGGTGTAAAACACTCATTCTGATTTGGTGCATTTTATATCTTCTTTGCTTTCACTTCATACAGGTGTAAATATTTTAATGAGGTGCAAGATAACAGAAAATAGATCCAAGATGGCTTTGCTATTAGCTCTTTTTTTTGCACCATTGTTGTACACTTTTAAAAAGTTTGTTTTATGTTGTCCCATTATTAGTTATTAGTACTATTTCAACCCTGGAATGTTAATGTATAGCACAATAAGTAAGGCCCATTGGTTAGGTTATCCTGTTTAATAGCATTTTGTGTACTGAAAAATCGTTCTTTGAATTGAAACAGAATTGAATTGATTTAGAAATCAGTTGAAGGTTAGGTAATTTGATTTTGAAAGGTTAGGCTTGACGTTTAAGGTATGCCTTTTCTGGATTAGAAGCAGCTACCAAAGTAATTACTTTCGTTTGAAACACCTCCAGGGATGAGGAAATGGCTCTAAAACTGAAAGTTTGCCTCTAGGCTGTTGTTGTCATTGTATTATATTAATATTAATTTAAGAGTCTAAATTATAGCTACTCCGGGCCAAGTTCTGCAATCTTTTGCATCCCTGCCAATCTTTTGGGCCAATTTAGTTCTACTGCAACAGGGCATAATTTCATTGAAATCAAAGTAGTAACAGCATGGTTGAACTTGACCCATTGTGACTTCAGTGAGTTGCAGGGGCATAACTGAATGCAGAAGCTGGACCATGTTGTTTCAGGGCGACAATTTAAGATCTTAGTTCAAGTTATCTGTGCAGCAGATATTCTGTAAACAGAAAAAAAATAATTAAATCTATTAATGCCCAAGTTAAGTAGAATGCACATGATCTATTCTTGTGTAAAGCTTGGGAGAGTGCCTGTGCTGGGCTCCTCAACCTCTGCTATTCTTTTTCTCTCTCTCCTTCTAGAATACTATATCACCTGCCCCCTTACAACAGATTTAAATTCTTCCCAAAGGAACACCTCCAAAGGATCCGAAGATACATTACCTTCACAATACATATTATCTGTTAAAATGTAAAGAAAAGAAAGATTCTTCAGAAGTGGTCTTGTATTCAGACTTCAGCACAATGACTAAGTTTACAATAGTCTAATTTAGAAGCAGTGAAGTATAGTTAGATAGGACAAACCAGAGGAGCATATTAACATCTTACAATATATACAAAGGTGATTCTGAAGTATGCCTTATGGATGAATTAAAGGTCCTACACATTCCGAGAATATTTCAGATTTCTATACACTTTTCGTGGGAATTCTATTACTCAGGCTTTTAGTGATGGATTTACTGCAGCACAGTATTATACTGTGGAAGATGAGAATCTTGTGGTTTTATTCAATAGCAACCTGATATTAACCATTCCTTAAAATTGCTTATAAACTACAACATCCCTTTCCACCTCATCCTGCAAACAATATGGTGTTCTAATTTGGGGTATATACTGATGGATGCTAAGAAATTGATATGTGATTTTGTTAAAGTTTCATATTATTTTATGTAATTACCTTCCAAATTACTCATGGAGGGCCCTATTAATCTGGATTAGAAGACATTTACATGATATAACTCCTTCCCAAGAAAATGAAATGCCATAAAAACATTCATGTGAGCTATATAAACCATGCAGGTATTAATGTAAAATTATAATAAATAGAAATTATCATAAATCTGTCATATTATAACATTTGTCACAGCATAAACAATACAAATCCAGTAATGAAACTGGTTGAACTCTCTCTTATGTTTACATCTCACCAATGCTTGGTTATATTTCAGGGCCTATCCTATTTTTTTTTTTTGTGTGTGTGAATTCAAAGATTTAAAACATCTCAGATATTAGGAAAGGATACTAAGTCCACTTTGTGCTGCATAATGTGTACAAAGTGGATTTGAAGCAGCCAGAGAAGACCAGTGGGGAATTCCCCCTATGCAGGAGAACTCTCCACTGGCATAAAGTTTGCAGAGCTCTGAAACCATCCATGCCAACTGCTCCCTTTGCTCTTGGTGTTGAGGGCATTCTGGAGGCAGAGGTATTATAGAGCTGCACTACATCCTCCAGTGATATAGGACCCTTAGGGATATTTGACCTTACACCAGTGGTGTAAATTACAGCTGCTCCCCTGAAACTCTAGCTTGGGATCAGGGACTCTCGACCAGTAACTCTAGTCCCACTAGAGTGTTTAGCACTGTGCAGGATTAAATCCTAGGTCCCCAATTCAGGAAAGCATCCTCATTCAGGAAACCACTTAAGCACATGCTTAACTTTAAGCCATGAAATGAAGTGGCTATTACATCTCAAATTAAAACTATTTGTTCAACATAGCTAAAGAAATAGCAAAACTTCTTAGTTAACATGTCTGCAGCAGAAACACTAATAAAATGAGTCTCCTTAACTCATTAGCCCTCCACAAGGTTTGTCATTTGCTCTTCCTACATACACATTGTTACATAGGTACCTCAGTGACTAAGTCCAGAATTAAATATATAAAACTTACTTACTGTCATGGGATATTAATATAATCTTTCTACATTTATTTTATTACCTGAAATTTAATTTTTATTCCTTCCCATTCCAACAGAGGCAAAGCTCTAAATTGTTAACTGAAGTGTGAAGTCTGAATCGATTTTGCTGTCTTCTTTGAAGCTGAATTTCACAGTGGTGTTGTGTAAACACCGTCTCCAAAGAAAAGGGTCTTGACAAGGGTGAATCTTTCATTTCAAAGGCTATTGTGAAGGAAAAGGATATAATAGCAGACAACATTGCTGCTTGTAAAATTGTATAGTATCGCTCTCATTTTTGTTGCACTCAGCAACTTCCCCAGCACATTAATTCAGATACTGAAGAGATGGAAAATGAATTTTTTAAAAATTAGCTAAAATTGAATAATGCATAGAAAATCAGTTGGAACATGAGAAGTATTTAAAGTACAGCTACCCAATCTTCAAGAAGTTGAATAATTAAAATGATCCTTTATACCTCAGGGAGTAATACCATATTTCTCTTACCACTGGGTAATCAGTGTCACTTTATATCCTGCCATCAGAAGATGGCATTCAGTCCCTTGTGCTCAACAAGCTTGCAGTCTCTTCCACTATAAATAAAGCTTAACTCCTGTGTGAAATATTTTTTGTTTTGTTTTAATTGACACTTGCTGATACTGCATACAGAGGAATGAGACATTCCTCCCCTCACCCGAGACTTCCTGTGTGGCAGCTACTCACACTGATTCAACGTGCTTTATCAACTTAATTGCAGCAGAGGCCTGACATGGAGAATTGCTTTGATCTAGACTCAGTTCCCCCAAGAGAATGAGACAGGCACCACAATGGACAACCATTCAGAACTTCCTCAAGCTGAACCTGCCTCTGCCCTATGAGACATATGTCTGACTAAATTACTTCCATGCCTGGGGGCCCAGACCACTAATGAAAGCTTACCTCAGAGGGGGCAGGGAAAAAAGGGATTCCTTGAAGTGCCCCATGCTCTTTCAGGGAGGATTTCCTTACCTAATATATCGATCATTATGTTAAAGAAGAGAGTATGGGACCAAAACAATACACATCCCTTCTCCCTAGCAGCCTTTTTGGCAATCTCATCCTGATGTGCACTGCTCCAACACCTCAGACCTTCCTGCCTGAGTCTACAGCTAAGTTTTCCTCTTAGAGACCTCTGAATCATACACTTGTGGGATAAAGACCCACTTCCTGAGTGTGAAGACATCTAATTCTAGACACAGATATCTTGCTGGTCTTAGAGGAGGAAATAAAGAAGGGCAAACCTAGAGCCGAGCCAAGCATTAATAATAGTGTATCTCCAGTCTGAGGGGTAATACCGGATAAAACAGGAACTCTGAGGGGCTTGATAAATTCTGCAGGCCAGCACCTCAGCTGGTGTAAATCAGCATGTTTCCATCAGATTTCATGGAATTACTCTGCTTTAGAGGATCTGGTCTCTATTTATAGTTCATTGTCCACTGGGAATATTGTCCACTGATAAATCTAAATCCTTTATTCTCCTTACCACTGCTTAGCCATTTAGCATTGCTATGTTCAAACAGAATTTTCTGGCAAAAACAGACAAGAGTAAATCCTTTTGCACCATTCTTCTAGGCTGCAGGAAATTCCTATTGATCCCCAGGAAGGAGTAGCTATATCATGGGAACATAATGGTGTCCTTACAATCACAAACTTTTGAATTTTTTTTCAAGATGTTCATACAAAGCTGCATACACTTTCATCTGGTGAACAGATCCATGGTCTTTCTCTCTGTTTTCCAGTTCCAAGGACTCGAAATTTACTAGCTACTTTCCTGATACTATTGTCTTGGTCGTATCAACCAGGGTTACAGTATCTTAATATTGGAGAAACTTAATACAGAGATCCATATGCAAGGAGAGATGATACAGCTGTTCAGTCAATGGTTTGCTAGTATTTGCCTGATAATCATCAGAACATCCTCCTGAAACTCTTGTTTTCAGGTTGGAAATTGCCACCAGGAAATCCTGAAATGAGCTTTATAGGGCCTTTGTTTAATGGGCAAAATCACATCACGAAATAGAAGGAAAATCCCATTCAGTGGTTAGTTAAATCTCTATTCACGTAATATTTAAATAAATAGGCCAACAATTAGTCATTGTCTTAACATATACCTTGCTTAGTGACAGCTGGAGATTCCTGCAAACCAGCTAAATCCAATACAGTCAGAGCCTGGAGCAAATCACATAAGAAAAATGTAGGCATAGGCATGTCAAAGTCCGTGGCCTTTCAGGCATGCCAGTTAGTAGTAGATGTTATATTGCTAAACTTTTAGTCACAATCCAGTGGTCTGGTGACAGAACCATCACAAAACTCTACTGGAGCCACTCAGCTGTTGATAAGTACCTCATTACAGATGGAAGCATCAGGTTTTTGAAAGGTGGTACATCTCAATGGCAAAAATGATGTAGTATTCCTGGAAGATAACAGCATATTAACTTTGATTTTTAAGAAGGGTTAATTATGTTTATTTGAGGATATCACAGTTACAGGGCTAGATGCACCTTAGACCCTTTTTAGTCTCTCTCAAGTGCACCCCTTTAGGGACAGGTTTAGCTACTTTCCCCCTCCTCTAGATGGAGTCATACTTCTTACCACTGCAGCCCACCAGTTCACAACTGTGTTAAAATGTCAGGCCCAACTAGGTTTGTTGCCAGGAAGCCTTTTACCTGTAGGAGCCTGTGACAGCAGCTGATGAATGATCCTAGGTTTAGTCTTGGGAAGAGTAAATGGTTCTTGCTTTGATGAACCCAGGTAGATGGTATTCCCCAATCAACAGCTTCCCCATTGTTTCTTCAAGGACCCTTGACATTTCTTATGAAAGCAGTTATTTTTGCCTATGTTTAGCTTCCTGTTAAAGCAGGCGATAAGGAGGAAATTAACTCTATGCCTCCAGATAAGATGCGATGCCTATAATATTTATAAAAAAAATCAAACAACTCCCTAATTTTCCACAGAAGGGAATACCCATTATTCGCCCTCCTCTTCTCACCCCACACACACTTATTTTCTAGGGGAAAAGTCGCTATTGCACACCCTTTTATCACATGTATCAGATACCTCTGTTTTGTTTAGTTGAAGGTAAGATTCCACCTTTTCTTCACTATAGGCAGAAGATACAAAGAACCCAGGTTTTGAATCATAAACCAAAAAAAAAAAAAAAAAAAAAAAAAAGCATTAAGTTCCCTCTTATTTCAGAAAGATAACTCTTCTGTAGTAAACCTCTGAATTGCTGTTCTGAACTGAGCATGTTCTTTTGTTCCTGAAATTTCCAGATTGTTTTGGGCAACATGTGCTTGGTATATTTTATCTGCTTCAAGGCTTAACCCATACATACAGTGTGGTTCTCTACCCCTATTAGCTAGATATGTTACAAAAGGTATGAAAGAGAGGTATCTCCCATCACTATATCTATAATTTTAGCCTTGATCTTTTGTCAGTGTATTTAATGTTTGTATCATGAGTCCATAAGTCCTCTCTTATGAATGAAGAGTACATAACCTTATGTTTATGCATTCTAGACTTCAGAGTCTTTGTCTGCTTTAAAATCAATTATCCACAGGAAATAAGATGACCTCCAACTGGAGGGAGTGCAGCTTTTGTATCGCAAGGATTTAGAGCTCTCAACTGATACCAGGGATTAGAATGGCAGGTGATTATGCCATGGTGAAAATGACATGGTATTATTCCCCTCTAACAGATATACCTATTTAAAAATAATTGTTTATAGCATCGGCTTCAATTAGCTGAGATTTTTATAAACGTCTCAAACTTTCAAGATAAATGGATCTGCTGTTTAAAAGAACAAAGTTATAGACTATCTCTTAATCAAGCATGGATTAAGTCCACTTCATTTAAAGAAAAATGGCTAAAACGGAAAGATCTTATTTCTGTTTATTGAGGTAATTAATGGTAATCCAGGTCTTCTGGGACATTATTTATTAACACAATATATATTGAAATGCCAAGGCACAACATAATGGTATCATTCAATGATATTTTATTTCCACTTACAGTTTTATCTGTGAGTAGTAATATTTTTATTTTCTGCTCTATTTTCTAGCATCTAATCCCCTGGATCTTTTTAACAGTAATGTACAAACATGTTTCTTTGAGGAATATGTTTCCTGGGAATCATTTTTTTAACATAATGAAAACTATTATAGAATAATCTCTAATTATACCAGTAGGAACCCCCATAGAACATAATAAACATAAAAGTAAAATTTTGGTATGTAGTAAAATTCTCAGTGAAAATCAGTGTTGTTAGTGAACTGTTATAAAAATGCAACTGTGTAAGTGTAGTAGCAAAGTTTCAAAATTAATATTGCAGTCATTTCAAAGTTTATTACTTTATGTAATATTACATAAATGGGCAAGTTAACCTTAGGTACCATCCTGAGTCTTCTAAAAAATTCTCATTTTAAAATCCAAATGTCTTCTTTCAGAGCATAGCAAAGAAAAAATATAGTGAGAGAAATAGCAAATCACTGCATATTTTGCTGGGGGCAAGGGGGAACAGTTGAGTGTTAAATTTGTGTTCCAAGTTTGATAAGATAATATTTGAAACAGCTGAAAATTAAAAGCTGAAAAACGAAATTTTGAATGGATGGGCTAAATGAAGTTAACTTTATCATCATGGTCTTAATGAGTGCTCCTATAATACAGAGTATATTTCTGTAAATTGAATTGCTATGTATGGCAGGCTCCTCCAACCATAACAGAAGGTACACTAATGGGCTACCTTCAACAGCTTGTTATGTAATGAATTACTAATCCATTATTTATAAAACTTATAATTAAGTCAATTATTTTTAAAAAGGACAGACAATCATTAATTTTCATCAAGTAATTTGCTGTTGCTTAGTTCAGAATTAAAATATAGCAAGATAAGACAAAATTATTCTCACCTTCCATAATTAAAGCAACCCTTCATGCCAGTACAAATAACTAAATGGAACAGATTCAGAGAGCGAGTAGTAGATCTATGCAATACCATGCAAGTCAATCCATATAATTCATTGGAGTAATATACTGCTTGGTGCTGAGGGAGATTGAATCGACATCAGTGTTAGAACAAACCATGGATCTCTCACATGCTCATGTATATACATGCACACACACACACTTCTATAAGCATCATTAAGTGAGAAAAATCATTGGAACAATTTGAATTTGTATTGAAAAATGAGATGTAGCCAAAAGAAGGAAATACAGGATGTGTAAATTATTTGTGCTTTAATTTTTTATAATCCATTGTTATGTTGAATTGGATTTTTCTTCTTCCCTTTTTTTTGTTTTGTTATAGAAAATGTATAGACTTAGTGTACTTGACTTTCAGTGTACAGATGAATGAGCTCAGCTTAAATGTCATTCAGGGCTGGTTAGAATACATGGCATTGATAGATGAAAGCAAAAATTGCCATTTCAAGTTGACCTCCTCCTGCTAAAAAAAGTCTGCCTTAAGCATGGTTATCTAACTATCTAAATTAGTTATCATTAGAGCAGAGCAAACTTGGAGAAATTTGATTTTAAACTTAGGCATGCACATGAACTAGCTTTATTTCTTTAAGAAAGGCTGAAGAATTCCAGATCAAGTGTTTCTTTTTTTTGGAACGGTCACAAAATTGTATAGTGTATAATTTGTAATTTACTGTATAGCCTGACCTCTTTTGGAGAGAACATCCTTGGTGAATCTACTACAGTAAGTGTTCCACCAGGAAGGAAAAATCCCATCTTTTCACAATTTAGCTTCTTCACTGGTCAGGCTACTGTTCAAAATGACACTCGTGGCCACATAAGAGTTCATCATGACAATGGGGAATTCAGAACCATGAGTGAACCTCAATGATAAACCTCCAATACAAAGGATATTGGATTTCTGCATGGATAACAGACCACGCTTCCTCTTGGAGACTAATGGCTTGATTCAAATCAAATGGAAGGATTCTCAGAATTTGGATCACTCCCTACCTGATTTGCCTCAGTGTGCTTAATCTCTCCAGCTTTAGGGAATGGAATCCCTGAGGTCTAAACTACACAGCTCATCGTGATCTGATGCCATATGCCCCATATTTGCCAAGCATTTACATCTCCATGTTTTTGGTTGTTATGATGGATGTTGGGTGAAACCTTGTTGAAGCTGGTGAATATGACAGTCACCTTTCATTCAGGATAAAGGAAATAACCAATTAAATTCCTTTTTGGAGTAAGATAGTTGAAACAATAGGCTACACTGTTGAAAACACGTCCAAGACTGCTCAGAAACTGGACTATGGGGGAGTGTGGTGGAAGAGTTTTGCTGAATATTATTTGATGGAGGCATGTGTGTCTGGGAGCAGCAGCAGCCAGAGAACAAACATAGAAAAGCATCCAAAAGTAAGCAGACACCAGGAGAAGGACTGAAAACATGTCAAAGAGAGTTGGCTGTAAAGAAGCTTAGAACTGTGAGCAAGAAACTACCTCTTCTTGTTTGATTCCTACTGTTTTGTAAATAAACAGGATTACATCCACAAAATACCTGTCTCCATCATCAATTATTACTCTTAACAGAAAATACCTGTAAGACCCCAAATATTGGCTTTCCACTCAGGCCAAAAGGGGTAACCATGTTTAGAAATGGACCTGAGTTGCAAAGTTTTGTTTTAGAAACAGATAGGAATCTAAAGTTTTTCAAAGTTCAGGGATGTTTTGGTCTCATTCAGGCCTACCTGTAATTGTAAAGGGCCTTATTCCCTCTTCCACTCAATTTAGGACAGGGTGAAGGATGTCAGAAAGCTGGTTCTGACTCCCTGATCCTAAGAGCCAGTCTGCACTAATTTGGGCCTTGACAGTGTTTACAGCAACCATATGGCTGCCCTAAATTATGACCATGTTATAGGATACTAAGCCAATGGAAGATATCAAACCATCTATCTTAAATACTTATTTGGATCTCATTGCCTCACAATCTTCAACATATTTATCCTCATAACACCTCTGAGAGGCAGGGAAGTACTATTATCCTCATTTTACAGATGGAGAACTAAGGCACAGATGCCCAGAGTCACAAAGCATTGCGTTTCCTAGAAAAATCACTAGAAAACCACTGGGATCCACCAATCCTCAGTTAGGCATCTAGGATCCCTATGAATGAATGGGGAGAGATAGGTGCATAACAGTGCGATCCACAAGAACCAGCATAGTAGGTGGGGCAACACCCAAGCAAGCCAATGCTGACAAGGGAGGGGTGTCCTAAGAGTTCAGCACCTGAATCTGGGCTGCACAGAAACACCTATCTCTGTTTGTGATCCACAATGGGAAACATCTCTAATGGAGTCAGGCAGCTTAGGCATCTAAGTCACTTCTGGAGAGAATGAAGTAACCGCAGCATCTGAAGCTGTTCTACTGTGTATAAATACTTAGTCAGAGAGAGAGACAATATGCTCCTCTATACTGGTGATTAGAGCACTTATTTGGGAGCTGTGAGACCCAGGGTCCAGTCCCCCAGCTCCAGTGACTCTTTATTTATATCTAGTGGAAGAGCTTCAACTGGAGAGACTGAGCAAGCCCCACATGAGAATAGCCCATAAATCTATGGTTAGAGAACTCTCCTGAGAAGTGGGAAACCCCTGGTCAAATTCTTCCCCCTCCCCCAACAGAGGCAGCAGTGGATTGAACCCAGATCTCTCATATCCTCAGTGAATGCTCTAACCACAGGGCTAAAAGTTATAAGGTGGGCACTCTTCCCACCAGATCTTGAATGGGGCTCAATATGGTAAGCAATCTCTGAGCACACCTACTGGATCAGTCCTGCAGGTGAGTTAGGTGGAAGAATATTTATTTTCCCATAGTTTATAGATCACATTGATGCTTAGGATGGGAGATAGGTGTCCAGACATCTAGAGTAAGGCAGCATTGTGCATGTCTACAAAATGGGGAATAACTGGCTAGTCAATAGTACTGCTGAAAAGAATCAGGGAATTATAGTGGATTACAAATTGAATATTAATCAACAATGTGATGCAGCTGTGAAAAAAGGCTGATATTATTCTGGGGTATGTAAGCAGGAGTGTGGTATATAAAAACCACAAGTAACTGTCCTATTCTACCCAACGCTGGTGAGGTCTCAGATGGAATATTGTGTCCAGTTTTGGGCTGCACACTAAGAAAGATGTGAAAAAGGTGAAGGGAGTCCAGAGGAGAGCAACAAAAATAATAAAAGATTAGAAAACTTAATCTATGAGGAAAGGTTAAAAAAAACTGGGCAAGTTTAGTCTTGAAAAAGACAAAGGGAGGGGGAACTGATCAAGTCTTCTAATGTGTTAAGGGCTATTATAAAGAAGACAGTGAGCAATTTTCTCTACATTGACTGAAGGTAGGACAAGTAGTAATTGGCTTAGTCTGTAGCAAAGGAGATTTAGGTTAGATATGAGGAAAACTTTCTAGCTTTAAGGATATTTAAGCTCTGGAATAGGCTTTCAAGGGGCATTTTGGAATCCCTGTCACTGGAGTTTTTTTTAAGAAAAGGTTGGACAAACACCTGTAAGGGATGGTCATGCTCAGTGCTTGGGACTGGACTAAATGACCTCTTGAGGTTCCTTCCAGACCTACATTTCCATGATTCTATGCCCAGAGACAGAAACGTAGGTGTCTAGGGAACTTCAACCCTGAAAATGTAGGCAACGAGTGGGTATCTACAGGGTTAGGTACCAGTCATGTGGGAGTTTTGTAAATCACAATAGTATCTACAACTCTGATTTAGGTGCCTGAATACCTTGGTGGACCTGGGCCAGAGAGACTGAGGGAGTCATTTTCAGGTAAAACAGAAAGCCCATAGTGTAGTATGAAATTGAACTTGGGTCTTCTAAATTGTATGCCAGCACCCTTATCTTTATGCCACCCTTCTTCTCGGTTTCTATAAGGAGTTCCCCTGAGAATCTAGCTAAATATTGTTGTTGTTTTTTTTTAAATCCAGACATGTGAAAGACAGTCTTTGTGTCCGGATTGGATAGGTGCCATCAGCCTGGATATTGGATTTCAATTTCAGGCAGTAGATGGATAATATGAATGCCAACCTCTTCAGGTGGTTGTATGAGGCAGAAAATACTAGGAATTGCTCAGCAAGATATATTTGGTAGTGGTCACATATGTACTTTTTTAAAAAAGTGGTTGAATGTGAACTAACTTAATATATAAATCAGAGTTTTATTTTATTTATTTTAGTAACCTTATCTGAAGTATGAGCCAGAAAATGAATATCTACATTATGCTTACTTTTATGGTGCTCTAACGACTGGAATATTCAGCTGAAAGTTTGTCATGTTCATACATTTACCAGTAAGGCAACACCTACAATTAATAGACTTAGCAATTAAATTAATTTTCTATTTATTCCAGTAAAATTACTCCTGTTAAACTCATTTTGCATTAATGTATATATCACTTCATGGCTCCTGTGACAGGGTTGTGACTCACCGCTGCAGCGCCTCCTACTGGTCATCTCGGGGAATTGGTTCAAACAAGTAGAGCGTCCCCTTCAGGTGGCATCCCACCTGTCATCTCGCCTTGGTTGGCGCGCAAACTCGCGTTGCTCCCAACGCACTGCGCACTCTTCTGGCAGATTGTCCTCCAACGGTGTCTCTTTGTCCATTCACACCCCCTTCCGGAGGGGGGGGTAAATAAACAGCCCCACACCTCCAAGCCTGATCCCTACAGTCCAGGATCTGGCCTGGTTCCAGCCGGCCACTCCCTGCGGCCTATGGCTGTGTGTATGGCCCAATAGAACAAAAAGGGGGAAAAAGGGGAGGGGGACTCAGGCCCACCCACTACTTTGAGTCCCGGTCCAGAGGCCCTCTGGCAACAGTCTCACTGTCCTCCTTCTCCTTCCTCCTCTGACTACTCCTCTGGACCGCTTCCCCAACGGCCCTTCTCTGTGCTAGGCCTCCTCCTTCCAGACCTGCCACCTGGCAGGCTATGGAGGAGGGCCTTCTCCCACTCTCTAAAGCTGGCCTGCACTGCGCTGTCCATGGTGCTGGCCTCCCAGCTCTGGAGACAGACCTTCCCCTCTGAAGGCCTAGGACAGACTGAGTGCACTCACTCTGAGCAACCTTTTATATGGCTGAGCCAGGCCCTGATTGGCTGGCCCCAATCTGTCCTCTGATTGGCTCCCAGTAAGCCCTTCTCTGATTGGCCGCGCGTCTACGCAGGTGCCTAGGCCTGCCGTAGCCCACCCTCTCCGGGCGTGGGGCAGCCGCCCCACCACAGCTCCTTTTACAGAATTTTCATTCATTGCATTTCAGCTTTAATTAATATAGCATTGTTTGATTCTGTTCCCAATAAAAGTACATATATGACTTTATATCAGAGGGTAGCCGTGTTACTCTATATCCAAAAAACAACAAGAAGTCTGGTGGCACCTTAAAGATGAACAGATTTATTTGGGCACAAGCTTTCGTGGGTAAAAAAGCCACTACTTCAGATGAGGATGGACTACAAGCTGTCAGGAACAGTATCCCTGATGAGACCACGGCACACCTGGTGGCTGAGCTTTGTGACTTTGTCCTCACCTACAACCATTTCAGATTTGGGGACAACTTATATCTTCAAGTCAGTGGCACTGCTATGGGTACCCGCATGGACCCACAGTATGCCAACATTTTTATGGCTGACTTAGAACAATGCTTCCTCAGCTCTTGTCCCTAGCACCCCTACTCTACTTGCACTACATTGATGACATCTTCATCATATGGACCCACAGCAAGGAGGCCCTTGAATAATTCCACCTGGATTTCAAGAATTTCCACCCCAACATCAACCTCAGCCTCAACCAGTCCACGCAAGAGATCCACTTCCTGGACAATAGAGTGTAAATAAGTGATGGTCACATAAACACCACCCTACACCAGAAACCTACTGACCGCAATACTTACCTACATGCCTCCAGCTTTCATCCAGACCACATCACATAATCCGTTGTCTACAGCCAAGCCCTAAGATACAACCGCATTTGCTCCAATCCCTCAGACAGAGACAAACACCTACAAGATCTTTATCAAGCATTCTTAAAACTACAATACTTACCTGGGGAAGTGAGGAAACAGATTGACAGAAATGGGTACCCAGAAGTCACCTACTACAGGACAGGCCCAACAAGGAGAATAAAAGAACACCACTGGCCATCACGTACAGCCCCGAGCTAAAATCTCTCCAGCGCATCATCAACGATCTACAACCTATCCTGGAAAACGATCCCCCACTCTCACAGGCCTTGGGAGGCAGGCCAAAACTCGCTGACAGACTCACAACCTGAAGCAAATACTCACCAGCAATTACACACCACACCACAGAAACATCACCGAGGAACCAATCCCTGTAACAAACCCTGTTGCCTTCTTTGTCCCCATATCTACTCTAGCGACACTGTCATAGAACCCAACCACATCAGACACAACATCAAGGGCTCATTCACCGGCACATCTATCAATGTAATATATGCCATCATGTGCCAGCAATGCCCCTCTGCCATGTACATTGGCCAAACTGGACAGTCTCTCCATAAAAGAATAAACAGACACAAATCAGACATCAGCAATGGTAACATACAACAGCCAGTAGGAGAGCACTTCAATCTCCTTGTACATTCAATAACAGATTTAAAAGTAAAAAGAATGAGGAGTACTTATGGCACCATAGAGACTAACACATTTATTTGGGCATAAGCTTTTGTGGGCTAAAACCCACTTCATCGGATGCATGCCAGCCATCGTTCAACAACAAAACAACAAACAACAACAACAAAAACCCCTTCAGAAACAGACTCCAAAGAGAAACTGCAGAGCTACAATTAATTTGAAAACTTAACTCCATTAATTTGGGTTTGAATAGGGACTGGGAGTGGCTGGCTCCCTACAAAAGCAATTTTCCCTATCTTGGTATTGACACTTCCTCATCAGTTATTGGGAGTGGACCACATCCACCTTGACTGAATTGGCCTTGTCAACACTGGTTCTCCACTTATAAGATAACTCCCTTCTCTTCATGTGCCTGCATCTATAATTTTCACTCCATGTATCTGAAGAAGTGGGTTTTTTACCCACGAAAGCTTCTGCCCAAATAAATCTGTTAGTCTTTAAGGTGCCACCAGACTTTTCATTGTTTATATGACTTTATGTAGTAGGAAGTAATAAAAATAGCAAAACAGTCAAACACCAGATCCTAAAATAAGTCTTGGCAATCAGTGGCTAAAGGTTTGTATTCCACATTTAGAAGGGTGGTCTGTCATTATTAAGGTATAGTGGGGCTAGAGCCAGCCAGACTATGTTCCATGACATGGCTCTGTAAGTAAACAGACATTCAAGGGAGCAGCAGACAACCTGGGAAATGGGGGCCAGGTGTTAATCAGATAGCTTCCTTCTGAACGTGATAAAACACAGCTATCGGGAGTCAGCGAAAAGAAGAGAATGAGTCTGAGTGACCAATCTACCTACCTAGAGAGGAGCACTGTAGGAGATCATTGAGTTAGGAGAGAGGTTCCCTGGGATGGAAGTCAGAACAAGGAGGGAGACAGCTGGGCTGGGGAAGCCTGCCTGAATCATAGCACAGCTACTCTACTCTAATTCTTTTACCAGTTTAATAACGATGTGGCCTATATTCAATCCACATGACAAATACTGGCATAGTAGCTCCAGGCAGTGACCTCCGTATTAAAAAAAATAAAGTATTTACAAACAATTGGAAAGGATATTTCATATCCAAACTGTCATGCAGGCTGTTGTTGATAATTCAGTGCTGAAGACTGACAACTGAAGAAAGGAAAAGCATAAGAATTAAGGAATGTTCTGAATGATCAAAAATCCTTGTCATGATGACAATAAAAAACGAATGATTGTGTATCGACAATTATATTCAAGCACTAAGCCGAATAACTGACTAGCCTAGAATCTAATATTGGCATCAAATTCATCTTGGCTACAGTATATCA
Source organism: Malaclemys terrapin pileata (assembly GCF_027887155.1). Taxonomy (NCBI): domain Eukaryota; kingdom Metazoa; phylum Chordata; order Testudines; family Emydidae; genus Malaclemys; species Malaclemys terrapin. The sequence goes on from NC_071507.1 coordinate 130,449,251, forward strand.
ATCCAATATCCTGCTTCTATTATGCCATATCTTACTGTTGATCACTGAGTGTTATGTATATTTTATACATTACTCATACAAACATCTTCATTAAGTGACTCAACTCCTTATTCTGACTCCACTCATCAGTTCCCTTCTCAAACTCAGCTACCTATCACCACCCACAGCCAGAGGTTTTTATTCTTATCCTGAACACCACATTTACAGCCTTAGTGTGGCTCTGGGATCTGTGGGTCATGCTAAGCAGCAGGAGATCAGTGATTGATAAGGTGTCCACCACCCAATTTCCAGTTTTAAGGGAGGCTACAATATTTATATTTTTATTTTTAATATATAGTAAAGATACATAGAGCTTTGCCTCAGCATTAGAACTGGGAGAATTTTTTCAGACAAATAGTTTATTTACCAACAAATGCAGTTTTGGTCAACCAAAACTATTTGTGAATTCAACGTGAATACCAGATTCAAAGAAGAGATTTGAACTTAGGTCTCCTACTGTACAAGTGCCTTAACCACTAGGCTACCAGATAGTTGTAGTAGAAAGTGCTCTGTCTCTCCTGTTGAAGCTATCCATATAAAGAATTAAATATTCATAGGGCTAGACAGGGCGTCTATAGCGTGGTGGTTAGGGCACTCAGCTGGTGGGGTTCCAGTCCCTGCTTTGGTGACTATTTATACACCACTGCCATCTCCTTCTGTGGTTTTGTGAATGATATTTCCAAATTTCCTTTGCTTTGTATAGATAGCATGGTTAAAATGCACAAAATCTAAATTCTTTCTTGTTTTGGGCCAAACTAAATATTTTTTTTTTGACCTGAAAGGACTTTTGCTTTTAGTTTTGCTGAGAAACAGAAAAGATTCATTTTCAGGTCAATCCAAAACTTATTATTTTTGTTTGTTTCTGCCGGTGAACTAAAAATTTGATTATTCACACAGCACTACTAAGCATCTCTTTTTTAAAATGATTATACAAACTTAAATAAATGAGCTTATAATTACCAATGATTGGCAGGTAATTTCATTCCAGTTGCAAATAGAAGTGGCTGGCAAGTTCAGTGGTTAGTATATATTAAATCTCTATAACATCTCTAATAGGATGATGTACTGCTTATGTCACTGTATGGGTTTACTGATGGAGCTCCACCACTTTTCTCCACTGGAAAAAAAATCAGTCACAAAACCTAAATGGGGAGGAGGGGCAGAAGGAAAGGATATTAAATAAAGAAGCCAGGAATTTGAAAAGTGGAAGTGCATCTATTATCAATGATTAAACATGTAGATTTTGTGGAACCTATGTGCATAGGTATGATGAAAAACATATTTTTTTAAAAAAGTAGCAGCTATTGTTATGTCCATAACATTTCTTTATTTTTGAGGTATTAATCCAAAAGACAAACCACCATCAGTACATTTAAGGGATGCATCACTCCCAAGCATAAAACAAAGATACTTGCCATTTAGTAAGGAACCTAATTGGCTGTGTCAATAACATTTTATTTAGCAGCACATGCTGGTAAACATACAGCATTGTGTCTGATCTATTTTGCAGGTTTAAATGCCCTTGGATGTGCAAGGCATATAATAAAACTAAATCCTGTCATGTTTAGTTTCATGGTCCTATAAAAATGTGATCAGATGTCAGCACAACAGCTTGTAAGTTAACAATATCAAGTTTCAATAAAAAGTGGGAAGTGTAACATTAAATTATTTGATACTGATATTTATCAAATTGGGTTCTATGCTCTAGAGATCTGATAGAACCATCAGAGAGAGAGAAGGAGAGTGTTACGCTCTTGTAAGTTTGTATTTTTATTGTTGAAACCAGGTTAAAAAACACCTGCTAAATTAAGGTGTCTGTAAAAGATTCCTGAAATAGTAGTAGATGGATTACTAAAGTTAGAAGAGCTATCTATTATATTTATAAGACATCCATTGTGGTATTGTCTAGGTGCCGAGTACTGTCATGTTTCTTAGTCATTATAAATAATAGAATTCCAAAGATGGGGCGGATAGGGGAAAGTTTAGGGATGGCTTCCAGCTTCATATACACCATCCACCAAAAGATGTTAACCTGACAACGCTTTTCTGTACAAGAGTGTCACTTTCCACACTGTCTCATTTGGGAAACACTACTGTATCCAGGAGTAAAATCACAGTATCAGACAATTAGTAATTTTTTGTAAAAGCTACAGCATTCTTCTCATGATTGTACAAAACCAACAGCTTGCAATGAAGGAAATGGTTAATGGACTGCCATGAGCCTAAAGAAATAGACTATGGGCTAAGCTGTCAATCCTGGAAAGTGAGTCTTCCAACTCTAACAGTATGAGAACAAGAAATAATAGGGAAAGAAGGAGGCTTATACCAGAGTTGCTCAGACAGAGGGAGAATACCTTTTTCTTTTTCTCCTTTAGGGCTGTAGAAGCTAGGCCTTGTGGTAACTAGAGGGAGGACATGTGGTGAGCCTAGGGATAAAATAAGGTTGTTTGGTCTATTATTGTTTTGGTTGATTATTTGTAACCTAGATAGTGAGCTGTCTGAGGCAGGGACTATTTGTCTACCCTGTGTTTGTAGAGTACCTTCCACCTCACTATCTTAAGGGAGAGTCTGATTGAGCTGTTCATCCCCTAGAATTCTGGTCAGAGAACCAATTGCTAGCCAGCTTTTTTCACAGCTTAATTCTGGGTGCTGTGAAGAAAAGGATTGTAGACAGACGTGTGGCAGGAGAATTTCCTAAGGTTTGGAGATTTATTCTGTATAAGCCTTGATGCTTATCTGAACCTTATCTCCTTCACATGTTTGTATTATCAATTATTTCTTCTATTATTTATGTTTTTATCTATACAGTATCTGAAAGTGAGCTTCACCCATTCTATAGCAAGTATCTTTTTAGTCATCCACAACTCATTCTAATCTCTCTTGACCCTGAACTTGCTTTCTTAATTTGGACTTGAATGTCATCCAGCTGGTGTTTATTCTGCTTGTTGGACGTAGTTGTCATGGAATCACGAGTATCTTCTTAAGTAGCATATGACCCTGTGTGCAGACTGTATGTGAACAGACCTTTAAATCTCCAACATGCTTCATCCTATCAATGGCAATAGCCTGGGGGAGGGAAAGGCTCTAATAGTGGGGAAGAATTAGGGGGAGCTATTTGAGTACATGCTGTACAAGCCACCAAAAGGATTTGCAGTGTAGACATACCCTCTTTTGAAACTACAGGGAAAAGAATGTTAAATATTTCACCCATTAACTTAATAGTTTTAAACAAATGACCAAAATATAGACCAATCAACATTAATACAAAGAGTAACCTAGGTTGTTAAATACTAACTATAGTCCCAGTCTTGCGAACAAGCATGTAAGTACTTCTATGTACACTACTCAGGGCTGGTGCTACCATTAAGGCGAACTAGGAAGTTGCCTAGGGTGCCAAGATTTGGGGGCATCAAAAAGCAGTGCCCACAATTTCCCCCCCACGGCAGCTCCCCACCCCCCCATCCTGGGGAGCCGTGCGGCAGCTCCCCACCCCAGCTCACCTCTGCGCCGCCTCCTCCCCAAGCTCACTGCCCCCGCGCTAATTCTTCTGCCCTCCCAGGCTTGCGACACCAAACAGCTGATTGGGGCTGCAAGCCTGGGAGGTGGGAGAAGTGGAACAGCAATGGCGTGCTCGGGGAGGGCGTAGCAGAGGTGAGCTAGGGTGGGGAGGTGCCGCACAGCTCCCCAGGCCGGGGGGGGGGTGCCTCAGGGTGGAGGAGGGGACTTGGAGCTGCCGCAGGGCTGGGCGGGGGCGCAAAGTGGAAGTTTCGCCTAGGACGCGAAATTTCCTTGCACCGGCCCTGACACTACTTTTTCACTGAAGTCTAAGGCATTACTAATCTCATATACAAAAGTGATTCCAGGATCAATGTAATCCCTTATTTACACTAGCTGATAAAAAGTTACTAAGAGATATGATCCATTATCCCTCACTTGTCTTTAAAACAAGATTGGATCCATTTTTTAAAAAAACTCTAGTTCAGCCACAAGTTAACAGGCAAGTTCCAGAATTACTAGATTTAAAAATGTATCACTTGTGTTATACATGGATCCTGAATAAATCATCATAATTATCCTTTTGTTATTAAAAAATATGAAGAATCTAGATTTTTTACTGTCATTCATTGATGTGTGGAAAAGTATCTTGAAAATTAAAACTGAAATTTAAAATTTTTGGACCGATGCAAGACATGGCAACTGGCATGGACAATCTAAACCTTTGCCATAAACTCAAACTGAACACCTTAATTTTTTGATAGTTTCAATCTCCTTGTTTTCCACTTTTACATAATCCAATTCTTGAGCACAAAAGGCATCATCAAAATACCTATTATAGTATTTTTACCTGACCACAATTAGGAAGTATTGACATCTCAAAGGACACTGGTTCTTATGAGACCAACCTCATTTTGTGACGAACGGTTATGTAACTGTTGAAGAAGTTTCTAAACTTTTGGGTGCTTATCAGAATGGAAATGAATTTGTGAAGATTAAGTGTGTGACAAACAGTGATGCACAAAGTATGAACAGTGAGAATATGACACTGTTTGTATGCGAGATAAAAAACTGATATGTATATTAATCCAACTGATCTACATAGTGGACCTTGACTTCTGCCTTAGAAGATCAGAGAACACATTGTGACATTGCACTCCATATGTTTTATGGAAATATGCTTATGAATGTGAATATAATGTAACTGAAATATGCTTTATGCAAAAGGTCTCTTGTGGGGTATCATTACAAAGCTTATAATCTACTGTGCATGTTCATCCTATTTGTATGTATGTATTCATGTATCTGAAGCTAGAAATATGAAGTATAACTCTGAAGTCCTATTGGAATCATGCAAAGTGTGGGCCATTAATGGTGGTTTGGAAGACTGACTAGGACAATTGGTTGTAAATGGCTCTGTTTACTTGCAAACCTCCCTGGGTACCTGTGGGCCAGCCATGGAAAAAAGAAGAATGAGGTCTCATGGGACATGTGACCATGTCACCTGATACTAGACTGGTGCTCTTCAACTGGTGCTTTTCCATTCAGAAGGAGGGATGGGAACCCAGAAAGAAAAGTTTCCCACCTTGTGTCAAAGCTATAAAAGGCGGTGGAACAGAACAAAGGGCTGCCAGTCATGAGAAACCCTCTAGTTACCACCTGAGCTGGAACTAACAAGGACTGTACCAGGGGAAAGGATTGGGCCCAGACTATGAAGAAGCCTAGTCTGTGAAAGAAGCTTATTGGAACATCTCTGAGGGTGAGATTTTACCTGTAAACAGTTTCATAATGGGTTTAGACTTGCATGTTTTTGTTTTATTTTGCTTGGTGACTTACTTTGTTCTGTCTGTTATTATTTGAAACCACTTAAATCTTACTTTTTATACTTAATAAACATTTCTGTTTATTAGTAAACCCAGAGTAAGTGATTAATACCTAGTGGGGCAAAGAGCTGTGCATCTCTCTCTATCAGTGTTATAGAGGGTGGACAATTTATGAGTTTACCCTGTATAAGCTTTATACAGAGTAAAACTGATTTATTTGGGGCTTGGATCCCATTGGGAGCTGGGTGTCTGGGTGCTGGAGAGAGGTGACCTACTGAGCAGTTTTTGGTTAGAATCTGAAGCTTTAGGGGCATGGACCAGACTGGGTCTGTGTTGCAGCAGGCTAATGTGTCTAGCTCAATAAGGCAGGGTTCTGGAGTCCCAAGCTGGCAGGGAAGATGAGCTCAGAGGTAATTCCAGCACATCAGATGACAGTCCCAAGGGGGTCTCTGTGACCAAACCTGTCACACTCATGGCAAGAATAACACTGGAACAATAATAAAAACAGAACAATCCTTTCATGAAAATACTATACTACTAAAAGGTGATAGGAGATTTGTGCTGCAATTCATGAATAGGTAAAAACAGGAAGGTGAATTCTGCCCACAGTCTTATCCTTGCAACCCATTGAGTTAGCTAGGGTTGTACTGATTTGACTGGACAGAATTTGGTCCAGACACTTAACCTAATTGCTTCATCTCCTCTTCCTGTTTCTTACAGGATGATACCCTTGAACATGCTTCCTTGTAGCATGGCTTGGCCTTGCAACTTCACCCTCTCACTCTTGATGTCTTGCAATGATTTACTCAGACCTGGGAACAGAATATCTCTTCTCCTCTCCCCTTTGTGGCAAACTCATTTTTTAACTCCTAGTACAGAGTACCCCCCCAAAAAAAATCAACACACCTTTTCATTAACCACTTAAATCCAATCCTCCTTTTGGCCCAGGGGCTAATGCCAGCCACCATTATCTCCTATGTTCAGAAGTTCCTAGCTCTCCTCCAAATTCATGATTCCCAAAAGAGGAGTCCACAGCCTTCCCCCAATCTGAGTTATACTTCCAGCCAGCTGTAGTCCTCAGTCAACTTCTTCTCCACTACTCTTTTTTTTTTTTTTTTTTTTTTTTTACTTCTTTCACCTGTCATCTTGGAGAGGTGACCAGACAACGGTCATCCTCCTAGTGCCTGGACTAAATTCTACCCAATCCAATCATTGCAACCCCAGCTAAATCAATGGCTTGCAAGGATAAGACTGAGAGCAGAATTTACCTTCTTGATTTTACCTATTCATTAATTGCAGCACAATCTCCTATCTCCATTCAATAGTATAGTATAGTATTTTCATGAAAGCATTGTTCTGTTTTTAATTAATTAAATTGCAGCACCAATCTCTAATTCATTGCATGACAAAATGATTAGAACTGCACAAGAATGAAAGGCACTACATGCAATTTCTTAGGGTTTCTTTTTTTTTAAAGGTGATCGATATAGGAAAGGTAATCTGGATATGTAGTATTTGAAAGGATAGCAAATGAAAATAATTTAATGACTAACGTATCAAAAGACAATATTGACTACTTTTAAAAGTTGATCTAATCAGTTTGCACTCACGATGCACTTGAATGACAATGAATTTGAAAATATTAGTCAGCTGAAACACTGGGTTTCTATGGAACATGTGGGTTGATCAAAAGCATTTGCTACATCACTCGTAATCAAGATAAACCTATGTAATTGTTGGGCACCCAAAATAGAAATTAGCAAAAATTGTTACTGTAATTTTCAGATAACTTTTTAATAGAATTTATCAATGAAATAATTAAATTGCAGGGATATATCTATAAAACAGAATAAAGAACCTGCTAAGGAATACATTTAAGGAGGAAATAGTTATCCCACTGTTCACAAAATGATGATACTGTACTTGCAGGAAATATCAGACAGGACTTTTTCAGTTTTGGGGAGCAGAGACCTGAAGACAGCTTCATGTTTTAGCTTTGTTTTTTCTTTTCAGGTAAGGAATATTTTGGTAACTAGAAATGAAAGCTAATAGTCTTCCTTAGTGAATCCCAGGCAATGGTAAGGAATGAGACAGCTGAACTTCTTATGGAAAACATGATGTGGAAATATGGGGAAATGGTACCAAAAATAATGTTTTTAAGTAACTGTGTTAATTATTAACTGTGCATTTGGTGTTTGAGATTGTATTACTCTTTGCAGGATCCAACAGTAGACTGATTATTTTTAGTGTCTGGATGATATGTATGATACTCATTTGGGAAGAGGTTCTGCCCACTGGAAGCTTGGGGCGTGAAGTAGGGAAGTTCAGGAAACCAAATTCCTCCTGCTACTACCCTGGGAGGGTTCAAATCAGACCACACCTCTAATGAAGGGCTCTGCCTATGAGGAACAATAGGGCTGATGGAAAACACTATTATCCCACATTCAGTCACTTCAGACAACAGCACTGAATTTCATTTAATCCATCTGATAATTATAGACCAAAAATAGCACACATACACAGTGATTGAGGGGTTTGTTGATTTTTTTTTTTAAACTTAGCAAACTTGACAGGAAGATCCATCTAGAAAACAGATTTGAGTTCCTGAAGTTACTTTACATATAAATGCCATTCCAGGCTACTAGGTTTCTCAGAATATATGGAGTATAGTTAAAACTTTCTCTACTAAGTGGCTATGTATTACACTATCTTTTTTAAAACATGGCGGGGGCGGGAGGGAGGAATGTATGCACATTGTGTGCACGATTGTTGAGGTTTTTCAAGAGAAGGCAGAATAAGTTGATGCCCTTTACTGTCTGACACTCCTCCTCCCCCCTCCCACACACAGGAAAGTTTGTGCATGAAGTATGGAGAGGAAAATCCTTGCTGCTTTATTGGTCAATCCTTCAGGATCTAAAGGATGGCCTGTGGAGCCCTGGCTTATATTTACAGAGCACAGTGAAGTTCTGTCCTGCCTCCTTTGCTGCCTAAAAGCTTCTCACTCATGTGCTGAGAAGATACTGTTAGACTGTGTTCGGTTACATTGTGTTACAGTTACAGTATCCTATGTTGTTTTTACTAACCTCTGCATTCTTGCTTTCTGTCACAAAATGTAATTTGCATTCAAATTACTAGAATATTCTTGTTATTATTCTAGTCTTCAGATTGGTGCTTCTATAAACTGTAACACTCTGGCTGACAACTTGTGCGGAGGTACGTATAGCGTAAGCATTCTATTATCAATCAAACTTTGACCCTTCCCCTGATATATTATTTCCAGTGCAAATGTCAGCATGTGACCAAAAGCAAGGGGTGGCATGTCACCTTCTAAGAACTCCGACTACTATCATCTATTAAACACAGATCTGGTTAAAATGGAATTTTAGCTGGCCTGACACCTTACAGCTTGAAGGTGTTGGTTCCATACTAACTTCAGAGTTATAAAATAAACACACAAGCTCATCTTGTAGTCTAGAAGCAGCCATGCTATTCAAGATGCTTTCCTGTGATGAAAAGAGTCTCTCCAGAAAAGATCAGGCTTTTATACCAGCCAACCTCTTTGTTTCAATCAAAATTCAATGGCTGTAGTTTGCAAGATGAGATGATCACTACAGTTCTTAATTAATAGATATTTAAGGAATTTCTGCACGCTTCCCTTTTGTGACCTGTGGGTGAAAATTAATTTGTCTGAATAACCAAGCTACTTTTGGTTCTTGTTTTTGTTTTGTTTTTCCATTAAAAATGGAGCTCTACAGAGCCTTTTTACAGTATGAAACAGTAACCCCCCATACACAATAATCCTGATATTACCTTAACCTCCATCCTGGCTGAAGTCTTTGGAGGTGACAATGAATCTTAGTGTTGTTTTTTTTTCCTTTCCTGTTTTCTTCCTTCCCTCCTCCCCTTTTAAATGCATTTCTTTTGTGCTAAAAGTTTTGGGTTGTTTTTAAATAAAAGTGGACGTTGCACCACCTTAGTCAACAGCTCTCAAATATCCTCAGCTTTTAAGTGTTTAATAGGGAGGAGTTTGTTCTTTAGGCACATGCTTATTTTTATAAATATGTGGAGGTTTGTGGTTCCCTGAAACATTTCAGTTTTGGGTTAAACCAGGAGTTACTTTTGAAAATAAAATGTTTTGTAAATTTTTCATTATATTTTGAGTTACTAGAAAGATTGATCAATAGCATTATACGACCTTGTGAGGTTTTATCTAATTTAATATTAAGCAGATTTCACCTCCTCTCTTTTTGAGGGTAAACACATTAAACCTATTTACTGATAATTTTCCAACCCTCAACAAGGCATCTTTAACCCTGATGGAATGTTAAGGAAACTTGGGATAGATATGATTATCTACCCATCACTTACAGGATCATTGAAGGCAATAGAGTCACAGCAGAGCGTGGTTTAAATCTAAGATGCCTCAATTCATTTCAATGGGTTTAATTCAGTGCTGTTGTTCTCAACCACAAGTCTAAAACATTCATCTCTTATAAAGTTATAAAACATAGGCTTTCTTTTTGCTTTATTTTAAACACAAGGTGGTGGTTGTTTTTAAATTTCCCCATTTTTAATACATGCATGTCAGGTTTTTGCTGTAAAACAGGTCTGTTTTCTTAAAAACCTATCAACGTTCTCAAACTATTTTTTTAAGATATACAACCCCTTGGAAACAAACCAAGATGCCCTAATAAAGCCCAGATAGACCTTGTAACAGAAAGACAGACAGACACAAATACTTTTTCAATAGTAATTTTATTTTTATAATTTTTATTTATTTTTATACATCATGTTTGTCCCCTCACCATTCTCCAACTTAATCCTTTTCCATTTTTACAAATAGTCTTTTTCCTAAGCAGCATTCTGTATCTTTTTGTGCGGATCAGGTGGTCAATGCAATACAATAAGTAGGTATCCATTGGTTTTGTAATTTTATTTAAAACACTGTTAGGGTCTTGACCACTTTGAACAGCATCTACCAAGGCCACCCCTTGTGGTAAATATTGTTGGGTTAAACACAGGCATTACATTGCATAACTTATAGCAACAACAACATTTAATAAGCTTGCCAGACACAGGCCAGTGCACAGGGCCTGGACCAGCTTGCAGTTTATATCCTCTGAAGTACAATTCACACAGTCATGGTGCCATTGGCCTGGTGTGTCTAGAACAAAGCCCTCAGTCTTCAAAAAGCTTCTTCCTAAGACAATGCTTAAAGAAAGCATAAAGAGAAGTGCATACAATAGACCTCAATAACTACTATATGCTCACAAAGTGGCACAGGCTCAGCTAGCTTCATGCAAGTGCCTTCCTTAAATTTGCATAGCCATCATCCTCTTCACATATGGTGTCCCCGAGCTCTGTGTCTAAGTGTTGAGCAAAACCAAGTTGGGGCTGTTGGATCTTTGCTCTTTGATGCAATGTGGGCCAGGGTTTCAGGGTCTTCTAAAAAGGCATCATTGAACTATTGAAGGATTTTTGAGAGAAAAAGCTGTAAATCCCTTGTTTTAGATTTACGTAACTCCAGGTTGGTTCCTATCCTACTACACTCACTTGATCTCCATTTTTAGAGTCTATATACCTGAGTAACTTCTTCTCAGTTCACCTTGTCCAACCATGATTCCAACGAGTCCTACTCACCTTCCTCCCTGGGTTCAGATGTTGGATGGACATTACACTTGTCAGTCTGACTCACGATTGCTTGGGTCTCACTGGCAGATTCTTGTGTATCCAGTATTGGCTGGGACAAAGGGCTCCCCTCAGCTGCTCCTTCCTTCTCAGACCTGTCACTGATGTAGCCCATTCTTTGCAGGCAATTGAGTACCCTCTGAGCTAAAACAAATTCCATAGTTATCACAGGGATGGTGAAGGAGGCCATGTTTCATCTTAGCATTTCCACCCTTAGGTTTATGCCTTCCAAAAATAGATATATATTATATTATATTATATTATATTATATTATATTCTTTAGGCTGGTTTGTAAAGTTGATGCACAGGTTTTTTTGTTAACCATTTTCCATTATGGTATAGCCAGTGACTTCATTTTATCATTCATTTATTGTGTAATATTAGAATTACAGAAGTATAAGATTGATCAGTAGTTAGAAGGGATAATTATGTATTAAGTATCTAAGTATGGAGGGCTGAAATGCAATGTCTACAGGCTGAGGCCTGTAAGATTTTAGTTTAGCCATTTTAGGCCTTAGAATTAAGAAATGCTGACATATGTAAGTGACAATAATCCAATGCCGTAAGATTACAGGAAAGATGTATCAAGGGGTGATATTGCAAGAAATTAGCTGGAAGATTAATTTTAGATGACAAAAATCCTGTAGAGGCACATTTTTCTCTAACATGTACCTTAACCACTGGATAGAGGTTGTGCATCAATGCTAATGAGAATAAAAGGAACTATGCGCAAAATATAGGAAATGGGGTACATCAGCTTTCTTGGGGGGACACAAAACCAATAAGGAAAAAGAGGGTTGACACTTTCATGCACAGGCACACAGTTCTGGTATAGTAAATCACATTATAAAAAGAAGGTGCCCAGATTGGGAAAATAGAGCTCCCTATGAGAAACTTCAGCAGGAACTAGCCCTCTACTGATGGTCAATCCATGAGAGACCCATCAGACCGTAACACTATCTAGGATAATGTAAGTATGACTGTAGTTATAATTGGTACATTGATATATCTAAGATATATATATGCTGTGATATTCATAACTTTGCTGGTAACGTTAATAAAATTGATAGAAGATATTAGACTTTTCCTGTGACTGTATGTTACTTTCCTTGGTCTTCATATGTTCCTATCGGCCCTAGATCTGAAAACAAATGGCAGAGGTAATTGTAGAACTTGAGACTGTAGCCACAAGAGATGAACCCACAGTGATAAAATACAACATCACTAAATTTACTTCAGTAAAAAAAGGCTACACTGGGCTCCAGAAAACTGACAAGGTGGACTTTCAAACTACTGTAATGGAGACCTGATTTTTTCAAGGGTTGCACATAATTCTGTTGCTTGTTATAAAAGTCTACCTGCCCCAATATTGTTGGCATATAGTATTTCTAACCACCAAACATTAGTAGCACCTCGTTCTCATAGCTTTATTTAAGAAATATAGGCTGGCAACTGCATTACACTGTACTAGTCTATTCATCTAGTCAGATGCTACACTCTCTTATCTAAGCATAGCTGCATTCATCTGTCCTCCCCCTAAAGGGTCTTTGAAGACAAATTTAATTTTGGTAAGTAGGAAAATCTTGGCTTTTAGTAAAAGATGATGTTTTATAGTTTTTATAGAAATCAATTTTCTGAAATTATGTACCCTTGAAACAAATTTCATTTATGTTTCTTTAGAAAGCTGGAGTCAAAATAGCCAGGGGCAATCCCACCTGCTTGGTATCCAAAAAGTGGAAAATAATCACAGGAATAAAGAAATTCTGTACAGTTGGAAGAAGAAATGCAAACGATGCAAGAAACTTTATAGCAGGTTTTGGGCCCTCCAGTATTCTTTTATGTATTGCATCTTCTAATTTCTTTTCTTTCCCAGACATTATTCTCTTCTCATAGTTCCATTCTCAATGCCTACTCATGGATTCATTTGGTTTGAGTAATTGATAGAATATGTGCTGTGTCAATCAGTTTCTTATTTTAATTTGGTGGGTTCTTTTTGTTCTGAATACAAGCCTAGTAATTATTCTGTTTAATGTTCGGTACAGGCATTCAATTTCACAGAGTTCCTTAGTGCATCTAGTTTTTAACAATAGTCCAGTTTTTCTTTAGAGTATTCTCTCATATTTTCTTCCACTAAGCTTCTGAGCATTAGAAATAATGTATTTCAAATTAAGTGATATTACTTTATCAACTGCTGCCACAGAGAGGCAGCACATTAGCTGACTTTATATTACTCTATATGTTTTTTTCTTGCATGAGGCTGCTTCCTGAAACCTTAGATGTTATCAGTAGAAAAGGGCTAAATCCATAGAGTGGAGTTGCCACAAGCCTTGTGTGAGGGGCAGTACAACTATATTCTGCCCCAGGAGCAGACAATTTGACTCAAGACAGTTTGGTCCCTGGTTTCACCCATCTGCTTTCTGGGGGCAATAGTCCTTTCATGATACAGATTACTTCCTCCACCACTATCTCATCTGTGCTCAGTGTCATAAAAAGAGACAAATTGGAGCCAGGACTGTAAGGCTGTACTTTAATTTCTGTTCCCTTCAGCTTATTTAATTATATTGTTTTACTTTACTCTGTGAAGTGTCTTGGGATATAGCTTATTTGGAAGATGCTATGAAAAATAATGTTGCATGATACTGTAACTTTCATTCCACTCTTAAAGTCGCTGGGGATAATAGCTGTTAAACTAATACTGTATAAATGGGAAATTGCAATCCTGTTGGACTTCAATAATTGGTTACATTCATAGGCCCTGTTTCTAATATGAACAATCAGTAGATGAAAGGCATGGCAATAAGATGAAATGTTTGGGAAATAGTCTTTCATCTCAGACCCTTTTGAATCAGTGGTACTAAGATGTAGATGTAATGATTCTCTGGATGCAAATGTAGTCCATTGTGATTTAGCTAACTAATTACCTTTGTAAGAGTGAGTGCAGTTAGTTGTTTTGAACAAAGATTTACTGTACATATGTTTTTACTTTGCCCCTAATCAATATAGTTATGAAAGCTGCGTAGATGACATACTGTTTGGATATTTAAATATTCAAGGAAACTTGAATAAACAATGTTGCATGAAGGGCTGATTGTATTGTATATCTTGTAAGGTCAGTTTACCACTATTTTTGAATATTCATTTTACTCAAAATTGCCAGTGAATATTACTCAGACAATTATTCAATCATTTATAGAATTAGAGGGATAATGAAAAAATATTATTAGTTCATAAAGAAAATTGCCAAAACTCACAATAATACTGTCTTGCAACTAATTCTTCATCCAGTGCTAGTGGAAACTAAGCATGGTGAAATGTAGCATAAAATTATGATAAACTGAAAAGAGGGAATAGAAGCTGCTTTTCACCTTTAACTGTAGTCACTGCTGCTACAATAATATAAAGTTAATCACTAAACAATATAAACAGTATAAACAAGCAAAGAAGGAATATTCAGTACATGCCTTGGCAGCTGTTTTTTTTAAAAATCCTTGGCATACCTTTTTGTTTTGCCAAGAGGAAATACATGGGAACTCTCTATATCTGGGGCCCTCTGATGCAGTTTGAGATCCACTGCCCTAGGTCATAGTCAAATATCAATCTGTGGTGAATCCTATGAAAATTTTCCAGGAAAAAACATTCATATTTGACACAAATAATCTGTTCCAGTGTCAATACTGTGCGTTGGAAAACAATCTTACTAGCAACAAAATTGTTAAGGCATTCAAGCAGGAGTACTACTGTATGTTGGTATCCTGTACCATTCCCATCCAAACAACTCTTACCTACTTTATCACCTCATTGTTTGATCTAGCTTGTGGCTGCCTTCTGCTTAATTTGCAATCCATGGGATACCTTTCTAAAACCATCTCAAACCATCTTTCATCTTCCCATATCACAAGGAGTGGCAGTTCACTGGTCACTTTCTTCTCATTGACAATTATATTAGCTATCTTTGTCCATTGATAAATCCACTTATTGCTTTTTTCTCTCCTTAGACATGATACCCTACATCACCTACTTCACTCTTTGGCTTGTTCTGAAGCAATTTTTCCACTGTCTTCATCAGCATTGTATACAAAGGAGTAAAATCAGCTGTGGTTAATTATATTTTGCGAGTGGCCTATTATGTATCAAATCTAAGGATATATATGATGCCTATTGCGTCTGAGCCACTGTATTTAATTACATACTTTCCATCCTAGGTGTTTCTTTAGGCACGGCCTAAATACTGTGTGTAATATTGGTACCTTCTGCTCTATTTAATATTTGGAGTCTGCACACTTATTTAGGAGGTGTAATGTACTTCTCCCTTGCTTCCTCTTTTGTCAGCCAGTTCCATTGGCAATTACATAATGGGTAGGGGAGACGGGGAATGGCAAAAGGCTCAACAGCTCTGGCTTATACTTGCCCCTCCAATCTATTTGGGGAGCCCCCAGGGAAATAAAAATCAAACATTTCTTGCACTTCTCAGAGTGCAAGGCTGAATTTCTACCTGCACTTTAATGTGGGCTGCACAGTTGACTATTGTGGTAGTACCTGGGACCCATTCTTGGTCCATCATTGTGTTAGGTATCATACACACAGAATTATAGGCAGTTCTCACCACAAAGAGCTTACTATCTAAATAAAGCAGAGAGCACATACCAGCACAGTGAATAGTGTGATGGTGGCAAATGTCATATTAGTGACGTGGGAGAGGGGTAGCTAAATGGAAAGACAAGGGACGGAAGGGGAGGGTAGAAAGAAGGCTGAAATATGAAGAGCAGTTGGGGTGAAGCTGAGATAAAGAGACTAAGGGAGGGGGCAAGATGGGATTTGAGCAAACAGCCAATCAGTGAAGAGGAGGAAGGTACAAAAGGGGAGGAAGGTTAATTTGTTCCACCATCACAACTATGAACTTGTATAAAGGCCAACCTCAATCTAGCCCTGAGGCAGGATATGGAGGAACCAATCAGCTGTTATAGTTGGAAAGTGAACTGGAAGCAGGGAGCCAACCTACCATGATGTATGTACTGGCAGTATTTGTGATTGTGAATCTGAAAATAATGGCCTATGCCACTCCAGAGAAGACCTGCTGAGAAGATGGAATGTATACATAGATTTGGAACAATAAGGACATCACTATCAAATGGGCTAAGCACTCAAATCTGTGGTGATAATCAGGGTCATAATAATCAGCTTTGTGTTGTGTAAGATTCTGAATTCTTAAAGTTCATCTGGACATCAGAAATCCCATAAACAGACAGCTTATTCTTGGACAAACCTCCATAATCAGCATGTCAGTGGTAACCTCCACTAAGTTTTGCCATCATCATAGAATCATAGAATATCAGGGTTGGAAGGGACCTCAAGAGGTCATCTAGTCCAACCCCCTGCTCAAAGCAGGACCAATTCCCAACTAAATCATCCCAGACAGGGCTTTGTCAAGCCGGGCCTTAAAAACCTATTCTAGATGAGGCCTCACCAATGTCGAATAAAGGGGAACAATCACGTTCCTCGATCTGCTGGTAATGCCCCTACTTATACAGCCCAAAATGCCGTTAGCCTTCTTGGCAACAAGAGCACACTGTTGACTCATATCGAGCTTCTCGTCCACTGTGACATCTAGGTCCTTTTCTGCAGAACTGCTACCTAGCCATTTGGTCCCTAGTCTGTAGCAGTGCATGGGATTCTTCCGTCCTAAGTGCAGGACTCTGCATTTGTCCTTGTTGAACCTCATCAGGTTTCTTTTGGCCCAATCCTCTAATTTGTCTAGGTCCCTCTGTATCCGATCCCTACCCTCTACCACACCTCCTAGTTTAGTGTCATCTGCAAACTTGCTGAGAGTGCAGTCCACACCATCCTCCAGATCATCAATAAAGATATTAAACAAAACCGGCCCCAGGACCGACCCTTGGGGCACTCCGCTTGAAACCGGCTGCCAACTAGACATGGAGCCGTTGATCAATACCCGTTGAGCCCGACGATCCAGCCAGCTTTCTATCCACCTTACAGTCCATTCATCCAGCCCATACTTCTTTAACTTGGCGGCAAGAATACTGTGGGAGACCATATCAAAAGCTTTGCTAAAGTCAAGGAATAACACATCCACTGCTTTCCCCTCATCCACAGAGCCAGTTATCTCCTCATAGAAGGCAATTAGGTTAGTCAGGCACGACTTCCCCTTGGTGAATCCATGCAGACTGTTCCTGATCACTTTCCTCTCCTCTAAGTGTTTCATAATTGATTCCTTGAGGACCTGCTCCATGATTTTTCCAGGGACTGAGGTGAGGCTGACTGGCCTGTAGTTCCCCGGATCCTCCTTCTTCCCTAGAAGAACGAGAACAAACAGACTTGTCTTTGGTCCTCATCATGTGATATGAAGACTCAATTCCCTTTAGCTCTCTATTTTTGCCTCTCTCAAGGTCTTCTGTAAAATGAAGTGAGACAAACTGCACATCTTATTCTATGTAATAGCCTCTATCCCCTTTTTAATGTAGAATCTTTAGTTATTTTTGGTCACTTCAATATTGAACTTCAGTGAACTACGATCATGAAGCCAAGCCTACATTACTTTTCTCTTGAAACAAATTCAGGAGCCAAGTAGTTTACATTATTCCTTCTTATGTGGCTGCCTTGCACTTGTCTAGTTTGAAATATATCTTTCATCATTTCCCTTACATGGGTTGGGGGGTTGATTAAGGACCCATTGCAGAATTTTATGGAGGGAATGAGCAACATAACATATAGAATTTACAAAGAGGGAGCTGTAGTTATGTTGAGAAAGGAAGAGGACTCAAAAATGTGAGATGTTCTGACCCCTATCCAAAGCTTCAGAGGCATATGTGTCCCTCAATTGCCACAACTAGTTGGGGGAAGAATTCCACAAATACAGACACAGGATAGGTCCACCAGTAGTTGCTCTACACTACACATTCTTCCTTTCAAGTCCCTGTTTAGGAGACACAGCAAGGGATGGGCTGCACAACATCCTATGGATAGTCCAGATTGGTCTGCTGTGATTTACACAGTGGGTCATTTTGGTCTCTGGAGTAGCCCAAAAACTGGATGTCACAAAGGTTATGCAAAACTACCTTTGGGCACACTGTCTTTGGTTTGTGTATTCAGTAAGCCTGAATTGGACCTAGTGGTTCTGTTCAGTGGGCAGGTAAAAAAAAGCTCAGGCATGTTTTTAGATTTTTCTGAATTAAATCACTTGTTCCTAGTTATTTCTGAACAGTTTTAACTTGGAAAGCTATTATTTAACTTCACCTAAAAAATTAGGCTTGTGTGATGCTGAAGGCTTCAGTTTGAGGTAAGCCATCTCAAAATGAAGTTTTGAAGAATAACAATCATAGTAATGTCACTGATTCAATTTACTTTCATTGCCATGATATACCAAAGCTCTAATTTTGTCCATCCAGGCTGGTCCTGTGACACCAGTAATACTATATCAGGTCTACCAGTACGAGTCACCAGCGCAGACCAGGAACTGAAGTTGACTCAGCCTTACAGAAACTGATTGATGAGTAAGCTGCTCATAAAAATGACATGATTGAGTGGTTCAGGTGCTTCCTGCAACACAGCTGCAAGCATAGGAGACTAGTAAGAAGAATGGCACAAATGATGAGGCAGACTCCTGCAACCACATTTTCCCTCAAAGAGCAGAATTCAGTGAAGGCAATTCTGCTTAGTCACAGGACATGGGAGGGACAGTACTTAGGACTGCTATTGCTACTATTTCAGTAGCAGACTTTACTATTGCTACCCTTCCAATTTGCTTTGCCTCATTTTATAATGTGAGCAAAACATTTCAAAGACATATTGTGTGTACTGCTATGGTTTTCTTTCTTACTCCCTATTCTTCTTCCATGATAATGAGGTTCCACAAGCCACCTCCTCTTTTCAGCTGACCCACTAATACAGTCATTTAGAGAGAGACTTAATCATTCTGTCCATTCGACTATCAAAGCAGCATTTCCTCATTTAGTGCACACTCTAGTGTTTGGTGTGGGCTAGTTTCAGAAGTCAGCCACTTGAAATGGGAGATGATGCCACTGCCTAATACAATATATGGAGATATATCTATCTCATAGAACTGGTGGAAGGGACCCTGAAAGGTCATTGAGTCCAGCCCCCTGCCTTTACTAGCAGGACCAAGTACTGATTTTGCCCCAGATCCCTAAGTGGCCCCCTCCATGATTGAACTCACAACCCTGGGTTTAGCAGGCCAATGCTCAAACCACTGAGCTATCCCTCCCCCTATCTTTTTATATAGGCTCTTAATTTGGAATCTATCATAATATCTGAAGCCCTAGCTAGAGAGTCTCTATACAGTGTGTGTTTTGGGTTGTTTCCCCCAAAATGTAGTATTTTATATTATTGAAGATTAATTTTAAATTATGTTTTTCTACCAATATTTTGACACTCTCAAAGTCTTTGTAGTTGTGTGTCCTGGCTAGTGTTTGCCATTCCATCCCATTTAGTATCATCTGAAAAATACATTAGTATGTTTACTCAATCTTGCTCTCTAAGAGTCCTACAATAAGATGAATGCAGAATCATGGGGCTCTGCTTCCCATGAGCTGCGGGATTAGGGCCTGTGTTCTTAAACTGATCCCCTCTTCCATAGCATCTGAGAGTCTGATCATTAATGAAGATGTTACATAACCTAAAAGTTTAACCAAGACTACCTACATTATCATCTCATTCCAATCCTTATGAAAAAGAGGAAAATAAAGTCTACTGAACAGAATATTCAAAAGTGGTGATTGTAAATACTGAGGGTGAAATCCTGGCCAACTGAAGTCAAGGGGAGTTTTGTCATTAACTTCTGGGGGGCCATGATTTTACTTTCAATACCTGATTTTCCATTGCCCTGCACCTTATGCAGTCATTTACAGCTAATGCAAAGTGGCTGTAAAATGCTATCACACTAGCATGGTAACATTTTACACCCACATAGTATGTAGAGGTACAAAGATGCAAGGCAGTGGAGCACTGGACCCTTATTTCCTCTGGGTCCTTCCCCAGGGCTATACAAGCTCTCTGTCTCCCTTGCTTTCTGACCTCTCTCACTCACCCCACTGAAACAAAACTGCATAGTTGCTTCATTGCAGATAAAGATGTAACATACTATTACAGATGTGTGCTATTTTTATTTTTTATTCCCTTTTCTGTAACGTTTATTTCAGTGAGAATTGGAACCCTCAATCTGTAGTTTTCAGAGTATATTTAGGTAACCCACTCTGGATTTGTTTTCTGATGGGTAGGTGTAATGGGGTGGCATCCACTTCTTGCAAGTGCCACCTGGTTGAGTGTGTGCATGACTGCAGTTTTTCCTCAATTTCTCAGCTCACAATGCCCCTGTTGGCCACTGCGCTTGTCAGGCAGGTCTTTGGTGACTCAGGCCTCTGGCTGAGCCATCTACAGTCAATGTGCAAACAAACCTCTTCTGGGGTATAAGTCCAAAGTGTACTGCAGCCTTTCCTGGGCACAATCCTTTAAGAGTCCAACCAGGTCCAACCCCACTCCTCCCCCCCTCCCCCCCCGGGCTCTTGTCCTCAGTCTGACCAACAGGGCCTCATTACCTTAGCTGGCCACCTTATGTGTGAAGGCTCCTGCTCATGGCTGGAGCAGCACCTCCAGGGTTTCCTCCCCGAAGGCTCTTCACATCCCCTTTAGTCCTCTGACCCCAGCTTTCCAGTTAGTTTCAGTTTAGCCTCCTCCCAGGGAGGTAACAGGTTCCGGTATAGTCTCTTCTCTTGGGGCACAGCCACTTCCCCACTGGCTGTTGGAGGGGGGGGAAGGAGAGCCCAGGCCTGCCCACTACTCCGACTATCAGCCTAGAGTCCCACTAAGTAGCAGCCATGTGCCACATCCCTTTAACTAACTTCATTTCCCTGGGCCACTTCTCCATAGCCTGTCCTGGCACCCAACCAGAAGCTATTTCCCTCACTCTCCCTCTCCTTGCTAGTAACTACCGGTCTTAGCCCCTGCAGCCACTCAGGAGCACCTATTATATGAGCCTGCTGGGTCCTGATTGGCTGCTCCCTGCAGCCCCTCTCATTGGCTGTGTCCCACATAGCTGCTCAGGGCAGGTGAGGCAGGGCTGCAAGGCCTCCAGATCTAGTCCACCTTGTCACAGTAGGAAAGCCAGGAAGGCTGATGAACCACCTGCATCTCTGTTCCCAAAAGATCAAAGACTGTAGCTGGAACTCTAGATGAATCAGAAACAAACAAGGTTCTTAGAGGACATTTTATGACATTCATTGGCAGTGTAGTATAGACATTATGCTGATGCATCAACCTTATACATGGTAAAAAATACGATAATCTTGAAATATGCCTATTCCAAAGCCCCAGGCAGGAGATCAGTCTAATTTACTTTAATTCTCCAAGGACTTTTGAGAGTGAATAAGGGCCTGAGGGTTAAAAGAAAAAGTCTCTCAGAGAAAGGCCCATGGGAGTTGTGACTGTCTGGCAGCCCTAGTTAAGGGAATAACAATCATAGTAACACAGTAAAATGATTGTCTGAGAATAAATAGTGTTAACTATATGTCATACAGCTATATAACAAGACAGCTATATACAATATCTTATTAATCGAGTGAGCTTGAATAGACAGCCTTTGTATCTGTTTCTGTTTCTCTGTTGTATATCCTCACCTAATAAATATATAATACATGCTATTGTTTAGGTATACTTTGCACCATATTAAAGGGAGTGCTTTCACAGATTGGGTTTGGAGATAATGTACTTAGGAATTATACATTAGAGGGAGCTACTTGACCCTGATTAGCTGACCAGATATGAAATCAATTCAAACAGAGTTGAGCAAATGCCAAAATGTGTGTGTCCATCCAGGTATGCTGAGAAGACTGTATCAAAAGAGTGCAAATCTATCTGTCCCTTAGAGGGTCTGCTAGAGTCATATGGAAGCCTGCAGAACAGACACAGTTGCAAGGCACTTGTAAATCAGGGTCTAATGGGGGCTGTGGGAAGCGGTGCAGGCCAAGGGATGAGCTGGACACTGCTTCCCGCAGCCCCCATTGGCCTGGAATGGCAAACCACAGCCAGTGGGAGCTGCGATTAGCCGAACCTGTGGACGCTACAGGTAAACAAACTGTCCCGGCCTGCCAGCGGCTTTCCCTGACAGCCGCGTGCCAAAGGTTGAGAGAAAGAGAACTGAGAGGTGAACACTTTTCACAAAGGGATGACTCCTTATCTAACCTCTCAGTCCTCAGCCTCAGTGGAAACCTGCACAACATCGTCAAAAGTTAAGTCTGGGAACTTAAATTCCTAACAGTAAAAAACACAGACTTAACAGAGACTCTGGTTTTACAGCCCATTATAACAATTTGTAACACAAGAAGTGGAAGATTGGACAAATGACCAGGGAGGAGTATAAAAATATTGCTCAGGCATGCAGGAGTGAAATCAGGAAGGCCAAATCACACGTGGAGTTGCAGCTAGCAAGAGATGTTAAGAGTAACAAGAAGGGTTTCTTCAGGTATGTTAGCAACAAAAAGAAAGTCAAGGAAAGAGTGGGCCCCTTACTGAATGAGGGAGGCAACCTAGTAACAGAGGATGTGGAAAAAGCTAATGTACTCAATGATTTTTTTGCTTCTGTCTTCACAAACAAGGTCAGCTCCCAGACTGCTGCGCTGGGCAGCACAGTATGGGGAGAAGGTGACCAGCCCTCTGTGGAGAAAGAAGTGGTTCGGGACTATTTAGAAAAACTGAATGAGCACAAGTCCATGGGCCTGGATGCGCTGCATCCGAGGGTGCTAAAGGAGTTGGTGGATGTGATTGCAGAGCCATTGGCTATTATCTTTGAAAACTCATGGTGATCGGGAGAGGTCCCGGATGACTGGAAAAGGCTAATGTAGTGCCCATCTTTAAAAAAGGGAAGAAGGAGGATCTGGGGAACTACAGGCCAGTCAGCCTCACCTCAGTCCCTGGAAAAATCATGGAGCAGGTCCTCAAGGAATCCATTCTGAAGCACTTAGAGGAGAGGAAAGTGATTAGGAACAGTCAGCATGAATTCACCAGGGGCAAGTCATGCCTAACTAACCTAATTGCCTTCTATGAGGAAATAACTGACTCTGTGGATGAGGGGAAAGCAGTGGATTTGCTATTCCTTGACTTTAGCAAAGCTTTTGATACAGTTTCCCACGGTATTCTTGCCCGCAAGTTAAAGACATATGGGCTGGATGAATGGACTATAAGGTGGATAGAAAGCTGGCTAGATCGTCAGGCTCAACGGGTAGTGATCAACGGCTCTATGTCTAGTTGGCAGCCGGTTTCAAGTGGAGTGCCCCAGGGGTTGGTCCTGGGGCCGGTTTTGTTCAATATCTTCATTTATGTTCTGGAGGATGGCATGGACTGCACTCTCAGCAAGTTTGCAGATGACACTAAACTGGGAGGAGTGGTAGATATGCTGGAGGGTAAGGATAGGATACAGAGGAACCTAGACAAATTAGAGGATTGGGCCAAAAGAAACCTGATGAGGTTCAACAAGGACAAGTGCAGAGTCACTTAGGACAGAAGAATCCCGTGCACTGCTACAGACTAGGGACCGAATGGCTAGGCAGCAGTTCTGCAGAAATGGACCTAAGAGTTACAGTGGATGAGAAGAAGGATATGAGTCAACTGTGCCCTTGTTGCCAAGAAGGCTAATGGCATTTTGGGATGTATAAGTAGTGGCATTGCCAACTGATCGAGGGATGCGATCATTCCCCTTTATTCGACATTAGCGAGGCCTCATCTGGAGTACTGTGTCCAGTTTTGGGCCCTACACTACAAGAAGGATGTGGAAAAATTGGAAAGAGTCCAGCGGAGGGCAACAGAAATGATTAGGGGTCTGGAGCACATGACTTATGAGGAGAGGCTGAGGGAACTGGGATTGTTTAGTCTCCAGAAGAGAAGAATGAGGGAGGATTTGATAGCAGCCTTAAACTACCTGAAGGGGGGTTCCAAAGAGGATGGATCTAGACTGTTCTCAGTGGTACCTGATTACAGAACAAGGAGTAATGGTCTCAAGTTGCAATTGCGGAGGTTTAAGTTGGATATTAGGAAAAACTTTTTCACTAGGAGGGTGGTGAAGCACTGGAATGGGTTACCTAGGGAGGTGGTGGAATCTCCTTCCTTAGAGGTTTTTAAGGTCAGGCTTGACAAAGCCTGGCTGGGGTGATTTAGTTGGGAATTGGTCCTGCTTTGAGCAGGGGGTTGGACTAGATGACCTCCTGAGGTCCCTTTCAACCCTGATATTCTGTGATTCTATGATTCTATGAACACACCCTGATGCCTACTAATCCTCTTTTGTCCTACCACTGCTCAGGTGTTAATTGCCAATGCCAATTTAAGTGGTTTCCTACAACAGGAGTGAACCGCTTATGCTTAATCTGCCCCACTGTGTGTGTGTGTGCCCCTTCTGTAACAGCCTGCATTATACTGAACACAAAATGGCTGCTACTGTGTGGCAACAGTAAAGTTATCACAGACTTAAAGTGCAATAAGAAGAAATAGAGCTATACCATCTGACACAAGTCATGAGTAACTCCAATAATATCAACTGAGTTGTACTACTGTAAAACCAGTTTCAGAGTAACAGCCGTGTTAGTCTGTATCTGCAAAAAGAAGAACAGGAGTACTTGTGGCACCTTAGAAACTAACAAATTTATTAGAGCATAAGCTTTCGTGGACTACAGCCCACTTCTTCGGGTGCATATAGAATGGAACATATATTGAGGAGATATATATACACACGTACAGAGAGCATAATATGCCAACATTTTTATGGCTGACTTAAAACAACGCTTCCTTAGCTCTCGTCCCCTAACGCCCCTACTCTACTTGCGCTACATTGATGACATCTTCATCATCTGGACCCATGGAAAAGAAGCCCTTGAGGAATTTCACCATGATTTCAATAATTTCCATCCCACCATCAACCTCAGCCTAGATCAATCCACACAAGCGGTCCATTTCCTGGACACTACTGTGCTAATAAGCGATGGTCACATCAATACCACCCTATACCGGAAACCTACTGACCGCTACACTTACCTACATGCCTCCAGCTTCCATCCAGGACACACCACACGATCCATTGTCTACAGCCAAGCTCTAAGATATAACCGCATTTGCTCCAATCCCTCGGATAGAGACAAGCACCTACAAGATCTCTATCAAGCATTCTTAAAACTACAATACCCACCTGCTGAAGTGAAAAAACAGATTGACAGAGCCAGACGAGTACCCAGAAGTCACCTCCTACAAGACAGGCCCAACAAAGAAAATAACAGAACACCACTAGCTGTCACCTTCAGCCCCCAACTAAAACCTCTCCAGCGCATCATCAGAGATCTACAACCTATCCTGAAAGATGATCCTTTACTCTCACAGATCTTGGGAGACAGACCTGTCCTCGCTTACAGACAACCCCCAACCTAAAGCAAATACTCACCAGCAACCACACATCACTGAACAAAACCACTAACCCAGGAACCTATCCTTGTAACAAACCCCGATGCCAACTCTGTCCACATATCTATTCAAGTGACATCATCATAGGACCTATTCACATCAGCCATACCATCAGGGGCTCGTTCACCTGCACATCTACCAATGTGATATATGCCATCATGTGCCAGCAATGTCCCTCTGCCATGTACATTGGCCAAACCGGACAGTCTCTACGCAAAAGAATTAATGGACACAAATCTGACATCAGGAATCAAAATACTCAAAAACCAGTGGGAGAACACTTTAACCTGTCTGGTCATTCAGTGACAGACCTGCGGGTGGCTATATTACAACAGAAAAACTTCAAAAACAGACTCCAAAGAGAGACTGCTGAGCTAGAATTGATATGCAAACTAGACACAATCAACTCCGGTTTGAATAAGGACTGGGAATGGCTGAGCCATTACAAACATTGACTCTATCTCCCCTTGTAAGTATTCTCACACTTATTATCAAACTGTCTGTACTGGGCTAGCTTGATTATCACTTCAAAAGTTTTTTTTCTCTTAATTAATTGGCCTCTCAGAGTTGGTAAGACAACTCCCACCTGTTTATGCTCTCTGTACGTGTGTATATATATCTCCTCAATATATGTTCCATTCTATATGCATCCGAAGAAGTGGGCTGTAGTCCACGAAAGCTTATGCTCTAATAAATTTGTTAGTCTCTAAGGTGCCACAAGTACTCCTGTTCTTCTTTTTGTAAAACCAGTGTAAGTATGCTCAAAAAGTGCCCCCTGGATTATATTTGTTTTCACTATTTTTGCTTCATTGTTGCAGTATCTAAAACAACACATCTGTCTTGATGTACTGTAATTAGTCAATTATTTTGAAGTTTGAATTCTAATGAGTCATTCAACATTCCTAATTAGAAAATGTTAAACAGCATTTAGCCAGAAAAGAAAGGATCACATTCAAATAAAAGAAAAAAAGCTATAACATAGCTCCCTGCCTTTTAGAAAAGTATTGCTCTGGTTGTTTATGTTGAAATTAGCTCTTAATTCAGCTGTTGCTTTGTAATAATGTCCTATGAGTATTACATGCAACAAAAGGGGGGGGGGGGAGGACAGTTCAGCAAAAGAGCAATTGCTTTAAAAAAAAAAAAAAGCACACCTCTAACTATGTCTAAGTTTATATTTCAGCTGGGAAATGTGATTCCCAGCTTGTGCAAGTGTGCTTGAGCTAGCAGCTAAAAATAGCATGGTGGCATGTGCTAGCCGCCTGAGTGCATACCCAGGGGTCAGGTAGGATTGTACTTGGGGCAGCTAGCTCTAGTGCCTGCGTGCCAACATGGACATGTTGCTATTTTTAGGTGCTAGCTCGAGCCATGCTAGCATGGTTACATCAATGCGAGCAGGAAATCACACCTCCCAGCTTTAACCCACTGTTAAAAAGGACATATCAAGAAGCTTATGCTAAAAATAAAGGATTTATATTCCAAATAATGGTTTTAAGAACATTTATATTAATGTCCTTGTGTGATTTTTTTTTTTAAACATTAATTGACAGTTCATTTGTTTAGAGTTTGTGATGGGGCATACAGGCCCCTACACTGGCAAGGTGGTGTTCAGCTCCTCAAATTCATAAAGGGGGGTTAAAATCACCATAGTGTCTATATTCTGGGGAGGGGGTGGAATTGCAGGTGCATACTAGATAGGAGTACTAATAAAATCTCATGCTGCTGTGCACATGTAGAGAGCTGGCTCAGGACAAATTCTTGATGGTGGAATCTCCATTCTTAGAGGTTTTTAAGGCCTGGCTTTACAAAGCCCTGACTGGGATGATTTAGTTGGGGTTGGTCCTGTTTTGAGCAGGGGTTTGGACTAGATGATTTCCTAAGATCTCTTCCAACCCTAATCTTCTATGATTCTATGAGGGGATCAGGTGAACATTTACACTCTTGGATGATCCCATAAACATCCACATATCACCAATTCCAAGTGTCCGCCCCTCAGTTTTTTATCTTTATCTGTTGTCACTACGAATAGTGTCTGTTCAGATATCCACAAGATTCTTGATCTTACAAGAATCCAGGGATGCATGTGCCTCAAATTGCTTAACATTGATTTTAATAAAAACAACAAGAAGTCTGGTGGCACCTTAAAGACTAACAGATTTATTTGGGCATAAGCTTTCGTGGGTAAAAACCTCACTTCTTCGGATGCATAGAGTGAAAGTTACAGATGCAGGCATTATATACTGAAACATGAAGAGCAGGGAGTTACTTCGCAAGTGGAGAATCAATGTTGACAGGGCCAATTCAATCAGGGTGGATGTAGTCCACTCCCAATAATAGATGAGGAGGTGTCAATAAATCTGTTAGTCTTTATGGTGCCATCAGACTCTTTGTTGTTTTTGTAGATACAGACTAACACGGCTACCCCCTGATAATTGATTTTGATGACTATTTGGTCCTTTGTCAAAAGATTAGTATGCCAGTACCTTGCCAAGACAGGAAATTTTGGACAATGCCTTGCACTGAATGAGATTTCAGAGTCTTCCATTGTTCTATAGTGTCATATTTATTCAATAGAGATTCATTCTCTATTGCATTTCAAGGTGGCATTGAGTGTCATACTGAAGTAGTAAGTGGGAGCAGAGGGATGGCAAAGCAATGATTGGCTAAAAATTATTAACCACCGCAAGAAACAGTGAGGAAATTGAAACAAGAGCAATTGTAAACTGTAGGCAAGGCAAAAAGCATTGAAGCCAAGGATCTTGTCCTTTCAGAAGGAATTCTACTCCTAACCCAGGCATTGAACCATGGAGAATCTCTCCCCTTGAGTAAAGCTCATCCCTATTGTCATTATACTGGCACCAGAAATTTCATAAAATAATCACTTAATAAATAATCTTGTCAATGGATAGGAATATTTTTAATTACGTTCATGGTTAATTAGCTTCTGGTGCACATATTGTTTACTAGATACATAATATTGGCTTAGTTTGTCATTTATAGATACAGCAATTGTATATACCGTATATACTCATTCATAAGCCGAATTTTTTTAGTAAAAAAGGGAAGCACCAGAAAAGGGGTTCGGCTTACGAACGTGTATAGAAAGGGAGAGGTGGGACACAGTCCCTCCCCCCAACAGAGGGAGCCAGGAGAGACAGCACAGAGAGAAGGGAAGAGGCGGGGCCAGAGTCTCTCTGCTTCTGGCCACGTTGCTCTCCCTCCAGCCTCCAAAGCAGCTGCAGCTCTGGTGCTGACAGGCTGCAGCCGCACCACCCGGCCCGTCGGAGCACACTGCGGCCGCGCCGCCCGGCCCAGCCCACTGGAACATGCTGCGACCGCATCGCCTGGTCTGGTCCGCCAGAGCAGGCTGTGACCGCGCTGCCCAGCCAGCAGGAGCAGCTCCGGCCAGTCAGAGACATCCTCCCCTGGCCCTCTGCAGATAAGGTGGGAAGGGATAGGATGGGGAGAGTGTGGGGGTCCTGGGCTAGGGGTGGGGTCATGTGGGGGGTGGTCACAGGGGTTACTCCCCTAAATCCCAGCTTCTCCCCCCATAACAAAATTCCCCACCAGTTGCTGTCCCGGCCCATCAGGGTAAGCAGCTGGTGCGCCGGGACGCTTTGTTTACTTAGTTTACCTCTGTACCCACAGACGTTGTAAACAAACCATCTCAGCCCGCCATTGGCTTATCCTGATGGCCCGGGAGCCAAAGTTTGCTGACTCCTGAATTATAGGGTCAGCTTATGAACGGGTTATAAAATGTTTCCATTTTTACTTATCCATCTTGGGGGGTTCGGCTTAGAAACGAAGTGGCTTATGATCAAGTATATACAGTAATTCTGCATTTGCTGTATCTGTATTCAGTTTGCCAGTTTGACATATAGTAATGCAGTTTCAAATAAAAAAAAACCATGTCAAGGTGTGTGTCTTAAATTTTTTATTGATTTACCACGTGTAATGTCTATCTGAGCCAAAACATTTAATGTGTGAAAAAGCCAGCTTAAAGAGAGAGGCTGTGTTCCATCATATAAAGATGTATCTATGAAAAAGTCTCATTATACAAGAGTTATCTGCTCAAATTGACAAAGGATGATGATAATCAACAAATATGGAGTTCTAGTCTATATAGGTACTTATAATGTGTTCATCACTGTAGTATCATTTGCTAGGGAGATTGTGGAATTTCCATCATTGGCGTTTTTTAAGAACAGGTTAAACAAACACCTGTCAGGAATGGTCTAGTTATTACATAATCCTCCTTAAGTGCAGGGGACTGGACTGGATGACCTCTCTCAAGATCCCTTCTGGTACTACACTTCCATGATTCTGAGTGCCTTCCAGTAGTGCATAAAGAAGTATGACTACACCTTTGTCACAAATTGTTTGTTCATTCATCCCCTCCCCCAGGAGAAGAGGTGTGTTCAGTAAAGAGTCCTGTTTTGGGAGGGTTTTAGATTTTCTTAGTTTTTTTTCTTTGTTTGTTGGCCTTGTTGGAGAAGGCAACATCAAAGAAATGTATCTTGCACTTAGAATGGAAGGTGGTGAGGTCTGTAATGGTGCTTAGTTCTTGGGGGATTTCATTCCACAGTCTTGGTCCAGCTCCATAAGAAAGTTCTGTCATCGGCACAGATGAGCTTTAACCCTATTTTAGAGAGTTAAACCGTTGTCATGGAGTGAAATTGTAGACCATGGTCTTCATCTCATAGCTTCAGGTGGTCTTTTAGATATCCTGAGCTCAGACCCTGGACTTGGTAGGACTGTCCAGTGAGCGTATCTCAGAAATATTTAAGCCAAATTTAATATCTTTATTAATTATATAGAAGACTGATAATTTCTTAAGGGAAACTACAAATGAAAGTAAATTTAGAGGAGATGCAAACACACACACACACAAAGTAACCCAAATGGCTCTAGAAAGGTTTGTTAACAAGAGGAGACTCTGCTTGGAAAATTGAAAATTACATCCTCTGAGGAGAGAAATAAAATTTTGAGATTACAAGGGATGTAGCTTTTACAACTTTCTTCCTTCAGACAACTTTTACAGTCCATAAGGAAGGAGATGAGGTTAAACAGGGTAAGATACCTACATTACTTTTATTACAATGAAATATTTACAGTGCATGGATGGACTGATTGGGGTGGGCTGAGGTCCCTTCAGGGGTAGCATTACCAAGTCACCTTTCTGTCCTTCAAAGGCTGGCCAACAATTTGAGAACATAGCAATTTTGATAGTACTATAATGGAAAAGAGAAGTGGCTTTCCAGTACAGTGGAAGACACCTGGCCTCCTATGCCAGGGAGATGTTTCTGATATTGGTGAAATCTCTACATATTGTTTTTAAACCTGAAGACCAAGTTTGGATTTCTGCTACATCAAAAAATTGCTGAATTATGCTTACAGGCATGGATGGCAGTTGGAGAGAAAATTGACTGTATTCTAAGCTAGAAAATGGAGTTCCCATGGAATAAGAACAGAGAACCACAAACAATGTTCTCCCACCCCCTACCCTTCTTTCATTGCCAGGAAGTCCAGCCCCTGTGTCCAGCAAACAGAACTGAAAGGGACAGGGAAGCAGAGAGTAGCATCACAAGTGTATTTTCTTCCCTGAGCTTTTGGCTTAACACTGCAAGCCAGTTGCCTCTCCACTGCTAAGGGACATGGTATTGTGTTCTTGCAACCACTGGGACAAATACTTCACCAACCCTCGCTTCTCCTGGCTTCTGCAGAGTGGCTCGGCACAGGACATCACATGACCACACACCAGCATCTGGGAATGGTAAAATGCATTTGCAATGGTCATAGAGATAATGGACCACTCTGAATTTCCTTGGGCAAACAAATGGATCCCTTTCCCCATTTCTCTTCCTGTTCTATCCCCATCCAGACCCTTTTATAGCCTGCACCATCCCTTCCCCTCCACCCACAGTCAACTCCACCCAGGAACTATTGCTGGTCAGAGTGCTGACCGACAAATTCACAGACACACAGGGGAACAAGGACTGCTCATTAATACTCTATCTTCCACTAAATGCTTTACATTGACTCATGGGATTTCAATAAAATAATTGATTTACAAAGTCTTGCTCAGGCAATGTCAGGGTAAGGCTTCATGAGCCACGGTAAGAGACAGTATGTGGGATTTCCCCAAAATAAATGTTGGCACAGTAATACATAGTCACATCATTTTGGGGGGAATAGAGTCCCTGCTTCCCCCAGCAGTACAACCCCAACCTCATGTGCATTGTGGCATCATGGTCCTTCCCCATTTTTCCAATGTTCATATTCA
The DNA here is from genome assembly GCF_027887155.1 of Malaclemys terrapin pileata. Taxonomy (NCBI): domain Eukaryota; kingdom Metazoa; phylum Chordata; order Testudines; family Emydidae; genus Malaclemys; species Malaclemys terrapin. The sequence continues at coordinate 130,481,045 of NC_071507.1, forward strand.
TGAACTGAGCCCTGTGGTCCACTAAACCTCAGAGAACCAGTTAATAATAACCTTTGTAGTTCACACATTCACTGGCCCCTTTCGGTGGGCAAAGTATAGTGTTCCATCTGTTGCCCCCACACAGTTTGAAAACCCTATCCCCTTTGAAATACTGCTATAGTTTCAGAGACTTGGGTTATGGCAACTGCCCATGGGTGGATCACAGTTTTTGTAGCCCCAACATGACTTCCCAACTCCAAACTGGTTGGCATCTGACTGTCAGGCAGCTGTCAGGAGTTGCTAGCTTCCAAAGGGCAATAGCCACACACATGTGCACTGGTATGGGTTTCTGAAAATGAGTGGTCTGGTGCTGGAAGGTTGGTGCATGCTGCTTGCACAACTCCATGAAGGTCTGCTTCCTCATTCTGAAGTGCTGAAGCCATTGGCATCATCCCAGGTTTCTAAGATGATGGCTTCCCACCACACTAAGCCGGTTCTTCAGGACCAGAAAAGGCAGTTCATCCATGGGCATACCAAGTGGATTTTCATCCCCCCTGACTCTCGGGTCAGCCATCATCTTCACCATCTGAAATCTCTCTGTACCAGTTCTGTCCTGTATCTGATACTGCACCACATGTACATTTGTCCAGTGAGGTGACCCATATCTTCATGGTCTTGTTCCAGGTCTCCAACATAGTTTGGCAGAAAGGAGAGATGGCAGAGTGCTGTCGTCATCAAATATGTGACAGCAGCGTACAGTGCCAGCAATATGCAACAAGACAGTTTCTAGAATGTCTCTGGTTATGCACAGGACTCTGGGATACCACCCCTGAAATGTGAGTGGTAACATTAGTGCATATTGAAAAGGGGCAGTCTGAATGCAGGATTATGCCTGGACACAGCATATACCTGTGCCCAGAACATCATATGTGGACACTCCACACTGGTACAGGGTACATGGTCTGGTCTGTACATGGACCTGTAACTGTGTAGCTATACCCATAGAGTTAGTAACTATCAGGTTATTTTTTTCTGACTGGACTAGAATCACTGGCATGTCTTTCTAATCTATGACTTTTCAGCTTTTAATAATTCTACTATTTCATTATCCATCAAATCATACTAGGACTGATTTCTCCCTCCTTCTGAGGTTGTTTTTCTTCTTTGATACCCCTGAAAATCAATACCCATATACATATTTAAATCTACAGAATCTGCACTTTAGGCTATTTGAAGTGAGATTTTTCCTGATGAAGCTGTTCCCTTAGTCAAATCCCTCCCTCAGCCTAGTTGGGTGAAGGTTGTAGGAAAAAAAAGTGTCAGATTTGTGATTTATTCCTAAAGCTTTTAGCTTTAATAGCCTTGTGCTGTATGTTAAGTTATTGTTTTTGTGATGTAGTGAACATGCATGCTCCTGATGTGCGCAGAAGATAAATGTGTGATTGAAGTGAATGGGTAGATTCTTAAAAGGAGTGAATGTTTATGTAAAGGGATTAAATAAAACATGTGACAGGCACATTAATGTGTGGGGTTAAGTCTACCCTTAACATCTCTCTTCTTCAAAACAGAAAGTCTAGTCCACACAAATCAAACAGCCTTATTTCAGAAGCCTTCACTCTTATCCTGTTTTTTCCCTACTACAAAACAAAATGTATCTATCTTTTAAACAAACAAGTGCAAAACTATTTAAACTTATTTCAAAGAAAAGGAAACCATTTCTTATTTGAAAGTAACCTCATCCAATGTGTTTATTTGGACAACACAGAATTACAGAAATGTAGGACTGGAAGGCACCTCAAGAAGTCTTCTAGTCCATTCCTCTCCATGTGTTCTAAGTACATGTGGTATTGTGTATGCTGCATTCTACAAGGCAGGGGCTGTCACTGCAAATGGGTATGACCAAAAATAGGTTTCAGTGGCCAGAGCAGAATTTGTGCAATTCAGTGGACATCTGTATTATACTATTTTAACAATCCCTGCACAATTTGTATCTTTTAGTTCTGTCCTAATGGAGTATTTGCACTAAGATTTGTTATTTTATATGATAATGGTGAAAGGCTCCAATAAGAGTTGGGGGTCTCATTGTGTACATTGGTAGATAGGATTCCTACCCTGAAGAGCTTAATCTCTGATCCTCGAAACAGTTAGGCATATGTTTAGTTTCAAGCATGTGTTTAATCCCATTGAATTAATTGGGCTGCTCATACTCAAAGTTAAGCATATGCAGGAGCTTTGCCCATATATGGGCCTTATTAAAGAGATGACACAAATGAATGGAACCAATGAAGGAGGGGAGGACGAAGGCCAGAGTTATACGATTACATGGTTATAATTACCATGAAATTGCAAATGCAGCGCTGCCCCTTATGGGGCTAGGAGACCAGCAGGGACCCATGGTTGCCCAAGAAGCAGTGTGACTCCTTATTGGTGTCCAGAACAAGAGGGTTTAAAGTACATTGATCAGTTATATGTAAAAATGAGAACTGAAAGAGATGAAGCACTATTTCCCACCAAATAATTTCTGGAGGAAATTTGCCTGTGTAAACTGTAACTCTGTAGTGGACTTGAGACCCACCCTAAGCCAACCCAAACTAATACTGCAGAAGATCTAGGTTCTGTTCCTTGGTCTCTCACTGACGTATTATGTGATTTGTGGGCAAGTCACTTCACCTGTCTGTGCCTTGGTTTTCCCATCTTTAAAATGGGAATAGTGATACAGATCTCTTTTTTAAAAGCACTGCAAGATCTATGGAAGTATAAGAATTAGAGATTATTATTTGCTATTATTCATTTCTAGCTGAGACACTTAAGGAAAACAAGTGACAAAGAGTCCTGTGGCACCTTATAGACTAACAGAAGTATTGGAGCATAAGCTTTCCTGGGTGAATACTCACTTCATCAGACAAAGTAGGTATTCACCCACGAAAGCTTATGCTCCAATACTTCTGTTAGTCTATAAGGTGCCACAGGACTCTGTCGCTTTTTACAGATCCAGACTAACACGGCTACCCCTCTGAAACTTAAGGAAAACAAAACATCCAGAGGGGTTTTTTTTTTGTTTTTTGTTTTTTGTTTTTAATTGTACTCTCCCATGAGAGCTCAGAGGAGGGGTAGGAAAACTGGCCACAGCCTTCTTGAGAATTTACCCAAAATAGTTCTGTGAGGAATAGCAGTTTGTACCCCTATTGAGCGAACAGGGGGAGGAGTGGGCTCTATATTTGGGCATCCATGATCATTCTACCACTCTTCTCTTCAGATCCACATGAGGCTAGTCCCATCCACAAGGAGACTACAGCCTGCATTATCACTGGGTTCTGCTCTTCCCTTCCCAAGTCTGGCTCTCAAGTAATATGGCTCCATTGGAGCTATCATAGCTTGATGGCTGTGCAAAGGATTCTCTATGACAGGGCTCCTCATCTGGGAGAGGCACCTGAGGAGAGCTAAAATATGCTTAGGCTGTATAAACTTTCCTGGGGCTTACCCAAAGGGTTACTGGGTGAGGCTGTGTGGGAAGATCCCCTCCCCATGGATGGTTTACTAAATGATGGAGAGCTATCCATGGGTCCACAGATAGGGGGAGTGGTACAGTGGAGACAGCCAGAGCCTATCCATGAGCACAGAGTCTCCTTTGGGCACAGATCTAGGTAGTATGATCTGGTTAATTATTATTGAAGAGCATTAACTGATATAAATATGACTTGGATTCAGAGTAACCTGGTGCATTTCTGATCTGTAAGTGAAAACATACAATTTACATTAAAAGAGTGATTTCTGTTCCCAGCAGTCCTATTGCCAATCTGTTTTCTATTAGACCCATAACTGCAGTGCTGTATTTATCTACTGCTGTTTTCCACAGTCAGTAAGTATAGAAAAAATACTGCACGCATAGCAGTTGATAGGGTATCAAGATAGTTTACTTCCTGACACTAAAAGATTAGTGAATCTCCTTTCTACTCTCCTTGAGCATGTAGAATATGGTACTCACTCCATTTTAAAGGTTCATTAAATCAATAGCGCCTACCACTTCTATTTTTATTTAGCAATACGTCACTTAAAGTGGCAAGCTTTTTATGAGTCATAACTTATGCAAACAACTTCAAACCATTGCAGAGATAACAAATATAGCTCTGGATCCCTAGAGGACTACAAGAGTCGCGCATTTATAGTCCTGGACAATGTCACAAAAGGAATGGACAACAATCCTCAGGTTTGTAAAATCAGGAATACTTTCAGTTATTCTGTAGGGGGCAGCAGAATCTAAACAAAATAAGTAAGAAAGAGTGAGGTGGTGGGGAGAGGAACACTGAGTTGCCTACCCCCCACACACACCATATATGGGTAGGTACAATGTACCTGAATTATTGCAAAATTAACAACATTCCACAATTAAAATTCTTTATATTAGCAAACACAGGTTGCATGTATTCCTTTTTATCTAAATCTCTTCTTTTATATACAGACTTACTGAAGCTGAACAAAACCAGTGAGATTAAAATTAACACACAAATTGTTTTTCCTCCCTTTGGGCAGGAAAATATTGTTTACAAGAAAAATGCAATTATATGTAAATATTTATGAAAACAGGAAAAAAGTCAAACATCAGAGGGGTTGTGTGTGTTTTGTGCGTGACTGTGAGTGTAAGGTAGCAAAAATAATACATGGTAGAATACTTGATTGCCACCAAGTCATAACTGGGAACTTATTTTATAAATGAAACATTTTCTACTCTTGTTCTTCCCCTCCCGCCCGCAATAATTAATTGTAAATTGTAAGACAGAGCCTCACTGAAAGGAATTTAGGTTTTAATTAACCATGAATATAGATAAGTCCTGGTTTCTGTCACTCTTGAAAATACTAGAATTAGATATTCAGTGCAAGGACAACTATCTCCCCCACCCTCCAGTCCCTCCAACAATACTGTTACAATAGAAAAGAATTAAGAAAGCAACAGGGAAAATAATCTGCTTGGATGATTCTGTGTGGAGAATCCAATCTGGCCATAGGTTTAAATGGAACTACTTTAAGTAAAGGGCAACGTTTTTCATTTTATGAGACATGTGGAGCAACCTGTGTGACCATGTGACTGGGAGGTTGTAGAAATCATTATCTTTCACTGCTACAACTCCAGGTCTTTGATAAAATAACTTGAATGTGGAGCTGCAGAAAATAAACTGTAAGCAGTACCCACAGCTCACTTTCCTTGGCTTTATTTTGAAACTTATTATTTTGCCAAAGACTTCCTGGAAATAAAGTGTTGGTTTTGCTTATGTTTGTTTATTTGGATCCTACACATTAATAATACCATTTCTTATGAAAACCCTCAAATGGTGGTTTTCAATTGACTCGGAATACATAGAGGGAAGTAAATAAAATTATAAGAGCAATTGTTGTAAGAAGTACTTTAGAACACAGAAAAATGGTATTTGTGTGATACAGTCTATCCCGAGGCTGCTTGTTAATATATTGCAAGCAGCTGAACCTATGCATTGTAATGGAGATTTCAGTGCTGTAATGTAGCACACACAACAACCCATTTAAGGAGACACAATGGTAAATAAAAATCAAAATGTTAAATGCCTACATGTAAAGCAACAAACTATACTGAGAATTCCATGTGAGATTATTATAAATGCTTATATCTCAATTGGAGTACTGGTCACCTTGCACTCTTGTTAAAGTATCTTCCTCTTCTTATTATCCTGAGAAATCATTCTGCTCAGTCACAGAAGCTCTTTCTCTTCCCAAAACTGCTGTTGGTGTAAGATGTTTGAAACAAAGCATTTTGCTGCCACACAATGCAATATCACAATATTTTCAAGGCAGTGATGGGTAAACCTCAGAATGTTTGGAGAGTCATTTAGGAGAGGCACCTAACTGTTCACAAAGTAGTTTTGTAGTTTTCTTCACAGAAGAGGTATTTATCCAGCCAAAAATTGAGTTTTGAAAGCAATAAGTGAAGCTGCATGATTTCTACAGAGCAAAGATATATTTTTTTCTTTTCTTATATCTTTCTCTTTTCTGTATATGAACAAGCAACATGCAGTCACTTGAGGCAACTTGTTAATATCTGTGAGAGTTTGATATGTGCATAGAATGTAGCACTAGAAACTAGTATTCATTAGTGAAGACTGTCATGAATCAATACTTTAAACCCCCCCGCCCCCTTAGATTACCTAAGCCTGGCAGTTTATGAGCCTATCAAGGATATTTGTGTTAGATGAGGACCTCATGCACGAGACAAAGCCATATTTTACAGTAACTGACCAATTTAAAATATCACCAAAGTTTCCAGTAAAAATTAGTCTGATCTTTAGTTAAAGACCTGTGCTAGGCATCTGTTTTATTATTAATACTATTAGCTTGTTTTTTGCTGAGTTTTTGAGGTTACTTAAGAAAAATAAATTTATTTACTTCGTGCATATATATAAAACTGAAAAAAGAAACCTGTTATTAATGGCCACCAATGATTCTGTGCATGCTTTAAAGTAATGTCAAAGTAGACAAGTGTCACTTAGGCTATTTTCTAACACTAACCTCTGAAATAATTTTATTTCAACAACCTTTTCAATTGTCCCTGTGGAAGTGCTTCAGACCCCATATAAACTGGAAAGTGTCAAAAACTGTCAGCAATCCATATTCCCCAGCAATTCAATGTTGAAATATCAACTCATTAAAAAACATGAGTTGGTTCCTTTAAAAGAAAATAAATAATGCTCTGCTGAACAACATAGTTTCTGTGTTTGTACAGCTTTAGGGTCAGATTCTGTGACACTTAATCACGTTAGCACCTGATGCTGTTCATTGTCCCAGTGATCTCAGGCAATTTTTGATTAACATACTGCTCATTGTAATGGTGACAGGATCTTGGCATTTCTATTCAAATATTGGATTCTTTACCTGGATGTAGTTGCCCTGAAAATCTCATGTAAACAGTACTTGTGGACTGTGGTTGAAAGCCTTTATTTCTCAGGTCTCATAGGTATTCAACACAAACAGCAATTCTGTTTGCACCTTGCTGTTGTGTCTTGTGAAAAGCACTGAAGACCCTTAAGCTTCAGGATGTCTTTTGGGGTGGGAAAGAGAGTGTTGTCATAAACTTCCTACTTTGCTCTGTATGTGCAAAGATTCTCTTTCTGATCTGGTAAATAACTCACTCACTAATGCCCGCCACACCAATCGGGGTATGGGCCGCCAACCACAGATCTCCAGAGTCCTCTATCCTGGGCCATTTGCTCTAACTGATTCCACATATAGCCCATTTTTAAGCTATCAGCCTGAAGGTCGCGTCGCCAGGTGTTTCTTGGACAGCCCTCTTTTCCGCTTGCTTTGGGGATTCCATCACAATGCCTGTCTAGTGATGTTGGTTGGCTGCTTGCGTAGTGTGTGTCCTATCCAACCCCACCTTCTCCTTTTAATTTCTTCCTCTGCTGGAAGTTGATGGGTCCTCTCCAAGAGGTAGGTGTTGCTGATGGTGTCTGGCCAATGGATCTGGAGAATCCTTCTAAGGCAACTATTTATGAAGGTCTGGATCTTCCTGGTTGTTGTTTTAGTTGTCCTCCAGGTTTCAGCTCCATACAATAAGACTGACTTCACGTTGGAGTTGAACAGTTGAATCTTTGTTGCCAGAGACAGCTCTCTGGAGCTCCAGATGTTCTTGAGCTGTAAGAAAGCTGCTCTTGCCTTACTGATCCTTGCTTTGATGTCTTGCTGTGCCACCCTGTTGGTCGATGATACTGCCTAAGTAGGTAAAGGACTGCACTTCTTCCAGAGGGCTTCTGTTCAGTGTGACTGGGTCATTACTGATGGAGTTAATCTTGAGGATCTTGGTCTTGTCCTTGTGGATGTTGAGGCCAACCTGTGATGACGTGGCTGCCACTACGTTGGTCTTCTCTTGCATCTGCTGTTTGCTATGCAAAAGGAGTGCAAGGTCGTCGGCAAAGTCCAGGTCATCAAGCTGGGTCCACAACGTCCACTGGATTCCGTTCCTGCGCTCATAAGTGGATATCTTAATAATCCAATCAATGACAAGGAGAAAAAGAAATGGTGACAACAAGCATCCTTGTCTGACTCCGGTTCGCACCTGGAAGCTGTTTGTAACCTGCCCTCCATGGATCACTCTACAGTGTATGCCGTCATATAAGTTCTTAATCAGGTTAACCACCTTTACTGGGATGCCATAGTGCCGAAGGAGCTTCCAGAGAGTCTCTTGATCCACGCTATCAAATGCTTTCTCATAGTCAACAAAGTTGATGTATAACGAGGAGTTCCACTCCATAGACTGCTCGACTATGATGCGGATCGTTGCTATCTGGTCCGTACATGATCTATTTTGCCGGAAACCTGCCTGCTCATCTCGTAGCTGTGGATTGATGGCATCCTTCATTCTCTCTAAGAGGACTCAGTTGAAGACCTTCCCTGGCACTGACAGAATTGTGATTCCTCTGTAGTTGACACAATTGCTGAGGTCTCCTTTCTTGGGGATTTTAATAAGGTATCCTTCTTTCCAGTCTGCTGGAATCACTTCTTCTTCTCATATCTTCTCAAAGAGGGGGTACAGCATTTCCACTGAAGCATCCAGATCTACTTTCAGGGCCTCTGCTGGGATATCGTCAGGTCCAGCCACCTTCCTGTTCTTCATCATAGTGATGGCTTTTCTGATCTCATCTCTGGTTGGTCTGTCACAATTGATTGGAAGGTCTTCGTTGGCTGGGTCAATGTCTGGTGGATTTAGTGGTGTTGGTCTATTCAGGAGTTCCTCAAAATGCTCCGCCCATCTATTCATCTGTTGTTCTATTTCTGTTATAGACTTTCCCTGCTTGTCTTTGACAGGACGTTCTGGCTTGCTGAACTTTCCAGACAGTTGCTTGGTAATGTCATACAGCTGTTTCATATTACCGTTGTATGCTGCCTGCTCCGCTTCTGCTGCCAGTCCATCCACATAATCTCTCTTATCCTTCCTAATATTCCTCTTCACTACTCTATGGGCTTCAGCATACTCTTTTTGCGCTTTAGCCTTTGCTGCTCTAGTCCTGCTGTTATTAACTACTGCCTTCTTTTTCTTTCTATCTTCTATCTTAGTCAAGGTCTCTGCTGTGATCCACTCTTTCTGTTGGTATTTCTTGATTCCAAGCACTTTCTGGCATGCTGACCTAAGTGTCTCTCTCACTTTCTGCCATCTGTTGGATACACTGTCTTCCTCTTCCTCAGACCGATCCTGTAGTACTGAAAACTTATTCTTCAGCGTCTGTCCAAAATCTTCCTGGATCTTATGATCCTTCAAAAGGCTGACATTGTACTTCACTCTTCTATCTGATACATCTATCCAGTTCTTCTTCAACTTCAGCTTCAATCTGGCCACCACTAAGTGATGGTCGGATGCTACGTCTGCTCCTCTTCTAACTCTAACGTCCTGCAAAGATCTTCTGAACTTCTTGCTAATACAGACATGATCGATCTGGTTTTCTATCGTGTCTCCTGGCGATACCCAGGTACTCTTGTGGATCTGCTTGTGAGGAAAGATCCTACCTCCTATGACCAGGTTATTAAGTGCACACAGATCCACAAATCTCTCTCCATTCTCACTCATCTCTCCCAGAGTATGGGTCCCCATGACTTGTTCATATCCTGTGTTGTCAGGTCCAATTTTGGTATTAAAGTTTCCCATAAGGATGGTGATGTCTTTGTCTGGGAGAATCTCTAATATTTTCTGAAGTCTATTGTAAAAATAGTCTTTGTCCTCCTTTTCACTGTCATTGGTTGGAGCATAGCACTGTACAATGTTCATCTTAATCCTCTTCATTTTAGTTCTGAAGGATGCTGTGATGATCCTGGAACCATGTGTCTTCCAACCAATCAGTGCTCTCTGTGCCTGCTTGGACAACATGAAGTCTACTCCCTGTGTGTGGGGTGTGTCGCTCTCTGCATGTCCGGAATACAGCAACAACTCTCCTGTCAACAGTTGTCTCTGTCCAGCTTGCGTCCATCTTGTCTCGCTAATGCCTAGTATGGTCAGGTTGTTGCTCCTCATCTCTGCTGCGACCTGCGCCGTCTTTCTTAACTCGTACATGGTCCTCACGTTCCATGTACCAATCGTAATCCTCCTGGTTGCAAGAAGGGTAATCGGCTTTGTGGCTTCCTCACGACTTTCACCATCCTGCGTCATGCGTCTTCGAATTGAAGACCCTTCTTTTTCCAGGCTAAAAGTCTCTGTTATCTCTATTTTTGGTGTTTCTGTAGCAAGTTGATTTTTTTATGGGGTGAAGTTGATAGCCCCACGCCCAACCCTCCTCCTTTATCCTGACTTGGGACAGGCAGATGGCCCCAAAGGACCTCTCTGGTGGAGTTGATCTGGTAAATGAAGCCCATAATAAATTTGGGATTATAATCCAGACTTCCCCCTGTACATGATCTTCTATAAAACTCTTCTCACCTTCCTTTATATTATGTTGACTTTAGTGTTGTCTCCTGTTACCTTCCCTTCTCATCTCCTCCTTCCTTTTCTTTTCATATATTATATCACACCACTGATGATGTTCATTTAAAGTTTTGCTGCATAGGTTTAATACCAGAATGGACCATTATGATCATCTACTCTCACCTTGTGCATAATACAGGCCAAACCAAATTAGCAGAGGATGCTTAAGATCAGTTGACCTCCAGGTTATGGACCCAGCATGCTTCCTCTGCCCTACTCTATGTGAAGAAAAGTGGTTCTTTAATGGACACACAAGCATTTATTTCTTTCATATCTCTAATGAGAATGCGTTAATACTCTAATACTAAAAGAAACATGGGTGGATGAAACTATTAATATAGATAACCAATACAGCTAAGGCATAACTATAGGTTCTGGGGACTGGTTTCTTCAGAAGCAAAACAGTGTCATTTAATAATGATACCTAGCTGTTATGTAGCACTTTTCATCACTAGATCTGGACAATTTGACAGTGTTTTTAATTATACTATGTTATTTATGTTAATTATGTATTTTTTGTAAAGATAATGTCGCATATGGAGTAAAGTGGTGTACACACACAGCTAAGGACACTAAATAAAACTTCCTCCTAAGTCTTATTTATAATTCATCTCATTTGTAACTTCAAGTTTCAGAGTAACAGCCGTGTTAGTCTGTATCCGCAAAAAGAAGAACAGGAGTACTTGTGGCACCTTAGAGACTAACAAATTTATTAGAGCATAAGCTTTCGTGGACTACAGCCCACTTCTTCGGATGCATATAGAATGGAACATATAATGAGGAGATATATATACACACATACAGAGAGCATAAACAGGTGGGAGTTGTCTTACCAACTCTGAGAGGCCAATTAATTAAGAGAAAAAAAAAAACTTTTGAAGTGATAATCAAGCTAGCCGAGTACAGACAGTGTGATAAGAAGTGTGAGAGTACTTACAAGGGGAGATAGAGTCAACGTTTGTCATTCAGTGACAGACCTGCGGGTGGCTATATTACAACAGAAAAACTTCAAAAACAGACTCCAAAGAGAGACTGCAGAGCTAGAATTGATATGCAAACTAGACACAATCAACTCCGGTTTGAATAAGGACTGGGAATGGCTGAGCCATTACAAACGTTGACTCTATCTCCCCTTGTAAGTACTCTCACACTTCTTATCACACTGTCTGTACTCGGCTAGCTTGATTATCACTTCAAAAGTTTTTTTTTTTTCTCTTAATTAATTGGCCTCTCAGAGTTGGTGAGACAACTCCCACCTGTTTATGCTCTCTGTATGTGTGTATATATATCTCCTCAATATATGTTCCATTCTATATGCATCCGAAGAAGTGGGCTGTAGTCCACGAAAGCTTATGCTCTAATAAATTTGTTAGTCTCTAAGGTGCCACAAGTACTCCTGTTCTTCTTTTTGTAACTTCATTCTCTCTTCCCCATTTTATTCATGTTATTTTTAAGTGCATTTGAACTTGTAGATGAGTGAATAACTTTTATAATATTTCGTGCATTTCTCCATATTTTCTCTTCACAGGTTGTTTAGAATCACAATTTTTGCAAATGTATTCATCAGATCTACTTGCCAAATTCTATAACTAATTTTTGATCTGCAGATTATTTGTTTGTAACAAGTTTATATTGTGTAGACTGCCCTGAATACACAAGCAGTTTTGTGCACCATTCATGAATCAGGCCTCTCGCCCAATAATCATGAAATTGGCTGAAATAATGAAAAAAAAGAAAGGAAAAAAGGCTGGGGTCTTTTTATTTGCCATCTGGTTTCTGGGCCTGATTCTCCAACTTCTATCCACAAAAATTACTATAAACTTTTTTCCTCTTTTTTTTTAAAAAGGAAACTTGGCATATTCAATATTTCAGGACCCAGGGCTTTAAGAAGATCACCAAGGGTATGTCTACACTGCATGGTCATGGCTGGCCCAAGTCAGCTCACTCAGGCTCACAAAGTTCAGGCTGTGGGGCCCTAAAATTGCCGTATATATATTTGGACTCAGGGTGGAGACCAGGCTCTGATACCCCGTGATGGGGGAGGGTCCCAGAGTCCAGGCTCCAGCCTGAGCCCAAACATCTACACTGATATTTTGAGACCTGCACTTTGACCCCTGTAAGACTAAGTCAACTGACCCAGGGTCTGAGACTCGGTGCCATGGGTTTTTTATTGCAGTGTAGACATAGCACAAAAGAGCTAAGAGATAGTTGAGTATGATCCAGCAAAGCATTCAAGCACTTAATTTGCTGCATATATTAGGTTAATTTACCTCAGTAGGAAAACTCACATGTGTAAAGTTAAGCACATGCTTAAGTGCTTTGCTGGATCAAGTCCAAAATTCTTAGCCTTAAGCAAATGCCTAAGTCATTTCTGTTCGACAAAACACTTAAGCATATTGGGACTAGAGGCAATGTGTGGGGTCAACACGTGAGGTCATGTGCCTTCCCAGGGTGGGAGTCGGTTTGAGCATGGCAGAGCAGGACATGCCTGGGACACGCACCGGCAACTAACTCTCCCTCTGAGCCCTGCTAGAAGGCGCCTGGAACAGGGAAGAGAGACCGGGCTGGCAGCATAGTTCTGCCAGAGGGGGTGTGGGGGAGCCCCATCCCTTTCTTGCCCACAGCTGCAGTTACCAATGCTCAGCAGTAGGTGTCCAAAGCCTTCTTCAATCCGTGCCACACCAGCAGCAGGGAGGTGATGGGAGAACTGTGGAAGGAGCTGTGAGGGGAGTGGGGGCAAATTTGTACTGACTTGAAGTGGGTGTGGGATGCGCAGGGGGAGTGGGAAAGGTCCCCGGGGCCCCGAGTGCCTGCCCCTCCACCATCAAGTTACATGTCACCTCTGATTGGGACCTTGGCTCTGAAGGGATCACAAGAATGACTTAATGACAATGACGTAAAACAACTTCCTTCTCGGCATCAGACACTGAATACACATCTGATGAACAACAACATACCACTTTTACACAGGTCCTTTCCAGCATAGAACTGCACTTCAAAACAGCTGTTTCAAGAAACACTATCAGCACTAGTGTTAGAATGGATCAATGGATAGAAAGCTGGCTAGATCATCGGGCTCAACGATTACAGAGAGCGAAGCCTATTGAAAACCTGAGAAAGTTGCAAGAGGGAAGAAGACAGTCTCAGCCAAACTTCTTCTGTTTTTGGATTAAGTTTTAGTTTGATGGATGGCTAAAAATGTAAGAGTCTTACTTTGTCTGAATGGAATCACCAACCCCTCTTTTACATCTCTCTTTCCATTCTCTGCCATAATATTCTTCTCAGTCAGGAAAATTCCTGGGTCAGAAAATGCAGAATTAAAGCAAAATGAATGCTTTCCATACAACCCATTAGTCCTCATGATAAGGGTGCAGTATGATAAATGGAATAGAAGTCTAGGCCAAGCTTCAGCAGGTAATGGTGGCCTCTCAGCACATTTAATAGAGTTCTGTGTCCTACAACTGTGCCTGACTGATACACCACAGTTATTATTAAGGAAGCCGGGGCCAATTTCTATTTCTGGGTGCTGGGAGATTAGTTGTTTCGGAGGGAGGAGGAATACCAGTGGTTCCTATTCTCCCTTTCCCAGTCATCTGTCATTATGTTGGAATTATTGATAGGCTACTTTCCACTCCGTCAGTGCTCTTTGTTGTTTCCCAGGTACCAGACTACACAGAAATTGCTGCTGAAATCCTTTTCTCTGCCTGAGATTAAGGCATGACAATAGCAACACTAATCAGACATGGATTCTATGAGAGCCATATTCAGGTCCCTTAAGAGCTACAGTTTGATTACTATTGCCTTAAAGAATCTTTATCCCAGACCATAAGTTTTCTACATGTTGCCAGAAGACCCAGGGTAAACACTTACACTGATACGTTTTGCATTTAGAGTACTCTTTCCAGATTTGTAAAATAGGAAAACAGAAAAGAAAATAGTCCCACAGTTTAAAGACTTTCTAAACTTTCAATTAACTAACTTGATTCCTGACAAGGCTGGAATTATTTCATGTTTGTCACATTGGCTGATAGAACTGTTTCCAAGGAGGAGAAATCTCTCTTAGTTTAGTATGTATCTAAAACAACAACAAAGTGACAGTCCTAAGGCAGATTCATAATGACATTTCCTGTTTCTAGATTTCCAGAAGGGTTTCATTCCCAAATAATTTATTGCCAGTTTTAGGAAACAGGAAGCTATATAGGAGACTGCATTAGTGAATAGATTGTATATTGTTGCCCCTTCTTCCAACACGAATGTTTCTGCTGAGCAGTAGTGGATGGTGGAACTTGGCGGTTTGGCTTCTCAGGAAAGGAGATAATCAATTATGTAGAATCTGAATCTAACTTTCATTATATGTATACCAGTCCTGGAACAGAAGTGATCAAATAGCAAGCAGGCAATCCCTTTTTTCAGGAATGTCAGCCTAATACCAATGCCTAGTTCCCAAGGAGCAACTCTGCATCCAGAACTGACTAATTGAAGACCATGGCAGAGAATGAACTGTACTGTTGGTCACACAGCCCCTTCTACATGGACCTTGCATAACCAAAAAATAGCAATGACATAGCACATCTTCCCATGACAGAATCTTTCTTCACATACTAAGACAAGGAACGTGAAAGCCTGTAACTGTGCCACCTGAGACAACTTCCATAAGTATATCAAATGGTTCAGTGTTATTTTGGTAAGAGACAGCACCCTACAATGGATTAAAAGTTTATATATGTGGTTCTGGTCTCATTTATACAAATTTAAATCGGGAAGAAATGTACTGAAGTCTGTGTAGTTATTTCAGCACAAAGCCCAGTGAAATCAAAATCAGACCAGAAAGGTCTCAGATCTAGTCAAATTTGTCATTGACCATTGCATTTGTGTGCTCTTAAGTGGAGCTGAGTGAATAATTGACAGCAAATAATTTGTTTAATCAAATTAGTTCTTTTTTATGGAATGTTTGATCAGATTGTGACATTTTATATATATTCTGCATAATAATTTGAGAACATTTTTGGTGAGTTTTTTTTCCTTGTACTCAGTTGATCAAAGAGGTTTGCTATGAGAGTTTATTTTAAATTTAATCTACTGGAAGAGCCAAGAGAGAGAGGTCAAAGGATTAGGAAATTGTAGAACGTCTTTAAAAATTTCCATTTTTTGGTACATGAACCTTCTCAACATGTTATTCCTAAAATAGATTATGATTTATTTGCTGGAATCAGAGTTTATGTTAAATATTATGTCATCACATTCATACACTTGTATGTTTACATAGAATCCTAGTTGTGAAGGGCACAATCAGATCCTTGTCCAGCTAATTTACATGTGTCTGTGTTGTGGCTTTCACAAAGGGTGTTGGGAAACCCATTACCTTGTATTGCCAAGCACCATTACATCCCTTATAAAATACACCACTGCCAATGGGACTATGCAAGGTTATTATTGGCTTTCTGAAGGCATTTTGATTCCCTCACAAGTATATGTGTGTCTTTATTCATGTCATTCCCTATGCATGGAAAATTCTGCTGCTATGGTCTCCTTATTTAAACTCAGATTTCTTCCTTGAAGTCTACTGTGACCATGCCTAGTGTGGGTCATAGCTGAGAATACCATATTTAGGACAGACTAATAAAAAATAGGGAGATCACACCGCAAAACTGGTGGTTTATTCTATAATTAGATTTCACCAAGGCAATAAAAAAGTGAGCTCCTGTATTTTTACAATGGTTAACAAGAAGCCAAAACACAGTCCCCTTAGGCAATCCAGTCCCTATCACCACCCAGACATCTGGTCTTTATGATGCGAGGACTGAAAACCAGATTCATCTTACATAAAGTTCTTCTAATCCCAAAGGATCAGCCACCCCCCAGGTCAATATATATACACACACTTTAGATCTTACCAAATACCATGTTGTAGCCAATTTCTTTAGTAAAACTATAAACTAAAGTTTCATTAATAAAAAAGAAGAGAGTTGTTCAATGAATCATGTACATTCCAAGTTATTTTAGAGTCTGTAGATTAGTATCATAGCGGTGATGGTAAATCTGCTTGCTTGTAACAAATCTCTCTGGTTCACCCACTAGATCGGGGGTCATCAGTCCTTTGTTCAAAGCTCTTGTTAGAAATCATGTCCAGAGATGTGGAGCAGGAATGACACCAGTGATGTCAGTCTCCTTTTATACTTTCACCCCAAGTGCATGGAAAGTTACTCGCAAAAGATGGAATCTTAGATCACATGCCCTTACCTGTCTTGCTGAATCGTGGGGCAGTCATTGCCTCAGTGCTCTGTGAAATGTCTCGAGGAAGGGCTCACTGGGAGAGCGAATTGTCCTTAATAGGCCAGCAAGCAGGCTGGCTAGCCTTGATGCAAATCAGTCTTGGGATGTCACCCAAGAAAACAACAGGTTTAAGATACAAACACATAGCAAATATTTGTTACTTCAGATACGAAGATGCTACATAGATTTAAACAGGGTAATACTTAGCACTCTAACTTTTCCATTGGTACCTTACATCAGTGGTTCTCAAACTAGGGCTGCCACTTGTTCAGGGAAAGCCCCTGGCAGGCTGGGCCAGTTTGTTTACCTGCCGCGTCCACAGGTTCGGCTGATCGCAGCTCCCAGTGGCCACGGTTTGCAGCTCCAAGCCAATGAAGGCTGCGAGAAGTGGCGGCCAGTATGTCCCTTGGCCCACGTCACTTCCTGCAGCTCCCATTGGCCTGGAGTGACAAACCGCGGCCACTGGGAGCCATGATCGGCCGAACCTGCAGATGCAGCAGGTAAACAAACCGGCCCGGCCCGCCAGGGGCTTTCCATGAACAAGTGGTAGCCCTAGTTTGAGAACTACTGCCTTACATGACAAACTTTGTACAAGATTTATTGCAACTTTGTAACATTGGTGATTGTATTAGTGTAACTAGTTATCTTCCTTTTTACACAGCATCACATCTACCAGAAATGGCTTACTTTAAGTATTTGACTGCGTTTTGTGCCTAGTCATCTCCCTGATTCTTATTTAGTCAATTTCCTTAATGCTCATGTGGCTCTTTCTCAGAGTTTTTCGCTACTCACCTATGGGGCACCTCCTTGTGGCTGGCTATGGGATTAGCTCTCTACCAATCTGATGCCCCCCTCGTTTGTCCCCGTGGTTTCTCTGTCTTTTGATTTGATTGCTCCGTCTTCATGGCTTAACCTTCCAGCGAGGTGACTAAAGTTTTTCCCTTTATCAAAGTTCCACTGGATGATCTGTCTCAGGCTGTCTTCTGCTCCACTGCCCAGACTGTGCACTTGCCTAGTGGCTGGGAGGGAAGCCCAGGCCCATGTCTGCTTCAGGTTCCAACCCAAGTGCCCTATGCCCCAGCAACGATGGTCTACACAATCTCAGAATCTTGTTGTTTCCCAAACAGTGTTTCTGGGCTGTTTCCTACCTTCCTTTCTCTGTCTTCTAGACCACACTGGTATAGCACTTAACCCAGAAGAGGGAGCAGAGTAGGATCCTTTCCAGATTCTGTATCCCAAGGAAGGTGTGATGCTGGCAAACCAGGTCAGATCAGGGCCACAGGCCAATTTATTTGTGTGTTAGTATAGATCAAAATGGGTGTAAATGTAAGAGTGTATTCAAGTGTTTAAACTTCATTAAAACTAGTGGAATGTTACTTGCATTGTTTTAACTTATCTGTTCCTGTTCTAATGTAATAGCAAACATTTACATTGTAAATACTCCTGTAACTGTAAATACTCCTGTAAATACTCCTGTAACTCAAACATCAAAGAAGTCTTGAGGAATACTAATAAAGGACTTTATCAGAAAAGGTGCTAATTTCCAAGCAAATGGCTATTGTAGTGATGACCTGCGGTCAGAGACTGAAAATACATTCCTCACTCATCATCAAAGGAAAAGCCCACATGGATAGAGACATTGTCAACTTATCTTCTATCAGAAGTAGATATAAGAATGGACTAAAAGAAAGATCCTTCATCTCTGAACCATTGGGACTCCGACAGGGAAGTGTACCAGATGTAACATGGAGATCCCCAGAGACAACCTGGGTACCCTGAAAAGACTTTTGGATAACCTGCAGTTTAATACATTTCTGCCACCACTTTGATTTATATTTTACCTGCTTCGACCTCTGAATAACTTTCATTCTTTTTTCTTAGCTAATAAATCTTTAACTAGTTTACTATGGAAATGGCTGCCAGTGTTGTCTTTGGTATAAGATTAGAAGTACCAATTGATCTGGGGTAAATGATGGTGTTTTGGAACTTGGAGCAATTTGATGTGGTGTGATTTTTTGGTTTTACTGACCTTTTATCACAAAGTTGAGTTTGTCTGGGTGCAAGATAGACTGGAGAGTCTAAGGGGATTGTCTGTGACTTAAACTGTGGTCCATGGACCACCAGTGGTCCGTGAGCTCCATTCAGGTGGTCCAAGGATAGTTCCATTTAAGACAGATGCACACGAGAGAATGAAGGGCCACCCACCTAATTAGTTTCAGAGTAGCAGCCATGTTAGTCTGTATCCGCAAAAAGAACAGGAGTACTTGTGGCACCTTAGAGACTAACAAATTTATTTGAGCATAAGCTTTCGTGGCTCCACTAATTAGATGCCTAATTAGGTGCCTGGACCCTGGAGAAGACGCACACGTAAGATGAGGTGGTGGCCTTGGGGGGGAATAGGAGGCAAGTGGGAGGGGGCAGTGGGGTAAAGAGGAGGTAAGGGGAATTTGGGATATACAGGACTGCAGTGGCCAGAGAAAGAGGCAACTTTCCCCAGCTCCAGGGCTGCAGCTGCCGGGGAGAGATGGCCCTCCTTGCCAGCCCCAGCTCGGGGACTGCCGTGTCAGGGGAGAGAGGGCACAACCATCGCATTAGAAAAGTAAAAGTATTGATATTAAAATATGAGTTGTGTGTTTTTATTTGTAGAACAAAAAAAGTTTTTGTATAGCACTTTTATCCAAAGTGCTTTACAATAGTTAACTAATGGTACAAGCAACATTTGGAAAGAAGTGGTCCACCAAGACCCTCAGCAATTTTCAAGTGGTCCACAAAAAAAGTTTGAGAACCACTGGTCTATAGCCATCACCAACTATAATCCTCACTACTTAGCAGTTTGTATTCTCTCACTCTGCTCTGTCTGTCTCTTTCAGGTAATGTAACAGAACCTTTTTAATAATACTCTATTTCCTCGATGTTTTACTAAATCACATAATGCATTTTTTTACCTTTAGATATTTGAATTGCTCAAAAAGTTTTTTCCCTTTCTTTATTAAAGCCTTACATACCCATAAAAGGTGATCAATTGTTTCTTCCTACAGAGTGCATACAGTCTATTTTTGTGTCTAGTTTTTCAAAAAAAAGTTTTTTGTTTAAGGCACAATGACCTGTTAGTACTCTAAACAAAAGCACTTTGTTAATGCTATCAAGTATATCATAATCCTCAATTCTAGGGCATAATTCAAAAAAATCTTCTTCCTCTCTTTTCATTAATACAACTTTGTCATTCCTCTTTTACATTTTTCTAGTCTTTTGAATTCCTGTTTGCTCAAGGGTATTTCTATGTCAATCTTTCCATTTCTTACAGCATTTTTAGCTGCTTCGTCAATGACTTCATTCCCTTTTATCACATTATGCTCTGGGATCCAAGCTAATGCTACATGTATCCCCATCTGTACTAACTCTGTTATTAGAAATGTAATTTCATTGCTTAAATCGCTTCTACATACTGAGACACCCTTTTTTGTTGCCATAAGGCCTGAGATTGAATCTGAAAACAGTGACCACTGCTGCTAGGTGTACATCCCAGAGCTAATTTAATGATAGTATTATTGCTACTAGTTCAGCTATCATGATACCTACATAGTCAGGTATTTATTTAGATGTACTAATTTCAAATTTTGGTATGCAATATGCTTCCCCACTTATCCTGTTTTTTTTTTTCCTTTTCTTTTTTGGGCCCATCTGCATATTTGACAAAATATGACTTCACTTTTCATTTATATACTGGTATACTTCATTTTTAATACCTATTGTTTCCTTTTCACCCTTAAGTTTATAAAAATAAATCTAAATCCACAGTTGGACATGCTACTTTCCACCCATAAGTAATTTTCCCATGACTAAAAATTTTGATTTCATTCACCTTTCCCTTGTCTTTCAACTCTTCCATCCACACTAACTCAAATGCCATGTGGAGTTCTATCATCATGAGTGACAGTCTGCCTATGAATTCCCCATAATCCTCAATTTTTTTTTGGTATTTTCATTATTGAAGTTCCCATTAACTTTGTCCCAGAAAATTAGGTCCAGTACTTTAAATTTGTAGTATAACCGGCATTTCACTAGAAGCTGTCTGTAGCATGCATATTGCGTTGTAATAAATATACCACATGCAATTTGTAGTGCTTGGGCTTGTATTAATTCAAATTTTTTTTTAATTCTGGTTTTCATGCTGACCCAAATCTTGGCAGCCATAGTCAATAAGTGGTCTGTTTAAGGCTCTGCATATCATCAGCAGTGTTTTCTTATCCATCCCGTCCCGATTAGTCCCAGCAAGACTTTTAAGCAGGTTAATCCTTCATGTACATACATCTTTAACATGGGAGTAATATTTTAAAAAGAGCAGATAAACTAAGAACTTGAAACTTTTAACTATGTCATTTTTTTCTCCATACAGTTTACATTCCTTTGTAACTTTCCTTTTTGTAATGATAAGTCCTTTGGTTTTAGCTAGGGTTACCATACGTCCAGATTTTCCCGGACATGTCCGGCTTTTTGGGCTTCAAATCCCCGTCTGGGGGGAAATCCCAAAAAGCCGGACATGTCCGGGAAAATCGTGACATGCAGGGCCGGCGGTGCTGGGCCGGGGGCCGGGGGCCGGCGGTGCTGAGCCGGGGGCCGGGGGCCGGGGGCCGGGGGCCGGGGCCCGGGGCCGGGCCAGCGGTGCTGAGCCGGGGGCCGGGGCCAGGGCCAGGCCAGCGGTGCTGAGCCGGGAGCCGGGGGTGCTGGCCCAGGGCCGGCACCCCAGGGCCCGAGCCGACCCAGGCTGGAGCTGCCGGGGGGGCCAGACTGGGCCGCGCCTCCTCCCCCCACCCCCCCCTTACATGCTTCAGGCTTCCAGCGAATCAAATGTTCATGGGAAGCAGGGGAGGGGGTGGAGTTGGGGCGGGGACTTTGGGGAAGGGGTGGAGTTGGGGCGGGGGCGGGACTGAGTGGACTTGTAGGCTCTAAAGTTTTACATTGTTTTGTTTTTGAGTGCAGTTAAGTAACAAAAAAAATGTACAGTTGTAAGTTGTGCTTTCACGATAAAGAGATTGCCCTACGGTACTTGTATGAGGTGAATTGAAAAGTACTATTTCTTTTGTTTATCATTTTTACAGAGCAAATATTTGTAATTAAAATATAAAGTGAGTACTGTACACTTTGTATTTTGTGTTGCAATTGAAATCAATATATTTGAAAATGTGGAAAACATCCAAAAATATTTATATAAATAGTATTCTATTAACAGCACAATTAATCATGCTGTATATAGAATTTATTTCAACTTAACTTTGACCAGTATTTAATTTAATCCTCATTTATGTACTAACACTTAATTCTGTTCTGTGCTGTGCTATTGGTTATTCCATCATTGGTCAGCTCTAATATAGATTGTCCCCTATATTTCAGTCAAATATTTTTTTGTAGATGGCAACACTAAAGATTTCCTAGTAGTTTAGTGTTTAGCAGTTTATCAGCTTTTATTCAAAAATTCTCTAATCCACCCATATATTCTTCCCCTTATTCCTAGTGCACCTACTTTGCACAATTAACATATCAGAAACCTTTTCAATATCTAGAAAAACAGCTATCATGAAACCTTTGTGTCTCTTACTTTTTTGCATTTCAGTTTCTAATTTTGCAATGTGATCAGTGGGGCATCTTCTTCTCATAAAACCACTCTGTACCTTATCTGTAATGCCACTGTTTTCCAAAGAGGCAACCAATCTTTCATTTACCACTCTCTCCATAATTTTACCTGGACAGAATGTTTGGGCAAATGGTCAACACACATCCACTTCTGTGAATAGTTTGTCAGGTTTTCATATTGGAATTACTACTTCATTTTTCTATCATTCCTATCATTCCTTTTTCACATATAGTGTTAAATGATTCAAAGATCTCTCTGAAATCAGTTTGAGGGTTATTTAACATTGTTACATACATTATCTTTACCTGGGGCTGTATTCTTGCTGATATCAATAGCTTTCTCGAGGTCTCCCATACAAAACATTTATTCAGTATAGTATGTTCATGTTTTACACCAACTACATAATAAATCATAATTATTTTCTCCAAATTGTCTTTTAATCTGGTGGAAAAAGCTCACTTTGATTTTTATCATCATTTCTCACCCCCTTGGAAAGTTTTTGCTAAAACTTTTGCTTTCTCTTTATCAGAGCTTCTAATTATGTTGTCAGTCCCAATATAACCTGGGATGTGGCTACTCTTAGTCTGAATTCCATTCATTCTTCTAATTTACCTGTATATTTCTGATGTCTTTGTATATTTGTTTATCTGCCCACAGTACTTCCTCCAACTCTTTCTTCAATCTTTTTTATAATTCTATGTGCTATTGCTTACTTTTTTATACTTCATTAGATCTTCACTATTCATTGTATTTTTTGCTTGTTATAGGTGTTGTTCCTTTCTCTGACATTTTGGCTCCTCATTCCATCATGGAAGTGAGTTTTTATTGTTGGGGTACTTCAATATCCTAGGTATGGTTACAATAGCTGCTGCTATCAATCCCTTTCTTACATTGTCATTGAAATTCTCTGTCATCAATCAGACAATGATTATTCACAAATTCAGTACATTTATTTGTAAATAACTCCCATTCAGCTTTCTTAAAATTCCAGGTGGGCAATTTTCCATTACCTTCAATGATACATTGGCCTTGAAAAGTTATCACTTCCTATTCTTTCTGAATTATATATTTCCCAGTTCCATTTACTTGCAATATCTGCGGTGATAATTCCCAGGTCTAAGCAGCTAAAAACTACCACCTGCTGCATTAAATCTGGTTGGAGTGCCAAAGTTTAAAACCACTAGACTGGTTTAATCAATGAACTTTTCTAAGCATATGCTATTTTTATAAATTGTCTCACTTCCCCACAATTTATTATGACTATTTAGGTCACCATATATAATATATGGTCTTTTAGCATTCTTCACTATTTATTTAGCTCTGAACTTTTTAATTTCCTACATGGATTGTAGATATAAATCCTCAAAACATATTTTTCTGCATTGGGATCTCAACAGCATTAGTGTCTAGGCTTGCTTCTCCATTCTATACTGCTATGTAGTTTAATCTTTTCCTTATGAAAGAACAAA
Organism: Malaclemys terrapin pileata; assembly: GCF_027887155.1. Classification (NCBI taxonomy): domain Eukaryota; kingdom Metazoa; phylum Chordata; order Testudines; family Emydidae; genus Malaclemys; species Malaclemys terrapin. The sequence continues at coordinate 130,504,872 of NC_071507.1, forward strand.
TGCCACATCCTCTTCTTACTTTTCAGTCTTGCCTAAAACCAATGTCCCCTGGCAATTTAAAAAAAATAACTTTTCAACCAGCTATGTTTCCTAGATACACATGACATCTGGTTTAGTTTTCATTTCCTGGATATTTTCTTATAATTCTTGACCATGTGCTATCAGACTACACATTCCAATAAAAGACTAGTCATTTTTTCTCTACTAACTTCATCCAATATTGCATGAATATGGTCCATTGAAAAAATTCCTAATATACATCTATAATTTTCATTTATTCTGATTTTTTTCCAGTTTGTGTTCAATTTATCACTTCTATCATAAATGCAATAAACCTTTCTTTTTCATTACTAGTATACCATCACCTATTCTTTGTAACATTAGGCTGTCTGCAGTTCCCTTCTCCTGTGCTGATTGTCTCTTCTGTCTCCACCTGATGCTTTGAGAGTTTCTTAAAGCTTCCACATAAGATAAGTTATTAACAATTTTTGTCTTCTGTATCTCTTTAGCTTGCCTTGCTATAATACACCCTCTATATGCCAGACTGATTACTACCACAGTTACTTCATTTGAATCTCTGTCCCTTCAATACAATTTTCATTGGAATGCTTTCCCCCCTGTTTACCACATCTTGTTTTCCCTTTACAAACAGCTGTTACATGTCCATACCACTGACACTTATAACACATTGGGGGAGAGGAGGATATATGGCTTGGTTCTGAATATCTGAAACCCTAATGTTACTTTCTCAGGTAGAGTCCCTCCCATAAATGTAATCAGTACAGCTATTAATAGCTTGTTTTCTCCTCCTCATTTACATACTAACACTTAATTTTGTTCTGCGCTATTGGTTATTCCATCATTGGTCAGCTCTAATATAGATTGCCCCCTATATTTCAGTCAAATATTTTTTGTAGATGGCAACTTATTTTAAGTTTTCCTAGCAGTTTAGTTTTTAGCAGTTTATCAGCTTGCTCTTTGTTTTTACATTCAACTAGAAGATCACCATCTCACAGACTCCTGGCTCTTACAATATCTCCTGTGCTTTTTTTTTTTTTAAAGTCCAGTCAGTTACTTGACAGGGTTAACATCACCTAGTCTTATTTTTTGGCTAGGAGTCTTATATTTATACCATTTTAGATGATTTCCTTCCTCAAATTTGCTTTTTGCAGTTATCATTATCTGATTCTGCTTCTACTCTTTTCCTTTTGTTCCACTCCTACTCGGCCCTCTGCCACAAGGCCTCCCCTGCCTGCTGCTTGTGCCTCTCCTCCCCCTCCCCTAAGGCACCCTGCCCACTGACCATGACTCTCTGCCCCTTCCCCAGAAAGCCCCCCTTTTCTGCCACTCATGCCTCTCCACCCCATCCCCTGAGGCTCCCCCACTCGCCGCTCATGCCTCTCCAACCTCTCCCCTGAGGCTCCCTGCATCGGTGCCTTTCAAACCCCTCCCCAGAGGCTCCCCCCACCCACTGCTCACACCTCTTCGCCCTTCCCCCTGAGCCCACCTGAGCCTGCCACTCTCAACTCTCTGCCCTGTCCCCTGAGGTTCCCCTGCCGCCGCTTGTGCCTCTCCACCCACAGTGGGTGGGGAGAACGTGGAGAGGCATGAGTGGTGGACGGGGGTCCTTTGGGGAAGGAGGACCGGGGGCAGAAAGAGGGGCCATGCAACCGCAAAAGAGCCACAGCGGGAGATGGCTCGGGCCCTTTTCAGTGGTAGCACTCCAAAGGCAGAGGCACCTCCAAAGGGATGTGCTCCACATCCTGTTTGTGGAAGCACAGCCTCCCCTAGCCTCTTATACCTGCCACCCATGATCTCACAATGTTTTAAAACTCACAGCAGGGTGTCTCAGAGCCAGGGTCTACATACTTGAGCTCACGGTATGAGGCTAAAAATAGTTGTGTAGACATTTGAGCTCAGGCTAGAGTTTGGGCTTGAAAGTCTGGGGTAGGGGTTGGATTTCAGAGCAGAAGCCACAACGTCTAGACTAGTGATTTTAGTGCTGTAGTTTGAGGCTTGATCTGTAAACTCACACTTTGAGACTGCCTGCCACAGGTTTTAAAACACAGTGTAGACATACCCTGTGTCTCTCCATCACTTGTTTCCCCAACTGTAAAAGGGGGATAAATAGTAATTTTACCTCAGGGGTATTGTGAGGATAAATACATTAAAGCTTATGAGATGCTCAGATATTGCTGTAATGAATGATATTATATCTTTCTATCTAATCTTAGGAGAGAACCAGCCCAAAATATTCATTGTCATCATGTTCACTATTTTCATGGATTTCAAAATCTGTGAAAATAAAAGGATAGTGAATATTTTCAGTTCTACAGGACATTCATTGGTTCCACAGTCCAAGTCAAAGTAGAAAAAGGAAGGCGTTGAATCTAAATGTTGTAGTAGTAGGGTTTTTTTAAACATTGTAATAATATAGACTTCAAAGAGAGCTAGTAAAAGTCAGAATAGATGAGCCTTGTTGCAAAATAAAATAAAATAAAATAAAATAAAGCTAGATGCTCAATGGTTTTAAATCAGCACATTTCCATCCAAGCCAATGGAGCTACACAGATTTGTACCAGCTGAGCCTCTGACCTATTGTATTTTGAATAACATAAGCAATCAGGCACTAGGATTAAGTTGGACTTGTTTTTCCAAGCAAAGTAGAAAAACTGCAAGTCATAGACATCTTTCTTTGTCTTTTCTCTGCTGATTAACTCCCAAGATCATGCCAGCATTCTCAAGAGAGTATTGCATTTATATAGTCTCTCCTGCTCTATTCAATTAGCATTACAGATAACTAGACCTAGGAAAATACTATGAACTATTTCTCACAAAGGTCTGCTCAGTTTCTTAATGGAGTAATTTTGACTGAATTCATTTTCGATAAATATTCTAGAGAGTGAGTTACTGCAAAAATGTTTCCCCAAAAAAGTGACTACCTGGTGAATTTTAGAGAATACTTACAGAAAATTAATTTTTAATCAATAAATATGAATATTTACATCACAAAAGTGATGCTCATGTGGTGAGGAAATAGAATCATGCAACGCGTTTTATGCGCCGAAACAAAACAATTCAGCTTTCAAACACTGATTATTTGCAATACACTACTGGTAAATGAGCAACAAACAAAATTAAAAAAAAATTCTTTCACTCAGCAAATAACTTCTGAAGAGCAAATCCTAGTCTTCCTGTGTACAATTCATGAAGAGAAAATGAGGCAAAATCTGTAAATTCATTATTTAATGCTTACTCAACTGCAGATACAATACACAGACTTTGGGAAGAAAGGGAGCATCTCACCTGACTTTCATGCAGTCCACTTTTACCCGCGCTTGGAATTCTATTAGCAGCCTTCAAAAGGATTACCATCCAGATTTTCTCAGCAAGAAAAAGACACTCCATAAAACAGAGTTGACAGGTATAGGGACATAAAGAGGTGTGGAAATGGAAACGTCCTCCAAAAAACTTTAATAGGTATTTATTTTCTCAATACAGTACTCAAATGATAACTGCTGCTGATCTTGGGTGAAATCCTGGCTCCATTCAAGTCAGTGACTAAACTCTCATTGACTTCAGCAGGGCTGGATTTCACCCTGTTTGTTGTTTCTTCTCTGCACAAGACTGTGATTGCTGCTAACACGCCATTTACTTTAGAAGGTTATGGGCCAAATTCAGTCCTAGTTACACAGAGGTAACAACAACAAAATTGCTCTCTATGAGCTACATGAACTTCACTGTGCACAGCCAAGTATTCTACTGTGTACAGGAGAGAACTGCTAGGATGCAGGGGAAAAGGAATCATCCCCAGTAAGACTGTAGATCAACGCTAGAATTATTTTCAGGCTGATATTGCAGTCTCAGGCAGGGGTGAAAGCGAGCCGGTACTGGTAAGCACCCGCACTGGCCCACATCCAGCCCACATTAAAGCACTGCCATAGCAGAGCTTTAATGTCCCTGCCCCTTTTGCCGCCCCAGGGCCGCCAACGGGGGGGAGGAAGGGGTAGCAACGTTAAAGTGCTGCCGGGGCAACGCTTTAAGGATCCTCAAAGAGCTGCTGTGGCAAAGGACCGTCCTTAAAGCGCTGCCAGTATGGACCCTACCAGCAGGGTCGCCAACAGGAGGTGGGGGGAAGGAGCAGTGATGTTAAAGCTTGCCACAGCAGTGCTTTAACGTTGCTGTGCCCCTGCTGCCGGGGGGAAGGGGGGCGCAGCAACGTTAAAGCACTGCTGCGGCAAAAGACCCTGCAGCGCTTTAACCCTGCCCCTTCCCACCCGGCCACCGATGGGCAGGGCAAAGGGAGCCGCTGCCCTGGGGCCAGCGATTTAAAAGGGCCTGGGGCTCCGGATCCTTTAAATCAACATGGGAGTCCCAGGCAGCGCAGGACAGGGCTGGCTGGGGGATGCTGACCCCCTCGGCCCCACTCTTTCCGCCCAAGGCCCTGCCCCTTCTAGGGATGGAGCCGCCTCGCCCCGTACCAGTAAGTGTCCTCAGTTACTTTCACTCCTGCTCTCAGGACTCCAGTAGTTCGCATGACTCAGGTATGTTCCCCATTGTACAGAAACAATGACCATGTATCTGCATTTTTACAACTTGTCTAGGTTCTTGTGCTGTGCCTTTCACTGTGATTTCTGAATACCTACCAGGCTAGGTCTCACCCTAGAATTTCATGCGCATTCGGGTGAAGAAGGTCACTACAGAGCTGTGTTGTTATCATGTCCCATGATAATCATATCAGGCCAAGAAGTTTGTTTGGCAAGTCTTAAAGGGTCTTGTTTCAAAGTCTGAAATTTGAAAACTTTCATTTTCCTTACAATATTACATTCAAAAGAGTGGGCAGAGGATAAAGTCTTCCCCTGACATATCTTGCAGAGTGGCTATACCTTGGCTATCTCTGTTGATTTTCATTCTTGCAGAGTGCCCTGTCCACATTGATGGTAATGAATGCTATTTTCCAAGATGTTTTCATATAAGTCAGATAACACTTCTCTACAGCCAAAATTCTTCTGAAATAAATGTAGTCAAACTTTACTAATTCTGGGTCACTGAGAACGAAAATGATGCTTAAAATTGTTGATTGGCTCTAGTTTTCAAGATATGCTATTGGGTCAGTATATACGACCCTTGACTTGGGAAGGGCGGAGGATAAGTGAGTTATAAAGGGAAGGGATCTCAATTTAAACGAGAAATGACTAAAATACATCTTTGACTGGATCTATGAATAAATCTATGACTGGGTTTGGACAGTACCTACTTTTTAGGCAAAACAATGAATGATGCAATCTGAAGCTGGTATTGCGTCATACATGATATCAATTGCATCATGTTATTCCTAGAAGTCATGGATGATGCAATCATAACGAAGCTTACATCACGCTGCTGAACAAATTGCCCTATATCAGCTCTAGAAATCACACAGTGTCGTCCTCTCTTATTTGTCAGTGTTTGATTTTGCAAAAGGACACATTTCTGTTTAGCCAAAGTGAGCAGAGATGCCTCGTACTTGTGTGAACAGTGCAGATAACTTCTGCTATGTTTGTGATGAAGTGACTTTTGCATCACAAAAGCGCAGTATAACCACTATGGTTAAGAAAGCCTATCACCTTTATTTTGGCTGCAAAATTGGAGATTAGGACAAGAGGTGGGCCCTACACATATGCTGCAACACTTGTGCAACAAATCTTCGCCAGTGGTTGAACAGGAAAAGGAAATCTATGGCTTTTGCAATGCCAATGATTTGGAGAGAGCCAACAGATCATACGAGCAATTGTTACTTCTGCATGGTGCCTCCAGTTGGGAAAGGTGTGTCAAAGAAGAAAAAGTGGACTGTGCATTATCCAAACATTCCATCAGCTATACGCCCAGTACCCCAGGGAGAAGGACTGCCGGTTCCTCATGCACCAGAATCATTCTCACTTGAGTCAGACGAGGAAGAGGATGAAACTTCTGGTCCTGTACCATCGATGTCACAGGACCCACATTTTCTCCCATCCTCCTCCTCTGAACCACACCTCATAACACAAGGTGAACTGAATGACCTTGTCAGGGATTTGGAACTACCCAAGAGTAAGGCAGAGCTGTTGGGCTCCAGACTACAGCAGTGGAATCTCCTGGCAGGTGATGTTAGGATTTCCATGTTCTGTGACCGTCAAAAGGATCTTGTCCCATTCTTCTTCATGGATGGTGATCTTGTAGCCTGCAACAACATCGATGGTGTGATGGCAGCCCTCAATATTGTTCACAATCCAGATGAGTGGAGACTGTTCATTGATTTATCGAAGACGAGTCTTAAAGCTGTTTTACTGCATAATGGCAATGTTTTGCCATCAATTCCAGTTGGTCATGCAGTCCATATGAAGGAAACCTATGACAACACGAAACAACTTTTGAGGTGCATAAACTATGACCAACATCAGTGGCAGCTCTGTGGCAATTTGAAAGTTGTTGCTCTCTTGCTTGGTCTGCAGACTGGATACACAAAGTACTGCTGTTTTCTCTGCGAATGGGATAGTCGTGCAAGAGATTCCCACTACATCAAGAAAGATTGGCCACTGCGACGGTCCTTGGAGCCTGGGAGGAAAAGTGTTCAGCATCCAACACTTGTTGAATCAAGGAAGATTTTGTTACCACCCTTACACATCAAGCTGGGTCTGATGAAAAATTTTGTCAAGGCCATTGACAAAACACAAGCAGCTTTCAAGTACCTCCAAGGTTAAGTGAAGCTAAGATAAAGGAAGGTGTCTTTGTTAGTCCTCAGATTCGTGAACTTCTTCGAGATGATGCATTTGACCATGCACTGCGTGGCAAGGAAAAGATGGCATGGAAAGCCTTCCAGTTAGTGGCAATACATTTTCTCGGAAACAACAAGGCAGACAACTACAGGTTGTTGCTGGAAAACCTCCTCAAGGCATACAAAAGCCTTGGTTGCAACATGTCACTAAAGATACATTTTTTGCACTCTCGTCTAGATTTTTTTCCACCGAACTGCGGAGCAGTGAGCGACGAGCATGGCGAGCGATTTCAGCAGGACATTGCAACAATGGAGAAACGCTATCAGGGCAAATGGAGCCCATTAATGCTTGCAGACTAGTGCTGGACAGTGACAAGAGATGCTCCATTTAATGAATACAAGAGACAAGCCAAGAAGCGCCGAGTAGACACTGAATAGGACTAAACTATGTACATAATAGTTTTTTGCCTTTTGTTTCATAATAATTTTTTTTATTTATAACCCTTTTGCTGATTTTTAAAGTGTTACATAAACAGGACAGGTGAAATATTATCATGTAAAGCAACCATAAACACATGAAAAGACCTAGGTTTACAATTTGTGATTAAAACTCTACAATCTACACAATATACATAGACATAAAATGTAAAAACTTAAATATCTTAGAAACAGTAGCAAATCAATTGTTTTAATTGTCATATTCGAATTCAGCACATCAAAATACATAATAAATAGCACATTTTATCTCTGAAGCAGACGACTTCTCAAAAATTGTAGACCAATGTAATCATTTATCTTTTGACCATTTATTTCAGCTATTTTTTTTTTAATAAGGCATCAATACCCTCCACCATTGTCATTCCAATCTGAATTTCCAGTCTTTCAAGTTTGGCCAGGTCATCTGCTACTTCACTCCCATATATACCAGTGTATGATGGAATCCATTGAGAAGTCAATATATTGCCTCACTTTCCGATCCTCAGAGCCTCATTATGAATTGCATGGTTGATAGTGATAATTTCTTCAAAAGAAAGTGAGGATCACTGCCTGCAAATCAGGAAACATCACATCTGCCTCTATTTCTGATCTGTTCATTTCTTATATTGCAATCAAAACAGCTTTAATTTCAGACATATAATTTGAGCAGATATATCTTGAACTAATGTTTTTTCTTGTAGTTTCTCCATTAGGCCACTGTATGAAGATACCACAACCACTATTCTTGAATGATTTACCTGACAAACCATCAGTATACATGTGAATCTGTTTGACATGTACTTGAAGGTGTTGGATGATATTTTCTGCAATTTTCCTTAGTATGGCCAGGTCCATATGTTCTTTTGAGCAAGGTTCCAAAAGGTGATTTTTACTACTAAGTAAATAGGTTCATGTGGAGGAATTACCAGGCATACAAGTTTCTGCAGACACTTTATCCTCCTAATATCATCAAATGCTTCTATTTCTTCAGTAGTTTTTATACATCTTTTCAAAGAAGATGATTGTTCAGGTCTGTTCAGAAATTGGAAAAACAATTCAAAACTGAAACAATGAGGACATTCAGGTAGGGAACAAAGATGACTTCCATACCAAATTAGCTGTTTTTTTCTACGATTCTCAAGAAGTTGAACATGAGGTTCTTGTTCACAATTTGCTGTTGAAATGGAACTGCAATTATCATGTGAACTGCAGATTGCACAACACTGATCTTGGCAGGGTTACTGGGAGAGGTATGTGATCAGACAGATTAGGCATATTCAAATATTGGGAGAATTATCAAGCATTATGTTGTTTCATCATCATAACACATGAACCATAATTGCTGCTAGTGATGCATCATGGGAGATTCAGTCTCTTCTTTGCTTTGACTTCCATCTTTCTAATGTGTGGTCCAAGCCGTAGTTCTGTGCCCTTCTGGGCAGCAATATTTTCTCCATCCAATGTCAGTTTTTGACTATTAATTGAATCTCTTGCACTTTGTGGTAAAGTAAGAGGTATTTGTTTTTGCTGGATTCAACTGGAATTTATGTTCCTTTGCCCATCTAGTTACAATGTCCAGGTCCCCATTCAATTAATTCTCCAATACATCTGTTTCAGAACCCATGATATGAAATGCAATATCCCATCTCCTAGAACTGGAAGGGACCTTGAAAAGTCATTGAGTCCAGCCCCCTGCCTTCACTAGCAAGACCAAGTACTGATTTTGCCCCCGATCCCTAAGTGGTCCCCTCAAGGATTGAACTCACAACCCTGGGTTTAACAGGCCAATGCTCAAACCACTGAGCTATCCCTCCCCCCTATGCATACATGTATACAGATGATATCCAGGGACCTGAAAGTCCAGAGGAGTACAGAAGGAAAAGAAGAGGACTTAAAACTGAGCCCTGAGAAACTTTTGCCCTGAGTTGCCTTGTCTTCGAAAAAGTATCATTTAGTCTTACTGTTATTTTCCTGTACCATCAGAAATCTCTTATCCAGAGGCACATTTTGTCACAGATTTCCCTGAGTTTAACTAAGATTTTATCAATGTCAGACTACCAAATGCTGCACTGAGATCCAAAGACTCTTATCGATGACTGCGGTGGCTTTTGTTGGAATCTGTTGATAATAGGCTGACAGAAGGCAACAGTAGGTCTGTAATTGTGTGGAAAGGCTTACATGCCATTTGTGTAGGTTCTATCTGACCGCCTTATAGGTTAGATAGAAGCCTTGATTGTACCACTCCTTCCATTGTCTTAGAGAGATGACTGGTTAAACATAGCTGAGAATAGGCTGACAGCTGCCTGGAAAGGAGGGATCCTTGACAGTCTTAAGAAAAGTAACAATAACTGTTGACTCCCACTGATTAGGCACTTTCCTCTTATCCAGAATTTGTTGATGATGTCCAACAATGTCACAACATGGTGCTTTATCATAATGCCATAGATGAGGTCAAGCACAGGGAATGTGCTTAGTTCAAGGTTCTCTGTTGCATCGTGAATGAGACAGATCTTTCTGAAAACAGGGTATTCAGCTGGATCTGTGTTCACATCTTTAGATTCTATTCAGTTTGGTAACACCCACAAATCTTTTCCTCTATCAGGACTGAGCCTTTCACAGATTTTTTCCCCAATACCTTCATCTGCATTAAGTTATTTATTTCTGATGTCTCTCTTGAGACTTCATTTCATTTTATCAAGCCTCTTTGGGTATGTCTAGACTGCAGTTAGGTACCCATGGAAGGCCCATGCCAGCTGACTCAAGCTAAGGGGTTGTTTAATTGTGGTCTAGAGATTCAGGTTCGGGCTGCAGCCTGAGCTCTGCAACCATCCTGCCTTGCAGGGTTCTAGAGCCTGAACCCAAATAACCATACCACAGTTAAACTGCCCCATAGCCTGAGCCCCACAAGCCTGAGTCAGCTGGCATGGGTGCCTAATTGCAACGTAGACATACCCTTAATCTCTGGATTCTTCAGTCTCCAGTTGAACTTGATTCCTTTCCTTAATAAGATTTTCTATGCCAGCATCATTCCACAATGGAACCCACTGCTTTCTCTTGCCCCTTGGGATACTCCTTTTTGCTGATTTCTGCACTGCAGATTCAGAAAGATTAAGATTGTCCTCAAAGTTATATTGGATAGGTGTTGGAGATATAATATTCTCAGGTGTGTCTATGAAGTAAGTCTAGTCAGCCTTACAAAAGTTCCATCTCATATTTATCAACAGAGAGCTCACTATCTTCCTATTCCAACTACTGAGTGCAAATGGATAATCACTTCCAACATCCTCCAAAACATTCCACGTGCAGCTCATGTATGTGCTGCTGCTCACTAGAGTTACATTTAATGCCAACTGTGTGCCACATGATCTCAACATATAAGTCATGGTGCCATTATTCAAGACTATTAAATAACTGTCAGTGATAAAGTCCTTTAGCAAAGTTCCATTTGAATCAATTGTGCTGTTCCCCAAAACTTCACTTTTGGCATTGAAATTGCTGTTAATACAGTTTTTAACTTTTGGCTACAGTTTCCCAGTGCTATCACAAGCTATCAGTTGGGCTATCACCAGGATGGCGGATATCTACAAATCTTAGCTCCTCACCCCCAAACTTGATAGTACAATCCAATCTCTACACGTCCATAGCTCTTTTGTATTTGAATGTTTTCCTGCTGGGGCTCTGGCAACAAATTCCCATCATGAAGTTGTGGAACAGTGTTTGGAAACATGATGCTGTTGTGTATGGGGAAACTGACTTAATCTCTTGTGGTTTCTGGGGGAGGAGTCGACAAATATGCTACTGCTCTCTTTAACATCATGCGTTTGAACATAATGGGCATCTGGAAGAGCTATATCAGGAAAGTCGAAAAAGCTCTTAATCAGGAAAATATCCATGTTGCTGCTGTTCAAAATCAAAGCTTTCTAACAAACAAAGCATATCTATTGCAAGTTTTGACTGCTTGAGAAAGGAATGCAGGTGAAGAGCTGATGGAGGTCTGTTGTTTTATTAGGGAGACACTCAAATACAGAGCTGTGTTACACAGGTGGTGAGGACTCCCTTCACAGGTTCTCCCCATTTAGTCACCAACCCTAAGCAGTAGAACATCATTGTTTCTGTTGTCTAAGGGCTTCTGTACCTGCAGACATTTTTATGTCAACTTATTTATACTACACTATATATACAATGTTCTCAAATCCTATGTTTGTTGTAAGTATCTAGGGCTTTGGTTCGTGCTATGTGTCTAATATATATGCAAACACACACCAAATATAAAATAATAATAATTTAGTTTCTATGTAAATAAATTATACTTTTTTCATTTATATGTATTACTAAACAATATCCTTGAAATCACTGAATACTTCTGTCTGGAAAATGGTGATTGGTGAGTCTGCAATATTTAAGCATTAGGATCTTTAAACTGTTGCTCAAAGTTAATTTCAGTAGGTGACTATTTAGAAGAAAACACTCTTAATGAACAATTATTTTAATTGTTTGGGGAAGGAAACAGGTTCTTACAACCCCCCCCCCACTTCTGCACTCTTCATTATCTCACTGTCACCTTTAGTCCGTTCCACTAACTCAGCAAGTCAAAGGTAAACAAAACTCATTCAGTTTAATTAACACGATAATTACTCATTATATTTACTGCCGGAATGCTTACAGCATGTGAGCCCATTATTAATATTTCTGAAGTCTCTGATCTGTAGTAAAGCATAGGGTCACATCCTGCCCTGGCCAGCATTGCTGCCAGAGAAAGGAATGCTGGCAGAGACATCTCCAGTATCCTGCTGGCTAGTGCAGGAATTCGAGGGGCAGACTTAACAGACATGCAGTTGAGCACATTACATTACTTGTCTGAAAAGAAGCAATGCATGCCCTTACTTGGTGCTTGCATGATCGGTGATAGTCTGGCCAAGTCCCTTATCTTGTACAGTAGAATCTCAGAGTTACAAACACCTTGGGGATGGAGGTTGTTCGTAACACTGATCAAAACGTTATGGTTGTTCTTTCAAAAGTTTACAACTGAACATTGACTTCATATAGCTTTGAAACTACTATGCAGAAAAAAATGCTGTTTTTAACCATCTTACTTTAAATGAAACAAGCACAGAAACAGTTTCCTTACCTTGTTAAATCTTTTTTTAAAACTTTCCCTTTTTTTAGTAGTTTATGTTTAATACAATACTTTGCTGCATTTGATTTGATTTGATTTTTTTTTTGTCTCTGCTGCTGCCTGATTGTGTATTTCCGGTTCCAGATGAGGTGTTTGGTTGACTGGTCAGTTCGTAATTCTGATGTTTATAACTCTGAGGTTCTATTGTACTGTATTAATCTGAGGCCATAGTACATGGTTCAGCAACCAGTCTCTATACTCAGTGCTTTTCTGGGCTTTAATTCCAGTGCTATGAACTTCACTGTTTCTTGTGGGGAGGGGTATAATAAGAGGATCCCTGTGCCCTCTTCCCATTCCTTGCTCTATCATGTCAGCCCAACACAGGGTAACATTTGGTTCTTAGTAATTATCAATTTCACAATCCACTATTCACTTTTGCATAATGAAAGATTTACTTGATAATTGGAGCACTATTAAAATAAGGCAAATCTACAGCAATTGTGATCATATAAAATTTGAGTTTTGATGAAGATATTCCAGTGCCCCAAATATGATATAAAGAATTCAGAAGTAAAAAAAAAAACCCTAACCATTGTTTTTACCTGTTGTGCACGCAAGGGGGGCCGTGATACTGGTGAAAGAATGACACTCAGTGCCTGAGAGTAAAAAGCAAGGCTTTACTGAAGGAAGAACTTACACTCCAAGCTGAAGGAGGGGCTGCAGGGGATTCTGACCATCCGGGACAGCTGGCCAGGCAGGACTTCACTGAAGGGAGTCCACTGCAAAGCTATATCCCCCCGCGCTTATCTCAAGGTTACATGGGGTCAACAGCTGGCTACATTCATTTCATTCATAAATCATACTCATCATATAAGCTAACTTGTTTACAGACACAAACATGCTGAACTGTACTAAACTACATTTTGGCAGGGTCTGCTGAACAAAGTTCATTGCATGGCCTTCAACTACACAGCCTGCATCTTCCGCAATGGCGGGGCAATGGCGATGGAAAAGAAGGCATTCGCCAAGTCCACCACCACATGCCACTGCCCTACTCGCATTGCGAGGCGCTCCATGATGGAGACTATGTCGGGAACTGCTGCCATTAGGGTTTGGGTGACCCTGTTCAGATTGCAGTAGTTGACCGTCATGCGCCAGGTTCTGTCCTTTTTGCGGACTGGCCAAATTGGGCCGTTGAACGTGCTCATGGCGGGATGGATGATGTCTGCCTGGAGCAATCCTGTAACGGTGGTGGTTATTTCCTCGTGCCCACCAGGTATCCGATACTGTTTGGTATTGACTACTGTGGTAGGGGTCGGAAGCACCACGGGGTCCCACCACGGATGCCCTCGCAGCATGGTTACGACCGCTCGGACATACAGTGGGCGCCCAAAGGAAAAGGGTTCCCACTGAGTATCTAGTGTCTGACCTCGGAGGAGATCTATGCCCAATATGTACTCATGAATGGGGATGATCAGAACGGTGACCCGCATGGAAGGGGCTTTCCCGATGGCCAACCTTAACTGCATCAGCGTGGCTCGAACATCCGCCCCTCCGAGGCCGCTCACCATTACTGACCGGCCCAGATGGGGCGGAGTGCCATGCAGTATAGTCACCTCCGCTCCCGTATCCACGAGGGCCATTACTCGTTGCCGCCCCCCGCTAGGCCAGTAGATCTCTACTGGGACATAAGGGCAGTGATCCCCTACTACAAACCGCCTCACTTCCAAAGGGAGGGAACAGGGGGGACCCACCACCCCGTCAGTATTGGGCAGGCAGCTTCCACTCAACATAGTCTGCGGGCGGGGCAGACGGTTGTGCCCGCTGAGGGGTGCCATCTGCCTTGTTTTGGGGCCCCCCTTTGTCCTTGGTGCGCTGGTCCGGCTTGAGCTGTAACCAGCGCCTTAACAGCTCAGCGTTGGTTTTCCCTACCTCCTCTAAGGGGGTCCCCGCTTTCAGTAAGTCTTTGAACATAGTGTTGCAGCTAACCCTCTCCTTTTGCTTTACGTTCACCTGCCGCGGCTTGGTGGTTTTCATCATACCATCAATCTCTGTCAATTGCATCATGAGCTGTGCCGCATCACCCACCGACCCTATGGCCCTTCCAACCATCGGGAGGATCATTGCCTTCAGGTGGGGGGGAGCATTTCGCAGGAGTCAGGTACGAATGGTGCGGGTCAGCTCCACAGCATCAGGCCCTTCAAAATCCTCGGCAAATATGCCGGTGAGCATTCCCAGCTGTGGTGCTGGCTAACCCCCTCTGGGATGGAAGCCCACTGCTCTAACCCGTCATCCACATCTGCGGGCGAACTCCAAATGGTCTTTTAGCCATGGTTAACCATGACCTAAGGGAAGGATATGGAAAGTCTGTCGTCGTGGTGGCCCCTGCCTTAAGGCTTCTACGAAGGAGGGGGTCTGTGATCAGCGAGCCCATCCTGCCTAGCTCAGTGGGGGTAAGGGTAATCGCGTCCGCCCCCTCATCCCACAATCGGAGCAGCCATGCCAGCAGCGATTCTTTGGGGCGCTGCTTGGAATGCTGCCTGGAGTCCTGTATCTCAGAGGATTTAAATTCCCAGATAGTATCCCTTCCCACCATATTATCATTATCCCCATGTGGCCCCTCGTACCGTGTCTCAACAACGGGCCGCAGTTGCGGGTAGTGTCCCGTCTTCCCGCTGTCCCCCTCCCCAGGGGACTCATCTTCACTTGTCTCCCAGATGTCCCCATCCCAGATCTCTGGGTCTCAATTGGTTTTGCGCACCAGTGCATGTATGGCGAGGGGGCGCACATCCTGCCGCCCTCCCTTTCGCCGCTGGCAATGCTCCAACCGCTCGGCCTGTTCAGCTGTACCAGTGATGACCTCCTGGGTCAGTGAACGTGCCTCATTTGCTTGCTGCAAATCAGCTTCTAACCGTCCTATCCTCTGGCGCTGAACCAGCAGCGCGTCGTCCACCGTATGGAGCGCAGTCAGGAAAACCCATCCCAGGTCTCCCACTGCTTTACGCTCTGCAGGTCCTGCTTTATCTAGCCGGAGCTTGAATATCAACTCCTCCAGCCTAACCCCCGGCTCCTGCTCAAGCTCCGGCCATGCGGCGGGGTGCCCACTGTCCTGTGATGGGACACCTGGGGATACGGCTCTCTCCCTCCCACTTATCCTTCCTCCCCCAAAGAGGCATTCTCATGCCGGTATCCCGTTCATGACGCCAATTGTGCCCGCAAGGGGGGCCATGATACCGGCGAAAGAATGACACTCAGTGCCTGAGAGTAAAAAGCACAGCCTGCATCTTCCGCTCGCATTGAGTCACATACTCAGTCAGCCACTTAGCTCCTCGCCAAGCTTCCGCAACCTGTCCCCTACACTTGTGTTCTCTAAAAGACACTTTTGTATCCTACTGTATTGTATCCCATAAAAAAAGACTCTATATGTACCTTAAATTAAATTATTTGATTAGCATAAATCCTAAGCAAGAAATATCTAGAGATTTAATGGTCCCCATACCAAGTGAAATGATCATGATATCAAAGGGAATGCCTCTGAGGATGGTATCTGACTGAGTCACACTGGCTGTGTATTTACTTGAATACATTCCCTCGGTCTCCTAGCAAAGAATGTATCTGCAGCTGACACAGCTTGAAGCCTTGTAAATGAATTGTGTGGTGTGAACCACCTACAGTACCTCCACTTGCTGAAGAAAGAGCTATTGTACTACCACAAACAGATCGAGCAGCTCTGGAGATATGAATTTTTGTGAATGCTTGGAAAGCATTATCAACTGTTTTTTTTTCCTCTCAGCAAAATATTTCACAATAAGCACAATGTTAGTAACTATAGATCTAAACCTGACAATAATGTCAGGGTTTTTAAGATTTCTTTCCAATGTTTTAGTTCCTAATATTGCATTAATATGGGAATTGTAGCTGGGATATATTTCCATGTGCATTACACCTAAAATTGTAATATTACTTTGAAAATGTATTTTAAATTCTAATTTGGTGGTTGTTTCTGCAAGGTATTGAGGTTTAGATTCACAAAGGTACTTGGCACCAAAAGTCCAATATTTTGTATGACATTCTTAAAACCACTGCTCAGATGCCACCCAATCCTGTAAGCAACTAAAGTCTCCATGGAACCTAAGTTTCCATCGGTGGGCATCCACAAATCCACCTAACTTCTGATACTGCCCCACAGTTAAGAAACTACTTGGAGCCCTAGCTCACACCTAATCCCTGACTGCATCTTCAAATTTGAGGGCCCTCAAATTCCACTGGCAGGTTCAAGCCTTCTTTCCTTACTTACACATAGGGAGGGTACATGGTATAATTACAAAAACTCTTTTTCAGTGAAAAGATTTTTCCTGCTTCTGAGAATATGATCTGTTTATGGGTGGAGACATCATTTGATTTCCAGATCAGTTTGTCTTTCCTTGTGTGGAAGTAATATACCCTCAGTGCAAAGATTGCATAGGTTGCATAGTATTTTTTGATCTTGCCAAGGATGCTCCACAATCTTTCATAGAACCAGTCCTCCAGTTTGTTGCTATCATTTGTTGGATTATAATGCTTAACAACTGTGACTTTTGTGTGGTTCATCACAAACCAGCAGTCAATATTCTTGAGTTTACAATTTCCCATTTTTCAGTGCTTTAGTAGCTTACTTTCTCAATAATAAACCTATACCTTCTGGGTGTCTGTCATCCTCTGTTTCAGAGTATAAAACAATCATGGCTTCTGACCATAATTTGCCTTGTCCAATCCACCTCATCTCATTCAGTCCAAGTATACTGAGGCCAAAGATGTTTATTTCTCTGATAACTTGTGTCAGTCTCCCAATGCTCCAAAGTGATCTTGTTACCCAGGGGTTTCAGAACCCAAAACCATGGTAACTTGACTGTTTTGCTCCAGCTGGTGTCAGAAATAAATCACTGGGGACAAAGCTCCTCTGTCAGATAAATGATACAAACCAGAATGCTTTTACCTAAAACTACTTTTTTATTAAGCCTCAAGCACATTCACATATATGTTACAGGAATAGGTTCCAAGCATCCAAAACATTGTTACCCAAAGTCCGAGATTGTTTCGAGTGATCACCAGCCGGACTTCTGGAACCCCTCCTTCTGTCCAGCTGAGGGGGAGCTCCTTGCCTGAAGAAAAGCTCCCTCAGACAGCTCCGCGGAGTTAACTTTTACTTTTATTGATTACTCTCACAAAACACATAACTCATAGTAACCCCTACTGGTCACCAGTTCTCCTATCTTCAACAAATTACTCATTATCTCTTACCAGCAAAGAATTTCTAGTATTTCTAGTCATAACAACAATAAAACTTGTATGTCAGGGCACTCAGAACCAAGGTCGAGGTCTACTCACTCTCTTCCATTCTTATGATCCGTTAACTCTTTCCCCCTCCTCCCATTCTGATTAGTAAAGCTGCAACGGCAACAATTTGGCCTTGCCTATGAGAGACCTAACAATTATTCCTAACCATATGGTGTTCTGCTTTTAATCACTGGTGGCTAAATACACGCAAAATGACTGCAGTTTAGTTTGGTCAAGTTCTGGGGTTACAATCTAATGCTCCAACACACAATTCTTATCTTAATCTTAGCTGTGATGATACCGCATTTCCGATGAAGAACTAACTTGTGGCTCTGATTCTCCATCAACATAGTGTTAGCTGGATTTACTGGTTTGCTGGTATTGTCTTGTTTTACGTCCAGCAGATTGTGGTTCTCCACAATTGATGATAGTTATAGTAGTTATACTAAAAAGTGGAAAAAAATAAAGAGGAAAAAGAACAACATATGACTTGCTACAGGGCTTTCTACAAATGCTTTACAGGAATATTTGGGTTTCTCATCTACCAAAAGAGAAAATATAGACCCTACCCAGAAAATTAGGATCTAAATCAAATCTTTTCCAGACTTTGGGGATGAGACCCATCTCTATTACAGAGGAAATACATCTGCTATTCAATTATATTAGCATATACTATGCTTTCTACCAGACCCTGCTTCATTAAGTACCCAGGATGGATGATGCTCACTTAATGAATTCAATTTTTTTTATTATTCTAAACATTCAGTGCATACCCTCTACTGCTTATTTTTTCCCCCAGGGACTGTGCCTTGACATGGGAGGGCAGGGAGGGAGCTTGTGTGCTCCAGTGACCCTGAGATCTATGCTAGTGGGAGAAGAACTCTTAGCATGGAAGTGATTTAGATTAGTTTACATTGGTATTATTAGAAGGGGACAAGATGAGAACAGCTTTGATAACCAGGATCATAACGTGTTAATGGAAATGTCTGTTCCAAAACCTTCTTTGGTACAAATTGGCAGGATGAAAATAAGGATTAGAAAAGAAGTGTAAAAAGTACTACCCAATTTTAAAATAATATTTAGTCCCTGCATTCTAGAATCCAAGAATTTCTATCACAATTTGTTAATGTAAAGTTCTACCAGAGAAAGCTGCCATTCCTCTACTCTGAAGAATTTTGTATAAGCGCAGCAACATGTAGTTGTGGAGAGCAGGTTTAAAACCTCACGAGAGATTGTTTTGGTTCAAGCATGCAAATTGTATATGCTACGTTATGAGACAGGAGGCTAATCTAAGATTCACATTCTGCTACAAAATTGTTTGAAAGTTACATGTGCAACATTTAACACACTTGTACTCTTCTGAGTACTCAGTGGCACTGGAGGAAATGGAAAGAGTAGCACAGAAATGTAAACTACTAAGAGAAGAGATGGGCCTAAAAAGAGAGAAATGGAAAACAGAACTGTGGCAAGACAGTAGAACTGAAAGAGGTGATATCTCAGCAGATCTAAAAGGAAGGCCAGAATTAAAACAAAAATACACTATGTAAATCCATAGCCATCAGCATATAGCTCAGAGGATGCAAAACTAATTTAAAAGTAAATGAAGATAGAGTAATTCATGCATCTACATACGGAGTTCCCTATAAACGTGGTTTCAATGGAATTATTCCAGAATAAAACTGGAGTTACCCTGTGATGAATCAGGCCCATGTGTGTTTCACTTATTCTATTAAACTAGTAATTCTGATCAAATGACTAACATTTATAGGCATTTGGTCAATTAACTAAAAATGGGACTCTTCATGAGTGAACACAATTAGTCAGTTGCAGCACTGAGGCCATAGATTTGTTTGCTCTTCAGGCTCAGGCAGTCATTTATTAGTCTGGCTGTTTCGTTGTAAACTTTTGGGAACTCAGTGACTAACTAATGCTAATAATAAAGTTGGACAGCTGGGGCCAGTGCTCTGTTGCCATGTTACATCAGTATAAGGAGAGACTAAAATGCTACTCAATCTGACTGGTACTTCACACTCATCTTGCACTGATGGAAAGGCTCAGGGCAACAAAGAAACTGGCCCCAGATGTCTCTTGCTGGCACACAACAGTGTTTGTGAGCAAACTTTTCAAAAGAGTAAAGGGCATGTCTACGCTACGACTTTGTCAGCAAAACTTCTGTTGCTCAGGGGGTGTGAAAAAAACACTCCCCCTGAGCGATATAAGTTTCACTGGCATCAGTGGTAGTGTGCACAGCGCTATGTCAGTGGGACAGCTTCTCCTGCCAGTTAGCTACCACAGCTCGTGGAGGTGGTTTTATTATAGCGATGGGAGAGCTCTCTCTCATTGGCATAGAGCGGCTTTACAGACGATCTTACAGAGGCACAGTTGCATCATTGCTGTAAGCTCATTAGTGTAGACATGGCCTGAGTCACTTAGGTACTTTTGAAAATTTTGCCCTAAACCTGGCAGGTTGTGTATTAGGACTCCATGTCTCCAGATATGGAGGAATACTGTTTTAACCAGTTGTAATTATATTATTCTGCTCTGCATTGGAAGGTGATTTTGGAGGATACTACACTGTCTCTGTGGACCATGCCTCTCATGAGTTATTGCTGTCAATGATCAATTAGTATATTCCAGTGGGGGCGGGGAGGTGGACATACTGTGGATGATATAGACTAACCAGTGAAAATAAATTGATAGCAGGAATTAATTTCAATTATTTACATTTGAATATTAAATGTGGCAATATAGGAGGAAACACAGAATGTTTAATGGAAAGCTCAAAAAATAATCAAATCTCAGTTTTGAATGGATTGTGTTTTCTCTGTTCCTCACAGAACATGGGAGCTGTGAACAGGGAAGAATGAAAATGGCTGACATTTTTAAAATACTGAACTTGGAAAAGTTCAAGGTAGAAAAACACACTCCTATCTTTCACAGAAACAGAAGACATTAACATTCAGATACTTCAGCCCTCTGACAGGAGCTGTAATAACAGAAAGTGGCTCTACATTAATCTATTAGGCACCTCAGAATTGCATGTTCATTTTTATAGACAACAAGGAACTTTCTTAATTAAGGAAAGTTAGATAGCTATTGTATACACTGCCACAAATGACAGGGTAAATTGATGTTATTCCTGCTAGGATACATGCTATTTACCAAGTGTTGTAACTGTGTGTCAACCCTACAGCAGAGCAAAAAACACTTTACTGCAATATATTGCTCTGAGGTTCATATTTCCAAGAAGTGCCACTTCCAGAAGGAAGGTGCATGTAATTGCACAATTGTGAAAAGAATGGAGAGTGCTTTCATCAATCTTTCTTTGGAATATCCCTTTAAAAACTATTTAAACTATTTACAGGTAAAAATAACTTTTCTCCTCCAGCTTCCTCTCCATCTTTGTCTTCCTTACCCAGTCTATCAGTTCTCTGATTCATACCCATAGTCATACCCTTCACCTCAGCACTAGCTCCCTTTTCTTATTCTGTTCATGATATCCTGTACACTGGCTTGAATTGTGTTTGAGCTAGTAAAGTGATTCTTTCTCCATAATATTAACCTGCCTCACTAGTCTCCCACTTTAATCCCACTAATACCTTCAGTCGGATGCACTGGCTATGCTTCGTCTTGTCTGCAGTGCTGTAACTTTTTTTTTCTACTTGCCCACTCCTTTCTCTCCAACCCTTTCCTCTGCCAGGTGTAAGAATGTTGTACACTCTTTTTCAAACTGAAGTATTGTAGTTCATGCTAATACCTCTTCCTCCTCAAGATCTCCTGAACATTCTTCATCACTTTTATTTTTACTGCCTTCCTCATAAACCATCCTGATATTATTTATCCCCTTCCCCATCCCTGCTCTTCAGGGGGGAAAAAACAAACAAACAAGCAAAGGATTTCTAATTACACAGCGCTCCATTAATTCATATATTGATTTTCTCCCAGTTACTAGGAATATCTACTGATCCCCTGATCCAAGCTAGCCCAATGCATGGTTGAGATCCACCAGTGGATGGATAACCTGTTGTTGAAGCTGGACCTGAGAAAGATAAAGATTATGCTGGTGGGAAGAAAGCACTTTGTGGAGTTTGTAGCCACAGTGCAATCTTCTCTATTTGAAAGTGAACACTCAGAACTAAGCAATTAATTCCACAGTTTAGAAATGTTTCTGGATTCCTCACTAAGTTCTCACATAGCAGTGTCTGTGAGCAATGTTTTCTGCCATCTCTGGGTGCCTAGGAGACTCCATTCTATGCTGGCCTCAGTGATACATGCCTTTGTCACCTCCTGAATGGACTACAGCAATACAATATAGCTGGGCATGAAGCTATCAGCCCTCAAAAACTTCAAATAGTACAGAACAAAGCAGCATGCCTCCTTGTTAACACAGGCCACTGGAAGCACCTCAAATCTATACTCCAATTTTTTCACTGGTTTCTCATAAAATAGTGTGTCAACTTCCAAGACTGGGACTTTTTCTTCAAAGTGCTGAATGAATTGGGCTGAGGATACGTAAAAGATCTAAATCTTCAGGACAAGAGCAGTGGTCAACAATTTCACTTCTCATGCACAATAGAAGTATCCATCAGAAGGGTAAAGCTTGTCTGTGAAGGAGATGGTGCTTTATCAGAGGCTGGTTCAAGCCTGTGTGATGAACTCTCACAGGCTCTCAGAACCACCATAAGTTTCACCACCTTCCACGCCAAGTGCAAATCGGGATGCTGGAACAATTTGTATGGTAGGGGTGCTGAGAGCCACTGAACTAAACTGTAAACCCTGTATATGATGGAAACCACTTCAAGCCAGGGGTGTGGCAGCACCCCCAGCACCCCTAGTTCCAGCATTGTGAGTGCAAAGGCACATTTCTTTGATCTTAACTTTTCTAATATAAACATATAGCAACATGTACATATAATGTATTTGATTAAAAAAAAGAGACTCCCATATTTTCCTTCTATGTAAGGGTGGGGGGGGAGGAAATGTCCTACAGATAGAACTGAGAAAATTTTGGGGGGCAAATTGTTTATCTGATGACAAATGCAGTTTGGTCAACCCAAAACTTTTCACAAGATGTAATCTAATTAGTTTGGGCTAGGAAAAAGTTCATAACAATGTAGGTGTGTATCTGTCCTTATAAGTTTTAGCCCTGTAATTAGGGCACTTGTCTGAGCCTTGGTCTACACTAGGGGGGGATCGATCTAAGATACGCAACTTCAGCTATGAGAATAGCGTAGCTGAAGTCGACGTATCTTAGATAGACTTACTTCGCGTCCTCACAGCGCGGGATCCCCTGCCGACTCCGCTTCCGCCTTTTGCCCTGGTGGAGTTCCGGAGTTGATGGGGAGCGTGTTCGGAGATTGATTTATCGCGTCTAGACGAGACACGATAAATCGATCCCCGATAGATCTATTAGTACCCGCCAAGTTGTGGGAGAATGAGCTTTGAATCTCCCTTCTGAATTCAGATCTACCATCTCCCAGCTGAGCAGCTAAATGAATAGGCTATAGGCTACTCTGGGATAGGTAGCTCTCAATCTCTCCTGTTGCATCTGTTCCACTTTGTAGCAAAATATAAGTACTCATTGGGCCAAAGAGAGTATCATAATTCGAGAGCCTGATGATTAAGGCATTCATGTGGGTGGTGTGGATTCAAATCTTCTCTCTGCCCAATTCCGAGATTTGAATCCCTATCTCCTAGGTGAATGTCTGAATAAGGAGGCTATAGAGTTATTGGGCTCTTTGGCACAACGAATACTTACATAGTTATACAAAGCCCCCCCTCCAAATAGCACAGTGGTTAATGTCCCACCCCCTCTGTGAAGGGGTAGGTCTGAGTTCAAATCCCTCATTTCTGCAGAGGGATTTAACACTGAGTCTTCTACATCCTGGGCTAGTGCCCTAATCCCTACCCTAAAGCTTAGAACAACAGACAGGTATTTTTCTGAAGCTGTCTGTTTAAAAATGACTTAAATGGACTTTTCCAATTGGCCACTGAAAGCAAAACATTTTCAGAACCAAACAGAATATTTTCCCTATTGTTTTGGTTTGCTGACTGAACTGAAAAATCAGTTATTCACCCAGGTCTTATTTACATATGGCAGATGTTAGTCACATTACTTAAAGCACAAGCAGAAGGTTTGCTCAGGTAGCATGATAATGAGGTTTGTATGAGAACATGAGTAGAATGGATGCAACCATTTATTATAGATTCTTTATTTTCATGGGGATCTTCTAGTGGCATTCCCCACAGTTTTCATTATAATAATACGTAGCCTAACCATCTATCTGAAAATCTTTGCAAACTTTATTTAAACCTCACAAGATCCCTGAAAGTTAAGCATTGTTATGTCAAACGTGCAAATGGGGAAACCAAAGAACAGAGAAGTTAGATGATTTACTAAAGGTCATTCGTATAGTCCATGTTATAGCCTGAAAAGAAATCCAAGTCTCCAGACAAGAAACCCTGTGCACTAGCCACTAAACAAGCACCACTACCTTTCACAGAGAGATGAGTAACAAATACAAAGAATTCCTTATACTTATGGGATACATCTAGTGACATTCACAATTTACATAAAGAAATTCACTGGAGTTTTCTGTTCTGTGTGGGATGGGATGAACACACCTGGTCAGGCCAGGAAAGGCTTAACAGATTGTTCTAAACAACCCCACATTTTCACTAGTATCTCAGGTACTAATCCTAAGGGAATAGACCTCCAGCTGTAATAAATGAGGGACAGGAAATAAAAGTGGAAGCAAAGGTAGCTTAACTTTCCTTAGAGAGTAATTCTTTTTACTTGTAAGGGTGGAGGTGAGTATCAGTATCTAGGAGCTGAAGATAATGAGGTAACAAGGGAGAGCACTTTGTCCAAGGTAGGAAATGTCAGAGGAAAAGGGCTTAAATGCTTCTATTAAGACCTGAATTGAATGGATAAAGGAGGAGATGGTTCTGTGTTATTTGCCTCATGAAGTAAGGCATGGAGAGATGAGTTCTTGTTGACTATTTGGTCTATGTTCCTCTTTGAAGAACATGTTTACCTGAAGCAACTAATTGTATAGTTTATGGGTTGTGTGAAGTACAGGGACAGATATTTTTCTAGGGCTAGACAGTAAGTATGGCTGGGTTCCTTTTTCTTTACCTAGTAATTCTATGTGCCTTGCAAGGCCTGTGGCTGTTAGAATTTGAAAAAAAATCACATCTTTTCCCCAAAGTTCACCTGAGAGCAAGCTAACTTAATTGTTGATGCAGTTGTAGTGGCTAAGTCTCAATGTTGATTCAAAATGGTTATGAATAAGCTCTGGTAATTTATTATGGTAATTTTAGGTTTAACCTTTCTTTGTCTTTACTGAATTTTTGAAAATATTCAGAAATATTTTATGAACTATTGTTCTCCAAACACCATACATATCTTATGTTTTTGGTTATCTATTGTACTAAAGGAAATATTCAAGCTAATTAAAGAAACTCTTAGGAAAACTTAGCTTTCTTCTACTAAGACAGGCACAAAAAGCTTCCTCACCCATAAATCTGTACTTATCATCTCCGGGTCCAATTGCGGGCTATAGAATAGTTTTGTAACTACTATATTTAATATTCAATATAGTTTATTTTTTGATGTTAGAGATATATGAATACTAATGATTTTGGGTTTTTTATGGTGTCTGGTAGGAGTTATTAATTGTCATCATGGGGCCTGATACACAACAGGTGCATCTAGCCAAAAAGCAGAACATCTCCCCCTTGCTAAGAATTATAAAAATATTCTTCTAACTCTTTCAGAGAGTAATTATTTAGAGCACCTGGGTTCCCAAGGCTACTAAAGACTGAGCCAGGAGCTCCTTCTCTCTTTATGAAGAAAAACTTCATTTTATATCTCATATCAGGGGTAAAGGACTTGAGGAGAGCTGGCATTTTCTCAAAAGATAATATTAAAGACACAATTGCAAATTATCCTGATGCAAAAGAAAGATAGGAAGAATAGTGGAAGGTCAATATGGCTCCATCAGGAAATCTTGAATGACCTGAAAACCAAAAGTAATCCCAGAAAAAAATGAAAACAAGAACAGATTGTGAAGGTTGAGTACAAAGTATAGCACAAGCACATAGGGACAAAATGAGTTGCATCTAGCAAGGGATATAAATTGGGCCCTACCAACTTAATGGTACATACCATGGCACCCTTACTTCTGCGCTGCTGCCTACAGAGCTGGGCCCTCATTAAGCAGCCGCCACTCTCCAACTGCCCAGCTCTGAAGGCAGCAGCGCAGAAGTAAGGGTGGCAATACCGCAACCCCCCTAAAATAACGTTATGACCGTCTGTGCAACTCCCTTTTGTGCAGCACCCCCTATTTGAGAAATGTGGATCTCCTCCTTGAAACCTCTGTAGTATACGGTAACAGCATACAAAAGCCCAGGGGGAGGAATAGCTCAGTGGTTTGAGCATTGGCCTGCTAAACCTAACATTGTGAGTTCAATCCTTGAAGGGGCCACTTAGGGATCTGGGGCAAAAATCAGTACTTGGTCCTGCTAGTAGAGGCAGGGGGCTGGACTTGATGACCTTTCAGGGTCCCTTTCCTGATAAGTATATCGGGGGGGGGGGTGTAGGTGTGTGTGTGTGTGTGTATGTGTATATATATATATATATATATATATAAGTGTGTCATGGATCTGGTCTCCCCATGGTCTTATATATATATATATATATAAGACCATGGGGAGACCAGATCCATGACACACTTTTCATGGCCATGAATTTGATAGGGCCCTAGATATAAAAAGCAATAAGTATATTAGGAGTGGGAGAAAAATGAAGGAAAGTGTAGGTCCTCCACTTAGCCAGAAAGGAGAGCTAACAACTCAAGACATCAAGAAGGCTGAGGTGTTTAATGCTTATTTTAATTCAGTAGTCACAAAAAGGGTCATGGTGGTCAGATGTTCAACACAATTAATGTTAACAACAAGGAGAAAGGAACACCATCCAAAATAAAGAAAGAACAGGTTAAAGAATATTTAGATAAGTTAGATGTATTGAAGTCAACAGGGCCTGATGAAATTTATCCTGGGGTACTTAAGGAACTAGCTGAAGCCATCATGGAGCCATTAAGAAGCATGTTTGAGAATTGCAGAGGATGGGTGACGTCCAGAAGACTGGAAAAGAGTAAACATAGTACCTATCTTTACAAAGAATACCTAGGGAATTATTGACCTGTCAGCCTAACTTCAATACCTGGAAAGATACTGGAACAAATGATAAACATTCAATAGCCAGCACGGATTTGTCAAGAACAAATCAGGCCAAACCAACCCAATTTCCTTCTTTGACAGTGTTACTAGCCTAGTGGATAGGGAGTAAACAAGCAGTAGACATGATATATTTGGATTTTTAGTAAGGGTTTTGATGCAGTCCCACATGACATCTTCATAACCAACTAGGGAAATGTGGTCTAGATAGAAATTACTATAAATTAGGTGCATGACTGGTGGAAAGACCAAACTCAGATGACTTACTAAATCAGTTCTTCTGGTTTGACAATGGGATCCTGAAGGGGCCAGTCCTGAGTCTGGTACTACTTAATATTTTCATTAATTATATGGGTAATAGAATGGAAAGTATGCTTACAAAATTTGAGGATAACATCAAGCTGGGAGCAGGGGCAAGCACTTTGGAGGACAGGATTAGAGTTTGACAACCCTGACAAAATGGAGAATTGTTCTGAAATCAACCAGATGAAATTCAGTAGAGGCAAGTGCAAAGTACTACACCTAGGAAGGAAAAAAATCCAATGCACAACTAGAAGATGGGGAATAACTGGCTAGTGATAGTATTGTTGAAAAGGATCTGCAGTTTATAGTGGATCACAAATTGAATGAGTCAACAATGTGATGCAGTTGCCAAAAAAAAAAAAAGGCTAATATTACTCTTGTTAATACACACCAGAATGTCCTATGTAAGACATGGGAGCTAATTGTTCTGCTCTATTTGGCACTGGTGAGGTCTGAGCTGGAGTACTGTGTCCAGTTTTGTGTGTCACACTTAGGAAAGATGTGGACAAATTGGAGAAAGTCCGGAGGAGAGCAACAGAAATGATAAAAGGTTTAGAAAACCTGACCTCTGGGCAAAGGTTAAAACAAATTAGGCACATATAGCCTTGAGAAAACATACAAACATCAGAATGGCCATACCCCTGTTGCCCATTCCCAGCTTCTGGCAAACAGAGGCTAGGGACACCATTTCTATCCATCCTGGCTAAAAGCCATTGATGGACTTATCATACATGAACTTATCTAGTTCTTTTTTGAACCCTGTTATAGTCTTGGCCTTCACAATATCCTCTGGCAAAAAGTTTCACAGGTTGACTGTGCATTGTGTGAAAAAATACTTCCTTTTGTTTGTTTTAAACCTGCTGCCTATTAATTTCATTTGGTGACCCCTAGTTCTTCTGTTATGAGAAGGAGTAAATAACACTTCCTTATTTACTTTCTCTACACCAGTCATGATTTCCCCCCTTTGTCTGTCTCTTTTCCAAGCTGTAAAGTCCCAGTTTTATTAATCTCTCCTCATATGGCAGCCATTCGATACCCTTAATCATTTTTGTTGCCCTTTTCTGAACTTTTTCCAATTCCAATATCTCCTTTTTTGAGATGGGGCGACCACATCTGCACACAGTGTTCATGATATGAGCTTACCATGGATTTATATAGAGACAATATTTTCTGTCTTGTTATCTATCCCTTTCTTAATGATGCCCAACATTCTGGTCGCTTTTTTGATTGCTGCTGCACATTGAGTGGATGTTTTCAGAGAACTATCCACAATGACTCCAAGATCTCTTTCTTGAGTGGTAACAGCTAATTTAGACCCCATGATTTTACATATATACTTGGTATTATGTTTTCCAATGTGCATTACTTTGAATTTATCAACATTGAATTTTATCTGCTATCTTACTAATTTGCCTGTTTGAAAATGGCTATTTGAAACTGTTCTTTTAAGTAACTAAATTTATGTACCTTTTTTGGTTTCTTAAATTTAGTTAAGATTTTTTGCCCATTTTATAAACTTTGTTATTCATGATATGCCAGACAGGACTTGTCTACCCTTAAAGCAAATTGCTTTTGCAATCTATAAACTGTTTTATTTATCTATGATAAAGTATTGTAGGACTCGCTACTAATTTTGCACCCTCACCAGCGGCAGACCCACTCTCAATGATGTAGTCTCTATTAAGCTCTCGGCATAAGAGATTGTAACTGACCTAACCATTGTTCACAGCTTATATTGTTTTCTTTTAATAACAAAATATTTATAATTAACAATGGTAATTAGCTTGCTTGTTTTTAATCCTGGGATCCCCTAAAGCTAGGAGTAGTGGAAATTACAAACCTGAACATTCACAGAGGCAGTTAAGATGTGGCCCCTACCATTTCTTGTTTCTCTACACTACAAATATCAGAAAATTATGGTATAATGTTGCTTGGTGCTCAACTACTTGAAGTGTTCACTTCTGTCCAACACAGTAGATGGAAAGAGTTTTAAAGGGTGGGAGTAACTTCTGTGCATTTCCTTCTCTGTGGGGAGATTGCACATCAGTAAAGACTATTGACGAGAGCCGGTCAGATCTTTGACAAGACAGAATTTTATCAAAATGTGCCATTTCACTGAAGCTGGAAAGACTTGTTGAGACACATCTGTTTCAACAAAGTTTTTGTTAGGAAGGTTTTCTGTGTTTAGGATTCTCTGATCTCTCCTGAAAGCAGATATTCTGTAGTCCAGTGGTTACTGAACTGGCCTGGAAGGTGGGAGACTCAGGTTTAAGGTCCTGCTGTGACTGAGTTTTCCCCATCCTAAGCTAATGCCTAATCACCACCTGGTGATGCATTGGACTGACCTTGGGCTCAGAAAATTTTCCTGAATTGAAAAGCTCAGGCTTTGATCCAAAAACGGACACTGTGATCATTCAATTTTTGAGAAAATGATCAAAAGGGTTTGTTCAAATGTGAAAATAAAATACATTTTGAAACCTGAAAGTTGCCACAAAAAGGAATTGTCATCCTCTAAAAATTCCTACTATCAGTGATGTAGTCAAGTGGCTCTCAACTTTTTGAGACTACTGTTCCCCTTTCATGAGTCTGATTTGTTTTGTGTACCCCCAAGTTATACTTCACTTAAAAAAATACTTGCTTACAAAATCTGACCTAAGAATACAAAAGTGTCACAGCACACTATTACTGAAAAGTGGCTTACTTTCTCATTTTTACCACATAATTATAAAATAAATCAATTGGAATATAAATACTGTACTTACATTTCAGTGTATAGCATATAGAGCAGTATAAGCAAGTCATTGTCTGTATGAAATTGTAGTTTGTACTGACTTTGCTAGTGCTTTTTGTGTAAAACTAAGCAAATATCTAGATGAGTTGATGTACCCTATGGAGGACCTCAGCGTACCTCCAGCGGTACACATACTCCTGGTTGAGAACCACTGGTGTAGTCGAGCCGGAATGCCATTCAGTGCTATTAAACAGCAGCGATGTAATAGTTGAGCCAGAAGGTGGGGGGCTGGTCCTCGTATCATGCAGACCCTGAGCTTCTTTGGGCACTGGAGGATGCACTCACCTATGATGAGCACCATGTTGCAGCTTGCTCCAGAGCAAGCTGCAGCACCCAGCAGAGGTATATAGTGACCCCAAGCCCTAAGTCACTGGACCCTTCTGAGGAGGATAGGGGCTGGATGGATCATTCCTGCAGGGGCAGCCATCAGTAAGGGAGATTCACTTTCTAATTCCTGCTCCTCCTCCAGCCAGGTAATATGAGCCACCTTACCAGGGCAGCTCAGCTCTGGGATTGAGATGTGTGTGGCAGATCCATGCGTCCTGGAGTGCCTGTCACTGGAGTGCACAGGAGATAGGGAAAGTGAATCTGGCAGGGATCACATTAGAGGCTGAGGCCACAGCAGGTTACCAAGCAGGGGACTAGGGTCACAGGGTGAGCTACAGTGGAGAAGTTCACTGGAAATCTTGTTACTGTCCATCTGTACTTCCCAACCCTAGATCAGTGGCAACAGGCAGTGACAGGTCTCCAGTGCCCTTGCAATCCTCTTTTCACTGCCTTCTGATTCACGTTTGGTGCCTCCCACATACTATAAATGCATGTCTGTGTATCATTTTCTTTTTCTCAATCCCTACACCTCATTATTTCAGAAAATCTGCCTGTCTCCAGACATGCCTGGGTTAGCCAAAAATTAGTGTATATTCAAATAAAATGTGAATTCATAATTTTTAAGAAAATCAGTATTTTAGTGGCATTTCCGTATCTTCAGATTTAGGACTACATCACTGCCTGCTATTGGCTTGAAAAGTAGCAGCCCAAAAGCCTTTGATGAAACTGTTTGTTCTTTAGCTTTCCAAACTGACACCTTCTACTGGGTTCAGTGAAAAGAGCCATTGGTTAGCTCTCTGCAGTTGATAGCATGGGAAAAGAATTATGATCCATAGCAAACTGCATTACTCAAAAGTAGAAGGTAGGCCCTCAGAAGTTGTTGGCAAGACATATAGTACATGAAGAACTTAAGGGTCTGACTGGGAGAGAGATTGAAGCTCTCCAGTCCCTTTACTAGTAATAAATGCAGTTAATTCACCGGAGTCTATTTCCTCTCATCTTTCACTTCTGTTGTTTTTATTTTAGTTATCTTTTAAAACAAGATTCATTTTTTGAGTGGGAGTAGCCTAATTATTTTTGTTGTTGAACAAATTAATTGCATTAATCTTTCAATTATGATGTTCTATCACTGGAACATACAAACAAACGCCAACGTGGGAGCCTGATGGCAAATAGACTGGCTAGGTCACCTCAAATTTTGTTGCTGTGTGTGATGTTCTCATCTTCTGATGCTCCTCCATGCTTCACCTCCTCGTCTCTTCTTTTGCAGTATCCTGTATTCAGACTCTTCCCGTATGTTCCAAGAAATATGACCATATCAGCTTCATGTGTAAATTCCTCATTCATTTCAACATCTAGTGCAAAGTTGCTTTCTATAAGGCTGAATTGTGTATTTCTATCAACCTTTTGCTCATCTTCTGCTTCTTTACCCCTTTAGATAATCTTATTGCTATGGCTATTAAAGAATTCTCTGTAGCATCCTGCTATCTGAAATATCTTTTGCTATACCTCTGCCTCACTTTTGATCTCACTAATAAACATCTATTTTATTTTGGCCTTTGCCTGCTAATTTCACTTTTTCTTTAGTCATCAGCTTTGTAAATGAATGTTTTAATTATGCAAAGTCTCTGACTGTTTTCTCTTGTACTATATAGCATCAATATGCTTGTATTTAATTCTGTTCAGCATTTTGGGTATAGTTTGTATGGAAGTTACTAAACAAGATGAAAGAACAGGAGTACTTGTGGCACCTTAGAGACTAACAAATTTATTAGAGCATCCGAAGAAGTGGGCTGTAGTCCACGAAAGTCTCTAAGGTGCCACAAGTACTCCTGTTCTTTTTGTGGATACAGACTAACACGGCTGCTACTCTGAAAACTAAACAAGATGAAGTTATATATAGATATAAATTGTAAAAGCTAATAGTGAAAATCTATTGGCGAGGCAAAGAAGGTATTGGAGGTAAAAACCAGTGCATCAAAATCTACTTTCCTCAAGTGCTGAATAAATGTACATCAAACTCTTTACTTTCAAGGAGCATGAGTAGTTTGCCGTTAAACTTACTGCTCCATGCAGCCTTGATGCGCACAGTTATTATGAAAGCACTTTAAAAACTCAGAATGAAGAATTGTAAGACTTTTGAAGAATATCACTAGCAGGCAGAATGAAATTGGTATAGATTAGGATAGAAAAGGTAGATGCAAAAAATCAAATATCTATGCAAACACTCAGCTAAGCTGTTTAAAACATTACTGACAATTCTAAACCAGCAGAGTGAAGATAATGAACTGGGTGTTGAGAAGATTATTTTAAACCGAGAATTAAGTAAATGCAAACAAACAGATGATAATAGACTCCACAATGTTAATCAGGCAATAGCAAGGAAATAATTAACTAATAAACAAAGAAATTAAGTATTTTTGAGAGTGAACATAATTAAGGAAAAAAATCTCACAAAGGGAATGAATTAAAGCTCTGAATAATCCCTGGAAATATCGTCAGCTTTAAATCATCAGCTGCAAATAAGACAATTTCCAAATATCACTAGTTAATTAGGATATATTACTTGAAAGTGTGCCATTTCTGATCACATAGATATTTAAGGCCTGTTCTAGCAATCCTCATACAGGCCAAATCCACTAAACTCAATGAAAGTTTTTTCTGGGGAAAAATAAAAGCTAAATGGCTCATACAGAAATATTCAGCCGTCATGCATGTGGAAAAAGCAGGATAAAATCACATGGAAGTCTTGTATGTGGACCCATGGAAATAACTGAATTTTTGTTTCCCCCGTGTGTGAATTACATTTAGGATTGTATCAAAATGATTGATAAATCTGTATGAATAACTCCTGGTCTATTGTTCAATTGTGTGCAGTTCATTGGAATTGTTTATATTCAAAACTTGAGGGGTGTGTGATCACATGTTCTCAACATAATGCTGTCCTTCTCTAGTAGTGATTGGATCACATGTAGGCTGTCTACACTTGCATGCATATCTGAGTAATAGATTCTGTAATGCTCCTGTGTGTCTTCCATATTTGTACTGTGCTGGGCATGGATATAATGCTGTGTACATGCATATAACTGTGTCCACACTTTGCTGTGGGTACATAATAGCTCTACCATTTTGGGGTGGTATTACAGGGAGATGCTATAGGAACTATTTTATTGTATGATGTTGATTCTGTCCCCTGCCTTCACACATTTGCAGATGGCAGTTTGTCATCCCCCCGCTTCCTCCCCCCCATCCCCCGCCCTTTCCTGCAAAACTGGGTGGAAGATATAACGGAATGAGCTGATGATGACAATCTAGTTCTGCTCCTGCTCTTTGTTGTGGGACAAACAGTTACGCAGTAGAGTGGGCAGTTGGTGAGATGCTGGATGGAATTTGTACATCATTTTCTGAAGTGTCAAAGACGGCTAATCTTTAGGATCAATGGCAATTCATTCAGTTCACACTACAGATATGTTGAATGCTGGTATTGTCAGTGCACCATTTGTTGACTGTCACTTCTGGTGCAGGAGAACCAGCATAGTGTGGTAGGATCACATCATTCTGGAAACCTGGGATGACTAGCAGTGGCTTCAGAACTGAGGTAACAAACCTTCATTGAGCTATGTGAAGAGCTTGCACCAACCTTCCAACTCCAAAACACTTGAATCAGGCTGAGAAGCAGGTTGCTGTTGCCCTGTGGAAGCTGGTTGCCACAGACCAGTATAGGTCTGCTGCAAACCCCTTTGGTGTTGGAAAGCCCACTGTAGGGGTTGTGGTTGTGCAGGTTTATGGGCAATTAATACTATGTTTTACTCACTGGTAGTTGCCGTAAGAAAAATTCCAGAACTAATAGCTGGCTTTCAGAGGATGAGGTTTCTGAACTGTGCAGGAACCATAGATGACAGCCAAATCCCAGTGCTTTGCCCATCACAAGGGGACGGGAATGTATGAACCAAAAAGGTTACTGTTCTCTCATTCCATAAGGGTTGGTTAGACACCCTCCCCCCTAAGAGCAGATTCCTGAATACAAATGTGGGAAACGTTGGAAAGGTTCATGATGCCAGGGTGCTGAAGAGATCAGGATTGACCTTTAAAGGGGGGGAGTAGGAACTTCATTAGGTTTTCAGCGTAGGACCACAAACACAAACCTTCAGGCAACAGGAAAGGGATGCTGCACTGTTTTTATCTGACTGCCAGACTGAATCCTCCTGCCCTCCACCACCCCCCTTGCTTGTGCAGCATGCCTCAGTGCTAGGAAAGGGCAGACAACAGGGACCGACTATAGCATTTGTAATCCCCCAAAGGGGGAAAAAATGCTGTAATTAACTATTCCTTAGATAACCTATTGTAAATCTCTTACAACTGTGTTCTGTTCCCTTCCCCAACCAGGACCTTTCCAAATCAACCACCACTACCCCAAATTCCTGGGTTTTCATGGCACCAGGACCATCGCTGCCTGACAACAGGCTGAGAAATGCACAGACACAGGCATACTGATTTTTTTTTCCTTCTAGCAAGGGTTTGGAAGCCAAATGTATAATTGTGGTTCATCAGGGAAAGGGAAATGTGCCAGCTGTTCCATGATGACTGCTAGGTACTTTGTACTTGCTATTGATTTGTACATGGAAGGCTCTCAGATACCATGTGATGGGTGGCAGTTTAAAAAAACTAAGATACAGTATCTATCCTTTCTTTCAAGCTGGGCAGTCCGCACTTGTTCCTTTAGTACTGACAGTCAAATGTGGACAATAATTGCTTAAGAGATGGGAAAAGAAATAGAGAAGGCTGAACTGTGTTGAGAAGGTGGAACATCTTGGTCATAAATATTAAAAGTTAGTTGTTGTAGCCTTACATGATACAGTCCATAACTAACTAACTCTTTCTAGAGCTTGTTAGAAAATAGGGTGTCTTTTCCCATGGAAAACTTTGACTTTCTGGTCAAAACCCAAAACATTCAGCTGAAAACATAAAGTTTCCACTGGGGAAAATCGAAGAAAAACAATGCAGTTTGTCAAAATATATTGCAATTTTCTGTTTCCAGACAGTTTGACATTAAACTGTATTTACCTGTGCAGTCACTGTGCCTCCTGGGAATTCTAGTTCATACCCTTTATTCTCCCCTATGGCCCATGCTAGACTACATTTATGTTCACTGCTGTCTCACCTCTTACTGACCCATTTTAATTTAAAAGTGTCAGCATGAAATGTTTCAATGCTTCCAAATTAAATGTTTTTGTTTTGTTTTTTGGAAGTTCACTTTTTTAAAACAGTCAAATTTTCTGCTTTCTGTAAGGGGGGGATATTTTAATTGCCACCCTCGTTATCACCTGAAGACTATTTTCTACTAGTCCTACTAACTACTTTTTTCCCCCTATAAGCTCATGCCAGCAAAAGTCTCCCCAAAAGTCTGAAACCGCAGTCCTTGGATCCTGCCAGCTGCATTGTGCTTAGCACAGGCTCCAAGAAGGAAAAGTGTCTGTATGTTGCCTCTTTGGCTCACCTCATCCTTGGTGTGCTGGCTCATCTATAACTTGTGCCATAGAAAAGCTCCCAACATACACTGGTTTGAAATAGCTCCCAAGCGACATATACCTTTACGCATACAAAGACTGCCAGACCACGGGGCCTCCTTCCTGCCAATCCTGTTTCCTAATCTGAATCTGGGTGGGTCTGAAAGATAGGTGGCATAGAACTGACTATGCTAGTTCCACTCCACCTGCCTATTTCCTCCATATCGATGGAATCCTTAGATGTTTGAGGACAGATTTAAGGCCCTTTTGTGCTGCAGGAGCAGCTAAAATGAGTCACAATGTGGGCCAGAATCTGATCCAAAATATCGTTTCTCTAACTATGGATTTTCTTATACTGGCACTTTCCTTCTGGTACCTAAACTTGTTTCTTCTTATCCCTCTGCTTGTGGAACTTCTTTGTACAGAAAACCTGTAAAGTCACCCCAAATCTAATGAGGATATGAATATTCAGGTATAAACATAGCTGTCTGCATTACTAGTTAAGTCAATGATTGATTTATTTTGGCATCCTATACCATTGGTATCCACTGTGCATTTTCTGCTATAAACTCTGAGGAGTTAGGAGTGATTATAAATATTTTATTTTCTGCATCTTTGCTCTTATGAGTTAAGACAGAAAGAATGACACTTATTGTGGGTGCCTGAACAGTAAATTGTCAGTCTGTATTTTGATGACTGTCTGACAATAGAATATTTAGGGGAAAGTTGTCATAGCATAATTACTGGAAAACAGAGGTGATTGCACTTACACAAACAGCCATGTGCCACAACACAGTCTTAGCAGAAGTTTAATTAAAACTGATTTTGATTGCAAATATCCCACATTCACTTGCACAAATAATAAAAAGTATAGAATGCTGAATAAACATACTGATACTCTGTTGCTTTGTCAGAATGTTACAGGAGTCTGCACTAGCTGATACAGGTCCAAGTAGAATGTCTTGAAACAGACCATATAGGCTGGGAGAAACGACAGTAGTGAAGAAAGCTTCGTACCTCTAATAATCTTTCAAAACAAAAAATCAAACCCAGTATATAGGGGAAAATGGGAAAGTGCCTGTCAAAAGGTGTTGGTTTTTTGGGGAGAAAAGAACAATGTTTTATGTTGTAGTTCTGTACTCTTGCTAGTTTCCCATTTATTGTTTGACTAACTAGTCTCTGCTCAGTCTGTTTAGACTGTAAGCTTCCTAGGATGAGGACAATTTCTTACTATATTTGTGTAGTGCAGGGCTCGGCAACCTTTCAGAAGTGGTGTGCTGAGTAACATCTCTTCAAAGCAACATCTAAGTTATGGAATTTAATATTCCAAAGTGTTTTACTCAACATAAGCAATTGTCAAATGACAGACTACAATACATTATAATGACTAAAAGTATTATGACAGTGATGTACTTTCCTGTTGTACACCAATGTTGTTTAAAGGAATTCACATTTATAAAAAATCATTAATCAACAATTCTAAAGCCTGATCCTCAGGAGTGCTGAACAACCTCCAAGACCAATGAGGTCGAAGGAAGTGCGAGTACGTAAGACCTTTTGAATTCAGGTCCTTAGAAATAATGTCAGTGTAGTGTAGGGTGAACACATAGCAAGTGTGAAAAATCGGTACCGGGGATGGGATGGTGGGGGGGGTCATAGGCTTCTATATAAGACAAAGCCCCTAATATCAGGACATCTGGTCACTCTAGTGTGCAGCACTCAGATGTGAACCTTCCAGGAGGCACTGAATACTTCAAATGGTCTGCCCCAACACAAAAGCTCTGATACCCATACTAATTATACTGAGTAGTACTTTACAAGTAACCCTATGGACCTCAGTTGAACTATACATAGCTACAAATATTATCCAATGTGAGTAAGGGTGCGATGGGGTGTGGATTCTAGTTCATAATAAACTGTACATTCTTTCCTGTATATCAACTTTTGAAGGTACTAAGGACTGAGAATAAGTTGAGAATTGTATAGCAGCATGTTGTTAACTAGTATTCTAATTGACTGTAATTAAATGTAATGCAATTCAATTCAATTAAATATACCCATTACTGTTTAGAATATGTAATGAGAACAATACTTGTAAATGTCTTTTGTTTCCACAGAGAAAACTAAAATAAACATTAAGATAACTCTTGCCCATTTTTCTCCTCAAATGTGTATAGAATTAAATTTTACTTTTCATCTAAACAAGGTCATTTACTACAGTAATATTGCTAAGGCTCTAGTCACCCAAATACTACGCTTGTGGGTCCTGAGCTGTGGAACATCTATAATCTAAATGAAATATCACCATGATTAAAAGAGCCCAGCTTCTGATAAGATATATAAACTAGTTAGTGCAGGTGGTCTGGCTGGAAAAAAATGGATGAAAAATGGATAATATGTTTTGGAAAAACTCTTGTATCTTTCAATTTTTCAACCAGCTCTGCAAAGAATAATATACTTTCAAAAGGTTTTGCCTCCAGATTTGTGATAGCTTGACTCTAATGCAGAGGTGCAACTACTGAATGAATTGCAACACTTTATTCACATTTTCACAAATATCTGTTGGCTCTTAGACATGGAAAACTGATTGTCCTCAGTCATCCAATTACTCCTCAGCAATCTAGCTCTGAGGTGCCACTGACACCCCATTCTACTGAAAAAGTCCCACCCAATCAAAACATAAGCCCTGAAACAAATCAACCTTTAAAAAGTAAATTCATAAAATAAAACTCCAATCTCTATCCCTGGCAGAGTTTTTAATCAGGAAATTGAAAGGGCCAGAGACTCCATGAAGTCTATTAGAGACTTTGCTATTGCTTTTGATTTTTATAGCAAAGATGCTCAGATACTAGTGATGGGGCAGCATCTTTGATTATATGTGATAATGTTACTCTGCCATACTAGGCTTTGATAGTAGGGAGAAATCTGATGCTGGCAGATTTGTCCTATGTGGAGGTAAAGGGGGCTCCAGCACCTTCCAGCTGCCTCTGTATAAGTAAAAGCATTCCCTAAGCAGCTGTCTTCTTGCTGCAGCTTCTCAAGAGTCCCCCTTGCTGGTTGGCCACTCGCTCTTTTGATGAATAAGAGCAGTGTTGGGGGGAGAGGATGGCATGAGTGTATGTCAGTGCTGCTCCATAGATTTGGCTTTCTTTGATGATCTCCTTTAAGAATGGTCTCTCATCTCTTTGAGTTTCCCTAAGTTCACATTCATCTTTACTGCATATTCATTTTTATTTTGAATACCTAGATTGGATCTTTCTCTATTACCCTCAGTTTTTCTAGAGAGCACTTTGACATATCTATTCTGGCAGGAATCGATTCCTCTGTTAGAAAAGTAATTGAATTGATCACGGTGGATGGATTCGTTAGTGGAGATTGTAGCTGCTTGGCAGTCTCCTGTTACTGATACCTGATCTTGTATCATACTGGGAATTATGTATGATTCAATTGCAGAAGTAAAGCTATGTTGCCTGTTATGTATATAAAACATGTTTGATCAATAACCTATACAAAAGTGAAGCAGAAAATATGCTAGGACTTGTTCGTCTTGCCTCATATCTTCTTGTATTTTGTTTGTGTGTTTCTTTTAAACCAAGACTTGTCAGCAATAATAACCACA
Organism: Malaclemys terrapin pileata; assembly: GCF_027887155.1. NCBI lineage: Eukaryota > Metazoa > Chordata > Testudines > Emydidae > Malaclemys > Malaclemys terrapin. Next base: position 130,544,301 of record NC_071507.1, read on the forward strand.
GCTTGCCATGTAATACTTCTTAGTATGGATTTTGGGGTAGCATTGTTCAGCTGAAATGAGGATCTAATTGCCCAAAGTTCTTCCAAAACTCTCAAACTTTTGGATAGTTTTGAGCTGTTTCAGATGAAGCCGTGTTAGGTCGCTTTGTATGACAGGTAGGACTCAGTGCTATTGTAACAGCCGTGTTAGTCTGTATCCGCAAAAAGAAGAACAGGAGTACTTGTGGCACCTTAGAGACTAACAAATTTATTAGAGCATAAGCTTTCGTGGATGCATCCGAAGAAGTGGGCTGTAGTCCACAAAAGCTTATGCTCTAATAAATTTGTTAGTCTCTAAGGTGCCACAAGTACTCCTGTTCTTCTTTCAGTGCTATTGGAATCTCAGCAGTTCTAGCTACGTTTGTTAGATAGTTTGGGTTCATTTAAACCTGGACATTCGGGGAGCCTCAAAGGGCATGAACTCATATAAAGGGAAACAAAATCTGCATTAATACTGTCACCTGAAGCTGCCAAATATATACAACCCAGTTTATAAGCTTCCTTTAGGGGAAATTGTTTTAACTGCAGTGTGCAGTTTAAAATGGACAGTATACTTGTACTTCCTCTAGCTATCTCACTGTAGGGAAACATCTTAGTGCAACAAATGTTAATTTCTCCAGAAAGGGCAACTAACTGGTATACTGAATATTAATGCCTTCTGAACTCTTCATATTCTCTCTTTTTTTCTATTAAGGAGGGAAGAACAATTAAAAAGAGTAAGTTACTTTTTCCTCTCCCTTTTGTAGTATGGGCACTTCATTATGCCAGATATTATATTTCAAATCTAAAATAAGAAATGGAAATTCATTCATCTTAAAGCTGTACATTTTGGTTTATTTTTACTACTTGCTTTGCCATGGCTGCTTATATACATTATATATCAACTTACATAGGTTTTTAAGGCCAGAGTGAATCAGACCACTATGATCTAGTTTGACAAAACATAACACAGGCAATAAAATTGCATCCAAAAAATGTGTGGTTGAACCCAGGCATATTTTCCAAACTTGCAATCTTCATTTAAAGACTGACTCCAAGTGATGGAGAATTTACCAAATCCTTTGCTCATCTTTTTCAATGATTAATTATCCTCGATGTTAAAAATGCATCTTATCCCATTTGAACGTATAGCTTCTACTTTTATTCAGGATTGTAAGATAAAGACTAACTCCTAGCCTACACAAGTCCACTATTCATGACTTTTATAATTCTTAGTAGACATCTGAAGACTGAATCTTCAGGTAGACTTTTCTGAAGAGAAGAGGAATGCAGGCACTGGGAGGGGTGGGGAAGAGGTTGTACTGTGGTTTATGCTCTAATAAATTTGTTAGTCTCTAAGGTGCCACAAGTACTCCTGTTCTTCTTCTTACTGTGGTTTGGTGATTCCTAGTAGATCTGACAGCGTTCTAAAATATGCCAGAGACCAGGATGGAATTGAACTGGCTCCAAGATCTGGGAGCTACAAATGTAATGTACAAACATCTTATTTTATCCTCTGTGCATATATACATACACAAAACCTAAGTGTTCACATGCAATTTTTAATGGGCTTAAATTCAAAGGAAGGTTTTGTGTGATTTTCTTTTTGTTTGTTTTTAAATGAGGAACAACGTAGACCACTTTTGAAACCAAAACTGAAGCAAAATTATCTCAATGATTAGGCTGTTCAGAAGGATAAATCTTTTTGGTCTTCTCGATCAATTGTGGCTTATAAAGTGTGTGACAATGCACCCCATAGTCATCAGAGTATTATTATTATAATATGATTATGGCATAATTATGATGCATTTTATACAAGATAAGTCATGTGAGGTGTCATTGGAAAAGTTATGATTTGCTGAATATGATTATTCTATTTGTATGCATGTATCATTTTTGTATCTGAAGTTATGAATATTGACTAGAGATCTGTATTTCAAATGGGCTTACTCTGGAAAACACCCACAGCCAGCCTTTCACATACAACAATGAAGAACCCAGACAGGGCTGGTGGCCCATCAGCAAAGACAATGGACTGTGGAATAGCTTAAACTTCCTGTGGTAATTTTGGCCAGCCTGTAAGCAATGGTTGCTATAACACTGCAAAATCATGTGACCAGACCACATGTCTCTGGACTCCATCTTGGGATGTCAGTATTTTTTCCATAAACCGGTCTGGGAACCAAGTTTTGAAACAAAGGGTTCCTGCCATATGCTAAAGCTTTATAAGGCAGTGTGTGACATCATCTCTTCTTCACTCCCCACACAAGAAGTCTCCTGGAAACACCTAAGGAAAAATGACTGAACTGGGGGAAGTGTTTGCAGGGGTGGCTCTAGGCACCAGCAAAGCAAGCACGTGCTTGGGGCAGCCCATTTGGAGGGGCGGCAGGGATCCAGCTCCCCCGTGAAGCAACAACCCCCTCCCCACCCCCAGCACCTGCCTTCTAGATATGAACACCTCAAAATTCAGGAATGCTCAAGCTCAGTTTGGGCAGCTGTTACTTCATTTCTCCCAAATCAAATATACTGATCCACTGTAACTTGCGGTAGAAAAAGTAGGATAAAATTGAGCAAGAAATGCTTCCCAGTGGTTATTAGGACTGGAATTGCTATTTTCAACAGCCATTGCCTTGTTTGTTTGTTTGTTTAAAAGGAAGACAGTGATATTGCATTGGCAAATTCCCCATAGAAAGAAAGAGAGGAACAAAAGAATAATAAAGGCATCTCAACTTTTCTTCATTTATGTAGAACAGTCTTATAATATGCATCCAGATATCCTCCCGTCACACAAGCTGAAAATTGTTCCACTTTACTGCAGTTCTGTAACCATATGGGAACCATTCCTGTCGGTGTTCTGTGCACATCTAAAATTCCTGTTGAATGACCTGCTGTGGGAGCGAGTTACCAGTGACCCAGGGCTGTGGCGGAAGGAGGGTGCAGGTGGGGGGGGGGGGGGAGAGAGCCCAGGGCTGGGGCGTCAGGAGGTGTGGGTGGTGGGGGGAAGAGCCCAGGGCTGGGGCAGCAGGGGGGTCCGGCGAGGAGCCCAGGGCTGGGATGGGGGGCAGCCAAAATTTTTTTTGCTTGGGGCTGCAAAAAACCTAGAACCGGCCCTGAGTGTTTGACCCAGGCTAAAGCGATTTCTAGCCTGTGTATGAAGACCTGAGAAACCCAGGCTGTAAAGCTAATACAGCTTGTGCCTTAAAAATCTAGAAGTCTGCCTGTACCATCAGTTTGGATATGAATAGCAAATTCTCACCTTATCTAGCTAGTGTATTAAGCTTAGGTTGTGAGTTTGTTTATTTGCTAGGTAATCTGCTTTGATCTGTTTGCTATCACTTATAATCACTTAAAATCTATCTGTTGTAGTTGTTTTGTTTTAATCTACACCAGTGAGTTTGGAGCAAAATGTGTGGGGAATCTTAGCTCAGAGAGGCTGTTGCATATTCCTCTCCACATTGAGGGGGGCGCAAACTGCATAATAAATTCATATTGTTTGGGATTTGGACCAGGGCAGGACAGTACCACTCTGGGGTGCTAGGCTGGAAAGATGGGGGTTATTTTTTTGCTGTAGCCTCTCAATTGTTGGTTCACATGCACTGGCTGGGCAGAGAGCTTGCATGTAACCACACCTGTATAAGACCGGGAGCATGTCTGCAGCTTGTCACAACAGCACAGTGTCAGATGAAGCCCAGGCTGGTGGGTCAAAGGGCTCAGTGGTACACCAGTTCTAGATGGGGGAACCCATCACAGAGTGAATTGTTTAATTTTTTTTTATAATGTATGGTTAGATTGCACTTACCATTGAACTATTAGCTCTGGTTTCATGATTTGTTGTTCATGGGGAGTCTTGTTTGACAAGCAAAGAGCCTTTCATTTGAAAGAGACAAGATGGGTGAGGTAATATCTCTTATTGGACCAACTTCTGTTGACGAAAGACAAGATTACTACTACTGAGTCCAGGATTTTTGGTGTCAAGCAAAATTCTGAACTGAAGCTCCCAGACTTGTCTTTTGAAAGTGTTGTGTAGGTTTCTTTTGAGGGTAAGGATTGAGAGGTCAGATAGGGAGTGATTCTTTTGTGAAATGTATTTCACCATAGGTTAAAGACACATAAGGTTGTGTCTCTGTCATTTTTCTGTGTGAGTTCATTTGAGAATGTAGTGATTGTCTGGTTTCACCCACACAGTTGTTGTCTGGGCATTCGATGCACTGGATGAGGTCACCAAATGTTGTGATAGGCATGTATGGGACCCAACAATTTTGAAATGTGTTTTGTGGAAGGTATTGAAATCATAGCAGGGGCAATATGGCTTTGTTTTGCATCTCTTTCTTTCTTTCTTTCTTTCTTTCTTTCTGGCACGGACTGGTGACATTTTGAGTTTGTGTGCCCAGATCTATAGGAAGCTACATCTGTTAAGCTTGGCAAGGTTTGGGGGGGTACTTTGAAGTCCAGAAGAGGCAATTTCTGAAGGATTTCAGATATGATCACCTCAGGCACAGGTTGTAATCGTTTTACTCACCACCCACGCTGGAATCTATATGGGGTATATTTTTTTATATATTGAAGCATGTTTTCTCAGGGAATTAGGGTGGCCCATAGCCCCATACCATAATATAATCAACTTCTCTGGTGGAGTGTCTTCGTTTGATGAAGTCAGGTTTAAGTGTGTATTCTAGACTTTCTCCTCTGAGCATATTCTGTGTTCGGAGTGCCTGTCTATAGATGGTAAATTTCTTGGAGTGTATGTATGGAGTCATTGCAGGACCTATGGAGGTAAGCATGGTGATCACTGGATTTCTTGTATATAACTGTCTTACGGTTCCATTGATGAAGCTGATCATGGTGTCCAGTAAGTTCTATAGAGAATTTGATGGATGGGTGGTAGTTTTTGAATTTGTGGTAGAAATCTGGGAGGGAGCTTAGGTCTGTCCAGTGGGTGAAAATATGAATGTATAACACTGGTTTGTTGTACACTGTTTCCAGAAATTCTTCCTCAAAGTGGCCATAAAGAGGTTAGCATATTGGAGAGCCATCCTAGTACCCATTGGGTGTTCCCCAGGTCTGTCTTGTTAATTGTAAAATTGTTATGGGTGAGGATGTAATGGATGAGTTTTGGTGATGTGTTTGGGATGGATATCTGAGGGCTGTCCCTTGTCTTGTAGAAATTTGAGGCAGGCAGCCATGCCATCATTATGAGGGAAGCTGGTATATAGTGTGGTGACATCCATAGTGAAAAACATGGTGTTCTGAGGAAGATGGTTGATGTTCCAGTGTTTCTAGAGGAAGTAGACTGTGTGCTGGAGGAAACTTGCCCTTTGTGTGGTGAAAGGTTTGAGGACAATTTTTATGAGACCAGATATTCCTTCAGAAATGTTTTCTCTCGTTACAACAATTTGTAATACAGTAATTCTTCTTTGTCCTATGACTGCAGAGGTGTTAATTTCCCATTTCATTTTGAATGGTTTCTTGCAACACGTATTAATTCCTTATGCTTAAGTATGTTCCATCTTGAATATAGCTGTGATTACCTTTACCTGACCTGAAGAAAAGCTCTGTGGAGCAGGAAAGTGTCTCTCTTTCACTGACAGAAATTGGTCCAATAAAAGATATTGCCTTTCCCATCTTGTCTTTCATATCCTGGGGTCAACATGGCTACAACAACACTTCAAACTTAATTTGAAAGTAAGTCATCTTCACTGGTGGCATAATCCCTCCTCTACTGTGAATAAAAGTGGAGAACAAAATCCTGGACTGGAACTTAAAGGTAAAGATCATCACTAGCTAAGTATTCTGATTGCAAAGCATATATCTTGAAATTCACATACATATACAAAAGCTGTTTTTCTTAGGGAACAAAAAATCCAAGGAAATCCTTACATAAGGTTCCAGAGGATGAAGGGACAATTTGTTAGGGAGAAAATGACCATTTTGTAAATACATTGCAAGCAATCACTCCTCCTGGTGAATTGGGTTATGGATACACATGAACTGCAATGCCTTAGTTATTTAAGAGTTTAAGCCTGGATAGCTCAAATACTGCATAAAATGGCGCAGTGGGATAATGACCTCATCTTATTTGATCTCAAGGTTTTGAGGGAGACATGTAACATCTGGGTCCTGCATTCTCACTAACTTGTAAGTACAGGGACAGTTAAATAAAATGCTTTGCTGCAATGATCTAAAGGTAAAAATGGAGTCTATTAAATGTTAAGATTTGACTGTACTGCAGCTGATGCTGTGTATTAAGATTATATAAGGGAATATAACTCATTGGTAACTTCCATTCAGCATTATTTCCTCTTCCTCTATCCAGGATAGCAATGACTGCTATACTGCACTGCTTACTCGGAAAAGGAGGGAGCAGTACCCTGTGGAGGAGATCTTGCTTTGTGTCACTTAAAGGACTTTGTGTGCAAGGGCTTGTGTCTTTAGTGACACTTGTGGAAGTAGATGGGCAGAGTGGAGAAGTCCATTGTTGGGCAGGGGAAATGATACCATTAACCCAAAGAAACTTGCACTGCCTAGATTGAATGTGAGGCACTAGATCAGTAGGAGGAACAGGGGTAGACGATGCAGGGATTAAGTCCAGACTGGCTGTGGAGCTTGGTTCAGAGTGAGGTTAGTAGGGGGACCAAAATCTGTCCATATCAATCTCCTTTTATAAGATACCTGCCCTACATTTATTTAATGAATATTTGGGTCCCAAACAAAAATAGGCCAGGTGTCCTATAAAAGGAAATTGATACAGACAGATTTTGGCCCTGTATCATTGTATCTAACCAATAATGGTGGTTTTATTTGTAACTTAAAATGTTATTACTTAAACTAAAGCTTTTATAAACACAATTTTTAACTCAATGGTCAGCAAAATAAATGTCCTCTACCAGTTCTGGTGCTTGCCCAGTTTTTTTGTGTCTGTCTTTCAAATTGCTTCTTGCACTGTTTACTCTAAATCCTGCCTTGTAGTAAACAAATCCCCTTTTTAAAAATTGGAAAAGGGGACTACAATGTCTATCCATTTCCACATATCTTCCACCTCCTTGATACCTTGGGCAAGATTATGGCTACCTCTGTGTAGATGCAGTGGGGACAGAGAAGAATACTAAAGCAGCCTCTGCTCATCCTTAAAGCTATCAAAGTGAATGATGGTAGCTGCCATAAAGCACTATAACATAGTAACAGGTTTCAGAGTAGCAGCCGTGTTAGTCTGTATCCGCAAAAAGAACAGGAGTACTTGTGGCACCTTAGAGACTAACAAATTTATTAGAGCATAAGCTTTCGTGGACTACAGCCCACTTCTTCGGATGCATCCGGAGAAGTGGGCTGTAGTCCACGAAAGCTTATGCTCTAATAAATTTGTTAGTCTCTAAGGTGCCACAAGTTCTCCTGTTCTTATAACATAGTAGGAAGCTCATGCTTGTAATCTCATTAGTGCAGCCTTTCACAGACAAAGTGGACCACACAAATATTTTGACTCTTTTTATTTTTCCTATTTAAAAATATCAAAACCAAATAAATCTGCTTCTTAAATATCTAGTTCTGCAAGTTTTAAGCAAAAATCAGTCACATGAATATCTAAGTAGTTGAGGTTTTTTTAATTGCAAAAGTGAAACTTATTCATAACACAGAGAGAAATTATAACATTTTCATGGCATCTTTGATCCAGAATGATCCAAAACCACATTACATAGGAATCACTTTACTCATTGTGGAGAATGAGCCACCTGCATATGGTGGAACTTGACAATTGTTCAGCTGTACATGGCAATGTTACAGTTTTGACTATGTCAGGTGCTCTATATTTGCGGTTTAGATACGATCATTCTGTGAATGCTTTGACTAGAGAACTCACACTGATCTTTTTAATCTGCTGTGAATTGGTAACTATCAGATGTCTCTACATTTTCACAACAAAAAACTTTCAGGATTATTGCCAATCTGAGGTGTGGGTGCAAGATTTCTAGCCTTTCATATGAAACATTTTTAGTAATTCAGTTTCTAAAATAAAAAAAAAATCAAAAAGCCATTTCAGAATCTTTAAAACCCCCTATTTCCCATATGTTGCCTGGCAGAAAAATTTCAGAAGGCCCAGGCCAAATCTGGAATGCGGTCAACCTCTGAGCAGAAGTTATAGATCTAGGGCATCCTATGACAGCTTCCCTAGTCCAGTAGGGGATAATAAAACTACAGAAAAAATTATATGCATGAAGATCTCAGTGAGTGAGTTCTGCACTGGGGATACAAGTCCTTTCCTTCAGTTTTTTTTTTTTTTTTTTTTTCCAAATCATCTTGGTGGAGTCCATTTTTCTGCGGCATAGTGGAAGGAGTTAGATGTTTGTACAATTCCCGAAACATGATTTCCCCCCCCCAATAACTGTTTGGAATAGGAGCATATACAATATACACAGATTTACTGTCACTCAAAGGGTCTGATCCGGTAGCGCACAAAGTTCCAGTGAAAAGGCACACTTTGGTCACAGGATCAAGCAGATAATGAGAAATGCATGTGAAAAATACATGGATTTGTATTTGTATGGGTGTGTAACAAAAACACAGGGCCATAGTCTGCCCTTTAATATGCCATCCTATGAAGTCACTGGAGATAAACACAAGCTGATCCAAGGGCAGAATTTGAACTCCATTAACTTGTCGAAATATATTATCTGTGATTTACTTCACCCTAGTCTTTTTCCTAGCCCCTTTTGCAATGCCAATGATTTGGAAAGAGCCAACAGATCATACCAGCAATTGTTACTTCTGCATGGTGCCTCAAGTTGGAAAAGGTGTCTCAAAGAAGAAAAAGTGGACTGTGCATTATCCAAACATTCCATCAGCTATACGCCCAGTACTCCACGGAGAAGGACTGCCGGTTCCTGATGCACCAGAATCATTCTCACTTGAGTCAGACAAGGAAGACGATGAAACTTCTAGTCCTGAACCATCAATGTCACAGGACCCACATTTTCTCCCATCCTCCTCCTCTGAACCACACCTCATAACACAAGGTGAACTGAATGACCTTGTCAGGGATTTGGAACTACCCAAGAGTAAGGCAGAGCTGTTGGGCTTCAGACTACAGCAGTGGAATCTCCTGGCAGGTGATGTTAGGGTTTCCATGTTCCGTGACCATCAAAAGGATCTTGTCCCATTCTTCTTCATGGAAGGTGATCTTGTAGCCTGCAACAACAGCGATGGTGTGATGGCAGCCTTCAACATCGTTCATGATCCAGATGAGTGGAGACTGTTCATTGATTCATCGAAGACGAGTCTTAAAGCTGTTTTACTGCATAATGGCAATGTTTTGCCATCAATTCCAGTTGGTCATGCAGTCCATATGAAGGAAACCTATGACAACATGAAACAACTTTTGAGGTGCATAAACTATGACCAACGTCAGTGGCAGCTTTGTGATGATTTGAAGGTTGTTGCTCTCTTGCTTGGTCTGCAGACTGGATACACAAAGTACTGCTGTTTTCTCTGTGAATGGGATAGTCGTGCAAGAGATTCCCACTACATCAAGAAAGATTGGCCACTCCAACAGTCATTGGAGCTTGGGAGGAAAAGTGTTCAGCATCCACCACTTGTTGAATCAAGGAAGATTTTGTTACCACCCTTACACATCAAGCTGGGTCTGATGAAGAACTTTGTCCAGGCCATTTGCAAAACACAAGGTTTTCCTCCGTGGAAAATTTCCAAGGTTAAGTGAAGCTAAGATAAAGGAAGTTGTCTTTGTTGGTCTTCAGATTCATGAACTTCTTCAAGATGATGCATTTGACCATGCACTGCGTGGCAAGGAAAAGACGGCATGGAAAGCCTTCCAGTTAGTGGCAATACATTTTTTCAGAAACAACAAGGCAGACAACTACAGGTTGTTGGTGGAAAACCTCCTCAAGGCATACAAAAGCCTTGGTTGCAACATGTCACTAAAGATACATTTTTTGCACTCTCATCTAGATTTTTTTCCCACCGAACTGCGGAGCAGTGAGTGACGAGCACGGCGAGCGATTTCAC